>NC_136426.1:158406278-159878778 GCF_052849685.1 Lactuca virosa | reverse complement strand
TCTAATCCATTTTCTATGATCTTTATATCCACACAAAGTTGGGGATATGTTATACAACTATGTTAAGTTGTTTCTCATTGAAGTAATACGAGTCTTAATCTGTTAAGTCACAAAGTTGGCCTAAAAAGCATAAAATTTCCTATTTTACCCTTTTGACTAAAATGCATATTCTCATGCATTTCTTCTCTTGAATTTACTTATCTAACCTCATCCAAGTGACTTAAACTCATCTTGGCTAGTTTTATAAAGTCACAAATTCATAAAGTCACTACATTCTCGTAAATGACAATTTTCCCCTTTTGGTCAATATTTGATTAAAAGTCGAATCTCTCTAAATTTCAAGTTCGTACACCACAACCATTTGAATGGGGAAGAAGAAAGAGCTATGTTCTGCAACACAAAGATTAAGGCAATGGGTTATTCTTCCTCGACCGCCACCCATCACTTCTCTATGCCATTGTGAATTCCAAACACCATCAAACAAGTGATCTACAAGCCGACAAGTAGTAACCAAATCTAGCCAAAAAATTATTAAGTTTATCCTAAAGAGGCACATCCTAGGTAACGTCCCAAATTTCAAACCAAAATTTTCATTTTTAAAACAGAGGAAAACATACCATTAAATAATAAAAAGGTATCATTCAGTTATTTGAGAACCTAAATCATAGTAATAATTTCATAAGTGCGGGACATCTCAAAATCATAAAAGCAAATGCGCTCCAATCAGGCCGTGCTCTTCCCCGTATTGCCAAATAGACCTACAACATTTAAACTTAAAACCGTAAGCACAAAGCTTAGTGAGTTTGTGACAACTGGCAGTTTTGGGTCAACAAAAGTCAAACAAGTCAACGAAAGTCAAACGGGTTAGAACATAAATCGTGATTTATACCTTGCTTTTAGGGTTCTCGGCTTAGGACCCAAAGCATTATGATTTCGGTTGGTACCTGGACCGAAATCACATGGTGATCTCGGTGGTACCTGGACCGAAATCACTAGGTGATCTCGGTGGTTCCTGGACCGAAGTCACTAGGTGATCTCGGTGATACTAAGCCAAAATCACCATGTGATTTCGGTGGTCTAGTGGGGTTTCGGTAGGAAAAAAGTAAAAGGTGAGTTGACTTGGAAGTGACAAGCGCATCTTTTCCCAGTGAGATAAAATTTACAGCATATAAATGCCTTTACCCAACATGTAAAATGTAAACATCACCCTTTCCTCTTTAATTGTGGCCGAGAGCTCCTCCAACACCCTTCGTATTTCAATGTTTTTCTCCACCTTTTCTCTCAAGATCAAGTTCAACCTTACAAGGATTTATTTTTCAAGATTAGTTCCTAAATTTTTTGGTAAGTATTCCTTGCTAATATAGTGTTCTACACTCTTTCATGCTACTTTCACCTTATTTAAACACATTATCATGAGTTAAAACTCATAGGATAATACCATCTTCAAAGAGTTTTTCAACCACCTTCAAGTATTCTAAGTTTGAAGATCTTCACCATCACCTCTTTAACCAACCACAATCACACTCAAGGTGAGTTCATACCCCATATTTTCAAGATTTTTATGTTTTAAGGGGGGGGGGGGATACAAGCAAAGTTACATATTAACAAGGAGTTAATAAACATGTTCATCTCTATGATGTGTACAAAGTGTTATTTACGTAAAATATGGTTTCATTGAGCATGAGATAACTTTTCTAGCAAAAATGGTTAAAATCAAGTCATTACACCATTTTTGTCGGGTCTTGAACAAAATATGTTGTTTTAAACATATAAAAATTTACTTTACTTGGATAACTCAAAAAGGTGAAAAATAAGTTTCATTAAGTTACATTTTACTATTTACCGGGTAAATATCGTTAAGAATGGGCAAAAGCTTGAAATAGACTTTTTCACACAAATTTCTCGTACTCATGTTAGATGTAAGTCATATGATATGACCTTTTAAAACGTCTGACAAGTTAACTTATATATATATATATATATATATATATATATATATATATATATATATATATAACAAAAGATTTATAATAAACTATAATAGGTATAGTTTATGAGTCATTGACACTATTTTACCATTTTGGGATAAAACACGAATAATTATTTAAAGGCATAATTATTTTACACTATGTAACCTACTAGTGAAGGCAATATTTTCACTTACAAAAGGGTTTTTATTACACTATAAGTAAACCTGTTGATACAAGGTTGTGAGACACTACCTCCACGTACTTACTAGAGTACCAACAAAAGTCATCTATTATAACCGCAATCTCTCGTAAGAGAGCGTGATACTTGTCTATAGATCTAACCGGGACTGACAAATCCCGCACCTAAACTGTTAGCTACAGTTAGACCGGCATGTATGGGGTGAAAAATGTCATAACATTCCGACGCCTGAAGAACGCTTGAAGTGGGTCAAGAATTCTTCCCATGTTAGTTGCAGCGGATTGTTAGGAATTTATGTTTTTCGCAAGGTATTCCACCAACGGATCGCTGCACATTTGAATTGTCTCACATCGTACATGGTCTGCAACTTACCCGTGCAACCACATGTTATGAAGGCTAGCTCCATTTCAGAAATTAATCCAGTCCATGACTCCAATTGGATCCTCCTTTCCACTAAAAAAATGAAGGCTTGCAAGTCTTAAGGTTTTTATACTTGCAGTTGCCTCTGGGTTCGTCATTCCTCCCGACCTATGGTTCTTCTAGTCCTTGATAAATGTAAGAGTTATTGTTTCCTTCCTAGACCGTTGTTGCATGAGTAAGAACTGGACCATTGTTGGTTTGCTCAACGACTATTGGTTTATTGACCACTGGTGCTCCACCTCTAGCGTTAGCTAGCTCGTGAGTTAGGAGTTTCGTAAACTCATTTCGTTGCTGACTAGCTGGATTTGCATCATTGCCCTAGCTTCTTCCATCATGAACCGAGCAACTCCTGCTCTGACATTTTGAATTGGCGACTCTACCGCTCCTTGTAATCGTCATTTCATTCAATACCCATGGATTCGAGTAGTTTAGTACAATATATATATATATATATATATATATATATATATATATATATATATATATATAACATATTAGCAATTAAGGAATCTTCGTATAGTATGCTAGTGCTTACGTCTACAACAATTTAGGTATCTATCCTAGAGCACGCTATCACACACCTCACCGTTTATACTTAACTTATAAGTTTAAGTCTAGAAATTAAGTAGTTTCGTAGTTCCCTTAAACTAATGCTCTGATAACAATTGTGGCATCCCCAAATTTTTATAACCTATTAAAACTTTTTCTTTACGCTTTAAGTTATTGTATTGAGGAAATCTCAGTTTAATTAAAACATTTTGAGATAACATAAGTTATTTCATTATATTAAAATATCAAGGTGAACATAGGTTACAGAGTAAATGTTAAAAGGTCCTAAAATACTATTACAAGCTCATCTCTTATTTCACTCAACATTCTAATTAGTTTCCAGCAGCCTTAGTTCCACTACCTGTGATGAATAGAAATTCAGTGGGTCAGGTTTGAGAAAACCTGATGAGCTGCATAAGGTTTTCAAGCCCATAATATTTTAATGATAATAAATCATAATGACATTCCTGCAAACAAACATTATAAGTGTGTATAATCTGATGTAAGACCATCTACCCTATCAAATCGATTCTCAAAAATCCTAATTCGACAATCATTTGGAAGAATCACCTTTACCAGTTGAATCGTCTGAGCAACTGTTTGACTACACAACTAGGGGAGTCCTTGGCCAGTGTAAGTCATATTAAAGGTAACCAATGTTCAGAGTATTTGATAAATATGGTATCCCATTCTATCTATGTTTGTGGGTTATAAGTGCACACTAGCAACGTAATTCAGTAGACCGCTTAGAATAGTCAAGTGTTGTCATCTACTATGGTCGATGACCCATACATACTTGGTAGTTGTCTAATCTGGACCCACCATTTCTGGTCATCCAAGAAGAGGAGGAACTACAGTCCTTCTTGATCTCACATTCTACCCCATGATGAGACCTATTCGACATTCTGCTTAATTTGAACTAGGCAATCCTTTATAAGCCTTATTTTCATAACTAAACAAGACTATTGATAAAGGCATTCTACTGCCAATACAAATCCTAATCAAGCAGTACTATTATAGTTACACAAATAGCACATAATATAATTTATACAATTAGAATTTAATGAATACTTTTATTAAATTATGATCTTGAAAGTAACTACACACTCACCTGATAAGAGTGGGTGATTTTAGGTTAGGGCAGCGCTTCGCCTATCACCTTGTTCCTTCATTTCGAGTGACCTGGATTTAAATAGCCATAAGTCTTAGTCTTAAATTTCTTGTGACTAGATTCCTCAATAATCCCAATGTCTACATCAAGATCTATAAAGTATGGAATTATCGGGTAGGATCATATCGGATGTAGGGTTCGTTTGTTTGGAAATCCCACTTTAAACACCTTACTAAATCCAGCCTAGACATCAGCATCGTAAGTAGATCAATTAGTATTTTGTCTTGGAATCACTAATAAATCTTATTTATAGGTTCAGAATAACGACTATGACTATAAATTTAAGTTACAATTAAAGCATAGTAAGTGCAACTTAACTTAAAGAGTTTTCTAACGAGAACCGGTAACTATGTTGGCAGAAATTTGACCCGAAAGCTTCTAATCTCCGGCTCTTAGATACCACCGGGCCTCGCTAAAATAGTCGAGAACTCGGGAGTAAAGTGACTAGGGGTACGAGAGAGTTGTAGAGGATTCTAGGTGAAAAAGGTGAAGAAAGTGGCTTGCAAAACGAAGTATATATAGGGCTGAAAGGGGGGGGGGGGGGGGAGGGGGCGTCGTGCCTTTTGTCTAGGCGCGTTGCGCATCTAGTCGGGGTGCTGACGTGGCTCCTGTCAATGGTAGACACGTGACATATTTGGTGTGGTCCGACGTCGACTGTCAGAAGCGCGTCACACGAAAATTTAATAATTTTTAAAAGTTTCGTATCTTCTTTATACGAGCTCCGTTTTTGGCGTTCTTTATATCTACGTGTAGCTATCCACGAGTAATATAATTTTTGTTTAGACTCCGTCAGCTTCTCACTTTATTTTTAAAGCTATATTTTAACAGACTTTAATTATTAAAGCCCATATAGAAATCATAACTCTCTCATATGATCTCCATTTTTAACTGTCTTTATATCAATGGAATAATATTGACAAGATCTTCAACTCTCATTTAGATTGTTTTTATTCCTAACAATTAACCGATTTAAATTTCGGTTGATGAGTCGAATACTACTATGCTGAAACTTTGAAAAATCATAGATTCGTCATACGAAATCAGATTTAGACGTTCTTTATATGCACAAGTTCACTTTTACGATTACTACGATTCTTGTTTAGATTATTTTTCCTAAATAATCATTAATTTTTAATTTCTATTTTAGCCTTATTTTGTATGTTTCGACGTAAGCCTTTGCACATATATTATATACACCTAATATCTATAAAATTCACATAAACATATATATATATATATATATATATATATATATATATATATATATATATATATATATATATATATATATATTTGGATAATTCACTTTTATTTATTCATAGAACATTTTAATCGTTGAAGAACATGAGTACAAATTCATAACTATGTTTAGCGATAAACGCAGACGTTACACCTTTTACTCACCAAAAGTCAGGAAATTGTAATCTTTCACTAGTGGCGGATCGTGTCTAGGGCCAGGCGGCCATGTCCCCTGTAATTTTCTTACGTATTAATACATGTATTGTATATAGGATAGATTTTAATTGTTCCACTGGCTATTTGGCCCCTCCAGGTTTATCATATATATGACTAATTAACTCCAAAAAATTCGATCTTATTTGCTTAGTAATAGAACTAAATAAGTAACAAATTATTAGAAAATTGGCGAAAATTTCAAAACCAAATCCTGCTTTTAAAAGATACCGATTGTTTGGGAAAACTCTATAATAAATCGAAAAAACTATTAGACCGGAGGGTGTGGGTGAGAAACTCCCCTCACTTTTTGTGGTCTAGAACACCATTTCCCTCACTTTCCTTTCCCTCACTTAAACCCAAAGAATGGGTGGGAAACTTCCCTCACTATTTGTTTTTTTATTTTTTTAAAATAAAATTAATTCATTTTTATGATTTATAATTTTTAAATTAATAATAAACAAAAAAATTAATTAAAAAGAAAATGCATTTCATTAATTTTAAAATAAAAATTACAATAAACCTTAGATTTAAAAAAGTAGAATATTAAAAAAAACACAAACAAAAAATCAAACAAATCAACAACCTATGAAAAATATATTTTCATAATTTTTTCCCTCTTCTTCATCACGAGCTCGAGAGCCGGTCCCGAGAGATGGTCGGTGTTTCCCATCAAGAACTTTATATCGATCAAACGACGCTGTTATTTTCCGCATTTCGTCAAGGTCCATGCTGAAATCCAATGCACCCGAAGAAGTCCTTTTTCCCTTCATCTTTGCTTTGTCCCTACCCATCGGCGGGACAATTTCTTCTAGCTCGAGTTCGTCCTCCTGATTTGAATCTAGACCGACTCGAGCATCGGAGGAAGTTGTGTAACCACTAAAGCCCGTTTTCGTTCCCTTTGGTTGTTGTACTCCAAAAATAAAATCTTGCTCGTATTTTTTCCACCTAGGACTTTTAACCAACAATTTCCAACAATCGTGCCACTTAAATGGTTTTCCGACTTCCTCAAGGTAAAATTGCAAAGCTTTTTGAAGTATTTCTTCATTGCCTTGGCTGTTTTTCGTTGGGTTTTTAGGTTGTTGTACAACCCGTTTATTTTTGAAACCCCCGTGCTATTTCTCGAAACTTTGAATTCATTTGGTGTTTCGTACGGTAGTCGCCATCTTTTCCCAGCTCATCCCGAAACCGTTCTAAAATGCGAAACCAAAAATGATCTCCCGGTTGTGCATTTCCCGTCTTCGAATCCTCAGAAATGTCAACCCAAGATTTTACCAAAACTAGCTCTTCTTATGGAATCCATGGTATCGACCATTGTCTTTGCGGTTGTGCGACACCCTCGCACGCTTGTTGTTTTCCTTTGCGTCGTTGTGGGGGTGGTGTGGGTAGAGTTTCAGGAACCATCACTGTTAATGTATCCCTCATGGAGCACGTAAAAAAGGAGAAGTCAAACTAACGCCGACCTCGGCTTGGGTAGAACCTGATCATGCCCATTCAGAGGCCAAGGTCGGCCTTCGTCAACGCGGAGTCACTAGTATGGCGGTTAAGGGGCAGAACTGCGCCTTGCTCTCTTCTCTTAGGAATAACACCCCGACAAACGTGGGAACAATCAGAGAGTTCCATTTGTCCATCGGACGACATCCACGATGATCAAGATATCAAATATTCCCATCTAGCTAATGAGGGGTCGAGGCAAAAAGGCGTGACAGGAGATCCTTCAATATGGATCCGCCACGTCACACCTCACGAGGGAATGCCCAACAGAATCAGTTATGAGGCACACACCTCACAACCAGGTATAAAAGGACCCTTCTTCTTCATGAAGAAGGGGACAAAACTCTTTTCTTTCAGCTTTACCATTACCTCTCTGAGAATCCATTCTAACTTGATCGTCGGAGCGTCGTCCCGTGAATCCCTCCCAGACGCCGACTAACGATCATCTTTCTCTTTTGTACTGTGATATCAGGAGAAGAATCAGCGCAATTCTCACCACCAGTGTTTAACCCAACCCTCTCTGACTTATCACAACATTTGGCGCCATCCGGACGTATCTCTAGAACGATACATCAACGAAGAACATCCTAAGAGCAAAAATGACAAGCGAAATTCCGGCGACATTAAGAATACCGGAAACAAGACCAGTACGTCCAATGCATCCGTTGGACGGAGGGCAAGTTCCTACCTAGGAAGAACACGCTTCAACTCGCACGCCAGTCTCACAAACACCATCCAGTTCTGCAGCTGAAACGGCGGCGACCTACATAGTCAGTCTATGGCGCCGAACAGTTAACCCACTTCCACAAGCAACAATCGTAACTACAACTCCACAGATTGTCACAAGACAACAAACAGAGATACCTGTTTCACAGCAACAATCGTTTCCACACGCTTCAAGCACCGAAAGCTAGATTCCCCACAACATTCAACCGCAGTCGCAATATTCATCGATGGTCTACCCACACGCCACTATGGCATGCTTTCCCCATGTGCCACTGTTCGTACAGCAACCGCCGATCTTCAACCCGTTTGCCCAACAGGCCCCAGGTTCAGTCCCATAAGTGTCTCAACCACAAGTCACAGGAGTACAAACCTCGATCAATCAGGGATCCAACTCTTTTGGGCTGGTGTTCATTTCACAGTAACACTCGAATTCAACCCCTTCATGACAGTCGCTCAACCATTCAATCCATCCACACAACAATATACAGGAGAAAACCCATACATGGTTCACCCAGCGGGGCAATACGCATTCCAGCAATTTGGATTGCAGCCAAACTTACAACAATATCAACCATACATCTCGCCGACGGCCTTGCACAACCAAATGTACGCGAGCCCCTATCAGACACAAGACTATATGGCCTATGGCGGTATGTCTTACCTATACATGGACAACCCCATGCGAAGTGAAAGCTCCAATTTCATCCATGAGCTACTCCAATATGAGATTCCGCATACAGCGATGATACCAAACATGTCAAAGTATGACGGTACCACTGATCCGGATGACCACATCGACAACTACGAGTGGACGATGACATCCCTCAAGATGGATCGTCGCTTCACCTGCAACTATTTCCCCTGTACCCTAACAGGGAACACAGGAAAGTGGTTCAAGTCCTGAGGCCAGGGAGTTTCTCGAGTTTTGAGCAGCTGAAATACCTTTTCCTCAACAACTACATGCAGTTGAGGAAGGGAAAAGGGGACACCAACTCTGTGATGACGTGTAAGCAAAAAGAAGGAGAATCGATCCGTGACTATTACTATCGATTCATGCTAGCTACCTTGAATGTCAAAGGGCATGAAGAGTTCCTGGTGACGGGTGCCTTCGCCCAAGGTCTGCTTCCTGGCCCCCTATCCAAGAAGATGCATGGGACAATCCCTAGATCCAGGTACGAGCTCAAGTTCCATGTGGAAAAATATTTGAGATGAATCGAAGGGGAAGAGCGAATGGAGGCCAATCTCAAAGCTGTAGCCAACGCATACATTAAACAGGAGGAAGCGGCGTTCAGGACGAGCTCAGCCCAGCAGGAGAGGCAAGTCAGAAACCAACAGAAGCATAATCGTCACTCTAGGCACATGTCGAGAAGGTACATGCCGTTCAAAAAAGATGACAACAGGAGCGGTCATACAAACGTCCATGTAATCAACAAAACTACAAAAAAGGAGAGTAAGGACAAAACAAAGTTCTGTAAATATCATAAAAGCAAAACCCATGATACCAACGAATGCACGGTATTGAAGCGGGAGATCGATGAGAAACAACTAGTTGGGAACATAGTTGACATAGCAAAAGAGCTTAGGGAAAATTTTGACGAGGATAAGCACTAAGATAAAACCCAAAAGGATGGGGAAAAAGACCATGAAAGGGGGGCAGATATTCTTACCATCGCCGGGCCCCGTCCATGCACCAATCGCCAGAGCCAACACGTAGGCGCGAATGTATACCATCAAAACATACCCAATATAGCCTTTTCAATGAGTGACCCCGGGCCGGAGCATTGGGATCCGAACGACCCAATTCATATCATCGGTTTAGTTAGCCAAAACCGTGTTGAGCATGTGTACATTGATATCGAAAGCAGGGTCAATGTGATCTATGAACACTGCATTCGGCGGTTACCAATTGAATGGAAAAAAACACCTCCATCCACCACATCGGGGCCCATTAGTTGGGTTCACCGGTCACAACATCTGCCCAGTAGGAACAATCATGCTCCCGTTTACATTGGTCAGCCATGATGGGGCAAAACAGATAACAAGGGTACTTGAATTCTCGGTCATTGACCGTTCGGCTGAACACAATATTCTACTAGGCCGGCCAGCACTTTTTCAACTACAAGCGATTCCGTCTACTCTCCACGATATTCTCAAATTCAGTACGAATGACGGATCGGCAACGGTGGTAGCAACCAAGCCAAATAATGGACGCAGTGCCCAACAAGAAACAAGGCAAGAACATCAATCGTGTCGAAGCGAAAGTTGCCAGAAGGTGGAAAATCCACAGCGGAGGTTTGCAACAGCACAAGTGCCGGTCCACGAGTCTAGGAAAAGGAAAAGAGATATATTCAGATGGCTCACAACATCTCTTCCACAGAAAGAAACAAGCGTTGGCCTAAAGATTGCTCAGCCAGTGTACAGAGCGAAAATCGCAAGGCAAGGAAATGCCCACCCACGTGCAAGGGCACAAGTCTAGCCCACAATCGATGGCCGAGCCATGCCCAGCCGCAGAGCGATTTGGGACTCGAAGAAAATCTTGGCCAATGTCAAACATGAACCAAAACCCCCTGGAATGAAGGAGTTAAGCACTAGGTGATGGGTTTTGCGCATTCTAACACTCCTAAGTGTACATGCAACCCTAAATACCTTGGATCTATGTTTTCTCTATTATACATGCAATTATGAACTTTCCAAGGTATTAACCTATCTAGCATACAATACTTGATACTTGGGTAATCAAATGGATAGAATACATACCTTTGTTTGATGTAGCTTGTCTCCATGAAGCTTGAGTGCCTAGTGCCCCAAGTGTGACACCTCAAATGGTTCACACAACACCAAATACACATGGAATGACTTGAGAGAAATGGAACACTCCTTGAAATCGTCTAGCCCTCATATTCACACATTAGTGCCCGATTTCTTGAGCCATGAGATTCTTTTATATGGTGGCTATTAGGGTTACACCATGTAACTCATAACTTTACCCATTCCTTATGCTCCATGGATTTTAACCTCCATGGAGTATCCACGGGTCACCCCATGGACTTAGTCCAACATAAGGAATCTTGGATCACAAGCCCACATATATAAGAATGAATGATTTACACAATCAACCCATATATTTAATTAGTCTCCTTTTGATCACTTAATTAATTCCAAATTAATTCTTGATCAATACTAATTAAATAACCTTATTAATATATTAGAACTTATAATATATTAACCAACCTTAAGTGTTATTTCTCTCATTATAGTCTATCCAAATGCATGATGCCATGCAACCCAAATGGACCATGCCGGGTCGGGTCAAGTCTTACCAATTATAGTTATGGACTTAGACATTAATCCAACAGTCTCCCACTTGGATAAGTCTAAAACTATTATTGCGTATGACTTCAGGAACCGATCAGCAATCGTAGCTCTCAAAAGCTTCTGTCGAACTCTGACCTTGTCGATGAACTCTGACCTTTGTTAATGACTTGTCCATTAGATAAGGGATCATATATTCCTCCATTCTAGATATCATATGGACTGAGACATGGATTATCAATCATTCTCTCTGTCGATTTGTTGTTTCCCGATTTCCGATTCATGATGACTGACTGATTGAACAAATCAAATCAGTCCTGGCTTGGCCAAGTACTCACATGTATCATCTTTAAATCATCGAGGGGCCCACAGATATCGCTTTTATCCCGAAGGTAAAAGGAATGGATAAACTTCGACTCATATGTCTTGTTCTACTACTTGTTGAATCATACACAAAGGCACGTTTTATAACATCGAGTTACCAATGCGTTTTCGTGCAATCAATGTATAACCAACTCATAGTAACAGCTCATATCTCTAGGTTTGAAGAATATAAGATATTATCGTCTCATGATCACTCGTGATAAAATCCATGAAGTGATTCAAATGAGCGCGGGTTGAATCCAATACTCAGAACTTATGAGCACTCATGAGTGTTGTAGCACCACTTTGTCCACCAACTTGGACCTCTACAAACCAACCCATGACAGTCTTGATTCATATCTACTTCCAACATATGACCGACTATGGATGGTTTGAATAACTTAATCATTCAGGAAGAGCGACTTAGTTATTCTGGAAGTCAAAACATGCAAAGTGAAACACAAGAATAAATGAATCAAATATGGTATCAAACCCTATGAATATAAATAAACACTTTTATTTATCACCATACTGATTACTCATTATTCATTGTTTCGGTTATATCAACTTTATTCTTGAATTGAAAACACTAGTTGTCCCATGCTCCAAGCATGTACACTATGTTTTTCTTAAACAATAGCTTTGCCATACACCAAGTATGCACTCTATGTTTGTCTATGATCCTTACTTTGTGAAATAAACCAATTGAACATAATTTCAATGATTCTAATTTCACACTCCCAAATCCTTATCGAAAAATGTGAGAATTTCAAATTCCTATCATTTATCGAAATCTGTTTAGATTTTAAATTTATATGCACTGACCCTCCTGTAATGAATATGTACAAAGTCACAAAGACTTGTCAACAGTCATTATAAGGTATTCCAATGGAGATCAACTCCATGGAAACTACGTCTCATATTCAAAGTACATTGCTTTGGACATGCTTCTTGCATTAAGTTTTCTAATCTTACACAGATAACTTCCACCTATGGAGACAACTCCATATTCTCATTTTGACTATCACTTCTGAATAAGAGATGCCTCTTTTCAGAATATGTCAATATGGTCCTTCCAAAATTAGCACTATACTTCCAACTGTCCCTGAGCAACCAATCTTTGGTAAACCTCAGATTGTACTTGACAATTGCTTAATCATTTTAGTCATATCTAATTCTAGACCTTTTCCCTTCTTAATGCCTCTGGGCATTTGGAAAAATTTAGAAATGACAAATATTATAGCACATGCAATCGATCCTGTACCCAAAGCAAATGGTACACGATTCATGTTGTCTCACATAAAGACATGATTCTAGACCAGTCTTTTGCTACAATATTTTTATTTGCCATGTTTTCAAAATTTGACTATGAAGAGGGATGCCGTAATCATAATCGAATTTTGAGAACGCAATATATAGAATTTCGTTAAGTTGAACCAATCCAACATGAAATTCATATATATATTCTTGACTAAAGATGATTAAGGTCTCAATCTAAGCCTTTAGAACTGAAATGAAGTATATCCTCTCCCTTAATTATAGCAAAACAACTTTTTCAATCCCTGCAGCCTCACGAATTGAAACTTTTGTTTTCTATAATTAACATTGCTAACTTGCAACACTAACAATAATTATCATGCTCCCACTAACATGATGATTATTAGCATAACACTTATACTCCCACTAGCTTTGACATGTACTCAGAAATCAGCTGGACTTCTAGAAATCAATACTTTATTGACTTCCTTACCAAAGTTTAGATTTCTGATACGAGATGCTTTGATAAAACTTTATCAAAATCATACACCTTTCCTTAGATAGCATGCATGTGTGTCTAAACAATTTCAGAACTATGAAAAGGGATGCCGTAATCATAGTCTCAATTGTTTAGACCTTTTGCCATCTGCTTCAAATATACTTGGTGGAAGTGTTTCCTCACCATCATTTTCATGAATCGGAGAGAAACCTTATGACCCTTAGATTTTATGGTGTATGTGTTCTTATCCATGTGAATCGTCAAAACCATAGTCACAAGACAAGGATAATGACAAATCCAAACTCATATGGACTGAACTTATACAATCTTAACTTCTTGCCACCTGGTAGTACAGGGCCTGCCATTGCTTCCAAGTTGTTATGCAACCAATTGAGAACTTTCAGAACTCCTATGCAAAGCCAACTTTTAACTGGAATGGGCACATAATATGTCAACATGATAGGTTATAAACCTCAAGTCGTGTGCTAGTGAAGAACCTCAGGTTTTATTCTTGATTAATTCTTGAAATTCGTTTTAGGATCTTTAAGACTCCCACTGTCCTCTTGACATATAAGACTATCTTGCCAAATATTCAAGAGATAGTGCGGATTCTTTATCAAGACAAACACTTCACACAATTGGCCTTAGTTGGTGTTTGTTTAATCCAAAACATCACAACTTACCAACTTCAAATGTACAAGAGTAGGACACTTTTACTCTTACATTTGACAAGTGTTATAAACCTTTCTTTAAGATATGTCACTCAACTTATAGTCTTGGAGTATGACTCTAAGACTTGTTTTGAAACGAATTATGACTCATCTTCTTGATTTAACCATTTCAACAATTCATGACTCCTCTTCTTAGTCATAAGAATGCACTAAGATGTCCTTAGAAGACCAATTGTGATGTGGTTCTTTAATCATTAAGATGATCACAAAACATGATACTAAAGTACTCTCCCATCTTTTCAGATTTGAGAAACTTTTATCTGTCTGCCTAATTTGATTCTTCCCATTCGTTCTGCCATACATTGAGACTTTTCCAATGTTTCAGAATTATACTTAAACTTGTAAGTATAACCATATTTACTAAAATTTAGTAAATCATGACGAATAGTCTTAAAGAGCTTTGTGGTGGACTTGACCAGTGCACAAGAATGTGTACTCGATCCCTTTAGTCCTTAACTTGACTCACACATCCATGAACAAGTCTTAATTTTCCAATGCTTGAAAGTTCTCATTCATCATACTATTCAACTTGCATGATTCCAAGTTTCTATCCAACTGAAGCCTTGGGAATGAGAATCTTTCCTTATTTGGTAAATTATGACACTACCACAAACGAAAGAATCAAGTCCATTTTTTTTCAAATATTGCTATCAATGGAATCATATAAACAACCATTTTTCACAAATGCCACTTGTAAGGATATTTAAAATAAATATAAAATTAAAAACTTTTATTTTATTTCAAAACTTTGCGGAAAAAACTTATCCTTATTGTGCAAATGCATACGGAAAAACTTGTTGTTATCTATTCCTAAGCAATATATCATAACTCCTAAGTAACAACTTCAAAATTCTGATGCGATCGAAATCCACCTACGCGATCAGAATCAGCATATACTTCCTTTAAGCTTTCTCTCTATTCTTTGATTCTTAAAACATCAACATGTGACCCAGTCACATCATGTAATGAGGATCTTAGAATAGAAACTTAACAGAGTTAGATAATGGGCTCTACCTGAAGTAGAGTCAGACTTATTGACTTTAACATCCTTAGGTAAACTTGGCAGCTTTGCAATCAACGCCCCTTCCTTTGGCAAAATAAACATATGGACCCTTTGGTAATGGGACTATCTCAGACTTAGCCTTTCTCCTTACCATTTGGTCAACCGGGTTGACTATGGCCAATCCCTTTCCATTGGGAAGAGAATGCTTTTTCTGGATTTCCAGTGTCACCATTGTCACTGTCCATAAAGTTTTTGGGAAGTTGATCTTCTAATCAAATTTGCTTTACTATCGTTCCAAATCATTGCTGATTCAGCCGCACCAAGCAAATAGATATGATCATTAAGGTTCATGTCATAGTTTGTTTCATAGTAGTCCCAAAGGAACTCACTATGTGACTTAGAAAGTGATTGAACATCAAACTTTCTCAAGACTTTGACACCCAACTCTCCCAGCTTGTCAATATGTGACTTCATCTCTAAGATGTGATCACACATACACCTTGCTTGCCATTAGGGCTTGAGTGACCTTGAACTTGTGGGCTAGGGAGAATAATTGGAGGAGGTGGAGGAAGTAAAGTTCCAAGAGATTTGGGAAGATCATAGATGTCTGAACTAGACATCTTTTGGGAGATATTTAAGATAGTTGATCTAAAGTCCTTAATATAACACCCAATATGAAATATTAAGGCTAGGATCCAACAACCTATTTATAACTGGAAGAGGGATGCTGTAATCCGAGTTATAACATAGTTAAAGGTAGGTAAATGACGATTTACCAATTTCCACCATGAAAAACGAAATAATGTAATTAGGTTTTTAATTGGATTTGAAACTCCTAGATCTTTTGAGATTCATTGAACTTTTCAATGGCATGTTTCAATCTCGAGTGTGCCCTTCAGGTTTTGTGACTGGGATGCCGAGGATCACAAAACAAGGTGTAAAGTAACCATGCAAATATACTTGGTACCCTTAATATTTACCCCTCAATCGATGTGCCGGTTAACCACACGAGCTCCACCGATACTATGATAAATATTAAGTTACCCTTTGCCTACTTTGTTAAATCCAGGTTAGTGTGCCGGTTAACCACACACACTCCACTAACGGTTTAAACAAAGTGCAAAGTGTAATTTCATGGATTAGCACCTTATTCACATTTTCCTAAGTAACTAAGATTGGGAATTTATAAGTGTTTAGTTACTTAGTATTTATCATTAATATTTTTAATGAAGGTTTTAATGAAAGGAGAATTATAGTCCTTGTCCTACCCGTTCGGCTAACGACCCTCCACCAGTCAAGGAAGCGGTGGGTGAGAGTGGACACCCATTAAACTGCCATTTTATAGGCAGTAACCTTATACCCCTCTTATAGACCGGCTTCGTGAATGAGGCCTACTAACGGTAAGACTGACTTGCTCTTATACATATATTTATTATTAACTTATAATACTATAAAGTATAAGGGTTGAATTTTAACTTTTAAAATTTTAAGGGCTAACTTGGAATTAAAGTATTCATGGGGAAAACTTTACAAATTCCAAAACTTGAGGGCAAGTTTTGAAAATATTCAAAACTAATTAATTCCATAACTTATGTGTTTAAAGTAGTTTTAATTAAAAAAAAACTCTTCAAGTTCCATAACTTGAGGACAAGTTATGGAAGACTTTAAACTAATAAAAGAATGTAACTTTTCTTTATTTTTGTAACTTATGGAACTAATTAAGGTTACACATTTTATCATTTAATGAAGTGACTCTTGAACCTCCATAACTTGAGGACAAGTTATGGAGTCATAAAACCATTTAATGAGGACAAGACTCTTCATTTTTGTAACCATTGCCAACTTTTTATGAATTTTATGAAACTTAAATGTGACTTTTCATATAACTTGAGGACAAGTTACAAAAACACATTTTAGAATCAACTCTTAGATTAAAACGGATTGAAAACACATAATCAATTAACTTTTCTATTAATCTAATAAACTCATATGAACAAAGATAATTCACATCAAATTTTTTTTTCAAGTAATTAGCATAACTTTTAAACTAATACAATTCGATTTTTCAGCTAATTTTGCAAGTATAACAAGAAAACAAGCCTTGGCTCTGATACCACTGATGGGTTTTGCGCATTCTAACACTCCTAAGTGTACATGCAACCCTAAATACCTTGGATCTATGTTTTCTCTATTATACATGCAATTATGAACTTTCCAAGGTATTACCATATCTAGCATACAATACTTGATACTTGGGTAATCAAATGGATAGAATACATACCTTTGTTTGATGTAGCTTGTCTCCATGAAGCTTGAGTGCCTAGTTCCCCAAGTGTGACACCTCAAATGGTTCACACAACACCAAATGCACATGGAATGACTTGAGAGAAATGGAACACTCCTTGAAATCGTCTAGCCCTCATATTCACACATTAGTGCCCGATTTCTTGAGCCATGAGATTCTTTTATATGGTGGCTATTAGGGTTACACCATGTAACTCATAACTTTACCCATTCCTTATGCTCCATGGATTTTAACCTCCATGGAGTATCCATGGGTCACCCCATGGACTTAGTCCAACATAAGGAATCTTGGATCACAAGCCCACATATATAAGAATGAATGATTTACACAATCAACCCATATATTTAATTAGTCTCCTTTTGATCACTTAATTAATTCCAAATTAATTCTTGATCAATACTAATTAAATAACCTTATTAATATATTAGAACTTATAATATATTAACCAACCTTAAGTGTTATTTCTCTCATTATAGTGTATCCAAATGCATGATGCCATGCAACCCAAATGGACCATGCCGGGTCGGGTCAAGACTTACCAATTATAGTTATGGACTTAGACATTAATCCAACACTAGGAACAACAAAGATAGAGGCGGAGTGCTACTCAATCTAACACACAAGCTTTCCTAGAGAAAAGAACCAACAAGGCCCTCTAATGAGCTAAACGACACTACAAGTGACAGTGTGAGACGCAAGGTTGATAGGCGTGTAAAGAAGCACAGGTGGTACTCTTGCCCGACCAAGGGACAACGCTTCCCACTGTCGCAGCACGCGTGGGTCAAGAGGAAGGGAAAGTACAAGCGCCAGCAGAGCATGAAAGCCGAAATTCAGCTTTCTCACGCTGATCCCCGATCATGGAAACAAAAGGAAACCCCAACCTATCAAAGAACACTTGTAGCAGATGAGGAAAAAATGCACAACCACGACGAGGTAGTCATAGAAGAACACTCAATCAAAAATAAAGCGCATGTTAAGAAAAAGGAGTATGGTCAAACTCCGCATAGGATAACCATACTCCAGGTACCGACGCGAAGACCTGGCATGTGCCCTTATACTTAGACATTCATAGTCTATTGTTTTATGTCTTTCTTCTTTTCTAAGAGTTAATGCAATTTTCATTTTGAATGAGCTTTCTAGAATTCTGTTTAACCAATTGCAAAAACACAAAGTAAAGGGGTTGTGCATATTTTCCAAGTAGCAACAACGGCTGATCACCTACGCTACTTGAGCAAAATCTATGCAAGGATACAACTGTAGATATTAAAGAATCATAATCATTACCTACAATGAGCCAATAACATCTCAGATCTGAGAATGCATAAATCCTAATTAATGGCGCATAAAAAGGGGTTCTAAAAGATTCATAACCTTTCCCCTGAAAAATAGACAGTAAATGGTCTTGAGGTGACGATCTCGGCCAGCATACATGTAGCTAAGCCTCAAAGTATAGACAAGAAAATTGACCAAGATTTCTTGACTTAACATAAAAAGCCTGATTAAAACATACAAATCAGTGAAACATAAGTCAATAGTGGCAATTATACGACGTCTGAAGCACACATTAACCAATTAACACGAACCCTAGAACAAGGGAGCGTGCACAAAAGAATTACAGTACAAATGTCGAATAGCCCTAGCCTAAAAATATCAAGTCAATTCAAAATATAGCATTTCCATACCAAGCACAAAGCAGAATACACCATTCCTGGTCATCAACAACCAATATTTTCACTACACGTATAATACATGGGAATGCAAATACATTACAGAGTGTATAGAAGGGACAAACAAAAATTAGTCCTCGGAGTCTGAGGAAGAGCTTCCCCGACCCGGCCTACGACAAAACTGGCGAAAGTTGTCATAATCCAGCTCCCCCAGACGAAAGAGACCCGCAAAATCCGTCTCAGCAAGGGACGAAAGAGCAATATCTACCTCTTCGGTTCTTCTCGCGACACGGCTAGGATCCGGGGCTTCAGATTCACCAGAAATTGTGGAACAACCTAGTTGTTTCTCCTTTTCAAACCCAAGGGCCTCACACGCCTTATGAACACCCTGGATCCCGTTGGAAAATTCCGTGATTTTGATAACTTTATCAATCACGCGAACGAACCCCTTCTCTAGCATCCACTGTAGACTACCACGGGCAACAGCACCATCGATCCGGGCACGGGCCATTTGACTTTGACACCTAGCCAACTCACTCGCCAGAACACCCTTCTACCGAGTGAGAGAACTCACTTGATCTTTGAGTCATTCCGTCTGGCCTTCGAAAGTGGCCACACGATCTTCCAAGGCGACCTTCTCGCAGGCCACAATACAAATATGCTCGGACAATACCTGGCGTTCAGCCTCTGAATCACGAAGTTCCTCCCTTATGCTTGCAACGACATCCTTAAAATTTTTTAACTATGCTTCATTGATGCCAGAGCGGAAAACCTGTATAAAAATCATAACTCTCTCATATGATCTCCAAAATTATGTTTAACCAATTGCAAAAAAACACAAAGTAAAGGGGTTGTACATAATTTCCAAGTAGCAACAACTGCTGGTCACCTACGCTACTTGAGCAAAATCTATGCAAGGATGCAACCGTAGGTCTTAAAGAATCATAATCTTTACCTACAATGTGCCAATAACATCTCAGAGCTGAGAATCCATAAATCCTAATTAATGGCACAGAAAAAGGGGTTCTAAAAGATTCATAACCTTTCCCCTAAAAAATAAACAGTAAATGGTCTTGAGGTAACGATCTCGGCCAACATACAGGTAGCTAAGCCTCAAAGTATATACAAGAAAATTGACCAACATTTCTTGACTTAACATAAAAAGCCTGATTAAAACATACAAATCAATGAAACATAAGTCAATAGTGGCAGTTATACGACGTCTGAAGCACATATTAACCAATTAACACGAACCCTAGAACAAGGGAGTGTGCACAAAAGAATTACAGTAGAAATGTCGAATAGCCCTAGCCTAAAAATATCAAGTCAATTTAAAATATAGCATTTCCATACCAAACAAAGCAGAATACACCATTTCTGGTCATCAACAACCAATATTTTCACTACACGTATAATACATGGGAATGCAAATACATTACAGAGTGTATAGAAGGGACAAACAAAAATTAGTCCTCGGAGTCTGAGGAAGAGCTTCCCCGACCCGGCCTACGACAAAACTGGTGAAAGTTGTCATAATCCAGCTCCCCCAGACGAAAGAGGCCCGCAAAATCCGTCTCAACAAGGGACGAAAGAGCAATATCTACCTCTTCGGTTCTTCTCACGACACGGCCAGGATCCGGGGCTTCAGATTCACCAGAAATTATGGAACAACCCAGTTGTTTCTCCTTTTGAAACCCAAGGGCTTCACACGCCTTACTAACACCGTGGATCCCGCTGGCAAATTTCGCGCTTTCGATAAATTTATTAATCACGCGAACCACCCCCTTCTCCAGCATCCACTGCAGACTGCCTCAGGCAACAACCCCATCGATCTGGGCATGGGCCATTTGACGTTGACACCAAGCCAACTCACTCACCATAACACCCTTCTACTGAGTGAGAGAACTCACTTGATCTTTGAGTCGCTCCATCTGGCCTTCCAAAGTGGCCATATGATCTTCCAAGGCGACCTTCTCGCATGCCACAATACAATTCTGCTCGGATAGTACCTGACATTCAGCCTCTGAATCACGGAGTTCCTTCCTTATTCTTGCAACGACATCGTGCAAAGTTTTTAACTATGCTTCATTCATGCCAGAGTGACAAACCCGGTTTACGGCAGCAACCATAAGGGCAGAAGCCTGAGCCGCGAAAATGGGAACTGCCAGGTCAGAATTTGGTGCTAGTAATGGTTTGAGCCAATGTCGGCCCCACATTCTTGCAACATCAAGAGGAAGCCACCTGGAATAAATAGCATAAAGATTTTCCATCAACATATACAATAAAAAAATAGTAAAAAGCGTAAAAAGAGAAAAAAGACGAAAGTACCCATTGCAGTTTAGTGTCAAACGACTTGCACCTCTTGCACGTAGAATCTGATAACATTTTAAGTTTCCACCACAAGCAGCATAATGCAAAGGAGTCTTCCAGCTCCTGTAAGACAATGTAAGAAAATGGTACAAATGGAAAGTATAACGATTATTTAAGATCTTGAAGAAGTGTTTTTATTACCTATCAAATCCATTGATGTTCCATAATGGAAAGTCACAGATGAGAGATTTGCATGTAGATCAAGAAGCAACTATACACAATCAGCATACCCATTTAATGCAACCATGTGAAGAGCTGTTATACCACCATCAGCTACTTTATTTACAAATTTCACCAGTGCACTACAATATGAAAAAAAGATTACACTATTCAATCACTGATTGAAACTCGGATGTTTATGAATACAATAGGGAAATGTATAACCTTTGATCATATTTGTTTTTGGGAGTTGCATCACTGTTTGGTTGTGTATCTATGGAATCAAAGGGAGCACTGGGGACAAAATCAACACCTAAAGAAAGATATAAGCATTTGTGTATTTGTTTATAGAAATGTACCTATCAAGGGGTATGATATCAACTGTTACACCAGGGGCATTAACGAAATCATAGTGATGAAGAATAGATACCAACGATTCATCTTCACTGCAAAAGAGACCATCAAGTGTATTGCAAATAAAATCAACTAAAAACCCACAGAGAAGGACGAATGAAGCATTAATAAGGAAAAAAACAAAAGAACGTACAGAAAAAAAATTACGGAATAATAGAAATATTTGAGGCGATAATTTGATCGCGCCTATTAAAGCTTCAATTCCCTATGATTTTGTCCGGGATCTCGTCTCCTAGTATCCACTGAACTTGAAAAATAAACAAAATTTGAAGCGATAGTAGGGATCCGGTAATGATCAATTTTACAGCAGTTTTGATGAATTTATTCTTAGCTGTAATTTTAGGGAAAGAGGAGGAGAAACCTTGAGTCAGTCTCCTAGTCCAATGGTGTAATTCGCTGATTGAATTTCATGTTTCCTTACTACATGTATAGAAGAAGAGAGAAAGACAAAAGTATATAACAGATTAACAGATCTAGTATCAAATATAGACATGTAAAACCATAACTTAGTAAATGTCGTACATGCTAAGAGTTTATAGCAGGCCAAACATCTATTCATATCTACTTTCTCTGAATTATCTCTTCTGAGTTTGATCAAGTAAGGGTAATCAAAACCCATAATAGTTGAAAAATGTAAACTAAGGAAAATCAAAATGGACATCTGACTTTGGATGTCAAACCTCAAAACTTCAAAATGCAACTAATGTGTATTTTCTTACACAAAGGAAAGCCCTGTCCTAATTAATAATCTACTCTGTAACCATCAACAAAATTAAGATCAATATAGGCAACTTAGGGTTTGCTTTCTTCAATTCGTTGTAATTCTTCTCAACAAACGTGTCACAACTAGCATTTTAGCTAGGAAATTCTAGTCTCATGTAAACATTCAACTATTGCAAGGCATGTACTCTAAGTGATAATCATACTCTATGCTCAATCACAACCATCCATTTGAATCCAAACTCTTGAATTAAGTTCAAAACCTAATACAGTACATCTCATCTGGATTGAAAACCCTAGAAATCCCAGCCCAAGTTAATATGGACTAGGATCCTCTTATTGGGCCTATTGGACCAATAAACTTTCAATTTGGCTATTTGAGCCAAGGAACCCTAATTGGGCTCTAATTGGACCCACATTCATAAGATTTTAGCATTTTGGGCCACGTGAGCCTAGAATAATGCATCTTATCTCTAATGGGCCTTGTTGGGCCATAAATGATTTCATTTTCCCTAATGGGCCGTGAATCCTTTTAATTGGGCGTCATTGGGCTGTGAACCCTCAGAAGGGTCCTATGGGCCGAAAAATATTATGGGTCTTTATAAAATTCGAACAAAGCCAAGAATGGGCCCAAAACCATTTCATCTTCATTCCTCTTAGCCCATTCTCGGCCCAATATGTATATAAAAAAAAGAGAATAAGGGAATTTACTAGCACTTGACACATCATTTTTGCATGGTGGTCTTCCATGAAAACATCACTTCAAAACTCTCTCTCTCTCTCTCTTCTCTTATTATCGGCTGAGAGTAACCCACAAACACATACATCTTCAATTTTTCCTTCAAACACTCTCAAAGTCATCTCAAGAACTCTTCTTTTCTCCTCAAAAATTTCATGAGTTGTGGGTGTATTTCAAAGAGCTTTCATCAAGTCTTTCACACTCTTGGTAAGTTACCATCTCCTACAAGTTGTTACCTTCCATTTTAATGCTAAAAACTTTTCCTTACATAGCTTCATTTCATGTTCTAACTCCCTAGAACCATCTAAGTTCGAAAACTTCCTCAAGGAGTTGCTAGGGTCGAAATCTCCTCATCTTCTCGCCAAAAACCGAATCCAAGCCTCAAGGTGAGTTCATACCCCTTGATTTTCGGTTTTACTATGTTTTGGGGGAGGATACAAGTTGATATGTGCTAGATCTATGTATTTGTGCATGTTTATGTGTGTTCTTTAAGTTATATGTGTGATTTTGTGAAGAACTTCATAGATCTCGACAATATATGTAAACTAAAACACTTTATACAACTTACCACAAGGATAAAAGTGTGAAATATGTTAAGGATGTTGGAAAAACTAAACAAAGGCTTGTAAATGGACCATTTTTGACAAATAAACAAAAAGAAGGTGGTTTTATGAAACTTACGGTTTTACTTGGACTAAAAGAGTCAAATATACATAAAAATGGTTCTTTATCACAATTATAGTTTTAAAAGGACCAAATATACATAAAAATGGTTCTTTATCACAATTATAGTTTTAAAAGGACTAAAAGAGTTAAATTTCGTATTATGGGCCTTAATGTCGGTCTTCACGGTTTTGTTGGGCCAAATTTGAAAAATTAAGATTTTTTTTAGATTAAATTGTCATTTAACACAAACTTGAGCCAAAAAAGTAAATTTACGATTTAATGGGTTGAATACGTCACTTTATTTAAATTTGGGCCTAAAATGTCATTTTTACAAAACTTGGGCCGAAAATGTCATTTTATATAAAAGGGGCTGAAAATGTAAAATATATATATAAATAAGCCGAAAATGTAAATTTTATATTAAGGGGCCGGAAACATCAATTTACATTTACTTGGGCCAAAAATGTCGACTTACATACAATTGTACCAAAGATGTAAATTTTCATGTTTATTGTGTGACATCCCCAATTTCACAGCCAGAAAAGACCGACTTCGTTTATCCTTTTTAAAATAAAATCAGAGTAATCTTTTAAAGAAAACTGTTGCGGAATTTGTTTCCAGAATACATGATAAATACTTTATCCAAGCATCTCCGAAGAGATGTATTTTATTCATTTTAAAACATTTGAGATGTCCTGGTCAATACAGATAAATAAGCATAAACCAAACTTATATTCATCTACACTAATGATATACATCTCTTTAATCTCTCAGTGTAATGTGTCTTTGTATCGATACCTGTGATACAAAAATATTGAGTACGTCAGGTTTGGAAACCTGGTGAGTACATAGGGATTTCAATCCCACAATGTTATAACATATATATCATTTAGAATTCACACAATATAAAATTTTCTATATATATATATATATATATATATATATATATATATATATATATATATATATATATATATATATATATATATATATATATATATATATATATATATATATATATATATATATATATATATATATATAACCAAGTCTTACCTCACCCCGTCAATACTCTCAACGAGACTAAAAAACTAACCTCTCGACCTGATCCATACTCCCAGATCTAGAACTAACCTCTCGACCTGATCCATACTCCTGGATCTAAAACTAACCTCTCGACCTGATCCATACTCCCGGATCTAAAACTAACCTCTCGACCTGATCCATACTCCCGGATCTAAAACTAACCTCTCGACCTGATCCGTACTCCCGGATCTAAAACTAACCTCTCGACCTGATCCGTACTCCCGGATCTAAAACTAACCTCTCGACCTGATCCATACTCCCGGATCTAAAACTAACCTCTCGACCTGATCCACACTCCCGGATCTAAAACTAACCTCTCGACCTGATCCATGCTCCTGGATCTAATAACAAATAACTATGTCCTGTCTATACTCCCGGACTAAGGACAACTGACTATGTCTTAGTCCATACTACCGGATTAATGATAACTGACTAAGTATTAATCCAAACTCCCGGATTAATGACAATTAACTAAGTCCAATCCATACTCTCGGACTAGGGACGAATAACTATGTCTAATCAATGCTTCCGGATCAATGACATATTTTAAAGTTCTATTCTCCGTATATATCTCACTCATACTCATAAAGAGATACTACCCCATAACCATTGTAACCAATCTTAGGTTTACTCTTTAACCTAAATTATCATAAACAATCAGGTATGTTCTTTAACACTTAATTCAGTCATCATCAAATAACTCACACAAAACATATATTTAATACATTCAAACAATACTTGTATTAAAATCATGTTCATGAAAGGGACTATTCACTCACTTGATAAGACGATGCTCGGACAACACTACGGTTCTTAAAGTGATATTCTTCGATGAAACCGGAATGTTTTATCAGAAACCGGACTTCTCGCGGGCAGAGTTTCGGCTCGAAAACTCTTTCTCTCGGGATCTTCGGGGCTTCGGGACTTGCTTCGGGTGTCGTGATGATACCGGGGCTTCGGGGGTACAACTTGCCAAGAAAAAGGAAGAATAAGGGAGTGAAAGGAAAGAAATGAGCAACCAATTCGGCTGGACTCGCATCCTATTTATAGGAGGGGTCTGGCCTCCGAACGCAGCGCGTTCCCTCAAGGAACACAACACCTTCCGCCGTGCGTCATGGATTATGAACTTCGGACTTGACAGGCGACAGGACTGGCTCTGGGCTCCGAACGCGGGGCGTTCCCCAATTGAACGTGGGGCGTTCCCCCTCGGTGTGCTTGCCTCGAACTTCATAAATTCATATCTTTGGCATACGAGCTCCGTTTTCGATGTTCTTTATATCCGCGCGAAGGTGAGATTATGCTCTATAACTCTCGTTTAGACTCCACCGGATAATTTTGAGTTTATTTTTATTATATTATTTTAGTAGGCCGGGACAGGAAAACTCCGTTAGAAATTCATAATTTCTTCATCGGACGTCCGTTTCCGTCTGTCTTTTCACCGTTGGACTACTATCGACGAGATATTTGATTCTCGTTTAGATTGTTTCGGCTAGAAATCGCTCGATCTCATAATCGAACTTCGGGCTGCATACTGCTAAGCTGAAACTTAGAAAAATCATAACTTCCTCATACGAAGTCAGATTTAGCCGTTCTTTTTATGCACGCTCTCGGTTTAACGTATTCTACGACTTTCGTTTAGCTTGCTAAAGCCAAATATCGCTCTATCGTAAATTCACTATTTACGTCGCGCTGTGTCGTGCCGGTTTTGTCGCGAAACTTCGACATGTCATAACTTCTTCGTTATAACTGGGATTTCGGCATTCTTCATATATCCGGAACCCTTGTCACGACCACTACAACTTAGTTAAGATTATTCATTCTAAATAATCTTCTATCAAAAAGTCATTTTTGATGCTTATCGCCTCTAAATTGACTAGTCCGGATCTACAGGTGCTACATACTGGGCCTAACATGTATAATCCATGTTAATGGGCTCTAGTGGCCCATTTACATGCTTATTGGGCCTGGATTATACATTACATGTTTATTGGTGAAGAATTAATGAATCGAGTATTGAATTAATCAGAGTATGAATTCAAGTATGAATGCAAGATTGAACACCAGATGTAAATATGATCTTGTTTCAGCTTGATTTATGCTTTCGAATGTTTACAGAGAACATAGACAAGTCTGTAAAAAACTCTTTTCTAACTCTAGTAAATAACCCCTATTTATAGGGAACCGAAAGAGTACAAAAAATATACTAAGGCATTGACTCTAAAGCTTCGAATAAAAGCACCCTAGTAAAATACATTACAAAACATTCGAAGAGTACAAAATATACTTCGACTAATTACAACAATTCGACCCTTACAATCTCCCCCTTTGTAATCATAGTCGAAGTCTTCAATTCATAAGAAGTGTGATGGAATACAGTAACACTCTTCGAATCTCCGTGTACCAGGAGATAATCTTCTTCAGCTCTTTCTTGTCTCCTTCATTGTTCTTCTTGCAATGATTCATACGAACAATCAAGTTTGTATATTGAGATGTTGAATATCTCTCTACTTCACTTGCTTGGAATAAAAACCGTTTAGCTTTTCCAGCTTTGTCTTTTCCTGCGAAGACCATTCCAAAAGGCTTCAGACAAATTTCACCATCAGCATATTTCTTCAATTCCGCCTGAGTCTTCGTAGGAGCCATCGGTGCTTTTATTTCCATTCATTTGGAAGTAGCTAATTCCACATCTGTTAGTGTCAAGCACTCATAATAGTTTTCGATAAAAATCTTGATGTGAGTAACTCCAAGCTTGAATTCATCTGGTTCAGTGTTTTGAAGGAATGAAAATGATTTGTCTTTTAGAAGTAATGCAACTTATATAAGATCATACAAGTTCATCAATGGAAAATCAGCAACAGTGAATTCGCAAATATTTCCATTTGCCCTGGCAACCACATACTTAACATTTTGGACTATGTTTTCGAAAATCACATCCTTTTTCATACTTATGACCTTCTTGATTTTTATTAAAGACCAAACTTCCTCAGGGGCTTTTCCAAGAACAGCATGAAAACGAATTTTCATGTGTGTACCTTCATCCTTATTTTTAAAATTCCCTTCTGCTTTGAACTGAGGCATGATAAACATCATTTCATTTATCGGAAAATCTAGCTGGCTTGCATCAGTATTTGTGACCAAATAACTCTGCTTTGGTTTCTTCTCGAATGTATAGATGTGATTAAAAGCAACCTTGGCCTCAATTGTTTCGTAATTATAGTGTTTAGCTGGATTACCTTTATCCATTCCCTTCGGATCACTAGCACGCTGAGTCATAATGCTTTGAATAATCCTCAGTTTTTCAATTTCAGCTTCTGCTTCAGCCTTCTTTTCCTCTTTCGACTTTTCCACTATAATTGATTTCCCTTTATCTTTCAAGGCTTGATTGACAATTGCCTCTTTTGGATTAGAACCACTCCCACCAGTCTCTGAAGATTTATCAATAACAATTCCTTTCGAAATTGGTCTTGCAATTGGCATTGTTGTTACAACAGTTGAAGTAATCAGTTCAGCAGAAACTATTACTGGTTTTGTTGTTGGGATTTTCGAAGAAAAGACTTTTCCCACAACTTTCGCATCTTCTCCACTAGTCTTCGACTCACTAGTTTTTCTTTCTCCCCCTTGCACCCCTGTGAAAACAGGTGGGGCAATCGTTGTTGGAAGAAGACTTGATATGAGAAAGAGAGGAGCAAGTTGCTTGTTGAGAATGGCTTCGAAATGGATAAATTTCTGTGATAAAAATTCAGGAGTGATCAAAGAAGAAGAAACCGGTCTGTCAGAAATTTCTTTTAACTCCTTGAGCAACTTAAGCACTTCCTCAAAGCTTGCACTTTCGGATGTTGAAATTTGAGTTAGTTGAGGACTCAAACTTTCATACAACTTAACAAAACGTGTGACTGCATCACAAATGATATCAACCTTTTGATTTAATGATGCATAATCTTGTTGAATAGTGACAATTTCTTTTTGCATATCTTCATGAAGTTCGTGAATCTGCAAATTTACATCCTCCCTGACCTTCTTTACTTCTTGTACAAAAAGGAGATGCCTTTCCTTTGCGACATTCTTCAAAATTTTCACATCACTGGTAAACATTGAATTTTGAGATTTGATCCGAAGTTCATTATTTTGATCATTATAATCAACCTTCTCCAGAATTCGAGACTCGGTCAGTAATCATTCCAGATACTTTGCTAACCACTCCGGCTTCGAGCATTTTCAACATTGAATCAACCTCCAAACTAGAAACAGATGAACCACCCCTAGATCTGTTAGGAACCGGACCGGGTACACGCAGCGGAAACACACTATCACACACACAAACTCACGAAAATAAAGCAAGAAGAACACAAGGATTTTACGTGGTTCGGATTCGGTGCAAATCCTACGTCCACGGGCTGCAACTAGAGAATTTTATTAAAACTCACAAGATTACAATTGGCTTGACACTCTACACTTGATGTTCTCTCAAGTTTTTGCACACAAAATATGCAAAACATACATGCATATATATAGGTATATTTGTGAGCCGCAATATGCACAGGATTGCCGCAAAGATTGACTTTGAAAATTTTGCCATTCACATTAGCCGTCCAACAAATATTAAATAATTGTCCATCGACCATTTGAATATTTAATTTAAACGTTTGCCGACAATAATTGAATAATTCAATTGTTAAATGTAATGTTACATTTATGGCCCTTGAACTCTTAGGAACTTGTCAATTTGTTCAAGACTCCATAAATCTTAACAATCTCCTACTTGGAGGCTTGGACAACATGGTCCGTCTCTGTCATCCAACTCCAGTAATCTTAAAACAACCAAGTCCTTCAAGCTTCCAGTTCCAAAGAACAAGCTAAAACTTAGTCTGATTTCTCTAATTGCAGCCGCCCCTCATCTTCAAGTACTAGAAGGGCCAGTTGAAGCTCCCACTAGCTCCAACTCAGTCGTGGCTAATCCCACCACCGACTCATCCTCTGTCTCAACCGGTTTGGACACTCCACCAGATCCAGAGATACACCGAGGACCACTAACACTCTCCAATCTTTGCAAACTTCCAACAGGAGAGAATTTTCCAGTCTTAGTCTTCAAAACCCAACGGCTCTTTGTAACTGTACCCGAAACACGTCCCGTGCTCCCACTGTCACAGAATCCCCTGAATGGTTTAGACTTTCGAACTCGTTCATCTAACATCTCTTTGGCTCCAGAATTCATGTTTGCAAAATGAACTCTCTTAGCCGTAGATTTAGCGAACCAGATTTTGTGTTGTTTAACAGGGACGGTCATACTTCCCTCAGCAGGTACCTCAACCATATACAATGACCCACACTTCATACCACGAGCAATCACCAGATCACCATTGACCACCCTCCATTTACCACTACCAAACCTTACTTCCAGTCCTTGTTTATCCAGCTGACCAACAGAAATCAATTTCTTCTTCAGCTCCGGAATCACCCTGACATCCTTCAGGCTCCATGTAGTTCCCAATGAAGTAACCAAATCAATATCTCCCATGCCCGTTACCTGAAGCATCTCGTCATTTGCTAACCGTACCTTTCCAAAATCTCCTTTTTTTTAGATTCACCATCGTTTCCCCGTTTTCCATGGCGTGAAACGTAGCCCCTGAATCCATGACCCAAGAGTCTACAGAACTTTCCATACTGAGTATCAATGCATCATCCTCAGACACACTCTCAGCACCGACAATGTTCAATTCTTTCTTTGGACATTGACTCTTAACATGTCCCACCTCCTGGCAGTTCCAGCACTTCACATTCTTCTTAGTTCTAGATGAACTTTTTCCCCGACTCCCACTGCTTCCACTATTCCTGCTATTCCCTCTACCTCTTCCGACATTTAATAAATCAGAAGAGGAAGATCCACCTTGATTCTTGCGTCTGATATCCTCGCCTAGAACCAAATCTCTAACCCCTTCAAAAGTCATACCACTGGTCCCCACAGAACTCGTAACAGCAGTAACTGTTCCGGACCAGCTATCAGGTAGAGAAGCTAGTAGCAGTGATGCTTGAGTCTCGTTATCAAATTTAATTCCCACAGATGATAATCTGGACAGAATTGAATTTAGATTATTAATGTGAACCGTAACTGAGCCTTCCTCATTCATCCTTGTAGCGAACAACTCCTTCATCAAGAACACCTTGTTAGTCGCCGATGGTTTCTCATACATATTTGACAGAGCCTCCATCATACCACGCGCCGTGGTTTCATTCATGATGTTGAAAGCAACGCTCTTCGTCAATGACAATGTAATAACCGCCTTGGCTTTCTTGTCCTTTGAGTTCCACGCATCTTCAAAAGCTTTTTCCATTTTCTCCGGTTTGTCTCCGAGTACCATGTCCAAGTCTTTCTGACATAGCAATGCTTCTAATTGCATTTTCCACCAGCTAAAACCAGAACCGTTGAACTTTTCGATTACAACCTTGTCTTCAGCCATTACGACAAACAAGATACAAATCAGGTACACTCGTGCGTGATAAAAAAAATGATTGTACCCTCCAAACCTCGCTAATCTGGCTCTGATACCAGTTGTTAGGAACCGGACCGGGTACACGCAGCGGAAACACACTATCACACACACAAACTCACGAAAATAAAGCAAGAAGAACACAAGGATTTTACGTGGTTCGGATTCGGTGCAAATCCTACGTCCACGGGCTGCAACTAGAGAATTTTATTAAAACTCACAAGATTACAATTGGCTTGACACTCTACACTTGATGTTCTCTCAAGTTTTTGCACACAAAATATGCAAAACATACATGCATATATATAGGTATATTTGTGAGCCGCAATATGCACAGTATTGCCGCAAAGATTGACTTTGAAAATTTTGCCATTCACATTAGCCGTCCAACAAATATTAAATAATTGTCCACCGACCATTTGAATATTTAATTCAAACGTTTGCCGACAACAATTGAATAATTCAATTGTTAAATGTAATGTTACATTTATGGCCCTTGAACTCTTAGGAACTTGTCAATTTGTTCAAGACTCCATAAATCTTAACAAGATCTGCTTGAGATTGAATTATGGAATTCAATTTCTGATTCAAAATTTTGAACCGCTTCATGGTCATCAACATATGATCGGGAAACTGTTCTTCTTCTTCATGAAATTCCAATTCATCAAACATACCACCAAACCCCTCATTATCAGTCTCTGTCTCCCTAAATACGGTTTCTTGAACAGGTGAAGTTGGTTTGGGTGGTTCAGTAGATTGTGAAGAAAAAATAGAAGTAAAGGGTTGATCAAGAATGTGTTCGAATGTTGGGGAATCTGTGGTTGAAGTAAGAGGAGTAGTGGATAATGGTAAAGAAACAATACGTTCAAAAGGAGCAGAAGTAACGTGACCTTGAGCTTCATTTTTCGAACCTCCTTCACCCATATCGACATTTGCATCCGTATCAGATACGTGTGCAGGGATGCCTGAAGTTCGAACCGCCTCAGAAACTGATTTGGCAATCGAATCTTCGGGTGGTATGACGACTGTCTTCTCAGGAGTGGAACTTTCTGTGAGATGAGTGAACTCTGGAGTTTCTGGAATTCTTTCATCATCATCTTCTGTTGACTCAGTATAAATCACGAGTTTTCGAGTCTTCTTCTTCTTCTTCTTTGACAATCGTTTGGCCATATCCTCGGCCCTTCGTTTCTTGGACACCGGAAAAATAGGTGCTGGCACTTCTCGAATTAACACACCTTGATGAGTGATTTGAGGTTTTCGAACCACTTTGTGTGTAGGAGACTTGCTTTTGTGAGTGGACTTCATTTTGATTCTTCGAAACATTCCAGTCTTCGAAGGAATGATTACATTCGCTTGTGATTCTTCAAGAATGGGTTCAATCACTTGAGTCTCAGCAACAGATACTTCAACGGTTTCAGGCTTTTTCTTTGGAGATTGCGAAGATTTCGAATCCTTGATTTGCTTTTCAGAAGAAGCAGGTTCAGACTTCTTTGATCGTTTAGACTTCTTTTCTTCCCTTGGCAACAATATCCCAGTCTGAACAGAAGAATCAATTGTTTGTAAATATGCTACCAAAACTGAATTCGTAGGATCAACTCTTTTAAGCATCGCATCTGGAATACGAGCAACAGTTGAAAAATCATCAGCATTATCTATTACTTCCTTCGGATAGTGGTATGATTGAAAGACCATTTTTTCTTCATCATTTGGTACCAAAATCCCATCCTTATTATAAAAATATTGCAAAATCAGGCTCCAGTATCGTGCACACGAAATACGATGAATAGCATTCGTATGTTCTACACCCTTTTGGAATTCCTTCCATAATTGTGTAGAATAGTCCACTTGAAGATCATAATATATGCCAACAACCATGGCATAAACCTCCATTCTTCCTTTGTCTAGGCCAACTGCTCTCCCAGTCAAACATCGTAGAAAAATACCAAATAAGAAATTCCATAGTCGTGGAAGACCAGATTTCTTAAAATCACTAATCTTGGACAATGGTGGCTGATATCCCATCTCATTAAACATGTAGACGATTTGAGGAAATGTGAAATCAACATATGGAGGCGAATTCGGAATAGCAAGAATTTGGCAAAAGAGTTTCTTGGATAATCTGACCTTTTTATCATTCACCAAATGAAAAGTTATCGTATCAGAAGCTTTGTTGTAAGTAGCAGTTGATCCTGCTTGAGAAAGCCAGGACAATGGAACAGAGAAAGAATTGAACATCGCTGTAGATAAAACAGAGTTCTTCAAGGCAACGATGAGCATCTTAAATTCTTCCGGGTATTGAGAAACTTCACCCTCCACATAATAGTTAGTTGGTTGAATCTTCGTTATTGGTACGGAAGAAGCATCTTCAGTGGTATGAGAATCAACATGAGCAGAAGTCGCCATTGTTAGGGTTTGAAGATAATAATGAACAAAGAATTTGTGAAATTTGCTTTTTGATCGCGTAAACTGACAATGAACCCTTGAATCCCCTTTTATATGTAACCCTAAAGTTTAAATTTGAAGCGGGATGTGTATTTAATGATATCCGACGTGACACCTTGAAAGTCGGACCATTACTGCGGAAAAGTAGCCATGCGTCAAAAAGTAGCTGTCACATCACCTTGAAAACCGGACAGAATACCATACGTCATTTATAAACAGCCTGTCTTGTTATCCCCAAGAGTATTGTAACCGTCAGAACCCTTCGAATGGAAGCAAAACTCTTTCACTTTTCGGATGAAAAGCGAAGTCATACGCCAGAAGTTTGAAATCATCAGCCTGAGTTGGTATTACTCAGAGCCTCAAGGATTTCGTGATTGTAGTGTTCCAAAGAATATAGACGAGAAACAAAGATAAGTAAAATATGGGATATTGTGATGTCAAACCATTGACACAAAAGCAGATAAAATCCCGAGCAAAGATTACTTCATTAATCATTAAGAGAAATGATCAATAGCTTGTGTGGGTTCCCGTGAATTACAATCGAATACTTGTTGGTAAGTATCGAAGGGCTTCTTTAATAATGCTTCGTGGGTAGTTCAAAATTTTCGTTACATGTCATACTAAACATAAGGTGAGAAATTGTAACAGAAATTACTCGTTTGACCAGTGTAGTCAGTGACAAGTTGGCTTTGATAAATTTTGAAATGACAAGGAAATTCGAATGAAACTCACACAAAAATCATATTCAAGAAAAAATTTGTGTGCTGGATCTTGTTGGGTAACAAACATCGTGGGTTTCGAATGTTTGATCAAGACCACTCATTCGAAATGAATATGATTTGGAGTTTCGAATTTTGATACAGAAACAAAAGTTTCGTGAAAATCTGGAACTTAGTTCTCCGTCAATTCCTTAAAAAGGTAATGAAAATTGAGTTTCACTTTCATCACGGTCTCATGATGTCAGATCATAAACACAGAGTTTTGATATGTCTAAGTCTCGATGGGTTTGATCAGAGACCTCTTAGACATATGTCTTCGTGTGTGATTGTGTAAGAACTTTATGGATGAAAAAGATTGGTGAAAGACACGAAAAGTACATCTGTTATATTTGGACCAAACAGTAAACTCTTAAATCATTTTGAGAAGAGTCAGGTAGCTCAGAGACTAATGTGAATATAAACCTGATTGGGAAGAAATTTTTGTATGAAATATTTCATTAAGGCTTTCGTATACACACATTGAGTCATTGGAGGCTTTGGACAATATGCAGCAGCATGCTTCTAGGGACTACTTAACTAGTTCAATTGAAGAAAAATTTATCGATTCATACGAAAAATGTACCTGACCCTAGAACTGCAAGCATAAGCCACTCTGTGTCTTCAAGATTATTGGCAACAAAATACTAAAAAAATAAGAATCAAAATAGTTTTGTTGTTTTGAGTTTTCGAAAATAAAGACAGAACAAACGGAAATCTTTTTGTATTTTTGAATTTTCGAAAATAAATGACAAAACAAACGAAAAGCTTTTTGGATTTTTGAATTTTCGAAAATTAAATGACAAAACAAACGAAAATCTTTTTGGATTTTTGAATTTTCGAAAATTAAATGACAAAACAAATGAAAATCTTTTTGGATTTTTGAATTTTCGAAAATAAAAAGTACTTGTTGCAAAAATGCGAAAATTTATCATCCCCTTGGAAGTGACAAATGTACGAATTCGAAGGGGTCGAAGCGTTGACTATGAACAGTAACCTCTGAATCAACCCTGAAAATAAGTAACAAATTGACGAATTCGAAGGGGTCGAAGCGTTGACTATGAACAGTAACCTCTGAATGTTGACGGATATTGCTTTGTCTTTCAGTCAGCGCCTCTAAATCAGTCCTTATCATGCATCATTCTTCTTTTTCGCATGGAACATAATTTTCCATCGATCATTCCAAGTCCCTCTATAATTCTCACAATGGATTTTTCATCTAAAGGTTTCGTGAAAATATCAGCTAACTGATCAGTTGTTTTCACGAAATGTACTTCAATATTCCCATCCTCCACGTGATCCTTGATGAAATGATAACGAAGAGCTATATGTTTAGTCTTCGAATGCTGAACAAGATTATGACAAATTCTTATTGCACTTTGAGAATCACAATATAATGGAATCTTTTTCATATTTATTGCATAATCACGCAATTGACTTTGGATCCATATTATTTGTGAAGTGCAAGCAGCAGCAGCCACATATTCTGCTTCAGCTGTTGAAATTGATACACATGTTTGCCTTTTCGACTGCCAGCTCACCAATTTGCCATCAAGGAAATTGACATCCACCACTTGTGCTCTTTCGATCAAGATTACAACCACCCAGGTCTGCATCCGAATATGCTTGTACAAAGAACCCAGTGTTCGAAGGATACCACAATCCTAACGAAATTGTTCCTTTAAGATAACAAAATATATTCTTCACAGCAGTGAGATGTGGTTCTCGTGGATTTGACTGATACCTAGCACAATTACATACATAAAACATGATATCAGGTCTACTTGCTGTAAGATAAAGTAATGAACCAATCATGCTCCTGTATAGAGTTAGGTCAACTGCAGGTTTATCTAACGAAGGTGTCAACTTTATGCAAGTTGCCATTGGAACTCGTAACTTTGTGCTATTCGTCAATCCAAACTTTTCAAGCAGATTCTTCGTATATTTTTCCTGATTAATAAAAATCCCTTCTCTGTTTTGACGAATATTCAAACCAAGAAAATTATTGATTTTTCCCATCATGCTCATTTCGAACTTACTTTTCATCAAATCTTCGAATTCTCTAGATAAAGCTGTTGGGTTTTGAGCATTCTAACACTCCTAAGTGTACATGCAACCCTAAATACCTTGGATCTATGTTTTCTCTATTATACATGCACATATGATTATCCAAGGTATTATCCTAACTAGCATACCAAAACATTGATAGTAGGATAATAAAATAGATAGAATACATACCTTGTTGTTGTTGCTTGACTCCATGAAGCTTGAGAGCCTAGTGCCCCAAGTGTGACACCGCAAATGGTTCACACAACATCATGAACTCTTGGAATAACCATGAGAAGAAGACATACATGTTCAAATCGGCTAGCCCTCAAAATATGTATCACTAGTGCCAATTTCTTGAACTAAAGGGGTTCTTATATAGTGTGGCTATTAGGGTTACACCATGTAACTCATGACTTTACCCATTCCTTATGCTCCATGGGTTTTAACCTCCATGGAGTATCCATGGATCACCACATGGGTTAAACCCAACATAAAGGAATCTTGGATCATCAGCCCACATATATAAGAATGAATGATTTACACAATCAATCCCCATATATTTAATTAGTCTCTTTTTGATCACTAAATTAAGTCCAAATTAATTCTTGATCAATACTAATTAAATAACATGATTTCATATTAATATATTAGAACTTATAATATATTAATATGTCACAAAATGTCTTTTCCTCATAAACGGTCTATCCAAATGTTCCGATGCCATGCAACCCAAATGGACCATGCCGAGTCGGGTCAAGTACATACCAATTATAGTTATGGACTTAGACACTAATCCAACAGTCTCCCACATGGATAAGTCTAAAACTATTATTGTGTATAACTTCAGGAACCAACTGGCAATCGTAGCTCTCAAAAGCCGCTGTCGAACTCTGACCTTGTAGATGAACTCTGACCTTTGTCAATGACTTGTCCATTAGATAAGGGATCATATATTCCTCCATTCTAGATATCATATGGACTGAGACATGGATTATAATCATTCTCTCTGTCCATTTGTTGTTTCCCGATTTCCGGTTTATGACGATTGACTAATTGAACAAATCAAATCAGTCTAGGCCCGGCCGAGCACTTACATTTGTCATCAACAAATCATCGAGGGGCCCACAGATATCGCTTTTATCCCGAAGGTAAAAGGAATGGATAAACTTCGACTCATATGGCTTGTTCTACTACTTGTTGAATCATACACAAAGGCACGTTTTATAACACCGAGTTACCGAATGCGTTTTCGTGCAATCAGTGTACAACCAACTCATAGTAACAACTCATATCTCTAGGTTTGAAGAATATAAGATATTATCGTCTCATGATCACTCGTGATAAAATCCATGAAGTGATTCCAATGAGCGCGGGTTGAATCCAATACTCAGAACTTATGATCACTCATGAGTGTTGTAGCCCCTTGTCCAACATCTTAGACCTCTACAAGCCAACCCATGACAATCTTGATTCATATCTACTTCCAACATATGACCGACTGTGGATAGTTTGAATAACTTAGTCAATCAGGAAGAACGACCTAGTTATTCTGGAAGTCAAAACATGCAAAATGAAACACAATAATAATAGAATCTAATATGGTATCAAAACCTATGAACATAAATAAAACACCTTTTATTTATCACCATATGATTACACATTATTCATTGTATACTGTTTCAGCTATCAACTTTATTCTTGAATTTAAAACAATAGTTGTCCCATGCTCCAAGCATGTACACTATGTTTTCTAAACACTAGTCATGCCATACACCAAGTATGCATACTATGTTTGTTTATGATCTTCACTTTGTGAATTAGATCAATTGAACATAACTCCAATGATCCTCTTTCACAGTCCCAAATCCTTACTGCAAATGCAAGAATTCCAAATTCATGCCATTTACTGAAATCTGTTAGATTCTAAACTTATATGCATTGATCCTCCTGTAATGATTATGCACAGAGTCAGAAAGACTTGACAACAACCATTACAGAGCATTCCAAAAGAGATCAGCTCCTTGGAAATATCCTTCTTGCATTAAGTTTCCTAATCTTACACAGATTGAATAATTTCCAACTTTGAAACATTTCCATATTCCATTTTGACTATCACTTCTGAACAAGAGTTGCCTCCTTACAGATTATGTCAATATGGTCCTTCCAGAATTATCACTATACTTCCAACTGTCCTTGAGCAACCAATCTTTGGTAAACCTTAGATTGTCCTCGACAATTGCTTAATCCTTATAGTCATATCCAGTTCTAGACCTTTTCCCTTCTTCATGCCCCAGGCATTTGGAAAATTTTAGAAAGGATAAATATAGCACATGTAATCGATCCTATATCCGAAGCATATGGGACTCGAGTCATGATGTCTCACATAAAGACTAAACCAGTCTTTTGCTATAACATTTCCATTTCTATTTGCCAAGTTCTCATAATTCAGATTATGAAAAGGGATGCCGTAATCATAATCGAATTTTAGAACGCAAATAATGGACCCATATATAGAATTTCCTTATGTTGAGTCATTCCAACATGAAATTCATATATATATATATATATATATATATATATATATATATATATATATATATATATATCCTTGACTAAATACGACTTAAAACCTCAATCTAAGCTTTTAGAATTGAAATGAAGTATAATTTTCTCTCCCTTAATTATAGCAAAACAACTTTTTCAACCCCTGCAGCCTCACGAATTGAAACTTTTGTTTTCTATAATTAACATTGCTAACTTGCAACCTTTATCATAATTATCATGCTCCCACTAACATGATGATTATTAGCATAACACTTATGCTCCCACTAGCTTTGACATGTAATTAGAAATCAGCTGGACTTCTAGAAATCAATACTTTATTGACTTTCTTACCAAAGTTCAGATTTCTGATACTAGATTGCTTTGATAAAACTTTATCAATATCATACACCTTATCTTAGATAGCTCACAGGTGTGTCTAAACAATTTTAAGAACTATGAAAAGGGATGCCGTAATCATAGTCTCGATTGTTTAGACCTTTACCACTTCTCACAAGTCCATGTTAGTGTGCTGGTTAACCACACACGCTCCACTAACGACTTTGAGAATGCAAATATCACAATTGCTATCTAGCTAAAATCCACTTAGTGAAAGTGTTTCCTCACCATCATTTTCATGAATCGGAGAGAAACCTTATGACACTTAGATTTAATGGTGTATGTGTTCTTATCCATGTGAATTGTAAAAACCATAGTCACAAGACAAGGATAATGACAAATTCAAACTCATATGGACTGAACTCAATCTTAATTTCTTGCCATGTGGCAGCTCAAGGGTCTGCCATTGCTTCCAAGTTGCTGTACAACCAATTGAGAACTCTAAGAACTCATATGCAAAGCCAACTATAATTGGAATGGACACAGAAATAGTCAACACGATAGGTTATAAACCTCAAGTCGTGTGCTAGTGAAGAACTTTAGGTTTTACTCTTGATTAGTTCTTGAGACTTTCAAGACCTTTTAAGACTCACACTGTCCTCTTGACATATAAGACTCTCTTGTCAAATATTCAAGAGATAGTGTGGATTCTAATCAAGACAAACACTTCACACAATTGGCCTTAGTTGGTCTTTGTTTTATCCAAAAACATCACAACTTACCAATTTCAAATGTACAAGAGTAGAAACCTTCTACTCTTACATTTGACAAGTGTTTTTAAACCTTCTTTAAGACATGTCACTCAAGTTACAATCTTGGAGTATGACTCTAAGAATTGTTTTGGAATGAAATATGACTCATCTTCTTGATTTAACCACTTCAACAATTCATAACTCCTCTTCTTAGCTACCAGAATGCACTTAGAGGATGAATTGTGATAAGGTCTCTTAATCATTAAGATGATTATATAACATGTTACTCAAGTACTCTACCATCTTTTCAGATTTGAGAAACTTTTATCCTTCTGCCTAATTTGATTCTTCTCATTCGTTCCGCCATACACTGAAATTTTTTCCAATGCTTCAGAATTATACTTAAGCCTGTAAGTATAACCATATTTACTAAACTTTAGTAAATCATGACGAATAGTCTTATCGATCTTTTGTGGTGGACTTAATCAGTGCACAAGAATGTGTACTCGATCCCTTAGTCCGTTACTTGACTCACACATCCATGTGAACAAGTAGTTAGTCTTAATTTTTCCAATGCTTAAAGGTTCTCATTCATCATGCTCTACAAATTGCATGATTCCAAGTTTCGGTCCAATTGAAACTTGGGTGATGAGAATATTTCCTTATTTGGTAAATTTAGACACTACCACAAATGAAAGAATCAAATTCATATTTCCACTCTTGCTCTTAATGGAATCTTATAAGCAACACAGTTTTTCACAAATGCCATTGTAAGGATATTTTAAAATAAATAAAATCAAAAGATTTACCTTTTATTTTAAAACTTTGCGGAAAAACTCATCCTTACAATCCATATGAAAACTTGTTGTTATCTATTCCTAAGAAAAATATCATAACTCCTAAGAAGTAGCTCAAGAATCCGATCTTCAAACTATGTGATAGAAATCCATCTACGCGATCAGATTCAGCATATTCTTTCTTTAAGTTTCTTCACTTTTTCTTTGATTCTTAAAACATCACCATGTGACCCAGTCACATCATGTATCAAGAATCTCATAATAGAAACTTAGCAGAGTTAGATAGTGGACTTTACCTGAAGTAGAGTCAAACTTATTGACTTTAACATCCTTAGGTAAATTTGGCAGCTTCGCAACCAATGCCCATTTCTTTGGCAATGGACCATTGATAATGGGACTATCTCAGACTTAGCCTCTCTCTTTACCATTTGGTCAACCAAGTTGACTATGGCCGATCCCTTTCCATTGGGAAGAGAGAGCTTTACTGGATATCCAATGTCATCATTGTCAATGTCCATAAAGTTTTAGGAAGTTGATCTTAGCAAATAGATAAGATCATTAAGGGTCTTGTCATAGTCTGTTTCATAGGAGTCCCAAAGGAACTCACTGTGTGACTTAGAAAGTGATTGATCATCAGCTTCCTCTAGGCTTTGACACCCAACTCTCCCGGTTTGTCAATATGTGACTACATCTCCAAGATGTGATCACACATAGACCTTTGCTTGCCAATAGGGCTTGAGTGACCTTAAACTTTTTAGGAACTTGTGGGTTAGGGAGAATAATTGGAGGAGGTGAAAGAAGTATGATTTCCATGGGACATCATCTTCATTTTAGGAAAACTTGTTTCAAGAGATTTGGGAAGATCATCTTTTGGGAGATATTCAAGATAGTTGATTTAAACTCCTTAATATAACACCCAATATGAAATATTAAGGCTAGGACCCAACAACCTATTTATAACTGGAAGAGGGATGCCATAATCCAAGTTATAAAATAGTTGAAGGTAGGTAAATGACGATTTACCAATTTCCACCATGAAAAACGAAATATAATTAAGTTTTAATTGGATTTGAAACTCCTAGATCTTTTGAGATACATTGAACTTTCAATGGCATGTTTGAATCTCGATTGTGCCCTCTCAAGTTTGTGACTGGGATGCCGAGGATCACAAACAAGGTGTGAATAACCATGCAAATTGACTTGGTACCCTTAACTTTATCACCTAATCAATGTGCCGGTTAACCACACACGCTCCACCGATCTATAATATAGTCAAGTTACCCTTTGCCACTCTTACTAGTCCTTATTAGTGTGCCAGTTAACCACACACGCTCCACTAATGACTTGGTAAGGTACAAAGTGTAATTTCATGGGTTAGCACCTTTTCACATTTTCCTAAGTAACTAAGATTGGGAATGTATAAGTGTTTAGTTACTTAGTATTTATCATTAATACTTTTAATGAAGGGAGAATTATAGTCGTTTCCTACCCGTTCGGCTAACGACCCTCCACCAGTCAAGGAAGCGGTGGGTGAGAGTGGACACCCATTAAACTGCCATTTTATAGGCAGTAACCTTATACCCCCCTTATAGACCGGCTTCGTGAATGAGGCCTACTAACGGTAAGATTGACTTTATCTTATACATATCTATATAATTAAAATTATAATAATAGTATAAGGGTTTGAATTTTAACTTTTAAAATTCTAAGGGCTAACTTGGAATTAAAGTATTCATAAGAGAAAACTTTTCAAATTCCAAAACTTGAGGGCAAGTTTTGAAACTATTCAAACCTAATTAATTCCATAACTTATGTGTTTAAATTAGTTTTAATTAAAAACTCTTCAAGTTCCATAACTTGAGGACAAGTTATGGAAGACTTTAAACTAATAAAAGAATGTAACTTTTCTTTATTTTGTAATTTATGGAATTAATTAAGGTTACACATTTTATTACTTAATAAAGTTACTCTTGAACCTCCATAACTTGAGGACAAGACTCTTCATTTTTGTAACCATTACCAACTTTTATGAGTTTTATGAAACTTAAATGTGACTTTTCATATAACTTGAGGACAAGTTACAAAAACACATTTTAGAATCAACTCTTAGATTAAAATGGATTGAAAACACATAATCAATTAACTTTTCTATTAATCTAAGTAACTCATAAGAACAAGATAATTCAAATCAAACTTTTTCATGTAATTAGCCTAATCACTAAACTAATACAAAACATGAATCTATTGACAATTATCTTTGAAATTGGATTATTATGAACATTACCACATCAAAAACAGGATTATAGGTTCAAAAACAGTTTATGGTAATGTTCCTAGTCCATTTCTAGCCAAAAAACTCGAAGATATGCTGTCAGGGGCTCCTACTCGTCGAGTGTATCAACCTACTCGCCGAGTAGGATGATTTTCTTCATGGACTCGGCGAGTTCATCAGTGGACTCGGTGAGTCCAGTGCCCAGAATGCCCGAAATTCGACTTTTTTAGCATTTTTCAGCAATTTGCATCAAGTATAATTGAAAACAAGCCTAGGCTTTGATACCACTGTTGGGTTTTGAGCATTCTAACACTCCTAAGTGTACATGCAACCCTAAATACCTTGGATCTATGTTTTCTCTATTATACATGCAAATATGATTATCCAAGGTATTATCCTAACTAGCATACCAAAACATTGATACTAGGATAATAAAATAGATAGAATACATACCTTGTTGTTGTTGCTTGACTCCATGAAGCTTGAGAGCCTAGTGCCCCAAGTGTGACACCTCAAATGGTTCACACAACATCATGAACTCTTGGAATAACCATGAGAAGAAGACATACATGTTCAAATCAGCTAGCCCTCAAAATATGTATCACTAGTGCCAATTTCTTGAACTAAAGGGGTTCTTATATAGTGTGGCTATTAGGGTTACACCATGTAACTCATGACTTTACCCATTCCTTATGCTCCATGGGTTTTAACCTCCATGGAGTATCCATGGATCACCACATGGGTTAAACCCAACATAAAGGAATCTTGGATCATCAGCCCACATATATAAGAATGAATGATTTACACAATCAATCCCCATATATTTAATTAGTCTCTTTTTGATCACTAAATTAAGTCCAAATTAATTCTTGATCAATACTAATTAAATAACATGATTTCATATTAATATATTAGAACTTATAATATATTAATATGTCACAAAATGTCTTTTCCTCATAAACGGTCTATCCAAATGTTCCGATGCCATGCAACCCAAATGGACCATGCCGAGTCGGGTCAAGTACATACCAATTATAGTTATGGACTTAGACACTAATCCAACAAAAGTAGGGTCAGTTGAGCCAAAAATAATATCATCAACATAAATTTGAACAAGCATTAGATGATTCCCAACTTTCTTTCGAAATAATGTGGGATCAACAGATCCTTGTTTAAATTTAGATTGTTTCAAAAATGAAGTAAGAGTTGCATACCATGCTCGTGGTGCTTGTTTCAAACCATAAACTGCCTTATCTAAAATATAAACATGATTTGGAAATTCTTCGTTAACAAAACCTGGGGGCTGTTCCACATAAACAGTTTCTTCAAGCTCTCCATTTAGAAATGCACACTTCACGTCCATTTGATAAACTCTTTGTGAGCTGCCTAAGCCAGAAATATACGAACTGCCTCGAGTCTTGCGACAGGGGCAAAAGTTTCTTCATAGTCGATTCCTTCTTCTTGTGAATAACCTTTAACAACAAGTCTGGCTTTGTTTCGAACAATATTTCCATCTTTGTCGGTTTTATTTTTGAAAATCCATTTTAACCCGACAATCGAAACATTTTCAGGTTTAGGAATTAATCTCCAAACCTTGTTCCGTTCAAATTCAGACAATTCAGATTGCATTGCAACAACCCAATCTGAGTGTTCCATTGCAATCTTAACTGTTTTTGGTTCAATTTTAGATATAAAAACATTGAACATACAAAATTCTTGATGAGTATTCAATACCTCATTCTTTGCGCGAATTTGAGTTCTTGTTAAAACTCCCTCTTGTGGATTCTAAATTACTTGATCCTTCGGATGATCTCTTGTCCACTTTTCCATTGGCGGATATGCTGGATCAAATTCCAAAGGTGCATCTTCGTATATATCTTCATTTTCTGAACCTGCAATCGAACAAACATCATCTAAATAATCATTATTCTCAATGTTTTCTAAATGCTCCCCCTCAACATTATGCTCCCCCTCAACATTAGCATTCACTCTTCCATTCTCCCCTTGAAAGAATGCTCTTCCTCAACTAGAGTATTCGAATCCAATTGCTCCCCCTCCATTGGATTGTTTTGCATACTTTCACTTTTCTCTGTAGAAGTTGATGTTGAATCATCAGTAAGCTTTGTGAGTTCAGTGATATGATTATCATTTGCATGTATTTCAGCATTAACAGCATGATCTAAAATTCCAAAAATTAAATCATAATCAACATCTAATGTTTGTGAGGATTCAGATTCATCTTGTGTTTTTGTCAGAATAGGATGATTTTCAAACTGTGATGTTGTTTGTTTAATGTAGTAATCATCAAATGTAAGATTAAAAGTTTCTTCAACTCTTCGTGTTCTTTTGTTCAACACACGATATGCGACTGAATTATGCGAATATTCCAAAAAAATCCCTTCATCTGCTTTAGCTTGAAATTTCGTAAGATTATCCTTGAGATTCATAATGAAGCATCTGCATCCGAAAACATGAAAAATATTTGACGTTAGGTTTTCGATTGTTGAGAATTTCATATGGAGTAATGTTAAAACGGCGATGAATGAAAGATCTGTTTTGAGTAAAACATGCGGTGGATACGGCTTCAGCCCAAAGGTATTGTGGAAGATTCGCATATGCCAACATAGTCCTTGCCGCTTCGCATAGAGACCTATTTCTTCGTTCAACAACACCATTTTGTTGTGGTGTGTATGGAGATGAAAAATTATGCGAAATTCCTTTGTCCACCAAAAATGAATCAAGAACATTGTTCTTAAATTCAGTTCCATGATCACTCTTAATTTTTCGAACAATCTTCTTCAATGTTGTTTCCATCTTTTTGGTAAAGTCAATCATGATTTGTGCAACTTCGGATTTAAGCCTGAGAAAATAAACCCACGTAAATCTGGAAAAATCATCAACAATAACTAAAATGTACCGTTTCTTGTTGAGAGTTGAAACAGTCGAAGGACCACACAAATCAATATGTAAAAGCTCCAGAGGTACGACAATTTTCGAATCTATTGTAATTGGATGACCTTGTTTATGTTACTTGCCAACTTCACAAGCTGCACATAAAGAATCATTGTCAAATTTAAGTATAGGTAAACCTCTTACCAGATCTTGTACCACAAGCTTATTGATGTTTCGAAAATTGAGATGAGAAAGTCTTCGATGCCATAACCAACTTAAGTCCGCTGTTTCTTTCGAAAGAAGACATATAGCAGGTTTCCCTACTATCAGATTGATATCCAAAGTGAACATGTCACCTTTCCTTTTGGATTTTAGTAACACTTCTTTTGTGTTGACATTCGAAATAACACTTCCTTCTTCGTTAAAAAGAACTTGATTGTCAGTGCCCACAACAAGTTGAGAAACACTTATCAAGTTATGTTGAAGACCTTCAACATACGCCACACGATTTACTGTGAATTGTCCATTCGTGATCTTCCCATATCCTTTGACTTGACATTTTTGATTGTTCCCAAACTTCACTACTCCAACATTTTTGAGACTTCGAAAATCACGTAAATTCTCCTTCTTCCCAGTCATGTGACGAGAGCAACCACTATCGATGTACCACTTGTTATCATATTGCTCGTCACATAGTACCTACATTCAATGGAAAAATTTAGGTACCCAAGGCTTTTTGGGTCCTTGGAAATTAGATTTCAATTTCGAATGCAATGAAGAACTTTTAACCCAATCACAAACTTTTGTTTTGAGACTATCAATTAAGTTTACATCTTCATTTAAAGGAACCGAAACATAAGTTTTTGATGGTTTCGAATGTTCACTGACATTACCCTTCGAATTCTGAGTTTGTGAATGAACAGTCTTTGCTTTTATTACTAGTTTCCAAGCTTTGACTGAAATGTTCGAATCCTTAGACGATGAACTGCCATTTGATGAATTATTCATATACTTTTCATATGCTACGTGAATTTGCTCCTTTGAAAATGTATTTGACTGATACATCTTTCCTTTGCCTTCAAGCCAATGATCAATGTTCTTCCTTGACGTTATTCCTTTTTCTCGTGAAGTTTTCATAGTTTCTTTCTTCGTTTGATTTGGAAAATTTGGCTTTTGAGGAACAAAATCAACTTTTGGATTTGTTATAAAATATTTAGCATATGATGTATCAACTGTTGATTTAAAATGTTGACATTTAAAGAATTTTTGATTTGGATTTGGGTTATTTGAAAATTTTCTTGGAATATTAGTTTCTGAAACTTTCGAAAACCTTGGTTGATTATTCATTTCAGACTTTGAATGATTTGATTGAGATAAATGTTGAGGTTTTGTTGAAAAGGATGAATTTTTAGCTTTGAAAACACTTTTGGGTGATTGTGATTCAGACACCTTTTGAGACTCAACATTTTGCCAAAATATTTTCTTTCTTGCTTGTCTTTTTGAAATGTTGTTTTCCTTCGAAAATTTGTCAATTTGATCTTTGAATTCCTTGGAGTTTAATTTGACAACTTTTTCACATTCCTTTTCAACTTGTTTTGAATTCTCTTTTTCAATTTTTGATTTTTCAACCCATTTTCTTTGTGGTTTTTGACGTTGGAAAACATACAAATTCTTTGTTAAGTTGTTTTCAACTGTGCTTTGATTTGCGAAAAAGCCTTCATCAGTTGTTTTTGAATTATCCTCTTCAACTAACTTCTTTAATTCTGGTTTGATTTTCTCAACATTTCCAGTAGTTACAAAAACTTGATTTGGAAAAATGACATCATCTGTACATTTGAAATTTGGATAAACCACTGTATTCGTTTCAAGATAGTGTTCACCTTTTTCATTCATCACTTTTTGAACTTTTGTGGATCACCATACACCTGATCAACCACTATTCGTGGATTTTCCTCTTCCTTTGAAGATTTCTTTTCCTTCGAAAATTTTCTCTTCATCTTCATCATCACTATCATTAGTTTGACTGTCTTTGATATCCACGAAGTTCACGTCACTAACTTTCGAAGTTGAGGGTATATCAGTTTCATTTTCAACCATCAAATCCTTAATTTTTTCTTTCCCTTTAGATGTTGATGCAACATTAATAACAGACAACTGAGAACAATCAACATCTTCAAGTTCACTAATTTCACTAATATTGTCAGAATTATCTTCAATATAAGCAAAATTAGATTGAGAATCAGAATTTGAATTCTCAGTCTTTTTCAAAATTTGAATTTGTTCAGTTTTAGTCAAAGTATCATTCACGATGTTAACTAATTCATTTGCATCAAGACATTCATCAATTTTGACAATTCCATATTTATATCTATCATCAGGAACTTTGTCAAAATCAGCTATTATTTGCTCACAATCATACAAAATATTATCTACCCTAGCTCTTTCGAATGCTAGAAAAGGTAGTAATTTTCTATGTTGCTCTTTACTTATGTCACTTGAATGATGTAAATCAGTTAATTTGCCATAAAGTCTTTTCGCAGAATTACAGTAAATGTTTCTTTGTGCTAGCAAAAGTTTGACATCACTCGTTAAAGTATCTCTATCACACATAATGTTTGTAATTTGTAATTCCAAACATTCAATTTTGCTTATTTTCATGTCTAATCTCTTTTTGGTCTCTAACAACTCCATGGACAATTTGTTGGCCTCATTACTAGCAGACACAACAATTGAATCAAAATAAGTAACCGTTTCATCAAAAGATATTAGTTCAGAATCATAAGCATGAGTAGGAATATTAAAAGATTCGAGAATTTTACGTACCTTTGTTGTCATTGGAGATTTGTCTGCCGTTTTGGATACGAAGCATCGTCCCCTCACTTCGAATTCCTCATCATCTGAGTCCTCCTCTATTTTCGCATACAACGCTCCATGTGTCGGATTTCGCATTTCTTCATCATCTGATCCAGATGACCAGATTTGATAAGTTCCATCTTCATCCTCATGTTCACCCTTTGCAACCAATGACAAATTCTTTGCTTTAGCACGAACCTCCTCAAGCCTCTCTGCATAATACGCCTCATCCTTGACTTTATTCTTCCTCTCATCCTTCTTCTGAAGCATACAGTCATTCACAAGATGATTAGCACCGTTGCAATAATGACAATCTATTCCAGCATCACCTTTCAACTTTTTCTCAATCTTTCCTTCAGCTATCTTCGAATCTTTCTTCTCAACTTTCTTTTTCTCCTCATCAGCAGTTTTACTCACAACACGTCCTTTTACCTCAGCAAGCTTAGTTTTCGGATTCAACGACTTTTTGAAAAACTTCTTAACACGATTATTCGAGTAAAAAGCTATTGCCTCATCATCCGAATTCATGATGAATCCTTCTTCTTCCTCATAATCACCATTTTCAGCTTCTTTCTCCGAAATCTTTGACACAAGAGCTAATGGACCTCCCAAATTCAGCTTCGATTCCTCAGCAATTTCATTTACCTCAATTTCGTGTGTTTTCAACTGATTGTACAAATCATTGAGAGTTGATGTATCAAAACTTTGTTGATTCTTCACCATCATACTCACACTTCTCCACTCTTTTTGAAGCCCCATTACAAAGATGAGATTGAATTCCATTGAAGTCCTGGTAATTCCATAGCGATTGCAACGATAGATTAACTCGTTCAGACGATCATAGTAAACTTCAATTGTTTCTCCTTCTTTTTGTTTGAAATCTTTCAGTTCAACCAAACACTGTTTGACTGAATTGATTTTTGTTTTCTCACTTCCTTGAAACTTATCTTTCAGATTGTTCCATACCTCCTTTGTAGTTGTACAAATTCTAACGTAATTGTACACAACTGGAGGTAAAGCACCTCGCAGTTCCCTCATACACCTCTTCTCCAGTTTCTTCAGACAATCAGATTGATTATCAACTCCAAAATTTGTAGAAGATGATCCAATTGGTTGAACATTCACTGGAACATTGACATTTCCAGTGATACATGACCATAATTCGTCATCCAGACCATTCAGATAATCCTGTATACGATCAGCCCACTGATCATAGTATTCAGGGATTAGCATTGGAATTTTGGTTGATGAACCTAACAAATGAGAAAACGAGGTCATCGAATTGAGATTGAAACTCGCCATTGTTGTACGGAAGATGATTTTGAGAAGTTTGAAAAGATTTGAGAATTTGAAAACAAACTAGATGAATCAAATTGAATTGATGAGAATAACACTCGATTCAACAATTCAAATGCAGAATCGAATCACAGACTAAGATCTAGACAATTTTTCACTTTCAAAAAATGCGGAAACTTTTGAATCAAAAAGTTGATTCAAAAAACATTTTGAACAGCGTGAAAATCAGATCAGAGATATGATTCCTGCTCTGATACCAATTGAAGAATCAATGAATCGAGTATTGAATTAATCAGAGTATGAATGCAAGATTGAACACCAGATGTAAATATGATATTGTTCAGCTTGATTTACGCTTTCGAATGTTTACAGAGAACATAGACAGGTCTGTAAAAAGCTCTTTTCGAACTCTAGTAAATAACCCCTATTTATAGGGAACCGAAAGCGTACAAAAAATATACTAAGGCATTGACTCTAAAGCTTCGAATAAAAGCGCCCTAGTAAAATACATTACAAAACATTCAAAGAGTACAAAATATACTTCGACTAATTACAACAATTCGACCCTTACAATTGGGCCTCTGTGGCCCATTTACATGCTTATTGGGCCTGGATTATACATTATATGTTTATTGGGCCTTAGTGGCCCATATACATGCTTATTGGACCTAAACTATACATTACATGTTTACTGGGCCTTAGTGGTCCTTCTACATGTCTGTTGGGCCTCGTACATTCATATACATACTCATTGGGCTTTTCAAACATAAAACATACAAGCAAACATTATATAACATAATACAATATTCGCGTAAACTCAGTCAATGATGCCAGTGAGACATGTCGGTTGACACCTCTAGAGTGTACAATCGTAGCCTGTAGTTATAACCAGAGTCTCCTGGAGGGAGAACGAGAGTTTGTGTATATATCTATACGGGGTGACACCCCACACCTGAGCTGTTTGCTACAGTTAGACTAGGCCAGTCTAGGGTGACAAACGTTACCGTAAATCAAGCCGGCGCCTAAGAACGCCACGACAGACGAATTCGTCATAATCAAGTATGGTTAAAACGGCTCACCTAGAGATCCACTCCAACATAATTTTATGAAACACTTATAAAATGTTGTTGATACAAAAATATACATACACTGATACTCGGTCTTAGGGTTGAGACCACAACACTTTTATAAACAGAAAATATAGGATTTTCTGGGGAAATACACAGCTAAACGATGCCTTTTACTTACAACAGAAAATACAAGATTTTTATTCGGACTACATTTTATATACATTCCAAAAACAGAAAACACACATGCATTAGTACTTGATTTCGACACATTACTTTCAAACTATTATACATAAAATATCGGATTTTCTAGTGTTTTACGAACAATACAAAACTTTTTCATTCAAACATGCTTATGAACTCACCAACATTATATATGTTGACGTTTTCAAAATAATTTGTATTCTCTGGAAATCGTTAAGCGGAAAGGTCAGCAGGAGATGTGAAATTTGTTATATTTTGTTATCATCATACATTGAATATTTTGGCATGTAACTATGATACTATACTTGATGTAAACAATGCTGGTTGTATTTTGATATATATGATGATGGTATTGTCTTGTTTCAATTATATACATTGTGATGATATTACAAGATGAAGTCACGCACAAGCCCCCAGACGTTTTTCGCCGTCTGGTTCGGGGATGTGACAAAACGCCCCGTCACAATTAACAAAATTAAGATCAGTAAAATGGATGTAGATAGACGAAAGAGCAAAACGATGCAGTAGAAATTCCATGAAATCTTAGATCGAGGAAGCGATGTTATTTTGATGATACCTTGCGGAAGAACTGGCGGGTGAAGCTTGACAAAAGAGATGAGAACAAAGATCTGACCTGATTTTGCTAACCCATGTAATAGGATTCCAATTCTTGTAATCGACTTCCGATAGTTTCCAGGAAAAACATAAGGGTATCGATTTCTAAACAGAAGAGTAGAATAACAGAAACATATGTTATATCCTGTTGACTTGAATCTTGACCATGGTAATGCAAATAAAACTTTCTGACTCCTAAATCAAAGAGCATAAAAGAATATAAGTGAAATAACATATAAATATGATATAATTATTTCCTGTAGATAATCATAGGAATCAAACTAACCCAACATTGATGCTTCTCTGCAATCGTCCTCCTCCATTCTCATTTTATCTCACATGTAGTCGAGGTTTGCAGTGCAATCGATGTCGGACGATTTCCGAATCCTGAAGAAGTAGCGATGTAGGTCCTTCATAAATCTAAAGGAAACGTGAAATCAAGAATTGTGGTGGCGGTGGAAAGCAGGCGAGGTGCGGGTAAGAGACAACATGAAGTGATGGATGAGTCGGCATCGTCGAACGACTCTGTTTCTCGATATTGGTCTGCACCTAGGTCGATGTCGGCAGAGAGAAGGGAAGCAATTGGAGGTGGTGACGGGTTCGTTTGATGTTGAAGAACGATGAGTCGGTGGGTGGGACGAGAAGACACAGATAAGTGGTAGGCGAGTCTGTGAAAGTTAGACATAGCAAAACCTCAGACGACGATGCTCGGGAGCGGCAACAGACGTTAAATGGAGATTTCTTGAGCGGAGGAAGGAGGTGGTAGAAGAGGAAACTCACAGAGGGTTATGAGGCGGTGGGTTTCTGGGATAGTGGAATGAGGAAGGATCGAGAGGAGGCGGTGGGTTAAACCGGATGAGGTGGGGGTGGTTACCATGGTTGAGGAAGTGAACCCGAAGAACAATACCATGGCCGGTGTAGGGCAGGGGCAAGCTGGGCATTTGAACAGGGCCCAAAAACTTTAGGGGCCCATTTTTTTTTTTTTTTTTTGTATATTATAGAATTTGATGAAGGAATGAAGACTTTTGGATAATGGCGAAATTGTTGAAGAAAAATTAAGAACTTGAAAAGAATTGTGAAATCACAAAATAAAAAAATAAAAAAGTAGAATTTTTAAAAATACCAATAAACATTAAGTGGAAGATAACGTGATCTACTAAACAGAATTTCAATTTTGAACGATTTAAAAGCCATAAAACAAAAATGGAAGAAAAAAAAAAGCTAAAATGTCTCAAAATTATAACAGAAAACTTGAATCTCTTAACCTCAGCGTATTCTCGTCTTCTCATTCCCGTCGTCTCCGTCATTGTCAGTTTCCTCTAAGTGTCATCTACGTTCTCAGCCTCTTCCAAGTCGCTGAACCATGTCACCGCTCGAGCAAACGTCTCCGACCACCTGAACACCTAATAGCTCCCTTCCACACCATTCACCTTTGCATCCTCAGTCACTTGTAAGTCCAAAGACATGTTCTTTTCCCTCTTTTTTGCATCGTGATCCTTCTCTTGTGAGAGGCTTCTGGGTTTAATTTTTGGCAATATGACATATATCATAAGGAAGAGTACCCAGTTAGGTCTAGTACATTTTAGGCCTTTTAGATTGTTTTTTATATTAGAGAACTATTTCCTATGCACTTCAGAGTACATTCTAGCTGTTACTTTTTTACATAGATGCCTAATTGCCTATTGCATAGCATATAAATGGATATGTATTTGTTACTAAATTGTTTAATAATATCAATAAATATGTAAACCGTTTATTTGTTCATTCATTTAATTTTCTATTTACACTTTGTTTTATTATTTAATTGTCATATTTGAAGTGACATATAGTTATAATTAGATTAGTATACAAGTTTGCTTCTGAAAGGAAATGATAAGAAAATCAATTAAGAGTCATAGTTGTTAATTTAGATTCATAAACTAGTGGTAATTGTTAGAAAATGGATTAATAAACAAAAAAAAAAAAAACCATAAGAGCTTTTTATATTTCATAACTTTGAACAAAATAAAGTTTTTTATATGATTTTTATTTTGTAGTTTTAGTTGCAGCCCCTCTAATTCCAATCTCTATCCTTGCTTTTCGACCACGTCAGGAGACACACCACCAGAGGATGCACCAAGAAAACTCTGACGACCACCTTGTGATTTGAAGATAAGTTTGCTGCTTTAAATAACTTATGATTCACACTTTCACATGAGAAAAATAGAACTCTAGTTTATATAATTTAATTCGTCACCCCTTAGGGCCTAAGGGCCTTTTTTTACGGCTCTTCCTGAGCATTTGAATCCTCAGGACCGACCCTGAACAGTACCCTGGTTAGGTAATGTTCCTAAGAATGGTCATCCTTTAATATCTATATAAGAATTATCAGAATAACATATTGATAAATCATTTGAATAAGTAAAATTTCAAGCGTTTGTTATCTGTATATATAGTATTCGCCAAAATATCAAATAAGATTTGAAAAAGAAGGGTTTGCAGTCTTTTCTAGAATTAATAATTCTATGGTACTTCCCTCGTTACAACATATTTATCGAAACAAAGTGACATGTCTATTAAATTATAATTGCGTGCTCTCATAAACCTCCTATGCCAAAGAGTCGTCTCATTCACACAGTTTAATGATTACTTGAACTATATTACGAGATTTTTCTTTTTTAGAAAGATTGTTTGTCCTAAGTGATCAAACTTAATTATAAGTTATAATATAATTATCAAAATTATAATGTCACAATATTTATATCAAAAAAAGAAAAATTTGTATTGCTATTCTTTACAGATATATAAACATCTGAATATGATTGATCCTCAAGAGTTCACCAGTAAAGTCAATTTTATAATCATTTTGCAATATTTATATCAGAAGGACGCTATTATTATGGATATAACATTTGAATATTTTTTAAGCCTGACCTCATCACTACAAATTTATTAAACCTTGATGTTTCCTTGTAACTTACTCCCATTGATCACTCATCCAAAAGCCCGACACCTGGTATACCCCTTCCCTTATAAAAAGAACCCATCCTGAACCTATACTTGTCAATGTGGCCAGATTTCGGTCACTAGCTAGAGAGCATATGGATCGGAGGCTATTTCAAGCAGCCTGGAATGGAGATGTTGATCATCTGCTTAGAGAGATCGACACCAATCCATCTATTCTTCATGTCATGTCACTGGAGGGTGGGGAAACTCCATTACACATTGCTTGTTTGGCAGGACATCTGAACTTCGTTGCTACAGTTGTCAAACTTAGGCAAAAATCTTTGAGGGAGCTTAACCTAGAGGGTTATTGCCCTTTGCACATTGCAGCAGCCTGTGGGCATGCTGATATTGTGAAGGAGCTTCTCACCGTTGACCTCAGTTTGTGTTGGATGAAAGGAAAAGACAGAAGAATTCCTCTTCATTTGGCTGTGATCAAAGGTAACGTTGGAGTTGTTAGAGATTTGCTTTTGGCAAGTGTGGATTCTGTTGAATGCACTACTGCGCAAGGTGAGACTTCCCTACATCTAGCGGTGAAGAATAACCAAATCGAAGTTCTTCAAGTCTTGGTAGAGCATCTGAAGCAAGTCAACAAGGAAAATCTTCTGAACTTTAAGGATATTCACGGGAATACGGTCTTGCACCATGCCGTGTCCAGGAAGCAATATGAGGTGAGTCGGTTTTTGCATATAATCTTACTTTCTTTTTAACAGATACAAATTCTTTAATCTATTCCTAAATAAGTAAATTACACCTGTCCCAGATGTTAAACCCTCAACCACTTGGGTAGAGAGGCACGATGGTATAAACCCTTTATATATTCTACTTGAACATATTTTGCATAACGTCATGTTTTTCATAGGTCGTTGACTTTCTACTAAATGGGCAAGTTACTAGCAAAGAAAAGATGGAGTTAAATTCCTTAAACAAGAGCGGTTTGACTCCTCTTGATATGCTGCTAATATTTCATAGTGAAGCCGGTGATCGAGAGCTCGAAGAGATTATGGTTCGATCTGGAGCAATAAAAGGAGAAATTCTACGATCTGTAGCATATGCATGGGAAGAAAGACATCATACTCATACAAGACCTGAAAACAATCGATCTCCAGCTAGAAACTTGTTAGACTACTTCAAGTACAATAACCTTAAAGACTCCCCTAGCATAGTAAGAAATACCTTGCTAGTGATAATTATACTTATTACGACTGCAACCTATCAGCCTACACTTAATCCTCCAGGAGGCATTTGGCAGGATGATTCCTATCCATCCGCAGGAAATATTACCTTATCATGTGCGACAAATAACACTACTGCTAATAAATCACATACTGCTGGAAGAGCTATTATGGGTACCCATAACCCGGTAGCCTACTGTATATTTCTGTTTGCTAATTCCATCGGGTTCCACACATCGATGTACATGATTTACGTACTCACGGCAGCTTTCCCTTTGCGGTTGGAACTGCAGATTTCAATGTTTGCACTCGCTACAACCTACAGCATTTGCATGAGCGCAATTAGCCCGAATAATCTGGTAGCATTTACTTTTATGGGCATCAATTTGTGTCTGCAATTCATGATACCAATTACGACGAAGTTGTTGAGAAACTATTTTGAGAAACTTAGAAATGAATCACCTTAATTACACAACTCAAGAATGCTTTTGAATGGGTGCTACGGATTTTAGCATGCATTTTGATTAATGCGTGAAGGCTTGATTGATGTACACAGTCATCTAGTTTTGCAAATTTGTTTTCATGATAGATATACTTTGTATTTTCTCTCTTGGTCAAAAACAAATGAGAAAGATCTTAGTCGTACTATAATTCTTCGAAGTGGATCAGAGACCCGAATAAACCTATTCATTATCAGGAGTACTTGGATTTCGGAATAATTTAAGATTATATTTGCTGGTAAAAAAACAAATCAAATAATGAAACAAAGAAGTGATGTAGTTAATTTGTACCAAGCATATTGTAAAGGGAAGTGATATTATTAATTACAAGAGATATTTCCATGTAAACTGAGTACATGTAAAATATTATTAATTAAAAGAGATAAGGTTAGGTACTTTCTCAACAGGTAGAGACTAGAGATAGTTCTCCCTCTTCCTGTTACTTATAATATAAAGGAAAATGATACTGTAACGAATTAAAGTTTTGACATTTGTCCGATTTGGTCACTAAACTTTTTTTTTTGCACATTAGACCACAAAACTTGTATTTGACCTTTCAATTTAGTCATTTTCCCCGATTTTAATCTGTTTCCCGGTTGAATGCTTACATGTAAATCCAATGTGGAATACTGACGTGGCGATGACGATCTATCTGCCCACCAACCATATTAGTTGAAACCCTGATTTGGACCACCTTTACTTCTTTCTTACCCATTCGTGAAAATTCAAATCAAGAACATTCTTTTTCTTAATCCGACTGCTGCGTTCTTTAAAATCAATGTCTTCGATCTCGTCCATTGCAAGGAATCGGCTCAAAGTTGCTCGTATCCCTGTTCGATACGGTGTGCCGAAATGCGATTGCGATGTTCCAGCTAAGGAACGAACTTGTTGGAAACTCACTAACCCTGGAAGGCGTTTTTGGAATTGCCGAAACAATATGGTAAGCTCTGATGTACCTCGATTCGTTAATGCAAGAATTTTTTGGGTTTCACCATAAAAAACCCTTATATTTTGAAAAAAACCCTAAATTTACCTTAAATATGTTGTTGATATTGTCTACTGACTTTGGTTTGGTGTCGTGATTTCTTAAGCATTTTTGGTGATTTATTACATTTTGGTGATTACATTTGGTGCATTTGGTGCATTTGTTTTTTAATGTCCTGAAAACATATGCATTATCGTGCTAATGAAGGCTGTTAAAGTGCATTTGGTGATTACATTTCATTTTGATCTTATTGTCTGAACTTGTCTTCATGTGGATTGCTTACAGACTAACCTGAAGAAATGTGACTATTTTGAATGGAAAGATGAACAACAGGAAGAGGGATACTATAAAAACCTATTTTATTCTTTAAAGCAGACGTTGGATGCTAAAGAGGATCTTGGTGTGATCAACAAGTTGAGGAATATGATTGTTGAATTGGAGTTTTTCCTGTCTAAGGAGAAGAGTGTGGTGGGAATCATTTAGAAGGAGTTGTCTGATTCCAAGATGACAATACGTAGGTACAAGATGGTGGTTGCATTTCTAGTTCTTGGATTGGTGTTTTGTGTTTTTAATTTATCTAAGTAGTTAGAATGTCGGGTGGGGGCTTTTGGTGTATCTATAAGGGTATGGTGTATGTAGTGGGATGTGAAGCTTGTTTGTATCTTTTGTAAAGTCAGACTAAATTGGAATGTAGCTGCATTTTGTATCTTTTGTAAAGTCCCCATGACAACTGTAAGACTCATGGGAGTCTTTTTTAATTATAATATATGAATGTTTCTATAATAGGAAAAGTGAATTTTAGCTGTAATTGGAATATTCAGGGAATGTGGAATGTTACTTTAATGGAAAAAGTGCATGTTTGTCTATATGACTATACTTTCCAGTGCATGTTTGTATATATTACTTTAGTTCATAGTGGACCATTTGCAACACAAAGTGTGTGCATCACAGGACAATTGTGGACCACTTGCACTTATTTCTAAATACTTTGGTCCACAATACCCATTATATATTACACAACCGACACCATGTTACTCCTTCATGTGCATGGATATATTATCGCACTTAATTTCCATGCAAAGTACATGCATGCATATATTACTAGGGACTTTTTTGACAAATTGTTTAATAGTCAAAATAGGCAACATACTTTCATTCATCCAAAATAGCAATCCAAACAACATACTTTCATTCATCCAAATAACAATATACTTTCAAAATGACAAATATGCCCTTTTACCATCATTTCAACTTAATAAGCATAAATTCAAACAACAATCAAAACAAAAAATTCACCATCATCCTAATAAACAAACATAAATCTAAATAACAACTAATAGTGCACACTAATCAATAACAAGAGCTTTTCCCTTAGAATATACTACATCATCACAACCACCGATTTTCTTTCCTAATTTTAGCTTCAACATTCTCTCTGACTTCCTTCTCCTTATCCTCTTCAAAATTTCTGAAATTGGTCTTACTCTATTATGATGAACATTAGCTACAACCTCCTGCACTTGAACATTAGCCACAACCTCCTGCACTTGAACATTAGCTACACCCTCATGCACTTGAACATCATCAAGAACCTCATGCACTTGAACATTAGCCACACACTCAACATCATCCTCACCTCTAGGTGGAGTAAGTTACATATAAGCATAATCATGTGCACCACTAGGACTTGATTGAACATCATTAAGATCAACTTAAAAATCATTTTGAGTAGTTTCCACCTCAATTGGAGTCATTTGAACCTCCTCATGTTGTTGACCTTCATTACTAGTACCCTACAAGACATGATATAATAATGTAAGTGACAAATCAAATGTAACTATATTTAATTTTGAAATGGTTTTACCTCTCCTGCATTTTGCTTGACACTAACTTTCTGTTTCTTCTGTCTCTTCACATTTAACTTTTGAGGTCTTCTCTCTGGACAAGTAGCCTTGTTGTGACCTATCACCTTGCATATATTGCACTTGACCTTCTTTCCAGCCTTAGAGACCTTGTGTTTTCCTTTATTTTCTGTACTAGATTTCTTCCTCTTAGTTGCAGGCTTACCATGCATTCTTCTACTAATAGGAGACAATGGTGGTGTATAATTTGTCTCTGGTCACATGTCAGTCCTATTCATGACAACAATCCTGTAACTGTAGGCCTTTCTAAACGTGGTGGTACTATACATGTTGTCTATATAAGCTTCTATATCTCTATTAAGATAAGATATGCTTGCTACAGAATGAGCACAACAATATCCATTCAATTTCCACAACCTGTCACTCCCGCAAACCGGAACGGCGGAAACGTTCGGGGGCGGAGGACGTCATGTACAGTATCACAACAATTGCATAATAGTAATCAAAGCAACAACAACCATTGAATTGATATTAAATGTTTACATTGTATTCGAATCATATAAGATTGATTCCAAAAGTAAATAGCAAATTAAAGACTTGAAGCTACTATGCTCTGCCTTCTAGGAACTTGTGCATGTACCTGTCTACTAGTGTCCTGAGAGTACAAGTGGTTTTGAAAGTGTCAACATTAAAGTTGGTGAGTTCATAAGCGTTTTGTTTTAGAAAACAGGTTCTTTGTCCTTTATAAAACATGATGTGTTTCTCCAGAAAATCCTATATTTTCTGATGTAATAAATGATAAGTAAAATGACTCGTACCAGTTCCTTCTACGAGTACTTAGTGTATACAAGTTATATATGATCTAGATCGAACAGACAATTGATTGTGTGGTTCTGCCCCAAGCCCACAACCAAACAAGGAACAGGAAATGAGGCGGAAAGCCACATATTCCACTGCATGTCGGATTCTCACTGTATATACATATTCACTGAGTACTTACAGAGTTAACTGTATTGGTCCTTTAAGATGTGATGAATATGTTCCTTCAGAAAATCCTATATTTTCTTAGTAAGAAATATGATAATACCAGTTTCTTCTATGACCACTTAGTTTATACTAGTTATATATAAACCAAGATCGAACGGACAGTTGATTGTATGGACCAGCCCTAAGCCCACAACCAAACAAGGAACAGAAAATAAGGCGGAAACCACACATTCCACTGCCTATCAGATATTCTTCATACATAACCTTGATGTATAAACTAAGGAATTATTTAATTAACAATGATTGTTCGTTAGTTGAATGGTATACCGTTTGCTTGTAAAATACTGATGTTTGTCCTGAAAAATCCTATATTTTCCATAAAAGTGAGTTGTTTTCTTAAGTGTTCCAAAACTGTAAAGTACAAGTATTTTCCCATACTTAAGTTGTTAAAGTGTAGCTTTATTATTAAATAAAACGTGTTTGTTCTGTAAACTGGAAGTGATGTTAATACCCTCCTATGATCACTTAGTACATACGAGTTATAGAAATCTTGATCGAACAGACAGTCGATTGGGTGATTTTGCCCTAAACCCACAACCAAACAAGGAATACGAAATGAGGTGGAAGTCACACATCCCACTGCATGTCGGATGTTAATTTCATATCACCTGATGTATATACTAAGTAATCACATAGTTACTGTCACACCCCCAAACCAAGGATGACGGAAACGTCCGGGGGTGGAGGACTTCATGTATAGTATCATAACAACAATTGTAATAGTAATTCAAGCAAACACAACCAACATATATATAATTGAAAAAGTTACATCATTGTATGAATTACATGTTTACGAATCAATTACAATATGTTGACAAAATATGAAATAGTAGACGCCTTAGCGTCCCATCCTCAAAAGCACTTGGTTACATGTTTAATGATTTCCTGAGAATACAAGTTGTTTGGAAAAGTGTCAACACAAAGGTTGGTGAGTTCATAAGCTTTTGTTTGATATTATTAAAAGCCTTTCGTTTGTAAAAGTAGTATTTGTTTTAGAAAATCCAATATTTTCCTTAAAATGTATATGTAGTCTTAAATTCAAAGACCGAAATGTATAAGTAACTTTTCTTACTTATAATAAATAATGTAAGTTTAAATCGACATAAACTCGTTTAATTTTAATGAAGTTCCCGTAAATTCCAATATTTATTAATACTTTGTGTGAGTTTATTATAACCATGCTATGACCAAGGTTGCCTAAAACGACGTTCTTCGGGCGTCGGAAATGTTATGACATTTGTCACCCCAGACCTATCGGTCTAACTGTTGCATGCAGTTTAGTGTGGGTTTGTCAAACCCAATATAGATCTATACACAACTATCACGCTCTCCCTCAAGGAGACTCTGGTTACAATACAAGACTTAATGGTAATTTGAAGTAAATGTCTCACAAAGTCATTAACGGAATTACATATTATGAAAACTTGGTACCGTATGGCCGTACCTTGCTTAATGAAAATATCCTTTGTATAAATGTACCCTTTTTAAATGTATGTGTTATGTAATGTATCATAAACTATACCTATTATAGTTTATCAACCAAGGGTAGTACGTAGTAATGTATGCAAACTATATTCAAAATAGTTTATTAAATGTTTGAATGTATCAGTTGTACTTTGATTATAATCACTTGTTATTATTTATATTTTATATGTCCAAATCCATTTGTAAACTGATGTGTGTCTAAATATTAAGATAAAATGTCATATATTGCAATAACATATAATCACATAAAGATATACACCTTGCTCAACATGTTACAAGGTGAAATGAAATTGACAGCAACTTTTCGTTGAATACAGTTTCTGTTACTGTTCTTAGAAAATTTATAGAAAAATCATCAAAGCTCTAAATCCAAATCCGAAAATTCTGAGAGTTTGGAATATGAGTCTAGTTTGTTCGTAAATTTTATCATGATTTTTAGTGATCTCTAACAGAGGTGAAAATGTTCATAATCACAGACTGGTCCGGGTTTGCCTCTGAAATGATAGGCAGTTTTGTAAAAATCACCATAAATTGTAGAAAAATCATATGGAGATGTGCAAGTAGCCATTATAAAGCTAAGAGTTTGAACTACTTGCACCTGGAACAGTTTTGAAAACTAAAATATTTAAATTAACCAAAATAGTCCGTGATCGAAGTTCATCTTTTCTGATGTAATCTGATAGAAAAAGTTTAATTGTGTTCTTGATGATTTTACTTGTATTCCCCCCTTAAAACTTAAGAAAAACCTGTAAATGTAGGGGTATGAACTCACCTTATGTGGTTTCAGTAGATGAAAGTGAGAGAGAGGAAGTATTCAACCCAAGAACACTAAGAAGATGTCTTGATGATTCGAGAATCTAACACCGAATAAGATGGAATTTGTGTAAGATATCATTGATTTGAGTATAATGGAGTGTAATAATTATATGAATGATGAAGATACTTACTAATTGAAGAAAGAAATCCCTGGAGAAAGCCTTGAAGTTGAGAGAAAAGATGAGAGAATTTTGGAGAGTGTTCTTTGGTTGTTAAGTGTAGAATGAAAGGACTTTATGGAGAATGAGGAGAGAGGATCAATCCTCCAGCTCTTAGAACGTGGGAAGAGCTGGAGATTGGGTGTAAAGGTCCACTAAGGTGACAAGGAGTAGTGGGAAAGAGTGGCTGATCATAAAGTGAGGTGGTGGTGGTTTGCTTTTGCCATAAATTAAGGAAAAACAAATATTCCCTCAATAATTAGTTCAACCACTAATTCTTTTAATATATTTTTATAAAAACCCTGGGGATTTATATATTTTGGGGCCTTAGTTTATAAAATAAAGTTTTGGGTGAAAATCCCACGTTAAAATAATGAAAAACGGAGTTAAAACGAAATCGTAGTCGAAAAACCGGTAAAAATAGGCTGTCTACGAGACCTCTCGCATGGAGGCCGGATTCGGACCCTCGCATGCGAGGCTGCTGTCTGATGGCTTCGGATTCGGTCTCCTGAGAGGCTTCAACTTCGGTCCTGATGAGAGGCTTCGGATCTGTGGCCTCGGATGAGAGGCTTCGGTCCTGAAGCTTCAGTTCCAGGTCCTTAAGGCTATTTTACCCGTTTTTACCCCGTTTCAAGCGATTTTTGACCCGGTTAAGGGTCGATATGACCCAAATGATTACAAAAAGTTAAAGTAACTTTTGAGAGAGATTTGGGAGAGATTTCAAATAGAAAGAGATAGAGTGAAAACGATTTAGAGAGGTTTCGTTTGTGATTAATTTGAGTGTCCGGCTTCACAACGCAAGGTTCGTAAACCCCGTTAAACCGTGTTTTAGTGTCGTACACAATCCCGATGATTGTGCAATAGTGTTTTATCGCTTTGGTTCGTTGTTTAACACTGTTAAGGCTAAGGAAAATCAAACACATGAACTTTCCAAATGATGATTTCTCATTAAAATAGCGAATTGTATAGTGATTACATAATGTAAACCCTAACATACAAGGGTTATTGCAGTTGACCGGTTTGACTTGTTGACTTTGTTTGACTTTGACTTGACCGAAATTTGACGATTGTCACATCATCCCCCCGTTAGAAGGAATTTCGTCCCGAAATTTTCATTTTGACTGGGATTTCAAGAGTTTGGGAAGAGATGTGGATACTTTTGTTTCATCTGATCCTCGCGTTCCCAGGTGAATTCGGGTCCTCGTTTAGCGTTCCAACAGACCTTCACGATAGGAATACGACTTTGTTTCGTTCGTTTGATTTCCCGATCCATGATTTCGACTGGTTCCTCCACGAAGTGGAGATTTTCGTTAACTTCGATTTTGTCGAGTGGTATTACGAGTGTCTCATCAGACAAACACTTCTTTAGGTTCGACACGTGAAATGTGGGATGTACTTTGTCGAGTTCCTGAGGTAATCGAAGTTTGTATGCTACTGGCCCAATCCTAGCAAGGATTTCGAATGGCCCGATGTACCTTGGATTTAGTTTCCCGCGTTTGCCGAATCGTATCATTCCTTTCCAAGGGGAAACTTTTAGTAGTATACGATCACCCACCTGGAATTCCAAGGGTTTGCGACGTTTGTCTGCGTAACTCTTTTGCCGATCGCGAGACGCTTTCAGTCTTTCTCGAATTTGAACGATCTTTTCTGTGGTTTCCCTTATGATTTCAGGGCCAGTGAGGGTGCTATTAGAGACTTGCCCTCTAGCTAGCTGTGTATCCCCCACCTCAGCCCAACGTAGGGGTGATCTGCATTTGCGACCGTAAAGAGCTTCGAATGGAGCGACTTTGATGCTAGTATGATAGCTGTTATTGTAGGAGAATTCGATAAGCGGTAGATGGGTATCCCATGCTTTACCGAAGTCTATCACACAAGCTCTTAACATGTCTTCCAACGTTTGAATGGTTCGTTCGCTCTGTCCGTCGGTTTGTGGGTGGTAGGCCGTACTCATGTCAAGCCTAGTTCCCAATGATTTTTGTAGAGACTGCCAAAACCGTGAGGTAAATCTACTATATCTATCGGAGATAATGGATATCGGCACACCATGGAGTCGTACAATCTCTCTGATGTATGTTCTAGTCAGCTTCTCCATCTTGTCGGTTTCTTTTATCGGTAGGAAGTGTGCTGATTTGGTCAAATCTGTCTACGATTACCCATATGGTGTCAAGCCTGCCCGATGTCTTAGGCAGCTTGGTTATGAAGTCCATGGTTATTCGTTCCCACTTCCACTCAGGTATATCCGGCTGTTGTAATAGCCCGGATGGTTTCTGGTATTCGATTTTGACCTTGGCGCAAGTCAGGCACTTGCTCACATAGGTAGCAATCTCAGCTTTCATGTTCGGCCACCAGTATAATTTCTTGAGGTCCAGATACATCTTATCCGACCCGGGATGGATGGAGTATCGAGTCTTGTGTGCTTCATTCATGACGACGTCTCGGAGTCCACCGAACTTCGGTGTCCAAATCCGGTTCATGATATAACGTGCTCCATCATCCTTGACTTCTAAGTTTTTATCCATTCCCCTTAATGTCTCTCCTGCCACCTTTTCAAAGCTTCCAGTTGAGCTTCCTTGATTTGTATGGTCAGGTGGGAATGGATTGTCATTGTTAAGGATTTTACTTGGCGGCCCGAGTACTCCTTCCTGCTTAGAGCATCGGCCACTACAGGCCTTGCCCGGATGATAACGAATTTCGCACTCGTAGTCATTCAGCAACTCTACCCATCTCCTCTGTCGCATGTTGAGCTCTTTCTGATTGAGGATATGCTGAAGACTTTTGTGATCAGTGAAGATAGTGCATTTCGTGCCGTAGAGGTAGTGTCTCCAGATCTTCAAAGCGAATACTACTGCTCCTAATTCCAGGTCGTGCGTAGTATAATTAACCTCGTGCGTCTTAAGCTGTCTTGATGCATACGCGATAACCTTCCCTCTCTGCATGAGCACACATCCGAGGCCTTGATTTGAAGCATCACAGTACACTACGAAGTCCTCGGTTCCCTCTGGGAGAGACAAGATCGGTGCGCTGCATAGGGCTTGTTTTAACGTTTGGAAAGCAGTTTCTTGTTTATTTTCCCACTTGAATACCACACCTTTCTGCGTCAAGGTGGTGAGTGGTTTCGCAATATTGGAGAAGTTTTGTATAAATCTTCGGTAGTAGCCAGCAAGCCCATGGAATTGTCGAATTTCGGTTGGCGTCTTGGGTGCTGACCAATTCTCGATTGCCTTGATCTTGGAGGGATCCACATGTATGCCTTTCTCACTTACCATATGGCCAAGGAAATCCACTTCTCTAATCCAGAATTCACACTTAGAGAAATTAGCATAAAGCTTCTCCGCTCTTAGTGTCTCTAGCACTTGGCGTAGATGTAGGCGATGCTCTTCTTCGCTTCGCGAGTAGATCAAGATATCGTCGATGAATACGATTACAAACTTCTCTAGGTAGGGTCGACACACTCTATTCATTAGGTCCATGAATACCGCAGGTGCGTTTGTTAAACCGAAGGACATCACCACAAACTCGTAGTGCCCATAGCGAGTTCTGAATGCAGTTTTGGGAATATCTTCTTCTTGAACTCGTAGCTGATGGTAACCTGACCTTAGGTCGATCTTTGAGAAGAAATTTGCTCCTTGGAGTTGGTCGAAAAGGTCGTCGATTCGGGGTAGAGGATATCGGTTCTTGATGGTGAGTTTGTTTAGTTCCCGATAGTCGATGCACATGCGAAAGGATCCGTCCTTCTTCTTTACAAAAAGGACTGGTGCTCCCCAAGGTGAGAAGCTTGGTCTGATGAACCCTTTGCTCAAAAGCTCGTTCAACTGACTGGACAACTCTTGCATTTCTGTTGGTGCGAGGCGGTATGGAGCTCTGGCTACGGGGGTAGCTCCGGGTATTAAGTCAATTCTAAAATCGACTTGTCGTGCGAGTGGTACACCAGGAAGATCTTCTGGGAACACATCCGGGAAGTTACACACTTCGGGGATGTCTTTGATGTCTTTCACGTCTTGTTTCTTGTCTACTACGTGGGCCAAGAAGGCGTGGTACTCCTTCCGGAGATACTTTTGGGCTTTGATACATGAGATGATTTGTAAATTCGCACTAGGTTTGTCACCATAGATGAGAAGGGTTTCGTCATTTGGTAGATTGAGGCGAACGACCCTTTCGTAACATAGAATGTCGGCACGGTGAGGAACTAACCAATCCATCCCGATGATTACGTCGAAGCTTTTTATGGTGACCGGCATCAGGTCAATTTTAAATGTATGGTTGTCTAGAGTGAGAGTACACTCTGAGTATATGTCGCTAGTGCGTTCTACTTTCCCATTTGCCATTTCTACTACATAAGTATCCTTTAGTGATTGGGGATTTTGTTCAAGTAATTGTTTATATTGGTGGCTCACGAAACTCCTCTCCGCTCCACTATCGAATAGTACGCATGCATAAGAGTTATTGAGGAGAAACGTACCGGTAACCACCGTGGGATCCTCGACTGCTTCCCCATGTCCTATTGCCAGGACTCTTCCTACTCCACCAGCATTAGGGGCTTGTGCTTTGGGGCAATTTCTTTTGAAGTGACCTGCTTCTCCACAGTTGTAGCAGGTTCGGGCTGCCCCTGTACTGGCGACTTGGTTGATTGGTCGAGCCGGCGCTTTACAGAAACGAGCAGTGTGCCCCTTCCTGTCGCAGTTGATGCAGTGCATCTCCCTACAAGCACCATTGTGGTGAAAGTTGCACTTGTTGCACTTGGGTAGGGTTCCAGCATATGGCTTCGGTGGTGCAGTAGTGGCAGCATTAGTGGCAGCATGGACAGCAACAGTTTGTTGCTTCTTAGCGGGGTCCTGTGCTGGTTGGCTCTTCTTTTGGTTCCAGAACTTCCTTTTGTTGTTTCCCCCTTTTGATTGATCAGTGGTGGTGGTTGTAGTATTATGACCGGCTCGGTGGTCAACAAGTTGTTGTGCCAGCTCTCTGGCACTGTCAAAAGTAGTTGGCCTTGAAGCCAGGACACTACTTTGCACTTGGGGAGACAGTCCCCAAAGGTATCGCTCCACCTTTTTCTCCTCCGGAGTAACCATTGTTGGGCAGAGGAGAGCCAATTCATTGAATCGGGTGGTGTAGGTTTCAAGGTCGGAGCCCGTCATCCTGAGGTTCCAAAGTTCTTGTTCCAGCTTTTGAATCTCACCTCTCGGGCAGTACTCCTTCATCATCAACGTTTTTAGTTCTGCCCAGGTTATGGAGCTAGCCACTTCGAGAGTAAGTGAATTAATCCGGCAGTTCCACCAAGTAAGGGCCCGGCCGGTGAAAGTGAAGGCTGCGAACTTAACTTTGCTCGCTTCGGGGCAAGAGCACACCTGAAAGACTACTTCGGTCTTTTCAAACCATTGCATTAAAGTGATGACTCCCCCGCTCCCATTGAAGTTGTCGGGTTTGCCATTGGTGAAGTCTTTGTAGGTGCACTCTCTTGTGCGCACCCATCTGTCACCCTGGTTAGAGGGTGTAACACCTGGTCCAGATCCACCATTTCCATTAGAGACAATTTGGGACACAGCTGCCGCTACTGCTGCTGCTATTGCAGCTTGGAGTATTGCTGGATCAAATTGTGGAAGTGGCGGCAGAGGTGTTGGTGATGGTGGTGGAGGTGTCGGTGATGGTGATGGTGGTGGAGGTGTTGGTAGTGGTGGTGGAAGTGTCGGTGATGGTGGTGGAGGTGTTGGTAGTGGTGGTGGAAGTGTCGGTGATGGTGGTGGAGGTGTTAGTACTGGTGGTGGAGGTGGTGCTGCACTGCTAGATGGTCTAGTCTCCTTCCTTGGCGGCATGGTTCTGTCATAAGTTGTAAACCAATGTACTTTTAGTACAAGTATATTTATAGGAAGAGAAATCTTTTATACATAAAGTATATTATTACGTTGTTTTCCGATATGTTTACGATACATACGATTTTATACTTTTAATTGACCCAATACATTGGGCTATGAGGTAAAATGAAAGTCTAAAATATTTTATTTGAGTTTCCTTGTTTCCAAGTATATGACCATTTGTAAGAGTTTCCCATATGCTAATTTAGTCGGGAGATAATTAATATATTTATTATAGTAACACAAAATACTCCTATAGTATTTGTAAATATTTAGTTTTGAGTTCTTAAAGTACCCTTTGTAGTGTGATATTAGGTTGTTAGATTTGTTGCCCATCCTGACCATCCCCCGGTATATGCAAGTCAATTCTCGGACTGATATAGTTGATCAGGCTATATCCTTCCCAGAATTAATCCACATATACTAAGGCATACTCAAAATGTTCAACTCTTCTTCTTTTGCTTTATGTTTTCTCTAGTCATGATATCATGCGAGCATGTAATGTATGTATGTATACTTTAATCAAGAAAATCATTTATTTTCTAAAAGTATATTTATTTGAAAAATGCACAATTCAGAGACTATTAGTCCCAATTGTGTTTATAGTTTGTATATCTTATGTGGTTTGATATACTTAATTCACTATAAACTGGGCTCTGATACCAATCTGTCACACCCCCAAACCAAGGATGGCGGAAACGTCCGGGGGTGGAGGACTTCATGTATAGTATCATAACAACAATTGTAATAGTAATTCAAGCAAACACAACCAACATATATATAATTGAAAAAGTTACATCATTGTATGAATTACATGTTGACGAATCAATTACAATAAGTTGACAAAATATGAAATAGTAGACGCCTTAGCGTCCCATCCTCAAAAGCACTTGGTTACCTGTTTAATGATTTCCTGAGAATACAAGTTGTTTGGAAAAGTGTCAACACAAAGGTTGGTGAGTTCATAAGCTTTTGTTTGATATTATTAAAAGCCTTTCGTTTGTAAAAGTAGTATTTGTTTTAGAAAATCCAATATTTTCCTTAAAATGTATATGTAGTCTTAAATTCAAAGACCGAAATGTATAAGTAACTTTTCTTACTTATAATAAATAATGTAAGTTTAAATCGACATAAACTCGTTTAATTTTAATGAAGTTCCCGTAAATTCCAATATTTATTAATACTTCGTGTGAGTTTATTATAACCATGCTATGACCAAGGTTGCCTAAAACGACGTTCTTCGGGCGTCGGAAATGTTATGACATTTGTCACCCCAGACCTATCGGTCTAACTGTTGCATGCAGTTTAGGTGTGGGTTTGTCAAACCCAATATAGATCTATACACAACTATCACGCTCTCCCTCAAGGAGACTCTGGTTACAATACAGGACTTAATGGTAATTTGAAGTAAATGTCTCACAAAGTCATTAACGGAATTACGTATTATGAAAACTTGGTACCGTATGACCGTACCTTGCTTAATGAAAATATCCTTTGTATAAATGTACCCTTTTTAAATGTATGTGTTATGTAATGTATCATAAACTATACCTATTATAGTTTATCAACCAAGGATAGTACGTAGTAATGTATGCAAACTATATTCAAAATAGTTTATTAAATGTTTGAATGTATCGGTTGTACTTTGATTATAATCACTTGTTATTATTTATATTTTATATGTCCAAATCCATTTGTAAACTGATGTGTGTCTAAATATTAAGATAAAATGTCATATATTGCAATAACATATAATCACATAAAGATATACACCTTGCTCAACATGTTACAAGGTGAAATGAAATTGACAGCAACTTTTCGTTGAATACAGTTTCTGTTACTGTTCTTAGAAAATTTATAGAAAAATCATCAAAGCTCTAAATCCAAATCCGCAAATTCTGAGAGTTTGGAATATGAGTCTAGTTTGTTCGTAAATTTTATCATGATTTTTAGTGATCTCTAACAGAGGTGAAAATGTTCATAATCACAGACTGGTCCGGGTTTGCCTCTGAATTGACAGCCAGTTTTGTAAAAATCACCATAAATTGTAGAAAAATCATATGGAGATGTGCAAGTAGCCATTATAAAGCTAAGAGTTTGAACTACTTGCACCTGTAACAGTTTTGAAAAATAAAATATTTAAGTTGACCAAAACAGTCTGTGATCGAAGTTCATCTTTTCTGATGTAATCTGATAGAAAAAGTTTAATTGTGTTCTTGATGATTTTACTTGTATTCCCCCCTTAAAACTTAAGAAAAAGCTGTAAATGTAGGGGTATGAACTCACCTTATGTGGTTTCAGTAGATGAAAGTGAGAGAGAGGAAGTATTCAACCCAAGAACACTAAGAAGATGTCTTGATGATTCGAGAATCTAACACCGAATAAGATGGAATTTGTGTAAGATATCATTGATTTGAGTATAATGGAGTGTAATAATTATATGAATGATGAAGATACTTACTAATTGAAGAAAGAAATCCCTGGAGAAAGCCTTGAAGTTGAGAGAAAAGATGAGAGAATTTTGGAGAGTGTTCTTTGGTTGTTAAGTGTAGAATGAAAGGACTTTATGGAGAATGAGGAGAGAGGATCAATCCTCCAGCTCTTAGAACGTGGGAAGAGCTGGAGATTGGGTGTAAAGGTCCACTAAGGTGACAAGGAGTAGTGGGAAAGAGTGGCTGATCATAGAGTGAGGTGGTGGTGGTTTGCTTTTGCCATAAATTAAGGAAAAACAAATATTCCCTCAATAATTAGTTCAACCACTAATTCTTTTAATATATTTTTATAAAAACCCTGGGGATTTATATATTTTGGGGCCTTAGTTTATAAAATAAAGTTTTGGGTGAAAATCCCACGTTAAAATAATGAAAAACGAAGTTAAAACGAAATCGTAGTCGAAAAACCGGTAAAAATAGGCTGTCTGCGAGACCTCTCGCATGGAGGCCGGATTCGGACCCTCGCATGCGAGGCTGCTGTCTGATGGCTTCGGATTCGGTCTCCTGAGAGGCTTCAGCTTCGGTCCTGATGAGAGGCTTCGGATCCGAGGCCTCGGATGAGAGGCTTCGGTCCTGAAGCTTCAGTTCCAGGTCCTTAAGGCTATTTTACCCGTTTTTACCCCGTTTCAAGCGATTTTTGACCCGGTTAAGGGTCGATATGACCCAAATGATTACAAAAAGTTAAAGTAACTTTTGAGAGAGATTTGGGAGAGATTTGGGAGAGATTTCAAATAGAAAGAGATAGAGTGAAAACGATTTAGAGAGGTTTCGTTTGTGATTAATTTGAGTGTCCGGCTTCACAACGCAAGGTTCGTAAACCCCGTTAAACGGTGTTTTAGTGTCATACACAATCCCGATGATTGTGCAATAGTGTTTTATCGCTTTGGTTCGTTGTTTAGCACTGTTAAGGCTAAGGAAAATCAAACACATGAACTTTCCAAATGATGATTTCTCATTAAAATAGTGAATTGTATAGTGATTACATAACGTAAACCCTAACATACAAGGGTTATTGGAGTTGACCGGTTTGATTTGTTGACTTTGTTTGACTTTGACTTGACCGAAATTTGACGGTTGTCACAGTTACTAACCCTGATGACTGTTTGCTAAGTATATTATTACGTGAACGAGGCCATGTTATATCCATGTGAGTTCTTATAACCATACTGATGGACATTAAACCCTATGACGTTCTTCGGACGTCGTTAATGTTAATGACGTTTGTCACCCCGAACGACTGTAGCTAATACTCAAGGCGCGGGATTGGCAGTCCCGTATAGATCTATACACAAACTCACGCTCTCCCTCCAATAGACTCTGGTTCATAAGGTTAGACTTCCCTAGGTACTTAGGTAAGTACTCGAAAACGTGTCTCACAAATTTGTTCCCTCAATGAATTCACGAATAATACAATGAAAACCCTTTTTGTTAATAACATGTAAATTTGTAAAAGTAGTAAGTTCGTTCCATAAACTAAACTTAATATAGTTTATAAGTTTATTTTTCCGTGTTAAAATATGTACTTGTAAAATCGTTGCGTCTTAACATGTTTTGTAATTTGGTTGCAAATCTAGTAGTCATGATGTTTGTCGTATGTAACATGTTTCATGTTCAAATGTATGTTATCGGTTAGAAAATATAATAAGCGAAATTATATTTTTAAACACAAGATTACTTGTGTTATACTTGTATTCCCCCCTAAAAACATTGAAAAAGCTTGGAAAAATATGGGGTGTATGAACTCACCTCGAATATGTGTGATCGGTTGAGTTGCGAAGTGCTAACGGTGATCCTCAGATTAGAATACGTGACAGCAGTTGTATCCTAAAAATAATTATCCCCGACGTCGTATGTAAATTAATAAGATATTAATTTAAATAATAAATTAAATAATGTCGTAATTAATAATTAAAGTATTAGACAATACTTTAATTATGTAAGAAAGGCTTAAAATAATTATTTGGAATTAATTGGAAGTGTTGACAATGGGTTCACGGTTGAAAAAGGGTTTTACGGTTGGATAATTGGGTTCACGGTATGTTCTTGGTGGATGTTTGAAGATTTGAAGATATGATTGAATGTTCTTGATGTTCTTGGTGAAAACTTGAAGATCTGGGCAAAGTTTTATGAATTTATGAAGGTTCACGGATGGTAGTTGAGAGAAAATATGGGAGTGTTTACGGCTGGAAAATGTGAGAAATGAAATTGTTTCCGGATGAATACATATATATAGGGGTGTTTACGGTTCATAATGGGCTTGGGCTTTGGTGTTTACGGTTCAACACTTTGGGTTTACGCCCCAATTGGGCCTTCAACTTATGTTTTCGGCCATAAAGCAACCGTGAACACAATTTGAAGCAACCCAAATCCGTAAACAACTTTCCCTTTATTTCTTTTAGACCGTAAACTCCATTTTGGAGTTAATGCTTGACTGTGAACACATTTATTCCATTAATTACTTTGGCTGAAAACTCATTTAATGGTTGTATTTATGTTTTAAACCCTTGGTCTTTCAACCTATGTTCATTTATACTCCCCTAATTTAGCTTGGGTTTTAATCTCTACCTCTTTGTTAACTCTTTAAACAAGCCCCAAGGCCATAAATGATAAAATGCAACAAGGATTCCAATGTAGTAACACTTGTACTTGGTTAGGGTTTAGGCTTTGCTTGATCTAAAATTTTCGAGTTGTGACATCATCCCCCGTTAGAGGGAATTTCGTCCCGAAATTCGAATCCTAAGTGGTTACTCATGGACTAAGGAGAGAGGTGGGTACTTTTGTTACATATGATCTTCTTGTTCCCAAGTGAATCCTGATTCTCGCTTGACATTCCAACGGATCTTCACTGTTGGGTCTTTTTTCTGATCGGTGAAGAGTGTGTGGGTTTGGCTTACTTGTCTATGTTCATCCAACTGGTAGGATGACCACTCGTAGTCTTGGACAGTCTTTTGTCCTGAAGTTCATGGTAGGACTCATACCTGGTCATCTATCATCGCATCGTGTATACAAGTCGTATATAATTAAGATTGATAAGACGGTCGGATGGGTGACTCTGCCCCAAGTCCACAACCAGACAAGGAACAGGAGATAGGGCGGAAACACACATCCTAAGTCTGTAAAATCTTAATCATATACCACTCTCACGTATACACTTAACAATGATAAGTTAATTGTATTTGTCCCTAGCCTCTGTGTTGGAACTTGACTTGCTGCACACGTGGTATTCCCGAAAAGTCTGATGGGGAGACTTCGGGAAGGTTACGGAAGGATATCATACCTCTTGCATGAATACTTCGGAGGTTTGAAACGAGAGACGATTCTGAGGTCGGTGTCGAGTTTGTTGTTAAGAGTGACGAGAGTTTTGTTAATCGGTCGGTTAAAGCGAAGGGTCGTTCAGTAGCACGCGTGATTGGTATGGTGAGGACCAAGCTAATCCAGGTCGGATGACGTCATCGTAACTTCTTGTTGACACACGTGTTAAGTTGGTTCGGAAGGAGTGTTGGTTAGAGCGATAGTGCATCCTATGTGTACATTTCTAGTGCTTTCTGTTTTATCCTTCTATTACTACAACGAGCATTTTGTACTGCATTAAGCGAGTATTAACAGTAGAAGTGTTCCGATGGATGGTATTGATACTTAATATTATGATCCCCACCAGGTCCATCTATAATCGCTTGTTGTCTACAAGTCATATATAATTAAGGCTGAGAAGACAGTAGACTGAGTGACTCTGCCCTAAATCCACAATCAGACAAGGAACAGGAAGTAATGCGAAATCACACACTCTAAGTCTATAGGTTCTTAATTATAGATTGTTAGAACAAAGTTCTATTAGGATCGATAGATTCTATGCAAGCAAAACAATTAAGAACGTAATTATGAACACAAGAATGGCTTTGAATATGTCGTATGATTAAAACTTCAACACCTTAGAAGAGCTCGATTAAGAACTTTGACTGTAGAGGTGCTTAGGGTTACAAAACAATAATCAATGATAATCACGACTTGTTCTAATGCATACATGCATGCACTATTTATAGTATAACCCTACTACATAATCACGGATGGACAGGCCCAATCCGGATATAAAAAACAAGCCCATGACGCAACACAATAATACCCAACAATGTCCCCCTTTGCGTCAATGGAGCCGAAAGCTCACTTCGGTTGAGCTGCAGAAGACTTCTTGATTGTCTTGAACACCTTCGGTATGATGGCCAAAAGATGATAACGAAACGTAATGTACCACCGAAGCATGTCCGTGAAGTTCTTCTTATCTGCTTTTGAGTTCTGCTTGCACCGATGGATGATGGTTATAATGTGCTCCAAGCAGCCAGTTGAGAATAAATGTTTATCAACAAGAGCGAATAGCAAACGATTGGCTTCGCCTCTTGTGAACATCACAGTAAGATGTGTAGAATCGATTTGGCCTATCTTCATTTTGTTCACATCTCCTGGTTTCGGTGTTGGCTTGACAGTCGGTTTCTTGTTCATCACTTTCGCTATCTCCTGATCCATAGCAGCAACCTCATGGATGTAAGAAGCCAACATCCTCTTCAAATGATCCAGTATCGGCTCATATTCTTTCGGATTAGTGAGCAGAATGTTAAATAATAGGATCCAGTCATGAGGATTTAAATTCAGAAGGTCTGCCAGGGAAATAATCGACACCGAGTTTGCTGATCCTCGTGTGATTTTAAATTTAACATTTATGAACTTCCCAGCAGGCGAAGGTTTTAGTACCTTGACAGTAACTATCTTCTGTGCGCTCCATGTCAAGTACTGTGGTTGACCATACTTCAGATAAAAGTCGATAAGCTCACGATCAACTTTTGGATGAGGGAAAGGAACTTCAGCAGTCGAATAAAAACAATGAAACGTGAATGCCTTCCGTGTTATCGGCATATCGAACTGTGAATCCTTTGAATTATCACAATCAAAAGAAGCGACAGGTTCCAGCCAGTAGACGCTTGGAAACTATATTGCCTCATTGATAAGTGTCTCTTTTGTCCAGAGAGGAAACAAGGCCTTCTTGCAGTTTAAGGCTTCTTCTTCTTCCTTGTTCTTCCTTTCCCTTTCCTCAGCTTCCCTCGCAACCCTCAAGGTTTCATCTAACTCTCTGTCCCTCTTCTTTCGTTTAAGAGCCTCAGCAATAGTCTCTTCTTCTTCGTCATCACTGTCATCATCAATCCCTTTATTCTTAGCTTGAGAACCAGAACCCGAAGCTTCATTACCCTTCAGTTCGGTTGTAACTTTGACTTTCGGTTGGGCATATTCGGTTTCAGTTTTCACAATAACCTTCGGTTGAGCCTTCGGTTGAGCACCTTCTCCCCCTTGTTTTGGAGGTATGAATCTCTCCGAAACACCCTTCATCTTATGTAACAGTGCAAGGGCAGGAAGAAGTTTTGATGTCAGATGATTTCTGATAGTGAGAGTAAGGATATGATAATGATCACCAAGAAGATTGGTAAGCATATCCTTGACATCACCAGCACAGCTTCGAAAAACAGCTCTTTCAGTGTTCAACAAAGAAAGTTCCTTTTCAGCTTGAGCGAGCTGCACCTTCTGAACTTTAATAGTTGAGGCTTGGCGGGCAAGATCTTCCTTCAGATCGCTCTCTTTTGCTAAATCAGCATGAAGAGATTCAAGCCGAGAATTCACAGAACTGATAAGTGAAGTGTTCTCTGCTTGTATGGAAGAACGAATAGCCTCAAACTTTGTTTGCTCCTATTGAAGTGACTTGGAAAAGGAATCCACAGAAGCATTCACCTTGGCTGCATTGGTATCAGCATGCCCTTTGAGAGACTCGAGAAAGATCTGAGTACTGTGAACAATATCAGCAACATCAGTAGTGGACTTCTTGCAAGAAGAAGTAGACTCATTAACAACCTTTGTGGATTTGTCAATTGAGTAAGTATATTGCTCAAGAGCAGTATCCATGAAAGCTTTGAGCACAACATCACTGTAGGACTTGTTGGCATCAAGCAATTTGTCAAGTTTCTCATCAATGCTCAGCAATTGTTGGCGTGTCACTGGAGCTTCATCATCATCATCCGTAGGAAGCCGATAGGAACTGTAGTATGTTGAATCAAACTCATCATTAGCACCACCGAGAGTGGCACCGGAATCAGTTGAAGGTGAGGGTGAAAGTGGTTTGGAAGTAACTGGAGGTTCGGTTTCAGCAGTCACCCCCGTATCAGATACGTTGACTCGTACTGTCGGTTCTGAGATAGTGGTGGAAGTTGATTGGGAAATAATAGGAGGAGGGATTGAAGTTGTAGAATAGGAATGGTAGTAACTGGTGGTGGTGGTGGTGTAGAAGTCGTTGTTTGAGATGTGGTAGGTGGGGGAACAGGAGCAACCAAAATAGGAACTGTCTGTTTCGGTGATGGAGGTGGTGTTGGAAGTTTGTCATGAAGAGGTTCGGTTGGAGTGGGGGATCGGGGAGGGGTGTTACCTCGTGGTGATTCATGATGAATTTCCTCTTCTTCATCTTCCTCATCGTTTTCTGAACTGGAAGGAGAGGGACTCTTGGATTTCTTCGCCATTTTCTCAATCTTCTTTGGCTTAGAAAAATCCCTTTTCTCAGACTTTCGCTTCCTTGACTTAGCAGACTTAGACTTATCATCCTCGGCTGTCCCTTTCTTTGTAGTAGCCCTTTTTCCTCGATTTCCAGGCTTCTTCACAACATCCAAGGCAGCCTGCTGTTTAGGAGATAAGACTCTCGGTTCCTTGGTAGGAATCTTGTGATATTCAGCCATGACCTTAGTCTCGGTTGACACACACCTGTACATTGTCTCAGGTATAGAGCCACTGTGAGGGAACTTCGTAGGATCAAAAATGATGATTTTCTTGGTGTGAAACGTAGCCACAGAAGCGACTAGGGCATCCTGCATTACCGGAATCTGCAAAGTATTAATCGCCCTTCGTGTAATTAGAGTCCAGAATCGACCACACGAAATTTCAGAGTGCCTCGTTGAAGTGTTGAGGCTTTGCACCACTTGTGACCAGATAATCGACCCATAGTCGAGATTTATACCATTGTAAAGACCGTATAGAAGGGTCAAGAAACCCTTACTGGTACCATCAGACCCACCGCTCCTCTCCGCCAAACTCTTGATGAGAAGAGTAAGCAATCCATTCCATTGGGATGGTAAGCATGACTTCTTAACCTTCGTAACCGTGGTAAGTACATCAGTGTAGCCCATCTCGTAGAGCATCGAGAACAGTTGAGTAGTGGTGATGAAGTCCGGTGAGATCACAGACGAATCCACAGCAAGTTGCAATAATGAACAAAATCTCCCTTTTGAAATCGAAGCCTTGTGAGAGAAGATTTGGAAGTAGATCCTCTCCTTGTTCTTATCATACGAAGCGGTGGTGTAGACTTGCGATAGGAGGGACATTGGGACGGATTCTACCTGTGTTAGGGCTAAAACCAGAGGTGAATACTTCAAACACTCAACCACGTGTAGCATATACGAATCGTACAGAAAAGGGTTGAGTTCAATGATCATGTTCTGGTTTGGCTTGATCAAGAGCAATGTTGACGATGCAGTTTGATCGTGAGCCGATGAAGAAGTCGTCATTGTTGAGTGAAGGAAGAAGATGAACAGTTGGAATTCGCCGTGTATATAGAGAGAGTTTGTTGTAGGTAAAAGAGACAAATGTAATTATAAACCCTTTATATACCGTTGCCAGGAGAGAGAATGAATCGTCATGATAATGATGAGATCACTGAAACGTCGCCAGAAAAAGCTCGATTTGACAAGGTGGTTTCTCCCAGGTATACGTCAGCACACGTGGGTTTAGGGACCGTTCGAATTCACGGGGCCCAAAAGCTTATCCTCAATTCGTCGTTTGAAATTCAGCTTCACTCCAAAATTTAGGATAAACCCTGTTTCTCCAAAAGATAAACAAAAATCGAACCAACAGCAACCAGAATGTGGGAAAATAAAAAATTTCGTGCAATAGGGTGACAAAAGATAAAGAAATAAAGCAAAATGTGTATTGGATGTGAGTGATGTCTATTAAAAGACATAAAGCAGATGATTCCGGGCAAGAATCGCTTCCTTCAAAGTCAAGAGAGACTTGAAGTGCTTGTGTGGATTCCCGAGAAGATACGATCAAATGTTTGTGGAGAAACATTGAAAGGCTTCTTTTAAATTATGGGCTAAGGGTAGCTTATCTTCAACCAAACGTCGATTCTTAACATAAGACCGAACATTGGAAGAAGTACTTGTGAGACCATTGTGGTCTATTGAACAAGTAGGTTGGAGATAATTTATAGTGACTTAAGATGTGATAGAAATCTCAAAAACAAAAACAAACTGGATCTTTTAGGGAAGAAAAGCCTTGGTGTTAGACAATTTCATAAAAGACCACTCAAAAAAAATAAAATGAGATTTCATTAGGTAACAAGTAACATCTTGAATATAATGATTCACCGTCAATTCATTGTAGGTGTTGGTCTTTGGGTTTCACTCAGCACGTGGTGTACGTATCTAAGATCACAAACACAGATTTTATGCAACCATAAACCTCAGTGGTAAAGACCGAGAGTCTCAAGGGTTACAGTGGTGAACCGAAAGTTGATGGAGAATGTAAGGAGGGTGGTTAAAGAACCGAAAGTACCTTCTGCTATAAAGACATGACAGAGCAGAAAAACTCTTAACTCATTTGAGAAGAGTAAGGTAGCTCTTGACTTGAGTTGATTGTAACAACCTGATTGGGAAGAAACGATAGGTATAGATCGAATCATTAAGGCTTTGCTCTTAGCCGTAGAGGCTTCGGTCAACATGCAGCAGCATGCTTCTAGGGACCCTTAACTAGTTTAGATTGAAAGAGTCATACCTGCCTAAGCTCCAAATTCTGTTGTACAGGTATACTTGGTACCTAATTAGAAGAACAAGCAAACAAACACACCACACAAACAAAACAAACAAACCAAACAAGAAAAAAAAAACAATTAGAAAAATATTTTTGGAGTTTTGAAATTTTCTGAAAAATAATAAAAACAGAAAGATAAAATATTTTTTTTTTGGATCTGAAAAATAAAAAAAAACAAAAAAACAAAAAAAATAAAGTAGCACAAAACACTCTTAAAAAAAGTTAAAAGAATAAACAAAATGTACAACCGAAACCTTATCTTAAAAGAATGAAGCGAAATAAGCCGAGCGTTCGGTTCATTTCGGTTCCTTAAAATTCCAGAGCGAAATAGACCGAGCGTTCGGTTCATTTCGGTTCCTTAAAATTCCAGAGCCGAAATAGACTGAGCGTTCGGTTCATTTCGGTTCCCGAAAACTATGGAGCCGAAATAGACTGAGCGTTCGGTTCATTTCGGTTCCCGAAAAATCCGGAACCGAAATAGATCGAGCGTTCGCTCTATTTCGCTTGTCTAATTTTTAGTGAGAGATTTGAGGATTTGGTACCGACTCTGCTTCCATCATTCCCAAGCCTTGTAAAATTTTATTGAAACTCGCTTCAGGTAAGGCTTTAGTGAATATGTCAGCCAGTTGATTAGAGGACCGAACGAAATGTACTTCCACGTTCCCATCTTCTACATGGTCCTTGATGAAATGATATCTAAGTGTAATATGCTTAGTCTTTGAGTGTTGCACTGGATTATGACATATTCTTATTGCACTTTCTGAGTCACAATAGAGAGGAATCTTCTTCATACTCAGCCCATAATCTCTTAGTTGATTTTGAATCCATATTACTTGAGAAGTACAAGATGCTGCAGCTATATACTATGCTTCGGCTGTTGAAAGTGACACACAGGTTTGCTTCTTGGACTGCCAGGTAACAAGTTTACCGTCAAGGAATTGGCATCCACCTGTAGTGCTCTTTCTGTCCAGACCACATCCTCCAAGATCAGCATCAGAAAAAGCTTGAATAAGGAATCCAGATCTAGCAGGGTACCAGAGACCGAGAGATGAGGTTCGCTTCAGGTAACGGAAAATATTTTTCACTGCCACCATGTGAGGTTCTCTTGGATTAGCTTGAAACCTGGAACAATAACAAACAGAAAATATAATGTCCGATCTACTAGCTGTTAGATACATAAGGTACCCTATCATTTGTCGATATAATGTTATGTCAACAACAGGTTTTTCCAGAGAAGGTGTTAACTTAGTGCCAAATGCCATAGGAACCTTCACTTTCGAATCTCCCGTCATACCAAATTTTGCCAGCAAGTTCTTTGTATAGGCCTCCTGGTTGATAAATATACCTTCTTGACCCTGTCTAATATTCAAACCAAGGAAAAAATTAATCGGACCCATTGCGCTCATTTCAAATTTAGTCTCCATCAAGTTCCTGAATTCAGCCGTTAAGCTAGGATTCGTGGAGCCGAAGATGATGTCATCGACATAAACCTGAACTATCATTAGATGTTCGCCTTCTTTCTTTCGGAAGAAGGTTGGGTCAACCGAACCTTGCTTAAATTTCGACATTTTTAGAAAGCGAGTTAAAGTTTCATACCAGGCCCTTGGTGCTTGCTTCAAACCATATACAGCTTTATCCAACACATAGCAATGATCAGGGAACTTCTCGTTCACAAACCTGGGAGGTTGCTCAACATACACTGTTTCTTCTAGTTCTCCATTAAAGAAAGCGCATTTTACATCCATTTGGAAAACTTCGAAGTTTTTATGAGCAACATATTCCAGAAAAATTCTAACTGATTCCAACCTTGCTACTGGAGCGAAGGTTTCCTCATAATCTATCCCTTCCTCTTGGCAATATCCTTTTACTACCAACCGAGCCTTGTTTCTAATAACGTTCCCCTCTTTGTCCAATTTATTCCTGAAGACCCATTTCAAGCCAACCACTGAAGCATCCTTTGGTGTGGGAATCAGCCTCCAAACTCGATTGCGTTCGAACTCATGGAGCTCATCTTGCATTGCTTGTACCTAATAAGAATGATCAAGTGCATCATTAACTGTTTTCAGTTCGACTTTGGAGACAAACGAATTAAACATACATAATTCAACTTTAGAGAATAATGCAGTTTGTTTCGCTTTCAATTGAGAACGAGTGAGAACTTTCTCAAATGATTCACCAATGATTTGTGCTTTGGGATGATCCTTGGTCCATTTCACTAAAGGAGGATAATTTTGGGTCATAGGCTGGATCCAACTCTGCATTTACTTCCTCTTCAAGTTCTGATTGATCACCTTCGTCAGTTGTATTCTCTTTCTCCCCGTCGACTAGCAAAGTGTAACCTGTGTTAGGATCAGAGTTTTCACCCTCTGTGGGAGTCGGATTCTCCCCCTCGATTGGACTACTATTGGGTGGGTTTGGAGTTGTATGCTCCCCCTCGCCTGGACCTTTATGAGTTGGGGATGGAATTGGATTCTCCCCCTCGAAAGACATTTCAGTTGTCTTTGGTGCTGATGAACTCTCCCCCTTAAACATTGAGCCGTTGTTTGGAGAGTCAGTGGAGGGTTGACCACCTGTCGGTTTAGGAGGTTCACTTTCCATTTCTTTGGCAGCTTCATCTATGATCTTTCTGAGATTGTCGATTTTGTTGTCTGCTGCTTTCGCTTCTGAGTGTGCTGCTTTCTGTGGTTCATCAAATAGCCGAATGTACTCTTCAAACAAGTTGGATATTGGAACAGAGACTTGTCCTGATTCAGGAAATATTTCTCCTAAGGCACTTTCGCTCCTTTGAACTTTCTTCATGTAATTATCGTCAAAGGTTACGTAATATGTTTCTTCAATTCGTTTGGAGCGTTTGTTCAAAACTCTGTATGCTTTTGAAGTGAGTGAATAACCAAGAAAAATTCCCTCATCTGCTTTGACGTCAAACTTGTTTCGGTTCTCTTTTGAATTAAAGATGAAACATCTAGAACCGAACACGTGGAAAAATTTGACGTTAGTTTTAGGGTGCAAAGTTATTCATGTTTTACTGTGTAATGTGTTGACTTTTTGTAAAACCCACTTGCATGTGGTGCATTAGCCTTTTGACTCATGAGATAGAGAGTGAGAGAGAGACATGTAAACACCTCTATATAAGGTGGGTTCATACCACTTGTAGAGGTGTGCTTGAGAGATGTAAAAGTGAATGTGTAAGTGTGTGTTATTTATGTAGTCTAGATCTAGATCCTTTTTGTGTAACACCATATACAATCAATACATCTCTTGAACACCCAAAGCACCATGTTCGTTCTGCAATCTTTAATTCCGCATGCCAAACCATGTTCTTATGTCACTATAATTGGTATCAGAGCGGATGTTCTTGATTTGATCAAGAATTGATCCATGGTGGCAATCTTGATTTGGTGATTCTTCATTGTGTTTTGATTTTCGTGTTTTAGAGAGTTTTTGAATTCTAAAAATCGAATTCATCTTTGATTCTATTCAAAATTCGATTTTCTTCACTAGAATTCAAGTGATTTTTACTTTCTCTCTCTAGAAAACCCATTCAAAATCACTTTCTCTCTCTAGAAATCTTCAAGTTTTTGTGATCATGGTGAATTTGTCGTATAATTCTTGGATTGTGATCGTTGAAGATGTCAAATACAAAGTTAATAAAAATCAATATTATGGGTTGGTGTTAAACAAGTTGATTTCATGGGGAACTATGCTTTCTTATGGAGGATTGAAGGATGATCATGGAAGCTTGATATTTCAACCACTTTGTGAGATCAAATGGTTGGCTGATATTACATGGTCCATATCATCACGTAGTAGTGATAAGATTGGAGAAGAAAAATATTAGTTCAGAAAGAAATATATTTCTCTTATTGAAGACCCAAATGATCTTCGTGCTCTTAAGGTTGTTGAAGTTGTTGACAATGGAGTTCAATGTGATGTTCTTGATGTTCTTGAAGTTCATGATAAGAAGATTCAAGTCGATTCTCAAGATGAAAAAGTTTTTTTCTCGATTGGAGTTCAAACCGATGATATTTTGTGTTCTTGTGATTCATTTGTGGAAAGTGGGTTTGTTCATGAAGTTAAGTCTTCAAGATGCAAAAAGATGAGAAAGAAAAAGAAGAAGAAGATCAATCGCAAAAATAAGCGGGTTTACTCACAAAAATTATCAAATGTTGTGAAGCCGAAATCCGTGAAGCAAATTTGGGTTCCAAAGCAACAATCTCCAAGTGTTGCATTGAATTTGAAGTCAAAACCCAAAAGTGTTGGTGGTTCTTTTGAATATGTTCTTGGATCATTGAAGAACACGAAGAACGAGTTGTACATCTCGCATAGTGGGTGGTACAATGTTCAAATTGGAGATTTCCTCATTCCGACAAAAGAACCAAGATCTTCCAAATTTGATTCGTTCGTTGCAAATGGATCTCGATTTGTCAAAAAGGTATCAGAAATTCTCAAATGGATTCCAAAACATCCATGATTTCGATTCATGTTTTTCGTTTTTCATTTTTTGATCGATTTGCTTCATTGGATCAAATCCGTTTCAACCCCATTGACTGATCCATTTATTTTTGTTTAGATCAAAAATTGAGCCCAAAATTAAAGTTCGTTTGTTGTTCTTGATCCAAACTGAAGTCCAATTTCCTTTGTTTGTTACTGTTCATATAAATTTTTTTTAGCCCAATATACAAATTTGTTTCCTGTACATTTGATTTCGAATACAAGCCCATTCCGTGACAATGAATCTGTTCATTGTTCATTCATTTTCAGCTCAAATTATAATAATTTACTATTCATCGCTTAAAACAACTTTCGCATCCATCAAATTCGAACAAACTGAAACTCGATTAAAGTTGAGTTGGAATCGAAAATTTGACTTGTGTTGGCTTAAGTCAAACTAATTTTTGATGAAGTCTAGAATCGATTTTGATTTCTATTTCATCTATGTTCTATGTTCATCAGAGTTGTTTGATAATCGAATGTGTTTGATTGTATTCGTTCACATCCTAGTATTGATGGTTTGGAGTTGAGATTACTTTCATCTGATATCGATTTAGGAATCAATTTGAGTTGAAGTTGAAATCGATTTTGGTTATTTGACGATTTGATTTCGATGGTTTGGGAATCGCACTCGATTTGAAATCGAAGTACTTGAGGTTGATACGAAGTCAAGAAAGAATGGAATCGATTGATTTCCAAAGTCAAAAATGGATGATTCGATTGTCAAAGAACGAAGACTTATTATTGAGTTGATTTTACAGTCGATTTTGGAGTAAATGTTCGAAAGGTTAAGCACTGTGAATGGGAACGTTAATGGTCGATTTTGGTTTACTGGGTAATTTCGAATCATATATTGTATTGATTGAGTCCAAGTCGAACGAAGATGTAGTTAGGAACGAATTGGTATAGATGTACTGTTGAAGCAGATGAAGGGTTTAATGACGATTGTGTTGAATGAAAAGCGAATGAATGGCTGATGGATGTAATTTCGAAGGCTGTGATGTTGGGAATCGACATCAGGAAGTTGAACTCACAGTCGATTTTGGAGTCAAATTGGTTAAAATGGTCGACTGGATTGGTTGTTTGAAAAAGCGAAGATTGCGTTTTGGATTATGATTTCGAAGGTTTCACTGTCGATTTCAAATGGGTTAATGATAAGAGGCTAATTTTGAAGAACTGAAGCCATGGAGTCGACTAGGATATGTTGGGATGTGATTTCGAAGGGTTTGTTAGCAAATGGGTTTGATAAAACTTTGAAATTTCATTTTTGATTTGGAGTACCTGGATTCGCATATGAGAATTTGTAAAAGAGATTCTCAATTAAGTATTTGGGTTGATGTTCGTTAGTTTCTTTCTATAAGCGAAGGATTGCTGGGTTGTCGACAACTTGGAATCAAGATATAAAATCGAACTGTATTTGGGAAAGAATTGGTTAGCTGATTGATACAGTGAAAGCGACGAACGAAAGTTGGAGTCGATTATACATAACGATGACTATAAGATTGATAACGAATGCTAATATCGGTGATTGAGTATTCGATTATTGAATGATGGGTCAATGTGCGAAGTCATGGTCGATTGATTTCGAAGTGATGAGGTTGATGAAACGAAGTCTGGGAAATCTGATTTTGAGTTTAAAGTCAATGTTTGGGGTGAATGAAAAGAGAAGGACGAATTGTTGATTTTATTAACGAAGCGTGAAAACTGAATTCATTTCATGATTAACGAAGCGAAGAAAAATTTGACTGCAACGTACGAAGCGTTCGTCTCTGTGTAATCTCTGTGTAATGAATTGGAGAAGAAAACAAATATCTTTCGAAATTGGTCCCTGTAGTTTCGAAGAAATGGCGTAACTGGTCAAATTTCGACATTTTTGAAGACAAGTGGACAAATTTTCGAAAGTAGCACCCGTAGTTTTGGAAAGTTTGGCAGTTTATACCCAACTTCGAAAATAGGGTTATAAAGCTGAGAAATTGAAAAATTTTCAATTCTGGTCCCTGCAGTTTGTGCGAATTTACACTTTATGCCCAATTTCGTAAATGGGGTAAAGTTTCGCATATTAAGCTTTTTTTTGGCGCAACGGGTCCCTGCAGAATTCAGAAAGTGACGATTTTTACCCGGTTTTTGAAAAATCTTGCAACTTTCACCCAAAAAGTCAAAAATTTTCATAAATTGGAAATTTTTTGTGGCTTTGTCGTGATTGTTTTTCCGTGCAAGATTTTTGGTGATTCATTTTTGGTACACATCAAGGGGGAGTATCGTGAAGACTATTCCTCGGGCGCTTCTCACCCTTAGTGGGTTTTATAATCATTTTTTTGATTATAAAAAGGGGGAGAATGATGGGTATTCGAAGCTTCTCGGGTTTATCGGATATTCATTAGCGAATTTGAAGACCGGTGTTTCTTTGAGGGGGAGTTTGGTCTTGATCGCGCGTGCTCGTTGGATACTGAAGCCGAGACATCCCATCCTAACTTTGAGGGGGAGAATGTTAGGGTGCAAAGTCACTCTTGGATGTAGTGTTTTAGGCTTACCCTCTTGTATGTGTAAATGGGTTGAGTCTTTCCTATAAGTAGGAAGTGAGTGACTCCCATTATGTAAGGAACCATTTGGAGTGTTAGACTAGAGAGATAAACTTTGTACAAACCCATTTATATATTCTTTCTGGATCTAATATGAGCTTACAAAGATTTATTTACTCCTTGTGTTCTTGAGTTTACATGATGATTCACTAGATCTTTTCTTATTCCGCACATGCCATCATAATCAACACAACTACAATAGACCTGTCTTTATTCTCTGTAAACATTCGAAAGCATAACAGAGCTGAAACAAGATCATATTTACATCTGGTGTTCAATCTCGCATTCTTAATTGATTTCATACTCTGATTTGTTCTATACTTGATTCTTTGATTCATCAATTGGTATCAGAGCAGGAATCACATCTGTGATCTGATTTTCATCCATTCAAAAAGTTTTTGAATCAAATTTTTGGTTTGAAAGTTTCCGCACTTTTTGATCGTGAAAAATTTGTCTAGATCTTAGACTGTGATTTGATTCTGCATTTGAATTGTTGAATCGAGTATTCTTCTAGCAATTTCGGTTTGATTCAACTAGTTTGTTTTCAAATTTCCAAATCTTCTTAAGAATTTTCAAAATCAACTTCCGTACAACAATGGCGAGTTTCAATCTCAATTCAATGACCTCGTTTTCACATTTGTTAGGATCATCAACCAAAATTCCAATGCTAATCCATGAATACTATGATCAGTGGGCTGATCGTATGTAGGATTATCTTAATGGTCTTCATGAAAAATTATGGTCATGTATCACTGGAAATGTTAATGTTCCAGTGACTGTTCAAGCAATTGGTTCATCTACTACAAGTTCTGTTGTTGATAATCAAACTGATCGTCTGAAGAAACTAAAGAAGAGGTGTATAAGAGAATTGCGATGAGCTTTACCTCCAGTTGTGTACAATTATGTAAGGAGTTGTACAACTGCAAAGGAGATATGGAACAATCTGAAAGATAAGTTTCAAGGAAGTGAGAAGACTAAAATCAATTCAGTCGAACAATGTTTGGTTGAGCTGAAAGATTTCAGACAAAAAGAAGGTGAAACAATTGAAGTCTACTATGATCGACTGAACGAGTTAATCTATCGTTGTAATCACTATGGAATTACCAGGACTTCAATGGAATTTAGTCTCATTTTTGTGATGGGTCTTCGAAAAGAATGGAGAAGCGTAAGTATGATGGTGAAGAATCAACAAAGTTTTGATACATCAACTCTCAATGATTTGTACAATCAGTTGAAGACACACGAAACTGAGGTAAATGAAATTGCTGAGGAGACGAAGCTGAATTTGGGAGGTCCATTGGCACTTGTGTCAAAGATATCTGAGAAAGAAGCTGAAAATGGTGATTTTGAGGAAGAAGAAAGAAATGTTTCGAAAATGGTCCTTGAAGTTTCGCATGTTTGTCACATGATAATTTCGTATATTTGGTAAAAGTTTCGAATGAATTGAAGGCAAGTGGGCAGAATTTACGAATTTGACCCCTGAAATTTCGATATTTTGGCAGCTCATACCCAAATTCGAATTTTGGGGTATACTTTCGAAAATTTGAAGAGGTGGGCAGATTTGTCGAAATTAGCCCCTGCAACTTTCGTAAGTTTGGCAGTTTTCACCCAAATTCGAAAAAGGACTGTTTTTGCTGAAAATTGAAGAAAATGCATTTCAAGCCCCTGTAGTTTGTGTAAATTGACGCTTTCTACCCAGCTTTGGAAAAGGGGGAGAGTTTTGCATATTTTGTTGTTTTAAGCGCACCGGGTCACTGCAGAATTTTGAAATTGACAATTTCTACCCATTTTTGAGAAATTTTGTCAAAGGCGATCCGTGAACGAAGCTAAAAATTGAATATTTTTGGGTTTTCCGGATTAAAGCACAATGTTTATGCCACATGTTAAGGGGGAGTTTTGACACGAAAAATTCCGAATAGAGCATGTTCTCTTTCCTTGAAGGTTTTATAATCAATTTTCGATTATAAAAGGGGGGATAAATTTATATGGAAATTCGAACTTAAATTTTTCATATTACGCGGATTTGAAGACCGAAGTGATCTTGAAGTTTTGAAGCTTACGAAATGATGAAATTGGAAGTTCGGAAGTGATGTATTCGAAATGGGTTTGGTTTTATTGAAGATTTTTGGGGTGTGCTTTATGCTCAACTTTTGGTGATCAATTTGGAGTTTGAGAAGCTCGTGATCATTAGTTGATGCTCGGTTTGTACGGTCTCACATCCTAGAGCCCAAATTGAAGAATCATGGAAGAATTGAAGATTGAAGTTCGTTTCGACATGTGTCACCCTTGAGGCTCGGATCGCGTAGTTGCTCGATTTTGGAAGATTTGAAGTGGGTCATCCATTCCTAACTTTGAGGGGGAGAATGTTAGGGTGCAAAGTTATTCATGTTTGACTTTGTAATGTGTTGACTTTTGTAAAACCCACTTGCATGTGGTGCATTAGCCTTTTGACTTATGAGATAGAGAGTCACAGAGAGACATGTAAACACCTCTATATAAGGTGGGTTCATACCACTTGTAGAGGTGTGCTTGAGAGATGTAAAAGTGAGTGTGTAAGTGTGTGTTATTTATGTAGTCTAGATCTAGATCCTTTTTGTGTAACACCATATACAATCAATACATCTCTTGAACACCCAAATCACCATGTTCGTTGTGCAATCTTTAATTCCGCATGCCAAACCATGTTCTTATGTCACTACAGTTAGGCTTTCGATTGTTCAAGATCTCATATGGAGTGATTTAGAATCTTTTGTTGAGCAAGGATCGGTTCTGAGTGTAACAAGCGGTTGCAACTGCATCAGCCCAGAAGTACAGTGGAAGAGAAGCGAAGCTTAGCATGGTTCTGGCTGCTTCACATAAAGAATGGTTTCGTCTTTCAACAATCCCATTCTGTTGTGGAGTATAAGGGGCCGAAAAGTTGTGAGATATCCCCTTGTCAGCCAGAAAATCCTCAAAATCTTTATTCTTGAATTCCAGCCCATTATCGCTTCTGATATTCCTCACCAGCTTTCGCAGCTGCACTTCCACTTGCTTGATGAACGTTTTCAGCTTGGGAGTTGCATCTGATTTCTGTTTAAGAAAGAAAACCCAGGTGAAGCGTGAAAAATCATCTACTATGACAAGAATGAACTTACTTCCACCAAAGCTTTCGATAGCCGAAGGTCCACATAAGTCAATGTGCAGAAGTTCAAGAGCTTCAACGATCTTTGTATTGATTCGTGTAGGATGGCTCTTTTTGCTTTGTTTGCCCATCTCACACGCTGCACATAGATGTTCCTTACCAAATTTAAGAAGAGGAAGGCCTCGAACATAATCACCAAGCACCAACTTATTAATGTCTTTGAAGTTCAGGTGCGATAGACGTCGATGCCACAACCAACTTTCATCAGTGTTCGCCTTTGATAGCAGACATATTGCTGGTTTTCCTCGAATTGGGTTGAGATTTAAAGGATACATCTCTCCCTTGAGTTCAGACTTCAACAGAACCTTTTTAGATTGCTTCTCAATTATTTCTGAGCCCTCATCATCAAATGAAACCTTCAAACCTGTTCCCACAACTAATTGTGACACACTGATGAGGTTATGCTGCAATCCCTCCATATATGCTACTTTTCGAATCGAGAAGTCTCCATTGGTTATCATTCCATATCCTTTGATTGTGACATATGAGTTATTGCCATACTTTACAGAGCCACCATCCTTTAGGGACCGAAACTCCCTCAGCTCTTCCTTCCTTCCTGTCATGTGACGCGAGCAGCCGCTATCTATATACCATTCATCATCGAACTGCTCGTCACGTATCACCTGCAAATTCAAGCAGATTTAGGAACCCAAAGTTTCTTGGGTCCTGGTGAGTCTTTCACAGAAAAAGGAATTGCAGCAGAAATATCAACCAAATAAGTTCTTTTTATTAGAGTTGATTGATCTTTTCTTTTGATGGTGTACACCTTGATTTTAGTTTTATCTTGTTTAATTTTTGATGTTTTCGATGGTGTGTTGTTAGATGGTTTTGGTGTTTTCTTTTGAATCCTAGGGTTAGCTGGCTTTTTCTTATCATTGAAACTAGAATCAGAATCAAGATTTCCCTTTCCTTTGATGTCCTTCACTGAATTTGATTTGCTTTGTGAGTGGGAAGGAACGAAACTCGACTTGAAACCGAAACTTCACTTTCGGTTCTGAATGCTGGTGTTGGAACTGAAAGTAGACGTTCGGTTGTTAGCCTTGACGTTTGGACCGAAAGTAGACGTTCGGTTCTGCGCGCTAGTTTTGGAATAATAGGAATTTGGACTGAAATTTTCTTTTCCTTTTATCTTCTCCTTTCCTTTGTCAATTGATTCTTTCTTATGAGGTACGTGGTTGGGATTTTGAGACTGTCAATGACGTTTTCGCTCATTCAGATTTTTCATGTATCTTTGATTTCTTTGGCGTTTCTGTTCAGCTAACTCTTTCTGAGATTTGTGGATATTGAAGCTAGCCTTTGGCTTCTCCTTTTGAGTTTCGGTTGTCTTAGTTGGAACAATCGGTTTCATTGGTTCTTCATGGATTTCTTTTGTTCCACTTGTGCTTGGTTTGTCGAAACTCGAGGGTTTGTTAATGGGTTCAGCAACGTATCTCCCTTTAACCCTCCATGAAGTTTGCTCAGATAAGCCTATGGTTTCGTCTGCATTGTCAATAGGGGCTGACCAGAAGTAATCATCGCATGCTTCAGCATTGTCTTCGTCGATCAGGATTTTTAATTCTGTTGTTTGTCTTGCAGTGACTCCTGTAACAGCATAGACCTGATTCGGCACAGTTTGAACCTTTTGATAAACCATAGCTTTCTCTTTGAGTTTATGTGGCTTGGCTTTCGACAGGCGAGCGAATTCAACCAAATTTTCAGATATGAGAGGTTTCTCATTCTGCGTTTCGCTCTTCATAAACTCAGAGTAATCAACTACATCTTCTACTGAGATTTCGCTCATCTCACTTTCCTCATCAAATCCAGACGTATTTTCTAAGTTCATTTTATTTTCTGAAAATAATTTAACGTTTGATGAGTTGAATGATTGAATGGTTTCAGACTTAATTTTTAACCTATCATTTTCGTCTAAAAGATTTTTGAGCATACATTTATGTTCCTTAGAGTCAATGAAGGTCTCTATTTTGCCCAGTCCGATTTTGTAATGGATGGATGTCTCTTCTGAGGACATAACTGATTCACATTCAGCAATGACTTCATCCTCCTTAAATTCAAGGAAGGGTAAAATCATTTTATGAATCTTTTTCCCTATTTCACAATTTAAATGCAATTGAGTAGTATTAGTATATAAGCGCTTAGCAATTAAACAAAAAACATTCCTTTGTTTCAAAAAATTTAAATTGTCTCGTTGCAAATAAATACTTTCATCCCTAGCCCTATTTAACTCCGCCTCCTTCAACTCAATCCACATCCTTCTCTCCTCACTTTTTGAAGACGCCCTGCTGAGTTGGTCAGTTAGGTTAGAATTCGCTAAGCGAGTTTGCATGAGACTACCACTTAAGTTGGAAAATTTAAATTTTAAGTCATTTAATTCTTCTTCATAATATGTTATCGGAACTTTAAGTGATTCAAGGATGGATTGTACCTTTTTGATCAGCTGATCACAGTCGTTGATCTTATCGCTCACGGGCTTGGCTGCAAAGCATTTGTCCTCAATTAGGTTCGGTTCCTTACTGGCACTTTCGGTTGATCCACCTGCTGTGACCATCAAACATCTTCCAGCTGAACCTGGTTCCTTTGCCACATACACTCTTCCATGTGTTGGCTTTCTCGACTCTTCATCCTCAGAATCGGTTGACCAAACTTCAACTCCACCGAACTCATCTTCATCTGCATTCTCCTGCACAATCAAGGCATTCATAGAACTGTTAGTTGCCTTCTTTTTCTTGATCTCTTCCAACTTGCGCATGTAGTAAGCCTCATCGTCTTCACCATCTCTTTTCTCAGCCATCTTCCTCAGCATGCAATCTTTAGCAAAGTGGTTCTTGCCATGACAATAATTGCAGTCGAACCCTGAGTCTCCTGCAAGCTTGCTCTCCTTCTTGTCTTCATCCTTTTGAGAAGAATTCTTCGCTTCATCCTTCACCTTCTCAGAACTGTAACTTCCCTGCCAGTTTCGGTTCTTATTGACAGTAAATTTTCTTCATGCAAACTTCTTTGGATTGGTGACCATCATAGCATATTCTTCGCTTGTAAGGTCACACTCAGACATATCCGACTCCTATTCTTCTTCTACAGTACTTTTTCCTTTTGAGACAAGGGCCAACGATCCTACACCCGAAACTACCTTCACCTCCTTGGTTACCACATTCTCATGGGATTTAAGTATTCCCACAAGTTTCGCTAGTGAGTAAGATTTAAACTGTTCATGTGCTTTCACTGTTGAAACCACAGCCATCCATTCTGGTCTCAGACCGTTCATGAAGGTTACCTTCTGCTCAATCAGCTTTCTTTCTATTCCATGTTTGATCATCTTACTTAGGAAATGATTGAACCGATCGAAAGTTTGTATCAGTTTTTCTTCTGGTTTCTGTTCGAAAACTCCAAATTCTGAGAGCAGCAGGGTTTGAATAGAGTGTTCTAGATCTTCATCGGTTGAGTAAAGTTCTTTCAACCTATCCCAGATTTCTTTGGCCGTCGTGCATGAACCAACCAACCGAAAGGTGTCAGGTTGCAAGGCGAATCTGATCATTCTCATGGCCTTCACATTACACATTAACTTGTCCTTCTCATCTTGTGGCATCTTGTCTACATCCGCCACCAGCTTATTATACTCTTTTTGGGTCTTAACTGTCGTGTTCGTTCCAGAATGAACAAACGGCCCAAGCATGATGACTTCCCAGATGAGAAAACCATTATCTTCAGATCCGACCACATAATCTTCAAAGTGATGCGCCCATACTTCATAGTCTTGAGTGTAAAGAATGGGAATCCTGGTAGTGGATCCAATGCTGTTAGAGATGTTGATGGGATTTGTTTGAGAATATTCGTGAGACATGGTGCGCCGCTAGAATCAAACCTGTAAACTTGAGATTAGGGTTTTATCAAAAACAGAGTTACCGTCGACAGGAAGAAGACGACTTCTTTTATATTCGATAAAAGCAGAAACCCTAAAGAATTCTTAACATAGAAGGAATGTGTATTGATCACACAGTCTCCTGCTCTGATACCAATTGTTAGAACAAAGTTCTATTAGGATCGATATATTCTATGCAGGCAAAACAATTAAGAACGTAATTATGAACACAAGAATGGCTTTGAATATGTCGTATGATTAAAACTTCAACACCTCAGAAGAGCTCGATTAAGAACTTCGATTGTAGAGGTGCTTAGGGTTACAAAACAATAATCAATGATAATCACGACTTGTTCTAATGCATACATGCATGCACTATTTATAGTATAACCCTACTAGATAATCACGGATGGACAGGCCCAATCCGGATATAAAAAACAAGCCCATGACGCAACACAATAATACCCAACATATATGACTATAATGTGTACACTAAGCCATTATAGCTTACCTGTAAGGATAATTAATTTTATATGAACGATGTGCTTTGTTTGGACGAGGAAGTAGTTTAGGGTTAAGATCTAGTTGGTAACAGTTTTCGCAAAAATTTAAGTTTTTTTTTAAAAAATATTTTTATTTGGAAAACGTACCACTGTTATCAGACGGTTCCGGGAGGGTCTCTCCTGCGGTGATCATCAGCACTCTTCCATCCTCCCCGAAATTCCTTGTTATTGGACAATCTCTCCTGTAGTGTCTCTTTTCGCCACACTCGTAACAGGCCTGGCTTACTCTGTCACATGGGACCTGGGAGATTGGTCGTGTCGGTGGCCTGCAGAAACGGATAGTATGTCCCCTCATGAGGTAGTTCTTGCAATACATATTCCGGCACACTCCGGTATGATGGAGGTTGCACTTATTACATTTTGGGAGGGTTCCAGCATATCGACTGCTGGGTGCTGGAGTGGCTGGTGTCATCGCAGCATGAACTGCAATCATTTGTTGTCCATCTGTGGGCTTTTGTGTTGACTGTCTTTTCTTCTTGCTCCCAAATTTTTGTTTATCGTCGCACCCTTTGGTTGACTCAGGAACGGGGTCATTATGCCTTGGCGGACTCCATGGTCCACCAGTGTTCGAGCCAGACGCTTGGCACTGTCGAACGTAAAGGGTTTCACTTCTATCACGTTTCCTTGGATTGGAGGAGGTAGTCCCCAAATGTATCTCTCTACCTTCCTGCTCTCCGAGGTAACCATCCCAGGGCATAGTGCAGCTAAATCGCTGAATCTATCGGTGCAGGCTACTATGTCCGAGCCTGCCATGGTAAGGTTCCACAGCTCTTGCTCCAGCTTTTGTATCTCGCCCCTCGGGCAATACTCTTCCAGCATCATCTCTTTTATATTCTCCCAGCCCATCGCGTTTTCCACAGGTAGAGTCAGTGACTTGACATGGCTATTCCACCATGTCAGGGCTCTTTTAGAGAGGGTGCATGCAGCAATCTTCACTTTGCTCCCTTCTGGGCACGCGCATATCTCAAAAATCAACTCTGTTTTCTCGAATCATCGCATTAGGGCGATGACTCTCCCACTTCCATCGAAGGATTTGGGTCCACAATCCATGAAGTCTTTGTATGAACACTCTCTTGTGTTTATGTGGCTTTCCCCATGGTTAGAGTTGTTAGTACCACTACCCGGTCCGCTGGCACCACTTGTGTGGATTTGAGTCATGACAGTCGTCACAGCGGCTGTTACTGCAGCCTGAAAGACAACCCGATCATACTGTGGAGGTGGTGGCGGTGGTATTGGGGGTGCGTTGTTTTTGTTTCTATTCGACTTCTTCGGTGGCATCTTTCTGCCATAAGGTTTAAAAGATGAAACCGTGGTAAGCCTTTAGTGGTGGTTACAAGTCGAGTGTTATTTGAATCGAAGTTATCTTAGTTCTGAGTGTATCATGTTTTGACTTTTGAAAGCAATTCATAATAGAGGTCTATGTATAATAGACTTATGAATTTTTGATAGCAACCACCTTTGAGGTGAAATCCTGTGATCTGGTTTACTGTTACTGGTTGTTACGAAAGAGGCGATAAGCCTAACTCATAGTATGATTAGTGTAACCACTAACTCACTAGGTTATATCAATTAGTTAGTTATTAGTGTGACGTATAGGGTACTCTGCCACCTCACAACCCTCATGAGTGGTTTCCTATGTTCTCTGTCCTAGTTATGATTGCCCTGGTTTCAGCTGTGGGAATTTATTGTCTCTAGACTTTCCTATGGTGTTCTTGTTCTTCGTAGGTGTGTTGAATCCTTACTATGTCATGCTTCGAGTTTTGTCACTGATCTCCATCACTTCATGATGGAAAGTCTGACTCCTCGTATAATTCCTTCTTGGAATCCTCCCCATGAATCCCTTCTTGTTCTTCCTAGTCTACTTTGTTGGCTGTTGTGGTGGAGTGGCTATATCTACCTGTGTTGTTTGTGCGAAAATGGGAATGTCTAAAGGATCTATGAGATTAAGTAAAACATTTCTTTTGAAGTTTTTGGTGATCCAAATTGGGTCCTCCTATAACTACGCAGTGCATGCAAGTTTTATATAACCAAGATCAGATAGACCTTCGAATAAGTGATCCTACTCTAAAACGACAACCAAACAAGGAACAAGTAGTAGAGCGAAGATCACAAATTCTAAGTCTATAAGATCCCAATTATATATAACCCTGGAAACATACACTTCGCAATTATAGACCTGCCAGTAAGGGTCTTTTAGTTTTCACATAAGTTAGTTATAGTGCCTAAAATACTCCTATAGTATTTTAACTTTATGTTTTGTTCTATAGATCCTTTGTATATAGGGTTGGTAAGTTTCTGACTCGTTGCTACACCACTATCACTCCCAAACACATGTTGGTCGTATCTCAAATAAATATAGTTGATCAGGCTATATTGATCCCATATATGATTACATAACTGCCTAGGTTTGATTGTAGTGTCCAACATCTAAATACTTTTGTTTTGTTCTTCTTGTGATACTTGTTCTTAGAATGTATGCTCGTTCGTATACTTCTCATAAAATACCTATATTTTAAAAGTATACTTTTAGTCAGAGCATTTCGGCCCCATTGTATTTATAGTTGTATATCTTTTATAGGTTGATATACTAAGTTCACTATAAACAATGCTCTGATACCAATCTGTCACACCCCTAAACCGGAACGGCGGAAACGTTCGGGGGCGGAGGACGACATGTACAGTATCACAATAATTGCATAATAGTAATCAAAGCAACAACAACCATTGAATTGATATTAAATGTTTACATTGTATTCAAATCATATAAGATTGACTCCAAAAGTAAATAGCAAATTAAAGACTTGAAGCTACTATGCTCCGCCTTCTAGGAACTTGTGCGTGTACCTGTCTACTAGTGTCCTAAGAATACAAGTGGTTTTGAAAGTGTCAACATTAAAGTTTGTGAGTTCATAAGCTTTTTGTTTTAGAAAAAAAGTTCTTTGTTCTTTATAAAACATGATGTGTTTCTCCAGAAAATCCTATATTTTCTGATGTAATAAATGATAAGTAAAATGACTCGTACTAGTTCCTTCTACGAGTACTTAGTATATACAAGTTATATACGATCTAGATTGAATAGACAATTGATTGTGTGGTTCTGCCCCAAGCCCACACCCAAACAAGGAACAGGAAATGAGGCGGAAAGCCATAGATTCCACTGCATGTCGGATTCTCATTGTATATAACCCTAACGTATTCGCTGAGTACTTACAGAGCTAACTGTAATGCTCCTTTAAAATGTGATGAATATGTTCCTTCAGAAAATCCTATATTTTCTGAGTAAGAAATATGATAATACCAGTTTCTTTTATGACCACTTAGTTTATAGTAGTTATATATAAACCAAGATCGAACAGACAGTTGATTGTGTGGACCTGCCCTAAGCCTAGAACCAAACAAGGAACATGAAATAAGGTGGAAACCACACATTCCACTGCCTATCGGATATTCTTCATACATAACCTTGATGTATAAACTAAGGAACTATAGAATTAACAATGATTGTTCGTTAGTTGAATGGTAAACCGTTTGCTTGTAAAATACTGATGTTTGTCCTGAAAAATCCTATATTTTCCATAAAAGTAAGTTGTTGTCTTAAGTGTTCCAAAACTGTAATGTACAAGTATTTTCCCATACTTAAGTTGTTAAAGTGTAGCTTTATTATTAAATAAAACTAGCCGAAAACGTGTTTGTTCTGTAAACTGGAAGTGATGTTAATACCCTCCTATGATCACTTAATACATACGAGTTATAGAAATCTAGATCGAACAGACAGTCGATTGGGTGATTCTGCCCTAAGCCCACAATCAAACAAGGAACAGGAAATGAGGAGGTCGTCACACATCCCACTGCATGTCGAATGTTAATTTCATATCACCTTGATGTATATACTAAGTAATCACATAGTTACTAACCCTGATGACTGTTTGTTAAGTATATTAATACGTGAACGAGGCCATGTTATATCCATGTGAGTTCTTATAACCATTTGTGGGTATGAACTCACCTCGAATATGTGTGATCGCTTGAGTTGCGAAATGCTAATGGTGATCCTCGGATTAGAATACGTGACAACAGTCGTATCCTAAAAATAATTATCCCCGACGTCGTATGTAAATTAATAAGATATTAATTTAAATAATAAATTAAATAAATGTTGTAATTAATAACTAATGTATTAGACAACACTTTAATTATGTAAGAAAGACTTACAATAATTATTTGGAATTAAATGGAAGTGTTGACAATGGGTTCACGGTTGAAAAAGGGGTTTACGGTTGGATAATTGGGTTCACGGTGTGTTCTTGGTGGATGTTTGAAGATTTGAAGATATGGTTGAATGTTCTTGATGTTCTTGGTGAAAACTTGAAGATCTGGGCAAAGTTTTATGAATTTATGAAGGTTCACGGATGGTAGTTGAGAGCAAATATGGGAGTGTTTACGGCTGGAAAATGAGAGATATGAAATTGTTTCCGGATGATATATATATATATATATATATATATATATATATATATATATATATATATATATATATATATGGGTGTTTACGGTTTATAATGGGTTTGAGCTTTGGTGTTTACGGTTCAACACTTTGGGTTTACGCCCCAATTGGGCCTTGAACTTGTGTTTTCGGCCGTAAAGCAACCGTGAACACAATTTGAAGCAATCCAAATACGTAAACACCTTTCCCTTTATTTCTTTTAGACCGTAAACTCCATTTTGGAGTTAATGCTTGACCGTGAACACATTTATTCCATTAATTACTTTGGGTGAAAACTCATTTAATGGTTATATTTATGTTTTAAACCCTTGGTCTTTCAACCTATGTTCATTTATACTCCCCTAATTTAGCTTGGGTTTTAATCTCTACCTCTTTGTTAACTCTTTAAACAAGCCTCAAGGCCATAAATGATAAAAAGCAACAAGGATTACAATGTAGTAACACTTGTACTTGGTTAGGGTTTAGGCTTTGCTTGATCTAAAAATTTCGAGTTGTGACAACCTATAGGAACATGTTTTCCTTTCCAGGTCCACCTCATATGCCTCTGCTGCTCCCTTACCTCAAATTGGTTTAATCCACTAGACAGTACTTGAAAATGTCTTTGAAGTTGTTTAAGTAAATTCACCTTATTCCTTATCTCCGGAAAAATATGATTTCCCTATTGTTGTCCTTTCCCTTTCATGTTGTAAAATTTATCCATCATGTACAATCTCAACTCTTCTAACATGGTAATAATAGGCTTCTTCCTTGCATATATTATTACAAAATTAAAACTCTCAGAGAAGCCATTCTCAACAGCATCACAACACCTGCCAGGTTGAAATAAATCACTTAACCAAGTCTTGGCATCTTTGTCTATGAGGCATTAATGGGAATTTGGGTTCAATGTCTCAATTTCCTTCATCACAACTTTAAATGCATTCTCAGTTATAGCTTTTGATGCTCTCCAAAACAGTGTATGATAGATGGAACATGTTAATCTCTTATGTAATTTTGGCAAATATTTCTAGCACACAGGCTATGCTCCACATATGGCATCAACTCTTTAACAACCCCAATCAAACCGCGTATTAATAAAAAGGTATATGTAAAAATTTTGAATAAAAATAGAAATGTAATATTGTATAATATACTAACCTTATATTGGTCTGACATTAAACTGCATCCATTTCCTAAATTCAAATTCAGATCATCAATGAGCAGATCCAAAAACCGCTTCCAATTCCGCTTGTTCTCCACACAAACCACTGCCCAAGCAATATGATATATCTGGTCATTTGCATCCCTCCTAACTGTACAAAACAATCCCCCCTTACAAACCCCTTTCAAAAAACAACTATCAATACCTATTATCCTTCTAGAACCTTCTTTCCAACCTTCTTTCACTCCTTGAAAACACACATAAAATTTGCTAAAATACTTTTTTCCATATGGACCAGTCTCCATATCAAGTTTGACAGTTGACCTTGGATTTTTCCTTAAAATCTCATGACCATATGACCACAGTTTACCATAATGTTCAACAAGACTACCTTCAATAAGGTTTAATGTATACTTCTTTGCTCTCCTGGATTTCCCCATACTAACTTGGATACGAAACTTGGTTATTACCTTAACCCTAAGTTTCCTTACACTCATTTTCTGACTCTATATAATTTCTTTGGTATAGTTACCAATCCATGCATATGTCACCAGTGATCCTAACTTGAAGTTCCTAGCACAATTATGATAAGCTTTTAGTGACTTGATTTGGAAACTCTCTTCATCACTCATCCAAGAAGCCCATAATCTAAATGTGCAAGCATCTTACTACACTTCACCAAAAGTCTTTTCCTATCATTTTTTTTCAAAACATAGTTCATATCCATTAGCAACAACATAGTTGCACAACATTGATTTTACTTGCCATGGACCCTTAAATCTCATTCCTAGAATTGGTTTTTGTTTTTTTCAGTGTAATAACTCATTAAATATGAAATGAGTTTGGATGTTAGATTCAAATTCTCTCCCATCATCATCATCATCATCATCATCATCATCATCATCATCATCACCGTCATCATCATTATCATCATCTATAATGTTGTTATCCTCCTCTTCATCAACACATAACTTACTCTAGAAAGGATCATTTGATGTCATATTCATATGCACTACATCATCATTAAATTCCAACTCAACATTCCTAAGTTCATCTATATTATCTTCATTTTCACCATCAATACAAGAGTCACGTCCATCATCATCATTATCTTCATCATCAAACCACCCATCAACACCAACTCCAATATGATCAACATAAACATAAATTATACCATCTGTTCCATAAGCATCAAAAATAAAAGCAGCATGCCCTTGCATAAGGGAAATGCCTGGTTCACCGTAGTACAACGTTTTACAATCTTCATGCATGAAGTGTTCGAAGAAGGTCACACACTCAGAATAAGTCATAAAAGAAAAGTCAACATCATTGACCATGGTTTTCACACCACCAGTGTAAGAGAAATGATTACGAGTAAATTCCCCTTGGTAATTGAGTTCCACCATCGCAAACAGTCCATTAGGTTTCGATTGTGCCATTATAGTGACTTATTTGCTACTTCAGACCGATCACAAAAATGGTTCACAAATCCTAGCTCAGTTTTGTTTAAAGTGAAAATTAAAGAATAAAGATCGACAGGAAAAGATGATAGCATCGTATATCATTTATTGACGTGGCATATCTCACGTGTCATCAGATTAGCCAAATAATAAATATTAATAGACACATATACAATGTCAACCAGGAAACCGATTAAAATCAGGGAAAATGACTATATTGAAAGGTCAAAAACGAGTTTCGTGGTCTAATGTGCAAAAAAATAGTGACCAAATCAGACAAATGCCAAAACTTTAATGTGCTATAGTGTCATTTTCCCTAAATACAATGATATTTAGATGTAAGACCCGCTTTTTTTAGTTATATGTTTTGATTTTTTACCCGGGAAGATGTCATCAAGGAGGTTAATTTGGGACATAAAATTTTATGATGGGGATTTAAAGAATACGCTTTAATATTATTCTATATGGAAGTCTTCTAAGGTTAAAATTGATGTTTAATGAGGTTTGAAGTACACTGCTATGCCATTGTAGCATTTAATCCAAGTATATGTACACTCACTCTTCCATAATGCATATGCAACCTGAAAATTTTGGTTGTTCTCCTTTATCGCAACCGCTGACAACATGGTGCCCTTGAAATTGCCCTTTAAGTAAGTCTAACACAAGGGCAATCATGTGGTGGTTGAGGAATGTCCATATCTACGAAATAATGAAAATAAAAAAAATGATATGTTAATATACCATATAAACATATGAAAATATAAAAAACAAAGATTGTCGTCCAACCAATTAAAAGGAACAAGAACTCGAATCGATCTTCAGTACGCGTTTGAAATTATGTCACATTGTCAGGAGTATGCTTCTCAAAGTTGTAACAGTACAAGGGGAGTCTAGAAAATGATTCCTCTTGGGGGAGCCCTTCATAAGTTTAAGTCATGTTATTTTGCACACCACGTTTGTTTGTATGAAAATGTTGTTTTCTACTTTTAATTGAAATATTGTTGGATGTCAGTTGCAATATAGACTATGTTACGATTACTACCTATAACATTGTAATTTAATGGCCAAACACTTTTTTTGTCTGATTTTCCAGAATAGATTAGTTGAGGGCTTGAGGGATCAAAGGTAAGGTTTTTTGGGAAAAACCTTGTGCCACGACGTGGAGAATGGAGTACCATGACGTGGCATTGCAATTTCAAGAAACACACATTTGATGGCTGCCACAATGTGACAAGAGGGATGCCACGATGTGGCAATGGTTGCAGCCCAAGTCCATGATTTTAGGGTTTCTTCCATATGTAAGAACGTAATCTCAAGGATTAGGGCATCCTCTTCAGCCTCTAACCCTTCAAAACAAAACCTAACCTCCATCCATGTTTGAGAGCCTATCTTCTTAATTTAGAGCTTATTCTTTGGATCTTGGTGAAGCTTGAGGAAGAAGGAAGTTCACATTGGTGCAAGGAAGCAAGGAGCTGGTTTGGATCCATTATTCTCTTTTGATTTCTGAGCTATTTGAGGTATAATGTTCATACCTTGGCATTTCGTCTTCTAGATTCAGGTTTGGGATCATTTTAGGTAGCTTTGGTCCCTTTCATGGATGCTCTTGGAGTTTTAGGAACTCCCAAGCTTGTTATGGTCCTCTTATGGTTTCTATGTTTCTGATGATTGAGAAAAGAGCCATGTTTGCAGTCATCTCGTGTCCATGAACAAGTTTAAGTCACATTGGACTTAGAATTGTAGATCTTTCCTTATGGTTGAGTTCTAATGAATAAAGTTGGAAGCTTTATCTATTAAGTCATTGAAATGGACCAGATCTGAAGTTATGGGTTTAGGTCTATAGGGATTAAGCACTTAATGAATAGTATGACATATTGCCAGAAACCACGACATGTCCAAGGGATTTCCACGACGTGGCGGGATCCTGCATGTTGATTGTTTTCTCCTGACATACCCACGGCGTGGCCAAGAGGTCTCCATGTTGTGTTGAGCGTTGATCTGGTTGATCGTTGACTTTTATTGACCGTTGACTTTTGATCAATTTGAATTTGGGTAAAACTTGAAGGACTTGGGTTATTGATTAAGGATCTGTCTTTGTTTGGTGCTAGTCGATTCGTCGGAGCGATTGGTGTAGGGATTGTGGATGTTGTTGTGTTCCTTGGGTCTTCGATTCAGGTGAGTTTCCTCATTATACTATGTGTTACAATATATATATATATATATATATATATATATATATATATATATATATATATATATATCCTTATATGTTAGGATATAGGAGTAGTGATATGCTAGTTAGAGTGCCAGGAGGTTGGTGATCGTCTAGTTGAGTGCCCTAGGGGTTGTATGTAGTCATGTAGGATAACCTGAGATATATTGATCTAGGATTTATTGTATGTTCCTTGTTTGGTTGTGGCTATAGAGTGGGATCACCAGCTCGACTATTTATCTTACCTCTGATTACATATAGTTATGCATTCATTAGTGATCTGCTAGTGGCGACGTAGAGTACTGTATGAGGTCCGGTATGCGGTAGTGAGCTGTTAGACAGGTAGACTAGTGTAGATTATTACATGTGTTTATGTTCTTGAATGATTTCTTGTTTGATTTATCTGTCGACATATAGGGTGTTGGGTTGAGGCGGTCCTACTTTGTGCGGTTGGCCAAAAAACTCGGGCAAGGCCAACGATGTGTTGTAGGCCAGATGCAGACCAACTGTATGTTGTAGGTGTAGGAAGGGTACCATTAGTGGACTGGAGGCCCAGGAGAGCGATCCAAGTATACTGTAGGCCTCGCGAGGCGGTCCAATCGGACTGAAGGCTCGTGTGTTCATGCATTGTACGTATGTTGTAGTGTGTGGTATTTTGGGGGAACTCACTAAGCTTTGACTTACAATTATGGATTAAATGTTTTTAGGTACCATTGGTGATCATGGGAAGGCAAAGGCATGGCTGTACACACTTATCAACCTAATTGAAAATTCCGCATTTATTATATTACTCTGATTTTCAAACAATTGTATTTCGGAATAAATGGGTTTTCTTAACTTGGGTTTTATGGAAATGGTGTTTTGTGTTAATTAAAAATGAACAAAATTGTTTGTGAAAATGGAATGTTATAGTTATGTTGAATAACAAGTGTGTTCTTCTACAAGGTTTCAGACCTAGAACATGCCAGTATTCTCCGGTCACAGAACCAAAGTATGCTAAGTACATTTTTCCTAGTAACATGATGCTTGAAACACTACTTTTAAAGATCCAATTGTTTTGTAGTGATGTTCTTCATGAACACTTTTCACCCCTAATGTTAGTTGAAAAAGCTTCTTTGCTTTTGAATGTTAATATGTTTTTAATCATCTGTGATAGGGTTTGGTTGTGTGACGGAATAGTTGTATATACCGGACCTAAACATGATGGTGTAGCATGCATACCATAAAATGATGTTTTTATATATTTTTATTCATCATCTGACCATTCAATTACCATTTTCAAGGTCAAAAAGGCCTATATAAAAATTTATTGGCTCCCTATAAGGAAGTAGGTCGGTATCATCCACAAGCGGAATTTCTTCTCAGTAATTTGTATCATCATGTTTACCAACATATATAACATCTTTACCAACATCATTATCACATGTAGGAGCAACATTGTCACATGTAGCAAGATCATCATCACCAACACTAGGATATTGAGGAACACTTTATGACATAATATTATAAACTTGATTTTTGCTACCTTTTTTGCTAGATTGGTTATCACTGGAGCCCTTTTCTCTTCTGCTAGATCATTTCCTATAGGATCCTTTTATGCCAAATCAGTTCCTACCAACAATTAATTGATTAACTGCATTTTTTGTGAAGAATCAGGGCATCTTTCATATGTACAACTATTGAGGCTTTCTATATAATGTTTTCAATTGTTTTACATCACTCACATCCACTATATCTATAACATATTGCAATGTTGGAAAGACAAGTAGATATTTGGTTTGTCTTCCAAGCTCGTCTTCAATTTGACCAAATTTAATAAATTAGATAAGTTTACATCTGATAAATTTTTTATATTGTAGTTCTTAGCAAAAGATATAACATATTGAGTTTCACTATTTATTGAATGCCATGAACCACCGATACAAGAAACAACAAAATACCCGGTCAGGTTTGTAGTGTTGTTTATTCCTAAATAAATGATACTAGAGGTCTTTTATTGAATTTTATAATGTTTCAACAGTAGGACTTATAAAAAATCATTACTTTTTTTTCTTAAATTTGTTGTATGGATGTTGATTTCACAGTATGGATGTCATATTTCTCAATACAAATGTTAGAATTTGTAGTATAGATAAAAGGAAAATACATATTTTTCTCAAAAAACCTGCAAGTTCGCAAATGACATCTACAATTTTGCACGTACAAGGTGATAAATCTCTTTTATCATACGACATTTATCATTTTGTATAAGTCATCTAACAAAAGGGATTTCTCATCATTTTTATAAGATTTCGTAGACATTGTCTATGTATTACTCAAGTCTAATTACAAACCCATCCCCCCTCCCCCACCCCCACCCCCACCCCCCGGTCCTAAAATATGCTACTCAACTTTGCATGTGACATCTGCAAAAAATGATGGCTATTTTTGTGACTGTCTAAGTTTTGCTTAAATGTTGTAAAATGATAAATGGGATTAACTTGGTTTCTCCTTTTCAAAAATAATTTATTTTGCTTAGAAATATACTACATTTATCAAAAAAAAAATAACAAATTTAGAACCATCCTCTTTTTTCATTTGATTTTTGTTTTTATACTATTGTAACATATAAAAGATAAATGTGTTTTTTCTAAGAAAATTTATAGATCGAATAGTGTTGACCCTCCATCACCATATGTGTTATCATCAATTCTTAGTAATTATAGCTTATTTTTAATAAACATTAGGTCAATGCTTCATATTTATATTAACAAGTAAATAACCCCCCAAAAGATAGGTATGCTCTCCCCCAAATTTCGACGGCTCATACGATGTGATATGTAAGCCTCAATATTCATTTATAATTTGATTTCACTAATGTTAGGGAGTATTACACAACTAGGAAAGTGTACCTAATCGTATTACATTATAGCTTTGGTAAGACTGAGCTGTTGAACTCAAGGGAATGGGAGTGAATAATATTAGAACATTCATTAATTAACCTTAAGAAAGTAAACAACATGGGAATTTGTAATAAATATATAATTCAAATGAAGTAAACATAAATCAAATGAAAACTATGGAAAACTGATTAGAAATAGATCATAAAGGTACCTTAACTTGGACTTGATTACACCCTTTAGTTAAGATTGAATACTATGACATGCAGTAGATAATACTTATTATGTACTCTCCTAGGTTGATTAGTTCCCTTGGTTCGTTCACTTAATCCTATACCGATCACAAGGACACGTAATCATAATGTTAATGTGAATTAGCCACCCAAATTATCAGTTTTCAGTTCATACTATATGGGATTACATTTTTTATAATGCACAAAATGGTCATTATATGAAATTCACACACATTAAAGTTCATTACTTTTTAAGTCTAACTTTAGGATTCGGTCAATCACTAGTCCTAACTATTTTAATGGTTGTAAAACAACTAGGATATAAGAAAACATGGTTTGTATGGTCCTCTAGACTACATAAGCTCAACAATAGGCAGCAAAGTTACTATATTTAACATATATGGACATTTAATCAAACAAACATAATAAATTAAATAAATCGTAACATCCAAAAAAGAAATCAAAACAAAATATCTAGGGTTCATCTACATCTAAGAACAAAGCAAAAATGGTATTAAGCTCCAAATAAGAAAGTAAAAATATAAGGAAATCAACATAGAATGACAAATATGGCCAATGAAGGAAACCAAACGAATCCCAAATGCTTCTACTATCGATCCTTCAGATTTCTACTCCATGTCAGCCTTCCAGCCATCTCGCCATCTTATGGACTCTCAAAACCACAACATTGAGTTTTATTGTCATCAATGTTATGATATTTCGTATGTTGGATAAATAGGCGAAAGGGAAGTGTCTACTTATAGGGATTTATGTTGCCCAGTGTACGCAGTGCGTAAGTTAGCCGGACGTGTCGCATTTTTGGACATTTCATGTATTCCTCAAGTTAGCCACTTCAATGTGGCGCATGGAAGTTCATGGAATAGCGTGTAATAGCTTCTTTCAAGAACTTGATTTTATTTATCGATTTCAATCCAACAATATCATATCCGGCTCCTTTTGGTACAAAATCATTAATAATCTGAAAAATATCAATTCAAAGCATTATAAACACCTTTGTATCTTAATTTGACTCTAAACACAACTTAAAATAATAAGTTAGCACACAATATATATATATATATATATATATATATATATATATATATATATATATATATATATATATATATATATATATATATATATATCAAAATACCTCACGCTTGGACTCTGCTAGTGTAACGACCAAAATTTTCCATTCCATCATCGAGGTTATTTTTTGTTACACTCTTTCGTTAAATTAACCTTTTATCTTGTTAAATTCAAGTTTTTAGAACCAAAAGTGTAAGAAAATGGTTCTTGGTCATGTGTATAGACGTAAGGGTCATTTTCTCATACTTTGAGGGTCTAGTTTGAAGTTTATGGGGTATTTAAGTGAGGCTAACCCTAAAATTCGGGTTTGTAACCCTAATAGCAGCCAACAAATTCCATTTGAAAGATTTTGTGAGTGAGGTTTCCTTGCTTGAAGATTAGAAGTAATTAAGAAGATGTTTTTGTGATTTTGAGGCATTTTGGATGTGTTTGAAGTTGTGTATTGATGGTATATCCTCATCATCTTGTTCCTTGAGTTTTCCAAGATTTCCAGAAGGTATTAATCGATTACTAAACTATCATTTCTTTCATGAATATAATAGGATAACGTATCCTTGAGTTTATACACAAATATGGTGATTTTGGCAAAAGTTACAAATCTGGACAAAATTATTGGTTTGTTTTGCGAGGGATGTAGAGCCCAATATAGTCCGAACTAGACAATGCATCAGAGAGACAAAATTGTAGGAAATCGAGTCTATTTTCAAGGGAATCCAATATCAGTTAATTTGATATTTTCAATTTTGTTTTACTCCCAAAACACTTGGAAGGAGTTGGGTTATGTAACTTCAAAATATGAAACTTAAACTTTGTTTTCTATTTTGATTTCTTGCTTCTAATCAGGATTTTTTGCGACCTTTTTAGGGTGCTTAGTGGTCTCCTGGAGATTTTCTTCCTCAATTGATTTATTTCCATAATTTGGATATGAGGTGACTCATTCTTTGTGGCTAATAAGTACATATGTTGGAGATTTGCATGTTTTGTTACAACTCGATTGGTCTAGGAATTGGTATACTATGTCATGATTTATTTTGTATGAGTTATTGGTACTATGAGGTCATGTTAATCTGCTATGAATAAACTACCTCTGGTGAATTTGCATGCTAGTTAACAATATAAGGTGAATTGGATGAAATGATGATGTTAGGATCATGCTAGAAGTGAAAGATGTGTTTGGTGATATGTTATGATATTTATGTATGTTGTAATTCTATAATATATATTCTTCTATGAATTAGGAAGGACATGCTAGTGAAGTGAATTGCTTGAAATGTGTACTATGCTTAGATGTTTTGATGGTGGGATTTGGAATGTAATATGTCATGATATAATGAATTGATGAACATGCATAGTTACATATTAATGGATAAAAGAGGAGAAAATGTATAACTCTAATGTGTGAATGAATAATAAATTAATTAATTATGGGGGATACATGTAGCGGGGGTAAAGGGGTAGTAACCTAAACTTAGGTATGTATCCTATCCAAATTTAATGGTGGCCTATTTGGTTGGAACATTACCAATAGGAAAAGAGTTGAAGTTATAACACCAAGTTCCACGTAAGCATCACCTTTGAGTTTGTCAATTTAAGCCTTCAAGAATGAATATTTTTAGCCACAATGTGGGCATGTAAGTGTCACGACGTGGCGGTGCCCAAGGAAATCATGCATCTCATTAGGTGTCACGACGTGAAAGCATGTTGGCTACCGATACATGTCCAAGGTAGGCAAGGTGGCCTACCGATTGGATCTACCTGAGGAGCTTAGTCAGATTCATAGCGCCTTCTATGTTTCTCAGATTCGGAAGTGTGTAGTTGATGATTCGGTGGTGGTCCCATTAGACAACATTCAAGTCGATTAACAAGGTGGTGCCCATAGTCAAGGTATAGTGGCAGCATCGGAAGGGTTCCGAGTGGAAATGGGAACCTGAGACGGAGATGCGTGAGCACTATCCAGACTTACTTGCAGCCGAGGATTTCGAGAACGAAATCTAGTTCAAGTGGGGAAGAATTGTAACACTCGATCTTTGAGTTATGGTTATTTCTTTTATTAAAGGTTAAATTCAAAGGAAACCCACCCTATGTTGGGCGTAGGATAGTCTCATACGCTGAGCGTAGGAGGAAGCTTGGGAACAGGACCTAAGTGACCTACGCATGACGTAGGTGTAGTTACATATAGCGTAACAGTACAGAACCAAAACCCTAATATTGGGGTTTGAGCCCTATTTAAAGGCTCTAACCCCTTGAGCCCCTTTCATTCTCAGCCTCCACCCTCACCTCTTAATCTGCCACCTTGAAATCCTAACCTTCTTGTGTGAGTTTTGGGTACATTTGAATGTTTTGTGTGCATATTTGAAGGAGGAAATCCATTGGGAAGCACTTGTGAAGCTCTAAGCTTTGGGGATCTAGAACTTACATCTCATAATCATCCCCCAGAAGGTATAAAGTTCATGCCTTGATGTTGTTTTATGTTAGATCTAGTTATACTTAAGAATTTCATGCTTTTGTCCCCATAACCATGGTGTATATGAGTAAGAGCTACTCCAAACCATTGAAGTACCATTTGCAGTCGTTTTTGGGTTTGTGGAGATCTCAAAGATCTTTTTCCTAGAATTCCCGTTTGGTGCATTTATATCATAATCATAATTTCCCCTCAATGAATATTGAGTTTAGATTGGTCATCGAATCTAAATATGAGTAAGGGCACTCCATTTGCAATGCCTTTTCTTGCTTTCAACAGGACCCCCCACAAAAATGAGAGCTTGGTCACTATCATCCATCCATGCATGAGCTTTTGGTCACATAATCTAAATATGAGTAAGGGCACTCCATTTGCAATGTAAAAAATGCTTTTTGGACCTAGGGTTTGGATTAGTGCTCTTTGTATGCATGAAAATGGATAAAGTTGGAGACTTTATCCATTTAGACGTCCATTTAGTATAGATTTGGAAGCTTGTAGGGTTAACTTTTTATATTAAGCACTTAATAGGAAATATTGGATAACAACGTGCTACACAAGAAGTAGTTTTAGCTACACTGTGCATAGCTCTTTTCTGTCCCTTTGAGTATTTTGAGCTATAGATTAAGACTTGGTCCCTGTTTGTTGTATATGTGACCTGTAGAGCCGGTTGTTGGATATGTGATCAGTTTAGCTATCTTCTATGAAAGAACCCCTTTCTATACTTTCATATTTCTGAAAGACCCAAACTTTCATACTTGACAATATAGTTACTCCAAAACATGCTACATGCATATTCATAAAATAATATTTTTACATTGATAAAGTCATTACAAAAGATTGGATACAAACCGACTATGTTTTAAGATTTTACATGACTACCCAGGATATTCTAAATCTATACAAACCTAAACCAAAATACAAAAAATAATATTACAACTATTCTAAGTCTTCCAACTATACTGGGTGCTTATTGCCTGCATTATGTTAAAATATTGGGAGGGGTAAGCGATAACGCTTAGTGAATTCAATAATAGATACAATATAACGTTATGCCATATATATACCAATATGGCATAAGCAAATAGGAGCAAGGAACAACGAAGGCATAATGTGATAAGCTTTCCCTAACAATTACTGATTTGATTCAAAGATATACAATCATTGAGACATAACAATTTCCATACTTAATATACATCAATAACGCTTTGGCCCAAATGGCACAGAAGACATACAACTTCGGATTAACATTTTGGTAGATTTCAGGTTTTCACGCCCTGTCTAACCATCTGCCAATGCCATAGAATAGAGTCATTCACTTACTGGGGGACATGCTCTACATGGACAGAGGCTACATACCAGTACCACTGTGAATCTGAGTTCTTAAACTGATCACATGGTCAAAGGTATAGCTTTGCTATCATAAATAGCAGAAATAAAAATAACACGGGAAAATACTTAGGAATATTATTCTACCGAAGCCAAAGTGATGCATATGTCATACACTTCATGGTCAACGGTTCATACCAATACCCAAGTGATGCCTATGTCATACACTTCAAGTCAGAGGTACAACCTTGCTATAAAAATAGCGGATACAACAACTCGAGATGATAACATGGAAAAGCACATAACACATATAACACATAACATACAATTGTTTCTACATATTAAACTCACAGTGAATTAACCGGGGGTCAAAATAATAATTTGGGCAGCACTTCGGCTCTAAATATGACTTTCGTCGTTGAAAACCGGGAGTTTTCTTGAAAACCGGGCTCTGTGAAGGTAGAGCTTCGAAACCGAAAAGATCAATTTTTCGGGCTTCTCGGGAATCTCGGGGCGTGTTTCGGGCATTGGAATTAATCCCGAGGCTTCGGGGGAAGTCAAAATATTAAAAATATGGAATAATGGGTGAGAAATGGCAAAATTCTCAAAATACCCGGGTAATCTCGCAAGGCCACTATTTATAGGGGAGGAGATCCAGAGCTTCGGATCCGAGGCTGGGAAGCGAGAGGCTCACATGCGAGGCTCAGACCAGCTGTCAGCAGGTCGAGGCTCGGTTCGGACACATGCTCGCTTCGGATTGGGCCTCCTCCTCGGTCGAATCAGAAGCCTACACGCGGGTCGGATCACGTGGGTTTCATGTGCGGATCACATGGCTTTCTTCGGACACCTGTGCGACACGCGTCGCTTCTCGGACATGCCACGCAGCAGCTTCGGACACGTGGCCAGCTCCGAGTGAGGGTGACGTGGCAATCATTATTCATGCGATTTTTCTCGAAAATTGTGCCAAATCTTGTGAAATCCATAACTTTCTCATACGAGCTCCGTTTTAACGTTCTTTATATGCACGCGTAGAGAAGATTATGCTCTACAACTTTCGTTTAGACTTCGTCGGAAAATTTTGACTTTATTTTTATATTATTATTTTTAACAGACCGATACTGGTAAATCCGTTAAAAATTCATAACTTCTTCATTCGACGTCCGTTTTCGTCAGACTTTTTACCGTTGTACTACTAATGACGAGACCTTCGATTCTCGTTTAAGTTGTGTCAGCTAAAAATCACTCGATCTAAAATTCGAGTTTTTAGCTGTCTACTGCTAAGCTGAAACTTGTAAAAATCATAACTTCCTCATACGAAGTCGGATTTTGGAGTTGTTTTTATCGAACTTCTCGGTTTAACGAATACTTCGACTTTCATTTAGATCACTAAGGCTAAAAAGTAGTTTATCAAAAACTCACTTTTTACGTCATTCGGCACCATGCCCGTTTTATCGCGGATCTTCGATTGGTCATAACTTCTTCGTTATAACTCGGATTTCGACGAGCTTTTCGCCTACGTGTTTCTAACGAGATTATCTACAAGTTTAAATAATAAAATTTTACTTATTTCAAATTTTATATTTTTGCTAAATTTCACTATTTGGCTTTTAATTGGAATCTCATAAGACTTCCAACATTTTATGAGTGATTCTAAACATAGTTTTACTTCATTTCTAGTAAAAACTATCTGTTAGAACTCAACACTCAATTTCACATAATATTATTAACTTTTCGAATTATATAACACGATTTCAAAACGTGTATGTTACATTCTACATTATGAGTCGAGTTTTCTCAATATACTAATGGATCAAAGGCACCAAGGCCGGCCCACAAGATTGTATTATGTATCCTTGTATATAGGATGTTGCTATGCTATAGTGATCTGTTAGATTGGTAGATCTGTATGATTACCCGTACTTGCTGGTTATTTGTGACAACCGTCAAATTCAAGTCAAAGTCAACAACTCAAACCGGTCAAACTTAATTAGTACTTGTATGCTAAAAGTTATTCTATGTATAAAAAAATGTGCATTTGTATGTCAAGAATTCAAGTGTCTCGAAGAATCTATGTGTTTAGCCATGTAAAAACCCTAAAAAGGGAGTTAAACGCATCAAAACACGACTAAGGACCCTTTCGGGGACTTAAAACAATCATAAACGGAGCATAACGGGGTTCACGAACCTTGCATTACGAGATTATACGATAATAGTGGCTAAGATTAAATCTCTCCAAGTATGTGAAATCTCTCCAAGTATATGAAATCTCTCCAAGTATGTTAAATCTCTCCCAAATCTCTCCAAGTATGTGAAATCTCTCCAAGTATGTGAAATCTCTCCCAAATCTCTCCAAGTATGTGAAATCTCTCCCAAATCTCTCCAAGTATGTGAAATCTCTCCCAAATCTCTCTAAGTTTGTGAAATCTCTCCCAAATCTCTCCAAGTATGTGAAATCTCTCCCAAATCTCTCTAAGTATGTGAAATCTCTCCCAAATCTCTCCAGGTATGTGAAATCTCTCCCAAATCTCTCCAAGTATGTGAAATTTCTCCCAAATCTCTCTTAAAATCTCCCTCAACTTTTTATAGTCATCCCGATCCTTAACTTGGCCAAAAACCGCTTGAAACGGAGAGTTATATCAAAAAACGGCTAATTAGGGCCGAAACCCTTCTTAGGACTTGAAACCCTTCTTAGGAACCGAAACCCTTCTTAGGAGCCGAACCCTCCTATTAGAGCCGAAGATGTCAGAACTGAAGTTGTCAGAAGCGAAACAGCCTCCTCGGACCGAACCTCAGTGGACCGAACCTCAGTAGGACCGAACCTCCATGCAACCGAAATAGGCCGAGGACTTGGTCTATTTCGCTTCCCTCACCACTTCGGACCGAGACCCCCACCTTCGATCCCTTCTCCCTTCTCTCGGTTCCTTCTCCCTTCCTTCGGTTCCCTTGTGCCTTTCTCGGTCCTCAACAATAAGAACCGAACCCCTCGCAGGTTCGCTTCCTAAGCCTGGTTTTCGACTACTTTCGCTTCCTAAGCCCGTTTTTGACGTTTTTGACTGGATTTTTTCACCAAATTCATATTTTTACCAATTTTAACCCCCAAAACTCATATTTTATTTATTTTTCAAGGATTATTAATTAAAAATCATTATTTTATAACAAGAGGAGTATTATACCCTACAAGTGGGTCAAGTGTGCCCACTTGCCTCTATGTGTCATCCTCTCATTAGCCAACCTTATCCACATCACACAAACCAATGCAAACATCACTTGAAACTTACAAGTTGCTCCAACAACCTTCAATATATATAGAAATCTCTGGTGGATTTCTTGGCTTACTTGATCATTTCAAACACTTACACTTCTCAAACCACCTCAAGAAAGCTTCTTTTCTCTCTACTTCCCACCACTTTGTGCTAGTGTTCTTGAGCTACTACTTCACTTTTTGGTAAGTATTCCATCTAAACTCAAGTGTTATTCCATAATTTCATAACACTCTTGGATCATCGACTCATATCTTAACACCAAAAATCGTTCTTAGGATCATCCAAGCTTTCACGTGTTCATCAAGTGTTCTTGACTTGATACTCCTTGTCTTCAACCTTCCATTCTTCAAGAAATCACTCAAGGTGAGTTCATACCCCTACATTTTCCCGTTTTCTTTAGTTTTCAGGGGGGAATACAAGTTAAAACACCAAAACATATTTGAAACTTAACTTGACAGCTTACAACAGAAAAGTTGTGACTTGTTCACGAACTGCTTTACCCAACTTAAACTTAATATTTTTCAAAACTGTTTAATATGCAAATAGATCAGGTTTATACCTTTAAAATGACTACTTGCTCATCTCCATACGATTTTTCTACAATTTATGGTGATTTTTACAAAACTGCCTATCACTGCAGTATCAAAGTCGGACCAGGTTGTGAAGATGAACATTTTCACCCTGGTTTGATACCACCAAAACTTATAAGAAACTTTTTGGATACAGTAGACTATTTTTCCAAATACTCAGAGTTTATGGATTCACTTTTCGACTTACGATGATTTTTCTATAAATATTCTAAAACAGTGACAGTTAAGGGTAAAACTGTCAAATACATGTTTAAGAGTTATTCACACCTTGTAACATGTTGAGCAAGGTGTGTATGATTTACACTTACTATTATAAATGTCATTTTATGGAAATACAAAGGCATGCATAACAAGGTTTCATTCAAACACACAACACTTTTGATAAACTGTAATAGGTATAGTTTGAGCACTTCGTTTGACAAAGAAAACAATAACTCAATCGACTTACAAAACAAGTATTTCATTACACACTACGTGAACTTGTTAATAAATAAATTTGTGAGACATTCTCCTTCGGGGTACTCTTAAGTACCACAGTAAAGTCCTGTAGTTATAATCAGAATCTCCTGGAGGGAGAGCGTGATAGTTGTGTATAGATCTATATTGGGTCTGACAAACCCGCACCTAAGCTGCTTGCAACAGCTAGACCGCCAGGTCTGGGGTGACAAGTGTCATAACATTCCGACGCCTGAAGAACGTCGAGTACGAGGTCTTCGAGTTTAGTACGGTTATAACATTTCACATGAGAAATTAGCAAAACACACAGTTCACGGGAATTTAAGGAGTTTTATTTAAATATAAAACCACACACACACATAAGTATGACGATTTACTTACATATACTAAGTTTTGGTTCAGTTAAGACTATAACAACCATTTAGAAAATATTAGATTTTATGGACATAAACTTGTAACAAACAAAAAGGAACATCATTCATTTTTCATTCATAAATTGCTTATGAACTCACCAGCTTTATAATGATACTCTTTCAAAACAACTTGTATTCTCAGGTAATCAGTAAAACAGGTAACCACAAGATTTCTGAAGTCAGGACGCTAAGGCGTAGATTCTTTTGCTATATTTTGACATCATATGTAATTTATTTGGAAACATATACTTTTGAAACGATGTAACCTTTTAAATTATATTTATGATGGTTGTGTTTACTTTCTTCACTATGGTTATGATACTGAGCATGACGTCCTCCGCCCCCGAACGTTTCCGCCGTTCTCGTTTGGGGGTGTGACAGATTGGTATCAGAGCTTTGTTTATAGTGAACTAAGTATATCGAACCACGTAAGATATACAAACTATAAATACAACGGGACAAAATTCTCTGACGTAGCTTTTCAAAAATACTTTAAAAATAAAAATTAATATTTTTATAAAAGTATTCGCACAATCGCACATACTAATTCAGTATCATAATGGCAATAACATAAAAGTATCAAGACAAGTTGAACACCATGATTCGGCTTCGGGGTATGTAGTCAGATCTTGGATGAATATAGCCTGATCAACTGTATTTAGCCAAGGTAGGACCAATGTATGCTGAAGAAGGATCATGATGTGCAACAAGTCTTCAACTTACCAAAAACTTCGAGAATCAAACATAAAACTACTATAGGAGTATTTTAACTCAAAAACCGTAATATGCACATTATAAATTGCGATAACTAACTTCTTATTCCCAAAAGTTCTCGCGATATCCTTCTTATCCCTATTCTCGTACAGGCGCAATGGCAGGATTTCACTTACCAGGTGATCCCTACTTTCCCAACCAAGGGAATGCCGGTTGGATTGTGGAAGACCCAGAGGAAGAACCCGAAGAAGAGCCCATGGAGGATGAGGAACCCATGGAAGAGGAAGAATTCGTAGACGGTGAAGAGGAAGAAGACTCAGATGGAACCGACTCCGAACCCGAAGTTTACAATCCACACCCTGCCCCTATTCCTCCGCAACACTTCCAGGGCCCGACGCCCCAATGGGCCGAAACTATACATCGATGGAGCCGAGAGCAAGGTCAACGACCTCCCTATGGCATGCAACGAGGTTTCTACGATCTCAGCAGAGGAGGGTCAGCCGACCAAGCCCTCCCTGTCATAGTTCACCGTGTCACATGCCACGAAGATCAAACAAGAGTTAACACCCGGCATCTCATGGAAGTTGGTGCCACCAGCCAAGTCAACTCTGTTCGCATTCGGCGGGTGGATGACGACCACGATCGGACTCGAGACCGCACCGAGCTTCTTCGACGGGAAATGGCTGCAACCCGAGCTGAAGTGAAAGAACTCCAAGAACACCGAGCCACTTTAGAAGGACGTCTGGCAGAAGCAGAGCGCCAAGCGGTAGAATCCAGAACCGAAATGAGGAACTTCGTGTCTACACTTCGTGATCCTCAAAGCTTCAACCGCCACAAGTAGTGTTGCACTACTCGCTCCAGTTTAATCTAGTTTTGTGGATAAATATTATTATTATTTTCTAGTATTTTATGTCCGATCTCGCGATTTAAGTGTTTACACTTCCGGGATCAGTTAGGCGGTCAAAATTTTCCCATGCATTGATGTAGCATAGAACCCTAGTCGGGTAAAATTTTCCCCAATAGTGTGTACTAAGTTATATCAATGAAATTGACACGCTATTTTCTTGACTACATCAGATTCATAACATGAGCTACTTCCAGATTAAATTTACTGGTGTCCGATTTATGATAGTTTGGTGTATAAATCAAAGTTATATATATGATTAAGACCATGTCGACCTAGAAATGGTGGTTCCGCCTTGGATCATGTTCCTTGTTTGGTTGTGGGCCCAGGGCAGACCCATTAGATTCGAAAGTTTATTTAATCTTAATTATATATAAATATTATACCTCAAACGATCGTTGGATGGGCCCGGTATGGATTCTATTACAGACATTTCATGTGGATCAAAATCTTTACAAGTCGGAATCATGATGCATATAAAGAACTAATAATGTTTAGTTTTAACTCTCGACTTGCGAGTATTATCAAAGACTTATTGTCTTTTCATTATTGATATGGCAGAAAATGCCACCCCGTAGAAATCCTAGACGCGGCGGCGCCGCAGGAGCTGCAGCGCTGCCACCACCTCCACCGCCCCCTCAGTTCGACCCAACAATGTTCCAAGCTGCCGTGACGGCCGCAGTGGCAGCCGCGATAGCCCAAATCAACCCCAGTAATTCAGGAGGTGCGAGTAGTGGTGCCTCAAATTCTAATAACGAGGACAGCCAGGGACGGTCGAGAGAGTGTACCTACAAAGACTTTACTAACGGCAAGCCCAAAACCTTCAACGAAAGCGGAGGTGTCATAGCGTTGCTACAATGGTTCAAAAAAACCGAGACCATTTTCGAAATATGTGCATGCCCTGAAGCCAGCAAGGTCAAATTTGCTGCATGCACATTCTTTGAAAGGGCCCTTACATGGTGGAAGGGCCACGTCAAGGCACTAACGCTCCCGGTGGATAATTCGATAACATGGGAAGATCTGAAAACCATGTTAATGAAGGAGTACTGCCCCAGGGGCGAGATATAGAAGCTGGAAGAAGAATTTTGGGGTCTCAAAATGACAGGCTCTGACATCCTGTCGTATACCTCAAGGTTCAGCAATCTAGCCATGCTGTGTCCAGGGATGGTTCCTACTGAAAGCAAGAAGGTGGAAAGGTACATATGGGGATTATCTTCCCAACTTCAAGGAAACGTATTGGTCTCAAAGCCAATTACCTTTGACAGTGCCAAGGAACTGGCACAGCAACTCATCGACCATAAGGTCAGCCATGGCACTGTGACGACCACCTCCGAGCAAGCAAAAGGGGGAAACAAAAAAAGGAAGTTTTGGGATAAGAAGAAGGGCCAACCTGCTCAAGACCCTGCCAAGAAACAACAAGTGCTTGCTATGTACGCTGCCACAACCACTACCAACCCAACTCTGATAAGGCAATACGCCGGGAACCTACCCAAGTGCAACAAGTGCAGCTATCACCACAACGGTGCATGCCGTGAAATGCATTGCACTAACTGTAACAAAAAGGGGCACACCGCCCAGTTTTGTAGAACTCCGACCCAACCGAACGCACAAGCTGCCAATGTCGGAGCCAGCCGAACCTGCTATGGATGTGGAGAAGCAGGACACTTCAAGCGTAACTGCCCAAAGGCAAGAAACCCCAACCCCGGCGAAGTGGGCAGAGTTCTGGCGATAGGTCATGAGGAAGTCGTCGCAGATCCAACTGTGGTTATCGGTACGTTCCTCCTCAACAATACATACGCATGCATTCTTTTCGATAGTGGCGCGGAGAAAAGCTTCGTGAGCCACCAATTTAAACGCTTGCTTAATCAAACACCACAAACACTAAAAGACACATTCACTGTAGAAATGGCTAACGGAAAAACAGAGAACACTAACGACATTTACACCAGGTGTACCCTCACCTTAAACAATCACTCTTTCCAAATCGACCTTATGCCGGTCACCATAAAAAGTTTTGATGTTATCATTGGCATGGAATGGTTATGCCCTCACCATGCTGAAATCCTATGTCACGAAAAGGCCGTTCGCCTTAATCTGCCGAGTGGCGAAACTCTCGTTGTCTATGGCGACAAACCTAGTTCAAACTTTCAGATCATATCTTGTGTCAAGGCTCAAAAGTATCTCCGCAAGGAGTACCACGCCTTCCTAGCCCACGTCGTAGACAAGGAACAAGGAGTGAAAGACATTAAGTACATTCCGGAGGTCTGCAATTTCCCCGATGTATTCCCGGAAGACCTTCCAGGAGTACCCCCTCCTCGACAAGTCGAATTCCGAATCGACTTAATTCCTGGAGCTACCCCCGTAGCCAAGTCGCCATATCGCCTAGCCCCGGCCGAAATGCAGGAACTATCCAGTCAACTGAACGAATTGTTGAGCAAAGATTTCATTAGACCAAGCTTCTCGCCTTGGGGAGCACTGGTTTTGTTCGTCAAGAAGAAGGACGGATTGTTCCGCATGTGCATTGACTACCGAGAATTAAACAAACTCACCATTAAAAACCGATACCCTTTGCCTCGAATCGATGACCTCTTTGACCAGATACAAGGAACAAGTTTCTTCTTGAAGATTGAACTTAGATCTGGGTACCATCAACTACGAGTTCAAGAGGAGGATATTCACAAGACAACTTTCAGAACGCGCTATGGTCACTACGAATTTGTAGTGATGCCTTTCGGCTTAACAAATGCACCCGCAGCGTTTATGGACCTGATGAATCGGGTGTGTCGACCTTACTTAGACAAGTTCGTGATTGTTTTTATCGATGATATACTAGTCTACTCCCGGGGTAAGGAAGAACACAACCAGCATTTACGTCAAGTCCTGGAGACGCTGAGGGCGGAGAAATTGTACGCAAAGTTCTCAAAGTGTGAGTTCTGGATTCGAGAGGTGAATTTCCTCGGACATGTAGTCAGCAAGGGAGGAATCCATGTGGACCCTTCAAAGATCAAGGCGATTGAAAGCTAGACAGCACCAAGAACACCCACGGAGATCCGACAACTTTTAGGACTCTCCGGTTACTATCGAAGATTCATTCAGAACTTCTCCAAAATCGCAAAACCACTCACTACCTTGACTCAAAAAGGAGTGACTTTCGTCTGGGGGGATAAGCAAGAGATTGCGTTCCAAACACTGAAATGAACTAACTCTGTGCAGTGCTCCGATCTTGTCCTTAGCAGATGGAACCGAGGACTTTGTGGTTTATTGCGATGCGTCAAACCAAGGTCTAGGATGTGTGTTAATACAACGATGAAAGGTCATTTCCTACGCCTCAAGACAATTGAAGACACACGAGGTAAACTACAGGACACACGATCTCGAATTAGGAGCAATAGTTTTCGCCCTAAAAATCTGGAGACATTACCTCTACGGCACTAAGTGCACTATCTTCACCGATCACAAAAGCCTTCAGCATATCCTCAATCAAAAAGAACTCAACATGAGACAAAGACGATGGGTAGAATTACTAAACGATTACGAATGTGAGATTCGTTATCACCCCGGAAAAGCTTACATGGTTGCAGACGCCTTGAGCAGAAAAGAATACTCGGGCCGCCGAGTAAAGGCGTTAACCATGACCATCCATTCCCACATGTCCGAACAAATCAAATAGGCTCAAGAAGAAGCCTTGAAGCCAGAAAACGTGACAGCTGAAGCGTTGAGAGGCATGGACAAAAATCTTGAAGTCAGGGATGACAGCGTTCGTTGTTTCATGAACCGTATCTGGACAACAAAATTTGGTGGATTTAGGGACGTTGTCATCAACGAAGCTCATAAAACTCCCTACTCTGTGCATCCCGGCTCAGACAAGATGTACTTAGACCTCAAAAAGTTGTATTGGTGGCCAAACATGAAAGCCGAAATAGCTACCTTTGTGGGCAAGTGTCTGACTTGCGCCAAGGTTAAGGTAGAGTATCAAAAGCCCTCGAGACTACTTCAACAACCAGAGATACCTGAGTGGAAGTGGGAGCAGATTACGATGGATTTCATTACCAAGTTACCCAAGACATCGGGTGGACTTGACACCATTTGGGTAATCGTCGACAGATTAACCAAATCCGCACACTTCCTACCAATAAAAGGGACATACAAAATGGAGAAACTGACAAGGATCTACATTAAAGAAATAGTGCGCCTTCACGGAGTACCGATATCCATTATCTCCGATAGAGATAGTCGGTTCACATCACGATTCTGGCAGTCACTACAGAAGTTTATGGGAACTAGGTTGGACATGAGTACAACCTACCACCCACAGACTGACGGGTAGAGTGAAAGAACCATTCAGACGTTAGAGGACATGCTAAGAGCTTGTGTGATAGACTTTGGTAAGGCATGGGATGTCCATTTACCTCTTATTGAATTCTCATACAATAATAGTTATCACACTAGCATCAAAGTTGCTCCGTTCGAAGCCCTCTATGGCCGTAAGTGCAGATCACCCCTGTGCTGGGCTGAGGTGGGCGATACGCAACTAGCAAGAGGGCAAGTCCCTAACAGCGCATTCACTGGCCCAGAGATCATAAGGGAAACAACCGAAAAGATCATCCAAATTCGAGAACGAATGAAGGCTTCGCAAGACCGACAAAAGAGCTACGCGGATAAGAGACGAAAACCTTTGGAGTTCCAAGTTGGGGATCGAGTACTTCTAAAAGTATCACCTTGGAAGGGATTAATACGTTTCAGAAAACGTGGGAAACTAAATCCAAGGTATATCGGGTCATTCGAAATCCTCGCCAGGATTGGCCCGGTGGCATACGAGCTACGATTACCACAGGAACTCAATCACGTTCATCCTACCTTTCATGTGTCAAACCTGAAGAAATGTTTGTCTGATGAGACCCTTGTCATTCCTTTGGAAGAAATTGAGATCAATGAGAACCTCCACTTCGTAGAGGAACCTGTTGAAATCATGGACCGGGAGGTCAAATCGACGAAACAAAGCCGCATTCCCATCGTAAGGGTCCGGTGGAACGCCAAGCGAGGACCCAAATTTACTTGGGAACGTGAGGACCAAATGAAACAAAAGTATCCACATCTATTCCCCAACCCTTGATGTCCCACTCAAAATGCAAATTTCGGGACGAAATTCCTTGTAACGGGGGGATAATGTGACAACCGTCAAATTCAAGTCAAAGTCAACAAGTCAAACTGGTCAAACTTAATTAGTACTTGTATGCTAAAAGTTATTCTATGTATAAAAAATGTGCATTTGTATGTCAAGAATTCAAGTGTCTCGAAGAATCTATGTGTTTAGCCATGTAAAAACCCTAAAAAGGGAGTTAAACGCACCAAAACACGACTAAGGACCCTTTCGGGGACTTAAAACAATCATAAACGGAGCATAACGGGGTTCACGAACCTTGCATTACGAGATTATACGATAATAATGGCTAAGATTAAATCTCTCCAAGTATGTGAAATCTCTCCAAGTATGTGAAATCTCTCCCAAATCTCTCCAAGTATGTGAAATCTCTCCAAGTATGTGAAATCTCTCCCAAATCTCTCCAAGTATGTGAAATCTCTCCCAAATCTCTCCAAGTATGTGAAATCTCTCCCAAATCTCTCCAAGTATTGAAATCTCTCCAAGTATGTGAAATCTCTCCCAAATCTCTCTAAGTATGTGAAATCTCTCCCAAATCTCTCCAGGTATGTGAAATCTCTCCCAAATCTCTCCAAGTATGTGAAATTTCTCCCAAATCTCTCTTAAAATCTCCCTCAACTTTTTATAGTCATCCCGATCCTTAACTTGGCCAAAAACCGCTTGAAACGGAGAGTTATATCAAAAAACGGCTAATTAGGGCCGAAACCCTTCTTAGGACTTGAAACCCTTCTTAGGAACCGAAACCCTTCTTAGGAGCCGAACCCTCCTATTAGAGCCGAAGATGTCAGAACTGAAGTTGTCAGAAGCGAAACAGCCTCCTCGGACCGAACCTCAGTGGACCGAACCTCAGTAGGACCGAACCTCCATGCAACCGAAATAGGCCGAGGACTTGGTCTATTTCGCTTCCCTCACCACTTCGGACCGAGACCCCCACCTTCGATCCCTTCTCCCTTCTCTCGGTTCCTTCTCCCTTCCTTCGGTTCCCTTGTGCCTTTCTCGGTCCTCAGCAATAAGAACCGAACCCCTCGCAGGTTCGCTTCCTAAGCCCAGTTTTTGACTACTTTCGCTTCCTAAGCCCGTTTTTGACGTTTTTTACGGGATTTTTTCACCAAATTCATATTTTTACCATTTTTAACCCCCAAAACTCATATTTTATTTATTTTTCAAGGATTATTAATTAAAAATCATTATTTTATAATAAGAGGAGTATTCTACCCCACAAGTGGGTCAAGTATGCCTACTTGCCTCCATGTGTCATCCTCTCATTAGCCAACCTTATCCACATCACACAAACCAATGCAAACATCACTTCAAACTTACAAGTTGCTCCAACAACCTTCAATATATATAGAAATCCCTGGAGGATTTCTTGGCTTACTTGATCATTTCAAACACTTACACTTCTCAAACCACCTCAAGAATGCTTCTTTTCTCTCTACTTCCCACCACTTTGTGCTAGTGTTCTTGAGCTACTACTTCACTTTTTGGTAAGTATTCCATCTAAACTCAAGTGTTATTCCATAATTTCATAACACTCTTGGATCATCGACTCATATCTTAACACCAAAAATCGTTCTTAGGATCATCCAAGCTTTCACGTGTTCATCAAGTGTTCTTGACTTGATACTCCTTGTCTTCAACCTTCCATTCTTCAAGAAATCACTCAAGGTGAGTTCATACCCCTACATTTTCCCGTTTTCTTTAGTTTTCAGGGGGGAATACAAGTTAAAACACCAAAACATATTTGAAACTTAACTTGACAGCTTACAACAGAAAAGTTGTGACTTGTTCACGAACTGTTTTACCCAACTTAAACTTAATATTTTTCAAAACTGTTTAATATGCAAATAGTTCAGGTTTATACCTTTAAAATGACTACTTGCTCATCTCCATACGATTTTTCTACAATTTATGGTGATTTTTAAAAAAACTGCCTATCACTGCAGTATCAAAGTCGGACCAGGTTGTGAAGATGAACATTTTCACCCTGGTTTGATACCACCAAAACTTATAAGAAAATTTTTGGATACAGTAGACTATTTTTCCAAATACTCAGAGTTTATGGATTCACTTTTCGACTTACGATGAATTTTCTATAAATATTCTAAAACAGTGACAGTTAAGGGTAAAACTGTCAAATACATGTTTAAGAGTTATTCACACCTTGTAACATGCTGAGCAAGGTGTGTACGATTTACACTTACTATTTTAAATGTCATTTTTTTGAAATACAAAGACATGCATAACAAGGTTTCATTCAAACACACAACACTTTTGATAAACTGTAATAGGTATAGTTTGAGCACTTCGTTTGACAAAGAAAACAATAACTCAATCGACTTACAAAACAAGTATTTCATTACACACTACGTGAACTTGTTAATAAATAAATTTGTGAGACATTCTCCTTCGGGGTACTCTTAAGTACCACAGTAAAGTCCTGTAGTTATAATCAGAATCTCCTGGAGGGAGAGCGTGATAGTTGTGTATAGATCTATATTGGGTCTGACAAACCCGCACCTATGCTGCTTGCAACAGCTAGAACGCCAGGTCTGGGGTGACAAGTGTCATAACATTCCGACGCCTGAAGAATATCGAGTACGAGGTCTTCGAGTTTAGTACGATTATAACATTTCACATGAGAAATTAGCAAAACACACAGTTCACGGGAATTTAAGGAGTTTTATTTAAATATAAAACCACACACACACATAAGTATGACGATTTACTTACATATACTAAGTTTTGGTTCAGTTAAGACTATAACAACCCTTTAGAAAATATTGGATTTTCTGGACATAAACTTGTAACAAACAAAAAGGAACATCATTCATTTTTCATTCATAAATTGCTTATGAACTTACACACACAGTTCACGGGAATTGCTTATGAACTCACCAGCTTTATGTTGATACTCTTTCAAAACAACTTGTATTCTCAGGTAATCAGTAAAACAGGTAACCACAAGATTTCTGAAGTCAAGAGGCTAAGGCGTAGATTCTTTTGCTATATTTTGACATCATATGTAATTTATTTGGAAACATATACTTTTGAAACAATGTAACCTTTTAAATTATATTTATGATGGTTGTGTTTACTTTCTTCACTATGGTTATGATACTGAGCATGACGTCCTCCACCCCCGAACGTTTCCGTCGTTCTGGTTTGGGGGTGTGACATTATTGAATATTTTTTGCATATGTCGACATAATGTGGTTGGGTTAAAGAGGTCCTGCTTTGTGTTGAAGGCCAAGATACCCAGGTGGTCCAGTTGATACTGTAGGCCCAAGGGAGCAGCCCAACTTATGTTGAAGGCTCAGGAGCGGTCCAGGTTGTTGCTGAAGGCTCAAGTGGCGGTCTAGCGTTATATTGTAGGCCTTGTGTGCATGCATTGTATATGTGCTTTGTGTGGTGTATATTTGGGAAACTCACTAAGCTTTGGCTTATAGTTGTTGATTTCTATGTTTCAGGTAATTTTGTTGATCAGGGAAAGGCGAATGCGTGATCGTCGACATCCTCCTATAGTCTTATGTTTTTAAAGATGTACTAGATAATCTGTTTTCTGGGATACAATTTGGAAACAATGGTTGTTTAGTTATGGTTTATTGTGGAAAATGTTTTTGTAAAAATCAAATTTTTTTTTCATGATTTCCGGGATGTTACAGAGAGACTGTATGCCAAGATCTCCAACTGTGATTTCTGGTTGTGAGAGGTCCAATTCTTGGGACACCTCTTCAATCAGAATGACATTTTGGTCGATCTGGACAAGATTGAGGCAGTTATGTAGTGGGAGGTCCCGTAGTCTCCATCTGAGATTAATAGTTTTCTGGGTTTGGCAGATTACTATCGGAGGTTCATCCAGGAGTTTTCCAAGATTGTTGTTCCTCTTATTTTCTTAAATAAGAAGGGCTTGGATTTATGTTGGGGGCCTGAACAACATGCTGCATTTGAGACTCTGGGGCAGGGATTATGTAAGACCCCGATATTGACCATTCTAAAGGGTGTTGAGGATTTTATGGTATTTTTTGATGCTTCAATCACAGGTTTACGGGCAATACTTATGAAGCATGGTAGGGTCATTATGTATGCTTCCAAGCGGCTGAAGCCTCATGAGGTTAGGTATTCGACACACGATTTGGAGTTGGGGACAATGGTGTTTTCCCTTAAGATTTGGCGACACTATCTCTATGGGGTCCATTGTACCATCTACACGGATCATAAGAGCCCAAGATATCTTTTGGATCAACCAAATCTAAACATGAGGCAGCGTAGGTGGCTTGACGTGGTCAATGATTATGATTATGAGATTCTTTATAATCCAGGAAGGCCAATGTGATCATCGATGCTTTAAGATGCAAGTCGGATAGTGCTCCTATTCGAGAATTATGTTTGAGGATGACCATCGTCTCGCCGATTTTTGACTTGATCAAGGAGGCTCAAGCTGAGGGAATCAGGAGGGGGAATTGGAGGAAAGAGAAGATCAGGGGCCATATTAGTAGATTTGTCACTGATATTCGAGGGTTTATGACCCAGTGTGGGCGGGTTTGGGTCCTAGTTTCTGGTGGGGTCCAGTAGACATTGTTAAAGGAGGCACACAAGTACAGGTTCTCGATACACCCTATAGCCATGAAGATGTACCGAGACTTGAGACTTAGAAATTGGTAGCTATGCATGAAAAGAGAGATATCATGGTATGCGGAGATATGTTTGATATGACGGATGGTCAAGACAGAGCACCAGATACCGCACAGAAAGTTGCAGCCCTTGGAGGTTCTCATGTGGAAATGGGAACATATCACTATGGATTTTATCATAAAGTTGCCAAGGACGGCCAAGGGATTTGATGCCATTTGGGTTATTGTTGATCGCCTGACCAAGAGTGACCATTTCCTTGTCATTCGGCAAAGTTCTTCACCCAAGAAGTTGGCCGATGTATATGTGCGCGAGATCATTTCCCGCCATGGTGTTCTGGTTTCCATTGTATCCTATCGTGATGTTGGATTCACTTATCAGTTTTTGATGAGGTTTCATGAGGAATTGGGTACAAGATTGCACTTCAATACTGCTTATGACCCTCAAAAAGATGGTCAGAGTGAGAGGACTATCCAGACCCTCGAGGATATGTTTAGGGCTTGTATAGCTGATTTTGGGGGTAGTTGGGACTCCTACCTTCCTATGTATGAGTCGTACTCCAGTTTGTTGGGGAGAGGTCGGCTAAAGGATCACGAGGAAGACTGAAGTGGTTACTTCAGACGACGAAACTTATTCATCAGATCAGACATATGTTACAGACAACACAAAGTCGACCGAAGAGTTACGCTGATAGGCGATGATTCTAGTTGGAGTTCCAGATTGTGGATATGGTTTTGCTGAAGGTATAACGTTGGAGGGTATTATACACTTCAGGAAGCGGGCAAGTTAGGCCCCCGATTTATTGGACCTTTTCGAGTCATGGCCAGGGTAGGCAAGGTGGCCTACCGATTGGAACTGCCTGAGGAGCTTAGTCAGGTTCATAGCACCTTTGATGTTTCTCGGCTTTGGAAGTGCTTGGTTGATGATATGGCGGTGGTTCCATTAGAGGATATTTAGGTCGATGAGTACCTGAATTATCTGGAGAGGCCGGTGTCTATTCTGGATAGGAAGATGAACGCCTTGTGCAACAAGGTGGTACCCTTAGTCAAGGTTTAGTGGCAACATCATAAGGGTTCCGAGTGGACTTGGGAGCCCGATTCGGAGATGCACGGGCACTACTCAGATCTATTTGCAGCTGAGGATTTCGATGTCGAAATCTAGTTCAAGTAGGGGAAAATTGTAACATCAAGTTCCAGGTAAGCATCACCTCTGAGTTTGTCAATTTAAGCCTTGAAGAATGAATTTTTGTTGGCCACGCCATGAGTATGTAAGTGTTACAACGTGGCGTTTCCCAATGAAATCACACATCTCATGAGGTGTCACGACGTGACAACCCCTGCCTATAAAACCCTGATTCCGAGGTTTATGCCCCTATTTAAGCGAAGTGAGAGATAGGGTTTGCACACTCTCAACCTCCATCACGTCCCTTTCACCTCCAACATAAACCATATACTCCCTTTGTCATTTGAGAGTTTTTGGTGGTGTTTTGGTGTGTAGAAGAAGAAGAAAAATCTCTTGGTGTAAAGACCTAGCAAGCCAAACTCCTCTCCTCATCCTTGCTCTTACTTTGGAATTATGTAAGTCCTCAAGATTCAAGCTTTATGATTAATGCTTCTGGATCTAGGCTTCTTGCCCCTTCTCTCCATGATTGTAAGAGCTTGAATGGCTAGGTTCCATAAATTTGGCAACTTTATGGATCCTTGGGATCCCTTTGGAGCTATATGTTCAAGATATATGTTTATTTTGTAACATCCCGAGTCCCAGTGCACATTTGGAAGAAGAGTGAAGAGCATCAAGCCTTGTAACGAGAAGACGCTTTTGGATCAAGTATTTCTCTGTGCTAGCTTCAGTTTGGAGGTGGAGATTAGATTGCTCGAGGGGTACGAGGATTACTTGCTTACTTACGAGGTGAGTCTTCTCACTAAACTTACCTGAGTGGTAACATTGTGTGACCAGAGGGTCTTGTATGCTTATTCTGAGTTATGTGATATCATGAATTATGTCTTTGTGATTTATGTTGTGTATTATCCCGAGCTTTATTGCATTAGGACAGGGGGGTCCAACTTTAGTTGTGGAACCGGAGTGTCTCCACTGAGACACATGGACTGGAGGGTCTTTATCGAGATATAGCCATGATAGGCTAATGAGATGTGTGTGGTATTTTGGGGAACTCACTAAGCTTTGTGCTTACCGTGTTATGTGATATGTGTTTCAGGTACTTCTCAGGATCGCGGGAAGGCGCCGACTTGATTGTACACATGAGATGGAGTTTATGTTTTGAGGATCCTGGATTTTATCAAACAATTTATGAATTTGTGTTTTTGACAACTTGACAATTTGACAATTTGGGTTTTTTTGAAATGTCATATTGAGAATTATGTGATTTTGAAAATGAAAATTTTGTTTGAAAATTTATGGTGTTACAAGTTGGTATCAGAGCCTACGTTTGAGGGATTTGGACATACCCTCAGATATGTCTGGACTCAGACTGAGGGTTTGAGATGATTTTTCTGAAAGGAAATTTTTTTTTTAAATGAGTAAGAGTTTTAAAGAGAAAACGAGACAGAGCAGTGTGTACAATCAGCCAGAGCCCGAACGGTGATTTCCCAAAATACCATAACTTGTTATATTATGAGATACTTATGAGATATTAGAGTTGCATGCTAGGGGATAGACTAGGTATTTCAGAAATTAGGACTAGAGTTGCCTAATTCATGATGCCTTAGCCCAGGGTATGCTATTGATTGATCTTATCTGCTAGTTGCTCTGTGTGTACTGAGTAGGGAGAAACATAGCAAGAATCTCTTAGGAGAGCTTTGAGTAATCTAGGAGAGATACCTAGAAGAGAATTGAAGAATCTACCGAGAGAGTAGTCTGAGATCAGTGAGGGATAGAGTACTGTGAATTAGGATCCTAGGAGGAGGACTTGGGACGACTACGGGTTGGTGTGGAAGGTAGTATTGTGTAACATCCTAAAAAACAAGACCAAAAATTTCATTTTCAAATAATTCATCAAGCCATAATTATCAATCATAAACATAAGTAGTTATATCAAATTTGAGTATCTTTTCAAATCATGTTCATTTTATCAGAGTAAACATCCCAGGCTAAAACTTCTCGGTGTGTGTCATGTAGTCAACCTGAGCTCTTCCCTCTGCTACCGGAAGTACCTAAAACCAAAACTGAAAACCGTAAGCACGAATCTTAGTGAGTTCCCCAAACTACCTCATACCATACACATAACCACATATTAGGCCCCCGCCCGCTGCATCGGGACTTGCCCGGTATCGGGCCCCGCCCGGCATCAGGCCCCACCTGGCATCGAGATCCGCTCGGTATACAGAACTGTCTCTCTTAGGCCCCGCCTGCTTTGGGCCTCGCCCGCTATACACATACAAACATATAACATACTACCACACAAAGAAACATACTCTACTGTACTTCTATGTAAGGTCTCGCCTAACTTGGGCCCCGCCGCTGGTCTGCTATTGATGAGCTATGGAACCCCGTCCACACTCCGGATGTCAGTGAGATACGGGCCCCCGCCCACACTCACTACTCTCGGGCATCGCCCCTGCTCTGCTAATATTGAGATATGGAACCCCATCCATACTCAGCTAGTGATGAGATACGGGACCTCGCCCACACTCACCTCCCTACCAGGAACATACAAGTATCACAAAGACAACAAGTATAATCTAACATGCACATACAACTCTCCTTCGGGCTTGCCCCGACATCGGACCTTGGTTCAGAACCTATCGTACCTACACATGTAAGAATCACAAAGACCTCTAGCATACTAACATTCATCGGGCCTCGCCCGATATCGTATCGTCATCCGGAACAAATAACATACAGTGCCAAGGGTTAATCCCCGGGTCTTCCTACTATACACAAACATAATGGGCCGACATTATGGCCTTAGACTCATGCACACAGTGAGGAGACTCACCTTGCACTGCTGAAGTCCTGCTTATACCCCTCTGGCTGCTATCTGACAATCCCTGAACTGCTGATCCGTCGGCTCCCCGAGCTACCAATACCAAAATATCACATAGACTGAATCAATAATCCTTCTTAGGGTAAAATGACCATTCTACCCCCTAGTCAGACCTGGTCCATCTCTAAGGCCCAAGACATAATATAAAAATGCCCAACACTAGGTAGGCTTCCCAAGCTCACTAGTGGCCCACTAATGGGCCAATTTGCCAAATTAGACCCAATCCCTCTAATGGGCCTTACCCTACGCCAAAACAACTTCTTGGCCCACATTATCTGACTTCTAATGGCCCACTAAGGCCCAAAGAACAGAAATCCCCTTGCATGGCCCAAACCGAGGCCCAAACCCATATCTGATGAGTACGTTGGGCGTACTCCTATCTACGCTAAGCGTACTAGCCAAATGTTATGTACGTTGGGCGTACCTGTATGTACGCTCAGCGTACTCCCCATGTTAAGTCACTTTCCCATTAAGTGCTTCATACTCTACTCAGAAGCTACAAGCACAGATCCAAGTCCTTTTCAACGTCTTGATCCGTAAAGTCACTGACTTAGTGATTTTGCAAGCCCCAAACAAGTCCAAACTCCAAAAATGATTTTCCATTCTCATAGAAATGTTGTTAACTCATGCATGAACCCAATAAGACATTCAAGATGACAACTTTCTGACCTAGGGAGTCATTTAGCACCAAGGGTGGCAACCCTTAGCCTAGAAATCGGATTTGGACTATAAAGCTTCATCCTTTGGACCAAAATGACTTCAAAACCAAACTACACTAGATCTAAGCACTCTTATGTAAAGTTATGAACTTTATACCTCCAAAGAGTCCCAAATGATGATGTTATCCCAGATCTATGAGCTCAAACTTCCCAAGTCCTTCCTTTCCAATTTCTTCTTTCCTCTTCCAAGCATAAAACCACCAAAATGGGCTTTTCAAGATCAAAATTACACAAGAATGAAGGGATGAGGCGTTCTAAGGTTTCTCTGAGGTTGGGGAGGCTGGTAAGGGGCTAGGGTTTGAGCCATAATGTTCCTTATATAGTGGCATGCCCTAAAAATTAGGGTTTTGGGTCTCTGAGAGTACGCTGGGCGTACTCCTCCCACACCCGCGATCATTTACTCCACTACGTTGGGCGTACTCCCAGATTACGCTGGGAGTACCCAGTCGAACATGTGCATGTTTCCCTTGCATGCATGGGACTTTCTTGCAAAACATTTCCATTAGGGACCATTAATGCCATTAACTTCAAAGTGCTATAACTCCTTCATTCTAAGTTCGTTTCCTACGAACTTTGTCTCCACGAAAAGGTGGCGAGAAGCCCTACGCTCCTAGCTACATACCCGAGTTTTAAAACCATTCGAATAGAACCTGAGACCCATAAACAACCGAATCGCTTATACCCTGGGCCTCTGAAACCACAACCGAAGTACTTTTCAAACGGGGTGTTACAACTCTCCCTCACTTAAACTAGACTTCATCCTCGAAGTCTCTCCTTACTAACTCCCATCTCCCAACAACTGATCTGAGGAACGCAACCGATGATTCTACGCGTGAAACAATATCCCCAAGACGAATGAAAGCCAAATCGGTCTTCCATTCTGAAGAAAACGAACTTCAAACTTCCGCAAACCACATTTGTCTTCCTAACGTCCGAATCCCAAACTGGTCTTTCTCTCTGACCGACTACTCCTGCACAACCATCTGTCGGTCAATTATACTTGACACAAGGCTCAGATAATCCTTCGGGTAGAAGATTTATCCCTACAACGGTTTGACTCAGACAAGAGCTGTGTAACAGGGTCAAATCCGTTACTCTGAGATTATTTAATCCCGCTGCAAGTGGCTTATCACTTCTGATCCACAAGCTACTTCGCACACAAGAACCCTCATGATAGACACTTCTGCCCGAACACCATGTTGCCCCTTGCCTTCTTTCCAAGAGAACTGGGACCTCCCAGGTCCGAACCTATCTGTCCACTATCCGGAACACCGGATTTCCTCCGGTTACTGAACGCAAGCGCAAACTCTCAGTCGCTCCCAGCGACTTCCGAAGAAACTTTGGCTATCTAAAAACTGCTTTATCTATCTTGCCACTCTGGCTCCCTAAGTCCTGGGATCCTCGATCCCCTATATTGACCCTAAGGTATCTACCAGGTCCCACCCGTGCTGCTATAATCACACGGGCCTCGCCCACGGTTCTCACCCAAGCTATATCTCGGAGTGGCCTCCCCTACAGGTCCCACCTATCTAGGCCTATGTAGGACCAACTCCTTCCTGAAACTCAACGCACTATCCTTTCTCGGTCTCTATCATGATGTCTAGGAGGTATAGGCCTCACCCACACTCCGCTAACGAGGAGATACGGGCCCTCGTCCACACTCCTCTAACTAGCTGCTAACGAAATGCTAAGGCTATCCCGCAACCTTACTACTCTTCCCTTTCTGCCTAACTGTTGGGGAATGCCACGGAGATCCCGTAGTCTTACATCCTGAATAATTCGCATCCTGCCGAGAAAATCTCCCACCTGGTTCCCAACCAATTATCATCCACCGTGAATACACGAACTCAATGTTAGGAAGTTTCCCAAACTCCTAACTCGCGCGCTCCTCTATCCAAACAACCACTTGGGCTGCCTTCCTTCCCAAAAATTGTGAACTCATCCCAATTTTGCTCTTACCTCTGCTCCTGACCTCTGGGATAGTTCTCCCCCACTTCCATTCAACTAGCTCCCTACAGATCCCAACTTGGAAAGGATTCCCAATCCTTCTCTCCATCTAAAGGGTCGATATGCTAACAACCAACGCTTACCATTGCTAGAACTCCAAAACTAACCAATACCAAATCTGAACAACTCTTGAAGACTCACATAACACCTCCCAAGCCCCACTCACACTTGTTACAGTGACTGCATCCTCAGAACCTGCTTTTAAGGGAAACATATTCGAACTACTACTCTAACATCCATGGTATGCAGATGGCATATAACTTAATCACAAGCAGGAACATAATTCCAAAGTACATTAACTAACATCAATGCAGTACCACATCAGGGGCTGCTCGCGACTCCTCTACAATCAACTGGAAAGACCTGATCCCCGCCGCAGGCGCCCCTGCCCGGCCCTGACGGCCGTCGGTGATCCTCAAAGTCGCAGGGGCAGGTGCTATCACCTGTCCTGCTGAAAGAAAACTCGGACACTGGGCCTTCTTGTGGCCCCGCTAACTGCAATGAAAGCATATCAGGTCTGATCCCTGGGTGGTGATAGCTGTACAATCTCTGCTAAAATGACCCGTTTGGCCGCACTTGAAGCAGCCAGAATCACCACCACTACCACTCCTGCACGCACCCTCGTGCGTCCTGCCACACTTCCCGCATCGGATGCAGATATGATAGTCCCTCGATCTCGAGTCTGACCCCTTGGGTCTCTTGCCTGAACCTGTGGCTACCTGAATCTCCTCCGACTTCGTCTTCCTGAGGTGCTCTAGGTCGATCTCCCTCTCCCTGGCATGAGCAATCATATCCTCCAGCGTCTTGCAATTGGACCTGCTCACAAACTCCCTGATGTCAGCCCTCAGCATCTCGTGATACCGGGCCTTCTTCATCTCCTTGTCCGCGACATACTCCAGAACAAAAAGAGCCCTCTCCCTTAACTTGGCGGTAATCTCCGCCACAGTCTCAGTCATCTGTCGGAGATCCTGAAACTCCCGTGCTAGCTGTTGCACTTCAATCATCGGTGCAAACTCGCCCTTGAATCTGTCCGAGAAATCACTCCATGTCATCGCGTCCAACGCGACATCATCTCCAATAGCATGTCCAACCTCCTCCCACCAATCACGCGCTCTGTCCTTTAGGAGACAGGAGGCTATTCGGACCTTGTCCCCCTCGGGACACTGGCTAGTGCGAAAAGCGTTGGCGACATCTGCCAACCATCTACCGCTAGCAATGGGGTCCCTGGCCGCATGGTAATCTAGAGCTGCACAAGCTCTAAACTCTCGGAATGTCAGGGTACGCGCCCCCATCATGGCTATCATCTCAGTTCGAAAAGCTCCCAACTTCTCATCCAGAAGATCTAAAATACCCTCCTTGACCGAACCAAAGATCATAGGAGTCTGGTTTAGAATACTGTGTGTAACCTCTGCTAAAATAAACTCTCTCATCTGCTCCCCGAGCTGCTCGGCTCCTGGGCCCGAGCCCAATCCCTCACCGGCGCCTAAATTGCCAACTGGTCTACCCCGTAGCATCACCATTCTGCAACATATCATAATAATCATCAGAATACTCATCACTACTGAGGGATCACACACTCCCCACAATTTCCCTGGTTTTATCTCAGCCCTCTTTGATTGGAGTAAAGATCCTCTGCTTCCAGTAGTATGGGCCCCTACTACCTTCCACATCTATCCGTACTTTCCTCAAAGGTTGCCTTGACTCCACCAAGTCCCTTGCACTACTACAATTTCTCCCAGCACTAATCTCATCCTTGGCTTACCCTAGGGGAAATATATAACCCAACCCAGTCCTCAGCTACTGAAGGTATCATCGTAATGCCAATTAGCCACTACCTGAATACAATCACATGTGACGAGGCTCAGATAATCCTTCGAGTAAAGGACTCATCCCTACAACGGTTAGACTCAGATAAGAGTTGCGTAATAGGGCCAAATCCAGCACTCTGAGATTATTCAACCCTGGTCACATGTGACTTGACGTATTCACCTAATGGCTAACCCCCATCACTCAGAGTCCCACAAAGCACAAAGCAAGTAGCATTCGGACAAAAGGAAAATCTAACCAGAACATAATCAAGCAATTCTATCTACATATCAGGAATTTATACTAGCATACAACTCATAAAGCTCATACACATAACAGGCACATAAGGCATCCTTCCAAGATCCTTAGTCCTAATCTAGCATGCAGTTCTCATAAGCGTATCATATCTAAACAAACATGTATGGGTAATTTGGGAGGACTTACTTGAGCTCGGCTGATTGCATGACCACACCCTTTTCTTCTTCCTCAAAGCCCTTTTCTTTTTTCTTAAAGCTCGTTTTTATAAAAATGATTTTCTTTTGAAAATTTTCATACCAAGTCCTCAATTTGAGTTTAGACACACCCGAGAGTATGCCTGAAACCCTCAAACCAAGGCTCTAATACCAACTTGTAACATCCCAAAAATCAAGACCAAAAATTTCATTTTCAAATCATTCATCAAGCCATAATTATCAATCATAAACATAAGTAGTTATATCAAATCTGAGTATCTTTTCAAATCATGTTCATTTTATCAGAGTAAACATCCCAGGCTAAACTTCTAGGTGTGTGCGATACAGTCAACCCGAGCTCTTCCCTCCGCTACCGGAAGTACCTGAAACCAAAACTGAAAACCGTAAGCACGAAGCTTAGTGAGTTCCCCAAACTACCACATATCATACACAAAACCACATACTGGTCCCCCATCCGCTGCATAGGGACTTGCCCCGCATCAGGCCCCGCCTGGCATCGAGCCCCGCTTGGTATACAGATCTGTCTCTCTTAGGCCCCGTCTGTCTCTGGGCCTCACCCGCTATACACATACAAACATATAACATACTAGCACATAAAGAAACATACTCTACTGTACTTCTGCCTAAGGTCTCGCCTAACTTGGGCCCCTCCCCTGGTCTACTACTGATGAGCTATGGAACCCCGTCCACACTCCGGATGCCAGTGAGATACGGGCCCCCGCCCACACTCACTACTCCCGGGCCACGCCTCTGCTCTGCTAATATTGAGATATGGAACAGCTAGTGATGAGATACGGGGCCTCGTCCATACTTACCTCCCTACCAGGCACATACAAGTATCACAAAGACAACAAGTATAATCTAACATGCACATACAACTCTCCCTCGGGCTTGCCCCGGGATCAGACCTTGGTCCGGAACCTATCGTACCGACACATGCAAGAATCACAAAGACCCTTAGCATACTAACATTCCTCGGGCCTCGCCCGACATCGGATCGTGATCCGGAAAAAATAACATACAGTGCCCAGGACTAACCTCCGGGTCTTCCTACTATGCACAAACATAATGGGCCGGCATTGTGGCCTTAGACCCCTGCAAACAGTGAGGAGACTCACCTTGCACTGCTGAAGACCTGCTGATACCCCTCTGGCTGCTATCTGACAATCTCCGAACTGCTGATCTGTCGGCTCCCCGAGCTACCAATACCAAAATATCACATAGACTGAATCAGTAATCCTTCTTAGGGTAAAATAACCATTCTACCCCCTAGTCAGACTTGGTCCATCTCTAAGGCCCAAGACATAATATAAAAAGGCCCAACACTAGGTAGGCTTCCCAAGCTCACTAGTGGCCCACTAATGGGCCAATTTGCCAAATTGGACCCAATCCCTCTAATGGGCCTTACCCTACGCCAAAACAACTTCTTGGCCCACATTATCTGACTTCTGATGGCCCACTAAGGCCCAAAGAACTGAAATCCCATTGCATGGCCCAAACCGAGGCCTAAACCCATATACTAGCCAAATGGTGTGTACGCTGGGCGTACCTGTATGTACGTTCAGCGTACTCCCCCTGTTAAGTCACTTTCCCATTAAGTGCTTAATACTCTACTCTAGAAGCTACAAGCACAGATCCAAGTCCTTTTCAACATCTTAATTTATAAAGTCACTGACTTAGTGATTTTGCAAGCCCCAAACAAGTCGAAACTCCAAAAATGATATTCCATTCTCATAGAAATGTTGTTAACTCATGCATGAACCCAATAAGACATTCAAGATGATAACTTTCTGACCTAGGGAGTCATTTAGCACCAAGGGTGGCAACCCTTAGCCTAGAAATCGGATTTGGACTATAAAGCTTCATCCTTTGGACCAAAATGAATTCAAAACCAAACTACACTAGATCTAAGCACTCTTATGTAAAGTTATGAACTTTATACCTCCAAAGAGTCCCAAATGATGATGTTATCCCAAATCTATGAGCTCAAACTTCCCAAGTCCTTCCTTTCCAACTTCTTCTTTCCTCTTCCAAGCATAAAACCACCAAAATGGGCTTTTCAAGATCAAAATTATACAAGAATGAAGGGATGAGGCGTTCTAGGGTTTCTCTGAGGTTGGGGAGGCTAGTAAGGGGCTAGGGTTTGAGCCATAATGTTCCGTATATAGTGGCATGCCCTAAAAAATAGGGTTTTGGGTCTCTGAGAGTACGCTGGGCGTACTCCTCCCACACCCGCGATCATTTACTCTACTACGCTGGGCGTACTCCCAGATTACACTGGGAGTACCCAGTCGAACACGTGCATGTTTCCCTTACATGCATGGGACTTGCTTGCTAAGCATTTCCATTAGGGACCATTAATGCCAATAACTTCAAAGTGCTATAACTCCTTCGTTCTAACTTCGTTTCCGACGAACTTTATATCCACGAAAAGGTGGCGAGAAGCCCTACGCTCCTAGCTACATACTCGAGTCTTAAAACCTTTTGAATAGAACCCGAGACCCATAAACAACTGAATCGATATACCATGGGCCTCCGAAACCACAACCGAAGTAATTTTCAAACGAGGTGTTACATATTGGGCCCGTACTATTGAAAGCACCGGATCCGTGTGCGACCCAAGTAGGAATCCTTAGGATGATAAGGAGCATGTACGGTCGGGTAATCGAGTATGTGTGTTTGAGCTAGTCTTTGATGATTTTCATGTTGTGTTTCAGAGACATTATGGTGGTTACTCGCCACAACCCAGGGAGCAGTGGAACCAGTGACGAAGAGAACCGCAGGATCATACATGAGGAGGTGGCCGCAGCTATCAGCGAGGCTATGCCAGAGATGTTTGGGTCTATTAAGACCACGTTGATTGAGACATTCGATTAGCGATACGATGCTGGTACTGAGGCTGCTGCTGCTGCAGCCTTGGTTGCCGCTAGACCACAGGGAGGTGACTCGATGTTGTTCCGGGAGCTCAGCAACACGAAGCCACCAGAGTTTGATGGGACACAGGATCCAATTGCTGCCATGAGATGGATCTCCTATATTGAGGTGTGTTTCTATACGTGTTCATGCCCAGAGCACCTGAGAGTTTGGTTTACACTGAACCAGCTTCGTTTGGGAGCAAAGGACTGGTGGAAGTTCGTGACTGCTAGCTTTACTCCTGCGGACCATGCCGCAGTGACATGGGAGAAGTTTACACGATTGTTCCAAGATGAGTATGTTCCCCAGGTGGAGAGGGAACGGTTAGCCCAGGAGTTTTTGTCTCTTAAGCAGAAGACAGAAATTGTGATAGAGATTTCGAGGATGTTTCACGAGAGGGTGTTGTTTTGCCCTGAGCACGTGTCTACTGAGCATGCACGTGTGAGCCGGTATTTGAGCATATTGAGGAGGGATATACGGGAGTTCGTGGCGAAATCGTCATACCAGACATTGGATGAGCGCCAGACCAATGCCAGGAAGAAGGAGATTGAGCTAGAGCTGCAGGCTAGAGAGGAGGGAGAGTCTCAGGGGAGGGACCGGAGACCAGTGCAGTCGCAGCCGGTGACGAAGTGGGCTAAGCGTGCTGATACGAGAGATGGGGGCCATAAGGGCCGCACTTGTGGCAAGTGCGGCAAGAGTCATGAGGGATCATGTCGGGCAGGGATTTGCTACAAGTGTGGCAAAGAGGGACATATGGCGAAGGACTGTCCTAAGCGATTTGCAGTTTGCTTTCATTGCAACAAGACCGACCATCGGAAGGCCGAGTGCCCTCAGCTCACTCAGGGATCCGCCCATGGTTCCACTCCTACTGTTTTACGTGCTACTGATAGTCGGCCGGTGAAGCCCGAGACCCCGAGAGCTCATGGGAGAGCTTTTCACCTGACAGCGGAGGAGGTCCGTGCAACATTTGATGTCGTAGCTGGTATGTATTTCCTTATTCCTATTATTTTGATATTTGTTTATGCTTATACTGTGTTGTATATAGGTACTTTTCTTGTGAGTTCTATGCCTGCTTTGGTGTTATTTGACTCGGGTGAGAGTCGATCCTTCGTGTCTTTGTCTTTTAGTCGTGACATTAGTGTCAGATGTGAGGCGTTGAGTCGACCTCTGAGGTTTTCTATAGTCGACGAGCATGCATGTTTTGCCACTGATGTATTCCAGGGGTGTGTACTAGAGATTTTTGGTGTTGAGTTCCCGATAGATCTGGTGCCGATAGCGATGGGTGATGTATGTGTCATAGTGGGCATGGATTGGTTGAGCCGGTTTTGGATTTGTGATCGACTGTGAGCGACAGATGGTGACCATAGAAGAACCAAGTGGGGGAGTACTTACAGTGTATGGAGAGGGGACCGGATTTGGGTCAGCTTTTTGTTCTGCTTCGAGGGCGAGACAGAGTTTATGGAAGGGATGTATGGGCCTTTTAGCATATATGATGGGTACGAGGGTTGCCATTGAGAGGCCGAGTTCTATTTCTGAGTTTCCGATAGTGTGCGAGTTCCCGGATGTTTTTCCCGAGGAGTTACCGAGTGTGCCTCCCGAAAGGTAGGTGGAGTTCCGGATCGATTTGATTCCGGGTGGGGCGCCTATTGCCAAGGCACCTTATCGCCTTGCTCGCCCGAAATACATGAGTTATCCTCGCAGCTTCAGGAGCTGCTAGGGAAGGGATTTATCAGACCAAGTAGCTCACCGTTGGGTGCGCCGATCCTTTTTGTCAAGAAAAAGGATGGTTCACACCGGATGTGCATCGACTACCGGGAGTTGAACAAGTTGACGGTCAAGAACCGATATACACTATCGAGGATCGATGATTTATTCGATCAGTTGTAGGGGGCATCTTGGTTTTCCAAGATTGATTTGAGATCTGGGTATCATCAGATGAGAGTTTGCGAGGAGGATATCCCAAAGACGGACTTTAGGAATCGTTATAGGCACTACGAGTTTGTGGTGATGCCTTTCGAGCTCACAAATGCACCGACAACGTTCATGGATCTCGTGAACCGGGTGTGCAGGCCCATGTTGGACAGGTCGGCGATCGTGTTCATTGACGACATTTTAGTGTACTCGAGGTCCAGAGAGCAGCACGAGGAGCATCTTCAGGAGATTCTAGGGGTATTGAGGACGGAGAGGCTATATGCCAAATTCTTCAAGTGTGATTTATGGTTACGAGAGGTCCAGTTCTTAGGACACCTCGTTAACCAGAATGGGATTTTGGTCGACCTGAACAAGATTGAGGCAGTTATGCGATGGAAGGTGTCGAGGTCCCCATCCGAGATCAGGAGTTTCCTTGGCCTGGCAGGCTACTATCGAAGATTTATCAGGGATTTCTCCAAGATTGTCGTTCCTCTTACCAAACTGACCAGGAAGGGTGTAACTTTTTCTTGGGGGCCTGAGCAGCAGGCATCATTCGAGACTCTTCTCCAGAGACTGTGCGAAGCTCTAGTGTTAGCCCTTCCAATGGAGTGGAAGACTTTGTAGTTTATTGTGATGGATCGATATCAGGAATGGGTGTCGTGTTGATGAAGAGGGGGCACATGATAGCATATGCATCGAGGCAGTTGAAGCCTCACGAGACGAGGTATCCCACCCACGATTTGGAGTTGGGGGCGGTGGTGTTCGCCCTCAAGATTTGGCGCCACTATCTTTATGGTGTCCGGTGTACCATATATACGGACCATAAGATCCTGAAGTACCTTATGGATCAGCCCAATCTGAATATGAGACAGATGAGGGGTTGGATGTGGTGAAAGACTACGACTGTGAGATCATGTATCATCCTGGCAATGCTAATGTGGTAGCCGATGCACTGAGTCGCAGAGCAGTGGGTGCTCCGATCCGAGACGTGTGCATGAGGAGGACGGTGATGACTCTAGTCTTAGATACCATTCGAGAGGCCCAATTGGAGGCCATGAGACAAGTGAACCGTAAGAAGGAAGCCCAATTGGAGGCCATGGTCAAGGGCTTATGTCCTTCCGTGGACGGATATGGGTGCAATATACAGGTGGAGCTCGATGTATTTTAATGAAGGAAGCCCATTGGTCGAGATTCTCGATCCATCTAGGGGCCACCAAGATGTATTTGGACTTGAAAAGGGATTATTGGTGGCCCTGTATGAAGAGATATGTGGCTTGGGTAGTCAAGAGGTGCTTGACTTGTCGTCAGGTCAAGGCGGAGCATCAGCGTCCTCATGGCAAGTTACAGCCCTTAGAGGTTCCCCAGTGGAAGTGGGAGCAGATTTCTATGGAATTTATCACCAAATTACCGAGGACCGCGCGAGGCGTTGATGCGATATGGGTGATTGTAGACCGGTTAACGAAGACTGCTCACTTTCTTGCGATTAGTGAGAGCTCTTCTGCTGAGAAATTGGCCGAGATCGACATTCGAGAGGTGGTGGCGCGACACAGGGTGCCAACATCGATAGTGTCAGATCGGGATGTGAGATTTACTTCCAGGTTCTGGAATATATTTCATGAGGAGTTGGGTACCCGAGTTCACTTCAGTACATCCTATTACCCACAGACAGACGGGCCGAGTGAGCAGACGATTCAGACACTCGAGGACATGCTGCGTGCATGTGTTATGGACTTCAATGTAAGTTGGGACACATATTTGCCCTTGGCTGAGTTTTCATACAACAACAGCCATCACTCCAGTATCGGTATGCCTCCCTTCGAGCTTTTGTACGGGAGGAGATGACGAACTCCCATTTCTTGGGGAGAGGTAGGGTAGAGGGTGATGGGGAGCACTGAGATAGTACTCAAGAAGACTGAGCAGATTCAGCAGGTCAGACCGAGGTTACTGACGGCCCAGAGTCGCCAGAAGAGTTACGCAGACCGGCGACAATCCGAACTAGAGTTCCAGGTTGGAGATTTTTTCCTCCTGAAGGTATCCCCATGGAAAGGGGTGATGCGATTCAGGAAGCAGGGAAAGTTGGTTCGTAGATATATCGGTCCTTTCAGAGTGATCGCTCGAGTGGGGAAGGTGGCTTATCGGTTAGAGCTGCCTACGGAGTTGAGTCAGATTCATAACACTTTCCATGTATCCCAGTTGAGGAAGTGTGTAGCCGATGAGACGAAAGTGGTCCCTTTAGAATACATTCAGGTTGATGAGCGCCTGAACTACATTGAAAGGCTGATAGAGATCTTGGATAGGAAGGTGAAGGTTTAGAGGAATAAAGAAGTGACCTTGGTTCAGGTTCAGTGGCAGCATCGGAAGGGATCCGAGTGGACTTGGGATCCAGAGTCCGAGATGCGAGAGCAGTACCCCGAGTTGTTTCCACAGGATGACTTCGAGGGCGAAGTCTGATTCTAGAGGGGGAGAATTGTAACATACCGAGTCCCAGTGCACATTTGGAATAAGATTGAAGAGAATCCAGCCTTGGAACGAGAAGAGGCTTGTGGACCAAGTATTTCTCTGTGCTAGCTTAAGTTTGGAAGCGGAGATTAGACTCTTCGAGGGGTACGAGGCTTACTTGCTTACTTACGAGGTGAGTCTTCTCACTATACTTACCTGAGTGGTAACATTGCGTGACCGGAGGGTCTTGTATGCTTATTCTGAGTTATGTGATATCATGCATTATGTATTTGTGATTTATGTTTTGTGTTATCCTGAGCTTTATTGAATTAGGACCGAAGGGTCCAACCCGAGTGTCTCCACTGAGATACGTGGACTGGAGGGTCTTTATCGAGATATAGCCATGAGAGGCTAATGAGATATGTGTGGTAATTTGGGGAACTCACTAAGCTTTTTGCTTACCGTGTTATGTGATATGTGTTTCAGGTACTTCTCAGGATCGCGAGAAGGCGCCGGCTTGATTGTACACACGAGATGGAGTTTATGTTTTGAGGATCCTTGATTTTATCAAACAATTTATGAATTTTTGTTTTTGACAATTTGGCAATTTGGGTTTTTTTGAAATGTGATATTGAGAATTATGTGATTTTGGAAATGAAAATTTTGTTTGAAAATTTACGGTGTTACATATTTGGTGTATTTGGTCTCATGCACAAGTTTGAGTCCATTTCTTCCATGTTTTCGACCTAGAATGGAAGTGATATGTGTTGGACATGCATGTCCATAAAGCGCCAATTTTTATTTTGCATTGGGAGTAGGAAAGCCTCCTGGAAAGTAGGGATGAGTGGTTGTATCAATTAAGAAGTTAATGCATTAAGGAGGCCAGATCAGTGCTCACGACGTGAAGGATTGGCCTTCACAACGTGAGAAAAGGCTGTCATCGCGACTATTTTTTCTTGAGACCACCACGATGTGACAAAAGCTCTATCACGACGTGGCGGCCGTTTGGGAGAGTTTATGACTGTTGACTTTGACCGTTGACTTTTTTACCAAGTTTGACTTTAGGTCAATTTGAGGGTTTTGGATTGTAGTTTAAGTGTTGGTCCTTGATTGTTTTATATGTGACCTGTAGTGCCAGTTATTGGATTTATGTTAAGTTGTTATCTTTTAGAATGCGAGGTGAGGTTTCTCACTATTCTTTGTACTGTAGTATGTGTCCTTGTGTGTAGGATGTTGTTATACTGTAGTGTTCTGTTAAACTGGTAGATCTGCTATGATTACCTTTGTTTGTTTGTTATTATTTTGGCGTATATGTCGACATAGTGCGGTTGGGTTGAGGCGGTACAGCTTTGTGCTATAGGCCAACAAACCCGGGGGTAATCCAGTATTATGAATGTAGGCTCGGGGGCAATCCAGTCTGATGACTGTGGGCCCGAGAGTAATCCAATTTTATATTGTGGGCCCGATGTGCATGCATTGTATATGTAGTGTTGTGTGGGGTATTTTGGGGGAACTCACTTGTTGTTGTGTGGGGTATTTTGGGGTAACTCATTAAGCTTTGGCTTAAAATTGTTAATTTCAATGTTTTCAGGTACTTCAGATGATTGGGGCAAGGCGCAGGCGTAATCGTACACATCTTCCTACTGATTTATGCTTTGAGAGATTATTTTGATACTCTGATTTCTATGGATTGGATTTGAAAACAATGTTTTGATTATCATATGGTTTTTATGAAAATGTCTTTTAAAAAATAAAATTTTTTATCATGCTTTTTCAGATGTTACATAAGCTAAACGGTTTCGAGTGGTTTTCTTGGTAACCATTTCGAAACATGGTCCTAAGGTGCGGGGGCTGGAGTGATGTTTGCTTCAAGCAAACATCAGATCAAGCATCACATTTGAGTGGGGGTATATACGATAAAAATACCAATTGTACCACTCTCGAATGATATTGCCTTGGGCAACATCATAGTAGTGAACGTGGAGAACTACAAACAATGTTACAAGTGAGAGTCGTGCCACACTTGTTGCACTGGGTCTTCATGTTACGCTAGTAGCGAACGAGGTCTTTTATCGGGGATTAGCAGGACATTATAAGTAATTATGTCGAAGATAACAAGTAATAATTACCACGGTGAAATGCCAATAATTAATATATACATTATATATTGAAAACAGTAAGCAGTGTAAGGCGAACGGTTTGAAATATGTTGTGTGGGGATTACTATCATTTTAGACCCTTGATAATGGTGGAGATTATAAGTAATTATAGCGAAGATAAAAAAAATTATAATTACTGCGATGAAATGTCAAAATTTATATATATATATATATATATATATATATATATATATATATATATATATATATATATATATATATATATATATATACACACACACACATTATATATTGATAATAATAAACGTTGTAAGATGATTGGTGTGAAACATGTTGTGTGACTGTATGTGTGGTTGATTGAATTGTATGAATTATGCATGTTTCCATACCTACTGTACTTGATATTGACTCACTATGTTTTTGTTGGCACTTGATCTTGGTGTGTCTGCCATGCTTGCCTTATGATGGTACATGTAGCTAAGGAGTGAAACTTTGTGAGTTTGGGGTGCACTTTTGTTTAGTTATTATCTTTCAGTATTGATACTACTTGGACATGTTATGTTGGTTTTCTTGGGTTTTGAACTACTCTTTTTTACTTATGATGTTGGACATGGTTGATTTTACGTAACATTGATAATTACTAAATGTTTTAATAAAGTCTTCCAATTTAATGTTAAATGATGTTGAATGAACCGAATATAGAGGCTGGTGTTCAGACTTATAGTGTAGATTGGCTTAATTAAGTGCTTTAGATTCTGAAGGGGGGAAGGGTGTGTTCTGAGATTTATATGTTATTTTTTATGTATACTTAGGACCCACATTATTTTCGATATTCGAACATCCTCTCTTCTTTCTCACGGATCCTATAATCGTTAATATCGCTTGACATTAAGAGAAATGGTACCTTCTCAAAGGAACAACAATCGAGGAGCGACATGAAGTGGTCAAAATTACCAAAAATGACCACTAGATCAGTTATCCCAGGAAATTCATAGTTCGAATAATGTTACGTGTATCGGGGAAATGGAAGATGATCTTAGGGTGATGGTTAGACTGCACAGATTCAACAAGCATTGCAAGCTATTGGCTTATTGATGGTCGATGCCATATTTAAAAAATAAAATTTATATAGTCCAAGGGTTCTAAGAGGTTATGGAATTTGGAAAAATGAAATAGGTGTACAAGCCTCTAACCTAAATTGGGGAGATAAGACTACAAAAGACTTCGTGATAATGCTAGAAGCAAATATACATAGATGTGCATGTTAGTATTGGGGACGTACTATCACAAGCACATGATATATATTTGGGGATGGAGGAACCACGAGGAAACCCGAAGACCAGGTGGACAATACTCATAGGTGGAATGGAGATACGTATGGTAGACTTTTTTGTGTTATTGTCTTTTGTTCTTATTTTTTGTTACCTTGGATTACTCTAGCGTCAATGCCAAATTTTGAGATAGTAGAAGGGGGTTCTGTTTCTGTTCGTGATCAAATTGTTCAATATTGTCGTTCGTATGGGTTGGGTGCTTGTCAATCGGGCTGAGATTTTCTATGCGGAAAAGTATGTATGTATTCGTCTTGTCGAGGGAGGGTATGTCTATGTACATGGGTAGAAAACTATATTCTAGGGTCTATTCCTATGAATTATGTGATGAAGGCACATAAGTTCCCTACGAGGGAAGGGGATGTATCCTTGGCTCAAGTGTTAAGAGCTTAAGGAATATGGTGGGTCTCTCCGAGATGGAGGTGACTAGGGAGTATAACGACGTTTTCCCTTATGAGTTGTAACGCCCCGTTACTGGTATGCATTTAAAACATTATTTTTCTTTTTATTTTAGAAGCTACTCGACGAGTCAGTGGCCCTAACTCGTCGAGTAGCAGCGAGTTAGCACGTGGAGTAGGCGTGGCGAGTCGACGAGTCCATATTCCAGACTCGGCGAGCCCGCCAGTCTGGATGAAGCCCTAATTTTAGGGAGTGTACCCTATTTAAACACCATTATAGCCCCAAACCAGCCTCCTTCACCTCTCAGAGACTTATTCCCAAAACCCTAGCCTCCTTAAAGTGTGTGTGAGTGATTTTTGCCCTTGTGAAGGAATCTTGGTGCATTGTTGAGCAAGAAGAAGAAGGAGAAGGTAGAAGAACTCAAGGAAGAATAAGTAGATCCAGATTATACTCCTCTTTGGCCATCCTTTCTGGTAATAAAGCTTTCATCTTGGTTATTGTATTGCTAGATCTCGTTTGTCCTCAAATTGATGGTTTTGAGCTCAAAAACCCCAAATCCCTAGTGATGAAGCTTTGTAATCAAGCCATTTCTCGGATCTAGCCTCTCTTGAGTTCCAGGAGCTCAAGAAGGCCAACTTTTGGCAGCAATGGCCTTGTTCGAAACAAGTAACCCCCATTATAGCCAAGTTTGAGTGTTATTGCTTCATTGCATCATAGATACACATAAAGTTAGCAACTTTACGTGTTCAGATTGTCCTAGAAACCCAGATCCATGAATTGGATGCACTGAACTTGATTAGAATCGACTGAATAGAATCTGCATGCAAAGGACTCGGCGAGTCGTTCTTCGGACTCGGCGAGTCAGGACGCGAGTCTTAGATTCCCTATTCAGTAGAAGCGAGTCTATTTAGCGAGTGGAGTAAAGACTCAGTGAGTTAAGACATGGATCTGAGTGTAGAGGGACTCGGCGAGTCTACGCCCTGACTCGGCGAGTCCAAGAAAATATTCTTCCCACAAGAACAGACTCGACGAGTTGTTCATACAACTCGGCGAGTCATAGACTGGACGTGTTCATATGATGAAGGAGGAGTCGACGAGTTGTTCATACAACTCGGCGAGCCAAATAAAGGTTGACTCGATGTTATTATAGAAGGAGAACTCGTCGAGTCTTCGCTAAACTCAACGAGTAGAGTCGGAAAGAGAGTAGAAGGAAAGATAGGGACTCGACAAGTTGGCGGCCCAACTCGGCGAGTCAGGTCAACGGATTGTTGACTTTGACTAGGGGGTAAAATAGTCATTTTACCCTAAGATTAGTTATTAGTGTCTGATTAAGTGTCTTTTGGGAATTGTAGCCGGGGAGTTACCGGAATAGCAGTCAGACAGTTCCCGAGGAGCATTTCAGCAGCCAGCCTTACGAGGTGAGTTTCCTTCCAGTAGGAACGGATCTACGGCCACAATGTCGGCCCGTTTAGTTAGCAGTAGTTCCGGACTACAGTCCGATGCAATAGTTCAGTATGCTTGGTGTCTTTGTGATACAGGCATGATATGTGTTATGTGTTCTGGACTATGGTCCGAAGCAGTATGCAGTATATGTGTTCATATTATATGCTATGATTATGTTATGCTATGTTCAGTCAGTTCCGGACTTCGGTCCGATGCAGTTCCGGACTTCGGTCCGATGCAGTTCCGGACTTCGGTCCTATGCCCGAAAAAGGTGGCAAAGTGTTCCTCTAGGGTTTCCAGCCGTTTTGGTGCATCCACTCTCCTCCCTCTTCGTCCAAGTTGCTTAGTGGTGTTTGTGACTCCATTAGAGGTGCAACACTTGAGGCACTAAGCTTTCTGAAGCTAATCAAAGCAAGGATTGATTGTTATTGCTATATAACAATCAAAGGTAATTACTAAACCCTTATTTCAGTTCTTATTTGATAGATCTAGGGTTTGTAAGTCTTGGATTCATTGCATGTACAATAGAGAAACCTAGATCCAAGCATTAGGGTTTGTATGAGCACATAGGATTGTTCTTATGCTTAAAACCCATCACCTTTATCATCCGGGCAAGGCCAACATAGTGGCCGACGCCCTGAGCCGCAAGGCGATGACGGCCCCGATCAGAGATATATGTCTGAGGATGACAGTGATTACTCCATTATTGGAGCAGATTAGAGAGGCATAGGTTGAGGGCCTAAAAGAGGAAAGACAGAAGTGCGAGAGGATCGTGGGCCGAGTAGCTTCTTTCGATTATGACAGTCGAGGATTGTTGACCCTTCATGGGAGAGTTTGGGTGCCGTACTGGGGAGGAGTACGGCAAGTGTTGATGGATGAGGCCCACAAGTCTCGGTTCTCCATCCACCCAGGGGCGACGAAGATGTACAGAGATCTTCGACCCGATTATTGGTGGCCCTGCATGAAGTGGGACGTAGCTTGGTATGTGGAGAGATGCCTGACCTGCAGGAAGGTCAAGGCAGAGCACCAGAGACCCCACGGCAAGATGCAGCCATTAGACATTCCCGTGTGGAAATGGGAGGATATCACTATGGATTTTGTTACTAAGCTTCCCAGGACTGCACCTGGAGTTGATTCGATTTGGGTCAAAGTGGATCGGTTGACCAAGAGCGTGCATTTCGTACCAATCCAGGAGAGCATATCGGCCGAGAAGTTAGCCGATATTTATGTGCGAGAGGCTGTGGCACGTCATGGAGTGCCTGTTTCAATAGTATCAGATCGAGACGTCCGGTTTACTTCCAGGTTTTGGAAGCTGTTCCATGACGAGATGGGGACTCGTCTCCTTTTCAGCACCGCTTTCCACCCTCAGACGGACGGGCAGAGCGAGAGGACGATTCAGACTCTCGAGGACATGCTTCGGGTATGTGTGCTAGATTTTGTTGGTAGTTGGGATACGTACCTTCCATTAGCGGAATTTTCGTATAACAACAGTTACCACTCCAGTATAGACCGGCCTCCCTTTGAGATGCTCTACGGGAGGAAGTGTAGGACCCCAATCTGTTGGGGCGAGGTCGGTCAGAGAGTCATGGGGAGCACTAAAGTAGTACTTAAGACCACATAGTTGATACAGCAGGTCCGTAGCCGGCTCCAGACTGCTTAGAGTCGGCAAAAGAATTACGCCAATAGGAGGCGTTCTGATTTGGAGTTCCAGGTAGGCGATATGGTCCTCCTGAAAGTGTCACCCTGGAAGGGTGTCATCAGGTTCCGGAAGAGGGGCAAGCTAGGCCCCAGATTCATTGGTCCCTTTAGGGTTTTGGCCCGGGTGGGTCGGGTTGCTTATCGGTTAGATCTTCCAGCAGAGCTTAGCCAGATCCACAACACTTTCCATGTGTCTCAGTTACGGAAGTGTTTGGTGGATGAGTCAGCAGTTGTACCGTTGGAGGATATTTAGGTTGACAGCAGCCTGAATTACATCGAGAGACCCGTTGCGATCTTGGATCGGAAGACGAAGACCTTGAGGAACAAGGTGGTTCAGCTAGTGAAGGTTCAGTGGTAGCACCGGAAGGGTTCGGAATGGACATGGGAGACCGAGGAGGAGATGAGGGAGCATTATTCGGAGTTATTTTCAGATTCAGTAGCAGCAAACTTCGAGGACGAAGTCTAAGATAAGTGGGGGAGAGTTGTAACGCCCCGTTATTGGTATGCATTTAAAACATATTTTTCTTTTTATTTTAGAAGCTACTCGACGAGTCAGTGGCCCTAACTCGTCGAGTAGCAGCGAGTTAGCACGGAAAGTAGGCGTGGCGACTCGACGAGTCCATATTCCGGACTCAGCGAGTCTGGCAGTCTGGATGAAGCCCTAATTTTAGGGAGTGTACCCTCTTTAAACACCATTATAGCCCCAAACCAGCCTCCTTCACCTCTCAGAGACTTATTCCCGAAACCCTATCCTCATTAAAGTGTGTGTGAGTGATTTTTGCCCTTGTGAAGGAATCTTGGTGCATTGTTGAGCAAGAAGAAGAAGGAGAAGGTAGAAGAACTCAAGGAAGAAGAAGTAGATCTAGATTATACTCCTCTTTGGCCATCCTTTCTGGTAATAAAGCTTTCATCTTGGTTATTGTATTGCTAGATCTAGTTTGTCCCCAAATTGATGGTTTTGAGCTCAAAAACCCCAAATCCCTAGTGATGAAGCTTTTTAATCAAGCCATTTCTCGGATCTTAGCTCTCTTGAGTTCCAGGAGCTCAAGAAGGCCACCTTTTGGCAGCCATGGACTTGTTCTAGACAAGTAACCCCCATTATAGCCAAGTTTGAGTGTTATTGCTTCATTGCATCATAGACACACATAAAGTTAGCAACTTTACGTGTTCAGATTGTCCCAGAAACCCAGATCTATGAATTGGATGCACTGAAACTGATTAGAATCGACTGAATAGAATATGCATGCAAAGGACTCGGAGAGTCGTTCTTCGGACTCGGCGAGTCAGGACGCGAGTCTTAGATTCCCTGTTCAGTAGAAGCGAGTCTGTTTAGCGAGTGGAGTAAACACTCAGTGAGTTAAGACATGGATCTGACTGTAGAGGGACTCGGCGAGTCTACGCCCTAACTCGGCGAGTCCAAGACAATCTTCTTCCCACAAGAACAGACTCGACGAGTTCTTCATACAACTCGGCGAGTCATAGACTGGAGGTGTTTATATGATGAAGGAGGACTCGACGAGTTGTTCATACAACTCAGTGAGCCAGATAAAGGTTTACTCGATGTTATTATAGAAGGAGAACTCGTCGAGTCTTCGCTAAACTCGACGAGTAGAGTCGGGAAAGGGAGTAGAAGGAAAGATAGGGACTCGACGAGTTGGCGGCCCAACTCGGTGAGTCAGGTCAACGGATTGTTGACTTTGACCAGGGGTAAAATAGTCATTTTACCCTAAGATTAGTTATCACTGTCTGATTAAGTGTCTTTTGGGAAGTGTAGCTGGGGAGTTACCGGAACAGCAGTCAGACAGTTCCCGAGGAGCATTTAAGCAGCCAGCCTTATGAGGTGAGTTTCCTTCCAGTAGGAATGGGTCTACGGCCACAATGTCGGCCCGTTTAGTTAGCAGTAGTTCCGGACTACAGTCCGATATAGTAGTTCAGTATGCTTGGTGTCTTTGTGATACATGCATGGTATGTGTTATGTGTTCCGGACTATGGTCCGATGCAGTATGCAGTATATGTGTTCATATTATATGCTATGATTATGTTATGCTATGTTCAGTCAGTTCCGGACTTCGGTCCGATGCAATTCCGGACTTCGGTCCGATGCAGTGTGCAAGGCCCTAGTTAGTTTCGGACTTCGGTCTGATGCAGTGGGCAAGGCCCTAGTAGTTCCGGACTTCGGTCCGATGCAGTGGGCAAGGCCCTAGTCAGTTCCGGACTTCAGTCCGATGTAGTGGGCAAGGCCCTAGTCAGTTCCGGACTTCAGTCCGATGCAGTGGGTGAGGCCCAGTATGTGCTTTATATGTTATTGTATGGTATGTGGTAGTTTGGGGGGCTTACTAAGCTTCATGCTTACAGTTTCAGTTTTGGTTTCAGGTACTTCAGCTAGCAAAGGGAAGGGCTCGGGATGATGGCATGGCACACACCACAGTTTTAGCCTGGGAGTTAGACTCTGATATTTTGATATGATCTTGACACTAGTTTCGATTTGATAAATTTATTATGACATTTTGAGATACACGATTCATGGTTTTATCTTTTAATAATTGATATAATGGTTTAGTAAAGTTTTCAAACAAAAATGTTTTGGTTGTATTTTTGGGATGTTACAAGTTGGTATCAGAGCCTTGGTTTGAGGGATTCAGGCGCACTCCCGAGTGTGTCTGAACTCAAACTAAGGAAATGGTATAAAGTTTTCAAAAGAAAAGAGTTTTAGAAAAGCAAAAAGATTTTTTTTGAAAGAAAAGAACTTTGAAAAGAGAAAAAGGGTGTGGTGCATGCAATCAGCCGAGCTCAAGTAAGTACTCCCAAATTATCCATACAATTTTATGCTAGGTTATGATTATCAGGTTTATTAGAACAGCATGCTAGATTAGGACTAAGGATCTAGGAAGGATGCCTTATGTGCCTGTTATATGTGTTTCAGCTCTATGAAAACTGCATGCTAGTACAGAATTGTCAGTATGATAGCCAGAGTAGTATCTGCTTGATTATGAGTACTCGATGCTTGAATGCTGCTTGCTTTGTGCTTTTAGGAGTCTTAGTTATCTTTCACTAACTAGTAAATGAATATGTTACGTTACATATGGTGAGGACTAAATAATTTTAGAAGATTAGGTCTAGCTCTATTGCGCAACTCTTGTTTGAGTCCAACCGTTGTAGGGTAGGATCTCTCATTCGAAGAATTATCTAGTCTTAGTGATATGTAATAGTATTCACGAGCTAGTTAGGGGGAGGTAGCCGGGACTTCTTGTCCAGCTGATAGTGGAGAGTGGGTTGGTGATTACCCTAGGGCAAGCCTAGGATGAGTGTAGCAGAGAGCAGTGGTAGTAAAAGGGACTTGGTGGAGTCAAGGCAGTTCTTGAGGAAAGTACGGATAGATGTGGAAGGTAGTATGGGCCCGTACTACTGAAAACAGAGGATCCATACTCGAATCAAGGAAGGCTCAGATGAGACCAGGAAACTTGTAGTAGTAGCGATCCCTCGAGATATATATGTATTCCTGATATTGTCATTATGTGTTTTCAGAATGGTGGTTTTACACCCTAGACCAGCAGTCGGCAGTTCAGGTGCCGGTGAGGGACTGGGATCAGGCTCGGGGGCCGAGCATTTGGATGAGCAGACTAGGGAGTTTCTCTCCTCAGAGGTTACTCGCATCATACTCGAGCAGACTCATGTGATCTTCGATTCGATCAAGGAGGGTATTTTAGAGCTGATGGACGAGAAGTTGAGCACATTCAGTGCTTAAGTGGTGGCCATGATGAGGTCGCGCCCCCTCACTTTCAGGGACTTCAGAGCATGTGGAGCTCCTGACTACCATGGGGCGCGGGATCCCATTGCGAGTACCAGGTGGTTGACGGATGTCGCCAATGCATTCCGCACCAGCAGATGTCCCGAGGGGGACAAGGTCAGACTAGCATCCTTTCTCCTGAAGGACAGGGCACGATATTGGTGGGAGGAGATCGGACATGTCATGGGAGATAACGCAGCTCTCGATGCGATGACCTGGATCGATTTCACTACCAGGTTCAGAGCCGAGTTTGCAGCGGTTATCGAGGTGCAGCAGTTAGCGAGGGAGTTTCAGGATCTTACTCAGACTACTGAGACTGTGGCGGAGATTACCGCCAAGTTCAGGGAGAGGGCTCTTCTCGTTCCTCAGTATGCGGCTGATGAGGAGATGAAGAAGGCTCGTTATCATGAGATGTTGAGGAGTGATATCAGACAGTTTGTGATCCGGTCTAGCTGTAAAACGTTGGATGACATGATTGCGAGGGCTCGTGAGAGAGAGATAGATTTGGAGATGGAGAAGAAGAGGAAGGCAGAGGCAGCATCTGGCACATGGAGTTTGGGCAAAAAGCCCAAGGTATCGGATCATAGATCCAGAGGACAGCAGAGCCACAGTAGGTGTGGCAAGTGTGGGAGATTGCACGATGGGGCGTGCAAGGCAGGGATCTCCAGCTGCTACAAGTGCGGTCGAACCGGGCATATAAGTAGAGATTGTACAGCCACCACCACCACCACAGCAGCTGATCTGATTTGCTTCCATTGCAATCAGAGGGGACATAAAAAGTCCCAGTGCCCGAGTTTACCAGCAGCAGGGAAGGTGGCAGCACCTGCCCATTCTACTTTGAGGATTACAAGACCGTCAGGGTCGCAAGGGTACATAGGGGGTGTTCGGTGCGGTTATTTGATGAGTAGTTTTCAGTAGATCTGGTTTATATTCCCCTGCGAGGGAATAAGGTCATAGTGGGTATGGACTGGTTGAGCCCCAATGGGGCAGTGATTGATTGTGAACTGCAGTTAGTGAGGGTTCTCACTCCTAGTGGGGGAGAGTTAGTGATTCATGGCGAGAGGCCACAGCGCGAACCTATTCTGTGTTCAGCAGCGAGAGCGAGGCGCTACTTTCAGCAGGGTTGCGCGGGGTACGTCGCCTATGTTTTAGATGCCCGGGAGAAGGGCAAGGCGACAGTTGACGATGTACCGGTAGTACGCGAGTACCCGGATGTATTTCCAGAGGATTTTCCTGGGATACCTCCTAAGAGACAGGTTGAGTTCAGGATTGACCTGGTTCCTGGTGCGGCTCCAATAGCCAAGGCACCATACCGGTTGGCTCCTCCCGAGATGCAGGAGTTGTCTACGCAGCTGCAGGAGCTGCTAGACAAGGGGTTTATCAGACTGAGCAGTTCACCATGGGGAGCCCCGATCTTGTTTGTGAAGAAGAAGGACGGGTCACACCGTATGTGTATAGATTACCGGGAGTTGAACAAGGTGACGGTGAAAAACCGTTACCCACTTCCGAGGATAGATGACTTGTTTGATCAGCTCCAGGGAGCATCTTGGTTCTCCAAGATTGATTTGCGCTCCGGTTATCATCAGATGCGGGTCAGAGGTGAGGACGTACAAAAGACCGCTTTTAGGACCTGCTATGGTCATTATGAGTTCGTGGTGATGCCATTTGGGCTCACCAACGCACCAGTCGCGTTCATGGATCTCATGAACCGCGTATGCAGACCGATGTTAGATCGGTCTATGATAGTGTTCATCGATGAAATCTTGGTCTATTCCAAGACTCAGGAGCAGCACGAGGAGCACCTGAGGGAGGTGCTAAAGACACTGAGGAGGGAGAAACTTTTCGCAAAGTTCTGCAAGTGTGAGTTCTGGTTGCGCGAGGTGCAGTTCCTTGGACACCTCGTCAACCAGAAGGGTATACTAGTAGATCCGGCCAAGATAGAGGACGTGATGCAGTGGGAGGTCCCGAGGTCTCCATCTAAGATTCGGAGCTTCCTAGGTTTGGCAGGGTACTACAGGAGATTCATCCTGGATTTCTCCAAGATAGCAGTTCCGCTCACTCGACTGACCAGGAAGTCGGTGGCATTTCGTTGGGGGCCTGAGCAGCAGGTAGAATTTGAGACCCTCAGGCAGAGATTGTGCGAGGCACCGATTCTTACCCTTCCAGAGGGAGTGGATGACTCCGTAGTCTACTGTGATGCTTCGATCACAGGTATGGGAGCAGTGTTGATGCAGCGAGGGCGTGTGATAGTGTATGCCTCTAGAAAGTTGAAGCCTCACGAGGCTAACTATCCGACGCACGAGCAGTGGTGTTCGTCCTCAAGATTTGGAGGCATTACCTCTATGAGGTCCGTTGTACCATTTACACGGATCACAAGAGTCTGAGTTACCTTATGGATCAGCCGAATGTAAACATGAGGCAGCGCCGGTGGTTAGATGTGGTTAAGGACTATGATTGTGAGATCCTTTTGTTGGATTAGTGTCTAAGTCCATAACTATTTTGGTATGTACTTGACCCGATTATGAGCATGGTCCTTTTGGGTTGCTTTCACCTTAGCAATATGTAGGATGAATTAAGGAGAGAGAAAGGTTTAATTATGATTTATTAATATATTATAAGAATAATACATTAAAGGAGAAATCATATTGTTTAATTAATATTAGTCAAGAATTAATTGAAAGTTAATTTTGTGACTAAAAGAGATTAATTGAATTTAGGGGACTGGATTTGTAATTATAAGATAATTACGATTGGGCTATGGATCACCTAATAATATATAGGTTGGACGAATTCTATGGGAAGCCCATTAGAAATCGTCCAAGGGATATGTTAAAGGAGTCCATGGGCTGCTTAGGGCCTAAGCAGTCAGATTAGGGTTTCCTAGTTGCAAACCCTAATAGCCTACATGTATATATAGGACCCCTATGCCCCAAAAAGGTGGCTAAGTGTTCCTCTAGGGTTTCCAGCCGTTTTTGGTGCATCCACTCTCCTCCCTCTTCATCCAAGTTGCTTAGTGGTGTTTGTGAATCCATTAGAGGTGCAACACTTGAGGCACTAAGCTTTCTGAAGCTAATCAAAGCAAGGATTGATTGTTATTGCTATATAACAATCAAAGGTAATTACTAAACCCTTATTTCAGTTCTCATTTGATAGATCTAGGGTTTGTAAGTCTTGGATTCATTGCATGTACAATAGAGAAACCTAGATCCAAGCATTAGGGTTTGTATGAGCACATAGGATTGTTCTTATGCTTAAAACCCATCAGTGGTATCAAAGCCAGGTTGGTTTATGTTGTATGTGATGCAACTGTCGAATTCTTGCTGAAAATCGTTTTTCTTGCCTCTGCCCGACTCAACTCGGCGAGTCAGTATCTGGACTCGGCGAGTTGGCCCTACTCGGCGAGTTCAGGTCTGACTCGGCGAGTCTGGGAGTCTGACAGAGTATATTTCAGGATTTACTTGTTGTTTTGCTGTAGGATTGATGCCAAGATCGTTTTTTGATAATAAAATCCGAATTTTATTGTATGTTAATGATTATCCTTACCAAAACAAAAGATAATTTCAAATCTTTTGAATAATAGTTTCTTTATATGATAAATATAGATTATTCAAATTATTTGGTAATTATCTTGTGACTAAAATTGGATTAGGTCAAATATAGATAATCACAAAATTAATTGTTTGATTTATATTATTTGTTATTTGATCCCTAGTAAGTTTGAATAGTTTCAAATTACTCCCTTTAGGTTTTATAGTTTAAATTTGAACTTAAAAGTTTTGTTTTTGAAATTTAAATAGTTAAACCCTAATGTTTTGAAAAGTTTCAAAACTTGCTCTCAAGTTTTGGAATTTAAAATTTTGATTAAAAGTTTAATGTTGAAATATTTAAAATTCTAAAACCTAATGTTTTGAAATGTTTCAAAACTTGCCCTTAAGTTTTGGAATTTGAAATTTTGATTAATAGTTTAATTATGTAATATTTAAATTCTAAAACTCTAGTATTTTGAAAAGTTCAAATTACACCCTCATGGTTTTGTTAAGTTAATTAAAAGTTTAATTAAAAGAGAAACTTAATAAAATCACCTAGTATTTTAAAAGTGTAAAATACACCCTATACTATATATATATATATATATATATATATATATATATATATATATATATATATATATATATATATATATATAACATTAAAGGTCTAATATTATATATATGAGTAAAGAGTCAGTCTTACCGTTAGTAGGCCTCATTCACGAAGCTGGTCTATAAGGGGTGTTTAAGGAAATTGCCTATAAAATGGCGATTGAATGGGTATCCACTCTTAGCCACCGCACTCTTGACTAGTGGAGGGTCGTTAGCCGAACGGATAGGATAGGACGAAACCTTCCATTATAAGTATAATGAAGTACAAAGTAACTAAATGCTTTTACAAATTCCCAATCTTAGTTACTTTATGGCAAAATGTGAATTTGTATGCTAATCCATGGAATTACACTTCGTACCATTGTCAAACGTTAGTGGAGCGTGTGTGGCTAACCGGCACACTAATTTGGGATTGACATTGGTGGCGAAGGGTGGCTCGATGTTTATCATAGATCAATGGAGCGTGTGTGGCTAACCGACACATTGATTAGGTGATAGTAGCAATTGGGTGCACCACGTGATTCGTATGGTTATTCACACCTTGTTTGTGATCCTCGGCATCCCAGTCGCAAACTTGAAGGGCATAATCGAGATTAAACATGCCATTGAAAAGTTCAATGAATCTCAAAAGATCTAGGAGTTTCAATTCATTTAAAACTTAAAAGTCTTTTTGTTTTTCATGGTGGAATTGGTAAATCGTCATTTACCTACCTTCAAATATTCTGCAACTAGATTACGGCATCCCTCTTCTAGGTTGTAGAGTATTGTGTTGGATCCTAGCCTTGATGTTTCATTTGGGTGTTACATCAAGGATTCTTATCAACTAACTTGATTTTTCTCCCGTTTTGAAGATGTCTAAATCTTACAATGGTCTTCCCAAGTCCCTTGGAACAAGCTTTCCAAATGAAGATGACGTTCCACGATACGATCAAGGAAATGAGAGTCATGCTTCACTTCCTCCACCTCCTCCAATTATTCTCCCTAACCTACAAGTTCAAAGGCTTGAAAAGTTCAAGCTCACTCAAGCCCTATTGGCAAGTAAACACGAAGATGGGAAACCTGTGTGTGCACACATCTTAGAGATGAAGTCACACATTGATAGGTTAAGGATGATGGGTGTCGATATCTCAGAAATGTTGGCTGTTGACTGGGTTCTTCAGTTACTTCCTGAATCATATAGTGAGTTCGTTAGAGAGTACTATATGATGGACCATGACGTGACCCTCATTGATTTGACCTATTTGCTTATAGTTGTTGAATCAGAAATGATTTGGCGTGCTGATCGAGCAAATTTGTCTGGCAAATCAAACTCCCAAACTTCAATGGACATTGAAAATGGTGACAATGGAAATCCAGAAAAGGTAAATTCTGAGATAGTTCCTTGTGCCATTCCAAAAGAGCCCATCTGCTTCTACTGCCAAGAGAAGGGGCATTGGAGACAAAGCTGCCCTGTTTACCTGAGAGATCTAAGAGATGGGAGAGTCAAGACGTATGGCTCTACTTCAGGTAAAATCCAATAACTAACTCTATAAGTTCCTATTCTTTGATTTTCAATACATGATGTGATAAGATTACATTTTGATGTTTTGTAGGATCGAAGAAAAGAGAGGAAGCTTAAGGGAAGAAGTAAGTTGAATCTGATCGTGAAGAAATGGATTTCGATCGCATTGCTTGAAGATCGGATTTTTGAGCTACTACTTTAGAGTTAGAATAGATTACTTAGAAATTGAAATAGCATAGTTTTCATTTGAATTGCATTGTAAGGACAAGTTTTTCCGCAATAAAATGAATTTTGATTTCGTCCTATTTATTTATCCTTGCAATGGCATATGTGAAAATGGATGTTTATGTATTTCTAATTTTAGCAATGTTGAATTGGATGAGATTCTTGATTTGTGAAATGTCGAGGATTTGCCAAATAAAGGAAGATTCTCATCGCCCAAGTTTCAATTGGACAGAAACTTAGAATCATACAACTTGGTTGCGTGATGAATGAGAAACTTCATATTTTGGAAATTAGACTAATTTTTTTGGCAAAGTGTCAAGAGAAGGACCAGGAGATCGAGTACACTAGGTTGTGCGTTGATCAAGTCCACCACAAGAGTGATAAAGATATTCGTCATGATTTACTAAAGTTTAGTAAATATGATTATACTTATAAGATTAAGTATAATTCTGAGTTGATTGAAAGAGTTTCAATCAATAGCAGAACGAATAAGAAGAATCAAGTAGGCAGAAAGATAAAAGTTTCTCTATTCTAAGAAGAAGGGAGAGTACCTTTTATTGTGTTTTATGATAAGTCTTAATGATTAAGAACCATATCTCAATTGATACTCTAAGTGAGTCTTAGTGCAATTGCATGTCTAAGAAGAGGAATCGAGAATTGTAGAAATGGTTAAATCAAGAAGTCAATCATACTTCGTTCCAATATCAAGTCTTAGAGTCAAGATTCTGACATGAGTGACAAGTCTTAAGTAGGTTTATAACACTCGACAAATGTGGAATTTGGGAAAGTTTTCTTATTCTTGCACATTTGAAATTGGTAAGTTGCGATGTCTTGGATAAGACAAAGACCTACCAGGACCAATTGTGTGAAGTGTTAAACTTGACAAAAGGCTACACTAACACTTGAATATTTGTTTGTCAAGAAATGTTTCTTGAAAAGAGAATCTTATATGTCAAGGAGTCAGTGGGAGTCTTAATGGTCTTGAAAAGTTTCAAGAACAAATCAAGAGTAAAACTAGTTGATCATCACTAGCACACGACTTGAGGTTTAAAGCCTATCGTGGATGACATACTCTTTTTCTGTGCCATTCCAATTGAGTTAATTATGCGTGTGAGTTCTATGAGTTCTCATTTGAATGCATAAAGACAAAGCACCTTGATCAATGGAAAGTACATTGATATGAAAGGGTGAGTTGCTTGGAAGACATGGTGGGCATTCATGTTACCATGAGGCAAGAAATCAAGATTGAACAAGTTCAGTCCATATGGTTTTGGATTTGTCGCAAACTTTCGTTTTGACAAATTCACATGGATAGGAACACATACATCATAAAATCTAAGTGTCATAAGGTTTTCCTCCTTCATGAAAATGATTGTGAGTAAATGCTTTCACTAAGAGAGATTTTAAGAAGATAGCAATTGTGAAAATTGTATTCTCAAATTCGATTATGATTACGGCATCCCTTTTCATAGTTCGAATTGTGAGATTTGGCAATTGATCTGAACATTTGGGACTTAGTAACATAAATTCTGAATTGTTTAGACACACATGTGAGCTATCTAAGGCAAAGGTGTATGAGCTTAAAAAGCTTAGATAAAGGCTTATCAAAGCATTAGGTATTAGAAATGTGAACTTAAGGAATTCAATAAGCATTGTTTTCTGGAAGTTCAATTGTTTTCTGAATACATGTCAAAGCTAGTGGGAGCATAAGTGTTATGCTCGTAAGAAAATAATAATCATGTTAGTGGGAGCATGATTATTATGGTAAGTATTGCAAGTTAGCAATATTAATTATAGAAAACAAAGATTCACTTTGCAAAGTTGCAAGGGTTGAAAAGTTGTTTTGCTATAATTAAGCGAGAGAATATTATACTTCGTTTCAAAATTCTAAAGATTAGATCGAGAAATGTTAATAAATTTAGTCAAGGATACATAGTGCATTCTCAAAATTCGATTATGATTACGGCATCCCTCTTCATAGTTCGAATTGTGGGAACAGGGCACATAAAATATTATGGCAGAAGGATGATGAAGTATCATGTCTTTATGTGAGACATTATGCATCGTGTCCAATACGCTTCGGGTATAGGATCGATTGCATATGCTATAATATTAGACCATTCTAAAATTTTCCAAATGCCTAGGGCATTAAGAGGGAAATGGGACTAGAACTGGTTTTGACTAAAATATTAAACAACTATCAAAGGACGATCTGAGGTTCACTGAGGATTTGTCGCTTTTGAGTAGTTGGAAGTATAGTATTGGATGGACTATATTGACATTATTATGAATAGATAGGATTCTATTAAGAATGAGTTGTCATATGGCAAATATGGAAATGTTTCCATTAATGGGAGTTGGATATTAAGAATCTATGTAGATTAGAAACTTTTATGCAAAAGGATGTTCAAAGGAATGTACTTTGAGTGAGAGACATCACATCTATAAAATTGTTTTGTAACAATTTCTGATAGAGAACTTAGTAATTTCATTAGCCAAGTCCTAGTGACTTTTGTGCTATGACTTTATGAAAGGGTCGTTGCATAAAATGTTAGAATCTAACATATTCTAATAGTGGCAAGAACCTTGCATTCTTACACTAATGATAAGGATTAGGGATTGTGAAATGAGTTTCATTGGAAAAGGTTTTCAATTGATCTAATTTTACAAAGTATGGACCATAGGAAACCAAAGTGTGCATGCTTGGAGCATGGGACAATTGTGGTTATAATTCGAGTAATAAGTTGAGTTTCTGAAACAGTAAGCAATGAATAATGAGTAATCAATATGGTGTTTAAATAAAAGTGTTTTATTTACGCTCAAAAAGTTTTGGGACCATATAGGATTAATATTATTATTGCGTTTCATTTTGCATGTTTTGACTTCCAGAATAACTAGGTTATTCGAATATCCACAGTCGGTCATATGTTGGAAGTAGGTATGAAGGAAGACTGTCATGAATCTGTCTGTAGATTGTGTAAAGTGTTTAGACATAGCACAAGTTTGCTGCAGATTTCATGAGTGCTTTGATAAGATTAAAGTATTGGATTAAACCCACGCTCACTTGAATCACTTCATGGTTTTATTACGAGTGATTGGTGAGACGATAACATTGTATATTCTTGAAACCGAGACGTGTGAGTTGTTATTTGCTGGTCGGTTGCACATTGATGATAATTCAACGCACCAGTAACTTGGTGTTATAAAACTTATTGTTGTGTGTGATTCGATTAGTAGGTGTAAGCAAGCATTTGAGTCAAATTTTATCCATTCCTTTTACCCAAGGTGGGATAAAAGCGATATCTGTGGGCCCCTCGATGATTTAGTGATGACAAAGGAAAGTGCTCGGCCGGGCCAGGACTGATTTGATTTGTTCAATTAGTCATTCGTCATAAATCGGAAGTCGGGAAACAGTATAGAGAGAATGATTAAAATTCATGTCTTGTGTCTATACGATATTTTGAGAATGGAGGAATATATGATCCCTTATCTAAAGGACACGCGTATCTGATAAGATCAGAGTTGACAGCGGCTTTTGAAAGCTACGATTACTGATCAGGTTCTGAAGTTATGCAAAATAGTTATTAGACTTATCCAAGTGGGAGACTGTTGGATTAGTGTCTAAGTCCATAACTATTTTGGTATGTACTTGACCCGATTATGAGCATGGTCCTTTTGGGTTGCCTTCACCTTAGCAATATGTAGGATGAATTAAGGAGAGAGAAAGGTTTAATTATGATTTATTAATATATTATAAGAATAATATATTAAAGGAGAAATCATATTGTTTAATTAATATTAGTCAAGAATTAATTGAGAGTTAATTTTGTGACCAAAAGAGATTAATTGAATTTAGGGGACTGGATTTGTAATTATAAGGTAATTACGATTGGGCTATGGATCACCTAATAATATATAGGTTGGACGAATTCTATAGGAAGCCCATTAGAAATCGTCCAAGGGATATGTTAAAGGAGTCCATGGGCTGCTTAGGGCCTAAGCAGTCAGATTAGGGTTTCCTAGTTGCAAACCCTAATAGCCTACATGTATATATAGGACCCCTATGCCCCAAAAAGTTGGCTAAGTGTTCCTCTAGGGTTTCCATCCATTTTTGGTGCATCCACTCTCCTCCCTCTTCATCCAAGTTGCTTAGTGGTGTTTGTGACTCCATTAGAGGTGCAACACTTGAGGCACTAAGCTTTCTGAAGCTAATCAAAGCAAGGATTGATTGTTATTGCTATATAACAATCAAAGGTAATTACTAAACCCTTATTTCAGTTCTTATTTGATAGATCTAGGGTTTGTAAGTCTTGGATTCATTGCATGTACAATAGAGAAACCTAGATCCAAGAATTAGGGTTTGTATGAGCACATAGGATTGTTCTTATGCTTAAAACCCATCACCTTTATCATCCGGGCAAGGCCAACGTAGTGGCCGACGCCCTGAGCTGCAAGACGCTGACGGCCCCGATCAGAGATATATGTCTGAGGATGACAGTGATTACTCCATTATTGGAGCAGATTAGAGAGGCATAGGTTGAGAGCCTAAAAGAGGAAAGACAGAAGTGCGAGAGGATCGTGGGTCGAGTAGCTTCTTTCGATTATGACAGTCGAGGATTGTTGACCCGTCATGGGAGAGTTTGGGTGCCGTACCGGGGAGGAGTACGACAAGTGTTGATGGATGAGGCCCACAAGTCTCGGTTCTCCATCCACCCAGGAGCGACGAAGATGTACAGAGATCTTCGACCCGATTATTGGTGGCCCTGCATGAAGTGGGACGTAGCTTGGTATGTGGAGAGATGCCTGACCTGCAGGAAGGTCAAGGCAGAGCACCAGAGACCCCACGGCAAGATGCAGCCATTAGACATTCCCGTGTGGAAATGGGAGGATATCACTATGGATTTTGTTACTAAGCTTCCCAGGACTGCACGTGGAGTTGATTCGATTTGGGTCATAGTGGATCGGTTGACCAAGAGCGCGCATTTCGTACCAATCCAGGCGAGCATATCGGCCGAGAAGTTAGCCGATATTTATGTGCGAGAGGTTGTGGCACGTCATGGAGTGCCTGTTTCAATAGTATCAGATCGAGACGTCCGATTTACTTCCAGGTTTTGGAAGCGGTTCCATGACGAGATGGGGACTCGTCTCCTTTTCAGCACCGCTTTCCACCCTCAGACGGACGGGTAGAGCGAGAGGACGATTCAGACTCTCGAGGACATGCTTCGGGTATGTGTCCTAGATTTTGTTGGCAGTTGGGATACGTACCTTCCATTAGCGGAATTTTCGTATAACAACAGTTACCACTCCAGTATAGACCGGCCTCCCTTTGAGATGCTCTACGGGAGGAAGTATAGGACCCCAATCTGTTGGGGCGAGGTCGGTCAGAGAGTCATGGGGAGCACTAAAGTGGTGCTTAAGACCACAGAGTTGATACAGCAGGTCCGTAGCCGGCTCCAGACTGCTTAGAGTCGGCAAAAGAGTTACGCCGATAGGAGGCGTTCTGATTTAGAGTTCCAGGTAGGCGATATGGTCCTCCTGAAAGTGTCACCCTGGAAGGGTGTCATCAGGTTCCGGAAGAGGGGCAAGCTGGGCCCCAGATTCATTGCTCCCTTTAGGGTTTTGGCCCGGGTGGGTCGGGTTGCTTATCGGTTAGATCTTCCAGCAGAGCTTAGCCAGATCCACAACACTTTCCATGTGTCTCAATTACGGAAGTGTTTGGTGGATGAGTCAGCAGTTGTACCGTTGGAGGATATTTAGGTTGACAGCAGCCTGAATTACATCGAGAGACCAGTTGCGATCTTGGATCGGAAGACGAAGACCTTGAGGAACAAGGTGGTTCAGCTAGTGAAGGTGCAGTGGTAGCACCGGAAGGGTTCGGAATGGACATGGGAGACCGAGGAGGAGATGAGGGAGCATTATTCGGAGTTATTTTCAGATTCAGTAGCAGCAAACTTCGAGGACGAAGTCTAAGATAAGTGGGGGAGAGTTGTAACGCCCCGTTACTGGTATGCATTTAAAACATATTTTTCTTTTTATTTTAGAAGCTACTCGACGAGTCAGTGGCCCTAACTCGTCGAGTAGCAGCGAGTTAGCACGTAGAGTAGGCGTGGCGACTCGACGAGTGCATATTCCGGACTCGGCGAGTCTGCCAGTCTGGATGAAACCCTAATTTTAAGGAGTGTACCCTCTTTAAACACCATTATAGCCCCAAACCAGCCTCCTTCACCTCTTAGAGACTTATTCCCGAAACCCTAGCCTCCTTAAAGTGTGTGTGAGTGATTTTTGCCCTTGTGAAGGAATCTTGGTGCATTGTTGAGCAAGAAGAAGAAGGAGAAGGTAGAAGAACTCAAGGAAGAAGAAGTAGATCCAGATTATACTCCTCTTTGGCTATCCTTTCTGGTAATAAAGCTTTCATCTTGGTTGTTGTATTGCTAGATCTAGTTTGTCCCCAAATTGATGGTTTTCAGCTCAAAAACCCCAAATCCCTAGTGATGAAGCTTTGTAATCAAGCCATTTCTCAGATCTTAGCTCTCTTGAGTTTCAGGAGCTCAAGAAGGCCACCTTTTGCCAGCCATGGACTTATTCTAGACAAGTAACCCCCATTATAGCCAAGTTTGAGTGTTATTGCTTCATTGCATCATAGACACACATAAAGTTAGCAACTTTACGTGTTCAGATTGTCCCAGAAACCCAGATCTATGAATTGGATGCACTGAAACTGATTAGAATCGACTGAATAGAATCTGCATGCAAAGGACTCGGAGAGTCGTTCTTCGGACTCGGCGAGTCAGGACGCATTTCTTAGATTCCCTGTTCAGTATAAGCGAGTCTGTTTAGCGAGTGGAGTAAGGACTCAGTGAGTTAAGACATGGATCTGAATGTAGAGGGACTCGGCGAGTCTACGCCCTAACTCGGCGAGTCCAAGACAATCTTCTTCCCACAAGAACAGACTCGACGAGTTGTTCATACAACTCGGCGAGTCATAGACTGGACGTGTTTATATGATGAAGGAGGACTCGACGAGTTGTTCATACAACTCGGCGAGCCAGATAAAGGTTGACTCGATGTTATTATAGAAGGAGAACTCGTCGAGTCTTCGCTAAACTCGACGAGTAGAGTCGGGAAAGGGAGTAGAAGGAAAGATAGGGACTCGACGAGTTGGCGGCCCAACTCGGCGAGTCAGGTCAATGGATTGTTGACTTTGACCAGGGGTAAAATAGTTATTTTACCCTAAGATTAGTTATCAGTGTCTGATTAAGTGTCTTTTGGGAAGTGTAGCTGGGGAGTTACCGGAACAGCAGTCAGACAGTTCCCAAGGAGCATTTCAGCAGCCAGCCTTACGAGGTGAGTTTCCTTCCAGTAGGAATGGGTCTACGGCCACAATGCCGGCCCGTTTAGTTAGCAGTAGTTCCGGACTACAGTCTGATGCAATAGTTCAGTATGCTTGGTGTCTTTGTGATACAGGCATGGTATGTGTTATGTGTTCCGGACTATGGTCTGATGCAATATGCAGTATATGTGTTCATATTATATGCTATGATTATGTTATGCTATGTTCAGTCAGTTCCGGACTTCGGTTCGATGCAGTTCCGGACTTCGGTCCGATGCAGTGGGCAAGGCCCTAGTTAGTTCCGGACTTCGGTCTGATGTAGTGGGCAAGGCCCTAGTAGTTCCGGACTTCGGTCCGATGCAGTGGGCACGACCCTAGTCAGTTCCGGACTTCGGTCCGATGTAGTGAGCAAGGCCCTAGTCAGTTCTGGACTTCGGTCCGATGCAGTGGGCGAGGCCCAATATGTGCTTTATATGTTATTGTATGGTATGTGGTAGTTTGGGGGAGCTCACTAAGCTTCGTGCTTACAGTTTCAGTTTTGGTTTCAAGTACTTCAGCTAGCAAAGGGAAGGGCTCGGGAAGATGGCATGGCACACACCACAATTTTAGCCTGGGAGTTAGACTCTGATATTTTGATATGATCTTGACACTAGTTTCGATTTGATAAATTTATTATGACATTTTGAGATACACGATTCATGGTTTTATCTTTTAATAATTGATATTATGGTTTAGTAAAGTTTTTAAACAAAAATTTTTGGGTTGTATTTTTGGGATGTTACATGAGTTGTCTCATTTACTCCCACCACATGAGGTAGAGTTCCAGATCTATCTCGTTCCTGGTGCGACTCCAATATCCAAAGTGCCATATCGGTTAGCTCCTTTGGAAAGGAAGGAAATATGGTCTCGGCTTCAGGAGTTTTTAGGGCAGGGTTTCATTAAGCCGAGTTCCTTGCCTTGTCGAGCATCGATCCTCTTCGTGAACAAAAGGGTGGTTCTATGAGGATGTGCATTGATTATTGGTAGTTGAAAAAAAATGACTATGAAGAATAAGTACCCACTCCCAAGGATTTATGACCTCTTTGATCAGTTATAGGGAGCTAGTCATTTCTCGAAGATAAACTGGCGTTCTGGGTATCATTAGGTGCAGGTCTTTGAGTGAAACGTTCCCAAAACCACTTTAAGGGCACGTTGTGGGCATTATGAGTTCTTAGTGATACGTAAACATTTTCTTGCTATCTTTAGAAAAATTTGTCAACTTCCACGGCTATTCTTCTTGATATATTCAACCATAAGCTCGTCTTTTTCTTGTATCCATGATCTTTTCTCCAATCATATCTTTTCATTGGAATCATCTAATTCCATATTGCATTTAGCCGACTGAATTTCTTTACAATTCATGATGGCCATGAATAAATCATACTCTTCTAAGGAATATCACGTGACTCTAAATGTCATATTTCATCTAAGTATATTGGAAAGTAACCCTTCACCATTGAATCTTCATGATAAGAATACTAATATCTGTTGGAAATAACTCTTCCAACAGAACATTGTCCACTAACTGAAATAACTTTCTAGTTTAAATACCAATTTTATTTCATCACTATTGGAAGTAACCCTCCCAACCACTTTAGTATGGGATACCGCAATCCCTGGATGGCACAAAGTCAGTTGTTTTAATCATGCAACCCTTGCTCGTCATAGAGCTTTATCATGTGTGACCCTTGCAATATATTCAGACGAATTAATATTAGGATCCAATAAAATTATTTTGATATCCATAAACTTGATAAACATCTCATCACTTTATTTCATCCTTAAAAATCTACAATACAATAAAAGAATATTCAGTTATGATAAAATTATGCTCGATCTCCGAGATGAAAAACTTCATAACTTGCCATTTTTAAAATTGCATATGAGACTAAAAATGTTAAAGAAACATATATCCAATAACAAAGACAGTTCATTGGCTATAGCAAGTCAACATAACATATCACACATTTATAATTATGTGTGGTGACTAAACAATCTGTGCACTTCTTATTGATTCATCATATATCCAATGCTACAAACTATTCATCGGCTATATTGGGTCAACATAACATATCATATATGTATAGTTATGTGTCGTGTCTAAGCAATCTATTCATTTCTTATTGATTCACCTATGATTTATATGATTTTAAAAGGAAACAACATTAAATTGCACTGTTGAGATGATATTCATTAATTGCACTGCCGAAATTGATATTATTTGATAATTATGTGTGATGTAGTTAGGGTTGTTCTTTGGCTTCAAATACTGACATGATGTGGTTAGGGATATTCTATTTGATATTTTTCAGTGTGCTGGTATTTTCATGAAGAAAGAAGAGTCTATGAACTTTTTGACGGACCCGCTGGATGGCAGATCCACACTTATGCCAACAGACATTTTGGTCTTTGGATGGGTAGGAGGGAAGCAAACTTGTGTGTATATTACTAGGATCTCCCCTCTCGTTGGTTTGATAGCGGGACATGCTGCTTTGAAAGCCACCGCGTGCAAAGTGACAAAACACGAGAATGCATGCATTGAAAATCAACAAGTGTTTATACCTTCCGCATTTGATACCATTGGTTTTCTCACACCAGAGGCGGTGGACCTCCTCAACAGAGTCCAATGGGTCATGCATACTAATGTTTTATCTCATACATCCACAAATGTTGTTTTCAAAAGAATTAGTTTTCCATCTAGAAAGGGCTAACGGCGTATCTTGTTGCCCGTTTGCCTTCCGTCGATATGTATTGATCTTTTATTTCAAATGATGAAGGATATATAATAATAGGGAATAAAATTGTTGAAAAAAATGTAGATCAAAATAATATTCGGTTCCGATAGAATTACGTTCTCTCTATAAGGCATAAACCTTTATAACTTGCCATCTATGATTAGTAATTTTCAAAACATCAAACAAAGCTAGATTTCATCCCTTGAGAAATTTGTAAAACTTCCCTATCATTATCTCTTCATCAGTAGCCTAAAAACACTTCCCCTGACATTATCAAACACATAAACAAACAGAACACATTAAACCAATGCAAAGTAAAGTAATGAAGCAAAGATATATCAAATAGCTACCTCATAACACCCCCTCTGGTAAATATCATAATAACTTCCGCTTTGGGCTCATTAAACTCGGTGGGAAAACATCCCATGGAGATCACCCATCCTCCCACCTGGGCACACATAAATGTAGTGTATATGTTGCACTCACGACTTTAAAACGCATTATGACAGGAAAGGTATCCACACCCCTTATAAGAAATGCTTAGCTCTCCTTCCTAGCCGACGTGGGATCAGATGCAAGTATCCACCCACCTTCACCCCCTTTATAGGGTCCAACATCCTTGTCGAATACATCGACCCATTCCCTAGCTCTTCTACCATTGGTCTAAGCGTTAGAAATAAATGCTTAATGAATTAACCCCATAATGAACCTAATCTAAACGTCAAACATTTTCTCGTTTAAATCTTCCTAGTTGTTCTAAAAATGACCATAAATCACTCGTGAGTCGTTTGATGTTGTGGTTGATGATATTTCCATATTTATACATATTTTAGGCATTATTTTAAAACGTTTAAGCTATAATTTGGTAAAAATGCAACGATATTTGGTGCTTATTGAGTTAAATTACATTTTGCAGCCAAATAGGACATTCTTCAAGAAAAAGGACCAAACTTGAAGAAAGATGAAAACTTGGAGGTCAAAGCTAGCAAAAACATGGAAGAAGAGAAGAAGTCATGCAAAAACTGCATGCCATGACATGGCGATCTAAAGGCCACGACGTGGCCACCTGTCCTGACATAGAAGCTTCCGGAGACTTAGGGCCTACACATTTTAAGTGTTTCCCACGGCGTGGCATCTATTCCCCACGTTGTGGTAGCCATAAATTTGGTATCTATATAAACCGGACATTTGGTTGAATTCCAGAGGTTGGCTTAAGGATAAAGCTAAGGATTATGATTGAAAACCCTTAGACAACCCTCGGAAGTGAAGATTTCGTTTTGCACTCAAGCTTTGAAGATAACTGAATGAAGATCATCATTGAATCATTTAGTTTGCTAGATTTTATCATGTCTGTTCTTGTTAACTTCGATTTTATGTTTGTTTCTGTTTTAGTTATGGGCTAATCATCCCATACTTCTATTTGGTGAAGATGAACCCGAATCTTATGTGTTGAATTCGAATTAATGGATGGTTTATGTTGATTTTATTTGTGTTTGATAATCAGAATCCTAACATGTTGAAGTTTTAGTTTTTATTGCTTATTAATCAAGTTGTGTGTGATAGATAATCATTCTAGTTACATGAATTTGTTACATAATTGTTTATGATTATTAAATAATTAGACCTAGTGATTAATCAAATCCTAGGGTTAAGTAATTAAAAGTTAATAACTTTAACTGTGTTAGAGAGAATAATTGAACATTAATTTGTGCTTGAATTGCTTTTCTTGATCTAGGAGAGGTAATTTATCGATTTATCATTCATAGGCTAATTCATTCTTATATCAATTTAGTGTTTAACTTGTGCTTGATCATTGCATGGTAATTCATAAATTGGTACATCTAGGTATTTGATGATAATAACTAGTAATTTAAAGAATTGGTAATTAATATAATCCATCCACTAGAAATCAACCATAAGAGAGGGGGAAATCGGAACTAAACAGAAGTACTCTTTAATCTTGAAGTAAATGTCATCTTCTTTGCTTGTTAGTTTTAATAATTGATAGTAGTTTGAATTAAGTTACTGAACTTGCAAAATCTGTAAAAACCCAATATAAAGTTTGTTTACTTAGTTTAATTAAAAGTAGTTATTTTAATTAATTAAATTTCGTTCCCTGTATTTGACACCCGACTTACCTAATCTATTCTATCATCCGACTAGGTACACTGCCTATAGGTCCATAAATTAGTTAAATTAGTTAGGTTTATAAATTTAAAAGTTGATAGGTATAATTTTTCACATCAAGTTTTTGGCGTCGTTGCCGGGGAACGACTTATTTGATTTTTAGTTTAACTACTTTTAGTTATTCGATCCTTTTTGTGGGATAAAAACCGCAAAAGTTATTTTTTAGCAGTTATTTAATTTTTCTGTTTGTTCAGCAGCCACGTCGTGGGCATCTTTGGCCACGTCTTGGTCACTAAACATATAGTTTTTAGTTTATATATTTTTATTCGTTTTATGCATTTTTGTTTTTGTTTCAGTTATTTATGAACCGAGGATCAAAAACTCCAATTGTTCCACCACTTAAAGATCCAGAATCGACTTCTCATAAGAAGAAAGACAAGAGGGTCGGCGAGTCAAGCAACACTTTTCAATCCGGCAACTTTGAGCACTTTGAGAAGACTCCAAGCAAGAAAGAAGTAGGATATGAGGCAGAAACAGCAAGCAATTCAGAGGACGACATCAAGATCAAAGTAGAAGAGATGGAAGACATAATAGATATGACCATGGAAGAGAACAAGAAGCGGATGCGTGATAACAGGCCGGATCTTATGCAACCCGAAATTCCAGACAATGCCATTTTCGAACTGAATGGGCATATTTTGACCATGTTAAAAGATATCCCATTCGACGGGAAATATTAGGAAGATGCCTACAAGCATATTAATGAGGTGAACGACATTGCTAACTATTTCTATATCCCAAATATACCTCGTGCAACGGTGTTGTTGCAGATGCTTCCGGTGACTTTTAGAGGAGCGACAAAAGATTGGCTCAAGGCACTTCCACCCGGCGCTATCACTACGTGGGCTCAACTTCGTGAAGAGTTCATCCAACAATTTAGTCCATCATCCAAGGTTGCAAAATTAAAGCATGGGAGAGGTACAAAGGTCTTCTTATAAATTGTCATCAACATGACTTGAACATGCCACAAGAGGTATATATATTCTATGATAGGGTGAACGTTAGAACGAGGCAGCTTCTTGATTCTCAAGGACTGATTACTAAAAAGAATCCAACCACAATTATAGAGTTAATTGAAGAGTTCACGAAGCACTCAAGAGAATACCATAACCCGCGAGAGGACACTACAAGAGGTAAAGGAGATGGAGGGAACAAGAACTTGGGAGCAATAATTGCTAAACTAGAGAATATGGATCAACGAATGACGAAAATGGATCAGTCCATACATGCCATACGAGTTGGATGTGCCAATTGCAATGGGCCGCACTTGACCAAATATTGTGATCTAGATTGAAATGGGAACTGAAAAGCCCAAGTATGTTACTTGAGTGGAGACAAGTACGATATGGATTGGAGGGAACCAAAGAAGGAGTGGTTGCCTTACGATGAATACAAGAAGGAAAAAAATGAGAAATATATCCAAAACGGCCGAGGTTTTTATCAAAAAGAACCACCAGTCGAAAACAAGTCCGAGTTCGAGTCAATTCTTGCACTCTTTGCATCTGTTTCTGAGAAGAGGCATGACACAACTGACGCTACGATAAGAAACCAATAAGCAGCAATATCGAGCATTGAAACTCAATTGGGTCAATTGAGTAAACTCGTAAACGAGAGGTTACCTCCTAAAAATCCCGATCTAAAACCACAACCTCATGATATGGCTATATACACTAAAAAGAGGAAGATTCTGAGCCATTTGTGTTGTATGCTACAGATACCTAACATCCCAATCCACAACCAGAAAAATTGGAGCATGAAGCAGCAAAAGAAAAACCATCTGCCCAGTGCCCACGACGTGGCGATCACGAGGCTACGCCGTGGGCACTATAGAATAAAAATTCTTCATTTTTAATACCGTACCAGCCTCCTCTGCCATATCCATCTCGAGCCCTCAAGAATCCTCTGGAGATGGAAGATAATAAATTCAAGGAAAAAGTGCTATCCCTTTCTATCAATGCTCCATTCCTCAAATCCATGGCTAAGCTTCCTAAATTTGATAAGGATGTGATGACGAACCGAAAAGAGTTGGAAAAAGCATCCACTATAGTTCTTAGTGAATTGTGTTCTACTGCAATAATTGATGGATTGCCGATAAAAATGGGAGATCCGGGCAGATTGACTTTGCCTTGTGAATTTGACAATTCTACTTCAACAAATGCTTTAGCCGATTCGGGGGCTAGCATCAATCTCATGCCATATTCTTTTTATAAGAAGCACAGTCTACCAAGGCTACAAAAGATGAGAATGACACTATGAATGGCGGATCACTCGATCACTCACCATTGTTGAAGATTTGTTGGTGAAAGTTGGAAAATTTATTTTTCCAGTGGATTTGTGGTGTTAGACATGAAAGAAGATGAAGACCTTCCCATAATCTTGAGAAGACCATTCTTGAGCACCGCAAGATTTCTTGTTGACATCCATGATTCTAAGCTTACACTTCGTTTAGAAGACGAAGAAATAACTTTTGAAATGAACCAAAGAGTGAGTTATGACCAGCCAATAGATGAGGTGTTAGGGGTGAATGATGTGGAAGGTAAAAGAATAGAAGAATGTCCCAACGAGTTAGATGAGATAGAGAAGTTGATGTAGGAGGACTTGAAAGCATGGGAGAAGCCTTAAGTTGAAGAAGTAAAGTGTTCCAAGCCAAAATCTTCAATTCCTATGACCTTTGAAGTGTTCGCGTTCACTACACCTAAGGCTCAATTAGATGAAGCAGTTAAAGAAGAAAAGTTGGATTTGGATGATGAAGAGGAGATGAGTGAGGAGGAGATTGAACAAGAGAAAAATGATCCAACCATTGATAAGATGGAAGTGGAAGAAAGAGAAGAAAAAAAAAGATGATAGGAAGACGCAACTTGCTAGAAAAAGTAAAGGGGTGAAGCCCACGCATGAGGAAAGCGATTGTCACACCTTGCCCGGCCGTCGGCGGAAACGCCAGGCAGTGCGACGTAGGGATGTTGGTTCTCAGTCCTTGAACATATATTGAACAGTACAAAAAAAATATGTAACATAAACATCTATTTTATTTATAGATAAAACATTACATCGGATTCTAGGGTTCCTATTACAGAAAGGTGTCCTAACAGATAGACATGAACGATAAACTACATGGGTTTTCTACCTGCTTCCTCCACCATCTGGTGCTTCCGAGAGTGTAGGCTTCCACCTCACGGTTTCCTAGGAATACTTGCGGTTTCGAAAACGTCAACGTAATGTTGGCGAGCTCACAAGTTTTTAGAGTTTTCGAATATGGGAAACTATTAAGAATCTTTTTTCTTTGAGAAAAACCTTTCTTAAATATTTTATTAACCTAGCTTTCTATCTTTTTAGGATATCTAACGATCCTATCTTTTATCTTATTAGGATATCATTTATTAATCTAATTTATTATCATTTTAGGATATCTAACGATCCAAACGTATTTTAATTAGGATATTTTTTATTAATACTAATTTACTATCTTTTTAGGAAATCTAACGATCCTAATATATTTTAATTACCATTCCAGGCATTCATAATGGTAATCTAAACTCTGGTGATTTTAATGTATTACCATGAGCTCCTATAATCGACTATACTCTAAGATGATCTAATGTATTATTGTGAGTCCTTATAATCGACGCTTTCAGGCTCCCGCAAGATGAACGATTAGAGGTATTAGGCAAATATTGAATTTAATCAAGGCCATTGGACGAATTATCAACTCATTAACGTATTGACCTTCGGTATTTATCTTTTGTCTTTAATATTTTATCTTTCCATAATTACCCACACACACACACACACACACACACACACACATATATATATATATATATATATATATATATATATATATATATATATATATCACACTATCTTTGTATATACGTCTTTCGGGTATATATATATATATATATATATATATATATATATATATATATATATACATTTTTTATCGTATAAATATGTATTTGATAATTATATTTTATGATCTCATAATTATCTAGTATATATAAATTGTCATATATACACCCTAATTATGGTTATTTTAAAAGGATATTTGGGCAGCGTAAAAACTAAGTACACTGCATATCCCTAAATTTGTCTAGCATAACTCTTAGGTACTAATATTTCCTATGAATTTGGCCATTATAACGTCTAGGTATTATTTACTCCTACACTATCGGGCATCATAACTCTTAGACACAATACATATCTTACGACTAGGCATAGTATCTATAGCTATGCTATCCCAAGGCATCTAACTTTATATAATGATTTGATATTAATAACATAAATTTTTTTATAAAACCATTTGATAAGCATGTATTCCCCCCCCCCCCCCCGTAAAACATTTAAACCAGTAAAATAGGGGCCGTGAACGCACTTGTAAAGTCTGAAACTAATGAAGTAGGGTAGAATCAGGACTCGGGACTCGAAGATCGCCTCGGGATCGACCGGAATCAAGAGTATAATAATAATAACTAATATATAAAATTTTCTAAGGATTTTTGAGAGATTGTGAAGGAATTGTCGAAGAAAATGAGAGAATAGAAGAAAATTGGGCTATGAGAAGTGAAAGGGAGGCATCATCCTTTTAGAGGCAAAAATCTGAAGTGTGCCTCGTGCAAAAGATGTGTGCGCCGTGCAAATGGGATGAGCCTGGAGGTGTCACATGTCACTTTCCTGGTGGTGTCACGTCGCCCTTCTAGAAGTTGTGCGCGACATGCAACCTTCCTGCGTTGGACGCTTCTCGAAAAAACTTCAAAAATTTGTATCTACTTCACACGAACTCCGTTTTTGACATTCTTTATAACCACGCATAGCTCTCGATGGGTACTACAACGTTTCTTTAGGTTGTATTGGCTAATTTCGACTTTTGTTTTTAACCCTTATTTTTATATGATTTAATGATTTATAAAAATCGTAACTCTCTCGTACAGACTCCGATTTTTGTTTTCCTTTTACCAAAATTCCTAACTTAAAGTATACTACATTTTTCCTTTTGGTGACTTTACCCAAAAGTCAATCATTCTCTCCATACCGTTTGACGTTAATAATTTTTAACTACGCGACTGATTTTTATATATTAGAAAATTCATATCTCCTTCATATGAATTCGAATTATTATGAAATTTATATTTTTTTGGTTCGGGATTGCGCGTACTTTCGAAATATAATAATATATATATATATATATATATATATATATATATATATATATATATATATATATATATATATATATATATATTGTGACAACCCGGAAAATTTTTGCTTTTAAAGCTCAGTCAGTCAACTCATCAGAGTGTCAGACTCATTGGTAACGAGTTCTAGCATGGTTAAAGGTCATTCTAAGGAGTTTTAAGCCTAGTACACTTAAGGAATAAGTGTTAGAATGTACCTGCTAGAGACACTGTGCAAACATTAGGGCCTTAACCTCATCATAAGGAGTTCACGGCCACAAAGCCAATGAGTTTACGGCCGTAAACTCAAGTCCATATATATGGCCCTTGATCATTTCTAGCCATTCTTTCACTTCCAAACTCAAGAACTTCCAGTCATAAAAAACGTAAGTGTTCTTTCCTTGATTTGTTGTTACACTTCATCTCCTAGTTACACTCTTTGATTTCATCCATGAAAACATTCATTTCAACTAGATCTTCAAATCTTCAAGTTTCACCAAGAACACACACTAGTGTTCTTGGCCAAAATCGACCTTTTCAAGCTTCTATATCGTAAGTACTCTTCCCTAAACATGTTATCTAGTTAATACTCATGCTTAGAGCCTTGAAAACATCAAGAATGAAGGACCAAAAGGAGTTTACGGCCAAGCTATCTCCCATGGCCGTAAACCCCTATAAGGGTGCCATTTGAGCCCTAAACTCTTCCTAAGGCTTGGACTTGAGGCTAGAACACTCCCATGTGCTTTGTAAGACCTTGAACCATCACCAAACTCATCATTTAGAGAGTTTACGGCCCATAAGTAAACACCCTTGGCCGTAAACTCCAATTAAGGTCAAGTCTTGGACCTTAAACACTTCTAGACCCTTGCTAAACCTTAGAACACTTGAACCCTTGAGACTCCTTACCTTTAAGACCCTAAATGTGACCATTTAGAGAGTTTACGGCCAGGAGTAAACTTCCTTGGCCGTAAACACCTCAACACTCACCATTGAGTTGGTCTTTCTCATCCTTGTGTAGAGCAAAAATCCCTCAAGATTCCCTAGCCTTCAAACACCCTCATATGCATCTTTGACCATGAGTTTACGGCCGTAAACTCCCTTGGTCGTAAACACCAAACCATGGCCTCAAACACCCTTTAGATGAATCACATGTGATTCCAACACTTGGTCAAGGTGTTTCCTAGTCCTGTGAGATGTTTCCTAGCATTTGGTTGCTTCCAAGAACTATATTTATGTCAATACATGCCAATGTGTGTCATTTAGGACTTGTTGTGTCTCGGGACTTCATTCATGGAACTTCTCATCCTTACGCGCATATTCGTTGAATCACCCACATCAGGTGAGTTCATACCCCGTAATGAATCTTTTAACTGTTTTAAATGATTTTAAGGGGGGGGGGGGAATACAAGTTGAACACAATGATAATTGTGTAAATGTTTGTTATAAACATCTTTCAAAAGAATGTTTATGTCTTTTATAAGTGATCAAAACATTTCAAAAACTCTTTTAAAGTTATGTTACTTTATAGTTTCACAAAACTCCGTTTTTAAAGTACAAGCATAACTTAGTAGATAAAAGAGTATTTTCAATAACAGTTCAAGTAAAACACTAGTAAACTATAATAGGTATAGTTTCGGAAGACACTATTCATTTCTTATAGTACAATGAAGCATACAAAGAGTCAGTTCATACATGAGTCAGAACACACTATTTTGAGAAACATTTCACACTACACACTATGCAAGAGAGTATACTATACACTAGTACAGAGAGAACATTACTACACTATGACTTACTATACAAACACTGTTATAAGATAAATAAATGTGACATACTATTTAAGGATACAACAATACAGTGTTGTATCATTTTGTAACCAGAGTCTCCTGGAGGGAGAGCGGGCATCTTGTGTATAGATCTATACGGGACAGACACTCCCACACCCTGACTGCTAGCTACAGTCCCAGCCGATAAGGCCAAGGGGTGACAAATGTCACCTCACTACATATGACACCGGAGGGTCATCTTTTATTCAGTCGTCGATCAGCATGGTTACATACGAGTTCACATTTAAACCTTTAATTAACCAACTTGAGATTAAAGGCAAAAAGACTCCCCGAGGTGTATTGCCCATTTAATACCACCTATAGTCTGTATTTTATTACAAAACGACTCCCCGAGGTGTATTGTACATTTATTACTACCTGGAGTCGGTATTTTATTACTTTATAGCCAGCAGTGTCACTGCTGAGGTAAAACATTATTTTCCCTATTACATTTACTTTGTGAACTTCTCACATATTCATTAATGTATAAACTATATTTAGTTAATGAGAGTCTCACTCGGGAAAATACACACTAATACAAGAAACACACATACATAACATTTGATGCCTTGGTAGAAGGCTACGTTTAGTAGAAAGGGCCATAATGCTAAACCTTATGATTCCTTAATGTATACATCATAGGATACATATATATTAATAGGATCCGACAGGTAATAGGATGTATGCTCTCCGCTTCATTTCATGTTCCTTGTTTGGTTGTGGGCTTGGAGCAGATTCACCTAGTCTATTATCTATTCGATTCTAGATATATATGTCCAGTATACATTGAGTCATCATAAGGGTACCAGGTATGGGTCAAGTCATAGGACATAGAGTCGATGCACAGTTTTCTAGTACAGAACATACTTTCTAAATCAGAACTTTTGGTATACAAAACTAGAAACTTACCAGTTAAGGGTTTAATCCATTTTATTAAACCAGTATAACTTAAAGGACCTTAGGTGATTAACTCTATAATACTTTAGTTTATACATCATGGGTATATATCATTAATACCCAATAGGTAGTTGGATGTGTGTTTTCCGCCTTACTTCATGTTACTAGTTTGGTTGTGGGCTTAGGGCAGATTCACCCAATTAACCCTCTATCCGATATTAGATCATATATAACCAATATAAACTAAGTGATTATAGAAGTAATCAATGTGGTCACCATTTTATTATAAGAAATAAGGGTTTTTCTTAAAGAATCTTTTCATTAAATATAAAAAACCATTACAATTAACTCCATGAGTAACAAGTGAACACGCCAGGGTTACATACAATAGTGATCTAACAAACAATGGAATGTGTGCTATCCGCCTTACTCCCTGTTCCTTATTGGTGGTGAGCTTAGGGCAGATGTGCACAGTCGGTTGCTTGTTTACTCTGAGTTTTATATCACTTGTATCCATTTAGTACTCATAGAAGGGATTGTAGGATCATTTTTACGTATCTTTCATCAAAGTAGGAAATATAGGATTTCCTAAGAGGAACAGACAAACTTTTCTAAACAGAACTTACAACTCACTACATTTTTCAACTACATTTTCAACAGCATTTTACTACAACATTTTACAACTTACTTACATCACTAAAATCTTATGAACTCACCAGATTAATTGCTGATCAACTCTTTCAAATAACTTGTATTCTCAGGAGCCTAGTAGACAGGTACTCGCACTAGGATTCAGAAGATGGAGCAGTATAGCTTCAAGTCTTGTTTGTTATTTGCTTATGTATTCTATGTTTCGTGAACACACACCTTGTAAACACTTTCCTTCTAATGAAATGGTTGTTTATTACTTTGATTACTATGATGCATGTCTTGTGATACTAAACATGACGTCCTCCACCCCAGAACGTTTCCGCCGTTCCGGTTTTGAGGTGTGACATACATATATATATATATATATATATATATATATATATATATATATATATATATATATATATATATATATATATATATATATATATATATATATATATGTTTCAAAGGAATAGTTTTAACGACGTACGAACGATTTGGTTGATTTTTTACTATTTATCTTAATACAAAACTTTATATTTTTGTCATATGTTGATATAAATAACGTATTAAGTCTATTACATTTGACGTTGGTCACTTTTCGTAAATAACGATTGGTGCCAAAAGTCACAGTTGTTACATTCTCCCCCGTTTAAGGAATTTCGTCCCCGAAATTCAACTAGGAGTGCCAAACGCGAAGGCACCACTTGGAAGAAATTACAATTATATTTTTAATTACTATTAACCATCTTTATATTTTAGTTCTATAGAGAATGAATAGGATCCTTAGATTTTAGAACTAATGGTAATGATTAATAAAACAACCACCTATCATTAGGGTATTTCCCTCGGATAATAGTGATTTTATTTTATAAACAATCACCTAGCATCGAGATAGTCGTGATTTTTAACCCATCAGTTGATTACTTACTAATGTCTAGAGGGGATAGATTATGTATTAAGATTTTAGAGTGAGAGTGATCTCTAAGTACTACTGATACTAAGAGTGAGAGTGATCCCTCAGTCAAGTACTTACTGATACCAAGAGTCAGAGTGAGAGTGATCCCTCAGTCAAGTACTTACTTATACCAAGAGTGAGAGTGAAAGTGATCACACAGTTAAGTACTTACTGATACCAAGAGTGAGAGTGAGAGTGATCCCTCAGTCAAGTACTTACTGAGATTTTAGAGTGTCTATAATAACTAAAAGGTTTCTTAATAATTCTTTTCAGAATTTTCATAGGATCCTAGTATTACCACAAGGATTCTTTTACCTTTCATTATCATCCGTTCTAATGTTATCTAATTATCTGGTGAATACTATCACATGATCCTAAAATTGGACAGTTTTTCGACTGTCTGATTCCTCCTTATTACGCTTAGACTCAGACGAGAGCTACGCAATAGGGTTGAACCATACTTTCTAAAACTATTTAATTCTTGAATCATATAACCTATGTATCCATCCTATAATTAATAACATGTGTTTCTTAGATTTATATTTTAACGTGTTTTTATCTATCGTTTATAAAACTATATCATTTTCTAGTTTGCTGGTAAGTCATAAAGAAGGACTTACCAATTCTTAGGGGAAGAATTTGGGCAGCGTCGCTCATGCCAATGACAAATGCTCTTCCTTGAGCATTACCTCTTTGATTTTCCAACCTTGGGGATTCTCTTTTGAAGTGGCCCACTTCTCCACGTTCATAATAGTTGCAGTTCTTGCTAATACCAATTCTTTGGGTAGTGGCGAGTGGCAGACTCCTACAAGACTTAGTTGTGTGGCCCTTTTTGCCGCAGTTATTACAAATTAACTCTCTACATGCACCCACATGATGGTAGTTACTTATTTCATACCGGAAGTTCTCCTGCATACTACCTTAAAGGAGTGAGTGACATCATGTTTGTTACAAATATTTTCCCTAAATCTTGCTTCTAACATGCTTCTTGCTCTGAATCTTCATCAGGCTTTCTTTTGCTATTTTATGATCCTAGGAGATATGATTTTATAAACATCGTGCCCTGTCGGATTACCTGATTGCTCAGGGTAAAGGCCAGCCTCTTGGCACTATCGTAAGTAGTTGACCGGGAAGCCGTAACCAGTCCATGGATAGTCTGAACTAAACCCCATATATACCTTTCTACTTTCCTGTATTTGGGGTGGCAAAACTGGGACAGAAGATGGAAAGATCATTGAAGCGACTAGTATAAGCTACAATGTTTGTATCTTGCAGGGTAAGATTCTAGAGCTCCTGTTTAAGCTTTTACATCTCTTCTCTAGGACAATACTCTTCAATTAGGATTTTCTTTAGATCGTCCCAGGAGATGGCATTAGATGTCCTAACTCCCATGGGCTTGACATGAACGTTCCACCATGACAATGTTGCGCCCTCGAAGGTACAGGAAGCAAACCCAACTTTGCAATCTTCAGTGCAGAAGCTGATCTTAACTATTGACTCCATCTTCTCGATCCATCGAGTCAGTCCTACTACTCCTTCATTTCCTAAGAAGGGCTTGGGCTTTCAAACCATGGACTCTTTACAAGTACATGCTCTTGGGTGGCTTCCATTATCACCTTGTGTACTATCTCCTACAGTTCCTCCACCTTGTCCAGATTCGACATTCTTATCGGCTAGGGCTTCAGCGTCTCGTTGAGTGATCAACGCCTCCATAGCTGCTGCATCAAGGTTTGGTTGTGCCCTGGTGTTTATTATGATGGATCTTCTTTGAGGCATTTTTGGATCCTAATATAGTTATTGAAATAGAGCGTGTTAGTCGATGACGCCTTTTACGGATGCAAGTGGTAACGGCTAAGCGCATGAGTTAGTGTTAAAAAAATATCACAAAAATGTCTATGTTAGGAGGGGAAAGCTTCGATGTACTAAAAGGATATATCTAAGAGGATAGTGACGATACGCCTTTCTTGCGTAACCAAACTTCTTATAATCTGTAGACTTAGGGCATAACTTGGAAGCCTACCACACTAAGTTAGGGATATATTGCTAAGCGGATCGAGTTCTTATCTTTATCGTACAGGCACTCGTGTTTGCGACGATGACTTTTTCTCTGCAACTTGTGCGTGGAGATTTAATCCTTTGATCCAGTCTTAGCTCCTTATCTAACCCTTGGGTCATATTAGACCGACTTATGGAACTTATTTTGATGATTCCCAACTCATCATTAACTTGCGATACGTTTTCCTAGGTATAGCGGAACTAAATGACGTTTCGAGGGAAAGGAATAGGTAGTGAATCCAATGTTGATTTCTGGCATCAACTTCCTACTTGGTGGTATTTATCTCCTCCTTAGCAGGATCGTTCACCTCAAAGGACTCTAAAGGGTCCTCGGAGGGCTCTGATGACGATTCAGCTGGCTCTCTAATTATTTATGAGGAATCATCCTTCTTGTGGGGTTCCTCGTCAGGTTTAGGGAAAAGTATGGGTATCTTTGGTCTTAAGAGGGGATGTAATAACTTGATCTTTCTCTGGAAATGGTCTTGTTACCCTGTTTCCAAGAACTTTCATTCTTGCATGACCTGAATGATATCTTCCCTAGATAGTACTGGTATATACCGCTGTATTTCTAAGCTCTATGGGATTCTTGAGTGTTTAGTCTATCAACTTCCATATTCAAGTTTAGTTATATGTCGGTCTAAACAAAACTAAGGATATGTGTACATGTTATGCCTAGTTGTGGTTTGGCCCACATTTCGTGCTAATCTCAGATATCATATTTGACCTAAACTCTTGATTTTGGGTTCCTATCTATTTGGTTGTATATATTTAGGTGTTTTCTCATCGAGGGACTGAGTTTATAAAACTTTTTATCAGATGTTTGGTTTTTATTTTATTAATTCTTGTTTTGTACTTCCAGACTATTAATTAAGGATCGGCCAGGTAGGAAAAGTTGGAGCGCAGGACAATTTTGGCGTATAGTTGTTCTGAAATCCAGCAACCCAAAGCGCCAATTTCCAGCCTAGGCACCTTTCCCATAAGTAGTCTATTAGTAGGGTAATTAATATTAATACTTCTTATCTGTAGGTTTGAGGACAAACTTAATCGGAGTATAAGCCCCTAGGCTATAGTCGTATTTCATAAGGAAGTACTAGTTCGCTGTAGCCAAAGCTCTGATACCAATCTGTCACACCCTGCCCGACCGTCGACGGAAATGCCAGGCAATGTGACGTAGGGATGTTGGTTCTCAATCATTGAACATATATTGCACAGTACAAAACAAAATATGTAACATAAACATCTATTTTATTTATAGATAAAACGTTACATCAGATTTCTAGGTTTCCTATTACAGAATGGTGTCCAAATCGATAGACATGAACGATAAACTACAAAGGTTTTCTAGCTATTTCCTCCATCATCTGTGTGACATCCCCATTTTTACGGCCGGAAAAGACCAATTTTGTTTATGCTTTTTAATAAAAATCAGAGTAGCTTCTTAAGAAAAGAGTTGCGGAATGTGTTCCCAAAACAAAATATGATAAAAATTCATCAAATCATTTCTTAAAGAAATGTATTTTCATTACATTACAAAAACTCGGGATGTCAATCATCGATACAGATCATAAGCATAAACCAAAAACATCGTAGACCACAAAACACAATCTGGCCTAAAATCCATGATCTCTCGTCAAGTCATCCAACTATGCTTTTGCCACTACCTGTAATACAAGAAACTGAGTGGGTCAGGCTAGGGAGCCTGGTGAGCATATATGCTTTTCAACCCACAATAAATAAGTTTATTATTTCAACAATCATTAAACCCGATTACCCGTTCTCGTTATCCTCACCTTACGTCCCTAAAGCATCTATCTTAAGGAACCTATCCTAAGGAATTTCATCGGGATGGACACTACTTCTAAGGGGATTCCTCAGCCATATGTGTCCGTAAGGCAACTATGGGGGGATGGAGTACACCGGTGAACACATCGTTCACAACACCTACAGGTTGCGAGCCTGCTAGCGTTCCACTAGACTTCCTAGAAAAGTCTGTGGTCGTCATCCATACTCCGCTAGATGACTGGATCAACGTCAACATCGAGGCCTCTCATCATTTTATTTCATCACACACCAACTATTTCATCTACCCATGTTTTACCCAACACATTTGTAGATATAAAACACATATACAGCTCAGATCTGGAAAACAAAGTTTAAATCTTTCATACAACATAGATCTCAAAGTATAAAACATACATATACAGTTTAGATCTGAAAAGTTTAGATCTGAAGTGAGAAAGTCTAGATCTGAAGGAAAAAGTTAAGATCTTAAAGAAAAGGGTTAGATCTGACAAAAAAATACATATACCATTCTCTGAAGAAAAGTCTTAGATCTAAAACGAAAAAGTTTAGATCCGAAGGAAAAATCTAGATCTGCAGGAGAAAGTTCAGATCTTTCATCCAGCAAACATCTCAGGTAAATAGACAACATATATTTACACACATAGCACGTAATTTATATAAAATACTTCATATCTATGTGTAAGATGAAAGTGACTATACATACACCTGATAAGGAGTGATTCGGACATCACTTCGCTTCTTAAAATAATCTTCTTTGACGAAACCGGGAAGTTTGCTTGAAAACCGGGCTCCGCGCGGGTAGAGTTTCAAACAGAAAAACTCTTTTTCTCGGAGACTCTGGGCTCTCCGAGGCTTTCTTCAAGTGCTAGGGAAGTTTCCTAGGCTTTTAGGGGGTTTGGGGGCTTAGAGAGAGATTCTAGAGAGAGAAAGAGAAGTTGGAAGGTGTGAGAAAAGTGTTGCACCCGGCACCTCTATTTATAGGCTGGCTAGCAGACCAACTCGTCGATTTGGCTTCCAACTCATCGATTCCATGGCCAGGTGTCACCATTCTGGTGGCAGAACGTGGGTGGCCTACATTGTGCCACGTCCCCCCTTTTGCAGCAGCACCCTGTCAACTTCTAAACCCCGTAACTTTCGCATACGAGCTTCGTTTTCGACGTTCTTTATATCCACGCGTAGGTAAAAACAAGATCTACAACTTTCATTTTGACTCTGTTGGCTAATTCTTGACCGATCTTAAATTTAACAGTATGAGGAGATTATATTGTTAAATGACCGCGTAAAATTCATAACTTCTACATAGATGCTCCGTTTTCGTCTGTCTTTTTATCGTTGAGCTCCTATTAATGAGATCTTCAATTGTCATTTAGGTTGCATTGGCCAAAATTTGCTCGATCTAAAATTCGAGTTTCAGGCTGTGCTTTGTTGATCCGAAACTTCGAAAATCATAACTTCCTCATACGAAGTCAGATTTGGGTTTTCTTTTTATGGACGCTCTCGGTTTAACGAACGCTACGACTTTCGTTTAGATCACTAGGGCTAAAAAGTCCTCTATCGTAAATTCACTATTTACGTGGCACAACGTCGTGCCGGTTTTGTCGCGAAACTTCGACATGCCATAACTTCTTCGTTATAACTCGGATTTCGGCGTTCTTTCTATCTCCGGAATCCTTGTCACGACCACTACAACTTTCTTCATAGATATCGGGTTTATCTAACATTTTATTTTTGATGCTTATTTTTTATCCTTTATTTATTATATTGTTATAAACAAGTAATAAGCACACAAAAACACATAATTCACATAATATTCAAGTAATTCATCTTTATTACTTTAAAATGGGTTACAATGGTTGACCTAGAGTATTACATCATCGCATCAATGCTTAGCCTCGAAACACGGGTGTTACAATCTGCTGCTTCCGAGAGTGTAGGCTTCCATCTCACAGATTCCTCGGAATACATGCGGTTTTGAAAACGTTAATGTAATGTTGGTGAGCTCACAGGTTTTTAGAGTTTTCGATTTTGGCAAACTTTTAAAAATCCTTTTTCATTAAGAAAAACCTTTCTTAAATATTTTATTAAACTACCTTTCTATCTTTTTAGGATATCTAATGATCATATCTTTTATCTTATTACGATATCATTTATTAATCCTAATTTATTATATTTTTAGCATATCTAACGATCCTAGCGTATTTTAATTATGATATTTTTATGTGACAACCCGAAAATCTTTGCCTTGTAAGTTCAGCCATTCAATCCAACAGTGTGTCAGACTCGTTTCTGCTATCATTTAGCCTTGTTTAGAGTCCGTTTAAAGGTTCCAAGCTCAGTACATTCAAGCATTAAGTATAGGATTAGATCGCGTACACTTTTAGCCTTGAAATCAAGCCCTACACTCCATTTGAGGGAGTGTACGGCCGTACACACATGTGTGTGCGGCCGTACACCCATGTTGGTCGTACACCCCCTCCCTAAAAGTGATATCCTTCCATTTCCAAGCCATTTCTTCAGTTTCCAAGTCTAGAAATCGGATTTCTCTCTCAACTATCATCAAGTTCTTCATCCAAATCCTCCAAAATCGTAAATGATCCTTCTACCCTTCTTGATATCTTCCTTAGTGTTGTAAACATCTCTTTATTCATCCATGAAAACATCTTTTTATATTAGATCTTCATCTTTCACCAAGAACACCAAGAACACACACTTGTTCTTGGTCATTTTGAGCCTTATTGAGCCTCCAGATCGTAAGTACTCCTTCCCTATGCTTAGTACTTGATAGGAACACTAGATTAACACCTTAAAAATGCCCAGAACTCATGAACACAAGGTGTGTGCGGCCGCACACCCATGTGTGGCCGTACACCCCTCAAAACACCCCTAAAGGGCCTTCAAAATGCATTTCTAACTTCAACACTTGATGAGCATTAGTCCCACAAGCCTCCCTACCTTTGGAAAACACTTATGTGCACTCATTACCATGAGTGTGCGGCCACACACCCATGGCCACACACTCCTCAAAGTGGTCGTACACTCCCCTTAGATGAATCACATGTGATTCCAACACTTGGTCAAAGTGTTTCCTAGTCCCTTAAGTTGTTTCCTTGCATTTGGTTGCTTCTAAACCCTATATTTATGCCAATATATGCCATTATATGTCATTTAGGACTCGTTTGTGTCTCGAGAATTCTTTCGTGGAACTTCTCATCCTTACGCGCATATTCGTTTGAATCACCCACATAAGGTGAGTTCATACCCCTATAATGAATCTTTTAAACTGTTTAAAATGCTTTTAAGGGGGGGGGGGGTCAATACAAGTTGAACACAATGATAATTGTGTAATTGTTTGTTATAAACATCTTTCAAAAGATTGTTTATGTCTTTTATAAGTGATCAAAACATTTCAAAAACTCTTTTAAAGTTATGTTACTTTATAGTTTAACAAAACTCCGTTTTTAAAGTACAAGCATAACTTAGTAGAAAAATGAGTTTTTTCAGTAGCAGTTCAAGTAAAATACTAGTAAACTATAAGGGGTATAGTTTAGGGGTTCAGTTCGTACTAGATACTAGAGCATACTATAAAGAGAAACAGGGAGGTAGAAACAATATGTGATAACAAAGAGAATATACTAAGATACTATAACAGAACGAACATACTAAGATACTATAACAGAACGAACATACTAAGATGCTATAGCATGAGAACACTTCAGGATCTAAGTATACCAATAAATCACTAACTCGTTGTTCTAAACAAAAGGTGATAGTTAAATTGGGTATACATGATCCTATAACTTTAATGTGAGCCTACTTCACGGCTCAGCAAATGGTTTGCTGAAGTCGCGTTTGGTTCCCAGAATCTCTTGCAGGGAGAGCGTATAGTATGGGGACTATTCATCACATTATGACCTTAATAAATCAACTACGTTTTAAGGTAATCAGTACGTCAGGATGTCAATTCAAAAGACAACTGTGTACTTATATTTTCCCATTACTTTCATTTTTGTGACAGTTCCACTTGAAAGTTAATGCAAACTATTTTCGAGTCAAGATAGTTATAAACTAGGGAAAACTTACATTTTACAAACGACAACCAGAACAGTCGAGTCTAGTACATTCAGTAGAAAGGGGGCCTATAATGCTAACTTTATGATTCCTTAGTGTATGCATCCAGGGATATATATTAATCGGGTACGACAGGTAGTAGGATGTGTGTTTTCCGCTTCATTTCCTATTCCTTGTTTGGTTGTGGGCTTAGAGCAGATTCACCCAGCCTACTATCTATCCGATCTTAGCTATATATATGTCCCGTATACATCAAGTAATCATAAGGGGTACCAGGTATGGGCCAGGTCATAGGACATTAATTCAATGTATAGTTTTCTAGTACAAAACATACTTTTCAAATAGAACTTTTGATATACAAAACTAGAAACTTACCAGTAAAGGGTTTAATCCATTTTATTAAACCAGTATAACTTAAAGGACCTTAGGTGGCTAATACTATAATACCTTAGTTTATACATCAAGGTTATATATAATTAATATCTGATAGGTAGTTGGATGTGTGCTTTCTGCCTCATTCCCTGTTCCTTGTTTGGTTGTGGGCTTAGGGCAGATCCGCACAATTAACTATCTGTTCGATATTAGATTATATATAGCTAGTATAAACTAAGTGATTATAGAAGGAACCATTGTGGTGACCATTTTATTATAAGAAATAAGGGTTTTCTTAAAGAATCTTTTCATCAAATATAAAGGAACTATTACAGTTAACTCCGTGAGTACCAAGTGAATACGCCAAGGTTATATACAACGACGATCTAACAAACAATGGGATGTGTGCCTTTCGCCTCATTTCCTGTTCCTTGTTTAGTTGTGGGCTTAGGGCAGATATACACAACCGATTGTTTGTTTACTCTGGGTTTTATATAACTTGTATCCATTTAGTACTCATAGAAAGGATTGTAGAGTAATTTTTACTTATCTTTCATCAAAGCAAGAAATATAGGATTTTCTGGAGGAACAGGCGAACTTTTCTAAACAGAACTTACAAACTTACTACAACTTTCTTACAACTTACTTACATCACTAAAATCTTATGAACTCACCAGCTTAAATGCTGATCTACACTTTCAAAATAACTTGTATTCTCAGGAGACCAGTAGACAGGTACGCGCACTGGGATTCAGAAGATGGAGCAGTATAGCTTCATGTCTTATTTTGTTATTTACTTTGTAGTCTATGTTATGTGAACACATACTTTGTAAACACTTTCTTTCTAGTGAAATGGTTGTTTATTACTTTGATTACTATGATGCATGTCTTGTAATACTAAACATGACGTCCTCCACCCCAGAACGTTTCCGTCGTTCCGGTTTTGGGGTGTGACATTTTATTAATCTTAATTTACTATATTTTTAGGAATGCTAACGATCTTAACATATTTTAATTACCATTCCAGACGTTCCTATGGTAATCTAAACTCTATGACAATTTTAATGTATTACCATGAGCTCCTATAATCGACTATACTCTAAGGTGATCTAATGTATTACCGTGAGTCCCTATAATCGACGCTTTCAGGCTCTCGCACGATTAATGATGATAGGTATTGGGCCAATGCTGAATTTAATCATGGCCTTTGGACAAATTATCACCTCACTAACACATTGACCTTAGGTATTTATCTTTTATCTTTAATCTTTAATCTTTCCATAATTACCCATATATATATATATATATATATATATATATATATATATATATATATATACACACACACACACACACACACACACACACACACACATACATCACACTATCTTTGTATATACCTTTTCCGGGTATATATCAAATGATTTTTGTATATATATATATATATATATATATATATATATATATATATATATATATATATATATATATATATATATGTTGAGGTTCAATAGAGAACCATAATTAACAAGGAACCAATGAACCAATCGTGAGCGTCGGAAATCATAATGATCAACGACCAAGGAAATAGATGTACACTTTTATATTGGACGCACACACACCGGATTATACCAAAAAATTCACCTCCTTACCAAAAAACTCACCTCTTTTTTTCGTTTAAAATTTTTTTAGGCCACATTTTTTATCAAAGAAAAACCGAATATACCGTTGTTCTCGATTTTTCGTCCTCTTTCCATAGAGATCCATGTTGATATATAAAAATCCATTTTTTTTTCAAAAAACCCACTTCATTTTGTTAGTTTTTTCAATATCTATGTTTATTTTTATAAAAAAAACTAATTATACCAAAAATATTAATTTTTTGTACTCTATTAATAAACATCAACACCGACTAAAAAAAGAAAAAAAGAAAACCTCGAACAGTGTAGATTCACACTGTGAATCTAAACTGTAAATATTTCAATTTTCAACATTCACAATGTGAAAAAGCTCAATCAGTTCAGATTCACATTGTCAATCTGACTTACTATTATGCACACTGTGAATTTGAGAAGGTTAAAAAAAACTCGATCAGTGTAGATTCACACTGTGAATCTAAACTGTAAATATTTCAATTTTTAGCATTCACAATGTGAAAAAACTCGATCAGTTCAGATTACACTGTGAATCTGACTTACTATTATACACACTGTAAATCTGAGAAGGTTCACAATGTGAATCTGAACAGGTTCACAATATGAATATGAACAGGTTCACAATGTGAATCTGAACTGAAATATCATTTTTTTTACATTAATATGAATCTATGTTTAAAAAGTACAAAAAAACATGAATTTGGATATATTTATTAATTTTTTTCTATAAAAAAATAGACCTTAACTTTTCAACAAAGAAAATGAAGTTGATTTTTTTCGAAAAAAAAAGTTCGTTTTTTATATATCATCATGGATGTCTTTGGAAAGAGGACGAAAAATCGTGAACAACGGTATACTCGGTTTTTTTTCGATAAAAAACATGGCCTAACAAAATTTTAAACGAAAAAAAGGAAGTGGGTTTTGTTATAATCCGGTGCATGTGTCCATTGTAAAAGTCTACAACCCTTCCTTTTGTCGTTGATCGCTTTAAATTTTGACGTTTTTGATTGGTTCCTTGGTTCCTTGATTAATAATGGTTCTCTATTGAACTTTTTCATATATATATATATATATATATATATATATATATATATATATATATATATATATATATATATATATATATATAGGGCTAGGTTATAATATGGATGGATAACTATTGTGTGGATGTGTGGACAGTGTTATTCTATGAGAATTACTAAGATAATAGGTTGTTTAGTAATGTGAATGCGTTCAACCTCACACAACTATTGTCATTTTCATGCATTCTCATTAATTCTTATTCATTTTTGTTCTCACGCATCGTTTTTCACTCATTTTCGTTCTTACAACATACGACTCAATAAACATTCTGACAACATTCTGACAGAATGAGAATAATAATAAAAAAAAGTCAATAATAACCTTATAGACGGTTTAATTAGTGAGAATGTGTGATAATGAAAATAGTTATATAAGATTGAATGTATTCACATTATCAAACAACATATTTTCTCTATCATTCTCACCGAATAGCACTGCCCACACGTCGGCACAATAGATGTCAATCCACATTTGAACCTAGCTCTCTCTCTCTCTCTCTCTCTCTATATATATATATATATATATATATATATATATATATATATATATATATATATAGAGAGAGAGAGAGAGATATGTTTAGGTGTTCAAAGTAATTATTGTGTGATTGTATGCATAAATGTGGGCCAATCAAAATTAAATAAATAATTAAATAATTAAATAAATAAATAGGGTAATTTAGTAATATGATTAACAACTTCCAAAAATAATCTCTATAATCATGGTATTGACTTTTAACCTAATTTCGCCAGGTTTATATCTAGAGTCGTTCCCCTCTTTATCTAATTGACTTTTTTTAACCTTAATTTTATCCCCTTCATAAATCGGCCTCACACCCTTACCATCGGCCAACCATAGCAACTCTATATCTTCAATTCGACATCAACCCAACTCCGGCATCACTCATCTCGACACCTCTGACGTATACAGACCTCACACTAACGAAATCCGGAAAACCGCCACCTGCGGCTATCCCTTTCCTTGTAGTTACTATAAATCGGAAATTCAATGAAAGGAACTCGAGCTAGGGCTGATTGAGATTGGATCCTTCATTAAAGGTACCTTAATTTCGATATTCCTTTGATTTCTTCCTTCTTTCTAATCAAAAACCGCAACCACCACCACCGTAACGGTGGTGACAGCCACCTCCGGCCACCGCTTCCATGATGACAGTGGGTGATGATGTTTCTAGCTTCAATTTCGAGTTTCCAGGGCCCACATCAAGTGGAAAAACTAGCCTTGTTCAGTATCTTGTTGCGATCATTGGGCATGAGTTTGTTCAAATTAACAACCATGAACACACTGATTTACATGAGTATTTGGGTTGTTATATAACTGATGCAAGTGGGAAATTTGTTTTCCAAGAAGGGGTGTTGGTTAAAGCAGTTAGAAATGGTCATTGGATAGTTCTTGATGAACTTAATCTCGCCCCTTCTGATGTTCTAGAAGCATTAAATCGGTTTGTGTATTTTATACAATTTCAATTCTATCGGAATGGAATCACGAATTCAAATTCTATCGGAATGGAAACACGAATTCTAATTATGTTGGAATGGAATATGGATATTTTCTCATTGATTATACATGTTCTACAATTTTTTGTTATTGGTTTTGGTGCAGTTAACATGTCCGCATATTTTTCCAAAGGAATATAGTTTTTTATTTATCATTTGCTAATGCGTTGTTGGATTCTAAACTACAATTGGATTTGTTTTCACAGTAGTTGATGCTTGAAGAACGGACAACAAGATTGAAAGTGTTTCTTAGCAACATTATTCTTTTAGAATGAATTAGTGTATTTTGTTAGATTTTGATGTTTTTTTCCGGATTTGAAAGTTTTTTAGTTTTATTTTTTAACAATAAATGTAATTCTTAGCAATTGTTACATGTATTCTATAAGAATTAATGTAATTTTTGTTTTAATTCTTCAATTGATGGTTCGAGAATTTTGTTATTCTACAAGAAATTTTTAAAGTCATGATCAAGAAAATATGTTCAAGAATATTTTTATTATTTTATGGTTCAAAAATATTTTTATTTTTGAACATACTTAAACATATTCTGTCAAAATGTCCGAATTAAAAACCTTATAATTCGTAAAATCAGTTTTTTAAAATTATAAGAATCTATGATCCCTTAAAATATGCAATTTTCCTTTATTAAATCTATATTAATTGACTAAAATACCCTTCTAGTTAAATTTGATGGTATTTTTCAATTATATTTAATTCAATAATATGTATTAATCACTTTCTTAAAATAAGTAAAATGATTGGCCCACAATCATTCATACATTCACACAATAATTAGTTAGAATATAATAACCTAAGCCTATATATATATATATATATATATATATATATATATATATATATATATATATATATAGTTTTTATCGTATAAATATGTATTTGATAATTATATTTTATGATCTCATAATTATCTAGTATATATAAATTGTAATCTATATACCCTAATTATGGTTATTTTAACAGGATATTTGGGCGGCGTAACAACTAAGTACAATGCATATCCCTAAATTTGTCTAGCATAACTCCTAGGTACTAAGATTTCCTATGGATTTGGCCATTATAACATCTAGGTATTATTTACTCCTAGACTGTCGGGCATCATAACTCTTAGACACAATATCATAGCTTACGACTTGGAATAGTATCTATAGCTACGCTATTCTAAGGCATCTAGCTTTATAAAATGATTTGATATTTATAACATAAACATTTTTACAAAACAATTTGTCTAGCATGTATTCCTCCCCATAAATTGGTATCTCCTTCATACAACTCCGTTTTCGACGTTCTTTATGTCCACACGTAGCTCTCGACGGGTACTACAACTTTCTTTTTGGTTATATTGGCTAATTACGACTTTTATTTTTAGCTCTTATTCTTAAATGATTTAATGATTTTATAAAAATTATAACTCTCTCGTACGGACTCCGATTTTGGTGTTAAATTTACAAAAATTTCTAACTTAAAGAATACTACGATTTTCCTTTTGGTGACTTTACCCAAAAGTCAATCATTCTCTCCATACCGTTTGACGTTAATAGTTTTTAACTATACGACTGAATATGAATTCGGATTTTTATGAAATTTATATTTTTGGGATCGGGATTACGCATACTTTGAATATATATATATATATATATATATATATATATATATATATATATATATATATATATATATGTGTGTGTGTGTGTGTGTGTGTGTTTGTGTGTGTGTGTGTGTGTTTGTGTTTCGGCGCACTAATGTTAACGACGTACGGACGATTTGGTTGATTTTTACTATTTATCTTAATACCAAACTTTATATTTTTGTCATATGTTGATATATATATATATATATATATATATATATATATATATATATATATATATATATATATATATATATATATATATATATATATATATATATATATAACGTATTAAGTCTATTATATTTGACGTTGGTCACTTTTTGTAAATAACGATCAGTGCCAAAAGTCACAATTGTTACAGCGATAATAAAAAGAAGAAAGAAAACTCGAAAAAGAACATAAGGCGAGTTCAAACATACAAAAGACAATGGAAGGAGAAAAAGGAGAAGCGGGAGAGCCCACTCCCACCCACAACAACGTAGGGCGGGAAGGAGTCCAACTCACTACTCCTCCAAAAGAAGCGCTTATAGGGAGGCAACCCGATCATTTTGGTTTGCATTTTTTTCGTTTGTTTGTGTTTTTTTTGTCGTTTTAATTATTTTTAGGATATTTTATTTTCTTATCTTTCTTTCCTGTTTCCATTCAAGTGTGGGGTTATAATAATGAGTTGTGGGATTAAAATGAATTTTAACTTGGATAAAATTTTGAGTTTTTGCGAAAACTAAGACCCCACAGCGTGCACAACGTAGTGAATTGAAAAAGCCCGATATTCATCAGTCCAAAAGGCCCACGACATGGCCTCTTAAAACACCATGACATGGCCTAAATGGGGGACCAGTTCAGATTTGTTTCACTTAAAATAGAAAAAACCAAACCCCACTTTTCTCAAACACACGACTGCGCATGGTCACAGTCCCATACTCGAAAATTTGGCATTTTTCTCCATTTTTGCTTTTCAATTCAAGTCTAATCCATAAAAATGTATGAATTTTTGGTGTTTCTTTTCTCTTAATTTTGTTTGTTATTTGTTTTGAAGATCATGAAGAATTCTAGGGTTAGGATTTCAAAATTCTTGTTTTTGACTTGGAATTATTAGATGCATGTCCGACTTTTGTGTCTAGAAAAGCCCTAGGATGATAACCCTTGAAATTATTGGACCATAGTAGCCTTATTCATGTCCCGATTTAACTTTTGTTGTCGTATGAACGACACAACATGACCTTTCTACGCTACGACATGGCTACTCGGTTTATAGGTTCTATAAGTTTTTTGTTAAGTTGATCGTTTGGGTTTTGTTTTGGGATGGGTTTGTTTGTCTTAATCTGCAGGAATTGGCATCAAGAGGGTCCCAGATTGATGTGTCTAATTTACATGCACTTTACAAATTCCCACAAGATCTGCCACAAGAGATTTTGGAATGATTTAACAACCGTTTGGAGTGGTTACACACAAGGAACTTCACTATTGCTCCAATCATTGCTTGGGTTTGGTTAACACATCATGGAATACTGGATAAAGTGAACCCATATTTGGATAAAATTTATGAGGGTGATGGGATTTCATTCATTTGTAACAGGCGGAGGAACATTTTTGGACTTCAAGAAGCGGTTTATAAGGACCTTTCGGTTGAATTTTTCCCTACAATTACCTTTGAGGAAAACACTATGGATTTGATGTACCCAATAGATATCACATTTAGGCTTGATGGGTATTACCGGGATGTAGCCTTGCAGAATTTTCATGGCGTTTTGGCTTGTATAGTCAAGATGAAGTTATGTCACCACAGTTTGCATCATTCTATCAAGTGACTAGAAGAGGTTTTCAATCCGAGGAGCAAGATATAGTGTTTTGGCAACAAATTTCCAATAGGACTTATGAGACAAAATCTGCTCATGAAGGTTACATTCGATCTCCAATCCACCGTTTCATTCACCGACTCCTTACATTTAGCATCAACCACAAGCAACATGGAGATAAAGTTTCAAGAAATAATCTTTTCTATTTATGGAGTATTATTACGCCGAGCATTTTTTGTGACATTCCTTATATGTTAGCCCTCTTTCTTGGAGAAAATGCGGTAAGTTCGCCACCAGGAAGTCCAATAACCGAGGGGCACTTGGTTACATATTTAGCAAAATTTTATGGCGTGTTAACCTGTAAAAATAGAGAATTTTCTGTCATTTATTGTTACTAGGAGTTAGGTTCGACTCATAAAGACAAAAACTTCCCATATTGAAGGATAATATGGAAATTTGAGTCGAAAATAAAGTAATCAAAAAGTTAAAATGGTTAGCGTATTTGGAAAATACGTGACCTAATGATCCCAAAAATATAAACGTTGACAAAATCAAACTCTGATTGGAAGATTATGCTTTATGACGAATAGAAACCAACCATGTTAATAACGTTATTGACGTCAAAAATAACAAATAGAGAACGGTTAAGTTTCGGCTAACACTACAAAAACGAAATTTGTAGTAAAGAAATAGATAAGAACATGGGAAGAAAGAAGGGAAAAAATGGAAGTCGTATGAAGGAGATACATTTTTTATAAAATATAAAAATGTGGGTTAAAAATGAAAGTTAAAATTTGAAGATACAAACTAAAGGCAAGTTGTAGTTCTAGGAAAGAGGTACACAATTATATAAAGACGGTAAGAAACAAAGTTCATATGAAGAAAATATGAATTTTTAAAAAGGAAAGTTGTAGTTCTTGGAAAGAGATACACAATTCGGCATATCCCAATACCTATTATAGTTAATCTTGCGAGAGCTAGGAAGTTATGTATAGATCTATACGGGGCCATGACAACCCCTCCTGCGATTGTTAGCTACAATCCCGACAGGAAACATTCCATATAAGTTATTATTCGACATCCGATGAAGTGTCGTAATTAGGGGTTCATTTACGTTCATAGCGTCGATTATAGGGGCTCACGTTAATATGTTAATATATTGCCTTAGAGCTGAAATTACCATTAGGGACGCATGGTATGGTAATTAAAATACGTTAGGATCGTTAGAAATCCTTAAAAGATAGTAAATTAGGATTAACAAAAGACAATCCTAATTAAAATACGTTAGGATCGTTAGGTATCCTGAAAAGATAGTCATTTAAGATCAATAAAAGATATTTTAAAAGATAAATGACTAGATAAATAAATAAGAAAGGTTTTCACTAAAGAAAAGTATTCTTAAAAAGGAATTCGAAGTTCCAAAGAAAATAAAAACTCGTGCACTCACCAATATTATGTTGACTTTCAAAATACATGTATTCTCAGGTTAAGAGGATTGGTGCTCTTTATACCATCACACTGCTTGGTGTTTCTACCAAAGGTTGGGTAGGGGTGTGACAGAGATGGTATCAGAGTATAGGTTTAGCTATAGCGAATTAGTATTTCCTGAGGAATAGCAAATTAGCAGTTCCTTCGGAATTACCACTATAGCCTAGGTCAAATACTCTGATTGGGTTTGTCCTGAAACTATAACTAAAAATTTTATATCGTAATTTTTTTAGATTATGTATTGGAAAGGTCACTAGGCTGAAACTTTCGCGTTGGGTTGCTCGATTTCAGAACAGCTATATGCCGAAATGGTCCTGCCCACCAACATTTAGTACCTGACCAATCCATACATAGTCTAGAAGTATAAAACAAATAATGAACTGTCGCGTTGGGTTGCTGGATTTCAGAACAACTATATGCCAAAATGGTCATGCTCACCGACTTTTCCTAGCTGGCCGATCCATACATAGTCTAGAAGTATATAACAAAAAATGAACCGCCAATCACAAATAAACATATACGGAAACGCATCACATAAAGATATATATCCAGGAAATTCAATGTGTAAAAGTTGAGTCACTTCTAACCATAGCCTGATCAACTATGTTTAGTCTTGACTACACCAATACAACATCTGAATTGGGATAGACAAATGAAACATAAAAAAACCACAAATAAATAAATCCCAAAGAAAATAAGGTATGTAAAAATATATCATAGAGTATCAAAATACAAAATAAAACTCACAAAATCTACTCCTCGCTACCCTCTGGCTCCGTCTTGGTCTCCTCCTCGTCGTCATTGTCATCATCGTCATCATAATCGGTGTCTCTAGAATGTGTGCCCGAGGGACCGGCACGACCGTAGCCAGAGTTGCATGGGTGAGAAAGGGGTGGTACAACGGGATCCGCACTAGGAAAGGGAGGATGGTCCATCCCTAGACGCCACATCATCGTGATCAACGAAGCCATAATCCTACGACGCTCCTCCTGTGCATCGACAAGACCCCGCATCATGTCATCAATAGTAGGCTCCGGACGATCAGGCTACACATGCCCAGGTCTATGACGCCTCACAAAGGCAGGCTCAGGAATGACCTCAGGCTCCACCTACTGAATCAGCTCGATGATGTCATCCTCCGGTATCCTCCAAGGCTACCTCGATCCCTATTCAAAAACCGCATCTTTTTTAGAGCGGTAGTACTCAGCTCCAGATGGATATAGGAACCATCCCACTTGTGTCAACCCCATAGGATAGGGCTAACATAGTAACCCAGTGCCCCTACAAATCCTGCTCCAGGATGTGGTACCTAGAGCCATGCCAGATAAGTAGAGAGCAAGGGTGAAAGGGTGAAAGGGAGATGAAGGCAAACCTCCGTCTAACTGAGGCACCACATGTAGAAAAGGTCTCCAGAAGGAACCTTGTCACACTCCTATCTGTGAAAAATGGTGGACGCGACCAATGGTGAAGCAACCGATAAATAGGAGAACGGAAGGCGCTCTCCTTGGCCACCCGGGAAACATAGGTCCCCGAGAATGAGCGCAAACCTGCATGGAGTCATACTCTTGCGGAGGAGTAGTGATATAGTTATCCAAAAATGCATAAAAATGAGGAATCAGAGTCTCCTCATCAGTGTAAATCCCTAGATGCCTCCCCATCTCTATGAGGCTGCAGGAGCGGGATACGCCTCCCAGGAGAAAAGAAAACACTGATCGATTAGCCCAGAGCCCATAATCCCTGTCAAACCTAACTGTCGTAAAGAACTCCCAACATAGCTCCTGGTCAATCACCTTCCGAATCCTTACAACCCTCCGCCATATGTGGTAGGCGAAAAGCTCGAAACTGCTATCATCCCGATGTGATCGGGTGAGGAGTGGTGCTAGCTGAACAGACAAGCCAGTGTTATCTGCCACACTCCCAGAGAGAGCCTATGGAATGTTGACCTTGTTGGACAAATGGGAAATAAGGAAAGAGATGAAAGTATCCCGACTAGGAAGATCATCCGGGAACTGTAAGAAAGGATGCGTTGGCCAGTTAGGAGGTAACTGACCCGTATTTTGTCGATCTCGTCTCAACATATCTGTAGCAAAATAAGGCAAGGAAATAGTTATAATTAAATTAGGATGACTTAAAATGAAAAGGGAATTAAGATATGGAAGAGGCACCAGATACGCGTTGCATGCGAGTGCATGCTGCACGCACACATCTGTGAGGCGTGACCCAAGAACACGAAGAACAGCAGGCATGGCAACCTGCTATTTCGTCCAATTTTAAACCTAAAAATCATTTAGGGAAGGTCGGTTAATCCTCTAGAACACGTATAGAACACGGGAAAGGTATGGATGTCTACTACCTTTCGTCTATATAACTTTAGGGCTAAATCTGTCGCGTAAGGACGATATTCGTTGTTCTTAACAAGCTGTTTGAGATTGTTTAGCATTTTGGCTGTAATCTATCTCTGAACTTCGTAAAATCATATAAAATCATTAGAGCGTCCCTTTTGGTTAAGGTCAGAAGTGTTGGAAAGGTAAGAGGATTCAATCTCTCGTCCAGTAGACCACTTTACTTGTTTTCCAACCCTTGATAAGGGTTGTTGCATCTTTTGCTGATTGATCCAAAAAGCCAACAACTTCTTTGTGTCAACTTGCAAAATTCATAATTTATTCATTAAGAGCCATTAAAGTGAATTCTTGGTATCGTCGGGAAGCTAGTACTATGTACTATGATAATAAAATAATATTTAATTGAAAAAAGGGATATGGGGGGAACAACAGTCCAAGAACAAACTGTTGTACAAGAAAGAAAAAAAATAAGATGTATAAAATAAATATCGATACTAAAAAGTATCAATTAAGGTGTAATTTAAGTAAGGTTACTATTTGTATAAATGTAGGTGTTTAGAAGGGAGGAGGATCTTTTAACTCTTAACAATAGAGTGTCTTATGTACTATCGCTCTATTGAGTTTTCATAAACTCACTTATTACATTGACATTACTTGCTTTATGTGTACTTGCTCATCGAGTATTTATCACAGTCCTAAGGGGCAAAGATGACAAGGTTGGGGTCACAAATATATAGCCAAAGGGTTTATCCATGGATATCCTACATGGTAGAGTGGACAGGTCGAGCCACATGTTGGTGGTTCAAATTGTTGCTTGCTACTAACAATATGTTATTAGGGTACTATGTATTCTGTGAATTTGCATGATCATTATGTGTTGTGTTTGGGTAACTGATTGATGTAATGGGTGATTCTTGTGTTATCTCACAAAGTTTTATGCTTACCCTGTTATGGCTTAACATTTTGCAAGTTTAGCTAAAAGGAAGAGGCCGATGTAACTGCAGTTGTCGCATATTCTCTGCTTTTGATGTTTTTCTTTGTTTTGATTGGATTTTCTTTATTTAAATTGGTCATGGGTTATGACTTGTTTCCATATAGTGTTATAAACCTTATGTTTTATACTCTGATTTGATGAATGGTTTTAATAAATTATGATGATGTTCCTTTTAATTAATGTTTAAAAAAATTGGGGCATTACACCATCAAAAGTATATTGATTCTGACACCTTTATTTAAATATATTTTTTTCTCCACGAAGCTGAACAAACATGATTACGATGTTTCATATACACAAAAATGCTAAAATCAACAACCAATAATAAACAAAATAAAAAATCAATAAGAAGAAAACTAGTTATGATGCTTCATCTTAAATAAACCGAATAACTCAACAAACAATAAACTATGCGGATAAACAAGCATAAACAATGACGCTATAGAGAGGCGAATATTACGACGTTTACATTTACAAAATAGAAGATTAAATTCTATGTCTAAAAGAGAAACTTTACTTCATCATCTAAAGCAATAAAGACTTTTGATTGTGTTTCACTTATACCTTTTCCACCTTTAGATCAAATTTCTTTACGTCATCTTGACCAATGTTTGGTCCAACACGTTGTCCATCAATGTTTCCGCTCAAACCTTCACTAATTTCCTTTATCCCTAAAATAAAATTCAAAATTCAAAATTCAAATCCTCCCCAATTTTAAAGCCGTAATTTATGCACTCACCATCTTATATGTTTGCAAATCAACATGATATATCTTCTTAATTAACATCGATGGTATCAAAATTCATCATGGGCAAAACAGTCACCTTGCATTTAAATTTTATTAATATAGTAAATACGTCCGATTTTGAAAGTAATAATCGGTCTTATACATGTTAAATTGCAATTGCTTGATTTCCAACTATCTAACTCAATAACTGTATGTATTTATTCTTAACCTTACCCATTTTTATAATGTTATTGACTAGATTTACTATAATTAAGTTTAAATTGTTGAGAATTTTACTTGAAAGTGATGAGCATTAGTTGATGTCTGTATTGAAGCTTGAGGATGATGCAAAACTCTAAATCCTTTAGTAGTAATACCCTACATACTTAATAATTGATTATTTTGACAAAAAATATATTTTCCATTAACTTTGTTAACAAATTTGTTGAATTAAGCATATGTTTATGATTATAAATTTTTTTTCTCTACTCACTTGTACTTATCATCTTGAAGAGAAAACATTAACCATAACTATATTGAAAAGTACCAAAAAGATCTTATTGGTCATACTTTTCTGACATGATCTTCAAATATTCTTTGCTCCATTCTTTGTTTTTTATTTATATCGTTTTTGTGTATTTAATTTTTTTCTTCAAGAAACTCAGTTTTCCATTAATTTAGATAACAAATTTGTTGAATTAAGCATACTTTTATGATTATAATTTTGTCAATTTTCTATTTTTAAATCAAGTGTAAATGAATTCGAACAAGTGTTAAATTTCATATTCTATAATGCAATTTATGCACTAATTAATCAAATAATACTAGATGTCCAAGTGGCCGGGTACATCCAGGACAATAAGCAAACATGTAAATTATAAGCAATTCCACAATATTGTATATTTTTACTTTCTTTAAATGAACAGTTACTTCTTTCACTTGCTTTAGATTATTGATTACTCATATAGGGCTGTAATAAAATAAATTTTTGATAAATTGAAAAATTGTTTAGCAAAAGCTTAAAATTTTGAAATTTGTTGGAAATTTGGTTATATGTCAATTTAGGCTTCTTTTTGTGCTGTCATGTTTGTTGATTTGGATATGTAGGGTTCATTTGAAGTTTCATTTCTCTACAAGAATGTTAATATTCACATCCAAGTGGAAAAACAATCACAACTGGTAAGCATTCTAAATGATTTTTCATTTACATCAATCAAAACTGTTACTTTAAATGGTGCGTTCTCATAGATGCCACATCGGTTGTCACTATAGAGACCTTCTAGTGGTCTATAGAGGAATCATAGCGGCTCTATGAAGAATTTTGCTGCGTTTTCAATGAAAGATCACTCTGTTAACATTCCTTCTCTATAGTTCTTTCTTTTATTTTCGATATAAATGCATATCACAACAATAAGGTAGGAAGAGATGTTAGTGACCATTAAAGATGAAAAGGTAAGATATAATTGAAGAATATTATATAAAGTGTAAATTGTACATTTTTTATATTTATTTCTATGAAAAATATGTTGTTTGATTGTTAGGTTACATAATTTGGTTTTGTTTTTTGTAATTGATTTTGACAAGTTTGATCTAAAATTGATAATTGAAGCAGATATGAAAGATATGTGCTAACGATTTTCAATTTGTATTTCCCTCCAGAAACCAACCGTAGCATGATAGACCCTTCCCTCATATCTCAGTAGATCTTAGCAGTTCCCCAAATTCAGCTACAAGAAGTCATGGATGCATTTCTTGAATCAATCATCTAAACTGAATTTCATTTGTTAGTTGGATGCAGTGACCAAAAGGCAAGATTTATGAAAGTTCTTTATTATTTATTTGTGTTTACCTTTGACAAATTATGAAACTGATATTATATTTTTGTTCATAACATGTTTTTTTTTGTAATAATTTATTTGATCGGAAGATATGTATATGTGATTAGGTGTAGCATGAAAAATCATATTTTAATTCTTATAAGGAAAAATACTTTAGAAATTGACCAAATTACAATGTATGAATTTGATGTTTATGGTTATGGAAAAACACTTTAATTGTAATGTTTATCGATTTTTTTTCCAGAATTTAACGTTGCTGTTACATATAACAACTTATTGTTGCTTTTGGTTTTACAAGGCCAATATGAAAAGAGCCATATGAGCCTCTGTTGAGAGTTGGTACACCGAACAAAGTAAATTCATACAACTACTACACAACATCTTTTAATCAAGGAGTCGCATCATGTTGTGATAAAACAAAGATCACATGGATCATTTATGTTAAAAATTACTGTATTAAAAAACCAATTAGTTCTAATATAAATATTAAATATTTTTATTTAGAAATTTTGGTTCAAAAACTCTAAAAATGAATCTAACTAACATTTTTTATTAAAATTCCACCTAAGACATTACCACCTATTAATGTGATACGTATTTAATTTATGTTCCCCTATTTAACGGGGGTCATAATCTAGTTTAAATTTAAACAAATAATTTATATAAATAAATAAAGAAAATAAATGAAACTTTAATTTAATAATTTTAAAATTAGAAGGAAAGTTCATTAATGAAATTGATATGCATTTATTATTAGATTTAAATTTAAATAATATATGGAATTTAATAAAATAAAAAACCATAAAATTACATGTGAAATAAAATTTAATTTAAAATAACCATAAAGATAAATGTGGCAAAATGAATAAAAATATAAAATGTGATAAAAAAATCTTTATTTATTAGAGTAGATACCAAAATATGTTTTTAAAACCAAAAATTACTATTCATTCGACGTGGTAAGCAAAGATAGAGCTGTTTCTTTCGCCCTTTTTTCTACCTTTTCATATCTCCTTTAACTTTTAATTCTTGTTTTATTTTTCATTCTTTTAGTTTCATTTGTTTTTATATTTTGTACCCCTAACCTAATTTTGATGTAACAATTTTTATCCTTATAATTTTAAAGTCAAATTATTGGTATCTAGTTGTAATTTTGGTACTTACTATATTTAAAGTTACAGTTTTAGTCTATTACATATTTGTTTTTATAGTTTTCTTTTTTACTAAGATTGTTTTTTATCATTATAATTTCTTAAATAATTATCATTTGTGTAGTGTGCTAATCAAGATATAATGTCAAAATTTATTTTTACCCGCGTCCTCCATATATAATTATTCCCATCAAAATTTTATTTTGTAATTTTATGGTTCATTTTGAAAATGTGTTATTCGCGGCAACGCACGAGGTGACAGAGTACCAGTTGAAAAATAAATGTCATTTGATGACCACTATTTTTGGTCATGTCTCGAATATAGTGACAACTATGTTAGGTCATTAACCGTCAAAGTAACGACCATTATGTGTAGTCACTATTATGAAATTAAATAATAATAATAATACATTTTTTCTACGCTTTAGTTACCGTCGAGTGACAACCATCATAAATTTGTTAGGTAAATTTATATCATTATCAGATTTCAGAATTTAGAACTCAGTGATAACTTTATGTGGTGACTAAAAGATGTTGTTAGTGACCAAATTTCGGTCGTCACTAAAAAATTGCTCACTTACATGGACTTTTCTTTTACTGAGAACACATTTGAACAAAAAAAAAGTTATTAATTTTGGTTTACCGGTAAAAAAGAACACATTTAAATAAAAAGAAAAAGTCCGGATGTTTTTAATAATCAAGAAGTTAATGCATGAATTCATTTTAATAGGGTTTTCATAATAGATTGCCTTTTGTTTTTTAAATTTGTCCCAAATGTATGAAAGATATATATAATATAAAATTAATATAACCCATTAGTTAAGGGTCATTTCTTTGTTTTTCATGTTTCAAAAATTCCATATGGAAAAAATGGTAGTGGTTGAACCATATCGATTTTTCTGTCAAAAATTATAGGGAGTCGTATTCATTTTGACCTTTTTATCGGGTCAAAAGGTTATCTCACTTTCAAAAGTTACACTTTTGACCTATATTTTAAAATTTATTGCAAATTTGGTCCGAAATAATATACTTTTCGGCCCAAATTTCAAAATTTTGTTATAATTTCAGCCTAAATTTAGCTTTTTTATATTTTTTTCAAAAAAAAAATTCTTATATGTTTTATTTGTTGTGTAAAATCATACTTATACAAAAACATATTTTTTACATAAGAAACCTTCTTGTTTCTATATAATTAAAAAAACATTTGTGTATGCAAACTACCTAAATAATTTTTATTTTATTTTAAATACATATTTATAAAAACATATTTATCTGAAAATACATGAAATACAGTTATGTAAAATACGTTATTATACCCATATATACCCTTAAATTTTTTTTATAAAATAGATATTCATTAATTATATAAAAATATTTTGTGTGCGTGTATATATATATATATATATATATATATATATATATATATATATATATATATATATATATATATATTGTTAGGTTCATTTTTATGTATCATTTTAGTACATTTTGTTAATTATGTTCACGATATATTGTGTATATTTAGTATGCATTTCATATGTTTCATTGCATCGTTAGTTTGAGACAATTTTACTTGTTTAAGCTTAATTTTTACAGATTTATGTAAGCGGATAATGACATTTTTGAGCACCGATAAAAGTCACATGGAAGGCCTTACAACCGCAATTGAAGTCCCATAACAGTGTCCACGATAAAGAAATAAAAGGAAGCTATTTTAAGATTTTTTGGAAATCTGGAAGCATTGTGCGGTCTTAATCAAGTGAGTGGATCGAAGGGTAAACAAGGTCCGATCGAGCTGAAATTACCGGTGACTTTATAACTCGTGGATATTTAATTTGAACGGTGGAGATCGGATTTGGAGTACGTTTGTTGCAGCTTTGGGCCACGTCAACAGAAGCAAAATTCTGCCCAACTTCATAAAATGGCAGCCCATTGTGAATTAAGTTTAGCCCAAAATCCATTTTGACAGCCCACATGATTTAGTCTATAACGCAACTCCAATGTCAATGTTATGGTAAAAGTCCACAAGCCCACATTTAGAAAACAAGACTCACGTGACCAACAAGAGGAGGGATCAATTTCTTTGGAGGATATATATTCACGCACGCAACATCTTTTTTGGGGGAACAACTCCAGATGCACAGCGAAAACAGAAAGCGAGAACGACGATTTGAAGATTTATTTAGCATCAAAACAATCTTAGTTTCTTGTAGTAAGTTTTATTTTTCGTTGATTGAATTGTAGTTTCCGGGGTTTAGCCATTTTAAACTGCTAAACCACCGGGTTTGATGTTTGAATTAGTTTAATTATTTAGACTCGTTTTAGATCGTTGTGTGAGATTGTTATTTAGATTTAATACGCTCCTATCCATATGATTTCTGATTTCATTAATTTCGTTGTTACAACTTTAGTTGGGCTTGAGCAACCCGGTTAGGATTTTAATGATGAATTGCCAATCAATTAATTGAATTCATAATTGTTCTTTTAATTGGTCTAAGTAGCAAATAATACACTTGTGTTATGAAATCATGTTGGTACAATGTAAATTCTCCGAACTTACGTGAGGGTTCATTGTGTTTGGTGTTTCGTTTGTGTTTTAATGCGGCTCTCACCTAATTACAAATGGCTCGTTTGATAATTTTGTAGTGAGTCAGTTCTAATTGAAGCACCCATTTTAGTTAGATAAGTTTGCAGCTTGGTTAAAAAGCTTGTTTTAATCGAGTGTCTGGCGAAACGGGTTGTCAGAGCTTGTTGACAACCGCGACCAAACTAGGAATTGTATAAAAATCATTGCACGTAACAATCCATGATCACACGTCTAAATAAATCTTTTGATGCTAATTCAATCATCAACTAGTTAGTACTTTGTAGTATTTATTTATCGTATTTTAGTTAACACATCCGATTTTGTAGTTTGAATTTTCTTTTTATGTAGTTGATCATATGATTTGATGTTGAATTTGTATTCTATCTGGTGAATTTGGTTTTGTATTAATTAAAAAGTTTGATTTTAATTTTGATTCATGTTGGCCACTTGAATTAGGATTAGATCATTCAAGTTATTTGATTTACAAAATCCGTAATTGTTTTGTGAATTAAAACAAGTAATAAACATTAATTTGATTTCCACTGAACGATTTTTAATGTAAACCAAAATCACACATTCTTACGCTCCCGAGCTTGTGAGGAGTATTGGATGTTGTTGGGAACATTCACACAAAACTTAATGCAATCTTTCAGTTTAATTCTAAGAGCTTGTTTAGATTAGATTAGAAGGGTTAGGTTTAATTCAAAGAGTTTGTTTTGGTTAAACAATTTGGTGAATGGGAAGTGTTAGAGCTCGTTAATGTTTCCAAGTACCAACTTAGATTAGAATTCAATTTGACATCAATCATTATTAGCTTGCATCATTAGGAAAATAGAACTCGAAATCGGATTGTTTTTATTTTTATTTCTAGTATTCCTTTTACCATATTTCAATTTAATTTTATTCGTTTTCAAAATCCTCCTCCGTATTTACTTTTTATGCAATAGGAATAAAAACATGACTATTTTGGTGTATTTATGGATTAAAACCGAGTCTCCGAGGATCGACCTTGTTTGCCACTATTACTATCATTTTTTAAATCATATGAGTGCAAATAGGATTTATTTGTTTGATGGATTCGACACCCAAACATATATATATATATATATATATATAAATGGATGTTTACAAAAAAATGCATACATATAAATACCTATTTTATAATAAATGTTTTGTATACAAACACGTTTATATATATATATATATATATATATATATATATATATATATATATATATATATATATATATATATATCACATATTTTATAGTAAATATATTTGTGTACATTTATGTATAAAAACGTGTTTGTATAAATACATATTCGTATACATTTATATTTAATAAAAAATATGCTTTTATCAAAACATGTTTCTATATATAAATATACACAAATATGTTTACTATGAAATTTGTTCTTTGTATTCACTTGTTTTTTTATAAAAACATGCTTGAATATATATATATATATATATATATATATATATATATATATATATATATATATATATATATATATATATATATATATATATATACTTTACAAATACATTGATTACAAAATAGGTGTTTGTATATATTTTTTATAAAATATGTGTTTTTATACATTATTTTTATGAAAATGGATTTGTATATATTTATTTATTTATATGAACACAAAATGAATTCTATGTAATAAATAAATACCTATTTTCTAAATTTTTTTAAGGTATATATATATGAGTATAATAACATATTTAACATAAATATTTTTCATCATTTTCACATAACTACATTTTATGAATAGGTATTTATAATAAAAAAAATATTTTTATAAATAAGAATTTTGCATACAAAAATATTTTAAAAAGGTTTTTATTTGGTTATTTTGCATACATAAATGTTTTTTGTAAAAACAAAACTTAGAGAAAAAAGGGTTTTTATGTGAAAAATATGTTTTTTTTGTATAGATATGATTTTATACAACAAACAAAACATATTCAGATTTCTTTTTGAAAAAAAAAAGATGTAAAAAACTAAATTTTGGATGAAATCTTAACAAAATTTTAAAATTTGTGTCAAAATTGTGGACCAAATTTGTGTTAAAATTTCTAATCTAGGCCAAAACTGTAATTTAGAAAGTGGGATGATCGGTTGACCGGGTTAAAGGGTTCAAAATGAATACGATTGCTGGTTTTTGGGACTTAATTGAATAAAAAAACATTTAAGGTAATAAATCGATTATAAATCTAAAACATAAAGATTTTTATGGAGTTTTCAAAAATTTATTAGGGTGTAGTATTTAATTACATCACAAAGAATTTTTTTTTATTAGGATAACATTTAAATGCAACTGATCATCGAGCTAATCACTTGACTTTAATATTTTTATCCTTTGAGGCGTCCTTATATCCTAATCTCATTGACTCCACTACAAGCTCTACCTACACACCTGGCAAACCCGTTGCTTAATATTAAAAACTCTTCGTGAGCGTACATAAATAACTTGTTTATAACCCGTGAAAACCAAGGTTATAAAATTAATTAAACTTTCATAGTAAAAATTTAAAATTATTAATCAATTATTTCAAATAAATAATTTTAAATAAATTATTAATTAAGAGATACTTTTTTAGTTATATAAAATTATAATCGTTGATTTCTATAAATACATGAAATCATATCACTTTATAATATATATTAATTGTATTTTATTTTTTAATCTAATATTTAAAATGAAGAATCAATTATTAATTTAATGTAATTAGAGTGAGAAATTTAAAATTTAAAATTTAAAATTTAAAATTTAAAATGGAGAATTAATAGGTTGACATGTGGTATGACAGGTAACATATAATATTAATGAGTATTTCTAATATTATGACACTTGTTAGGAGAATAAACTTATTCATTTATTAGAATGGAAAGATTAACACAACATGATTTCTCTTCGTAGAGCCATGAATCGAAGCCTGATTGAGGCAGCATGGAATAGGGATGTTAATGAACTTCTTAAACGGATCGAGAACAACCCATTTATGATTCATGCTCTAGCATGGGAGGGTAGTGAGACTCCATTACACGTAGCTTGTTTTGCTGGACATGTCAACTTTGTATCGACGATTATCAATCTGAGGCAGGATTTTTCCAGGGAGCTCAACCAAGATGGTTTTACGCCTTTGCACATAGCAGCTGCTTGTGGGCATGCCGAAATTGTGAGCTTCTCAACGTTGACCTTGATTTATGTTTGATCAAAGGAAAAGACAGAAAAATTCCTCTTCGTTTGGTTGTGGTCAAAGGTAAAGTTGAAGTTGTGAGAGAGTTACTTTTGGCGAGCTTGGATTCTGTGGACTGCATGACTGCGCGATTTGAGACTTCGCTCCAACTAGCAGTGAAGAACAACCAATTCGAAGCTTTCCAAGTTTTGATTCAACATCTGAAGCAAGTAAACAAGGAAGATCTTCTGAATTCTAAGGACATTCACGACAATACAGCCTTACACCTTTTCGTCTCTATGAAGCAATATGAGGTACGTAGGCTAGCTATATTTTGTCTGGTGTACCTCAAGTCTTTAGGAATTTTTTGGTCAAAGTTTATGCTTTTGATAGGTAGTTGACTATCTACTTAACTGGCAATTTACCAGCTAGGAGAAGATTGAGTTGAATTCCTTAAACTATAGAGGTTTAACTCCTCTTGATATGCTACTAATGTTCCAAAGTGAAGCTGGTGATCGGGAAATTATGGAGATTCTTGTCCAAGCGGGAGCTTTAAAGTCTGAAAAGATACAATCTCCAACTTATCCACAAGAAGAAAGACCAAACCATCATGACACAAGACATGAAAACCCTTAATCTCGAGCTAGAGCTATGTTAGACTACTTCAAATACAATGGACCTCAAAGAATCTCACTACTAGAAACTTGAGTTTCAGCTACGGATTTTGCTACAGATTTATTCTCTAGCAAAATTTAGACTTATAGCTAGGGAAATACGACAGATCTACCATGTTTTTCATAATTATTTTATTTATTTAATATATGGAATATTAGTGAGGATTTACCGAGGGATCAGCTACGGATCTCGCAAGTATTTAACGATGCACCACTATTCCTCGCTAATCACTCGAAAAATGAAGGCACTTAGCTAGGGTTCTGCGAGGGATAAAAAATTGTGCCATATGGTATCCGTTTAGCGAGAGAACGACGACGGAAACTTTATTTGGGAGCTAATGGAGTACTTGCTGGATCTGCAACCGTTTTTTTCTCATATGTTGGTTTTGATGCAGTAACCAGCACAGCAGAAGAGGTAATACTAGTGATTGTGATTGTTTTTTCTGAAGGGTATAATTGTAATTTTCATATTGTTTATATTGCAGGTGAAGAATCCTCAGAGAGATTTACCTATTGGGATTGGTTTACATGTTGTGTTTTGTATATGCTTGTATCTGCTGTTGTGATTGGTTTGGTGCCATGTTCCCAATTAGACCCTGATACCCTATCGCCTCTACTTTTGCTAGTTATGGAATGAATGGAGCAGTGTAAGCATACAACATTTCTTTCTGAAGGGTGTAATTGTAATTTCATCTTTATTTACATCTAAAACCATCATCATGATTTCAGATATGTTATAACAATTAGATCTGTTACTGCTCTCTGTGCTGCTTTTGGTTGTATCATTATTTGATGTTTTAGTATAATAATTTGATGATTGTAGTATTTTTTTCTTTTAGAATCATAATAAAAAAATGATATTACAAGTTCGCGACGGATTAGTGACAAAAATAAAATAAAATAATGCATGAATTTTGTGAGGGATTAGCTACGGAAAAAAATCATGTCTAAAGTTTGCGACGGATCAGCGACGGAAAAAGAACAAAATTAATTTATGATTTTTGCGAGGGATTAGCTATGGGAAAAAATCATGTCTAAAGTTTGAGACAGATCAGCGACGGAAAAAAAATTTAGTATATGAACTTTGCAATGGGTTTAGCTACGGAAAAAAAACTGATCAGGGAAATTTACCACAGAACAGCGACGAAATGTCTTTAATAAATTTTGTCGCTAATGTCTTGGGTAAATGTATTGAGTGACATTTAGCGACGGATATTCTGTCGCTAAATTTGTCGCAACGAAAAACTGATCCGTCGCTAAAACCCTCGCTGAGTCATTAGCCACGTTTTAATTACCTATGGAGTGAATCTGTCGCTGATCCATCGCAAACAACATTTAGCGACGGAATAGCGACGGATTCGCCCGTCTCTAAAACCACTGTTTCTAGTAGTGTCTCCTACCATAGTAAGAAATACCCTTCTCGTGGTTGTTATTCTGATCAAAACTACAACCTATCAACCAACAATTAGTCCTCTGGGAGGTGCTTGGCAAGATGATTCCATTCCATCCGCAAGCAATAATACATTATCATCTACCACAAATATTACCACTTCTACTAAACGACACACCGCAGGAACTGCTATTATGGGTACCCAAAATCCAATAGCATACAATATATTTATGTTTGCCAATTCCATGAGGTTCTACATGTCACTTCACATGATTTACATACTCACAGATGCTTTCCCTTTGCAATTGGAATTGAAGATTTCATTATTGCACTCAGTGCAACCTACATTGCTTGCATGAATGCAATTGCGCGAAATAGTTATATAACCTTTGGTTTTATTGGAATTTCGATTGCTATGCCGTTTGGGATACCATTTGTGATCACGTTGTTTAGAAATTATTTGAAGAAGAGCCAAGAAATGCATCGCCTCAGCCAAGTGAAGAAAGGATTTGAACTACTACTAGGTCTTCCTTAGTTTCCTTTCAAATTCTTCAAATCTTGATCGATGCAATAAAATGTCATGTTTTTTATGAATATGGATATGACCCTTACTATTTTCTTCCTTTGTGAAACTATTTCATCTTATTCCTTGTGTTTTCACCCTTTTGTTAAAGTAGTTATTGTAAAACTTTAAGTGACCAACTATCCAACAAAGTGAAAATATATGTCGATGTGCTTGCACGTTTGTTGGCAACTGAATTTTGGCTTAAGAAGATAGCACTTTTTGTTATCAGAATATAAACATGGCATAGAAGAAATTGGAATATGAAGCTCACGTAGGAGATGAGTAATCCAAATGATTCCAGAAGTTGAGTTAGTCATCGCTCTATATCCTAACACACAACTAGAACGTGACATTGTAGGTTGTTTCTTAGCACTCCAAGAAACAATATTACCACCAAGAAAGTTTGAGTATCCATAAGTGGAACGCCTTGTTTAAATACAATGTGCCCAATCAACATCCGAGTATGCAATAAAAGGAATGATGGATGATCTTCGATATGTGGGACCAAAAGAGATTGTACCCTTGGCATAGCGTAGTATTTTTTTTGATAGCTTGGAAGTGAGTAGTAGTAGGTGCATACAAGAATTGTCTAACTTGATTTACTGCATAAGATAAATCAAGGTGGGTAACGGTGAGGTATTGCAAGGGACCAACGAGGGAACGATGGAGAGTTTGGTCATGAAAAGGTTCACCGTGACTTTTAAGGGATTCGAATGTAGCAAGGGGAGTACGGACCGATTTTCCATCCAATAGACCTACTATAGACAAAATATCCAAGGCATATTTTGTTTAAGTGAGAAATACACCATCAGGGGTATAGATAACCTCAAGACCCAAAAAATAACTTAACTTCCCCAAGTCCTTGATGGCAAATTCATGATGGAATCGAGTAATAAACTCGAAAATGGAAGCCTTATTGTTTCCTGTTATAATGATATTGTTAACATAAACAAGAAGATATAGAATGCAAGACCCACGTTTAAACATAAACAAAGAAGGATCGTCTCTACTGCAGGTGAATCCTACTTGAAGAAGAAATGAGCTGAGACGTTGAAACCAGGCGCTAGGAGTTTGTTTTAACCTATAAAGAGCCTTATTTAAATGACACACATGAGAGGGTAAGCGGGACTCTATGACACCAGGTGGTTGTTCAATAGAAATAGTCTTACTAGGATGTCCATCTTAGAAAACATTATTGACATCAAGTTGATGTAGCGCCCAATTTTGGTGAACAACAAGAGAGAGTATGAGAAGTATGGTAGAGGCTTTCACCACATGATTGAAAGTGTCAGAGTAATCTAGTCCTGGAACCTCAACAAAACCTTGCGCAACTAGGCAGGCTTTATATCGATTGGTGGAGCCGTCATATCGATACTTAGTGCGAAACACCCATTTGGAAACAACAATGTTGGAGGTAGATGTACAAGGAACTAAATCCCAAGTATCGTTATTGCGAAGCGCTTGAATTTCATCAATCGTAGCATTAAGCTATTTTTAATGTTTGGCTGTACTTTTAAAACCCTTAGGGTCTTTATGAGCAACAAGATCCATGTATAATGTACTCGAAGTGATGGCAGTGAAATCAAGAAAGTGTTGAGGATTGGAGATACCAGCCTTGCCGCATGTGGTAATTGGATGAGATGAAAGAACGAGGGAAGGTGGTGAGATTGGACTGGCAGGAACATGAGATACCGACTCATCAGCAAAGGCTGGTTCGTGCACAAAATTTGAAGTAGAAGACGAAATATAATTTGGGCAAATTAGGCTGGGAGACAGTGATGAAGGGTGATATGGAACAACAGGTGAGGGTGCAACATTAGACTTTGATTGGGCGATAGCGTTTTACCCGATTCTTCAAAGTTAGAGAGAGGAAGAGTAGCATCATCCACAAATGAGGTGTCACCACTAAAGGGAAAAATGGTCTCATCAAACTTAGCATGGCGGGTGGTGTAAATGTTGGAAGTGGTCATATCTAGACATCTATAACCATTCTACTAAGTGCTATATCCCAAAAAAACACAAGGGAGGCATCAAGGGACGAGCTTATGGTTCGAGTAATTCCTTAGGTAAGGAAAGACTCGACATCTAAACATATAAAACACGTGAAATTTTGGTTGTGTATGAAATATATAAGAGCTCAAATGGAAACTGGTCTTCTAAAACTTGTGAGGGTAATCGATTTATAATATAAAATGCAGGGCTAAAAGCATCAACCCATAAAGAGGTTGGGTCGGTTGCATTAAAGAGCATAGCAAGGCCATTTTTGGTAATATGGTGATACTTATGCTCAACACGCCCATTTTGTTGATGGGCGTAAGGACATGAATTCAATGATGTGTTCCATTTTCAGCAAACAAAGCTTTAACCTGGTTGTTTAGAAACTCAATGCCACCATCAGTTTGAAAATTTTTGACCTTGCATGAGAATTGTGTTTGGAAAAATGATAAAAGGGTTTTTAAAACCGTAGTAAAGTCTGTCATGTGTTTTAACGGATAAAACCAAGTAAACTGCGAAAAATCATCAACGAATATAACATAATAAGCATAACCATAAGTAGACAAAATAGGTGCATGGCCTTATAGATTACAATGTATCATATCCAAAAGATGCAAGGAACATTTCTCATTAATCAAAAATGGTAGTTTATGACTCTTAGAAAGCTATGCATATACCCCACTGCTTCTGGGAATGGCCCCACAATGTCTATAACCTACTGCACGAAAGGCCATGGGCTATTGATGCTAATCATTAGCGTAGATGATTTCCTCGGGATCGGTGCGACCTTATAGCATTTCTCACATTTATAGATTATGTTTTCCATATCTTGGTACATGATCAGCCAATAATACACTATCCTCACTACTTTTTTCCTCACTATTGTTCGTGCACCCTCATGTGCTCCCGCGATACCTTCATGCATTTCTGTTATGAGGTATTATGCTTCCTTGTTAATTACACAATGTAAGCGTGGTGCCAAGTATCCTTTCTTGTATAACACTCCATTATGAAACACAAAAGATAGTGCCTTAATTTGAAATTTTTAGGCTTGCTTATCATCATGTGGTAGTTTTCCTTCCAACAAATATTCCATTATCGGTTTCCTCCAGGTATTCGAATCTTCTACCATTGATACCACCAATGCTTACTCGATTGCTTTGGTTTGGACTATTGCACTTTCTTAGTTAAATGCGGGAATGCTGAGGATGCAAATTTGCTCAATGCGTCCGCCCTTTTGTTTTTGATCTTGGTATATGCTCTAACTTGAAGTTTATAAACTGCTTTTTAATGCCTTAACTTTTTCTACATATTATACTAGATTTTTACCTCGAATCTCGTATAGGCCGTTAGTCTGGTTAGCGATGACTATGGAGTCTATGAAGGCATTCATGTGTCAGCAACCTACTTTAACAATCATATCTAATCATCCGATAAGTGTTTCATACTCTAACTCATTATTTGACACCGGGAAGTAGAACCTTAGAGCATATGTTATCTCCTCACATGTTGGACTTACTAATATCAAACCATCTCCAGCCCCTTCAACACAAGAAGATCCGTCAGTATATAACTTCCATTGCTCGTTTCGCGCATGCTCTGTTTATGCATCTTTAGTTTCCATGTTCCCTACTAATGATACTTCCTTATGGCCTGTTATTTCAACTATAAAGTTTGCTAGTACCTGGGCCTTAATGCTAGTTCGGGGTTTGACGGTAATTTCATGTTCTCCCAATTCCATGGCCCATTTTTCTAGTCGCCCTGACTTTTCCGGTTTTAGTAACACTTGCCGCAATGGGACATTCGTGAGGACTTCTATAGTGTGTGCTAAGAAATACCTCCGCAACCGTATAGTCGCGTTTACCAGGGACAATGTCATTTTTTCCATATCTGAATAGCCGATTTTTGCTCCTTGTAATATGCGACTCATAAAGTATATAGGTATTTGTTTGTCTTCTCTGCTGGCTACCAATACTACGCTGACTGGTATCTTGATGCTGCTAAATACATTGTTAGAGTTTCCCCTTGGATTGGTGATGTTAGGGTGGGTAGTTCTGTTAATGCTATTTTAAGTTTCTTGAATGTGTTCTCCGCCTCCTCTGTCCACTGGAAGTCCTTTTTGTAAAACACCCTTTTCAACATTTTATAGAATGGAAGTCTCTTTTATGCACATTTAGCTAAAAATCGTCCTAACGTCACTAATTCTCTGTTTAATGCTTGTACTTCTTTCACCATCCCCGGCGAGCGCATTTCTAATAGTGATTCAACCTTTTTTGGGTTTTCCCTTATTCCTTCCTTTGTAATGACATGCCCTAGGAATTTTCCTTCTTCTGTCCCAAACAAGCACTTCTTTAGGTTTAGTTTCATGTTTACTGCCCTTAAATTCGCAAAGGTTTCTGCTATATATTGTAAAAAATGGTCATCGTCTCAGCTCTTGATGACCATGTCATCAACATATACTTCAATGTTTCTACCTGTTTGTTGTTCAAAAACTTTTTCTACTAATCTTTGGTATGTCTCTCCTGCATTTTTCATTCTGAATGACATTTTTGTATAGAAAAACGTTCCTCCGTCTGTGTGAAAAGAGGTTTTCTCTTCATCTCCTTTGTGTATATGTATCTGATGATACCCTTTGTACGCATCCAAAAACTCTTCCACTTGTGTCCATGCAAATACTCGATCTTTTCATCTATTGAAGGTAACGGGCAACAATGTTTTGGGCATGCTTTATTTATGTCTATGAAATCGACATACATTCTCCACTGCCCATCTTCTTTTTTGACCAACACCGGATTTGCTAGCCAGGACGGGAAAAGCGACTCTCGTACTATACCTGCACTGACTAACGTATTGACCTCATTGTTTATTTCTTTATTTCTATCCTTGAATTGGCCTCTTTTCTTCTGGTGGATTGGTTTGTTTCCTGGCCTGTCATTTAACTTGTGTTCAATTAGTTTCCTTGGTATACTAGTTATGATATATGACTACCAAGCAAATACATCAATACTTTCTTTCAAAAGCTTTGTTAATTCTTCTCTTAGCATATGTGGTAATCCTGCCCCCATCTATACTCCTTGCTCTGGATTTCTCTCGTTTATTACAACTTCCTTTCTTTCATCTTGTGTTGATTTCGATCCTGGTGTCTCTATGTCTGCTTCATCCTCCATGAATGTCGCCACAGGTGTCTCCAATGGCTTGTTATGAATTGTCCCATACCCGCTTGGTATCTTCAACCGAATTAGACCATGGAGTGTTGATGCAATGACTTCGAACTTCTTCATGGTGCTGCTCCCAAATATGATATTATATGGTGATAGTGACTGTATGATTGTGAAATCCAACACTTTCGTGTTTTCAGACTTTGTGAATGGGTCTCTTAAAGTCAACGGGATGGATAATATTTCTTTGGGCTATAATGAATGTCCCGCGAAACTCGTTAAGTGTCATGTTGGTTGTTGGAGTTTCATCTTTATTTGTTCGAGTAACTTTGAGAAGCAATGGTCATAAATGATTTCGACTGAACTCCCACTATCACAGTATATTCTATGGACACCAATGTTATGTATGTGTCCGTATATGAGTGTTGGTTCGTCCCCTTGTCGAATGTGATGTGCCTTGTTTGTGTGTTAAACATACTATGTAGGCACGTGGTGACATTTATCTCTTCACATAGTACAGATTGATTTTTCCCTGGTCGAGTGATGGCCATGTTGCATTGGTTTTATTGTTGTAGTATGTGAGCGTCATTTTGGTGTCGTCGTTGTGTTTACTTCGACTCCCTACAATATGGATGTCGCCAATGTTGTTACGGTGAATTCCAGGTGCACGTGTAAATCTTTGCCAGTTGGCCTTGTCTAATAAGCGTCCAGGAAATCACTATGCATGAGACAAGGAAATACTAGGTTAAGAAGCCATACCAAGGGTTGGACCCCGATATTGCTCTCCGATGCCTAAGTTAGATAGTGATCATATAATCGATTAAGGATTGCCAGGGATGTTGCATTCTTATTTTCTTACATTGCTATCATTATTTTGGGGGTACTTATAGGCCTTTTTAATCTTTTAAGTTCAAAGTTGGATTTGGTCCTTCCCTATTGTCTAGTTAATTACCTTTTTTCCTTCATTTATTATTTTTTTACTTCAAATTTGTTCCTTTTCACAAAATCTGGGATATGTTTTCCATGCCATTTTATGTCCTCTTTGTGTTAGTGATATCTCGCGGGTTTGGCTGTGGCCAACTTGTCCCTTGTTGATTCTAGAATTTATGTACGTTTATTGGACTACCTTGGATAACCGGCCTATGTACACCATTAAAGAACATATCAGTGATGGTGGACAGTGATGGACAATGGTGATGGTGTAAGTGGTGGTGGTAGATGATGGAAGTAGGGAGAGGAAAACGGGTGAGTATGGTGGGGTCATTTCTAATTTAATAACAATATAAAGATTATTATAAATTTTAATTTTGAAAAAAAAGGGATAAATTATAATAATAAAGGTATGAAAGTCATTTTACATGTGTCAGACACTAAATATGCAAGGACTTGAAATGATAAGGACCATCAATGTAATGAAGAAACGTTAGGGACCAAATCCAAGAATCTAGAAAACCATGGGGACCATTTATGTAATATATCATCTTTTTATATTAATTTACATTTTAAATCTAATTTATGAACTAGTTTACCGTTACCTAACAAGCAACTTTTCAACGATTTCGTCAAACATAAATTCAACATATTTTAAAACTAAGTTTTATATTGAAAAGATCAATGAACATTAACAACTGAACGTCACTTGACATTATAATATGGTTAAGTTTAATATATTAAAAGAAAAATAGACATTTTATATCGTATGATATTTCTTTAAGTTATGTCTTATGGAAAAAGTTTACATGCTTCCGAACCAACTATTTTCAAATTTTCGTAAACTTTTTCTTCGCTATGTCTTTTAATCAAAATATAATTTTTAACTATGTTCTTATGATCGGTTATAGCAAGTTTACCAATTAATTTAATTTTGTGTGTTTTTTTAGTTGCTAAACCCCTTTTTTGTACACCTCGGGTCCCACCTTTGTTTTTATACCATTTTATGCTTTTTATATAATTATTAAGCGTATTTATTAGGAAGAATTCGTATATGCCCTATTTATATATCAAAATATCATATTTATCCAAACTAATTCGTAAATATCATATTACCATTCATAACTTTCAAAATATCATATAATTCTTCTTAAACATCGAAATATTGTATATGCACTTTTTAAACATTAAAATATCGCATATATCCTTTTTAAATATTAGAATATTGAATATGTCATTCTTAAATATCAAAATATCATATGTCTTTAAATATCATAATGTCAAGGGTAATATCTAAAATATCATAATGTCAAGGGTAGTATCTAAAGTATCCTCTATTTACAATATGCCAATAATCAATAACAACAAAAACTAAGCAATCATGCATACATAATGTGTTGCGTTTGTCAAGAGGTCGACATCCACTGTTTGTCACACTATGATGTTTGTAGCAACATTGTTCCTTATTTCAAACTATATTAGCAAGGTTTGTCCTCTCCAATAATGCCTATTTTGCTTCCGTCAAAACACTCATGTGCCATGCACATGAGGATACTTTTGTCCTTTTACCAACCTGCCAACTTATGACCCGCTAATCCCAACACGATCTTATTATCACCCCCTAATAAACGCTCAACCCGAACACGACCCATATAAATATTCGTGTCGTCTTGCTCAACCCTAATCCGTATTAGCTATAAACATGTTAACGCGTATAACCCGTTTAATTATATAGGGTCGTGGGTTCGTTGGTCATATTCGTGGTTATGGGAAAAAGTTTAAATATAACATGTTTATTTATTAGCCCTTACTTTCTCATTAATTTATTAAAAATATTTTTATTTTATAATCTAATAAAATAAACGGGTTCACGGGTCAACCTACAAAATTATTTATAAATCCAAAAACGACCCATATAATAAATGGGTTGGTGGATAAAAAAGACTCAACCCAAACCCATTTATCCTCGTGCTGTTGGTGTCGTGTAGAAAAATGCCACATCTAATTTATTTTAATAAGATTTCGAGAATAGATTGTGTTTTTCTACGTTTGTCCCAAATATATGAAAGGTAAGTAAGATAAACTATGTGTAACACGTGACTCAAGGGGTCCTTTTTTTGTGTGTGTGTGTGTGTTTAGACCGGACTTGTTTACTGGTTTGAAATGAATTTTGTATGGAAAAAAGTCGTTGTGGCTGATGAACATGAGTTTTTCCTTAAACAATTGTCAAAAATGATAAGGCTGTAATATTTAATTACATCACAGAGAAAATTTGGCTATTTTTTAAGGAGGATAACATATTAACATTTGAATGCAACTGATGATCATGAGTTAATCACTTGACTTTAATTTGTTAATCGTTTGAGGCTTCCTTGTAACCTAATCTCATTGACTCCACTACTATACCTACACCTTGCAAACCCGTTGCTTAATATTAAAAACACTTGGTGAGCATAGGGGCGGAGCCAAGATTTTAGGATAAGGGGATTGTATATATTAAAATTAAATCTTTACACTAGGATTAGAAGTATACTTTGTTTTTTGAAGTTGGCATAGTCATCTAATATCATCACCTTGGTGACTTGGATAGCTTTAGATTGAAAGTGGTACTTGGTGATCACGAATCAAAGAATCTAAGTTTACCTCTCTTAAATTTGAAATAACATTTTTTTTTCAAATTCAACATTAATTGGCTCTTCCATATTGTCCAATACAAAGTTAAAGAAATTGGGTTATAGAAGGGGCTGGTGGGCTTAGGATGATTTTCTATTTTGAGCTTAAAACAATTAAATGGGATTTATTACTAATACTAAATAATTCAAACTAGTATTTCGTCATGTCGCTTGTTGCGGCGGAAAACACCTTTGCAAAGTAGCCATAAAAATATAAAATAAAGTTTCGATTGATACAATTATCTATTGAGGAGACAACAAAAATAAGATATGAAAATATATTTTGATTCATATAATACACGAAAGACAATTCATTTAAAACTTATAATAGTAAAATGTAATATAACTAAAAACGAAAACTAAAGAAGAATTAAGTATAAGAACTAAAGCGTAAGTTTACAATATAGTAAGGGACCAAAATCATAATTTATAAAATAGTAATCATATAATTTAAAATTTATGAGGGGTGAAAACCATTATATTAAAATTAATTTAGGGGAAAAAATGTAAAAAATAAATAAAGTTTAAGGGTGAGAAATGAAAATCGAAATAAAGAATTGGCCACGAGAACGTTAGGGGAGGGGAATTGAAAAACATGGCGGAATTAATAAAATTAAGACAGAATATACCTGAATGATGCGTCGGAATGGATTGACGATGGATTGATTGTCTGGGTTTGATATGTTTATATGAATATATGGATATGTTTAGATAGGGTTCTGCTATTCAGAAATAGAAAATCTATTTCAACAGAAGAAGATTGAGAACAACTCAAATCTTATAATCACAAATCACTCTGCTTTATTCACTAAGGGCAAAGCCCTTTATATAGGCTCTAAAGAGCCGTTTACACACGGTATCTTTACATTATTGCAATCGTATGATTGCAAGAAGACAAACTACTTTACATAAGACTTTATGTCACATTATAATAATGTTACACACTACCGACACTCTATAATTATAAAAGACAAAATAGAATTATTATCGTCTATAATGCATCGTTATCTTCAAAGATGTCTTCTTCTTTAATAATTCTTTCTTTTGTCATGCCTTACGTCATTCCTCCCGCCTTCGAAAAGACATGTTTTTGAATAATGTTTGCTTGTGTCATGGCTGACGTTAATGGTGTTCACAATGTTTCTTTCATGAATGAATGCTTTTTTGAACTGTTGTTGTTCTTGCTTCATGATGGCTTCCATTCTCTCGTCAAAGTGTCTGCTATATGATTGTTTGCGCTTTTGATGTATCTGAGATAAGGATGAAATTGATGTAATTGTAATTGCCAACGAATCAATCGTCCACGGCAATAATCTTCTTGTAGTTTATAGCGCCAAAATCCAAGTAGATACTTGGAATCTGTTCGTAACTCGAATCTTGTTTGTAGAAGCTCGACTTTCCATTTTTTAATGTTCTGAGACATGCTAGTGTTTCTCGTTCATGTGTGCTGTAATTTTGCTCCGTTTGGGAAAATGTTCCCGATATATACTTGCATAGTTTTTGCTCGTATTTATCTGTTTTTAATACTTCAGATGATACATCTGTATCAATGTATGCTTTTGGTGATATTTTCGTATCACTGTATACTTTATCATTGTTTACTTCAGATGGTATTTTCATACCAGTGTGTGCTTTATCATTGTATACTTTTGATGAGTTAGATATGAGGTTTCCCTCACTATCTAATCTCAATAATACTTTTCCCCGTATAATTGCTTTTAGGCATCCTGCCCAAGTGTCTTGTGATGCATCTGTTTCTACGATTAAGAAATCATCTATTTTTGCATTATATAAAGTAGGGAGAACTTGAATGTTTTGTTTTATATTTTGTACCAAAATAGTATCTGTATTGGTCCAAGACCAAGGTATTTTTTCTGATATTTTCTTTTGTAAAACTTTTCTTTCTTTCGCTAAATTTTTCAAAAATCCTTGTTCTGCAATATAATTTAAACAACCAAGAAATCGTTGTATTTGTTTTCTATTTTCAAGTTTATCAGGAAACATATTTAATTTTTCTCGTATATTGTCTGTTAACGATAATTGACCATTTTCTCCAATTTTTAAACCGAGATATTCAACTGTAGTTTGAAAAAGTTTTGATTTCTTTTTTGATAAAACTAAACCCTTTTCTTTAATTCTTTGTAAAACCTTGATGACTGCATCAATGTGTGTTTGTTCATTTCCTTTTGTAAAAACAATTATATCATCAATATATGCAAGACAAATATGATCTAAACCATTTAAGGTTTCATCCATGAATTTGCTGATATATTGCTGGTGCCTGTTTTAAACCGAATGGAAGAACATTCCATTCATAATGCTTCTGAGGAGGACATGAGAAAGCGGTTAGTGGTTTCGTATTTTCATGTAAACGTAACTGCCAATATCCAGATTTTGCATCAAATGTACTAAAATGTGTATTTCCTTTTATTTTTTCTAAAATATATTCTTTTCGTGGTAATTTATATGAGTCTCCTATAGTAGCATCATTCATTTTTTTATAATTGATTACCATTCTTCGTTTGCCTCGTTTTATTTCATTATTATTTTCTACATAAAATGCAGGTGCTGAATGAGGACTCTTGCTAGGTCGAATGATTCCTTTTTCTAATAGTTCAGTGCATTCCTGTTTGAATTCAGAAACATCTTTTATGCTGTATGGAATTTTATTTGGAACATTAACTTCAACATTAGGGTTTTTTAATAATATTATTATTTCTTGATTATTTTTATTTTTTAAATGATCTAGCGGGTTTTCGCTACATACTTCTTCGAGTTGTTTTTCAGCAATTTCTTTAGCAAATGTTAGTAATATGCGTAATTGAAAGCCAACCTCTTGTTTGATTATTTTAATAAGATCATAATGTTTGATAATTGTAGTTTTTATAAAACCTTTTGTTGGATGATTGAGACTTATATCGTCATTTGTTTGTATAAATGGTTGATATAATTTAAGGAAATTATTTCCTATAACTAAATCTATTCCCGAATCATGTTGATATATAGTTGGAGTTTTAAATGGTGTTTTTTCAATTACTATATCTATATCTCTTCCTACGAACCAAATTTTGTGAATTGATTTATCAGCAATTGTTATTTTTAATGGTTTTTCTAATTTTTCCCAATTTTTTAATATCTTTTTTCTTCCAAAACATAAAGTAGCCCCTGTATCTATATATGAAACTAATTCTTTTTCTTGTATTTTAGTTGTAATAAAGGTACTGTTTGGGTTAATATTTGTTTTTCTTTTACTCATTTTTATATTAGCAAGTTGTGTTTGTTAGAGTGGTTGAAACATTGCGTATTGTTTTTAGATTTCGATTCTGTGATTTTTTGTATTTCTTAATTCCTTCTTGTAATCTAGATATCTTTTTTAATTGATTATTATATTCTTTATTTACTGGTTGTAATTTTAATAAATATTTTTCTTCATATGATAAAGCATTTTCTAAATGTTTTATGGTATCAGAGATATTATAATTTATTTTCCAATGATTTTTTAATATATTAGTCCAAAGCACATTATCTTTTGAAGAATTAATTTGTACTTTTGAATTCATTTTAACAAATTACTAAGGTATCTGAAAGAAAATTAATTGAATTGTTAATATTTTTTATTACTATTTTTAAATGATTAACTTCAATTTTTAATCTTCCAATTTTAACTAATTGATATGCAGTATGATTTTTGTTTTTATAAATTAGTTCGTGTACTTCAGATTCTTTTTCTTTTAAATGTTTTGTGGATTTTTCTAAATCTTTCCATAATTTTTTAAGTAGATCAACTTTATATTTATTATCGTAACTACAATATACTTGAGTTTTATTACTCATAATTTTTATTTTACCATGTGAAAAGTCGTTTAATAGTAAGTGGTTTTTCTTTAAGTAGCTGTTTTTCATTAAGTGGTTCTTCTTTAATAGTTTTTATTTTTAAATATTTTTCAAGTAGAATTTTCTGTTGATTTAAATTTTGTAATAATTCAGGAATTTGTTTTAATACAATTAAACTTTCTACTTCTATAATATTATTTAATTTTTGACTAATTATGTTTAATTTTTCTCCTATTGATTTATCTTCTTCAGGATTAAGACCGATGTTATATATTGTTCCTTGTGGTAAATTTTGCGGTATTTCTATAATCATTTCTTTATCTGGTATACATGGTTTTGTATTTTGATATGATCCTTCAAGTGTTTTAAAATATTTTAGGGAATTACTAGATGATTCTGTCATATTCTTAAACTTAATGATCTAATCATTTCTTTAATATCTTCTAGCTTTTCATTGTTATTTTCATTAGATGTTGAAGGCTGACATTCTGAAATAGAAGATCTACCTATTATAGTTGAAAATGGAGGTTCTATAATTGGACTTCTTTTTATTAACGGAGTAGTTATTATTGGTTGAAAATTAGTTTCATTGAATATTCTATTATTAGTCATATTTGGTGATTCAAGGGATAATAAAGGGGTAAATAATTTATCTATATAAATTCTATCTTCTGTTTTAAATGTAATACTATGATGAGAATTTGTTAATGCATAATTTATTTGATATGTAATAGTAAATGGATGATTACCTTTTATCATAAAATTTTGTCTTAATAATTTATATCGTACAATAATACTATTACTTAAATTTTTATCTTTAAGACTTAATCCTAATTGAATATTAATATCAAATTTTATTTTTCCTTCAATTAAATTACATTCTCCTTTTGCAATAATACTTTCTTGGTTATTAATTATACGATCATCTCTAATTTCTAATTCTATTGGTATATTTAAATTACTTACAATACTTTTTAAGATTATTTGAATAGTTGATATATGAATATAAGCAATTTTTATTCTATCTATTTCTTTAATATGAGATAATCTATTTCTAATTTGTTGTTTATTTATTATGGGTATAGTAATATTTCCTTGAGTTAATTCTATAGGTATTGCTTGTTCTCCTATAATTTTTCCATAATATATAATATTTTTTCTAGAAAAGAAATTTTTAAATGTGTTATATCTAAAATTGTGTCTTTCGAATAGTGTGAAATTTGATTTTCTTATAGCGTCTTTGTTGATGTTATTTTTATTAATTAAAGCATCAAAAGTGTATCCAGATTCATTTTCTTCGTTATTAATAACTATTGGTGAGTTTTCTATTTCTTGAGACATATTTATAGTATTAAAACTTCTTTCGATAAATATTTTAATTGTTGATAACTTTTTTAAATATGAATATTTAAAAACAATGGTTATTTATTATCATGTTTATGATGTTTATCATGTTTATGATGCTTATCATGTTTATGATGCTGCATATGCATATATTCTTATTAACGATAGATTGAATATGCAAACTAGTAATTAGAATAATAAGAACGTTACTTAGCTCTGATACCAAATTGAAAAACATGGCGGAATTAATAAAATTAAGACATAATATACCTGAATGATGCGTCAGAATGGATTGACGATGGATTGATTGTCTGGGTTTGATATGTTTATATGAATATATGGATATGTTTAGATAGGGTTCTGCTATTCAGAAATAGAAAATCTATTTCAACAGAAGAAGATTGAGAACAACTCAAATCTTATAATCACAAATCACTCTGCTTTATTCACTAAGGGCAAAGCCCTTTATATAGGCTCTAAAGAGCCGTTTACACACGGTATCTTTACATTATTGCAATCGTATGATTGCAAGAAGACAAACTACTTTACATAAGACTTTATGTCACATTATAATAATGTTACACACTACCGACACTCTATAATTATAAAAGACAAAATAGAATTATTATCGTCTATAATGCATCGTTATCTTCAAAGATGTCTTCTTCTTTAATAATTCTTTCTTTTGTCATGCCTTACGTCATTCCTCATGGCGGAATTAATAAAATTAAGACAGAATATACCTGAATGATGCATCGGAATGGATTGACGATTGATTGATTGTCTGGGTTTGATATGTTTATATGAATATATGGATATGTTTGGATAGGGTTCTGCTATTCAGAAATAGACGAATTATTTCAACAGAAGAAGATTGAGATCAACTCAAATCTTAAACACTCAATTTTAGCTTGTTCATTCCATATGGGCAAAGGCCCTATTTATAGGCTCAAAGGAGCCGAGTACAATAATAGAACTGCAATCGGTTGATTGCAATATGACAAACCTATTTACATTAATGCCCCTAGAGTATTGAAGGTCTTACATACTTTATTTTACTATGCTACCGACACTTTGCATACAATAATTATAAAAGACAAAACCATAAATAATTACAAATTCCTTTTCATATTGAAAGGCCACATGTCTTCAATAATGTGTCTTCTTTAATAATGGCTTCTTATGTCATTGCTTACGTCATTCAAATTGAAAAACATGGCGGAATTAATAAAATTAAGACAGAATATACCCGAATGATGCGTCGGAATGGATTGACGATGGATTGATTGTCTGGGTTTGATATGTTTATATGAATATATGGATATGTTTGGATAGGGTTCTGCTATTCAGAAATAGACGAACTATTTCAACAGAAGAAGATTGAGATCAACTCAAATCTTAAACACTCAATTTTAGCTTATCCATTCCATATGGGCAAAGGCCCTATTTATAGGCTCAAAGGAGCCGAGTACAATAATAGAATTGCAATCGGTTGATTGCAATATGACAAACCTATTTACATTAATTCCCCCTAGAGTATTGAAGGTCTTACATACTTTATTTTACTATACTACCCACACTTTGCATACAATAATTATAAAAGACAAAACCTAAATAATTACAAATCATTTCTATATTGAAAGGCCACATGTCTTCAATAATGTATCCTTTTTAATAATGGCTTCTTATGTCATTGCTTACGTCATTCCTCCCGCCTCCGAAAAGACATGTTTTTGAATAATGTTTGCTTGTGTCATGGCTGACGTTAATCTTCCATGAATGGTGTTTCTTCTGTGTTTTCTGAACAGTAACTGCAATTGTGTCTTGGAGCATGCATAATATGTTTGCAAAGTTGTTTTCTTGATATCATCGGGTAATTCAGCCAGTTGATGAGAAAATTTTTCGAAAGGTTGTTCGAATGTTTCAATTGCTTTCATTGCTTCCGGAGTGATTTCATTGTCTGTTAAAGAGTAGATAATGAAAGTTTTACTAGCATAATTTACTCTGATTCTTGACCTTTGATCTTTACCGTTGCCAATGCGTGATGATGCTAAATAAACACCGGCAAGTGCAAAGATTAGATGCTCTTGTGTTGGTGATTCACGGGGTAGATCATCTTTTGTTGGTTTTGAGCCGTTGCTTATTCCCATGTTTGCAAAAGTAATACTTGGGACAATTAGTTGAGAATCTTCATCAAAAATTGGGTAGCTAGAATGAATTTTGATGAATAATCCTCTTTCTTGTTTTGCAAAGCGTATTTTATAATTTCTAATGATAGTTTGCACAGCAGAGGGGAATTCGCTGATGCAATGTAAATTGGTGCCTTCTAGATAGATAGTGTCGATGAATCCATGAATAAAATAATCCCATAAAGTCATAGGATCTGATAAATCGGCTAGGAAAACTGCTTTAGGGCCTGGGCGCCTGGCTACTGGGTAAAAGCCCATTAAAGAATGGACCTCGGTGTAGGAAACGAGGCTATCCCATAATTCAGCGAATTTTTTGGCAGATGGTTTTTTCATGGCTTCCTTTTCTTTGGTTGATAGAATGGATTCAAGGACAATTTTTGCATTTAATTGGTTAAGGGATCTTGGGATGGATACAGGTTTTTGTGGTGTGAAGCTGGTCATAGGTTTTTGTGGTGTTAGGAGAACTGTTTTTGAACATTCTACGTTATCTTTTATTACTGCTTTGTATGCTTCGTTGTATGCGGCTCCTGCTTCATTTTTTGTTTTGTAACTTTTGTGAATAATATTTCTTCCAAGAATATATGAACTGGAAATTCCCCAATTGTCATATACTCCTTTGTTTTCTCCGTTGAAAATCACGTACCATTTCTTTATATTTTGATCTGCTTGAAGTGGTGGATATTCTTCTGGATTTTGTATTATAGGTTGTTTTTCTGACTTGAGCATTGTTTGTGGCTGACTATCATCGGATGAAATTTCTTGAATGTCTTCTTTTGGTTGCTTCGTTGTTGAACTGCTAGCTGCTTCTTCTTTAGGTACTGATTGGGATGATAGAATTTGTATTGTTTGTCGTAGTTGTTCTTTTTCTCGTCTGACTGCTTCGAGTTGTCTGACTAATGATGCTTCTTGCTCTTCTTTTTGTTTGAACTGGTGTTTGATTTGCTTCATGATTGCTTCCATTTCAATATATCTATGGATTGAATATCTGCGTCTCTTGGGTACCTGAATAATTGCTGAAATTTGTTTGTTTCGAATGATGATATGAGAATTTTCATATCAATGTATGCTTTTGGTGATATATTCATATCACTGTATGCTTTTGGTGATATATTCATATCACTGTATGCTTTTGGTGATATATTCATATCACTGTATACTTTATTATTGTTTACTTCAGATGGTACTTTCATACCATTGTATGCTTTAGCAATGTATATTCCAGATAGATTAGATATGAGGTTTCCCTCAAGTTCTAATTCTAGTAATACTTTTTCCATAGGATTATGTACCTGCATCTGAATCAGAATCAGTTGTATATGCATAAATATCTATATCTGAATTTATATCTGAATCTTCTATGGGTTCGTATCCAAGGTCGTATGCAATTTTTAATATATTTGTTTCTTTTTCTTTTTTATTCTTCTTTGGGCATTCATAAGCTTTGTGTCCTTCTTCTTGACATATCCAACATTTACAGTCTTTTTTATTTGATGGGCAATAATTTGTTTTGGATTGATATTTTTGTTTATATTGTTTTCTATTTCGGAAATATTTTCTTTCCCCTTGTTTATAATATTCTTTATATTTGGGTTTATAAGTTTGTTTTTTCCAAATTTTCTTTTTACTTTGTTGTTTTTCTTTACAACCATATTGATTTACTTTGTTAGAAAGGATATCACAACATAAATCTATTTTTGCATCTTGTGCTGTTTTTTGTTCTAAACATTTTTTCTGCATCGATGCTTTTAATATGCTTATTCGTGCTCCTAAGGTGTCTGCAACTTTATTTTGTTGTAATGCTTCTTGGAAATCTTTTATTACACTTTGGCTTACTGATGATGGTAGTTTTTGATAGAACATATCTAGCGCTGCCTTTTTTCTAGTGGGATCTAAATTATAATAATGTTCGGAATATTCGCATATAAATGGTTCTAAATAACACATATTACAAATTCGTAAATTAGTTAAATGCCATAGTGATTCTAATTGAAAAGCTTCTTTTGATATTTTATCTTCAATTTGTTTTCCTATGAATTCCTGAATAAGACGGCTTAATACATTTTTAAATGTTTCCATAGCATCAGTGGTGGCTATCATCATTGTTTTGGTTTCATCAAGAGATGAAAGGAAACGATATGCGTTACCTTGTGTTTTATGAATGATATAATTAAGAAAATGTTTTGGGTGTAAATTTCTTAATTCTTCGGTTAACTGAATTTGTACTCCCATTTTATTACTCCATTCTTGAGTTTTTGCTTCAGGATTTTGGTCACAATCAATAAAAAGAATATCTGAATTTGTTGGAAATGTAAATAATTTAGGTATGTATTGAGGAGGTATTTTTTCCCATTTGTTTTGTTTATTTTTAACCATTCCCTGTCTATATAAAAAATTTTCTTCTAATGAAGGTGGTCCATAAATATATTGACTTTGATAATCATCTTCAACATATGATTGTTTTCGTTTTAATCCAAAATTGTTTTGTGAATCTCTATATGGATTTGTATAAGGGTTTTCATCATCTGAAGAAAAATCATATATTACTTCTGCATCATTATCATCTGAATTATTTTCTATTTCTATATTATTTTCTTAAGTTTCAGATGGAATTTCTAGTGCTGCAAATAATTTAGTTAGTGTTTCTACTTTTTCTTGTAAAGTTTCCATATATTGTGTGTATTAAAAATAAAATTTTTAGTTTCTTTTTTCTAGTGAAGTAGTTGTTTTTTCTATCATATTTAACAAATTAATTTTGTTATTTTATCTTCAAGATTTTTTATTTGTTCTTGTTTCCAATTTATACTATTATTTATTATATGTATTGCTTCAATATTAGATATACAATTTATCATTGATATGTCAGAATCTATTTTTAAGTCTAAAAGAAATTTTTTAGATTGTTTCAATGTTTTACGAAAAAATTTTAATTCTTGTTTATTTGTATCTAGGCTTGAAAAACTCATGATTATAATTTTATAATAATAATGGTTTAGTTTCGTTTTAGATTTAAAGTTACGATTAAAATTTATTTAAAAATAGTAGTGGTTATTATAATAATGTTTAAAAGACATACGTTTTAAAATACAAATAGTTTTGTTTTTAGACGACGTATTTGCTTATAACGGATTTTAATACTAGTTCTTATGAAATATCTAACATCATGAATATGGTTATTGTTTAAAATCGTACCTTGATTATTAGGTTTGTAAGAATCCTTGAGATTTTTCTTAGAATTATTTATAGATTCTTGGATTTGTTGTATTCTTAAAATAATATTTCTATTAGGAATACAATTCATCAAAATTTTGTTAGACATAAATATATATTTTAAGCATGAATTTGATTAATTTGATTATTAATAACGAGTATTATTTTAATAAAAATTTCAAATTTTGTAGAATTAATAGTTAAAACAACTCGGAATGATAATATCATGAAGAAATAAAAGTAATTTAACAATTGAAAATATCTTGAGACATATTTATGGTATTAAATCTTCTTACGATAAATATTTAAATTGTTGATAACTTTTTTTAAATATGAATATTTAAAAACAATGGTTATTCATTATCATGTTTATGATGTTTATCATGTTTATGATGCTTATCATGTTTATGATGCTGCATATGCATATATTCTTATTAACGATAGATTGAATATGCAAACTAGTAATAAGAATAATAAGAACGTTACTTAGCTCTGATACCAAATTGAAAAACATGGCGAAATTAATAAAATTAAGACAGAATATACCTGAATGATGCGTCGGAATGGATTGACGATGGATTGATTGTCTGGGTTTGATATGTTTATATGAATATATAGATATGTTTGGATAGGGTTCTGCTATTCAGAAATAGACGAACTATTTCAACAGAAGAAGATTGAGATCAACTCAAATCTTTAACACTCAATTTTAGCTTATCCATTCCATATGGGCAAAGGCCCTATTTATAGGCTCAAAGGAGCCGAGTACAATAATAGAATTGCAATCGGTTGATTGCAATATGACAAACCTATTTACATTAATGCCCCCTAGAGTATTGAAGGTCTTACATACTTTATTTTACTATACTACCGACACTTTGCATACAATAATTATAAAAGACAAAACCTAAATAATTACAAATCCTTTCTATATTGAAAGGCCACATGTCTTCAATAATGTATCCTTTTTAATAATGGCTTCTTATGTCATTGCTTACGTCATTCCTTTTTACCCCTTTGCACATAGCAGCTGCTTGTGGGCATGCCGAAATTGTGAAGGATCTTCTCAAAGTTGACCTTGGTTTGTGTTTGATCAAAGGAAAAGACTGAAAAATTCCTCTTCATTTGGCTGTGGTCAAAGGTAAAGTTGAAATTGTGAGAGAGTTGCTTTTGGCGAGCTTGGATTCTGTGGACTGTACGACTGCGCGACTTGAGACTTCACTCCAACTAGCAGTGAAGAACAACCAATTCGAAGCTTTCCAAGTTTTGATTCAGCATCTGAAGCAAGTAAACAAGGAAGATCTTCTGAATTCTAAGGACATTCACGGCAATACAATCTTACACCTTTCCGTCTCGATGAAGCAATATGAGGTACGTAGGTTAGCTATCTTTTGTCTAGTGTACCTCAAGTCTTTAGGTCAAAGTTTATGTTTTTGATAGGTGGTTGACTTTCTACTTAACGGGCAAGTTATCAGCAAGGATAAGATTGAGTTGAATTCCTTAAACAAAAGAGGTTTAACTCCTCTTGATATGCTACTAACGTTCCAAAGTGAAGCTGGTGATCGGGAAATTGAGGAGATTCTTGTCCAAGCGGGAGCTTTAAAGTCTGAAAACATACAATCTCCAACATATCCACAAGAAGAAAGACCAAACCATCCTGACACAAGACCTGAAAACCCTCGATCTCCAGCTTGAGCTATGTTAGACTACTTCAAATACAATAACCTTAACGAATCTCCTAGCATAGTAAGAAATACGCTTCTTGTGGTTGTTATTCTGATCACAACTGCAACATATCAACCAGCACTTAGTCCTCCCGGAGATGCTTGGCAAGATGATTCCATTCCATCCGCAGGCAATAATACATTATCATCTACCACAAATATTACCGCTTCTATTAAACGACACACCGCTGGAACTGCTATTATGGGCACTGAAAATCCGATAGCATACAGTATATTTCTGTTTGCCAATTCCATGGGGTTCTACATGTCAGTTCACATGATTTACATACTCACAGATGCTTTCCCTTTGCAGTTGGAATTGCAGATTTCATTGGTTGCACTCGGATCAACGGTCTTCGCCAGCTCCCGACGGTTCACAACTTCGATGTATCGGACAACGGCGACAATGCACGGCTCCGCTGAAGGCTCACGACGTTTATTATGGGGTGAAGATGGCGGCTATCGGTTGGAGGGGTGACAGCGGCGGAGAATGGAGGAGAGAGAGAGAGAGAGAGAGAGAGAGAGAGAGAGAGAGAGAGAGAGAGAGAGAGAGAGAGAGAGTGGTGGTAGCCGGAAGATGAAGGAAGGAGGTGGCGACTGGTGTTTAGAAGTTTAGGGTTAGGGTTACCGGGTGGTAACGATTATATATCCGGCTTCATGAAACTTCGCCCCATAATACCACATTTGGTTCATCCTTCTCCCTTTACTTTCAAATTAAGCCCAAAAGTTACCAAATGGCCCCTCCATGATGAATTCTTTACAACCTAAGTACATAACTTACCCTTTTAGCCCTAGCCATCCAAAATCCTTCAATTAAAGTCAAATATCTACTCTTTAACCCCTGCTTCCATAAATTCTTTTATATTAGGTCCAAATGATACCAAATAGCCCCTCCTCTTACAAAACCTTTTCAAAATAAGTCCATTAGTTACACTTTAACCCTCGAAACTAACATCCCGATAATTATTATTTGATTTTTGGGCCATAATAATATAAAGAAATAATAAAAATTACTTCTCGGGGTTCTGCGTTTATTATTTAATTATTCTATTTTAAATGAGATGTTATAAAATATCCAAGGCATATTTTGTTTGAGTGAGAAATAAGCCATCGGAGGTATAGATAACCTCAAGACCCAAAAAATAACTTAACTTCCCCAAGTCCTTGATGCCAAATTCCTGAGGCAATCGATTAATCAAATTGACAATGGAAGCCTTATTGTTTACTGTTAAAATGATATCGTCAATATAAACACGAAGATATAGAATGCAAGACCCACATTTAAACATAAACAAAGAAGGATCGTCTCTACTGCACATGAATCCAACTTGAAGAAAAAAGGAACTGAGACGTTGAAAACAGGTTCTAGGAGCCGTTTTTAACCCTTAAAGGGCGATTTTTAAATGACACATATGCGTGGGGAAGCGGGAGTCTATGGCGCCCGATGGTTATTCCATAGAAACTGTCTTACTAATATGTCCATTTAAGAACAAATTATTGACATCAACTTGACGTAGCGCCTAATTTCGGTGAACAACAAGAGAGAGTATGATAAGTACGGTAGATAGAGATGGGCACAAAAACCGGATTGGGCTCTAGGATCCGATCCGATCCGAAAACCGGATTTGGTCAAAACCGGTTTTGACCGAACCAGATCGGATTAAACCGGCCACCGGATCGAAACCGGATTGCGTATTCGGACAGCATTTCGGATTGACCCTCGGATTGAGAACCGGATTCGGTTCAAACCGGATCCGATCCGGTTTTTTTTTTTGACCGTTGAAATTTCGGAAATTTGAATTTTTTTTTTATAGCCGTTGGAAAGGGGAAAAAACGGCTAGTTTGACTTTTCTTGACTTTTTTGCCCTTCCAAACACATATAAATACAACCTATTTGCTCCATTTACATTTTACACACATTTCTACTACTTTCTACTTCTACTTTATACTTTTATTTTCATAATCTTCCAAGAAATGAGCTCCCGAAATTCTACCGCGGCTCAAGAGTCGGATGCAACGGTGGTTAAAATCTTACCAACCACTCGGAGTAAAGATGTTTGGGAACATTACGATTTGTGTTTGTTGTCGAACGGGAAAGAAAAAGCAAGGTGCAAGCAATGCGGGATGTTTTTGGGAAAAGATGGCAATAGTACGTTGAGGAGTCATACAACAAAAACGTGTCCGGTTGTAAAAGGTCAAGGCGATCCGGATCAACCAAATATTACTCCCGACGGTTCGATCTTTATTTACAACAATGATGACATTCGTGAAAGCTTTTGCAAGTTCGTCATTCAAGAGGGCTTGCCTTTCAGCCACTTCGACAACCCACGATTAACAAGGATTTTGTGGGAAAAAATGCAACCACAATACCGGCAAGTAAGTCGCACTTCTCTTAGACGTGATGCTTTAAAGTATTGGGATATAGCCAAAAAAGATATGCAATTGGGATTTTTAAATATAAAAACCCGTGTTTCTTTAACGTGTGATGTTTGGTCCTCCACCGGTAGTTGTCCCAAAAGCTATCTTGCTGTCACGGCACATTGGATAGATCCCACTACTTGGGTAATGAACAAACGAGTTATTGCTTTTGAACTTTTTGCGCATCCTCACACGGGGGCATGATTATTTGCAATTTTAGTAAGCGTTATAGAGACTTATAATTTACGCGACAAAATCTTCTCTATTTCGTTTGACAATGCAAGTAATAATACCGTCGCGGCAAAAAGATTAATTGCAAAATATAAACCTATTTTGGATGGCTCGTTTTTTCATACTAGATGTGTTTGTCACATTATTAATCTTGCGGTACAAGATGGTTTAAAAATGATAGATTCGACGATTGAAAAATTCAAAACTGTGTTAACTAGAGTTTTTGGAAAAAATAAAGCTACAATGGAAAAATATCGAAAGTTTGCCATTTCCATAAACGTAACTCCATACAGTCCTCATTGGGATGTTAACACTAGATGGAGTTCAACATGTATGATGTTTGAAAGTTTGACACGTCAAAGAATCGCTTTACAATTATTTTACGACACAATTTCAAAAGGAAAAAATCCGGTTTCGGATTATGATTGGGATTTGATGGAAGAGTTTGTGGAAATGTTAAAAGTTTTTAAACAATCAACCACTTTTTTATCGGGCGTGTATTACCCTACAAGTCCGTTGTTACTAAATGAATTATGGTTGATGTCTGCACAATTGGAGCGTTTTGAACAAAGAAGTGAAATATTTGTTTTGGTTACGAGACCAATGAGACAAAAACTAGTCAAATATTTCAAAGAAATGCCACCACTTTTTACTTGTGCCGCGGCATTAAACCCATGTATCAATGTTACGGGTGTAGAGGCTTTGATTACCAAAATTTCCATGTCTTTAAATTTGCACAAAGATGACTCAAACTACATCCGTAACCAAATACACACTTTTAATAATACTTTTACTAATTTGTTTGACATTTACGCTACAAAGTATGGCGATATGTCAAACACTTTTGCAAGTGTAACCGACTCTACTAGTGGTGCATCGGGTAGTGGTGGGGGTCGAACGGATTTTCATATCGACCTCTATAACTACCTTTTGGAGGAACAAAACAAAAGAGCACGCACATTAACCCCTAGTAGCGAACTTGGAATTTATATGGGGTCAAATTTTTTAAAATTCATGAGTGCACCACAATTTAAAATTTTGGATCTTTTGGCTTGGTGGAGAGAAAAGGAAGCACAATTTCCTATTCTCTCCGTCATGGCCCGCGATTTACTAACCGTCCAAGCTTCCACGGTAGCTTCGGAATCCGCTTTTTCTTTTAGTGGTAGAGTTTTATCAAAGTTCAGGACGAATCTTACCCCGGTTGCGGTAGAGGTTTGCGTTTGCTTGAAGGATTACTTGGATTCGGTGGAACGTATACAACACTTGGCATCACTAGAAGGCCCACTACCACAAAATGTTGAACCGGAGATCATGGATGAAGAATATGCACAAGGCTTATCAACACCTCCGGAAGACGAAGACGATGACGATGAAGACGAAGACGAAGATGAAGAATATGGTATTGATGACACCCCTACTTATTTGCGTGGCGGTTAAAGAATATTTTAGTGAAGGCGACACGAAGTGGAAGACCACAAAAACTATTTCTATTTGGCTAAACGTTATAACGCCACTTTATTATTATTATTATTAGTTAACTAGTTTAAAAACTCTTTCTAATTCGACGTTTGATGTATGTTTTAACTATTTTAATGAACCTATGTTGCATTTTGTGTTATATATGAGGTCCAAAAAATGTTTTAAAAAAAAAAAAAAAAAAAAAACAAAATTTGGATCGGATTTCGGATCGGATTGTAACCGGATCGGATTAAACCGATTCGGATTGGGGCCTCGGAAAACCGGTCAAATCCGGTCAAATCCGGTTTGAAACCGGTTCGGATTATTGGCTTATTCGGATCGGCTATGACCTCGGAAAACCGGATCGGATCCGGATCCGGATCGGATCGGATCGGATCGGGTCTTTGTGCATCTCTAACGGTAGAGGCTTTCACCACATGATTGAAAGTGTAAGAGTAATCTAGTCCTGTAACCTGAGCAAAACCATGGGCAAATAGGCGGGCTTTATATCGATCGATGGAGCCGTCAGATCGACACTTAATGCGAAAAACCCATTTGGAAACAACAATGTTAGAGGTGGATGGACGAGGAACTAAATCCCAAGTATCGTTATAGTGAAGTGCTTGAATTTCATCAATCATAACATTAAGCCATTTTGAATGCTTGACTGCAGTTTTAAAACCCTTAGGATCTTTATGAGCAACAAGATCCATGTATAATGTACTCGAAGTGAGAGATGTGAAATCAATAAAGTGTTGAGGCTTGGAGATACAAGCATTGCCACATGTGGTGATTGGATGAGATGAAAGAGCGAGGGAAGGTGGTGGGATTGGACTGGCAGAAACATGAGATACCGGCTCATCAACAAAGGCTGCTTCATGCACAAAGTTTTTAGCAGAAGACGCAATAGAATTTGGGCAAAGAAGACAAGGAGATGGCGATGGAGGGCGATATGGAACAACAGATGAGTGTGTAACACTAGACTTTGATTGGGTTGATAGTGTTGCACATGATTCTTCAAATTTGGAGAGAGGAAGTGTAGTATCATCCACACATGAGGTGTCACCACTAAAAGGAAAAATGGTCTCATCAAACTTGGCATGGCGGGTGGTGTAAATGTTGGAAGTGGTCCTATCTAGATATCTATAAGCTTTATATTGTGTGCTATATCTTAAAAAACACAACGGAGGCATCAAGGAACGAGCTTATGGTTCGAGTAATTCCTTTGGCAAGGAAATACTTGACATCCAAACGTGCAAAACACGTGAAAATTTGGCTATGTATGAAATAAGAGCTCAAATGGAAACTTTTCTTGTAAAACTTGTGAGGGTAATCGATTTATAATATAAATGAATATAACATAATAAGCATAACCATAAGCAGACAAAAAAGGTGCAGGGTCCCATAGATTACAATGTATCATATCTAAAAGATGCAAGGAGCGTTTCTCATTAATCGAAAATGGTAGTTTATGACTCTTGGAAAGCTATGTCTATACCTTAATGCTTCTAGGAATAGCCCTACTATGTCTATACCCTACTGTGCGAAAGGTTATGGGCTACTGATGCTAATCATTGGCTTAGATGATTTCCTCGGGATCGGCGCAAACTTCTGGCATTTCTCACATTTATAGATTATGTTTTCTGTATCTTGGTACATGGTCGCTCAGTATTACCCTATCCTCATTATTTTCCTCACTCTTGTTCGTGCACCCTCATGTGCTCGTGCGATACCTTCATGCATTTCTCTTATGAGGTATTTTGCTTCCTTGTTAGTTACACAGCGTAAGCGTGGTGTGTGACATCCCCAAATTTCACGGCCAGAAAAGACCGACTTCGTTTATGCTTTTTAAAATAAAATCAGAGTAATCTTTTAAAGAAAACTGTTGCGGAATTTGCTCCCAGAAAACATGATAAATGCTTTATCCAAGCATCTCCGAAGAGATGTATTTTATTCGTTTTAAAACATTTGGGATGCCCTGGTCAATATAGACACATAAGCATAAAGCGAACTTACATTCGTCTACACTAATGATATACATCTCTTTAATCTCTCAGTGTAATGTGTCTTTGTATCGATACATGTGATACATAAACATTGAGTGGGTCAGGTTTGGAAACCTGGTGAGTACATAGGGATTTCAATCCTACAATGTTATAACATATATATAAATTAGAATTCACACAATATAAAATTTTCTCTATATATATAACCAACTCTTACCCCACCCCGTCAATCCTCTCAACGAGAGTTTCCATACCCTTGGACCTTAAATTTTAACTCTTACTCCCGGATCTAATCCATATTCTCGAGTCCATGATTGTGCCCATTCCATACTCTCGGATAAGGGACAATTGGTCTATGTCTAAATCCATACTCCCGGACTAATGACAAATTCTATGTCCTGTCCATACTCCTGGACTAAGGACAATTGACTATGTCTTAATCCATACTCCCGGATTAATGGCAACTGACTAAGTCTTAATCCATACTCCCGGATTAATGACAACTGACTAAGTATTAATCCATACTCCCGGATTAATGACAACTGACTAAGTCTTAATCCATACTCCTGGATTAATGACAACTGACTAAGTCTTAATCCATACTCCCGGATTAATGAAACCTGCCTAAGTCTTAATCCATACTCTTGGATTAATGACACCTGACTAAGTCTTAATCCATACTCCCGGATTAATGACAATTAACTAAGTCCAATCCATACTCTCGGACTAGGGACGAATAACTATGTCTAATCCATGCTTCCGGATTAATGACATATTTTAATGTTCTATTCTCCATATATATCTCACTCGTACTCATAAAGAGATACTACCCCATAACCATTATAACAAATCTTACGTTTACTCTTTAACCTAAGTTATCATAAACAATCAGGTATGTTCTTTAACACTTAATTCAGACATCATCAAATAACTCACACAAAACATATATTTAATACATTCAAACAATACTTGTACTAAAATCATGTTCATGAAAGGGACTATGCACTCACTTGATAAGACGATGCTCGGACAGCACTACGGCTCTTAAAGTGATATTCTTCGATGAAACCAGAATGTTTTCTCAGAAACCGGACTTCTCGCAGGCAGAGTTTCGGCTCGAAAACTCTTTCTCTCGGGATCTTCGGGGCTTCGGGACTCGCTTCGGGTGTCGGGATGATACCGGGGCTTCGGGGGTACTTCAAGAGGGCTAGGGAGGGTATCAGAAGTGAGAGAATGAAGGAATTAGCAACCATGGCCGGCTGCCCTTCGGTTTCAATTTATAGGGCCACTTTGCTAAATTCACGTCGCGAATCTCAAAATTCACGTCGTGAGTTTAGTAGTCATCAGGTGCGTCATCACAACTTGCGTCTGTCAGGATCCAGAAGTCATTAATACTGAGTTCACGTTGTGAACACTGTATTCACGTCGTGAACTCTGACACGGTGTCGGGGTTCGCGCCCCGAACTTTAGAAATTCATATCTTTCACATACGAGCTCCGTTTTCGACGTTCTTTATATCCACGCATAGGTGAGTTTATGCTCTACAGCTCTCATTTAGACTCTGTCGGCTAATTTTGACTTTAACTTTTATTGTATTATTTTTTTAGTAGGTCGGGACAGGAAAACTCCGTTAGGAATTCACAACTCCTTCATCTGACGTCTGTTTTCGTCTGTCTTTTTACCGTTGGACTACTATCGACGAGATCTTCGATTCTCGTTTAAATTGTTTCGGCTAGAAACCACTCGATCTCATATTCGAATTTTGGGTTGCATACCGCTAAGCCGAAACTTCAAAAAATCATAACTTCCTCATACGAAGTCAGATTTAGACGTTATTTTTATGCACTCTCTCGGTTTAACGTATTCTACGACTTTCGTTTAGACCACTAAGGCTAAATATTTCTCTATCGTAAATTCACTATTTACGTCACACAGTGTCGTACCTGTTTTGTCGCGAAACTTCGACAGGTCATAACTTCTTCGTTATAACTCGGATTCCGGCATTCTTTATATTTTCGGAAACCTTGCCACGACCACTACAACTTAGTTAAGATTATTTATTCTAAACACTCTTCTATCAAAAAGTCATTTTTGACGTTTATCGTCTCTAAATTGACTAGCCCGGATCTACGGGCGTTACAATTATCTCCCCCTTAGGATGATTACGTCTCGGAATCATCAACAAAAATAGGGCTTGTATAATGATTCCATACGTTATATTTTCATCCTAGGTAATAATCGTAACTTCTATGTTTCTTTGAATGAGTATCTAACTTTTGGACTTCTTTACCGCAGGCGATGCTCAATCTTGCACCTGCCCTTCGTACTATGTTGGACTTTCAATCGTAACCTTCGAGTTACAAAATAAATCCTTATTGAGGACTCCTTCTTCTTCTTAGGATAAGTACTTTTCTTTATCTATTGTAACAGATCGATGGGTCATGTTCTAATGACCTTTCATCATATGATGCAACGCTTAGACTCAAGTCTCTTAGAGTCAAATTCCAGAATGGAATATACTTTCCTTCATATTCTAATGTGATATGATCACATTTTAGCATGTAGCATTTCTAGCTACTAACTTCTTTAACAACGAGCGCGATACATTTGATCGCTTTGATTTCAATCTTCCGGCTTAAGTCAGATGCTACATCGAACTTGGTTCTCTGAACCACGTAACAAACTCATCGTAATCGGACTCATTTTGATATGACCACTTAGGTCAGATTAACATTCATCTTCTGAGTCATTACCAAAACGACGGTAACGACATATATGAATAAAAACGAACTCAATTACAAGCTTCTTGGTAACCTTGTGACTTTCCCTGATCCAAGCGTGAGTCCTGTGCTTCCAGTAGCATAGATCTCTACTACTATTCACACCTACTCATACTCGTCCCAAGTATTGTCTCACAGTCTCCAAGTCCTAAAATCACAAAACAATTTAACACATACGAATGTGTCCAAATAATCATAGAAATTTTCCTAGACTCTACTAGGACTTCTTCCATGCGTATTTTAAATCATCAATTCTACTTCAACTCGGTTGGTGATGGAAATTCCAGACGATGGGACAACTTCAAGAATTACACCAATCGTTCCATCATCCTGCCAATCGAAGGTGTACTTCAGACATACCGTACTCCTCTAAACGTTCCGTTATTTTATCAGACATATTCTAAAGGCAAGATACCACTCTTACGATATCTTCTGATAGGTGTCATTCACTATCATAAGCCTTTCATTTCCTCCATCTACTAAATTCTCTACGAGTCTTCATCATAACGTTTTGTACACCCAAGCAGACGTTCGGTGTACCGGGCGAGAATTTAAGATAAGAAAGCTTTATTTACGATAGACGTATAAATCTCCTTATCACTCCAAAACGTTTACGTGCTAGTTCTAATACCGTAGTCATACGCTTAAAATCCTCAACACATAAGGTTTCCAGATCTGGTCGACAACAGACCATAGATCCGAACAAACAATATCATATATGGAAAACATATAACATTTAGCACATAAAAGCATTTTAGGCAACTTTCCTAAAGTATACTAGTGCTCGTGTCTAAAATATAGTAGACACTCATCTCACAATCATCGCTTAGCACTCTAAGTTTAAGTCTAGAAATCCTACAAATTCCTAGTTCGCTTAAACTAATGCTCTAATAACAACTGTGACATCCCCAAATTTCACGGCCAGAAAAGACCGAATTCGTTTATTCTTTTTAAAATAAAATCAGAGTAATCTTTAAAGAAAACTATTGCGGAATTTGTTCCTAGAAAACATGATAAATACTTTATCCAAGCATCTCCGAAGAGATGTATTTTATTCGTTTTAAAACATTTGGGATGTCCTGGTCAATACAGACACATAAGCACAAACAGAACTTACATTCGTCTACACTAATGATATACATCTCTTTAATCTCTCAGTGTAATGTGTCTTTGTATCGATACCTGTGATACAAAAATATTGAGTGGGTCAGGTTTGGAAACCTGGTGAGTAATAGGGATTTCAATCCCACAATGTTATAACATATATATAAATTAGAATTCACACAATATAAAATTTTCTCTATATATATATAACCAACTCTTACCCCACCCCGTCAATCCTCTCAACGAGACTTTCCATACCCTTGGACCTTAAATTTTAACTCTTACTCCCGGATCTAATCCATATTCTCGAGTCCATGATTGTGCCCATTCCATACTCTCGGATAAGGGACAATTGGTCTATGTCTAAATCCATACTCCCAGACTAATGACAGATTCTATGCCCTGTCCATACTCCCGGACTAAGGACAACTGACTATGTCTTAATCCATACTCCCGGATTAAAGACAACTGACTAAGTCTTAATCCATACTCCCGGATTAATGAAAACTGACTAAGTATTAATCCATGCTACCGGATTAATGACAACTGACTAATTCTTAATCCATACTCCCGGATTAATGACAACTGACTAAGTCTTAATCCATACTCCCGGATTAATGACAACTGGCTAAGTCTTAATCCATACTCCCGGATTAATGACAACTAACTAAGTCTTAATCCATACTCCCGGATTAATGACAACTGACTAAGTCTTAATCCATACTCCCGGATTAATGACACCTGACTAAGTCCAATCCATACTCTCGGACTAGGGATTAATGACAATTAACTAAGTCCAATCCATACTCTCGGACTAGGGACGAATAACTATGTCTAATCCATGCTTCCGGATCAATGACATATTTTAATGTTCTATTCTCTGTATATATCTCACTCGTACTCATAAAGAGATACTACCCCATAATCATTATAACAAATCTTAGGTTTACTCTTTAACCTAAGTTATCATAAACAATCAGGTATGTTCTTTAACACTTAATTCAGACATCATCAAATAACTCACACAATACATATATTTAATACATTCAAACAATACGTGTATTAAAATCATGTTCATGAAAGGGACTATGCACTCACTTGATAAGACGATGCTCGGACAACACTACGGCTCTTAAAGTGATATTCTTCGATGAAACCAGAATGTTTTCTCAGAAACCAGACTTCTCGCGGGCAGAGTTTTGGCTCGAAAACTCTTTCTCTCTGGATCTTCGGGGCTTCGGGACTCACTTCGGGTATCAGGATGATAACGGGGCTTCGGGGGCACTTCAAGAGGGCTAGAGAGGGTATCGGAAGTGAGAGAATGAAGGAATTAGCAACCATGGTCGGCTGCCCTTCGGTTTCTATTTATAGGGCCATTTGCTGGATTCACGTCGCGAATCTCAAAATTCACGTCGTGATTTCAGTAGTCATCAGGTGTGTCATCGCAACTTGCATCTGTCAGGCTCCAGAAGTCATTAATACTGAGTTCACGTTGTGAACACTGTATTCACGTCGTGAACTCTGACATGGTGTCGGGGTTCGCGCCCCGAACTTTAGAAATTCATATCTTACGCAGACGAGCTCCGTTTTCGACGTTCTTTATATCCACGCATAGGTGAGTTTATGCTCTACAACTCTCGTTTAGACTCCATCGGCTAATTTTGACTTTAACTTCTATTATATTATTTTTTTAGTAGGCCGGGACAGGAAAACTCCGTTAGGAATTCACAACTCCTTCATCTGACGTCCGTTTTCGTCTGTCTTTTTACCGTTGGACTACTATCGACGAGATCTTCGATTCTCGTTTAGATTATTTTGGCTAGAAACCACTCGATGTCATATTCGAACTTTGGGTTGCATACCGCTTAGTCGAAACTTCGAAAAATCATAACTTCCTCATACGAAGTCAGATTTAGACGTTCTTTTTATGCACGCTCTCGGTTTAACGTATTCTATGACTTTCGTTTAGATCACTAAGGCTAAATATCACTCTATTGTAAATTCACTATTTACGTCACACAGTGTCGTACCTGTTCTGTCGCGAAACTTCGACAGGTCATAACTTCTTTGTTATAACTCGGATTCCGACATTCATTATATTTTCGGAAACCTTGCCACGACCACTACAACTTAGTTAAGATTATTTATTCTAAACACTCTTCTATCAAAAAGTCATTTTTGACGTTTATCGTCTCTAAATTGACTAGTCCGGATCTAGAGGCGTTACATGGTGCCAAGTATCCTTTCTTGTATAACACTCCATTGTGCACCACAAAATATATACTGCCTTAATTCGTAATTTTCGGGCTTGTTTATCATCCTGTGGTAGTTTTCCTTCCAACATATATTCCATTATCGGTTTTCGCTAGTCATCCGACTCTTCTACCATTGACACCACCAATGCTTCCTCTATTTCTTTGGTTTGGAATATTTCCACTAGCATTTTCTTGGTTAAATGCGGGAATGTTAAGGATGCTAACTTGCTCAATGCATCCGCGTTTTTGTTTTTTGATCTTTGTATATGCTCCAACTTGAATTTTATAAACTGCTTTGTTAATGCCTTAATTTTGTTTGCATATTGTGCTAGGTTTTTACCTCGAATCTCGAATAGGTCGTTAGTTTGGTTAGCGACGACCATGGAGTCTATGAAGGCATGGATGTGTCAGCAACCTACTTTAACAGCTAGATGTAATCATGCGATAAGTGATTCATACTCTGACTCATTATTTGAAACCGGGAAGTCGAACCTTAGAGCATATGTTATCTCCTCTTCTGTTGGACTTACTAATATCAAACCGACTCCCACCCCCTTAACACAAGAAGATTCGTCAGTATATAACTTCCATTGCTCGTTTCGTGCATGTTATATATTTGCATCTTTAGTTTCCATGTTCCCTACTAATGATACTTCCTTGCGGCCTGCTATTTCAACTATAAAGTTTTCTCGTACCTGTGCCTTAATGCTAGTTCAGGGTTTGAAGGTAATTTCATGTTCTCCCAATTCCATGGCCCATTTCGCTAGTCGCCCTAACTTTTACGGTTTTAGTATCACTTGTCGCAATGGAATTTTTGTCACAACTTCTATAGTGTGTGCTAAGACATACCTCCTCAGCCGTCTAGCCGTGTTTACCAGAGATAGTGTCAATTTTTCCATATCTGAATATCTGATTTCTTCTCCTTGTAATATACGACTCATAAAGTATATAGGTATTTGTTTGTCTTCTCTGTTGGCTACCAATACTGCACTGGTTGGTGTCCTTAATGCTGCTAAATATATTGTTATAGTTCCCCCATGGATTGGTAACGTTAGGGTGGGTAGTCCTATTAATGCTATTTTGAGTTTCTTGAATGCGTTCTCCGCCTCCTCTGTCCACCAGAAGTTCATTTTGTCCAACACCCTTTTCAACATTTTGTAGAATGGAAGAGTCTTTTCTGCACATTTAGCTCAAAATCGCCCCAACGCCGCTAATTTTCCATTTAATGGTTGTACTTCTTTCACCATCCTCGACGAGCACATTTCTAGTAGTGATTCAACCTTTTTTGGGTTTGCCTTTATTCCTTCCTTTGTAATGACATGTCCTAGGAATTTTCCTTCTTCTGTCGCAAACCATCACTTCTTTGGGTTTAGTTTCACGTTTACTGCTATGTCTTGTAAAAAATGGTCATCGTCTAGGCTCTTGATGACCATGTCATCCACATATACTTCAATGTTTCTACCTATTTATGCTTTGAAAACTTTGTCTACCAATCTTTGGTATGTCTCTCCTGCATTCTTCAGTCTGAATGCCATTTTTTTATAGCATAACGTTCCTCTGTTTGTGTGAAAAAAGGTTGTCTCTTCATCTCCTTTGTGCATATGTATATGATGATACCCTTTGTAAGTGTTCAAAAAACTCTTCCACTTGTGTCCATGTAAAGACTTGATCTTTTCATCTCTTGACGGTAACATGTAACAGTCTTTTGCGCATACTTTATTTAATTCTGGGAATCGACACACATTCTCTAATGCTTATCTTCTTTTTTGACCAACATCGGATTTGCTAGCCAGGACGGGAAAACGACTCTCGTACTATACCTGTACTGACTAACTTATCGACGTCATCGTTTATTGCTATATTTTTATCCTTGGACTGGCCTCTTTTCTTCTAGTGGACTGGTTTGCTTCCCGATCCGTCGTGTAACTTGTGTTCAATTAGTTACCTTGATATACTGGTCATGATAGATGCCTGGCAAGCAAATACATCAATACTTTCTTTAAAAAGCTTTGTTAATTCTTCTCTTAGCGTATGTGGTAATCCTGCCCCCATCCATACTCCTTGCTCTAGATTTCCCTCGTTTATTACAACTTCCTTTGTTTCATCCTGTGCTGATTTCAATCCTGGTGTCGCTATGTTTGCTTCTTCCGCTATGAATGTCGCCATGGGTGTTTCCAATGGCTTGCTGTGAATTGTCCCATACCCATTTGGTATCTAGAACCGAATTATACCATGGAGTTTTGATGCAATGACCTTAAACTTCTTCACGACGCTTCTCCCAAATATGATATTATATGGTGATAGTGACTGTATGGTTGTGAAATCCAACACATTCATGTTTTTCGGCATGTACGAATTGGTCTCTTAAAGTCAACGTGACATATAATATTCCTTTGGGCCATACTGAATGTCCCACGAAACTCGTTAAGTGTCTTGTTGGTTGTTGGAGTTTCATCTTTATTTGTTTGGTTAACTTCGAGAAACAATGGTCATACATTATTTCGGTTGAGCTCCCACTATCGCAGTGTATCCTATGGACACCTATGTTATATGTATGCGTCCGTGTATGAGTATTGGTTCATTTCCTTGTCGACCGGTGATGTGACTTGTTTGTGTGTAAAACATACTGTGTAGTCATGTGGTGGTATTTATCTCTTTACATGGTAAAGATTGATTTTTCCCTGGTCGAGCGACGGCCATGTTGCATACGTTTTATTGCCGTAGTCCGTGAGTGTCATTTGGGTGTCTCCGTTATGTTTTACTTCGACTCCCAACAATACAAATGTCACTAATGTTGTTACGGTGAATTCTAGGTGCATGTGTAGCTCTTTTCCGATGGGCATTGTCTAATAAGCATCCAAGAAATCACTCCGCATGAGACATGGAAATACTAGGTTAGGAAGCCATACCGAGGGTTGGACCCCGATATTGCTCTCCGATGCCTAAGTTAGATAGTGATCATATAATCGCTTAAGGATTTCCAGGGATGTTGCATTCTCATTTTCTTTCCTTGCTATCGTTATTTTGGGTGTATTTATAGGTTTCTTTAATCTTTTTAGTTCAATGTTGGATCTGGTCCTTCCTTATTGTCCAGTTAAGGAGAAGTTACCTTTTGTCCTTCCTTTATTATTTTTTTTACTTCAAATATGTTCCTTTGCACGAAACCTGGGATATGTTTCCCATGCCATCCTTTGTCTTCTTTGTGTTAGTGATATCTCCTGCGTTTGGCTATGGCCGACTTGTCCCTTTTCAATTCAAGAATTTGTGTACGATTATTAAGGTTGTGATTGTCGCATGGCAGGTTGTGGTTGTGGTTTATTGGCTTCCGATCTGGTGAAAACGGGCCGAGACTAAATACGCAAGGACTTGAAATCATAAGGACCATCTGTATAATGAAGAAACGTTAGGGGACCAAAACCAAGAATCTTGAAAACCACGGGGACCATTTATGTAATATATCATCTTTTTATATTAATTTACATTTTAAGCTAATTTACGAAGTAGTTTACCGTTAACTAACAACCAGCTTTTCAGCTATTCCGTCAAATATAACTTCAACATATTTTAAAACTAATTTTTTTTATTGAAGAGTTCAATGAGCATCAACAACTGAACGCCACTTAACATTATGATATGGTTAAGTTTAATATATTAAAAAAATAGATATTTTACATCGTATACTATTTGATTAAGTTATGTCTTATGGAAAAAGTTGATATGCTTCCGAACCAACTATTTTCAATTTTCCATAAACTTTTTGTTCATTATGTCCTATAATCAAAATATAAATTTTAATTATTTTCTTATGATCGGTTATAACAAGTTTACCAATTAATTTAATTTTGTGTGTTTTTTTTAGTTGCTAAACCCCTTTTTTGTACACCTCGGGTCCCAATTTTGTTTTTTATACCATTTTACGTTTTTTATACAATTATTAAGTGTATTTAATAGGGAGAATTTCATATATGTCATACTTAAACATCAAAATATTATATTTACCCAAACTAATTTTCAAATATCATATTCGCCATTCATAACTTTCAAAATATCATATAATTCTTTTTAATCATCAAAATATCGTATATACACTTTTTAAACATCAAAATATCATATACGTCATTTTTAAATATCAAAATATCATACATGTCATTTTTAAATATCAAAATATCATATATATCTAAAATATCATAATGTCAAGGGTAATATCTAAAATATCATCTATTTACAAGATACGAATAATCAATAACAACAAAAACTAAACAATCATGCATACATTCCAACGAGAGGGTTGAAGATTATGTGTTTTGTTTGTCAATAGGTCGACATTCAGTGTTCGTCAAACTATGATGTTTGTTGCAACATTGTTCCTTATTTCATACTATATTAGCAAGGTCCGTCCTCTCCAATAATGCCTATTTTGCTTCCGTCAAAACACTCATGTGCCATGCACATGAGGATATTTTTGTCCTTTTACCAACCCGCCAACGTGTGACCCGCTAACCCGAACTCGACCCATATGTGTCATCTTGCTCAACCGTAACCCATATTAGCCATAAACAGGTTAACTCGTATAACCCGTTTAATTATACATGTTCGCGGGTTCGTGGGTCATATTCTTGGTTATGGGAAAAAATCTAAATATTACATGTTTATTTATTAGCCCTTGCTTTCTCATTTATTTAATAAATATATTTTTAATTTTTAATCTAATAAAATAAACGGGTTCATGGGTCAACCTAAAAATTTATTTATAAACCTGAACACGACCCATATAATAAATAGGTTGACAGATAAAAATAAAACTCAACCAAACCTATTTATCCTCATGTTGGGTTCCTGTCGTGTCGAAAATTGCCACAACTAATTTATTTTAATAATATTTCGAGAATAGATTGTGTTTTTCTGACATTTGTCCCAAATATATGAAAGGTAAGTAAAAAATTATGTGTAACACGATGACTCAAGGTGTCCTTTTTTTTGTGTGTGTTTGGACCGGACTTCTGAAATGAATTTCGTATGGAAAAAAGTCGTTGTGGCTGATGAACATCAGTTTTTCCTTAAACAATTGTAAAAAATGATAAGGCTGTAATATTTAATTACATCACACATAAAATTTGGCTAGTTTTTAAGGAGGATAACATTTGATTGCAACTGATCATGAGTTAATCACTTGACTTTAATTTCTTAATCGTTTGAGGCTTCCTTGTAACCTAATCTCACATGCCTCCACTACTATACCTGCACCTGGCAAACTCGTTGCTTAATATTAAAAACACTTCGTGAGCATACAAAAATACTTAACACAGCAAGATTTCTCTTCATAGAGCCATGAATCGAACGCTAATTCAGGCAGCATGGAACGGGGATGTTGATGAACTACTTAAAGGAATCGACAAAAACCCATCTATGCTTCATGCCGTAGCATTGGAGGGTAGTGAGACTCCATTACACATAACTTGTTTCGCTGGACATGTCAACTTTGTATCGACAGTCATCAACCTGAGGCAGGATTTTTCTAGGGAGCTCAACCAAGATGGTTTTACACCTTTGCACATAGCAGCTGCTTGTGGGCATGCCGAAATTGTGAAGGAGCTTCTCAAGGTTGACCTTGGTTTGTGTTTGATCAAAGGAAAAGACGAAAAAATTCCTCTCCAATTGGCTGTGGTCAAAGGTAAAGTTGAAATTGTAAGAGAGTTGCTTTTGGCGAGCTTGGATTCTTTGGACTGTACGACTGCGCGACTTGAGACTTCGCTCCAACTAGGAGTGAAGAACAACCAGTTCGAAGCTTTCCAAGTTTTGATTCAGCATCTGAAGCAAGTAAACAAGGAAGATCTTCTGAATTCTAAGGACATTCACGGCAATACAATCTTACACCTTTCCGTCTCGATGAAGCAATATGAGGTACGTAGGTTAGCTATCTTTTGTCTAGTGTACCTCAAGTCTTTAGGTCAAAGTTTATGTTTTTGATAGGTGGTTGACTTTCTACTTAACGGGCAAGTTATCAGCAAGGATAAGATTGAGTTGAATTCCTTAAACAAAAGAGGTTTAACTCCTCTTGATATGCTACTAACGTTCCAAAGTGAAGCTGGTGATCGGGAAATTGAGGAGATTCTTGTCCAAGCGGGAGCTTTAAAGTCTAAAAACATACAATCTCCAGCATATCCACAAGAAGAAAGACCAAACCATCCTGACACAAGACCTGAAAACCCTCGATCTCCAGCTCGAGCTATGTTAGACTACTTCAAATACAATAACCTTAACGAATCTCCTAGCATAGTAAGAAATACGCTTCTTGTGGTTGTTATTCTGATCACAACTGCAACATATCAACCAGCACTTAGTCCTCCCGGAGATGCTTGGCAAGATGATTCCATTCCATCCGCAGGCAATAATACATTATCATCTACCACAAATATTACCGCTTCTATTAAACGACACACCGCTGGAACTGCTATTATGGGCACTGAAAATCCGATAGCATACAGTATATTTCTGTTTGCCAATTCCATGGGGTTCTACATGTCAGTTCACATGATTTACATACTCACAGATGCTTTCCCTTTGCAGTTGGAATTGCAGATTTCATTGGTTGCACTCGGTACAACCTACGTTGCTTGCATGAATAGTTATATAACCTTTGGTTTTATTGGAATTTCTATTGCTATGCCGTTTGGAATGCCAGTTGCGATCACGCTGTATAGAAATTATTTAAAAAAGCCTAGAAATGCATCGCCTCACACTACAAGAAAATCACCCTTTAGCGGCGACGCTATTACCGGCGACGGAGGTCTTTAGCGGCGACTCTAGAGATTGTCGCCGCTAAAAGCCCATGTCGCCGGTAATAGCGTCGCCGCTAAAGGGTGATCACCCGAATCCGCCTTTTCCCCTTCCGTTACATCTAAACCGTTCGATCAAATATCCAATCCAACGGTTGGGGTCCTTTATCCGAACTAACCTAATACCGGCGACATATGTGTCGCCGCTAAAGGTTGAAATTGTCGCCGCTAATAGTTCACTAAAAAATGACGCGGTACCCTTCCCTCCAGATTGTCGCTACTATTTATAAGTGTCGCCGGTAAAACCCTATTTGTCGCCGCTAAAGGCGTCGCCGGTAAAGCCTCTCGCAGATAAAAAAAAATGCACGCAGTAGACTTCATTCTTCCATATTCTGCTTTCTGTTTACCTTCGCTACCCTTCGCCCCTTCCAGCTTCTTCCGAGTTCATCTTCAATTTGCTTGTTCCATCCCGATTTCTCCCCACATTGTTTCATATTAAGGATATCAATGATGAATGTGTGATTTGGGACCGATTTCTAACTCAATTTCTTGAAGAAAGGTAATTTGATTTGATAATTTCTTTGATAATTTCCTTGTTAATTTGTATGTTAACACTGAAAAACTGTTGATTAAATTTCTAAGATTTGGTAATTTAATTTGTATGTTACCCTTGCAAATATTGTTGAAGAGATTTGTGACATCTTGGATGGCTCCCAGGTTTTGTTGGAGGACATTTGACCTTACAAGCAAGGAAACATCATCTTTACTGTCGATTTGTAGCTTCATCGGGTGAATAGCAGTTTTTCAGGCTACATATCCGTTGATTTCCGGCACTACAGGTTCTATTATTTCATTTTTTTGTGAATTTGTATTTGTATGTGAAAATTATGTGAAAATTGCCATATGTGAAAATTGTGTGTATATTTGATATTTATATGTGAAAATTGTGTGTATAAAAATAAATTATTGTTATAATTGCAAAAAAAAAAAAAAACACAAAAAAATGTTATAAATTTGTTAGGGTACTATACACATATTCATGTGTGTATTGGATATTTTTTTGGGGGGTTTGAACTTTGAATGATTATCCATTTTTTAAATCATGTCATTTTGATTATTGTGGCAAAGTGTTAAGAATCACATTTTAACGTTTGAATAGATGTGAATATAATAAAATTAAAATGATTATTTAAAAACCAAATTGTTAATACGCACCAAAACAAATATGATTTTTAGGAAAAAGATAAGAATTACTTATCAAACCTGTTTTAAATACTTTTAAGTCATATCTCTTTTTAGTGATTAACTTTTTAGTAATTAACTTTTCCAAAATCGTCCAACCCCGAAATAACGTATTTATATATGTTATAAATAAAAAAAAATATATTTTTTAATCTCGACGGTAAATTACAAATACTAGAAACAACAACACACAACATAATATGTCACAAATATATATATTTTTTAATCTTGACGGTAAATTACAAATATATATATTTTTTAATCTCGACGGTAAATTACAAATACTAGAAAGAACAACATATTTATAATGTTATAAATAAAAAATATATATATTTTTTAATCTCGACGGTAAACTATAATTGTTTATTTATTTGTTTAAAACATTTAGCGGTAATTATTTATTTAAATATATTTTATATGGTTAACTATAATTGTTTTTTACTTGGTTAACTTTTTTTTTGTAGACAAAGTTTGATTTGGATCAGATGTACTAGGACGTACAAGCTAATATGTTGACAAAGGGTTTTCAAGAAGCTTTGTTAAAAGGTTATCGAGAACGTAAAGCTGACGCAAAAGAATATTTTATGTTAGTTGGAGGGTATGATGATATCCCGAGAGCATTAGCCAATCCTCCGGAGGGTATGCTAATTGATAACTGGGCGAAGGCAGTTGAGTATTTTCAAACGGACGAACACATAATTGCTTCAGAAAGGAACAAAAAAGTCCAATAAAATGCAAACAAATGTGAATCGTGGGGGTTCGAGCTCGTATAGCAGTACTTGCTATAAGAAGGTACCTTACGATACATGTAATTATTTATTTAAAATATAATCTAATTTTTAAAGTTAAACAGAACCTTAAGAGAGTGGAAACGTTTCACAAAGCTCATACCGATAAGAATGGTGTATTTGTTACTGCTGAGGCGGAACAACAATATGTAAGTATTTAATTATAATTTTATCATATAATTAATTGTTTATTTATACTTAATTGTTACTCACTTTTGGGAGTTACAGAATCGGTTAGTTGAAGAGCTGTTAGAACAAACTCAAGGTGAAAGTGAGTTAACACCCGCTCAAGAAAGAGCTGCATTCGAGAAAGTATTAGGAGAGCGACGTGGCCATATTAGAGGCATTGGCCGTAAACCTTCTGCTCTCCCGCCGATTCCACAGCCTTCGCAACCATCACAACAATCATCACAACCATCACAGGTAAAACAATCTACTTTGGTTTTTGTCCCAAGTGCAAGAAATAGCAATGTACTTCGGTTTTCTATCTTTGTTTTAAAATAGCAATCTACTTTAGCATTGTAAAATGCATGTTGATTTGGTAATTTTGGTTTTGTGGTGATTATTTGCTAAAAAGTTTGGTAATTGGGTTTTTGTCCCAAGTGCAAGAAATAGCAATGTACTTTGGTTTTTCTATCTTTGTTTAAAAATAGCAATCTACTTTAGCATTGTAAAATGCATGTTGATTTGGTAATTTTGGTTTTGTGGTGATTATTTGCTAAAAAGTTTGGTAATTGGGTTTTTGTCTCAAGTGCAAGAAATAGCAATGTACTTTGGTTTTCTATCTTTGTTTAAAAATAGCAATCTACTTTAGCATCGTAAAATGCATGTTAATTTGGTAATTTTGGTTTTGTGGTGATTATTTGCTAAAAAGTTTGGTAATTGGGTTTTTGTCCCAAGTGCAAGAAATAGCAATGTACTTTGGTTTTCTATCTTTGTTTAAAAATAACAATCTATTTTAACATCGTAAAATGCATGTTGATTTGGTAATTTTGGTTTTGTGGTAATTATTTGTTAAAAAGTTTGGTAATTGGGGTTTTGTCCCAAGTGCAAGTAATAGCAATGTACTTTGGTTTTCTATCTTTGTTTAAAAATAGCAATGTATTTTGATAGTTTGTGTTTATGTTTGACAATATAACTTATAAGTTTATATATGTTGTTATTAATTATGTAGTTGGAAAATCTTCGTGCAATGCTCAGCGATCCGACATGTAGGGATGAGCTTTATTCGTTTTTTCAATCCCAAAATAATCAAGGAAACGATGGGAACGAAGATGGTGGTATGTAAGGATGTGTTTTATTTGCATATGTTGTCACGCTTTAATTGCTACTTGGTAGATTGTAAAACTTTGGTTGTTTTTTGTAATTACCGGGCGACATTATTAGTTTTTATATTTAATCGGATATTATGACTTTTGATATTTAATTGTAATCGGATGTTTGTTTTGTAATTAGCGTTGACACTATTATTTTTGATATTTAATCGGATGTTTGTTTTGTAATTAACGTCGACACTATTATTTTTGATATTTAATCGAATATTGTTATGTAATTACCGACGACATTATTACTGGCAACATATAAGTTGTGAAGGATCTTCTGAAAGTTGATATTTAATCGAATACCGTCGACTCTATATAGTTTTTTCATGCAAAGTTAAAGGCTACATATAAGCTTTTTAATAATCCTAATTATATATTTGAGTCTTTTTATGTTATTAATTGGGTATGATAATGCAATTAAATGAAACTCCAATGATTCTCGAGTGCTGTATTATGATATATATAGCATTTATACCTATACATGATAAGTTCATTTAAGTACAACAATATACTATAATTTAGGAATAGATAAGTGTAGATTTGGTTCATCATTCTTATTGGTAATACCCCCTGTCAAGCAAGAAGGTGGGGAACCAACACAGAACTTGGATTGAAAGTGGTCAAATAAGGGTTGTGACAGGCTTTTCGTAAAGTGTTCTGCCACCATTTGTGTAATAGGAATGAATCGAGTGTTTAACTTCCCAGAAGTGACCAACTCTCTAACAAAGTGATAATATATGTCGATGTGCTTGCATGTTTGTGGGCAAATGGATTTTGGCTTAAGAAGATGGCACTTTTGTTATCAGATTATAAACATGGCGTAGAAGAAAAAGTGGAATATGAAGCTCACGTAGGAGATGAGTAATCCAAATGATTCTAGAAGTTGAGTTAGTCATTGCTCTATATTCTGACTCACAACTAGAACGTGACATTGTAAGTTTTTTCTTAGCACTCCAAGAAACAATATTACCACCAAGAAAGATTGAGTATCCATAAGTGGAACGCCTTGTTTCGTTACAAGGTGCCCAATCAACATCCAAGTATGCAATAATAGGAATGGTGGATGATCTTCGATAGGTGAGACTACAAGAGATTGTACCCTTGACATAGTGTAGCATTTTTTTGTCAGCTTGGAAGTGAGTAGTAGTTGGTACATACAAGAATTGACTGACTAGATTTACTGCATAAGATAAATTAGGGCGGGTAATGGTGAGGTATTGCAAGGGACCAATGAGGGAACGATAGAGTTTGGTCATGAAAAGGTTCACCGTGACTTGTAAGGAATTCAGATATAGTAAGGGGAGTATGCACCGATTTTCCATCCAAAAGATCTGCTTTAGACAAAATATCCAAGGCATATTTTGTTTAAGTGAGAAATAAGCCATCGGAGGTATAGATAACCTCAAGACCCAAAAAACAATTTAACTTCCTCAAGTCCCTGATGGCAAATTCGTGATGCAATCAAGTAATAAACTTGTCAATGGAAGCCTTATTGTTTCCTGTTAAAATGATATCGTCAACATAAACAATAAGATATAGAATGCAAGACCCACATTTAAACATAAACAAAAAAGGATCGTCTCTACTGCAGGTGAATACGACTTGAAGAAGAAAGGAATTGAGACATTAAAACAAGGCTCTAGGAGCCTGTTTTAACGCATAAAGAGACTTCTTTAAATGACAGACATGAATGGGGAAGCAGGAGTCTGTGACACCTAGTGGTTGTTCCATAGAAACAGTCTTACTAAGATGTCCATTTAAGAACACATTATTGACATCAAGTTGATATGGTGCCCAATTTTGGTGAACATCAAGAAAGAGTATGAGAAGTACGGTAGAGGCTTTCACCATAGGATTGAAAGTGTAAGAGTAATCTAGTCCTAGAACCTGAGCAAAACCTTAAGTAACTAGGCAGGCTTTATATCGATCAATGGAGCCCTCAGATCGATACTTAGTGCAAAACACCCATTTGGAAACAACAATGTTGGAGGGAGATGGAAGAGGAACTAAGTCCCAAGTATCGTTATTGTAAAGTTCTTGAATTTCATCAATCATAGCATTAAGCCATTTTGAATGCTTGGCTGTAGTTTTAAAACCCTTAGGATCTTTATGAGCAACAAGAGCCATGTATAATGTACTTGAAGTGAGGGTTGTGAAATCAAGAAAGTATTGAGGCTTGGAGATACCAGCCTTGCCGCATGTGTTCATTGGATGAGATGAAAGAGCGAGGGAAGGTGGTGAGATTGGACTGGCAGGAACATGAGATACCGGCTCATCAGCAAAGGCTGGTTCATGCACAAAATTTGGAGTAGAAGATGCAATAGAATTTGGGCAAAGAAGGCAGGGAGATGGTGATTATGGGTGATATGGAACAGCAGGTGAGTGTGCAACACTAGAATTTGATTGGTTCGATAGTGTTGCACATGATTCTTCAAAACAGGAGAGAGGAAGAGTAGCATCATCCACAAATGCGGTGTCGCCACTAAAGGGAAAAATGGTCTCATCAAACTTGGCATGGTGGGTGGTGTAAATGTTGGAAGTTGTCATATCTAGACATCTATAACCTGTATATTGCGTGCTATATCCCAAAAACACACAAAGGAGGCATCAAGGGACGAGCTTAAGGTTAGAGTAATTCCTTAGGTTAGGAAAGAATCGACATCCAAACATACGTAACACACGTAAATTTGGTTGTGTATGCAATAAGAGCTCAAATTGAAACTTGTCTTATAAAACATGTGAGGGTAATCGATTTATAATATAAAATGCAGAGCTAAAAGCATCAACTCATAAAGAGGTTGGGGCGGTTGCATTAAAGAGCATAACAAGGCCATTGTCGGTAATATGGTGATGCTTACGCTAAGCACACGCATTTTGTTGATGGGCATAAGGACATGAAATTCGATGATGTGTTCCATTTTAAGCAAACAAAGCTTTAACCTAGTTGTTTAAAAGCTCGATGCCACCATCACTTTGAAATTTTTTGACCTTGCATGAGAATTGGGTTTGGACAAATGTTAAAAAGGTTTTTAAAACCGTTTTGTGTTTTAATGGATAGAACCGAGTAAACCGCGAAAAATCATCAACGAATATAACATAATAAGCATAACCATAAGCAGAGAAAATAGGTGTAGGGCCCCATATATTACAATGTATCATGTCCAAAAGATGCAAGGAACGTTTCTCATTTAATCGAAAATGGTAGTTTATGACTCTTAGAAAGCTATGGCTATACCCCACTGCTTCTGGGAATGGCCCCACTATATCTATAACCTAGTGCACGAAAGTCCATGGGCTACTGATGCTAATTGTGACAACCCGAAACTTTGTCCGTTTCCGTTACGCGATTTTCGTTAATAAAATTTCGAATTTGTTAACTTTTCCGTCAAATTTTTTGGTTTAGAAAATAATCTAGTTATATTTAATTAAACTATTTACGAGTTGGAACCAAAAATCGCACAGAAACCCGAATATCTCAAAAAATCAAGCATTTGCGGTCTAAATGAGATTACGACCGTAAACGTGTTTACGGCCGTAAACTCGTTTACGACCGTAAACCTATTTACGGTCAGTGAAGAGTGGACCCCCCACTACACCCCTGTAAATACGATGCCTCCACCTTCATTAGAACATTTCTGGCCAAAAACTCTCTCCTTCTCTCTCTAAGAATCTTAACCGTAAACACTCAAAACGCCTTCAAGCTTCGGAAAACATCGAGAAACCACGTTTGTAGTCACTTGGGAACGCCTGGAAACGATTATCTCTTCGAAATCAGCAAGCAGAACCATTTTTCTTGAGTTTACGGTCCACCTTCAGAAACCGTAAACTCTGTTCTTGAGTTTACGGTCCAACCTTTAGAAACCGTAAACTCTGTTCTTGAGTTTACGGTCCAAACTTCAGAAACCGTAAACTCTGTTCTTGAGTTTACGGTCCAAGCCTTCAAGAACCGTAAACTCCTCTTCGACCGGAAACACCTTTTAAGTGGTGTTTTTGGCTGAAAACTCACCTTCTTCGATTCGATCAAGTCCCGGTAACATTCCTCAACCGAATTCAAGTGTACCTCTAACACGTTATCTAACGAAATCGCTAATTTAGATACATATACGTATTTATTTGATAATAGGATTCCGTTAAGTGTCGCGTGCAACAACTCGAGGATCTTCATTTCAGTCATTGATTTCACGCAAGAACTGTGAGTTCATACCCCTATGTTTTCCGTATTTTTAATGTTTTCAGGGGGGGGGGGGGAATACAAGCTAAACGTAAATGTTTTCAAAACTTAGGCAAATCTCATACTTTAACCCTTTTGTACTGTGTTGAGCATAAGGGACGTTTTCACCAAAATTTGCATAGTTTTCCGGACACAATATTCACTATACATGCAAACTATAATCGCTATAGTTTGGGATTTTCTAAACATCACGAGTACAGAAACTTTCACTATTAAACATATGCACGAAGACAGAAATAGTTTACAGTTACATCACCACTTTATCATGGTTTTTCATAACTGTAATTATCATTATATACGATATACATATGGATTTTCACAACGGTAGAACGCTACTACACTACATGTAAACTAGATTGTACGATACTGTGAGACGCTACTTCACTACTGTACCCTTAGGTGTACAGGGATAAATCCTACCACTGTATAACCAGAGTCTCCTGGAGGGAGAGCGTGAGATTTGTGAATAGATCTATTCGGGACTGACAATCCCACATCTGGACTGCTAGCTACAGTTAGGCGGGCACGCCTGAGATGTACAAATGTCATTTAACTCGACGCCTGAAGAACGTTGGAAAGGTCTCTAGTCATATCAAGCATGGTTATACGACTCACATTATGTATAAATCACCTTTAGTTTACAACTTAACCCTCTTCAACAGTTTTATTTTTACTAAATAGAACTGATGCACACTAAGTATACCGGCTAAAGCCAGGGTTTTTAAACAGAACCGATTATGCAATGGTTTCACATACAAAATACTTACACTTCAGTATTAGTTTTAGCTAGTCACATGAGGTAGTATTTTCGCACATCACTACAGTTTTCAGTAACGAACATTCATGGTTTTATACGAAATCGATAACGCTACCTTTTCACTAAAGAAAATATCGGATTTTCTTGGAAACATACAGAAATTCATGGTTTATTACAGAACTGGTAACACTACATTCTTGCTAAGGAAAACATCGGATTTTGTTGAAACTATACAAATATTTTCCGAACTCATCAACGATTTTCACTACAAACCACCGCTTATGAACTCACCAGGTTTATGCTGATACTCTTTTAAACTGCTTGTATTCTCAGGAAATCAGTAGACAGGTGCCTGCTGGGTTTTTGAAGAGTTGAAGCAATAAGAGTTTAATGTTATATTCATACAAGTTATATGATGTAATTCAAACAAGTTTCAGAACTGATGTAAACATTTTTATTTTAGTATGCACTGTACTGGTTGTGTTGCTATGATTGCTATTATTCATTGGTTGTGATACTACACATGACGTCCTCCGCCCCAGATCGTTTCCGCCATCGGTTTCGGGGTGTGACAGATTGGTATCAGAGCCCTTATTTATAGCGAACTAGTATACCGAACCTTAAGTGCTATACAACTATAAACACTAAGGGGCCTAAGTGCTCTACGCTAAAAGTATACTTTCAAAATATAAAGTATTTTTATAAAAGTATACGAGCATGCATACATAACAAAATTCGTGTCGTTAGTAGAACAGAACAAAAGTATTTGGATGCTGGAACACTGCGGTTAAACCTGGGCAGTTATGTAATCATATCTAGGGTGAATATAGCCTGATCAACTATATTCAGTCGAGACATGACCAACATGTGTTTGGGAGTGACTGTGGTGCTACAGCGTGCCTAAAACTTACCAAAATCATCTCACATAAAATACTATAGGAGTATTTTCGCTAGAAACAAACTCAGTATACAGATTCACTCTAAGTGTTGCTACCTCTCCTTCCTTAAGTGATAACTTACTTGTATTAGTAACATTTCTGCGTTGATCGCTCGGTAGAATACTTTCATATCAGGATGAGATATATTTGTATTTATATCTCGAGGACTCACCATCCCCTTCTTCCTGATTGTTTCTAGAACAAGATGCCTCCTCGACCAAGACCCATCAGAAGGAACGACGACACTCCGCCACCACCACCACCCCCTCAGTTCGACCCCGTCATGTTCCAGGCAACAGTTACCGCCGCCGTGACTGCAGCAATGACACAAGTGAACGCTGGTGGGGCTGGAGGTGGAACCGGCCCACAGAGACAAGATGGAAGTCAGGGACATCAGAAAGAGTGTTCCTACAAGGACTTCATGACTGCAAAACCCAAGTCCTTCGACATAAATGGAGGTGTCATCACCCTGACTCGATGGTTCGAGAAGATCGAATCCATCTTCGAAATTTGCGTTTGTTCTGAAGCAAACAAGGTGAAGTTCGCCGCCTGCACCTTCACCGACAGAGCCTTGACCTGGTGGAATGGTCGGGTCAAAACCCTAACCATGTCAGTGGCTAATGTCATGGGTTGGAAAAGATTGAAGGAGCTCATGCTCGTTGAGTAATGCCCGAGTGGCGAAGTGCAAAAGTTGGAGCACGAACTTTGGAACTTGAAGATGAAGGGTTCTGACATTGCTGCTTACACTGCTAGATTCTGTGATCTGGCACTTCTCTGTCCGGGAATGGTCACCCCGGAAAGCAAGAAAATCGAGAGGTACATCTGGGGGCTGACACAACCAACAAAAGGAAATGTCTTGGCTGCGAGGCCGATCATATTTGAAAGCGCCAAGGATCTGGCACAGACTCTGATCGATCATGGAATCGATCTGGATGAAGTGGCAGCTGTCTCTGAACCACAAAAGGAAAGCGGTGGGAAGAAGAAGAAGTTTGGTAACAAACGAAAGGGTCAGTCTTCGCAGGAGCCCTCCAAGAAACAACAAATAGTGGCAGTTCATGCTGTTACTGCTCCTGCTGCTGCTCCCACTGCTGTTCCAACCACCCAATCTCCTACCAGTGGTTATGCTGGGAAGGTACCCCTGTGCAACAAGTGTCACTTTCATCATCACGGACCCTGCCGTGAGTTGAGTTGCAACAGCTGTGGAAAGAAAGGACACACAGCTCGATACTGCAAGACACCAGCTCAACCAACCAACCAGGCTCTGGGAGCGGGCGCTGGTCAAACTTGTTATGGATGTGGAGAGGGTGGGCACTTCAGGAGAAACTGCCCCAAGGCAACAACTGGTGGCAATGCAGGGAGAGTTCTAGTGATGGGCCAGGAGGAAGAAGTTGCTGATCCTACCGTTGTTACGGGTACGTTCCTCCTTGAAAACTCTTATGCATGCATTCTCTTCGATTCTGGTGCGGAAAGGAGTTTTGTTAGTCATACAGTCAAACATCTAATCAGATGTAAATCCCAACCTCTAACCGAAACATTTACCATCGAGATGGCTAACGGAAAGAAGGAAAGCACTAACGACATATTCATAGGTTGTACTCTTACCCTAGACAATTATTCTTTTCCTATCGACCTTATGCATGTTTCCATCAAGAGTTTCGACGTCATTATCGGCATGGAATGGCTAAGCTCGAATCGTGCTGATTTTCTTTGCTTCGAGAAGGCTATCCGTCTCAATCTTCCCTCTGGCGAAGCTCTCATGATTTACGGAGATAAGCCTAGCTCGAACCTCAGTGTCATTTCATGCATCAAAGCTCGGAAGTATCTGCGAAAGGAGTGCCATGCATTTCTAGCTCACGTTATGGACGTGACGCAAGGAGTTAGAGACCTCGAGAGCATCCCCGAAGTTTGTAACTTTCCTGATGTTTTTCCCGAAGATCTCCCAGGAATCCCTCCCGAGCGCCAAGTCGAGTTTCGTATCGACTTGATCCCCGGAGCTACTCCTGTAGTTAAATCTCCTTACCGTTTAGCGCCAGCAGAAATGCAGGAATTATCCAGCGAGTTCAATGAGCTGATTAGCAAAGGATTCATAAGGCCGAATTCCTCACCCTGGGGAGCTCCGATCTTATTCGTGAAGAAGAAAGATGGATCATTCCGGATGTGCATCGACTACCGAGAGCTGAATAAGCTTACCATCAAGAACCGATATCCCTTATCCAGAATCGACGATCTATTCGACCAACTTTAGGGAGCTAGTTATTTCTCAAAGATAGATCTAAGATCAGGGTACCATCAGTTGCGAGTTCACGAGAATGATGTGCCCAAGACAGCATTCCGAACTCGCTACGGACACTACGAATTTGTAGTAATGCCCTTTGGTCTGACCAACGCACCGGCAGTGTTCATGGACCTAATGAATCGGGTGTGCCGCCCTTTCTTAGACAAGTTCGTGATCGTGTTCATCGATGATATACTTGTCTATTCGCGGAGTGAAGATGATCATAAACAACACTTGAGGCAGGTGTTGGAAATATTAAGGGCAGAAAAGCTATACGCAAAATTCTCGAAATGTGAATTCTGGATCAGGAAGGTGAATTTCCTTGGTCACGTGATTAGCAAGGAAGGAATACACGTGGACCCTTCCAAGATCAAAGCGATTGAGAATTGGTCTGCACCAAGGACACCCACAGAAATCCGGCAATTCTTGGGTCTCGCGGGCTATTATCGCAGGTTCATCCAGAACTTCTCTAGAATCGCTAAGCCGTTAACTACCCTAATACAGAAAGGTGTAACCTTTAGTTCGGGAGTTAAGCAAGACACTGCGTTTCAAACATTGAAGCAGGCCCTATGCAGCGCACCTATCTTGTCCCTGCCTGAAGGGACAGAGGACTTCGTTGTCTACTGTGATGCCTCCAATCAGGGCATGGGATGTGTTCTCATGCAGAGGGGAAAGGTTATCGCCTATACCTCGAGACAGTTGAAAACGCATGAGATCAATTACACAACCCATGATTTGGAGTTGGGAGCAGTGGTCTTTGCGTTAAAGATCTGGAGACACTATCTCTATGGAACCAAGTGCACTATCTTCACCGACCATAAGAGCTTGCAACATATTTTCGATCAAAAGGAGTTAAACATGAGACAACGGCGATGGGTAGAGTTACTTAGTGACTACGAGTGCGAAATTCGCTATCATCCCGGAAAGGCCAATGTGGTAGCAGATGCCCTCAGTCGAAAGGAGTATTCAGAACGTAAGGTGAAGGCACTAACAATGACCATCCATTCCCATTTAACCGCGCAAATTAGAGAGGCTCAGCTGGAAGCCTTAAAACCCGAGAACGTGGCAAATGAGTCACTGCGAGGAATGGACAAGAACTTGGAGGTCAAAGGAGACGGAGTGTACTATTTCATGAACCGGATCTGGACCCCAAAGTTCGGAGGGTACAGAGAGGTTGTCATGAATGAGGCTCACAAGACGAAATACTCCGTTCACCCAGGTTCGGATAAGATGTACTTGGATCTCAAACAGCTCTATTGGTGGCCAAACATGAAAGCAGGGATTGCTACTTTCGTGGGCAAGTGCCTGACTTGTGCCAAGGTAAAAGTAGAATACCAAAAGCCCTCAGGTTTACTTCAGCAGCCGGAAATACCTGAGTGGAAGTGGGAAAGGATAACCATGGATTTTATCACCAAGTTACCCAGATCTCCGAGTGGGCACGATGCCATCTGGGTAATTGTCGATCGATTAACGAAGTCCGCCCACTTCCTGCCAATCAAAGAAAACTTCAAGATGGAGAAACTCACACGGATCTACATTCAAGAGATAGTTCGCCTTCATGGTGTACCTGCATCCATTATCTCCGATCGAGATAGCAAGTTTACATCGAGGTTTTGGCAGTCACTACAGAAAGCTCTTGGAAATAAATTGGACATGAGCACGACTTATCATCCGCAGACTGATGGACAGAGTGAGAGAACAATTCAGACATTGGAAGACATGTTGAGAGCTTGCGTCATTGATTTCGGCGCATCATGGGACACTCATCTTCCCTTGGTTGAATTTTCCTACAACAACAGCTACCATACCAGCATCAAGGCTGCGCCGTTTGAAGCCCTCTATGGCCGTAAGTGCAGATCCCCTCTATGCTGGGCTGAGGTGGGTGACACGCAGCTAGCCAGGGGTCAAGCCCCCGACAGTACTCTCACTGTTCCTAAGATCATCCGAGAAACAACTGAGAAAATTATACAAATCCGAGAACGACTGAAAGCCTCACGAGATAGACAAAAGAGCTACGCCGATAAGAGACGAAAACTCTTGGAGTTCTAGGTCGGTGACCGCGTCCTTCTAAAGGTCTCACCCTGGAAAGGCATGATACGTTTTGGGAAACGTGGAAAGCTAAACCCAAGGTACATTGGACCGTTCGAAATCCTTGCAAGGATCGGTCCCGTGGCATACAAACTTCAGTTACCCCGAGAGCTCAGCAACATCCATACTGTGTTCCACGTGTCGAACCTAAAGAAGTGTCTATCCGATGAGACACTTGTGATGCCTCTCGACAAGATTGAAATCAACGAGAACCTCAACTTCGTGGAAGAACCTGTCGAAATCATGGATCGAGAAGTCAAACGAACGAAACAAAGTCGCATCCCGATAGTGAAGGTTCGCTGGAATGCCAAGTGGGGACGTGAATTCACTTGGGAGCGCGAAGATCAGATGAAACAGAAATATCCGCATCTCTTTCCTAATCCATGATTTGTATTCTATGTTCGAATTTCGGGACGAAATTCCCTCTAACAGGGGGATGATGTGACAACCCGAAACTTTGTCCGTTTCCGTTACGCGATTTCCGTTAATAAAATTTCGAATTTGTTAACTTTTCCGTCAAACTTTTTGGTTTAGAAAATAATCTAGTTATATTCAATTAAACTATTTACGAGTTGGAACCAAAAATCGCGCAGAAACCTGAATATCTCGAAAAATCAAGCATTTGCGGTCTAAATGAGATTACGACCGTAAACGTGTTTACGGCCGTAAACTCGTTTACGACCGTAAACCTGTTTACGGTCAGTGAAGAGTGGACCCCCCCCACTACACCCCTATAAATACGATGCCTCCACCTTCATTAGAACATTTCTGGCCAAAAACTCTCTCCTTCTCTCTCTAAGAATCTTAACCGTAAACACTCAAAACGCCTTCAAGCTTCGGAAAACATCGAGAAACCACGTTTGGAGTCACCTGGGAACGCCTGGAAACGATTATCTCTTCGAAATCAGCAAGCATAACCATTTTTCTTGAGTTTACGGTCCACCTTCAGAAACCGTAAACTCTGTTCTTGAGTTTACGGTCCAAGCTTCAGAAACCGTAAACTCTGTTCTTGAGTTTACGGTCCAAACTTCAGAAACCGTAAACTCTGTTCTTGAGTTTACGGTCCAATCCTTCAAGAACCGTAAACTCCTCTTCGACCGTAAACACCTTTTAAATGGTGTTTTTGGCTGAAAACTCACCTTCTTCGATTCGATCAAGTCCCGGTAACATTCCTCAACCGAATTCAAGTGTACCTCTAACACGTTATCTAACGAAGTCGCTAATTTAGATACACATACGTATTTATTTGATAATAGGATTCCGTTAAGTGTCACGTGCAACAACTCGAGGATCTTCGTTTCAGTCAACGATTTCACGCAAGAACTGTGAGTTCATACCCCTACATTTTCCGTATTTTTAATGTTTTCAGGGGGGAATAGAAGCTAAACATAAATGTTTTCAAAACTTATGCAAATCTCATACTTTAACTCTTTTGTACTGTGTTGAGCATAAGGGACGTTTTCACCAAAATTTGCATAGTTTTCCGGACACGATATTCACTATACATGCAAACTATAATCGGTATAGTTTGGGATTTTCTAAACATCACGAGTACAGAAACTTTCACTATTAAACATATGCACGAAGACAGAAATAGTTTACAGTTACATCACCACTTTATCATGGTTTTTCATAACTGTAATTATCATTATATACGGTATACATATGGATTTTCACAACGGTAGAACGCTACTACACTACATGTAAACTAGATTGTACGATACTGTGAGGCGCTACTTCACTACTGTACCCTTAGGTGTACAGGGATAAATCCTACCACTGTATAACGAGAGTCTCCTGGAGGGAGAGCGTGAGATTTGTGAATAGATCTATTCGGGACTGACAATCCCACATCTGGACTGCTAGCTACAGTTAGGCGGGCACGCCTGAGATGTACAAATGTCATTTAACTCGACGCCTGAAGAACGTTGGAAAGGTCTCTAGTCATATCAAGCATGGTTATACGATTCACATTATGTATAAATCACCTTTAGTTTACAACTTAACCCTCTTCAACAGTTTTATTTTTACTAAATAGAACTGATGCACACTAAGTATACCGGCTAAAGCCAGGGTTTTCAAACAGAACCGATTATGCAATGGTTTCACATATAAAATACTTAGACTTCAGGATTAGTTTTAGCTAGTCACATGAGGTAGTATTTTCACACATCACTACAGTTTTCAGTAACGAACATTCATGGTTTTATACGAAATTGATAACGCTACCTTTTCACTAAAGAAAATATCAGATTTTCTTGGAAACATACATAAATTCATGGTTTATTACAGAACTGGTAACACTACATTCTTGCTAAGGAAAACATCGGATTTTGTTGAAACTATACAAATATTTTCCGAACTCATCAACGATTTTCACTACAAACCACCGCTTATGAACTCACCAGGTTTATGCTGATACTCTTTTAAACTGCTTGTATTCTCAGGAAATCAGTAGACAGGTGCCTGCTGGGTTTTTGAAGAGTTGAAGCAATAAGAGTTTAATGTTATATTCATACAAGTTATATGATGTAATTCAAACAAGTTTCAGAACTGATGTAAACATTTTTATTTTAGTATGCACTGTATTGGTTGTGTTGCTATGATTGCTATTATTCATTGGTTCTGATACTATACATGACGTCCTCCGCCCCGGAACGTTTCCGCCATCGGTTTCGGGGTGTGACACTAATCATTGGCGTAGATGATTTCCTCGGGATCGGCGCAAACTTTTGGCATTTCTCACATTTATAGATTATGTTTTTCATATCTTGGTACATGGTCGGCCAGTAGTACCCTATACTCGCTAATTTCCTCACTATTCTTCGTGCACCCTATTGTGCTCCTGCGCTACCTTCATGCATTTCTCTTATGAGGTATTCTGCTTCCTTGCTAGTTACGCAGCGTAAACGTGGTGCCAAGTATCCTTTATTGTATAAGACTCCAATATGCACCATAAAAGATAGTGCCTTAATTCGTAATTTTTGGGCTTGTTTAGCTTCATGTGGCATTTTTCCTTCCAACAGATATTCTATTATCGGCTTCTTCCAGTCATTGAACTATTCTACCATTGACATCACCGATGCTTTCTCAATTGATTTGGTTTAGACTATTTCCACTAGCATTTTCTTGGTTAAATGTGGTAATGTTAAGGATGCTAACTTTCTCAATGCGTCCGCCCTTTTGTTTTTGATGTTGGTATATGCTCCAACTTGAAGTTTATAAACTGCTTTGTTAACGCCTTAACTTTATCTGCATATCGTTCTAGGTTTTTACCTCGAATCTTGTATAGGCCGTTAGTCTTGTATATACCTTTCTGTCTCCATGAAGCAATATGAGGTACGTAGGCTATCTTTTGTATCGTGTACCTCCAGTCTTTAGGAATTTTTTGGTCAAAGTTTATGTTTTTGATAGGTGGTTGACTTTCTACTTAACGATCAAGTTACCAGCAAGGAGAAGGTTGAGTTGAATTCCTTAAAGAAAAGAGGTTTAACTCCTCTTGATATGTTACTAATGTTCCAAAGTGAAGCTGGTGATCGGGAAACTGAAGAGATTCTTGTCCAAGCGGGAGCTTTAAAATCTGAAAACATACAATCTCCACCATATCAACAAGGACCAAACCATCCTGACACAAGAAATGAAAACTCACGTTCTCCAGCTCGAGCTATTTTAGACTACTTTAAATATAATAACCTTAACGAATCTCCTAGCATAGTAAGAAATACCCTTCTTGTGGTTGTTATTCTGATCACAACTGCAACATATCAACCATCACTTAGTCCTCCGGGAGGTGCTTGGCAGGATGATTCCATTCCATCCGCAGGCAATAATACATTATCATCTACAACGAATATTACCACTTCTATTAAACGACACACCGCAGGAACTGCTATTATGGGTACCGAAAATCCAATAGCATACAGTATATTTCTGTTTGCCAATTCCATGGGGTTCTACATGTCAGTTCACATGATTTACATACTCACAGATGCTTTCCCTTTGCAGTTGGAATTGCAGATTTCATTGGTTGCACTCGGTACAACCTACGGTGCTTGCATGAATGCAATTGCGCCAAAAAGTTATATAACCTTTGGTTTTATTGGAATTTCGATTTCTATGCCTTTGGGATGCCATTTGCGATCATGCTGTATAGAAATTATTTGAAGAAGCCAAGAAATGCATAGCCTCATACCAGTGAAGAAAGGATTTGAACTAGTACTAGGTCTTCCTTAGCTTCCTTTCAAATTCTTTAACTCTTGATAGATGCAATAAGATGTCATGTTTTTTATGAATATGGATATGAACCTTACTATTTGCTTCCTTTGTGAAATTATTTGATCTTATTCCTTGTGTTTTCACCCTTTGTGTTAAACTAGTTATTGTAAAACTTTTTCTTAGCGGGTAGTCACAATTAAGTTGGCTACTACCGCAATAGTTATTGCTTAGCGAGCTCCAACTTTATACAATGAAATACCTGTATAGCTTTTTTCGTGTAAAGTTAAAAGCTACATATAATCTTTTTAATAGTTTTAATTATATCTTTGATTCTTTTTATGTTATTAATTGGGTATGATAATGCAATTAAATGGAACTCCAATGATTCTGGAGTGTTGTGTATATATATATATATATATATATATATATATATATATATATATATATATATATATATATATATATATATATATATATATATATATATATAGGGAAAAGTGAATATACCCTTAAGGGTATATAAGCTTCGGTACCCAAACTCACCATAATATGTCGTTTTGTTTGATATATTCATTATAATGTTCTTAAACTTTAACCCCTGACTTGATTTACTTTCAAGATTTTCGAAATTTCACTATTATCTTCCTCTTACATCACATCTTTTTGCCGAACACCTACTAGGCTATATATATTATAGTTGAAAATGAAAATTATGTAAGAGTAAGATAAATGTGAAATTTATAAAAATCTTGGAAGTAAATCAAGTTAGAAGTTGAATTATAAGAACATTGGACAGTTACAATGTATATATATGATACAAAACGACGTAGTATGATGAGTTTGGGTACCTAAGCTTATATACCCTTAAGGTATATATATATATATATATATATATATATATATATATATATATATATATATATATATATATATATCATTTATAATTATACATGATAAGCTAATTTAAATACAACAATATACTATAATCTAGGAATAGATAAGTGTAGATTCGGTTCATCATTCTTATTGTTAATAACCGCTTTCAAGCGAGAAGGTGGGGAACCAACACAAAACTTGGAAAGTGCTCAAATAAAGGTTGTGGCAGGCTTTTAGTAAAGTGATCTGCCCCCATTTGTGTAGTAGGAATGAACCGAGTGTTTAACTTCCCAGAAGTGACCAACTCTCTAATAAAGTGATAATATATGTCGATATGCTTGCACGTTCGCGGGAAACTAGATTTTGGCTTAAGAAGATGACACTTTTGTTCTCATAATATAGACTTGGCGTATACGAAATTGGAATACGAAGCTCACGTAGGAGATGAGTAATCCGATTGATTCCAGAAGTTGAGTTAGCCATCGCTCTATATTCCGACTCACAACCAGAACATGACATTGTAGGCTGTTTCTTAGCATTCCAAGAAACAATATTAGCACCAAGAAAGATTGAGTATCCATAAGTGGAACACCTTGTTTCAATAGACCGTGCCCAATCAACATCCGAGTATGCAATAAGAGGAATGGTGAATGATGTTCTATAAGTGAGACCAAAAGAGATTGTACCCTTGAGATATCGTAGTATTTTTTTCACAACTTGGAAGTGAGTAGTAGTTGGTGCATGTAAGAATTGACTGACTTGATTTACTGCATAAGATAAATCATAGCGGGTAATGGTGTGGTATTACAAGGGACCAATGAGGGAATGATAGAAAGTTTGGTCATGAAAAGGTTCACCATGAATTGCAAGGGATTCAGATGTAGCAAGGGGAGTATGGATCAATTTTCTATCCAAGAGACATGATCTTGACAAAATATCCAAGGCATATTTTGTTTGAGTGAGAAATAAACCATCGGAGGTATAGATAACCTCAAGACCTAAAAAATAACTTAACTTCCCCAAGTCTTTGATGGAAAATTTGTAACGTCCCAAAAATTAAGATTAAAAATTTCGATTTTTAAATTAAATAAACCATTATCCAAAACAACATCAGAGAAACTATAGTGAATCAGAGTGTATCAATAAACATCAAAGTACATCATAGTAATAGAAATCTGGAATAATGTGGTGTGTGTGCTGCAATTAGAGATGCACAAACCTCGGATCCGAATCCGATCCGGTTCCGTGACGTCAAAGCCAATCCGAATTTAGCCTAGATCCGATCCGGTTTCAAACCGGTTTTGACCGGTTTTTCCTCCCCCGAGTCCGAATCAGTTTAATCCGATCCGGTTTGTATCCGATCCGAGATCTGATCCGATTTTTTCCATTTAAAAAAAAAACATTTTTTGGAACTTATATATAACACAAAATGCAACATAGGTTAATTAAAATAGTTAAAACATACATCAAATGTCGAATTAGAAAGAGTTTTCAAACTAGTTAACTAATAATAATAATAATAATAAAGTGGCATTATAACATTTAGCAAAATAGAAATAGTTTTTGTGGTCTTCCATTTCTTGTCGCCTTCACTAAAATATTCTTCAACCGCCACACAAATATTTAGGGGTCTCATCAATACAATATTCTTCATCTTCGTCTTCGTCTTCATCGTCGTCGTCTTCGTCTTCCGGAGGTGTTGATAAGCGTTGTGCATATTCTTCATACATGATCTCCACTTCAACATTTTGTGCTAGTGGCCTTCTAGTGATGCCAAGTGTTGTATACGTTCCACCGAATCCAAGTAATCCTTCAAGCAAACGCAAACCTCTACCGCAACCGGGGTAAGATTCGTCCTCAACTTTGATAAAATTCTACCACTAAAAGAAAAAGCGGATTCCGAAGCTACCGTGGAAGCTTGGACGGTTAGTTAACCGCGGGCCATGACGGAGAGAATAGGAAATTGTGCTTCCTTTTCTCTCCACCAAGCCAAAATATCAAAAATTTTAAATTGTGGTGCACTCATTAATTTTAAAAAGTTTGACCCCATATAAATTCCAAGTTCGCTACTAGGGGTTAATGTGCGTATTCTTTCGTTTTGTTCCTCCAAAGGGTAGTTATAGAGGTCGATATGAAAATCCGTTCGACCCCCACTACTATCCGATGCACCAATAGTAGAGTCGGTTACACTTGCAAAAGTGTTTGACATATTGCCATATTTTGTAGCGTAAATGTCAAACAAATTAGTAAAAGTATTATTAAAAGTGTGTATTTGGTTACGGATGTAGTTTGAGTCATCTTTGTGCAAATTTAAAGAGATAGAAATTTTGGTAATCAAAACCTCTACACCCGTAACATTGATACATGAGTTTAATGTCGCGGCACGAGTAAAAAGTGGTGGCATTTCTTTGAAATATTTGACTAGTTTTTGTCTCATTGGTCTAGTAACCAAAACAAATATATCATTTCTTTGTTCAAAACGCTTCAATTGCGCGGACATCAACCATAATTCATTTAGTAATAACGGACTTGTAGGGTAATACACGCCCGATAAAAAAGTGGTTGATTGCTTAAAAACTTTTAACATTTCCACAAACTCTTCCATCAAATCCTAATCATAATCCGAAACCGGGTTTTTTCCTTTTGAAATTGTGTCGTAAAATAATTGCAAAGCAATTTTTTGACGTGTCAAACTTTCAAACATCATGCATGTTGAACTCCATCTAGTGTCAACATCCCAATGAGGACTATATGGAGTTACGTTAATGGAAATGGCAAACTTTCGATATTTTTCCATTGTAGCTTTATTTTTTCCAAAAACTCTAGTTAACACAGTTTTGAATTTTTCAATCGTCGAATCTATCATTTTTAAACCATCTTGTACCGCAAGATTAATAATGTGACAAACACATCTAGTATGAAAAAATGAGCCATCCAAAATAGGTTTATATTTTGCAATTAATCTTTTTGCCGCGACGGTATTGTTACTTGCATTGTCAAACGAAATAGAGAAGATTTTGTCGCGTAAATTATAAGTCTCTATAACGCTTACTAAAATTGCAAATAATCGTGCCCCCGTGTGAGGATGCGCAAAAAGTTCAAAAGCAATAACTCGTTTGTTCATTACCCAAGTAGAGGGATCTATCCAATGTGCCGTGACGACAAGATAGCTTTTGGGACAACTTCCGGTGGAGGGCCAAACATCACAAGTTAAAGAAACACCGATTTTTATATTTAAAAATCCCAACTGCATATCTTTTTTGGCTATATCCCAATACTTTAAAGCATCACGTCTAAGAGAAGTGCGACTTACTTGCCGGTATTGTGGTTGCATTTTTTCCCGCAAAATCCTTGTTAATCGTGGGTTGTCGAAGTGGTTGAAAGGCAAGCCCTCTTGAATGACAAACTTGCAAAAGCTTTCACGAATGTCATCATTGTTGTAAATAAAGATCGAACCGTCGGGAGTAATATTTGGTTGATCCAGATCGCCTTGACCTTTTACAACCAGACACGTTTTTGTTATATGACTCCTCAACGTACTATTGCCATCTTTTCCCAAAAACAACCCGCATTGCTTGCACCTTGCTTTTTCCTTCCCTTTCGACAACAAACACAAATCATAATGTTCCCACACTTCTTTATTCCGAGAGGTTGGTAAGATTTTAACCACTGTTGCATCCAAATCTTGACCCGCGATAGAATTTATCGAGCTCATTTTTTGGAGGATTATGAAAATTGAAGTATAAAGTAGTAGAAATTTCTGTAAAATGGAAATGTAGCAAATGAAATGTATTTATATGTGTTTAGAAGGGCCAAAAAGTCAAGAAAAGTCAAACTAGCCGTTTTTTGAGGGTTCCAACGGCTACAAAAAAATTCCCGTTTTTTAACGTTAAAAAAACGGTTTGGATCCGGATTTGGATACGGTTTGACTCGAATCTGGTTTGCGATCCGGGGTCTAATCCGAAATGTTATCCGAAGCATGAAACCGGTTTGGATCCGGTCACCGGATTAATCTGATCCGGTTCGGTCAAATCCGGTTTTGACCAAATCCGGTTTCCAGATCGGATCGGATCCTATACCCGAATCCAGTTTTCGTGAGCATCTCTAGCTGAAATCAACCCGGGCTCTTCCCCTTCGAACCAAAGGTACCTGAAACACAAGCTGAAAACCATAAGCAGAAAGCTTAGTGAATCCCCCAAAATACCACATACCAGACAAATCAAACATATAATGGTCCCCGCTCGTCATCGGGCCCCGCTCGACATCGGATCCTGCTCGACATTGGGCCCCGCCCGGAATAGGTATGTCAGTTATCGGGCCCCGCCCAGTATACATGTAAACACATAAACACATGCAAGTATCACAAAGAAAAATAACATACAATATAATCATCAGTCCCCGCCCGACATTGGGCGCTGTCCGGTACACATACATGCACATAACATATATCATATATGCAAGAGTCACACAGACAACTAACATCATAATCATAATAACCATGGGCTGGCATTGGTGCCTTCGACCCGCCATATACAGTGAGGAAACTTACGTCAAGCTGTTGAATCTCATAGATAAAATGTCGGTATACTGGTCAGAAAAATCCCCGTGCTATCATCATCAAATAATATCCAATTAATAATTTTATCTCGACCCACAATCAAGAATCTAAATTACTTGTCCAACATCCAGGGTAAAAGACCATTTTACCCTTTTCCCTACTTGACCCAAAACTAAGGCCCGACCCATTTACTCTAAAAGGCCCAAATTCCTTTATGACATCCCAAGTCCCATTATGAACCAACTTCCTAATTGGACCCAAAATCAACATGGACCTAATCTCAAGAAGGCCCATAATCCATCCATAGCCTAAAGTCAGAAGTCCAATGGCCCAACAAGGACCAAACCCTTAAAGCCCAAAATATGGCCCAAACCCATGGAAGTCAATCCAAAAGTCAAACAACTGAGTACGTTGGGCGTACTCAGATTTATGCTTGGCATACTCCTTCCGGGGCCAATACGCTCAATGTACAACCACCCAAACTCATTAAGCACATATTCGGTTAAGCCAACATGACAAACTCTCAGATCTGATTGTAGAAGGTGACTTAACACGTAAAGTTGGCAAGTCTTCTTCGACTAATGAGACCTTGATCCCGAAGCCTTCGAAGTATCTTTTGGATAGGCGCCTCTATTTGTATGGGGAATACCCTTTTGATAGATCTCGCCCAGTCTCCCTTTCCTTCCCCCGCCGCCTTCCGACCCGCGAGAGTATACAATGACAACTTCCGGACACTCATGCCCGATCGTGAGACTGCATGTTGGACGTCCGATGGCACCTTACTCCGACCTGAGATATCTAACAACGAGATCGCCCTTGACCGTTGTCAGATGTGCTTGACGGTCCCCCATAATACGCTCACTTGGGGACTTCTTACTCCAGCTGTTACAAGAGTGTCTGCTAGTTGAACCGCGTCCAATACACTCGATTTTCTACTCATCCCATTCATTAGCTCTTTGATCGGGATACTATTACCTAGGTTCCTAAACTTGGAATGGATGGTGGAGCGTAGGTGGCAAGCAGTTATATGTATATGGTGCTTTACTCGTAGACGCTTCTCCAGCTCTTGCAAGAATTGTATGGGAGTCGTCCTTGGAGTGATGCCTTTTGGCACTCACTCTCTATCATGTTCACTATCACTGATAATAAATATAATATGTATTATCCCCTAAGTCACAGGGGGCTAGGTCCCCACCTGTTGTTCCTATGACATAAGCTACCTTACCTGATTCTGACATTCGACTTGAAAGGACAGCATAAGGAGCCTCGACATCCTTTCCCTACGTGATAGAAAGAGATAATTTTGTAGTTAAGGCACTTCCCTTGAATGTTCCTATCGGTGGAGCTAAGACTCCGACCTTGAATTGTATCTCGTCCGGTTAACGATGCTAGTAACTCAAATCTAGGACTAGGAAGAAGAGCCAGGAAGATACCTCTTTCTTGTTCTATTGTTCAAGGAATTGCTTCAAGGGATGGAAAGGAAGCAGGGAAGCGAGCTATTGAGTTTCCAACTTTTGGGTAGATAGCATTAATAAGAAGTCGTTAGACCGACCGATTCTTCGAATTAGGAACTCAATACATTTGTTATAGCGACTTCTGATAGCAATTCACTAGTGCCAAGGAGCGGGTTTCGATAATCAGGGGAATTGCTAGAAAAGGGAAGAAATCCGCCTAGATTGGAGGGTTCTGTCTTCGGGTTCATCTCGGTTCTTGTTTGAAATTATAGTAGCGGCTGTTGTACTTTCCATTCTAGATCTCCTATTTAATGAACGACTGATGGTTCATTGATGTTGTCTTAGTAACAGAAAACTCACTTTCCGGCTGCCTTCCATCCCGGCTAAGCAAACCCTTGAAGAGCGGCTGAGGCTAGTCCTACCTGTTCTTCGTTCGAGTTATAGAAAGTCAACCCTCGATTGTCGATAATGACATGTGAGAAATGCGGTGATATCCGCTGCCTGCGCCTATTGATTTCCATCCTGATGTACATATTTTATTGTTTGGGTTGGCAACAACCCCTTGAAAGACAGGAAAATCATATGTTCCCTAATGAGTCCCGTATTCGAGCTCGTTTCGATCGTTCTTGCTTTTGTGTTTTCGTAGCTCATGTTGATAAGTCCTTAGAATCCGTTCCGGATGTTCAAGCTAGAGATATTAGAGCTCTCTCTATACTTAGTGTAAGCGAGCTCTAAGATCACATCATTTGCAAAAATTATTCATGCTAGAGATCCTCCAATTCTCAAAGGAGAATATAAGAAATCATAGTTTCATACAATATCTTAATTGAATTGTATGTAATGTTCGTCAAAAATTCATTCATGAACTGTCTTGCCCGTGTCGTCAAGAGTTAGAGCTATATCTCTTAAAGGTGTCTTAGGTCGACCAATAGGAACTGCCCACTTATCCAGGTAACCTCACCCGTGAACCACGAACTAGACTTACAGACAACCTAAGAAGAAAGGGAATCTCACCCATAAGCATAAGAAAGGAAAAACTAGAAGAATAAACAAGAGAGAACGCGTATACAAAGTGGATTCTTAACCGTTCGCGAAGAGAAGATAGTTGTTTTAGGCAAGGAAAAAAGCCAACCATAGCAGAATGCAATCAAAGCTTTCGTACTTGGTCGCTCCTTCAACTGATTTCATTCTTTCATAAACTCTTTTGAACGTGCCATCAAGAGTTACAGCTGCTGCGAGGATAGGATCTTTAGGCTGGGCACGAAAGTTGCATTGATTTGACTTCTTTGCTTCTTCTATTGAAGGCCAAGAAAACTTTATCAATTCTCATTCTTCTTTGGCGACAAGGATGCTACCCCTGTGCAAAAGTACTAATACGACTATCTACTTACTCTCTAACTAAGAGAATGTTATTTATTGAGAGAAGTAGTACAGATTGTTGTTGTCTTCTTTTTGGCAGTAAGGACTGAACTTTCACTTTCTTACTTGAAGTCACTCTTTCCTCTCAAACAACGATACCTTAGCAACATTTGGCCCATCCCAGAGTGAAACTCCCCAACCAAATTCTGAAACTAAACGAAAAAGAACTCCTAATGAGGCCCATTCAACGATGTAAAATCTCCCAATGTGATAAAAGAATCTATCAAAAAGAACCCCCTAATTCCAATTATGAATTCGTTGGGCTCGTTAGGAACAGGTTTTCCAATTTATAATTTTCATTTATTTTCCCATTTAATAACCCATAATCTGATCTTGGTTACTAACTATTTGCAACTTGACAATTTCAAACAGATTTTTCAAATACTTAAATATTATTTACTGGATGAAAATGGCTAAATTTATAATCTTACTCCAATGCATGACTTAATAAGACTCAAAACTTAAAAAGAATCATAACAAAGAACCTAACTCATGCATAGACCAAAATAACTCATAAAGATTGCATTTTTATGGACAAGGGACCCCAAATGTGCTAAGATCTAACCTCTATGGATTCTGGAGTAGACCATAATCTCAAATATGGTCTAAAAGATCCAAAAATGCAATAATAGCAACCTAAGTTAGATCTAGCACAAAGAACCATCAAGATGAGAGATTTTTACCTCAAATGGCTTACAAAGATCAAGATGACTCTGGATCTACAAGCTCACGATACTCCCAAGCAACCTCCAAGTGTTATTCTTCTTCTACTTCCCCAAAAACACCACCAAAACTCACTTTCAAGTTCAAAGCTCACAAATGACACATATGGTTTCGATATTCGGGTAAACGGGATGGAGGCTGATTATTATAAGGTCCAAAGGTGATATAAGTTGCTTAAATAGGGAAAAAACCCTAAAAATTAGAGTTTTCCCTTGCCTTGCATATGCCATGCGTACTCCCACATACGCCCAACGTACGTGGGTACATGCGCGATCCAAAAACGGGCTAGTACGCTATGTGTACTCATTGAGTATGCCCCACATACTAGCTGGAGAGTAAAATGAGATAGATTTTGCATTTATGGTTAAAAACATGCATACCAAATCTTGAATGTTACAATTCTCCCCCACTTGAATCAGACTTCGTCCTCGAAGTCCATTGCCCCAAATAACTCTGGGAAGTGCTCCCTCATTTCGTCCTCCGGCCCCCACGTCCATTCTGACCCCTTGTGATGGTGCCACTGAACTTTCACCAACTCCAAAACCTTGTTCCTCAAGGTTTTCGTCTTTTTGTCAAGAATCGCCTTCGGTATCTCGATATAATTTAGGCGATCATCTACTTGCATATCCTTCAAGAGACGCAGAACGTACTATGGATATGACTAAGATCCTAGGGAAGATCCAATCGATAAGCAACTCGACCCACCTAGGCCAAAATCCTGAAAGGACAAATGTACCTGGGGCCAAACTTGCCCCTCTTCTTGAATCATATTACACATTTCCAAGGTGACACCTTCTGGAGAACCATGCCCCCAACCTGGAATTCTAGATCTGATCGGTGCTTGTCGGCATAGCTATTCTACTGACTCTGAGCTGTCTGGAGTCTACCCCAAACCTGCTGAATCAACTCGGTAGTCTTGAGTACCACTTCGGTACTCCCCATAACTTGCTAATCGACCTCACCACAACATATCAGGGTCCTGCATTTCCTCCTGTAGAGCATCTCAAAAGGAGGTCGATCAATTCTGGCATGATAACTGTTGTTATACGAAAATTCCGCTAAAGGAAGATACGTATCCCAACCCCCACCGAAATCCAATACACATGCCCGAAGCATATCCCCCAAGGTCTGGATAGTCGGCTTGCTCTATCCATCAGTCTATAGGTGGAAAGTAGTGCTGAAATGCAGACGAGTACCCATCTCCTCATGAAATCTCCTCTAAAACCTGGAAGTAAACCGGACGTCCCTATCTGAAACCACTGAAATCGACACCCCATGCCGTGCCACAACCTCCCTGATGTATATTTCGGCCAACTTCTCTATCGAGGTACTCTCTTGAATAAGAATAAATGCACGCTCTTGGTCAATCGATCCACGATGACCCAAATCGAATCCACTCCACACACAGTCCGAGGCAACTTCGTAATGAAATCCACGGTAATCTCCTCCCATTTTTAAATGGGGATGTCTAATGGATGCATCTTTCCATGAGGCTACTGATGCTCGACCTTGACTTTCCTGCAAGTCAAGCACCTCTCCACATACCAAGCTACATCCCGCTTCATACAGGAACACCAATAATCAGGGCGAAGCTCTCAATAAATCTTCGTCGCCCCGGGATGAAAGGAGAATCTCGATTTTTGTGCTTCCTACATCGAAACCTGACGCGTACCACCCTAATAAGGAATCCACACTCTCCAATGGAGATTCAATAACCCCCGACTATCATAATCGAAGGAAGCCACCTGACCCACTATGCTCTCACTCTTCTGGTGCTCTTCTTGCATAGCCTCAACCTGAGCCTCTCGAATCTGCTCCAAGAGTGGCATAATCATTGTCATACTCATATAAATATCTCTGATCGGAGCCGCGACCGCCTTGTGGCTGAGAGCATCAGCCACCACATTATCCTTCCTCAGATGGTAAAGGATCTCACAATCATAATCCTTCACCACGTCCAACCACTAGCACTGCCTCAAGTTCATATTCGGCTGATCCATCAAATACCTCAGGCTCTTGTGATCTGTCTAAATAGTACAGCGGAGGACCCCATAGAGGCAATGTGGCTAAATCTTGAGGGTGAATACTACAACCCCCAACACTAAATCATGCATCAGATAATTCACCTCATGAGGATTCCGCTCCTTCGAAACGTTTGTAATCACACAACCCCTCTACATTAGAACTGCACCCAAACCCATGATCGACGCATCACAATAAACCACGAAATCCTCAAAACCCTTCAACGGGGTCACAATTGGCGCCTCACACCGTCTCTGTCTCAGGGTCACAAAAGCTACCCGCTGCTCAGGGCCCCAACGAAAAGTGACAGTCTTCTTCGTCAACTGAGTCAGAGGAACTGCTATCTTGGAGAAATCCTGAATGAACCTCTGATAGTAACCTGCCAACGCAAGGAAACCGTGAATGTCAGATGGTGACTTCGGAACCTCCTATCCCATCACGTCCTCGACCTTGGTTGGGTTGACCAGAATACCATTCTGGTTGACAAGGTGCCGCAGAAACTACACCTCGCACAACCAAAAATCACACTTGTAGAACTTTACATAAAGTCTCTCCCTCCTCAAGGTCTCCACCACCTCCCTCAATTGCTCCTCATGTAATTCCTGGGTCTTAGAATATAACAGTATGTCATCAATAAACATAATCACAGACCGATCTAACATCGGCATACATACGCGATTCATGAGGTCCATGAACGCAACTGGAGCATTGGTGAGCCCAAATGGGATCACCATGAAATCGTAATGACCATAGAGATTTCGAAAGGCCGTCTTCTACACATCCCCCTCTACGACCCTCATCTGATGATAACCCAGATGAAGATCAATCTTGGAAAACCAAGATGCATGCTGAAGCTAGTCAAACAAATCATCAATCCTCGGGAGTGGATAACGGTTCTTCAACGTTAACTTATTATGCTCCCGGTAGTCAATAGACATTTGATAAGACCCATCCATATTCTTCACAGACATGATCGGTGCTCCCCATGGCAAGTTTCTCAGTCGAATGAACGTCTTGTCTAACAAATCTTAAAGTTGTGTAGACAACTCTTACATTTCTAGAGGAGCTAACCGGTATGGTGGTTTGGCTATCGGAGCCGCACCTAGAACCAAGTCAATCCTTAACTCCACCTGCCTCTCCGGAGGCACTCCAGGCAAGTCCTCTGGGAACATATCCAGGTACTCCTGTACAATCGGCACATCATCCACAGTCGCCATACCCTTATCCCGGATATCCATAACATATGCGACATATCCGGAACAAACCTGATGAAGATAACGTCTGGCCCTAGCTGCTGCATATAGAATCGGCCCGCGCTGAACATAGAATCTCCCTGCACGCCCCATCGTGCGTCCTGCTGCACATGCTACAGCGGCTCCGGCCGTGCTGGCCTCTCGATATTGAATCAAATACCTTGGGCCTCTTTCCCGAACCCCCTGAACCCTGAGCCTGATCAGACTTGCTCTTCCTCTCCATCTCCAGATCAATCTGCCTCTCCTAGGTTCTCACAATCATATCCTCTAGTGTCTTGCAACTAGATCGGCTCACGAACTGCCGAATGTCACTCCTCAACATCTCATGGTATCTCGCCTTCTTCATATCTGTGACATCCCCAAAATCAAGGTCATTTTAAAGTTTTTATTTATGCTAATTTGAAAATCAGAGTATTCATTTTAAAGAATAATATTGTGGAATTTGTTCCCAAAAAAACATGGTAAATATATTATCATAGAATTTCCGAAGAAATGTATTTTGTTTATATAAAAACTTTGGGATGTCATCGTCAATACAAAAAACATAAGCATAAACTGACCTTACATTTATTTATACTAGTGATTTACATCTCCTTTAATCTCTCAGTGTAATTTGTCTTCGTATCGATACCAGTGATTTAAATAAACTGAGTGGATCAGGTTGGGAGACCTTGTGAGTACATAGGGTTTTCAACTCACCATAATAAAGTTATTATGTTTCATCATCAATCAATTAACCCAATTACCCATACCCATTATCTTCTTTATTCTGAAGTATCTTCCCTAAGAATAATCTATTCCTCAATATTTATTCCTAAGGATTGTCCTAAGGAATAGGCACGAAGTCCATCGCTGCAAGGGTTTATATGACATGCACTAAGTCTATATCGGCCAATGTTCCTTTGTGAGGCACTAAATCCATAGCTGCCAGGGTTTATCTCTTTTATTAACAATATTGTTTTAGGGAGTTCACCCACAATATATGTCAATGGGTTTTTAGAGTACATCTGGTGAATACATTGTTCACAACACCTACAGGTTGCGAGCATGCTAGCGTTCCACTGGACTGTCTAGAATAGTCTGTAGTTGTCATCTATACTCTGCTAGACGACCGGGCCATCGCTTCTCATCATCTTTCACCTCTCATCATCTATATCATCTTTCACCTCTCATCATTCGTCTCATCTTTTATCTCTCATCTCATCTCATCTTTAATCTAACCATCTTTACCTATGATAATTATTGGTATAAAATATGTATACAGCTTAAATCGAATAACACATGTATATTTTGTTCATCCAACATAAATATCAAGACCACAGATAATATACACATATAGCATGTAATTTATATTAAAGACTTCATATCTTTGTGTAAGATGAAAGTACTATGCACTCACTTGTGAAAGTGATGATTCCAAACTCGGGCAGCGCTTCGCTTCTAACAATTCTATTTTCCTTCGACGAAACCTAGTATCGTTATCGCTAGATTTTAGTCTCATATTTATCGCGAATATTTACGAGCGATATAGTTTTATAAGTGTTAAACAATACTTTTCAACCACTATGTACAGACAGGGGCCAGACATGAAACACCGGAGGGCAGGACCATTTTGGCATTTAAGAACTTCTAAAATCCAATAACCCTATGTGGCCCTTCAAACCAAATTTCCCATACGACGAGTAGTTAAAAGATATTATAATAACACTTTGTATATTATATTTTATAATGCATATATTGTTTATAGGTTCATTATAACGATATTGAACTTAAACATAAGCAATATTTAAAGCAGGGTAAGCATAACTCACGTACTAGGAGGTTTGGCTAGGAACCGGGCTCTGCTGGGGCAGAAACTCTGAGCCAAAAGTTCTTTTTCTCGGAGCCTTCTGGCGACCGGGACTCGCCTCTAACACTTAGGAAGTGTTAGGGAATGGAAGAGAGGGTTTGGGGGTATTAGGAGAGAAAGAATGGTTTGGTGTGAAGAAAATGAGAGATTTACGCCTCTAATTATAGCCTGTCTGGGGGCCTCTCATGTCGTAAGACATGCCTCTCACGTCGTGAGCCTTGCGTAGGCACCAAGGCGAAGCCTGCTGCTGACACGTAGCACCAGACGCAAGTAACACAACCATTTTTAAAAAAAATCATAACATTTGCATACGAGCTCCGTTTTTTATGTTCTTTATATCCACGCATAGGTATTGACAAGATATACAATTTTCCTTTTGACCCCATTGGCTAATTCTGGACTGATTTTAAATTTAACAGTCTGAGAAGATTACACTGTTAATGACCGTGTAAAATTCATAACTTCTACATACGGACTCCGTTTTCGAATGTCTTTTTATCATTTAACTCCTATTAATGAGATATTCAATTATCATTTAGATCATTTTGGCTAAAAATCGATCGATCTAAAATTCGATTTTCAGGCTGCATACTACTATGCCAAATCTTAGAAAAATCATAACTTCCTCAAACGAAGTCAGATTTGCATGTTCTTTTTATGTACGTTCTTGGTTTAACATATACTATGACTTTCGTTTAGATTGCTAAGGTTAAAAAGTAATTTATCACAAACTCACTTTTTACGATACACAACGCCGTGCCGGTTTTGTCGCAAAAAGTTCGATGGGTCATAACTTCTTCATTATAAGTCGGATTTTAGCATTCATTATATGTACGAAATCCTTGTGACATACGATATAACTTTGGTTAAGATTATTAATGCTAAATAATCGTCTATCAAAAATTCATTTTTAACGCTCATTGTCTCTAAATTGACTAGTCTGAATATGCGGGCGTTACAATTATCTCGCCTTTAGGATGATTATGTCCTCGACTCATCAACAAAACATGGCTTGTATAATGACTCCATACATTATTTTTTCATCCTAGGTAATAATCGTAACTCATATGTCATTTCAAATGAATATCTAACTCTTGGACCTCTTGACTGCTCGCGGTGCTCAGTTTTGCACCCGCTCTCTATCTTACGTAGGATTTTCAATCGTAACCTTCAAGTTACAATATCGATCCTTATTAGAGACTCCTGCTCCTTCGTAAATAGACTTTACTTTGATTATCGTAACAGACCGATGGGTCATGTTCTAATGACCTCTTATCGTATGATGGAACGCTTAGACTCAGGTCTTTTCGAGTCAGATTTCAGAATTTAAGACATCTTCCTTCATGTTCTAATGTGATAGAATCACATTCTAGCATGTAGCACTTCTAGCTACAAGCTTCTTACTTTAAGGTAGTGTTTGTTTTTTGTGTGAAGATCTGCGTGGCCTCTTCTGTCTGCGCCGCGTAGACCACGCGCAAACATTAGCCTTCGCAGACTGTTTGTTTTTTTGAAGACTGCAGACCTAAAAATGTCTGTGCGCCCTCTTCTTGGCGCAGATGTGGACCAGAGTCTTCTAACATCTTCAGACATCTTCTAGCCTAAAAAAACATATTTATCTTCATTTTTTTAAAGTTTTTTTTAATTTATATTTTTTCCAACTTTATTAATGATAAACAATTTGAAAAAAAAAATTACAAAACTTAAAAAAAAACGTTCGACGCTACAAACATGATATTTTTGACAAATTTATAAATAAAGATTTATTACAATAATAGTCGTTGAAGTTGTTTATATAAATATTGAAAAAAAATTATAATATATTCTTATATTTTTTGCCAAATTTTGTAAAACATTATTTAATACAGTATCGTCAATTTCTCGAGAAAATATTTATGGTACGTTTTTAATGGATTTAATTGAAAAAATCGAAGTTTATTTCCATCCATTTATGTATCAAATTCTTCGATCACTAATTATAACGTTTAGTTATAACTTTACAATCAAAGTTGTTGGTTTTTATCAAATATATACGTTAATTCATACAATTTTTATTTTTACTTTTTATACAATAATACATAAAAGTTGATCTAGATTCGTTAATTATTTATAACAAAGTCATAAAAATATTAAAAAATCACTTTGAAGTTTAAAAAAAATCAGTTTATTTAGATTTCAGTTTATTTTAGTAGCCCGCAGATGTTAAAAAAACAAACAGTCTTCTTTTTTCAGACTGCAGACGTTTGGTCCACCTCTTTTACTGCAGAGGTCTACAGATGTGGTTCGCAGACTGCAGACATTTTGACTCAGAAAAAACAAACAACACCTAACAATGATCGTGATGCTTCTGTTGATCGCTTTGATTATCTTTCACTTCAATCTTCTGGCTTAATTCAGACGTTACATCGACCTTTGTTCTCTGAAACAAGTAACATACTCATCTTAGTCGGACTCGATTTGATATGACCACTTGGGTCGGAATAACAATCATCACTACTAGAAAAACAGCCTTTTACGACGCGCAATGTGTGTCGTAAAACGCTCAGACGACGCGCAAATGCGTGTCAAGGATGGCCCTGTCATAACGAGAGACGACACTCTTTTGCGCATCGTCTATAGACGACGCGCATTTACGACGTGCATTTATGACACACATTTATGACGCGCGTTTACGACGCACAATGCGTATCAAGGATGCCCATGTCATAAAGGAAGACGGCACGCATTTACGTGTCGTAACCTTACGACGCGCGTTTAGGACACACATTGCGTATCAAGGAAACCCCTATCATAATGAAGACGACACGCATTTATGTGTCATAACCTTTACGACTCGCAATGTGTATCATTAAATCTACTGTCATAAATGAAGATGACACGCATTTGCGTGTCATTAACATCAGCTGCCAGTGATGATACACATTTACGACGTGCATTTACAATACGCATTTATAACGAGAATACACCTAATAAAAAAACAAATATATACCAAAAACATTCAATTTCATCTAAATGTCAAACAAGTTACCTAACATTACATGTCAAACAAGTTACCAAAACATTCAATTTCATCTTCTAAAATAGACAACAAAACTTCATAAAACAACAATTATACACCCACCCACCCACCATAACAACTCTTATTTTCTTCTCATGTAAGGAACACTTTAACAAATTTTTAGAAAATGGTAAAAAGTTACCCAGCAAAAAGATTCTAACAAGCAGCCTAATCATGATCCAAAAACTTGTTGATAGGAAGGATCCTTGTCATTTGAATAAACAACCAAAAAGCCTGCACATTCATTATAATCAAATCCATGTAATTTAAATGGACGAATGAGAAACAATGAACTTTAAAAACTTACATGTAACAGGATGATCAAAGGCTTCATGGTCTGAAAAGGATACACATACACACATGTTGGATCTCGAGTCGGGTATCGCGCGTGTCGATCCTTACCTTAAAAACAATAATAAAATATCTAGATGAAAACCATAACTTTTGAAATATCATAAGGACAAAATTGTAATTTACTCTATAATAGAACGACAATTACCTGTTAGTCCTTACCTTAAAAACAATAATAAAATACTCAAATAAAAAAAAAACCACATTTTAAATAATTTGAAATGAATTTGCAATAAATATAATATGTGAGTGATAGAAGTTGAAGGGAAAAATAGTCATTTTAAATAATTGGAGCAACTTTCACTGTTTCACCTGCTTTCCCCAGCTTTCAATATAACCAATTGTAGTTGTACCAAAGACTCCAGCAAGTACTCCTGCTGTGTTAGATAGCCCCAACAAGACTCCCTGATAAGTCAAAAAGGGATTAGTAAAAGTCAACCAAAATTATAAGATGCATTATAATAATGATAGAAAAAGTAATTACATTTTGGTTATCTTTCTGTTGACTGGGAGATATATATATATATATATATATATATATATATATATATATATATATATATATATATATATATATATATATATATATATATCTTAGCGTCTACACATACCCAGTTAATTAAATAGCCAAAAACTTTCAATAATAAATTGACAAAGTAAAATGCAGAAGAATTTGGAAAGAAACGTCAAGTGTATATATATATATATATATATATATATATATATATATATATATATATATATATATATATACACTTGACGTTTCTTTCCAAATTCTTCTGCATTTTACTTTGTCAATTTATTATTGAAAGTTTTTGGCTATTTAATTAACTGGGTATGTGTAGACGCTATGTGTAGACGCTAAGAGGTTGATTGATAGGAGATTATATGGACTAAAGACAGTAAAATCCCAAAGTTCAAGGAACCAAAATGGTTAAATGATGTCCAAAAAACTGAAAAATGTGTCATTTTTGGACTAAAGACAGTAAAATCCAAAAAGCACAGGGACCAGATTTGTAACTTAATCTTAATTTTTCTTGTCAAAATAGTTATAGAATTTGAGAGATTATATTATTCACTGAGCTTCATCAAGAATGATAATGTTTTCTTTAACATCTAATTCCATTGCTTTTCTGATTTGTGGATTGATAATATAACTATAAGGGCAAAAAACTATTTGTGCAACTTCTGCCATGGCTTGTGCTCCAAAATATGAGCAACCCGAACATTTTGGGACAAACAGTTATTTACTAGACAGCAAGTAACATTTTGTCAAAGAAACTTCTAAAGGTAAAAGACCAAATTAACCTTCGGTCATTTGTCCAACTTTAATAAGATCCTCAATATCATGAAGTTCATAGCAGCCTCCTTTTTGACAGACGGGTGCGCTCTGATCTTTTTTACATTCCTGTAAGAAACCATGGTTGGTTATAAATTTTAATGGAATCCTGCTCAAAGTACAAGAAAAGGGTATATGGACATTAAAAACAAAAACACAAAAAAAAAAACCTCACAAGAATTCTGGGCAACCACATTTGTTTTGTCCTTGCTCCTTGAGAAGTAACTTACTATATTATGATAAAACAACATTTATCGATAATAATAATACACAACATGAAACTTGTAAAATGTCTTAGTAAAGACATCTAAGTAGTTGTTATACATTTTACCAAACTATTACCATGTTACATTGGATTTAATCACTTATCTTCCCTTTATTCTTTCTAGCTCTTATACTTGACAAGTTGCACAAATATTAGTTTATACAAAATGTTCAAAGCTTGGCCCTTTTTAGTTCTAATTTCTCAATTGTCCCCAAATGAACTTCATCCGGACCATCTGCAATTCTTAGAGTCCTGGCTTGAGCCCAAAGAAGGGACAAAACATTGTCCCCAAAAAAAAAACAAAAAAAATTTAAAATAATTACCAAATTGTTACCTTGGCCATTGCGAGGGTCCCACGGACTTTCTTGTTTCCATGGCGATCAAGTTGATATGCGGCTTCGAAAACTTACAGTCTGGTTCTCTCTAGCTCACTGGATTCAAAATAGCAATGTACTTTCTTTACTATTCTTATATCAATATTGGCAATGTAAATTTTTTTAAATGTATATTATATAATAAATGCCAATAATTAATTAACTACCTGCAATGTACTTTCTTTGGTATTCTTATATCAATTTTGCTCTTTTCCAACAACTGTGTGTTCTTTTTCTTGATTAACTGAAGAAATGATAAAGAACAAAAATTAGGGTTTGATGAAATAGGAAAAAACAGAGAACGGTTGGAAAAAAAAGAAGAAGATGAAATAGAACTAACTGATTAAACGATAATACAATCTAAAAGATTGCCCAGCGAATCTCCCTTCTCTCTAAGCCGAAAGCTTAAGAGCCAATACAAGCGTATTACACTATCAACTTTCTAGACATCCCTCCACTATGACCTTTCTCTCTATTTATTATAATCCTAACGGACCTAGATGAATTTACTATTTTACCCCTTATTGGGCCTTCTAGATATGACTCTTGCTTTAATAGTATTTGGGCCAATTAATTCTGGATTCCTATCATTACTCCCGCCTTCCAAAAAGTCTTGTCCTCAAGACTTGTTTCAAGAAATTGTATCTGAATTGCCCATGCTTCCTCCCATGTAGCCTCTTCAGCCAGTCGCCCTTTCCACCAATCAGCTTGTTCCCAGCGCGCAATCATAAAACAGGAAACAAGAAAAAAGATGGGAATCCTCCAATCTGAATCAATCAATTTCTGTGCTGATAGCAAAACTTGTTCAAAGAAAGATGGGAATCCACCAAAGGCTTTGTAATCACAGGTTAAGAAAATGTTTTTAAGCTGCATGTCTTTGTGAACTATACACCCCACCCTGTAACCTTCATGAAGGTACCATAATCTTGTTGCTGTTCCATTGCACATATACTCAAAAACTAACAGCCTTTGATTCCATTCAATGCCAAACCCGGGTTGAAAATACAACATTTATATGTTGTGCACAACTTAATATTCTCACCTCCTTATATACATCTGCATCATTATCAGGCCCATAAAGCTTTGACTGTTTGACATCCACCACTAGCCCAACTTTTAACACCCCTTTATGAACAACCCCTAATTCACTTTCTGCCACAACACTCAAATCAGAAAACCCATCTGTAGACATTTGAAGCCCACTGTAATAAAACATTCTCAATATATCAGCCACAAGAAAGCTTAGTGCTTGTATAACCCTTAAGATTGTTGTTCCATCTGAAGAAGAGGAGGCATTATTGATCAGTGCTTTTTCGATTTCACTAAACAGATGTAACTCGTTGATTGCTAATGAAGTCAGGTTCTTCATGGAGCCAACTAACTCGGTTATGAATAAATGAGAATGACGAGGCGCAATAGCAACTAACTTCTTCAATATATCAGCCACAAGAGTATACACATTGTCCGATAAACTGAAATAAAGATTTTATTAGCACAACATTCACAAAAATATCAAGTTAAGTCGCATGCTTTCACTAGAAAAACTTAACTGGTAAAATAGGTAAATAACTAACACTTTAATCGTCAAATGTGACAAACTCTTATAAATCAAAATGCACAACTACAGAAAAAAATCCAGACCTTTCACGTGCAAGCAATGAGCAATGTACTTTCTTTACTATTCTCATCAATATTATATTGCCCACGAACTTTAGCATTTGTACAGTACCATTTTCTAGATGCCTGAAAGTTAACTCAATAAAATGAAAAGAGAACTTATCAGATTCTAATCAATATCAAAATACAAAAGCAAAACCATATATAAAGAGATCATTTCAATACAAGATAACAAGAATAGAGTTAAAAGTACAATGTATAAATTCTTTTATGAAATTAACCCTAAAAAGTAAAGTACATCAAATACTTCTGCACTTATAAAGGTGTATCAAGGTGAAAGAGCTAGATCTAAAGATAACCATTGTTTTGCAATAGATGCAAATTGTATCCTGACAGTGACAGCAAAGATATTATCAATGGGTAAGACAGAGAAACCTACAATTACGAATGCAAATGGAAGGCTCTCTAAAGAAGATATTATCAAGTACAAACTGGAGGATCAAGACCTCTTAAAACTGAACCTATAAAAATGTTTTCTTTAAACTCAAGTATCTTTCAAGGTGTTCTTTTGTTTTCTTTAGATGATGTTAAATATTAAATCATGACCTCTTAAAACTGAAGTCGATAATGCATAGTTAGATGAAACAGACAGACAAATTCAGAATGATAAGAGGTCACCTCTTTTGTGGAATTGACAACACCATCAACGTCCATATTCCAAGGGCTTCCTCTCCACAAATAAATCTTTGATTTAACTTCACGATCAACTAGAAACCTTGGAACAACAACATCAACCTCCATATTCGTGCTTTTTCCTTGAAATTATGTTGCTACTTGAGATACTATAGAAAGGCAACGTGATTTGGAAATAAAAGAGAAATAATAGAGAGAGAGAGAGAGAGAGAGAGAGAGAGAGAGAGAAACAAGATCTGGACTGGATAAAAAATAGACATTGTCCTATCGGAAAATGTTCACGGGAGATGAGGAAAAGAATGTGGTGATGAGAGAGTATGGAGAGAAAACATTTTATTAGTTTCTCAACCTGTAATCACAACAACAAAACTTCGTAAATCCCTAAATTAAGATGCAGCTCCTAAACGTGTAGCTTGGGGATCCAGATGTTTTACTCGATGTTAACAATGGGAGAGCAGTTAAAAACTATTACTCCAAGATCAACTAAATCCGCACGAAATAGACTAATGATTCGAAATTTGTGAAGTTGATTAAGCTCCAAGAGGTTCACATTACCTTGGAGACGACATGAGAAGTATCAATCAAAAGTTCCAAGATCTCTCTAGCAGCAGACGCCTCCGCTCTTTGTCTAAGCCCACCCTGTAATGACACAAGCGACCCTTCAACTGCCCCTCGGAACCCCAATATTTTCTCATGGATCTCAATGAGTGGTGCCCTCATACGCAAAACAGCGGCATCGACATCTACAAGTTTGGTGTTGAGATTCACGAAGTCAGCATAATCTCGGTGAATTAGCTCTACTAGTTCATGTTTAAGGGATGAAAGATGAGACTACAGCTCCGATCTTAGGGTTTCAAAGGGGACAAAGGTTCGTAGATCGGAGATGTAGGATTCCAAGTCGAAATAAGGGCTGAGGAATGAGGAAAGAGAAAGCACACATAAAGTGTGTTTGTGTGTGTTTTCGGATATGGAGCAACAAAAAAATCAGTTATGTTTCTCCTTTGTTCTCTCGTCTAGATAGAGATATCGAAATCAAAGAGAGGATTCAGAGAGGAATTTACAGAAGGCGCAGAGAGAGGGAGAGGGGTGAAATAAGATCTAATGGTCGTTGAACTCTGGGAATCAAGCCCTACAACTTCTGATCAACACAAGGAAGACGACGTTATTCAGAGGGAGGCTTGTTATGCGAGACAGACCACAAAGAAGATCCGATGGTCGTTAAACCAGAACTAGGGCTTGTAAACTTGAGCATCTGTGGCGGTCTCCGTCAAGGTAATGTTAGCCCAAGCTCGCCGACGAAAAGAGATGAGTCGAGATCGTTGGTAGATGAGGTGAGCCAAGGTAGCGAAAGTTGCAGAGAGCACTCCATCTTGAAAAGAACCCTAGAATAGAATGATCCCTTCGAGTTTTTGATAAAACAAATAGTCCGGGGGCGCGTTCAAGAATTATAAAGCGACCTACTTACACGACACGCCATTTATTATGGGTGCCCTCCGTGTTTTTATTTTTATTTTTTTCTGACACAAATTTAAGGGCACGTAAAAATGCGCGTCCTAAATCCTTCAAAATTTTGGAGAGATGACATTATTTTTACGTCACACACTTTTTTGTATCGTAAATTCGTGTGCGTCATAAATTGCATGTCATTAAAGACCTTTTTTCTAGTAGTGCATCTTCTTAGTCATTACCGAAACAATGGTAATGACGGACATGAATAACAAAATCAATTAATAGCGCCTTGGTGACCTTACGACTTTCCCTGATCCAAGTGCGAGTCCTGTGCTTCCGGTAGTATAGGCCTCTACTACCTTTCATACCTACTCATACTCTTCCCAAGTATTGTCTCGCAGTTCTCAAAGTCACCATACAAGAAAAATCATATGGCAACTTAACACATTCGAAATCCTTGTGACGTATGCTATAACTTTGGTTAAGATTATTTATGCTAAATAATCTTCTCTCAAAAAGTCGATTTTAACGTTCATCGTCTCTAAATTGACTAGCCAGAATCTGCGGGCGTTACAATTATCTCCCCCTTAGGTTGATTACATCCTGGAATCATCAACAAAATAGGGCTTGTATAATGACTCCATACATTATATTATCATCCTAGGTAATAATCGTAACTCTTATGTCCTTTTAAATGAGTATCTAACTCTTGGACCTCTTGACTAGTGGCGGTGCTCAATCTTGCACCCGCTCTCTATCTTACGTTGGGCTTTCAATTGTAACCTTCAAGTTACAATCTCAATCCTTATTAGAGACTCTTGCTCCTTCGTAAACAGACTTTACTTCAATTATTGTAAAAGACCAATGGGTCATGTTCCAATGACCTCTCATAGCATGATGCAACGATAAGACTCAGGTCTTTTTGAGTCAGATTTCAGAATGGAAGACATCTTCCATCATGTTCTAATGTGATAGAATCACATTTTAACATGTAGCGCTTCTAGCTACAAGCTTCATACTTTAACAATGATCGCGATACTTCTATTGATCACTTTGATTATCTTTCACTTCAATCTTCTGGCTTAAGTCGTACGCTACATCGAACTTGGTTCTCTGAGCCACATAGCATACTCATCTTAGTCAGAAACGATTTGATATGACCACTAGGGTCGGAATAACAATCATCTTCTTAGTCATTACCAAAACAATGGTAACGACATACATGAATCAAACAGAATCAAATACTAGCACCTTGGTAACCTTGTGACTTTCCCTGATCCAAATGCGAGTCATGTGCTTCCAGTAGTATAACTCTCTATTACCTTTCACACCTACTCATACTCATCCCAAGTATTGTCTCGCAGTTCTCCAAGTCACCATACAAGAAAAATCATATAGCGACTTAACAAATCAAATAACATAACCAATGTGTATATTATTTCTTGAAATGATTACATAGGTGTTCAAGTTTACCCTAATCCTGTGCATTGTCACCTACTTCATCAAGGATCATCTGAGATGCTCTTGCCTTTAGCTTTGGAGGCACATTCACTCTAGCTGCTTCATTTTTCTTTGGGCATTCCCTAAAAATATGCGCTTCTCCCTTACATCCGTAACACACCTTCTTGTTAGATGTAAACTTATTGACGTAATGCCTAGTTTTCCCACACTTGAAACAAGTCACCTTCCTGCCATATTTTCCAGAGTGTTTCTTTTTACACTTTTCACAACATTTTTCTTTACCTCCTCCTCCTCCTCTAGACTTTGAGAACGTGTTGTTCTTGTTCGACCTTGAAGATACCTCAAATTTCCTCTTCTTGCCAAGTTCAACCCAGATGGCAGCCCGAGAGTAGGTTCTTGGCCAACTTCAACTCCAATCCGCTGGGAGTTCTCACCAAGTCAATCTATACACCAAATCAGGTGTTCGGTGTCTAGTGTCAAGAATTTAGATAGGGAAAATTTAATTTACGATAGACGTATAAATCTCCTTATCCCTCCGAAAAGTTACATGCTAGTTCCAGTACCGTAATTAAATGTTTAGAAATCTGAACACATAAAGTTTCCAGATCTGGTCGGCAACAGACCATAGATCCAATCAAATAATGGCATCATAAAGCAACACAAATCATTTAGCACATAAAAGCATTTTAGGCATCTACCCTAATTAAGCTAGTGCTTATGTCTATTCAGGTGTACTTTCTAAAATATATTAGATACACTCCTCATGATCATCGCTTAGCATTATATGTTTAAGTCTAGAAATGAATCCTTATGCCTGGTTCACTTAAACTAATGCTCTGATACCAACTGTGACATCCCCAAAATCACAGTCATTTTAAACATTTTATTTATGCTTATTTGAAAATCAGAGTATTCCTTTTAAATAATAATATTGCGGAATTTGTTCCCAGAAAAACATGGTAAATATATTATCAAAGCATTTTCAAGGAAATATATTTTGTTTATATAATAACTTTGGGATGTCATCGTCAATACTGAAACATAAGCATAAACAAACCTTACATTTATTTACACTAGTGATTTACATCTCCTTTAATCTTTCAGTGTAATGTGTCTTCGTATCGATACCTGTGATTCAAATAAACTGAGTGGGTCAGGTTGGGTAGCCTGGTGAGTACATAGGGTTTTCAACCCACAATAATGAAGTTATTATGTTACATCATCAATAAACTAGTACAATTACCAATACCCATTATCTTCTTTATTCTTAAGTATCTTCCCTAAGAATCATCTATTCCTCAATATTTATTCCTAAGAATTTTCCTAAGGAATAGGCATGAAGTCCATCGCTGCCAGGGTTTATATAATATGCACTAAGTCCATAGCTGCCAATGTTCGTTTGTAAGGCACTAAATCCATAGCTGACAGGGTTTATCTCTTTTATTAACAATATTATTTTAGGGAGTCCACCCACAATACATGTCAATGGGTTTTTAGAGTACATTTGGTTAACACATCGTTCACAACACCTACAGGTTACGAGTCTACTAGTGTTCCACTGGACTATCTAGAAATCTGTGGTTGTCATCTATACTCTGCTAGATGAATGGGTCATAACTTGGGTCGTTGCTTCTCATCATCTTTCACCTCTCATCATCTGTATCATCTTTCATTTCTCATCGTTCATCTCGTATTTCATCTCTCATCTCATCTCATCTTTAATCTACCCATCTTTACCCATCATAATTATCGATATAAAATACGTATACTGTTTAAATCGAATAAGACATGTATATTTTATTCATCTAGCATAGATATCAAGAACACAGATAATATGCACACATAGGACATAATTTATATTAAATGCTTTATATCTATGTGTAAGATGAAAGTAACTATGCACTCACTTGTTATAGTGATGATTCCAAACTCGGGCAGCGCTTCGCTTCTAACAATTCTATTTTCCTTCGATGAAACCCATTATCATTACCGCTAGATTTTAATCTAATATTTATCGCAACTATTAAGGAGCGATATTGTTTTATAAGTGTTAAACAATACTTTTCAACCACTATGTACAAATAGGGGCTAGAAATGAAACACCAGAGGGAAGGACCATTTTGGCATTTAAGCACTTCTGAAATCCAAAAACCCTATACGGCCCTTAAAACCAGATTCTCCGTACCACGAGTAGTTAAAAGATATTATAATAACAATTTGTATATTATGTTTTATAATACATATATTGTTTATAGGTTCATTATAACGATATTGAACTTAAACATAAGCAATACTTAAAGTAGGGTAAGCATAACTCACTTACTAGGAGGTTTGGCTAGGAACCGGGCTCTGCTGGGGCAGCACCTCTCAGCCGAAAGTTCTTCTTCTCGGAGCCTTCTGGCGCTCCGGGACTCGCCTCTAACACTTGGGAAGTGCTTGGGAGTTAAGGAGAGGGTTTGGGGGTATTTGAGAGAAAGAATGGTTTGGTCTGAAGAAAATGAGAGATTTGCGCCTCTATTTATAGGCTGTCTGGGGGCCTCTTACATTTTGAGACATGCCTCTCACGTTGTGAGCCTTGAGTAGGCACCATGGCGAAGCCTGGTGCTGACACGTGGAGCCGGACGCAGGTAAAACAATCATTTTAAAAAAAATGATAACTTCTGCATACGAGCAACGTTTTTGAATATCTTTATATGCATGCATAGGTATTGGAAAGATCTATAACTTTACTTTTGACCCCATTGGATATTTCTCCATCAATTTTAAATTTAACAGTCTAAGTCGATTATGCTATTAATGACCGTGTAAAATTCAAAACTTCTACATACGGACTCCGTTTTCGATTGTCTTTTTATCGTTTAACTCCTATTAATGAGATCTTCAATTCTCATTTAGATGATTTTGGCAAAAAATCAATCGATCTAAAATTCGATTTCTGGGCTGCATACTACTATGCTAAATCTTAGAAAAATGATAACTTCCTCAAACAAAGTCATATTTGGACGTTCTTTTTATGTACATTCTCGGTTTAACATATAGTACGACTTTCCTTTAGATAGCTAAGGCTAAAAAGTAATTTATCACAAACTCACTTTTTACGATACAGAGCGTCGTGCCGGTTTTGTCGCAAAACTTCGACGCGTCATAACTTCTTCGTTATAAGTCGGATTTTAGCATTCATTATATGTACAAAATCGTTTTGACATATGCTATAACTTTGGTTAAGATTATTAATGCTAAATAATCGTCTATCAAAAAGTCATTTTTAACGCTCATTGTCTATAAATTAACTAGCCTGAATATGCGGGGGTTACATTTGTCTCCCCTTTAGGATGATTATGTCCTAGAATCATCAATAAAACATGGCTTGTATAATGACTCCATACATTATCTTTTCATCCTAGGTAATACTCGTAACTCTTATGTCCTTTCAAATGAGTATCTAACTCTTGGACCTCTTGACTGCTCGCAGTGCTCAAACTTGCACCCGCTCTCTATCTTACGTTGGACTTTCAATCGCAACTTCCAAGTTACAGTCTCAATAGTTATTGAAGACTCCTGATACTTCGTAAACATACTTACTTTGATTATCATAACAGACCGATGAGTCATGTTCTAATGACCTCTCATCGTATGATGCAATGATAAGACTCAGGTCTTTTTGAGTCAGATTTCCGAATGGAAGACATCTTCCTTCATGTTCTAATGTAATAGAATCACATTCTAGCATGTATCACTTCTAGCTATAAGCTTCTTACTTTAACAACGATCGCAATACTTCTATTGATCGCTTTGATTATCTTTCACTTCAATCTTCTGGCTTAAGTCGGACGCTACATCGAACTTGGTTCTCTGAACCATGTAACATATTAATCTTTGTCGGACTCGATTTGATATGACCACTAGGTTCGGAATAACAATCATCTTCTTAGTTATTACCGAAACAATGGTAACGAGAGTCATCAATAACAGAATCAATTACTAGTGCCTAGGTAACCTTGTGACTTTCCCTGATCCAAGTGCGAGTCATGTGCTTCCGGTACTATAAGCCACTAATACCTTTAATACCTACTCATACTCTTCCCATGTATTGTCTGGCAGTTCTCCAAGTCACCATACAAGAAAAACTGTATAACAACTTAGCACATCAGATAACATAACCAAGGTTTATATTATTTCTTGAAATGATTACATAGGTGTTTAAGTTCACCCTACATTATGCCTCTTATATTATGCTACACTACATAATACTATCTTTATGGCTACTTCATATCCCGATATTCGGATATATAGATCCTCACTCCTAATCCTTTGCATTGTCACCTGCTTCATCAAGGGTCATCTGAGATGCTCTTACCTTTGGCTCTGGAGGCGCATTCTATCTTGCTTTCTTCATTTTTCTTTGGCCAGTTCCTAGAAATATGCCCCTCTCCCTTACATCCTTAACACACCCTTTTTTTAGATGTACACTCATTGGCGTAATGCCCGGTTTTCCTACACTTGAAACAAGTCACCTTCCTGCCATATTTTCCAGAGTGTTTCTTTTTGCACTTTTCACACCATTTTTCTTTACCTCCTCATCCTCCTCCTCTAGACTTTGAGAACATGTTGTTCTTGTTGTACTTTGAAGATCCCTCAAGTTTCCTCTTCTTGTCAACTTCTGTTGGATATAGTGTCTAAGTCCATAACTATATTTGGTATGTACTTGACCCGACCCGGCATGGTCCATTTGGGTTGCACTTCACCCGAACAATTTATGGATAATCGTTTGAGAATAGTATAAGTTATGATTTATTAATATATTATAAGTCCTAATATATTAATATAAAATCATATTATTTAATTAGTATTTATCTATAATTAATTTAGAATTAATTTAGAGATCAAAAGTATGACTAATTAAATATGGGCTCTTGTATTTATATAGTCTGGGCTAATGCTTATTTGGAATGGGCTAGGCTTGCATGGAAAGTCCATGGATACTCCATGGAGCTTTAACCCATGGATCTCATGGAAATGAAAAGACATGGGTATTAGGGTTTACATGAATGTAACCCTAATCCACCACACTATATGAAGGAGGCTTTGGTTCTTGAAATGACACGAGTTGTGGTGAGTAAAGTAAGAGGGCCGATTTCAAGAAGGTGATTACTATTCTCTCAAAGTTCCAAGTTTGTGGTGATTTGTGATTTCCATTTGAGGCATCCACACTATGGGTGCTAGGCTCTAAAAATCCAAGCAATCAACTACAACTACAAGGTAAGTAATTCTACTAGCTTTATTTGATTCAAGTTCCCCATGCCATGCTAGATAGGATAAGAACCTTGGAAAAATAATTATTTGCATGTATCATAGTCAAACATAGATCCAAGGTTTCTAGGGTTGCATGTACACCATAGGAGTGTTAGAATGCTCAAAAACCCCTCAGTGGTATCAGAGCCAGGTTTGTTTATTTAATACTTGATGCAAAAAAAAAAAAAAACTTGAAAATCCAAGTTTTTTTCAAAAGCTCGTATCAAAATTTCAAGTTTTGTATATGTACTTACGATTCTTGAAATTTTTGATATGAACATTCATAAACATATGAGTTTAGAAGATCATAGAAATTATGTGCTAATAATTGATTAGATTAATTCTTGATCTTTATGTGTTTTAATGGAGTCCATAACTAGTTCTTAAGTTATGGATAACCAAAAGTCACATTTATAAATAACCATTAAAAGAACACATAGGTTACAAAAAATGAAGAGTCTTCATTTTTAATAACCATTAACTCATAACTTATGAGAAATGAAAAGTTTTGAAAGTTTACAAAACTTGCCCTCAAGTTTTGGAACATGTAAAGTCATATTAAAAACTTTAGTTCCAACCCCTAGAATTTTAAAAGTTAAAATTCAACCCTTATACTTTATAATATTATAAGTTTAATAATATTTATATATGTATAAGATCAAGTCGTCTTACCGCTAGTACGCCTCATTCACGAAGCCGGTCTATAAGGAGGGTATAAGGTTGTTGCCTATAAAATGGCAACTTAATGGGTGTCCACTCTCACCCACTGCTTCCTTGATCGGTGGAGGGTCGTTATCCGAACGGGTAGGACAAGGACTTATAAATTCTCATTAAAAGTATAATGATAATACTAAAGTAACTAAACTTTATTGAATTCCCAATCTTAGTTATTTTAGGAAAATGTGAATAAGGTGCTAATCCATGAAATTACACTTTACACTTTGTTTAAGTCGTTAGTGGAGCGTGTGTGGTTAACTGGCACACTAACTTGAACTTAACAAGGTAGGTAAAGGGTGACTTAATGTTTATCATAGTATCGATGGAGCGTTTGTGGTTAACCGGCACATCGATTGAGGGGTAATAGATTAAGGGTACCAAGTAATTTGCATGGTTACTTCACACCTTGTTTTGTGATCCTCGGCATCCCAGTCACAAAACTTGAAGGGCAAACTCGAGATTGAAACATGCCATTGAAGAAAGTTCAATGAATCTCAAAGAATCTAGGAGTTTCTAAACCAATTAAAACCTAATTAAATATTTCATTTTTCATGGTGGAAATTGGTGAATCGTCATTCACCTACCTTCAAATATCTTATAGCTTAGATTACGGCATCCCTCTTCTAAGTTATAAAATATTGTGTTGGGTCCTAGCCTTAATATTACATTTGGGTGTTTTGTTAAGGACTATCTTTATATCTAATCTAATCTATTCCCTCTTCTTTTCAGATGTCTTCCAATAACAATGCTTCTGGCTCAAACCCTACTAGCTCCTTCTCTCTCATGAATCTTTGTGGGAGAGTGATCTTTGATGGGTCTAACTTTACAGATTGGATCAGAAACATCAGGATGGTCACTCGGTATGAGAACAAAGAATATGTTCTCGACAAGGAGCTGAAGGTACCCGAGCCAACTACTACTCCTGAAGAGCTTGCTGAATATGAGGTACATGAAAGAGATGCTACAAAAGTGGCATGCATCATGATGGCCACCATGACAGCCGAGCTCTAAAAGTCCTATGAGGACTATTATCCTTTTGAGATGCACCAGGACTTGATGGAACGCTACCATCAAAGTGCTTGTCAAGAGCGATATGAAATAATCTCCTCCATGATAACAACCCGAATGAAGGATGGTGAACCCATCACGGGCCACATACAGAAAATGCAAAGGTATGTGGACCGTTTACTGAAGCTGAATGTGAACTTCCCTGAGGAGTTAGCAATAGACATCATTTTGCACTCCTTGCCATCGTGTTATGATCAATTCCGCATGACATATCACATGAACAAGGAAGAAGTCACCCTCAGCAAACTTCAAGGACTCTTGAAGACCGCCGAAAGTGGTCTAAAGGGTAAGTCGGTTGTTACTACTCCTACTCCAACTCCAACTGCGGCCAATGTCTTGGCAATCGGGCATGGCAAAGGGAAGAAGAGAAAGAACCCTTCTAAGGGTACCAAGGGTAAGACCCTTGAAGGCTCCTCTTCAAGCAAAACCAAGAAAGGTTTTGTCACTCCTTCTGCTAACCCTAATGAGGCTGAATGCTTCTATTGCCATGAAAAGTCGCACTGGAAGCGAAACTGCCCAAAGTACCAGCAAGATTTGAAGGATGGGAAAGTAAAACCCAACCATGCAGGTATATACACTATATTGTCTAATAACTCACCTCATTCTAAGTCTTGGTTCCTTGATACATGTTGTGGTATTCACATATGTTGTGATTTGCAGGGACTAAAATGAAGTGAGAATGTGGAGCAGGGAAAGATAAACTTGATCATGGGAAACAGGAAAGCTTCACCTGTCACCAAGATAGGAGTTTATTCCTTAGTGTTAAATAGTGGGTTTACATTAGATTTGAATAAATGTTATTATTCGTCAGAAATGGCAAGAAATGTTATTTCCTTTCATGCATTGTATAAACAAGGTTTTACCTTTTATTTTGATAATAATAATGGTAGTATTGATGCTTTCTTTAATAATGTTCTTTATTTTAAAGCATTACCTTGTGATGGCGTGTATGAAACTGTATCTGTTGTAGATAATCTAGGAAATAATGTATTGTGTATTAACTCTTCCACTAGCTTAGATAAAGCATCCTTATGGCATTGTCGTCTTGGACATGTAAGCAAGAAACGCATAGGCCAACTCCAAAAGGATGGAGTCTTGGAGTCATTTGACCTAAAGTCAGATGATAGTTGTGAATCTTGTTTGCTTGGTAAAATGACAAAGTCACCTTTTACTGGCACTTGTGCTAGGGGTGAAGGTTTGTTGGACCTCATACACACGGATGTGTGTGGACCCTTCAGAACCGCAACAAGAGATGCTAATCGGTTCTATGTGACTTTTACTGATGATTTTAGTAGATATGGATATGTCTACCTAATCAAGCATAAGTCAGAAACCTTTGAGAAATTCAAAGAGTTTAAGCAAGAAGTGGAGAATCAGTTGGGCAGGAACATTAAGATGCTTCGATCCGATCGTGGTGGTGAGTATCTTAGTACTGAGTTCCTTGACTATCTTAAGGAATGTGGGATTGTCTCACAATTGACACCTCCTAGGACACCACAGTTGAATGGTGTAGCTGAGAGGCGCAATCGGACCTTGTTGGACATGGTTCGTTCCATGATGAGTCGAGCTTCACTACCAATCTCATTTTGGGGGTATGCCTTAGAGACTGCCGCCCATTTCCTTAATCTAGTCCCTATAAATAAGGTTGCCAAAACACCTCACGAGGTGTGGACTGGAAAAGTTCCCAATCTAGACCACATCAAGATTTGGGGTTGCGAGGCTTTCGTGAGACGCGAGACTCACGATAAGCTCGAACCCCGAAGCGAAAGGTGTATTTTCATCGGCTACCCACAAAAATCCTTTGGTTACATCTTCTACAGACCCAGTGATAATGTGGTCTTTGTAGCAAGAAGAGGATTCTTTCGAGAGAGAGAATTCATGAGCCAAGGAGACAGTGGGAGGCAAATTGACCTTGAGGAAATTCAAGAGTCAAGTGGTGAAGGAACCTCAAACCCTAGCCCTCAACCTGAGGAGAAAACTCCTGTTGAGCCGACTGAAGAATCTATACCTCTGAGGCGTTCCACCAGAGTTAGGAATGCACCTGAGCATTATTATGGTTTTCATATTACTGTAGAAGGTGAGACACTTATCAGTGATAACACACTGGTAAATCTGGATGAGCCTAACAGCTACACGGAAGCCATGGCAGGCCCTGAGGCTGCTAAATGGAAAGAGGCTATGGATAGCGAGATACAGTCCATGTATGACAATCAAGTTTGGAACTTGGTTGACAATGTACCTGATCGTAAGATAGTTGGGTGCAAATGGATCTTCAAGAAGAAGACCGACATGGATGGTAATGTACACACTTATAAGGCACGACTGGTTGCAAAGGGTTATTCTCAAACTCCGGGAGTTGATTATGATGAGACCTTTTCACCAGTGGCCAAGATTAAGTCTATTAGGGTTCTGTTAGCCATTGTTGCATTTCATGATTATGAAATATGGCAAATGGATGTCAAAACCGCTTTCCTTAATGGAAAGTTGGCTGAAGATGTTTACATGGTTCAGCCAGAGGGTTTTGTAAGTACAGAGTACCCCAGTAGAGTGTGTAAGCTCGAGAAATCCATTTATGGATTAAAACAGGCACCTCGCAGATGGAATCTTTGCTTTGATGAGAAAATCAAAGAATTTGGCTTTTCAAGGAGTGAAGATGAATCTTGTGTCTATATCAAGGCTAGTGGGAGTATAATCAGCTTTTTGGTCCTGAATGTGGATGACATACTACTCATAGGAAATGACATCCCAAACCTGCAGGAAGTAAAGTCTTGGCTTGGGAAGTGTTTCGCTATGAAGGACCTTGGAGAAGCTGCCTATATCCTAGGGATAAGGATTTTGAGAAACAGGAGTAAAAGACTAAGTGGACTTTGTCAAAGCACCTATGTGGACAAAGTGTTGAAAAGGTTCAACATACATAACTCCAAGAAAGGAGAGTTACCCATCCAGAGTAACGCCAGATTGAGTAAGACACAAAGCCCTAGTACTGAGGCTGAGATAGCAGAAATGAGTCGAATACCTTATGCTTCAGCTGTAGGATCGATCATGTCTGCTATGACGTGTACTCGACCTGATGTAGCCTTTGCTTTGAGCATGGTTAGCAGGTATCAGGGGAACCCTGGCAAGGCACACTGGACTGCGGTAAAGAATATCCTCAAGTACCAACGGAGGACTAAGGACTGGGTCCTTACCCTCGGTGGCAGTGAGGACTTGAGAGTTGTAGGGTACAGTGATGCTAGCTTTCAGACTGACAGGGATAATTTCCGCTCTCAGTCGGGCTGGGTCTTTACTCTAAACGGAGGGGCAATTACTTGGAAAAGTTCCAAGCAGGAGACAGTGGCTGATTCTACTTGTGAATCAGAGTATATAGCAGCAAGCGAGGCAGCAAAGGAGGCTATATGGCTAAAGAACTTCATCGGAGACCTTGGAGTTGTACCGGCTATAAAGGAGCCAATGGAGATTTTCTGTGACAGCAATAGTGCGGTTGCCTTAGCCAAGGAACCAAGAGATCATGGGAGATCCAGACACTTTGACATAAAATATCACTTCATTAGACATCGAATAGAAGAAGGAATCCTCGTGGCAAAGAGGGTATCATCGGATGAGAACCCAGCAGATCCCCTCACGAAGGGACTGACTCGGGCTAAGCATCTCCAGCATGCTCGGAGCATAGGGCTGAAGGATGATATTAGTTTTAGTAGTTAGATAATCTTGAAATTTTTAAAATGTAATTGACATTTGATGATAAATAAAAGTTGTTATTTACGAGTAAAGTGTTGCTATCTCTTGTCAATCGTTTACTATTATTTCTTTTTGCATGTTTTAACTTCCAGAATAATTATGTTATGGTTTATATCATATTATTCAAACTCTCCACAGTCGGTCATATGTTGGAAGTAGATATGAATCAAGAATGTCATGGGTTGGCTTGTAGAGGTCTAAGATGTTAGACAAAGCGGGGCTACAGCACTCATGAGTGCTCATATGTTCTGAGTATTGGATTCAACCCACGCTCACTTGTATCACTTCATGGAATTTATCTCGAGTGATCGTGAGACGGTAATATCATATAAGTCTTCAAACCTAGAGATATGATTTGTTGCCTATGAGTTGGTTATGAATTGATTGCACGAAAACGCATTGGTAACTCGATGTTATAAACCATGCTTTTGTGTGTAATTCAACAAGTAGTAGAGCAAACATATGATTCGAAGTTTATCTGTTTCTTCTAGGATTAGAAGCGATATCTGGGCCCCTCGATGATTTTGTTTTGACCTATGTACCGGGCCCGGTCAGAACTAAATTGATGTATTCAGTTAAGTTCTATGTCAAACAAATCGGAAATCGGGAAACAAATGCTGGACAATAAGCAAGACCATGTTCCATGTATTTGTCCGGCTGATATCTAGAACAGAGGATTATATGATCACTTATCTAAAATGACGCTTCATAGTTCAACAGAGTTTAAAGAGCTACGATTGCTGATCGGTTCCTGAAGTCATACTTGCAACTATAGTTATTAGACTTATCCAAGTGGGAGACTGTTGGATATAGTGTCTAAGTCCATAACTATATTTGGTATATTTGGTTGCACTTCACCCGAACAAATTATGGATAATCGTTTGAGAATAGTATAAGTTATGATTTATTAATATATTATAAGTCCTAATATATTAATATAAAATCATATTATTTAATTAGTATTGATCTATAATTAATTTAGAATTAATTTAGAGATCAAAAGTATGACTAATTAAATATGGGCTCTTGTATTTATATAGTGTGGGCTAATGCTTATTTGGAATGGGCTAGGCTTGCATGGAAAGTCCATGGATACTCCATGGAGCTTTAACCCATGGATCTTATGGAAATGAAAAGACATGGGTATTAGGGTTTACATGAATGTAACCCTAATCCACCACACTATATAAAGGAGGCTTTGGTTCTTGAAATGACACGAGTTGTGGTGAGTAAAGTAAGAGGGCCGATTTCAAGAAGGTGATTACTATTCTCTCAAAGTTCCAAGTTTGTGGTGATTTGTGATTTCCATTTGAGGCATCCATACTATTGGTGCTAGGCTCTAAAACTCCAAGCAATCAACTATAACTACAAGGTAAGTAATTCTACTAGCTTTATTTGATTCAAGTTCCCCATGCCATGCTAGATAGGATAAGAACCTTGGAAAAATAATTATTTTCATGTATCATAGTCAAACATAGATCCAAGGTTTCTAGGGTTGCATGTACACCATAGGAGTGTTAGAATGCTCAAAAACCCATCAACTTCAACCCAGATGGTAGCCTAAAGACTAGGTTCTGGCATACCAACACAGTAGGTTCGTCTTTATTTGGTTGAAGTAAAGGCCTTGTCTCTTCCATTTGACGATCCAACGTCATTTGAATCATTGCTTGTACTCCTGCCATCGTGATTGGCTCGGGTGCAGTTGCTACTTCTGGTGTACGCTCAATCGCTTGTGGCTCAGTCTGCGGGTTATCGTTTTCCAATCCGCTTCAAGTTCTCACCATCTCGATCTATAAACCAAATCAGATGTTCGGTGTGCAGTGACAATAATTAGATAGGGAAAGCTTTATTTTACGATAGACGTATAAATCTCCATATCGTTCCGAAAAGTTACATGCCAGTTGTAGCACCGTTATTAAACATTTAGAAATCTGAACACATGAAATTCCCAGATCCGGTCGGCAACAGACCATAGATCCGATCAAATAATGACATCCTAAAGCATCACAAATCATTTAGCACATAAAATCATTTTAGGAATCTTCCTTAATTAAGTTAGAGCTTGTCTCTATTCAGGTGTACTTCCTATAATATATTAGAAACACTCCACACGATCATCGCTTTGCATTCTAAGTTTAAGTCTAGAAATAAATCCTTATTCCTAGTTCGCTTAAACTAAAGCTCTGATACCAATTACAACATCCCCAAATTCACGGTCATTTTAAATTTTTTATTTATGCTTATTTGAAAATCAGAGAATTCCTTTTAAAGAATAATATTGCGGAATTTGTTCCAGAAAATCATGGTAAATATATTATCGAAGCATTTCCGAAGAAATTTATTTTGTTTACATAAAAATTCTAGGATGTCATCGTCAATACAAAAACATAAGCATAAACAGACCTTACATTTATTTACACGAATGATTTACATCTCATTTAATCTCTCAGTGTAATGGGTATTTGTATTGATACCTGTGATTTAAATAAACCGAGTGGGTCTGGTTGGGAAACCTGGTGAGTACATAGGGTTTTCAAACCACAATTATAAAGTTATTATGTTTCATCGTCAATCAATTAACCGAATTACCCATACCCATTATCTTCTTTATTCTTAAGTGTCTTCCCTAAGAATCATCTATTCCTCAATATTTATTCCTAAGGATTCTCCTAAGGAATAGGCACGAAGTCCATCGTTGCTAGGGTTTATATAACAGGCACTAAGTCCTTAGCTGCCAATGCTCGTTTGTGAGGCACTAAATCCATAGATTCCAGGGTTTATCTCCTTTATTACCAGTATTATTTTAGGGAGTCCACCCACAATACATGTCAATGTGTTTTTAGAGTACATCTGGTGAACACATCGTTCACAACACCTAAAGGTTCCGAGCCTGCTAGTGTTCCACTGGACTGTCTAGAATAGTCTGTGGTTGTCATCTATACTCTGCTAGATGACTGGGCTATCGCTTGGGTTATCGCTTCTCATCATCTATATCATCTTTCATCTCTCATCATTCATCTCATCTTTCATGTCTAATCTCCTCTCATCTTTAGTCTACCCATCTTTACCCATCATAATTATAGGTATAAAATACGTATACAGTTCAAATCGAATAAAACATGTATATTTTGTTCATCCATCATAGAAATCAAGAACACAGATAATATGCACACATAGCCCGTAATTTATATAAAATACTTCATATCTGTGTGTAAGATGAAAGTAACTATGCAGTCACTTGTTAAAGTGATGATTCCAAACTTGAGCAGATATTTACGAGCTATTTACGAGCGATATTGTTTTATAAGTGTTAAACAATACGTTTCAACCACTATGTACAGACAGGGGCCATACATAAAACACCGGAGGGAAGGACCATTTTGGCATTTAAGCACTTCTGAAATCCAACAACCCTATGTGGCCCTTCAAACTAGATTCTCCGTACCGTGAGTAGTTAAAAAATATTATAATAACACTTTGTATAATACATTTTATAATACATATATTGTTTATAGGTTCATTATAACGATATTGAACTTAAACATAAGCAATACTTAAAGTAGGGTAAGCATAACTCACTTACTAGGAGGTTTGGCTAGGAACCGGGCTCAGGGAGGCAGAACCTCTGAGTCGAGAGCTCTTCTTCTTGAAGCCTTCTGGCGCTCTGACACTCGCCTCTAACACTTGGAAGTGCTAGGTAAATGCAAGAGAGGGTTTGGGGCATTAGGAGAGAAAGAATGGTTTGGTGTGAAGAAAATGAGAGATTTGTGCCTCTATTTATAGGCTGTATGAGGGCCTCTCACGTCGTGAGACATGCTTAGGCACCAAGGCGAAGCCTGGTGCTGACTCGTGGCGCCAGACAAAGGTAAAACAACAATTTTTAAAAATATTATAACCTTTGCATACGAGATCTATTTTTGACATTCTTTATATCCATGCATAGGTATTGAGAAGATATACAACTTTCCTTTTGACCCCATTGGCTAATTCTGGACCGATTTTAAATTTAACAGTCTGAGAATATTATACTGTTAACGACCGTGTAAAATTCATAACTTCTTCATACGGACTCCGTTTTCGACTATCTTTTTATCGTTTAAATCCTATTAATGAGATCTTCAGTTCTCATTTAGATCATTTTGGCTAAAACTCGATTGATCTAAAATTCGATTTCTGGGTTGCAAACTATTATGCCAAATCTTAGAATAATCATAACTTGCTCAAATGAAGTCAGATTTAGACGTTCCTTTTATGTACGTTCTTGGTTTAACATATACTACGACTTTTTTTTAGATTACTAAGGCTAAAAAGTAATTTATCACAAACGCACGTTTTACGATACACAATGTCGTGCCGGTTTTGTCGCAAAACTTCGACGGGTCATAACTTCTTCGTTATAAGTTGGATTTCAGCGTTCTTTATATGTACAAAATCTTTGTGACATATGCTATAACTTTGGTTAAGATTATTTATGATAAATAGTCTTCTATCAAAAAGTCATTTTTAACGCTCATTGTCTCTAAATTGACTAGCTCGAATCTGCGGACGTTACAATATGCTCATCTGCCACATACTGCTGAACCAACAACACCCTCTCATGGAAGATAGCGGGGATCTCAGCCACCCTCTGAGTAGTCTGGCGAAGGTCCTTAAACTCCTCGCCAACTGCTGCACCTCAATCACCGATGCAAACTCAGCTCGAAATCTGGTTATAAAATCATCCCATGTCATCGAATCAACTGCCGCATCACCCATGAAGCGCCCAGCCTCCTCCTACCAATCTCAAGCTCTGTCTTTCAGAAGACAAGAAGCAAGTCTGACCTTTGTCCCAGCAGGACAACCTCTAGTGTGGAAGGCATTAGCAACATCCGCTAACCATTGTCTTCTCACGATCGGGTCCTTCTCCCCGAAGTACACCGGAGCCCTACATGCTCGGAACTCATGAAAGGTCAATGCGAGCTCCCGACAATGCCACCATCTCAGATCGGAAAGCGCTCAAACGCTCATCCAAAATCTCTAAAATTCCCTCCTTGACCGTACCAAAGAACACAGGAGTATGCATAAGTATGTTGCGGGTAATCTCAGACAAAATGAACTCCCGCATCTGATCATCCAACTGTTCGGCTCCAGATCCCTAGACTGAACCTTCACCAGCACCAAAACCACTAACCGATCTTCCTCGAAGAGTCACCATACTGAAAATAGACAATATAAACCATCAGAACATGCATATATATATATATATATATATATATATATATATATATATATATATATATCGAGGAGTGTCACACTCTACAAGCTTCCTGGTATCATCACAGCTCTCCTTGGCTCGAGTACATTTCCTCTACTTCTAGTAGTATGGGCCCATACTACCTTCCAAATCTATCCATAATTTCCTCAAGGATCACTTTGAATTCTCCAAGTTACTCCTTGTCCATACATACAATCCTCAACAAGACAAGGCTCCCAACACTAAATCTCTTCCTAGGTTTTCCTAGGGCAACCACCACATTACTCCCCACCATCAGCTCCAGAAGGAACTCCCCCTAACATCCTCTAACTAGGTCACAATTACAATTACATATTGCTGACACCAGATAATTCTTCGAATGAAATGTCTTACACTACAATAGTTGGACTAAAACAAGAGCTACGCAATAGAGTTAAAATCTAAACTTCTAAAATTATTTACTCTCAAAAATATGTAACTTAGTATATTCACTTACTAGTTAGATGAAGTTAATGGGAACTCCTAAAATCACAAAGCAAGCAGCATTCGAGCATCAAGTAATCAGAACAAGCATAACCTAAATAGGCCATCCTATCACCGACTTATCAGTACTAGCATGCAAGACTACAAGCTTATACAGTAGGCATATAAAGGCATCTCTCTAGCATTCTATCATGCAAATCCTGAGCAGATCCTTAGCCCTAACTAGCATTCGATTCACAGATTCACAAATCAGGCGTATCATAAAACATGTATGGATATTTTGGGAACACTTACTTGAGCTCAGTCGATTGCATGCACCACACCCTTTTTATTTTATCAGAAAATCCCTTTATAAAACATTTCTTTTTGAAAATTCTACCAAGCCTTCAGTTTGAGTTCAGACACACCCGGGAGTATACCCGAATCCCTCGAACTAAGGCTCTGATACCAACTTGTAAAGTCCCAAAAAGTAAGACTAAAAATTTCGATTTTAAATTAAATTAAGCCTTATCCAAAACAACATCATATAAACCATAGTGAATCAGAGTGTATCAATAAACATCCAAGTACATCATAGCAATAAAATATGGAATAATGTGATGTGTGCACTACAATCATCCATGGCTCTTCCCCTTCGAACCAGAGGTAACTGAAACACAAATTGAAAACCATAAGCACAAATCTTAGTGAGTTCCCCAAAATACCACATAATACACATATCAAACATATAATGGGCCACACCCGACATCAGGCTCCGCTCGGAACAGATCTGTCAGTCATCAGTCCTTGCCAAATATACATGCAAACACACAAACACATGAAAGTATCACAGAGATAAATAGCATACAAGATAATCATCAGGCCCTACCCGATACACATACAGATACATAGCAGATAGTATACATGCAATAGTCGCGCAGACAACTAGCATCCGAATCATAATAACCATGGGCCAACATTGGTGCCTTCGACCCGTCATACATAGTGAGGAAACTCACCTCAAGCTGCTGAATCGCTCATATAAAATATTGGTCTGCTGGTCCGGAAAATCCTCACGCTATCATCATCAAATTTATTCAATTAATATTTGGATCGCAACACAAAATCCAGAATGTAAAGTACGTGTCCATCATCCAGGGTAAAAGACCATTTTACCCTTTTCCTACTTGGCCAAAAACTAAGGCCCAACCCATTCAATCTAAAAGGCCCAAATTCTTTAATGACATCCCAAGGCCCATTATGGACCAACTTCCTAATTGACCCAAAAATTAACATGGAACTAATCTCAAGAAGGCCCATAATCCATCCATGACCCAAAGTCAGAAGTCTAATGGCCAAATAAGGCCTAAACCCTAAAATCCCAAAATATGGCCCAAACCCGTGGAAGTCAACCGAAAAGTAAAACTGCTGACTACATTGGGCATACTCAGACTTACGCCTGGAGTACTCCTTCCGGGGCCAGTATGCTCAACGTACGAGCTGAGTACACCCCGTGTACTCCGCAGATAGCGACCCTAACTCATTAAGTACTTATTTGGTTAAGCCAACATGCCAAACTATCAGATCTGATTCTAGAAGGTGAATTAGCACCTAAAGTTGGAAACTATACTCCCATGCATTACTTAATAAGACTCAAAACTCAAAAATAATCATAACAAAGAACCTAACTCATGCATGGAAGACAATAACTCATAAAGGTTGCATTAACGAACCATCAACCTTAAATTTTCATGCCAATCAAACACCGCACTACTTCACTGTACGAATCCTTCCTATATATTTCGAATCCTCCTTTGAACCTTATTGTTTTCAAACAGTCGTTTGAGCCTTATCGACATTACTGACATTCCTTTCGTTATCAAGATATACATCCTCTTACTCTATACTCCACACGCTAAACGTAGAACTTAAATTTTTACCTATATAAAAGGCGCGAAACTGCATCTACACCATAAAGTGATCTACAAACAATTTTCATGTCCTCTATTTTGGAGGAAAGTCATCGGTACTCACCTTATACTCGCCTTAGTATCAGGTACTATTAGCTACACAAATCCACTTATTCCTAACTTCTTAGTCTTCCATCGAAAATTTCTTTCGCTTCATCATTTTTATTTATCATCGATACAATACATTATAACTACTACATATAGTTTACTAGACCTTTCCTAACCATGTAAGCCATATCTCTCGCTAAAAACAACCGAATTTACCTTTGCTAAAATTGCTTTAACTTAGCACTTCTCTTTAAAACTTAATTTAACCAAAGTTGATTTTAACCTTGACATTTCAAATTTGTTTCAAATCCATTTCTATAGCTAAATGTGATTTTTAAGAGCATATAAACCATTTTAAAACTTGTTTACCATTTTGGCATGTTTTCTAAAAACTTAAAAGCATTTTCTTTTATAAAAGTGTTTAAACTCTATTCTATAAAACTTAAACATATGACATTGATGTTCATATTATGTGTAAAAGCTTCATTGGATCTTTCAAACCACGTTTGTTTTGACACTTTTTGACCTTTTTCTGATTTAGGCATTGTACTTTACTTTAATGTATTTTCTCGAAGCCCAACATGATATTTCTGTAACTTTCTACTTCAAGCATGTTTATAAGACATCTCTAATGCTTACATTTCGAAACATACCTTATTTGTGAACTTTGTTTATAATTAGTTAATGTTTCTAAAATTTACAACATTACAAAACTTAGTGTTCACTTTTAAATTTACAGTAACGCACTTTCAACAATATATAAATATTCTACTAAGTATATTAAGTCTTTACCTTATCCGTTTTAAACATTGTTGGACTCCAGTCTAAAAAGTCAAACCTGTAAGATTTTCAGTTAACGGTTTTGGTGTTTCTTCTTTTTCACAAATAGAGTTTAACTTAATAGATAACTCATGAATTTTTAGCAAACCATAGCAAACACTTTAAAACTTCCACATGTCTGTGTAACCATTAACATTCATCAAGGATTGATGTTCGAAATATATCTCAACCTAGTTTTAAATCTACCTACAGATATTGTCCTTAAAATTTTTACAATAGCAATCATTTTTGTTGTTACCTTCCTTTTCTTTTGCCCACACTGATTTCTTGCTCTCTATCTGGTTTGAGATCTCACACACTTATAATAATAACACAATATATGATATAACTTTGTTTTTGACTATTTTTCTTCCCTTGGTACCTTATTCGTATATAGTCATGAGGCAAAATTTTGACTTGGTCAACTTTGAAATATTCAATTACACCTCTTATTATATACATTTTGTTTTTATTATGAAATCTACCGTAAACGAGTAATACTTATTTTCATTGTACTTTTGTTCTAAATTTAGAAATTTGATTAAAAATGCACTTTTCATTGTATTTCCCTTACAATTAATTCACAAGATGAATACCCTTGTGCTTATCAGTTTTCTAAATCCAAAAAATATATGTGAAGAATATATTTTCTTATGTTTCATATTTTCTTTAAAAATATGAAAAGTTTTGAATGTTATGATTAACTATCCTCCAAATGAGTGTTGTCTTAAAATCACTAAATTAAGAATGAAACATTCTCGATGATCAATATTTTTACACCTTTCTTAAAATAACATTCTACTTTGCAGTTTTCAGTGAGTTCCTAAACTCCCAAACTTGCTTTCATAAAAATTGTAGCTCCTTACAAATTTGTATTTTTCTTGACTTAAATAATTGGATAACTTTTCAAAAATTGTAATCTAAATATTTCTATATAATTTCCCTCAATGACTCTTTATATATATATATATATATATATATATATATATATATATATATATATATATATATATATATATATATATATATATATATATATTCTTTGAGTATGCTTCTATTGTAGTAAGAGTAATCATAGTAATAAATATTTATTCGGAAATCCTCGATCATTTCGTAATCTATTTTGTAGATAACACTTAAATAGTCTTTATATTTGGGATGTACCAAAACTTCTTTGCCTACCCTTAGTAAATGTCTTTAGGAACTTACCCTAGATTTCTTATCTTTCATTCGTGCTACGTCTTCGCATTTCGGAATATATGTTTTCCAAATTTAGTAGCCAACCCATAAGTGAGCAAATTGTCCCTAATATCTTCTTTATTAGGTTGTGAATTTACACTTAGTGGGGATTTAGAATGAAACTTAAGGATCAATGAGGACATAACTCTCAATATAGTTGGTGCTTTAGCAAAACTTATAATGTTATCTTTTGTTAGGTATTCTGTAACTAGATAATCTTTTTCAACTAGGTCGCCATGGTTGGATCATGATTTCCATGATCCTAATTTCCCACAATATGTAGAACTCAAATTAGGGAAGCCCTAACCTGATAATAGCTAAAAGATTTGACTATACCTTGAGAAAGTAAGCCAATATGATCAAATGGTTCTTCAAGTCACCACCTCTCCAACTACACACTTGTATTCGGCTAAATTATAACTGAATACCTCACCAATCGAATTTCGGGGCGAAATTCTTTCAACTGGGAGAGACTGTGACAATCGTCAAAATTTGAGACAGTTATCGATTTGAATAAACTTAGTTACACATGTAGGCATGCCACATTCTAGACTTAAAAACTTGAAGCTAAGTTATGACCTACTAGACACTTGGAAATAAGTAGAATCGAAGAATAGTGTACTTAGATTTCACATTGATATGTGAATTCTACAACTACTTTAACTGTAGTGACTATCCATATTCGGGTCATTCCTTGACTCGAGCTTCTATGTATATTCATGTAGACAAAACATGTACTTGACCTAGTAGTAGAAATTAGGTCCGAGTCTCGTAGGAACTTAAGTTAAAGTCGAAAACTAGGACTAGTATACTTGGTTCTTTAATTTCACTTGAATCTTGGAACCAACCACTACATAGAAATGCCAATAAACCGACCAAAACAAATTATAAATATTATTTCTAACTTGAATAAGAGTTAGGAAACCCAAAAATAAATTAAAGTCTCAAAGATTCAATTTAGTTTGATATCCAAAGATTTACAAAATTCCTTAAAACCCTATAAGTCCTAAAAACTTAAGTTTATGAAGTTTTACATTTAAAATCCCATAGAAATTTTTATAAACTCTATAATATCAAATTAAAATAATCAAGTTGTGAAAAATAATCAAGGAAATTATAGTTTAATGTGGCAACATTTATCCTTAATTTATAAGTGAAAAAACAAGGATTTTATAAAACAATGTAAGGCTTAATGCATATTTTATAAAAGTTGGAAAAACTTTATAAAAATTGGAGGAAGTAAAATAAATAAAAAAAAGTATAGAATCCCTCACCTCTCTCCAAATCTCGTCTCTCTCTCTCTCTCTCTCTCTCTCTCTCTCTCTCTCTCTCTCTCTCTGTCTCTCCTCCCACTCCTCAGAGGGAACTTCGCTCATTAGAACATCTGCTACACTCTACCTCTCTACTTTCTCTCTCTCTCTCTCTCTAAAATTTGTCTCTTCTTTCTCTCTAAAAATGACAAGCTTAGGAGAATAATTTATGGGAGAGATTTATCCACTTCATTTTTCATAAACCAAGATAAATTTCTAAATTTTTTTGTGTTATTTTGGTGTAGCAAAACCCTAAATAGACGACGAGAGAGATGAGATATCCAGAGAGACGGAATCTCTCTTTTCTTCTCTCTAAAGCCCCCATTTTTTCCCTCTATAAATTAGCTCCAAAACCCATGAAATTTACAGCAAATATCCTGTTGGATTAGTGTCTAAGTCCATAACTATATTTGGTATGTACTTGATCCGATTGGCATGGTCCATTTGGGTTGCATGGCATCATGCATTTGGATAGACTAAAATGAGAGAAATAACACTTAAGGTTTATTAATATATTATAAGTTCTAATATATTAATAAGATTATTTAATTAGTATTGGTCAAGAATTAATTTGGAATTAATTAAGTGATCAAAAGGAGACTAGTTAAATATATGGGTTGATTGTGTAAATCATCCATACTTGTATAGTGGGCTAATGCTCCATGGATTATCAAGTTGGACTAAAACCCATAGGATGCTTCATGGATGCTCCATGGTGTTTGTGTACCCATGGATCATGGAAATGAAAATCCATGACAATTAGGGTTTACATGGTGTAACCCTAATTGTGACACACTATATAAACATCTTATTCTTCCCAAAAATCGGCCACTACGTATGAATGGTGAGGGCTAGCCGATTTCATGAATTGCCTCATTTCTCTCAAGTTATTCTAGGTGTATTTGGTGTTGTGTGAACCATTTGAGGTGTCACACTTGGGGCACTAGGCTCTTAAGCTCCATGGAATCAAGCTACATCAAAAGGTATGTCTTCTAACTTATATTATTCCATATGAATCAATGTTTTTTATGCTAGTTAGGATAATACCTTGGAATGTTCATATTTGCATGTATAATAGAGAAAACATAGATCCAAGGTATTTAGGGTTGCATGTACACCTTAGGAGTGTTAGAATGCTCTAAACCCAACAGTGGTATGAGAGCCTAGGCTTGTTTTCTTGTTATACTTGCAAAATTGGCTGAAAAATCGAATTTTGTTGCTGTCTGCTCAGCAGAATCGCCGAGTCCAAGGCTAAACTCATCCAACTCGCCGAGTTGGTTCATGCACTCGACGAGTTGGACCCCCAGACAGCATATCTTCGACTGTTTTGGCTGGAATTGGACTAGGAACATTACCCTAAGCTGTTTTTCAACTTATAAACCTGTTTTTGATGTGGTAATGTTCATGCTAATCCAATTTCAAAGATAATTGTCAATAGATTCATGTTTTGTATTAGTTTAATGGTTAGGCTAATTACATGAAAAAGTTTGATTGAATTATCTTGTTCTTATGAGTTGCTTAGATTAATAGAAAAGTTATGTGAAATTGTTGTTTTCAATCCAAATTAATCTAAGAGTTGGTTCTAAAATGTGTTTTTGTAACTTGTCCTCAAGTTATATGAAAAGTCACATTTAAGATTCATAAAACTCATAAATATTTCCATAGGTTATGAATAAAGAAAAGTCATATTCTTTTAATAGTTTAAAGTCTTCCATAATTTGTCCTCAAGTTATGGAACTTGAAGAGTTTTTTTTAATTAAAACTACTTTAAACACATAAGTTATGGAATTGAATAGTTTTGAGTAGTTTCAAAAATTGCCCTCAAGTTTTGGAATTTGTAAAGTTTTCCCTTATGAATACTTTAATTGCAAGTTAAACCCTTAGAATTTTAAAAGTTAAAATTCAACCCTTATACTTTATAGTTTTATAAGTTAATAATATATATATATATATATATATATATATATATATATATGTATAAGAGCAAGTCAGTCTTACCGTTAGTAGGCCTCATTCACGAAGCCGGTCTATTAGGGGGGTATAAGGTTACTGCCTATAAAATGGCAGTTTAATGGGTGTCCACTCTCACCCACCGCTTCCTTGACTGGTGGAGGGTCGTTAGCCAAACGGGTAGGACAAGGACTAGAATTCTCCCTTCATTAAAAGTATTAATGATAAATACTAAGTAAATAAACTTTTATAAATTCCCAATCTTAGTTACTTAGGAAAATGTGAATTTGGTGCTAACCCATGAAATTACACTTTGCACTTTGCTTAAGTCGTTAGTGGAACGCGTGTGGGTAACCGGCACACTAACCTGGATTTAACAAGGTAGGCAAAGGGTAACTTAATGTTTATCATAGTATCGGTGGAGCACGTGTGGTTAACCGGCACATCGAGTGAGGGGTAAATAATCAAGGGTACCAAGTATATTTGCATGGTTATTCACACCTTGTTTTGTGATCCTCGGCATCACAGTCACAAAATTTGAGAGGGCACAATCGAGATTGAAACATGCCATTCAACAATTCAATGAATCTCAAAAGATCTAGGAGTTTCAAATACAATTAAAACATAATAAATTATTTCGTTTTTCATGGTGGAAATTGGTGAATCGTCATTCGCCTACCTTCAAATATTTTATAGCTTGGATTACGACATCCCTCTTCCAAGTTATAAAAAATACTGTGTTGGGTCCTAGAATTAATATTTCATATTGGGTGTTATATTAAGGACTTTAAATCAAGTAACTTGAATATCTCCCATATTATGATCATCCCAAATCCCTTGGAAAAAGCTTTCCTAATGAAGATGATGTTCCGTGGTTGGATCATGGAAATCATACTTCTCTTCCTCCTCCAATTATTCTCCCTAACCCACAAGTTCTTGAATAGTTCAAGGTCACTCAAGCCCTATTGGCAAGCAAGGTCTATTTGTGATCACATCTTGGAGATGAAGTCACATATTGACAAGCCGGGAGAGTTTGGTGTCAAAGTCTTCAGAAAGTTGGATGTTAATCACTTTCTAAGTCACATAGTGAGTTCGTTTGGGACTACTATGAAACAGACTATCTATTTGCTTGGTGCTGCTGAATCAGAAATGATTTGAGGACTAGTAAAGCAAATTTGATGGACATTGACAATGGTAACATTGGATACCCAGTAAAAGCTTTCTCTTCCCAATGGAAAGGGATCGGCCATAGTCAACTCGGTTGACCAAATGGTAAAGAGAAAGGCTAAGTTTGAGATTGTCCCATGTACCATTACCAAAGAGTCCATATGTTTCTATTGCCAAAAGGAAGGGGCATTGGTTGCGAAGCTGCCAAATTTACTTAAAATATCATAAGCCTGGTAAAGTCAATAAGTTTGACTCTACTTCATGTAAAGTCCACTATCTAACTCTGTTAAGTTTCTATTCTGAGATTCTTATTACATGATGTGACTGGGTCACATGTTGAAGTTTTAAGAATCAAAGAAAAGTGAAGAAACTTAAAGGAAGTATATGTTGATTCTGTTCGCGAAGATGGATTTCGATCGCATGTTTCGGTGATCAGAATTCTATGCTCTTACTTAGGAGTTATGATATATTGCTTAGGAATAGATAACAACAACTTTTTCATATGCTTTTGCACTGTAAGGATAAGTTTTTCCGCAAAGTTTTAAAATAAAAGGAAAATTTTTTATTTTAATTATTCTAAGTATCCTTACAATGACATTTGTGAAAAATTGTTGCTTATATGATTCCATTGATAGGAATATTGGAAAATGGATTTGTTTCATTCATTTGTGGTAATGTCTAATTTACCAAATAAGGAAAGATTCTCATCACCCAAGTTTTAATTGGACCGAAACTTGGAATCATGCAAGTTGTATAGTATGATGAATGAGAATTTTCATCTTTGGAAAATTAAGACTAATTCCTTGATCACATGTATATGTGAGTCAAGTGAAGGACTAAAGGGATCGAGTACACATTCTTGTGCACTGGTCAAGTCCACCACAACAGATCGATAAGACTATTCGTCATGATTTACTAAAGTTTAGTAAATACTTACAAGTTTAAGTATAATTCTGAAGCATTGGAAAAGTTTTGATGTATGGCAGAACGAATGAGAAGAATCAAATTGCGAAGAAGGATAAAAGTTTCTCAAATCTGAAAAGATGGGAGAGTACTTTAGTATCATGTTTTGTGATCATCTCAATGATTAAGAAAGCATATCGCAATTGATTCTCTAAGGACATCTTAGTGCATTCCTATGGCTAAGAAGAGGAATCAAGAATTGCTGAAATTGTTAAACCGAGAAGGTGATTCATACTTCGTTCCAAAACAATTCTTAGAGTCATACTCCAAGATTGTAACTTGAGTGACATATCTTAAAGAAAGGTTTATAACACTTGTCAAATGTAAGAGTAAAAGTGTCATACTCTTGTACATTTGAAATCGGTAAGTAGTGATATTTTGGATAAAACAAAGACCAATTATGGCTAATTGGTTGAAGTGGTTGTCTTGATAAAGAATCCGCACTATCTCTTGAATATTTGGCAAGATAGTCTTATATGTCAAGAGGACAGTGGGAGTCTTAAAGATCCTGAAAAGGATTTCAAGATCTAATCAAGAATAAAAACTTGTAGTTTGACAGTAGCACACGACATAAGGTTTATTACCTATCGTGTTGACATATTTCTATTTATGTGCCCATTCCAGTTAAAGTTGGCATTTCATATGAGTTCTGAGAGTTCTCAATTGGTTGCCTAACAACTTGGAAGCAATGGCAGGCCCTTGTGCTGCCAGATGGCAAGAAATTAAGATTGAGTTCAGTCCATATGAGTTTGGATTTGTCATTATCCTTGTCTTGTGATTATGGTTTTGAAAAATTCACATGGATAAGATAACATACACCATAAAATCTGAGTGTCATAAGGTGTCTCTCCGATTGATGAAAATGATGGTGAGGAAACACTTTCACTAAGTAGATTTTAAGTAGATAACAGTTGTGATATTTGCATTCTCAAAGTTGTTAGTGGAGCGTGTGTGGTTAACCGACACACTAACATGGACTTGTGAGAAATGGCAAAGGTCTAAACAATTGAGACTATGATTACGGCATCCCTTTTCATAGTTCTAAAAACTGTTTAGACACACATGTGAGCTATCTAAGGAAAGGTGGGTGATTTTAATAAAGTCTTATCAAAACATCTCGTATCAGAAATCTGAACTTTGGTAAGTCAACAAAGTATTGATTTCTAGAAGTCCAGCTGATTTCTGAGTAAATGTCAAAGCTAGTGGGAGCATAAGTGTTATGCTAATAATCATCATGTTAGTGGGAGCATGATAATTACTATTAGTATTGCAAGATAGCAATGTTAATTATAGAAAACAAAAGTTTCAATTAGTGAAGTTGCAGGGGTTGAAAATTTGTTTTACTATAATTAAGGGAGAGGAAATTATACTTCATTTCAATTCTAAAAGCTTAGATTGAGGTTTTAATCATCTTTAGTCAAGGATATATATGAAATTTGTGTTGGAATGGCTCAACATAAGGAAATTCTATATATGGGTCCATTATTTGCATTCTAAAATTCGATTATGATTACGACATCCCTTTTCATAATCTGAATTATGAGAAGTTGGCAAATAGAAATATTGTAGCAAAAGGACTGGTCTAGTATCATGTCTTTATGTGAGACATCATGAATCGTGTCCCATATGCTTCGGATATAGATCGATTTCATGTGCTATAATATTCATCCTTTCTAAAATTTTCCAAATGCCTGGGGCATTCAGAAGGGAAAAAGTCTAGAATTGGAGATGAATAAAATAATTAAGCAATTGTCGAGGACAATCTAAGGTTTACCAAAGATTGGTTGCTCAGGGACAGTTGGAAGTATAATATTAATTTTGGAAGGACCATATTGACATATTCTGAAAAGAGGCAACTCTTGTTCAGAAGTGATAGTCAAAATGGGAATATGGAAATGTTTCCATAGGTGGAAGTTATTCAATTTGTGTAAGATTAGAAAAACTTAATGCAAGAAGGATGTTTCATGGAGTTGATCTCCATTGGAATACTATGTAATGTCTGTTGACAAGTCTTTGTGACTTTGTGCATAATCATTACAAGAGGATCAATGCATATAAGTTTAAAATCTAACAATATTTCGGTAAATGGCATGAATTTGGAATTGTTGCATTTGCGGTAAGGATTTGGGATTGTGAAATGAGAATCATTGGAATTATGTTCAATCGATCTATTTCACAAAGTAAAGATCATAGACAAACTTAGTGTCCATACTTGGTGTATGGCATAACTAATGTTTGGAAAAACATAGTGTGCATACTTGGTGTATGGCATGACTAGTGTTTAGAAAACATAGTGTACATGCTCGGAGCATGGAACAACTATTGTTTTAATTCAAGTATAAAGTTGATAGTTTGAAATAGTATGCAATGGATAATGTGTAATCAATATGGTGATAAATAAAAGGTGTTTTATTTATATTCGTAAGTTTTGAGACCATATTGGATTCGATTATTATTGTGGTTCACTTTGCATGTTTTGACTTCCAGAATAACTAGGTCGTTCTTCCTGAATGACTAAGTTATTCAAACTATCCACAGTCGGTCATATGTTGGAAGTAGATATGAATCAAGACTGTCATGAAGCTAGATTGTAGATGTCCAAGGTATGGGACATAGCAAGTGGTGCTACAACATTCATGAGTACTCAGAAGTTCTGAGTATTGGATTCAACCCACGCTCATTGGAATCACTTCATGGATTTTATCACGAGTGATCATGAGACGATAATATCTTATATTCTTCAAACCTATAGATATGACTTGTTGCCTATGACTTGGTTATACATTGATTGCGCAAAAACGCATTCGGTAACTCGGTGTTATAAAATGTGCATTTGTGTATGATTCAACAAGTAGTAGAACAAGCATATGAGTCGAAGTTTATCCATTCCTTTTACCCTTAAAGGGATAAAAGCGATATCTGTGGGCCCCTCGATGATTTAGTGATGACACCCCGAAGTGCTTGGCCAAGCCAGGACTGATTTGATTTGTTCAATTAGTCGGTCGTCATAAATCAGAAATCGGGAAACAACAAATGGACAAAGAGAATGATTTTAATCCATGTCTCAGTCCATATGATATCTAGAATGGAGGAATATATGATCCCTTATCTGATGGAGGCATCATTGATTTGTTCAGAGTTCAACGACAACAGCTTTTAAGAGCTACAATTACTAATCGGGTTTTGAAGTCATACGCAATAATAGCTTTCGACTTATCCAAGTGGGAGACTGTTGGATTAGTGTCTAAGTCCATAACTATATTTGGTATGTACTTGACCCGATTGGCATGGTCCATTTGGGTTGCATGGCATCATGCATTTGGATAGACTAAAATAAGAGAAATAACACTTAAGGTTTATTAATATATTATAAGTTCTAATATATTAATAAAATTATTTAATTAGTATTTGTCAAGAATTAATGTGGAATTAATTAAGTGATCAAAATGAGACTAATTAAATATATGGGTTGATTGTGTAAATGACCATACTTGTATAGTGGGCTAGTGCTCCATGGATTATCAAGTTGGGCTAAAACCCATAGGATACTCCATGGATGTGATGGGTTTTTGAGCATTATAACACTCCTATGGTGTACATGCAACCCTAGAAACCTTGGATCTATGTTTGACTATGATACATGCACATAATTATTTTTCCAAGGTTCTTATCCTATCTAGCATGGCATGGGGAACTTGAATCAAATAAAGCTAGTAGAATTACTTACCTTGTAGTTGTAGTTGATTGCTTGGAGTTTTAGAGCCTAGCACCAATAGTGTGGATGCCTCAAATGGAAATCACAAATCACCACAAACTTGGAACTTTGAGAGAATAGTAATCACCTTCTTGAAATCGGCCCTCTTACTTTACTCACCACAACTCGTGTGATTTCAAGAACCAAAGCCTCCTTTATATAGTGTGGTGGATTAGGGTTACATTGATGTAAATCCTAATACCCATGTCTTTTCATTTCCATGAGATCCATGGGTTAAAGCTCCATGGAGTATCCATGGACTCTCCATGCAAGCCTAGCCCATTCCAAATAAGCATTAGCCCACACTATATAAATACAAGAGCCCATATTTAGTTAGTCATACTTTTGATCTCTAAATTAATTCTACATTAATTATAGATCAATACTAATTAAATAATATGATTTTATATTAATATATTAGGACTTATAATATATCAATAAATCATAACTTATAATATTCTCAAACTTTTATCCATAAATTGTTCGGGTGAAGTGCAACCCAAATGGACCATGCCGGGTCGGGTCAAGTACATACCAAATATAGTTATGGACTTAGACACTATATCCAACAGTCTCCCACTTGGATAAGTCTAATAACTATAGTTGCAAGTATGACTTCAGGAACCGATCAGCAATCGTAGCTCTTTAAACTCTGTTGAACTATGAAGCGCCATTTTAGAAAAGTGATCATATAATCCTCTATTCTAGATATCAGCCGGACAAATACATGGAACATGGTCTTGCTTATTGTCCAACATTTGTTTCCCGATTTCCGATTTGTTTGACGTAGAACTTAACTGAACACATCAATTTAGTTCTGACCGGGCCCGGTACATAGGTCAAAACAAAATCATCGAGGGGCCCAGATATCGCTTCTAATCCTAGAAGAAACAGATAAACTTCGACTCATATGTTTGCTCTACTACTTGTTGAATTACACACAAAATCACGGTTTATAACATCGAGTTACCAATGCGTTTTCGTGCAATCAATGCATAACCAACTCATAGGCAACAAATCATATCGCTAGGTTTGAAGACTTATATGATATTACCGTCTCACGATCACTCGAGATAAATTCCATGAAGTGATACAAGTGAGCGTGGGTTGAATCCAATACTCAGAACTTATGAGCACTCATGAGTGTTGTAGCCCCGCTTTGTCTAACATATTAGACCTCTACAACCCAACCCATGACAGTCTTGATTCATATCTACTTCCAACATATGACCGACTGTGGAGAGTTTGAATAATATGATATAAACCATAACATAATTATTCTGGAAGTCAAAACATGCAAAAAGAAATAATAGTAAACGATTGACAAGAGATAGCAACACTTTACTCATAAATAACATCTTTTATTTATCATCAAATGTCAATTACATTTTACAAATTTCAAGATTATCTAACTAGTAAAACTAATATCATCCTTCAGCCCTATGCTCCGAGCATGCTGGAGATGCTTAGCCCGAGTCAGTCCCTTCGTGAGGGGATCTGCTGGGTTCTCATCTGATGATACCCTCTTTGCCACGAGTATTCCTTCTTCTATTCGATGTCTGATGAAGTGATATTTTATGTCAATGTGTCTGGATCTCCCATGATCTCTTGGTTCCTTGGCTAAGGCAACCGCACTATTGCTGTCACAGAAAATCTCCATTGGCTCCTTTATAGCTGGTACAAGTCCAAGGTCTCCGATGAAGTTCTTTAGCCATATAGCTTCCTTTGCTGCCTCGCTTGCTGCTATATACTCTGATTCACAAGTGGAATCAGCCACTGTCTCCTGCTTGGAACTTTTCCAAGTAATTGCCCCTCCGTTTAGAGTAAAGACCCAGCCCGACTGAGAGCGGAAATTATCCCTGTCAGTCTGAAAGCTAGCATCACTGTACCCTACAACTCTCAAGTCCTCACTGCCACCGAGGGTAAGGACCCAGTCCTTAGTCCTCCGTAGGTACTTGAGGATATTCTTTACCGCAGTCCAGTGTGCCTAGCCAGGGTTCCCCTGATACATGCTAACCATGCTCAAAGCAAAGGCTACATCAGGTCGAGTACACGTCATAGCATACATGATCGATCCTACAGCTGAAGCATAAGGTATTCGACTCATTTCTACTATCTCAGCCTCAGTACTAGGGCTTTGTGTCTTACTCAATCTGGCGTTACTCTGGATGGGTAACTCTCCTTTCTTGGAGTTATGTATGTTGAACCTTTTCAACACTTTGTCCACATAGGTGCTTTGACTAAGTCCAATTAGTCTTTTACTCCTGTTTCTCAAAATCTTTATCCCTAGGATATAGGCAGCTTCTCCAAGGTCCTTCATAGCGAAACATTTCCCAAGCCAGGACTTTACTTCCTGCAGGGTTGGGATGTCATTTCCTATGAGTAGTATGTCATCCACATACAGGACCAAAAAGCTGACTATACTCCCACTAGCCTTGATATAGACACAAGATTCATCTTCACTCCTTGAAAAGCCAAATTCTTTGATTTTCTCATCAAAGCAAAGATTCCATCTGCGAGGTGCCTGTTTTAATCCATAAATGGATTTCTCGAGCTTACACACTCTACTGGGGTACTCTGTACTGACAAAACCCTCTGGCTGAATCATGTAAACATCTTCAGCCAACTTTCCATTAAGGAAAGCAGTTTTGACATCCATTTGCCATATTTCATAATCATGAAATGCAGCAATGGCTAACAGAACCCTAATAGACTTAATCTTGGCCACTGGTGAAAAGGTCTCATCATAATCAACTCCCGGAGTTTGAGAATAACCCTTTGCAACCAGTCGTGCCTTATAAGTGTGTACATTACCATCCATGTCGGTCTTCTTCTTGAAGATCCATTTGCACCCAACTATCTTACGATCAGGTACATTGTCAACCAAGTTCCAAACTTGATTGTCATACATGGACTGTATCTCGCTATCCATAGCCTCTTTCCATTTAGCAGCCTCAGGGCCTGCCATGGCTTCCGTGTAGCTGTTAGGCTCATCTAGATTTACCAGTGTGTTATCACTGATAAGTGTCTCACCTTCTACAGTAATATGAAAACCATAATAATGCTCAGGTGCATTCCTAACTCTGGTGGAGCGCCTCAGAGGTATAGATTCTTCAGTCGGCTCAACATGAGTTTTCTCCTCAGGTTGAGGGCTAGGGTTTGAGGTTCCTTCACCACTTGACTCTTGAATTTCCTCAAGGTCAATTTGCCTCCCACTGTCTCCTTGGCTCATGAATTCGCTCTCTCGAAAGAATCATCTTCTTGCTACAAAGACCACATTATCACTGGGTCTGTAGAAGATGTAACCAAAGGATTTCTGTGGGTAGCCGATGAAAATACACCTTTCGCTTCGGGGTTCGAGCTTATCGTGAGTCTCGCGTCTCACGAAAGCCTCGCAACCCCAAATCTTGATGTGGTCTAGATTGGGAACTTTTCCAGTCCACACCTCGTGAGGTGTTTTGGCAACCTTCTTTGTAGGGACTAGATTAAGGATATGGGCGGCAGTCTCTAAGGCATACCCCCAAAATGAGATTGGTAGCGAAGCTCGACTCATCATGGAACGAACCATGTCCAACAAGGTCCGATTGCGCCTCTCAGCTACACCATTCAACTGTGGTGTCCTAGGAGGTTTCAATTGTGAGACAATCCCACATTCCTTAAGATAGTCAAGGAACTCAGTACTAAGATACTCACCACCACGATCGGATCGAAGCATCTTAATGTTCCTGCCCAACCGATTCTCCACTTCTTGCTTAAACTCTTTGAATTTCTCAAAGGTTTCTGACTTATGCTTGATTAGGTAGACATATCCATATCTACTAAAATCATCAGTAAAAGTCACATAGAACCGATTAGCATCTCTTGTGGCGGTTCTGAAGGGTCCACACACATCCGTGTGTATGAGGTCCAACAAACCTTCACCCCTAGCACAAGTGCCAGTAAAAGGTGACTTTGTCATTTTACCAAGCAAACAAGATTCACAACTATCATCTGACTTTAGGTCAAATGACTCCAAGACTCCATCCTTTTGGAGTTGGCCTATGCGTTTCTTGCTTACATGTCCAAGACGACAATGCCATAAGGATGCTTTATCTAAGATAGTGGAAGAGTTAATACACAATACATTATTTCCTAGATTATCTACAACAGATACAGTTTCATACACGCCATCACAAGGTAATGCTTTAAAATAAAGAACATTATTAAAGAAAGCATCAATACTACCATTATTATTATCAAAATAAAAGGTAAAACCTTGTTTATACAATGCATAAAAGGAAATAACATTTCTTGCCATTTCTGGCGAATAATAACATTTATTCAAATCTAATGTAAACCTACTATTTAGCACTAAGGAATAAACTCCTATCTTGGTGACAGGTGAAGCTTTCCTGTTTCCCATGATCAAGTTTATCTTTCCCTGCTCCACATTCTCACTTCTTTTTAGTCCCTGCAAATCACAACATATGTGAATACCACAACCTGTATCAAGGACCCAAGACTTAGAATGAGGTGAGTTATTAGACAATATAGTGTATATACATGCATGGTTGGGTTTTACTTTCCCATCCTTCAAATCTTGCTGGTACTTTGGGCAGTTTCGCTTCCAGTGCGACTTTTCATGGCAATAGAAACATTCAGCCTCATTAGGGTTAGCAGAAGGAGTGACAAAACCTTTCTTGGTTTTGCTTGAAGAGGAGCCTTCAAGGGTCTTACCCTTGGTACCCTTAGAAGGGTTCTTTCTCTTCTTCCCTTTGCCATGCCCGATTGCCAAGACATTGGCTGCAGTTGGAGTAGGAGTAGGAGTAGTAACAACCGACTTACCCTTTAGACCACTTTCGGCGATCTTCAAGAGTCCTTGAAGTTTGCTGAGGGTGACTTCTTCCTTGTTCATGTGATATGTCATGCGGAATTGATCATAACACGATGGCAAGGAGTGCAAAATGATGTCTATTGCTAACTCCTCATGGAAGTTCACATTCAGCTTCAGTAAACGGTCCACATACCTTTGCATTTTCTGTATGTGGCCCGTGATGGGTTCACCATCCTTCATTCGGGTTGTTATCATGGAGGAGATTATTTCATATCGCTCTTGACGAGCACTTTGATGGTAGCGGTCCATCAAGTCCTGGTGCATGTGAAAAGGATAATAGTCCTCATAGGACTTTTGGAGCTCGGCTGTCATGGTGGCCATCATGATGCATGCCACTTTTGTAGCATCTCTTTCATGTACCTCATATTCAGCAAGCTCTTCAGGAGTAGCAGTTGGCTCGGGTACCTTCAGCTCCTTGTCGAGAACATATTCTTTGTTCTCATACCGAGTGACCATCCTGATGTTTCTGATCCAATCTGTAAAGTTGAACCCATCAAAGATGACTCTCCCACAAAGATTCATGAGAGAGAAGGAGCTAGTAGGGTTTGAGCCAGAAGCATTGTTATTGGAAGAGATCTGAAAAGAAGAGGGAATAGATTAGATTAGATATAGAGATAGTCCTTAACAAAACACCCAAATGTAATATTAAGGCTAGGACCCAACACAATATTTTATAACTTAGAAGAGGGATGCCATAATCTAAGCTATAAGATATTTGAAGGTAGGTGAATGACGATTCACCAATTTCCACCATGAAAAACGAAATATTTAATTAGGTTTTAATTGGTTTAGAAACTCCTTGATACTTTGAGATTCCTTGAACTTTCTTCAATGGCATGTTTCAATCTCGAGTGTGCCCTTCAAGTTTTGTGACCGGGATGCCGAGGATCACAAAACAAGGTGTGATGTAACCATGCAAATTACTTGGTACCCTTAATGTATTACCCCTCAATCGATGTGCCGGTTAACCACACACGCTCCATCGATACTATGATAAACATTAAGTCACCCTTTACCTACCTTGTTAAGTTCAAGTTAGTGTGCCGGTTAACCACACACGCTCCACTAACGACTTAAACAAAGTGTAAAGTGTAATTTCATGGATTAGCACCTTATTCACATTTTCCTAAAATAACTAAGATTGGGAATTCAATAAAGTTTACTTACTTGAGTATTATCATTATACTTTTAATGAAAATTTATAAGTCCTTGTCCAACCCGTTCGGCTAACGACCCTCCACCGATCAAGGAAGCAGTGGGTGAGAGTGGACATCCATTAAGTTGCCATTTTATAGGCAACAACCTTATACCCCCCTTATAGACCGGCTTCGTGAATGAGGCGTACTAGCGGTAAGACAACTTGATCTTATACATATATAAATATTATTAAACTTATAATATTATAAAGTATAAGGGTTGAATTTTAACTTTTAAAATTCTAGGGGTTGGAACTAAAGTTTTTAATATGACTTTACATGTTCCAAAACTTGAGGGCAAGTTTTGTAAACTTTCAAAACTTTTCATTTCTCATAACTTATGAGTTAATGGTTATTAAAAATGAAGACTCTTCATTTTTTGTAACCTATGTGTTCTTTTAATGGTTATTTATAAATGTGACTTTTGGTTATCCATAACTTAAGAACTAGTTATGGACTCCATTAAAACACATAAAGATCAAGATTTAATCTAATCAATTATTAGCACATAATTTCTATGATCTTCTAAACTCATATGTTTATGAATGTTCATATCAAAAATTTCAAGAATCGTAAGTACATATACAAAACTTGAAATTTTGATACGAGCTTTTGAACAAAACTTCGATCTTCAAGTTTTTTTTTTTTTTTTTTTTTTTTTTTTTTGCATCAAGTATCAAATAAACAAACCTGGCTCTGATACCACGGATGGGTTTTTGAGCATTCTAACACTCCTATGGTGTACATGCAACCCTAGAAACCTTGGATCTATGTTTGACTATGATACATGCAAATAATTATTTTTCCATGGTTCTTATCTTATCTAGCATGGCATGGGGAACTTGAATCAAATAAAGCTAGTAGAATTACTTACCTTGTAGTTGTAGTTGATTGCTTGGAGTTTTAGAGCCTAGCACCAATAGTGTGGATGCCTCAAATGGAAATCACAAATCACCACAAACTTGGAACTTTGAGAGAATAGTAATCACCTTCTTGAAATCGGCCCTCTTACTTTACTCACCACAACTCGTATGATTTCAAGAACCAAAGCCTCCTTTATATAGTGTGGTGGATTAGGGTTACATTCATATAAACCCTAATACCCATGTCTTTTTATTTCCATGAGATCCATGGGTTAAAGCTCCATGGAGTATCCATGGACTTTCCATGCAAGCCTAGCCCATTCCAAATAAGCATTAGCCCACACTATATAAATACAAGAGCCCATATTTAATTAGTCATACTTTTGATCTCTAAATTAATTCTAGATTAATTATAGATCAATACTAGTTAAATAATATGATTTTATATTAATATATTAGGACTTATAATATATTAATAAATCATAACTTATACTATTCTCAAACGATTATCCATAAATTGTTCGGGTGAAGTGCAACCCAAATGGACCATGCCGGGTCGGGTCAAGTACATACCAAATATAGTTATGGACTTAGACACTATATCCAACAGGATGCTCCATGGTGTTTGCGTACCCATGGATCATGGAAATGAAAGGCCATGGCAATTAGGGTTTACATGGTGTAACCCTAATTCTGACACACTATATAAACATCTTATTTTTCCCAAAAATCGGCCACTATGTACGAATGGTGAGGGCTAGCCGATTTCATGAAGTGTCTCATTTCTCTCAAGTTATTCTAGGTGTATTTGGTGTTGTGTGAAACATTTGAGGTGTCACACTTGAGGCACTAGGCTCTTAAGCTCCATGGAATCAAGCTACATCAAAAGGTATGTCTTCTAACTTATATTATTCCATATGAATCAATGTTTTGTATGCTAGTTAGGATAATACCTTGGAATGTTCATATTTGCATGTACTTAGGGTTGCATGTACACCTTAGGAGTGTTAGAATGCTCTAAACCCAACATATCCCACATTTTACTCAAGAATATTCATCATTTGAAGTTGATCTTCAAGGTAAAATCAATTTATTTATATTTTCTTCACTCTTCCTTCAAAAATTTCAAGTTTTCTTGCATTTTGCTCCTATTCTACACCATTCTTTATGAACAATCATATGCATATCCATGCATGTCGATTTTGATGATGATGGTTGAAGGATTTCACCCAAAAACAACATGCATGTTGTTAGAAGGTGAAATCCAATGACCAAAGCCTAAATCAAATCAAAAAACTTGAGTTTTTACAAGTTTTAAAGATAAAAAACCACATGCATTCAAGTTTTTCATTTAGAAACATCATTTTGAACAAAATAAGTTCATTCATGGTCTTCAAATCATAATGCATGTGATGAACATTAAGCTTAAAGGCTTGATGATCAAAGTATATTGTTAAGAAGATTCATAAAGGATTTATTCACAAAAAAATACCTAAAACTCATTTTCAGTTCAAATGCAATTTCCCCCTGAAACCAAACAACAAACTAAGATGATATGTAATTTTTCAGAACATAATTCATTTTATTCGAGTTATTTAATTTTTTCCAAAAATATAGAGCAATAATTCATATAAAATACTTTATAAGGTCTATAAATCGAAGATAAATTGGTCAATGAGCCATACAGCAAATAAACGTCTTCCTTGAAGTTTCATCAATTATTGTTACTGTTTGCTTTGATTTTTAATTTTTTGTGTTTAACTCAAATAAATCATAAAACCAAGTTCTGAGATATGAAAAGAAAATCAAATAATTTCCTAGTCTTATATATCTTTTATAACTCTTATATAAATATTTTGAGGATTTTTCAAAATAAATTTCTATTTTTCCATGATTTTTGTGTATTTAATGGACTAAATTGGGGAAAAATAGTTACACTTATCAAAAAATCATACAAATTTACCAAGACATCATGTACTATAGCTTAACAACAAATAAAGAGTTTGGGAAATTTTCTAAACTTTTTAATATCTATTTCCATTTTTTAATAATAAATACACAAAAATCATGAAATCAGGTTAAACTATTTAAAAACCAGTTTCAATATTTTTCTCAATTTTTATATATTAAATAAAAATTGTACAAAAATATTGATAATTTTTATTAACTTTTTACTATTTTTACATGAATTTATGAGGATTCAAGTGGTCAAATATGGGGAAATTAGCTATATATATCTAAAACTCATGAAGCATTTTATGGAAGTCTTTGATTACAATTGGAACACAAGGAAAAAGTTTTGTAATTTTTAATTTTTATTTTCTGTTTAACTAGAATTTCATTTTTTTTAAAAAAAATTAAATTGCAAAAACCATGTTTTATTTATCAAAAGCGCCATTTAATATTTTTCCTACTTTAAGGATTCTATGAAACAGTTACAAAAAGATTGTAAGAATATTTGATGATCGTTTACTATTTTTCCATGATTTTGTTATTATTCAAGGAATTAAAATGGTGTAAAAAGTGAGACAAATCAAAATTTCAAGAAAATTTAACTTAAGATCTTTGACTTCAGTTAAAACTGAAATATAAAGTTTGGGAAATTTTAGAACTAAATTGATTTAGTTTTTAAATATTTCATCATTGAAACACTTCCTAAAATGTTAAAATTTAACATTTTAATTATAATAATTTCTAGTTGAATTTCTTATATAACAAATTAAAATCATAAAAATCTAAATTTCACAGAGAAATGTTCGTAACTTTTCAAAATAAAAATTTTGAGACATTATTGGCATAATTCTATTATATAAAATAAAGTATACTAGTATTAGATTTCGATTAGAGACTCACTAGTGTATAACATTATTGTTAGACATCAGTAGTAGTACGAGCGGAATTTAGTTCAAGGCATCATAAGTATCATCATGAAATAAATTGTGAGTTTTCAAGGCCCCTATTTTCAGTTTTTACGTTTTGGGGTGGAATAAAATGACCTAAACTATTTATGTTCGTTGTATTTATTTTAACTTATATCAAACTTGGTTGATATTTTTTACTATGTATGTGTATGTTACTTTGATTCTTGAGCCGTATATCACACTAAGTCCCTAGAATGTTTCACACAACTCATTAACTTTTTTGAGCCCATGGTCATTATGGATAGCGCTATTAGGAGGTAGACAACTCTTCACTCGCACAGTTCGTGAAGTGCATTTTACCATTTCTATCTATGTGAGTGATACACATAGATCTCTATAGGGAACCCCTCGGTTATTAGGCTTGAGTTGGGAACTCAAGTTTTTTGCATTTGCACATACAAACTTTGTTTCTCATGTTAGCATCGAACTTTGTTTCTCATGGTGGTAACGAACTTTATTTCCTATTCTAGCAACAAACTTGATTATTCAAACATGTTTGCTTAACGAACTACTGTTTATGCAAGCTTGTTTACTCATTTTAGTAACGAACTACAGTTTATACACTTGTTTACTCACTTTAGCAACGAACTACTGTTTATGCAAAATTGTTTACTTATTTTAGCAACAAACTACTATATATGGAAACTTGTTACTCATTTCAGCAACGAACTTCCACTTATGGAAACTTTTATCAATGTTCTGATTTTGATGATTTGAAAATATTTTATGCTATAAAGCTATGAACTCACAAACTATTTCGGTAGTTGACCGCTCATTTTACATGCTTTTTCAGGGACCATCTAGTAAGTGGGCACATAGAGACACATCACGTGTAGGAGCATTCGTATGTGTGTTTTTTTATACGTTGTAATTTCTTTTAAAAGTTTTTCAAAATCAGTGTAAATGTTAATATTTTTAATACTATGGTTGGTGTTGTCTTTTAACTTTTTCTACGAGACCCTTTATGCTGTCGCTTTCCGTGTTTCCGCTTTAGCAGGGTGTGACAAAATAATATTAAATAACTATTCAAATTTAAATCTCTATGAAATAATATTTATCTCATCCCAGATTTAAACAATTTAAATTATTAATTATCCATATTACAAATCTTAAAATTTGAAACAAATATAAATAAAGGAAAGCCTATCTACGACATAAATTTTCTTCCAATTTACCATTTCAAACAAGCATTTACAAAAAATATGGATTAAGGATGCTAGTAATAATGAACCAATGACTATGATACCACTGTTTGCTTTTCTATGCATCAAATACACTAAGCTAGGTCGTGGAAAAATCAATCTGTGATATACATAAGTGTACATGAACCCAATGATATATGGCTGAATACAAATTATTGATACAATATGAAACCCATAAAACATAAAAAAGAATAACATACCTCTTATGTATCCTTTGATCTCCATGCTTGAGATCTTGATCTTATCCTCCTTGAAGTTGCTTATATGAGAGGACCCAAACCGAAATCCCTCTAATGATATTTGTAGTGACATAAGAACATGGTTTGACATGCGGAATTAAAGATTGCACAATGAACATGGTGATTTGGGTGTTCAAGAGATGTATTGATTGTATATGGTGTTGCACAAAAAGGATCTAGATTTAGACTACATAAATAACACACACTTACACACTCACTTTTACATCTCTCAAGCACACCTCTACAAGTGGACTAAACCCACCTTATATAGAGGTGTTTACATGTCTCTCTCTCACTCTCTATCTCTCATGTGTCACAAGGCTAATGCACCACATGCAAGTGGGTTTTACAATAGTTAAACATTACAAAGTCATTCATGGAAAACTTTGTACCCCAACATTCTCCCCCTCAAAGTTAGGAATGAATGACCCACTTTAATTCTTCCAAAACCGAGCAACTACGCGATCCAAGCCTCAAGGGTGACACATGTAGAAACGAACTTCAATATTCAATTCTTCCATGATTCTTCAATTTGGGCTCTAGGATGTGAGACCATACAAACCGAGCATCAACGAATGATCACGAGCTTCTCAAACTCCAAATTGATCACCAAAAGTTGAGCATAAAGCACACCCCAAAAATCTTCAATAAAACTAAACCCATTTCGGATACATCACTTCCGAACTTCTAATTTCATCATTTCGTAAGCTTCAAAAATTCAAGATCACTTCGGTCGTCAAATCCGCGTAATATGAAAAGTCAAGTTCGAATTTCCTTATAAATTTCTCCCCCTTTTTATAATCGAAACTTGATTATAAAACCTTCAAGGAAAGAGAACGTGCTCTATTCGGAATTTTTCGTTTCAAAACTCCCCCTTAACATGTGACAGAAACTTTGTGCTTCAATCCGGAAAATCCAAAAAATATTCAATTTTTAGCTTCGTTCACGGATCGCCTTTGACAAAATTTCTCAAAAATGGGTAGAAATTGTCAATTTCAAAATTCTGCAGTGACCCGGTGCGCCTAGATCAACAAAATATGCAAAACTCTCCCCCTTTTCCAAAGTTGGGTAGAAAGCGTCAATTTGCACAAACTGTAGGGGCTTGAAATGCATTTTCTTCAATTTTCAGCAAAAACAATACTTTTTCGAATTTGGGTATGAACCACCAAACATTCGAAGCCTCAGGGACTATTTTCGAAAATTCTGCCATTTGTGCTCCAAACATACGAAGAGTTGTCCCAAACATTCGAAGCTTCAGAAAATTTTCGAATTTGGGTGAAAAGTGTCAAACATTCGAAACTTCAATTAATTGTTGAGGTTGCCAAATATTCGAAGGTTCATGGGCTGTTTTCGAAAATTCTGCTTTTTGATCAAAACATACGAAATATTGATCATTCATACGAAGCCTTTTTCCATTTGTCAACCATTCGAAACTTGAGGGACTACATTCAAAAATTTTGCTTTTCCATTCCAAACATACGAAATCTTCAACGCTTCGTACGAAAGCATCTCCTCTTCATACGAAAATTTGGAAAGGTGTTAAACTAACGAAATTTCAGGGGCCATTTACGTAACATTGCTTTATTTTTCCTCAATTCACACAAAATCAGGCAACCCAAACACACGAAACTTTTTCCTTCTCTCTCCCCTTCGTACGAAAATCATCTTCACCCAAAATTTTCTCTCTCCTCTTCGTATGAAACTTCATCTTCCCTAATCAAACAAAAATTCTCAACATACAAAGCATACGAAATTTTTCATACGAAATCGAAGCATAACGAAGCCTCTTAATGAACAGTAACCTCTGAATCGAATTAACTCACTACTCGTTTTATCCCTTCGTTCATTACAGTTCTTCTCCAATTCATCGATCAAATAACCAAGGCTTCGTTCGTTTTCCAGTTCACCAAACCCAAAATCCTTTCTTTTGCAAACATCGACAACCCTTCGTTTTTCATCAACAACAAACTTCATTAGCCAACATCAATTCCCAAATCTTCGTTAATTCAAGTTCTTCTTCCCCAAAATTGTTCCTGTTCTTTTTTTTTTTTATAACAATTAACCCAAAACGATCATATAACCAAGGCTTCATTCGTTCAAGTTCCAGTTCATCAACATCAATCTATCGAGTACTGATTCCAACCAAACAAGTCAACATCCAAACCCAGTTCCTCAGTTCGTTCCCAAATACAAACTAAATACCAACAACAGTTAATTTCGATCTTCAAAATACGTCACTAAACACCAGTCGACACTAAGAATCAGATTATCGATTTCAATCGACTTCACAAATTTTCGAATCCAGATTCTTGACTCTAACATTTGTTCATCGCTTTTCAGTCATGAATACTCGATCGTTAATAGACTATATCAACCAATTTCATGGCCTTTATAGCATTCGATTTCCGAAAATCATTGAAGATGCAAACAGGAAGTTTATTCGATCTCAAGAACATAACATCAATTTATCATCGAGTTCAATTCATCACTTGAACATCGACATTGACTTTTCCCAGTTTGACTTTTAGAAATCAAACACCAAATTCAAGATTCTATTGTCCGATTTAAGATTAAAAACATGATGAATGAACTGTTCTTCTCATGTTCTTCACAAAAAGTCCATAGATCTTGACCAATTTCAACAAAATCATGGATTCACATATCGACTTATTTCTACTGTCTTGATCATGATCGATCAAAGAGATAAACTCAATACTTATGATCGATTCACAAAGTTGGAATTTCAAACAAGATTAATCAATTTCAACGGATGATAAGAGGAAAACGAAGACACAAAAACACGTTGAAGAAAAGTGATTCAAGAACACCGCCAATGTACAAGTTATTAAGCATAAGAATCGGATAAAACATAAATGTATTGGGCTCTAATTAGATGAACAGTGAATTCGAATTTGGGCTAACAAAAAAATGACTCAACAGTTACAAGTGTTAGAGTCGAAGTGTTGTAATTAGTCGAAGTATGCTTTAGTGTTTTTGAACATTTTTGTAATCTATTTTACTAGGGCATTGTATTCGAAGCTTAACGCTTAGTCCTTAGTATATTTTTTGTACTCGTTCCTCTCCTATAAATAGGAGTGCTTACTAGTGTCATAGTAACGAAGTCTTTTACAGAATTACATCTTGTACTCTGTAAAACTTGAAAGCGTAATAGAGCTGAAACAAGATCATATTTACATCCTGTGTCTAAATCTCGCATCATTACTTGAATTCATACTCTGATTAATTCATTACTCAATTCATTGTTTCTTCAATTGGTATCAGAGCAGGAATCATATCTCTGATCTGATTTTCACATTGTTCAAAAGGTTTTTGAATCAATTTTTTGATTCAAAAGTTTCCGCACTTTTTGAAAGTGAAAAATTGTCTAGATCTTAGTCTGTGATTCGATTCTGCATTTGAATCATTGAATCGAGTGTTCTACTAGTGATTCTGATTTGAATCATATAGTTTGTTGTCAAATTCTTAAAGTTTCTTAAAAAATTCTCAAGGATTTATTCCGTACATCAATGTCGTCATTCAATCTTAATTCCATGACTTCGTTTTCTCATCTTCTAGGATCATCCACCAAAATTCCTATGCTAATCCCTGAATATTATGATCAATGGGCTGATCATATGCAGGATTATCTCAACGGTTTGGATGAAGAACTGTGGAATTGCATTTCTGGCAATCTCAATCCACCAATGAATGTTCAACCAATTGGATCATCTTCTGGAAGTTCCAAAGTTGAGAATCAGTCTGATCGTCTGAAAAAGCTAGAGAAGAGATACGTGAGAGAACTAAGAGGTGCTTTGCCTCCAGTTGTTTACAACTATGTGAGGAGTTGTACAACTGCAAAGGAGATCTGGAACAATCTCAAGGAGAAATTTCATGGGAGTGACAAAACAAAAGTTAACTCTGTGAAGCAATGCTTAGTGGAACTGAAGGACTTCAGACAGAAAGATGGTGAAACGATTGAAGTTTACTACGATCGTCTTAATGAATTAATCTATCGATGCAATCGATATGGTATCACCAGATCAGCCATGGAGTTCAATTTAATTTTTGTTATGGGTCTTCGTAAGGAGTGGCGTAGTGTGAGCATGATGGTTAAGAATCAACAGAGCTTTGATACGTCAACTTTGAATGATTTGTACAATCAGCTGAAGTCTCATGAAAGCGAAGTGAACGAAATTGCTGAAGAATCGAAGGCAAGTTTGGGAGGTCCACTAGCTTTGGTTTCGAAGATCTCTGAAAGGGAAGCTGAGAAAGATATTTCGGATGAAGACGAAGGGTTCATGATGAACTCAGATGATGAGGCGATTGCTTTCTATTCAAATAATCGTGTGAAAAAGTTCTTCAAAAAGCCATTCAATCCGAAGGCAAAGTCATCTGAGACAAAAGGGAATTTTATGAATAAAAGTGTAGGGGATGAGAAGAAGAAGGAAGAGAAGAAGGATACGAAGTTTGTTGAGGGAAAAACAGAGAAAAAGTTAAAGGGAGATGCTGGGATTGATTGTCATTATTGCAATGGGGCTAATCATTTAGCTAATGATTGCAAGTTGAGGAAGAAAGATGAGAAAAAGAATAAGACGAAGGATGAAGCATACTATGTGGAAAAGTTGGAGGAGGTGCGTGCGAAGGCAAAGAATCTTTCGTTAGTTGCTCGTGGTGAACAAGAAGAAGATGGAACTTATCAAATTTGGTCATCTGGATCAGATGATGAGGAAATGCGAAATCCAACCCACGGAGCAATGTATGCAAATATGGAAGAAGATTCAGATGAGGAGGAATACGAAGTTCATGGGAGATGCTTCGTATCAAAAGCTGTTGACAAATCTCCGATGACCACAAAGGTACGTAATATTCTTGAATCTTTTAATATTCCAATACATGCTTATAATTCTGAATTAGTATCTTTCGATGAAACTGTTACTTATTTTGATTCGATTGTGGTATCTGCTAGCAATGAGGCTAAGAAGCTGTCTATGCAGTTGCTAGAGACACAAAAGAAACTAGATTCGAAAATTACTAAGATAGATTGTTTGGAACTTCAAATAACTAATATCATGATGGATAGAGATAATTTGTCTAGTGAAACGAAACTGTTGTTAGCCCAGAGGAACATTTACTGTAATTCGGCTAAAAGATTGTATGGGAAATTAACTGAACTTCATCATTCATGCGAAATCAGTAAAGAACAACATAGAAAATTACTGCCATTTTTAGCTTATGAAAGAGCTACGGTAGATAACATTTCGTATGACTGTGAAAAAGAAATAGCTGAATGAAAAAGGTGATTCTCAATCTAATTTGAATGTCTTGATGCGAATGAATTAGTTGATATTGTGAATGATACTTTGACTAAATCTGAACAAATTCAAATTTTGAAAAAGACTGAGAATTCTACGTCTGATTCTCAATCTAATTTTGCTGATGTTGAAGATAATTATGATAATATTAGTGAAATTAGTGAGCTTGAAGATGTTGATTGTTCTCAGTTGTCTGTTGTTAATGTTGCTTCAACATCTAAAGGGAAAGAAAAAGTTAAGGATTTGATGGTTGAAAATTAAACTGATATACCTTCAACTTCGAAAGTTTGTGAAATGAACTTCGTGGATCTCAAAGATAGCCAAACTGATGATAGTGATGATGAAGATGAAGAGAAAATTTCGAAAGAAAAGAAATCTTCAAAGGAAGAAAAATCCCTCGAATAGTTGTTGATCAAGTGTATGGTGATACACAAAATTTCGAAAAAGTAATGAATGAAAAAGGTGAACATTATCTTGAAACGAATACAGTGGTTTATCCAAATTTCAAATGCACAGATGATGTCATTTTTCCAAATCAAGATTTCGTCACAACTGGAAATGTTGAGAATATCAAACCAGAATTAAAGAAGTTGGTTGAGGAAGACAATTCAAAAACAACTGAAGAAGGTTTTTTCGCAAATCAAAGCATAGTTGAAAACAACTTAACAAAGAATTCGTATGTATTTCAACGTCAAAAACCACAAAGACAATGGGTTGAAAAATCAAAACTTGAAAAAGAGAATTCAAAACCCGTTGAAAAAGAAACTGAAAAAGTTGTTAAACTAAATTCTAAGGAATTTAAAGATCAAATTGACAAATTTTCGAAGGAAAACAACATTTCGATAAGACAAGCAAGAAAGAAAATACTTTGGCAAAATGTTGAGTCTCAAAAGATGTCTGAATCACAATTAAACAAAAATGTTTTCAAAGCTAAAAATTCCTATTTTTCAACGAAAAACCAACATTCATCTCAATCAAATCATATAAGGTCTGAAGTGAATAAGCAACCAAAATTTTCGAAAGTTTCTGAAACTAACAAATCAAGAGCATTTTCAAATAAACCTAATCCAAATCAAACATTTGTTCAACGACAAAATTTTAACTCATCAATTGATTCATCATATGCTTCTTCTTTTCTAACAAATCCCAAAGTTGATTTTGTTCCTCAAAAGCCAAATTTTCCTAATCATACGAAGAAAGAAACTATGAAAACGTCACGTGAAAAAGGAATAACTTCAAGGAAGAACATTGATCATTGGCTTGAAGGCAAAGGAAAGATGTATCAGTCGAATGTATATTCAAAGGAGCAAATTCATGAAGCATATGAAAAATATGTGAATACTTCTTCGAACAGAAGTTCATCTTCTAAGGATTCGAACATCTCGGTCAAAGCTTGGAAACCAGTCTCAAAGGCAAAGAATTTTCATTTTCAAACTCAGAATTCGAAGGGTAGTGTCAGTGTACATTTGAAACCATCAAACACTTATGTTTCGGTTCCTTTAGATGATGAAGTGAACTTAATTGATAGTCTCAAAACCAAAGTTTGTGATTGGGTTAAAAGTTCTTCATTACATTCGAAATTAAAATCTAATTTCCAAGGACCCAAAAAGCCTTGGGTACCTAAATTTTTCCACTGATTGCAGGTACTGAGTGACGAGCAATATGATAACAAGTGGTATATTGATAGTGGTTGCTCTCGTCACATGACTGGGAAGAAGGAGAATTTACGAGATTTTCGAAGTCTCAAAAGTGCTGGAGTAGTAAAATTTGGGAACAATAAAAAATGTCAAGTCAAAGGATATGGGAAGATCACAAATGGACAATTCACAGTGAATCGTGTTGCATATGTTGAAGGTCCTCAACATAACTTGATAAGTGTTTCTCAACTTGTTGTGGGCACTGGCAATCAAGTTCTCTTTAACGAAGAAGGAAGTATTATTTCCAATGTCAACACAAACGAAGTATTAGTGAAATCCAAAAGGAAAGGTGACATGTTCACTCTGGACATCAATCCTATAGTAGGCAAACCTGCTGTATGCTTTCTTTCGAAAGCCACATCCGATCTAAGCTGGCTATGGCATCGAAGAATTTCACATCTTAACTTTCGAAACATCAACAAACTAGTGGTACAAGATCTGGTAAGAGGTTTACCTGTACTTAAATTTGATAAATGATTCTTTATGTGTAGCTTGTGAAGTTGGCAAGCAACATAAACAAGGTCATTCAATTACGATAGATTCGAAAATTGTTGCACCTCTAGAGCTTTTGCATATTTATTTGTGTGGCCCTTCGACTGTTTCAACTCTCAACAAGAAACGGTACATTTTAGTTATTGTTGATGATTTTTCCAGATTTACGTGGGTTTATTTTCTCAGGCTTAAATCCGAAGTTGCACAAATCATGATTGAGTTTATCAAAAAGATGGAAACGACATTAAAGAAGAATGTACGAAAGATCAAGAGTGATCATGGAACTGAATTTAAGAACAATGTTCTTGATTCATTTTTGGTGGACAAAGGGATTTCGCATATTTTTTCATCTCCTTACACACCACAACAAAATGATGTTGTAGAACGAAGGAATCGCTCACTATGCGAAGCAGCAAGAACCATGTTAGCATATGCGAATTTACGTCAATATCTTTGGGCTGAGGCAATATCCACTGCATGTTTTACTCAGAACAGATCTTTCATACACAGGCGTTTTAATATTACACCATATGAAATTCTGAATAATCGTAAACCTAATGTGAAATTCTTTCATGTTTGTGGATGTAGGTGCTTTATTATGAATCTCAGGGATCATCTTTCGAAATTTCAAGCAAAAGCTGATGAAGGGATTTTTCTTGGATATTCGCACAATTCTGTCGCATATCGTGTGTTAAATAAGCGAACATGAAAAGTGGAAGAAACTTTCAATCTCACATTTGATGATTACTATGTTAAACAAAATGAGCATAAATTTGCAAATCATCCAATTTTACAAGACACACAAGTTGAAACAGAATCTTTACAACTGGATGATATTGATTATGATTTGATTTTTGGTATTTCAGATCATGCAATCGATGCTGAAATTCATGCTCCTGATAATCACATACCAGAATTTTCGAAGTTTACTGATGAATCAACATCAACTCCTCAAGAAGGCGAAAGTATGCAAAATAATCCAGTGGAGGGGGAGCACTTGGATTCGAATACTTTAAATGACAAAGTGCATTCTTTCGAGGGGGAGAAAGAAACATTAAATGCTGATGTTGAGGGGGAGTATAATGTTGAGGGGATCATATAGAAAAGATTGCAAATAATAATGATTTTGATGATGTTTGTTCGATTGCAGGTTCCGAGAATGATGATATATACGAAGATGCTCCTTTGGATTTTGATCCAGCATATCCACTAATGGAAAAATGGACAAGAGATCATCCGAAGGATCTAGTAATTGGGAATCCACAAGAGGGAGTTTTAACAAGAGCTCAAATTCGTGCAAAGAATGAGGTATTGAATACTCATCAAGAATTTTGCATGTTCAATGTTTTCATCTCCAAAATTGAACCAAAAACAATTAAGATTGCCATGGAACACTCAGATTGGGTTGTTGCAATGCAATCTGAATGGATTTTCGATTGTCGGGTTAAAATGGATTTTCAAAAATAAAACCGACAAAGATGGAAACATTGTTTGAAACAAAGCCAGACTTGTTGTTAAAGGATATTCACAACAAGAAGGAATCGACTATGAAGAAACTTTTGCCCATGTCGCAAGACTCGAGGCTGTTCGAATATTTCTGGCATATGCAGCTCATAAAGATTTTGATGTTTATCAAATGGATGTGAAATGTGCATTTTTACAATGGAGAGCTCGAAGAGACTGTTTATGTGGAACAACTCCTAGGTTTTATTAACGAAGAATATCCAAATCATGTTTATATTTTAGATTAGGCAGTTTATGGTTTAAAACAAGCACCAAGAGCATGGTATGCCACTCTAACTTCGTTTTTGAAACAATCTAAATTTAAACAAGGATCTGTTGATCCCACATTATTTCGAAAGAAAGTTGGGAATCATCTAATGCTTGTTCAAATTTATGTTGATGATATTATTTTTGGCTCAACTGACCCTGCTTTGTCTAAGGAATTCGAAGATTTGATGAAAAGTAAGTTCGAAATGAGCATGATGGGCAAAATCAATAATTTTCTTGGATTGAATATTCGTCAAAATAGAAATGGAATTTTCATCAATCAAGAAAAATACACGAAGAATCTGCTCGAAAAGTTTGGATTGACAAATAACACGAAGTTACGTGTTCCAATGGCAACAGGCATAAAGTTGACACTATCGTTAGATAAACCAGCCGTTGATATAACTCTTTATCGAAGCATGATTGGTTCATTACTTTATCTTACAGCAATTAGACCTGATATCATGTTTTCTGTGTGTAATTATGCCAGGTATCAGTCTAATCCACGAGAACCACATCTCACAGCTGTGAAGAACATATTTCGTTATCTTAAAGGAACAATTTCGTTAGGATTGTCGTATCCTTCGAAAACTGGATTCTTCGTCCAAGCATATTCAGATGCAGACTTGGGTGGTTGTAATCTTGATCGTAAAAGCACGAGTGGTGGATGTCAATTTCTTGATGGCAAATTGGTGAGCTGGCAGTCGAAAAAGCAAACTTGCGTATCAATCTCAACAGCTGAAGCAGAATATGTGGCTGTTGCTGCTTGCACTTCACAAATAATATGGATTCAAAGTCAATTACGTGATTATGCAATTAATATGAAAAAGATTCCATTATATTGTGATTCTCAAAGTGCAATAAGAATTTGTCATAATCCTGTGCAGCATTCGAAGACTAAACATATAGCTCTTCGTTATCATTTTATTAAGGATCACGTGGAAGATGGAAATATTGAAGTACATTTTGTGAAAACAACTGATCAGTTAGCTGATATTTTTACAAAGGCATTATATGAAAAATATTTTGTGCGAATTATAGAAGGACTTGGAATGATCGATGGAAATTTTGTTCCATGCGAAAAAGAAGAATGATGGGTGACAAAGCATGAATCAGAGGCGCTGAATAAAAGATAACGCAAAGTCATTCAACATTCAACGGTTACTCTTCATAGTCAACGCTTCGACCCCTTCGAATTCGTATATTAATCACTTCTCAGGGAATGATGAAATTTCGCGTTTTGCAACAAGTATAATTTCAAATTTTCGAAAAATCAAAAATTCAAAAAGATTCTCTTTTGTTTTGTATTTCAAATTTTCGAAAAATCAAAAATCCAAAAAGATTTTCTTTTGTTTTGTATTTCAAATTTTCGAAAAATCAAAAATCCAAAAAGATTTTCTTTTGTTTTGTATTTCAAATTTTTTAAAAATTAAAAATCCAAAAAGATTTTTTTGTATTTCAAACTTTTCGAAAACTTCAAAACAACAAACATATTTTCAGTTTTATTTTGTTGCAGAATATCATGAAAATATAAGATGGAATATGTTGGCAGTTCTAGGGTCAGGTAAATTTTTTCGTATGAATTGATCAATATTTTTCGCATTTTGAACTAGTTAAGTTGTCCCTAGAAGCATGCTGCTGCATGTTGACCAAAGCCTCCATGACTCAATGTGTGTGTACGAAAGCCTTAATGAAATTATTCATATGAGAATTTCTTCCCAATCAGGCTTATATTCACATTAGTCTCTGAGCTACCTTACTCTTCTCAAAATGAGTTAAGAGTTTACTGTTTGGTCCAAAAATATAACAGAGGTACTTTTTGTGTCTTAAATCCATCTTTTTCACCCAAAAATTCTTACACGATCACACACGAAGACATATGTCCGAGAGGTCTCTGATCAAACCAATCGAGACTTAGACATATCAAAAATCTGTGTTTATGATCTGACATCATGAGACCATGATGAAAGTGAAACCCAATTTTCATACTCTTGTTAAGGAATTGACGGGGAACAATGTTCCAGATATTCACGAAACTTTTTTTTCTGTACCAAGATTCGAAACTCCAAAACATATTCATTTCGCATGAGTGGTATTGATCAAACATTCGAAGCCCACGATGTTTGTTACCCAACAAGATTCAGTATACAAATTTTTTTCTTGAATATGATTTAAGTGTGAGTTTTATTCTAATGTCCTAGTCATTTTAAATTTTATCAAAGCCAACTTGTCACTGACTACACTGGTCAAACAAGTAATTTCTGTTACAATTTATCACCTTATGTTTAGGATGACATGTAACGAAATTTTGAATCTACCCACGAAGTATTCTCAAAAGAAGCCCTTTGATACTTATCAAAAAGTATTCGATCGTAATTCACGGGAACCTACACAAGCTATTGATCATTTCTCTTAATGATTAATGAAGTAATCTTTTCCCGGGATTTAACCTGCTTTTGTGTCAATTGTTTGACATCACACTAATCGAAATTTTTTTTATCATTGCTTCTTATCTATATTCTTTGGAACACTGCACTCACGAAATCCTTGAGGTTCTGAGTAATACCAACTCAGGCTGATGATTCTCGAACATCTGGCATATGACTTTGCTTTTTATCCCAAAAGTGAAAGAGCCCTGCCTCCATTCGAAGGGTTCTAACGGTTACAAATCATCTTGGGGATAACAATACAGGCTGTCTACATATGACGTATGGTATTCTGTCCGGTTCTCAAGGAGATGTGACAGTTCCTTTTTGACGCATGGCTACCTTTCCGCTGTAATGGTCCGATTTTCAAGGTGCCACTTCGGATATCATTAAATGCACATCCCGCTTCAAATTCAAACTTCAGGGTTACATATAAAAGGGGATTCAAGGGTTCAGTATCAGTTTCCGCATTCCAAAAGAAAAAAATTCTCTAAATTCTCTTATCTTTCAAATTCTCAAACCCTAACAATGGCGTCTTCTGCTCATGTCGATCCTTCCACTGAAGATATTTCATCCGCACCAGTCATGAAGATTCAATCCACTAACTATTACGTGGATGGTGAAGTTTCTCAATACCCAGAGGAATTGAAGATGCTCATTGTTGCACTGAAACACTCTGTTTTATCCACGGCGATGTTCAATTCCTTTTCTGTTCCATTATCCTGGCTTTCTCAAGCAGGATCCACTGCAACTTACAATAAAGCATCTGATACGATCACTTTCCATCTGGTGAACGATAAAAAGGTTAGGCTATCCAAGAAACTCTTCTGCCAGATTCTTGATATTCCGAATTCACCTCCTTATGTTGATTTCACATTCCCACAAATAGTTCATATGTTTAATGAGATGGGATATCAGCCCCCATTGTCCAAGATAAGTGACTTTAAGAAATCTAGTCTTCCTCGGCTATGGAATTTCTTATTTGGGATTTTTCTCCGATGTTTAACCGGAAGAACAGTTGGATTAGATAAAGGAAGGATGGAGGTGTATGCAATGGTTGCAGGCCTATACTATGATCTGCAATCGGATTATTCCACACAATTATGGATGGAATTCCAAAAGGGTGTAGAACATACGAATGCAGTTCATGGCATTTCGTGTGCACGATACTGGAGCCTTATTTTGCAGTATTTTTATAATAAGGAAGGGATTATGGTACCAAATGACGAAGAGAAAATTAATTTTCAATCATACCATTATCCGAAGGAAGTTGTAGATAATGCTGATGATTTCCCATCTGTGGCTCGCATTCCAGATGCGATGCTCAAACGGGTTGATCCTACAAATTCCGTTTTAGTGGCCTATTTGCAAACAATCGATTCTTCTGTTCAGACTGGAATCTTGTTGCCTAGGGAAGAGAAGAAGTCCAAAAAGTCAAAGAAGGCTGATCCTGCTTCATCTGAAAAGAAAACCAAGGATTCGAAATCCTCGAAATCTCCAAAGAAAAAGTCTGAAACTGTTGGAGTATCTGTTGCTGAAACACAAGTGATTGAGCCCGTTATTGAAGAAACTCAAGAGAAGGTTGCCATTCCTTCGCAAACAGGAATGTTTCGAAGAATTAAAATGAAGTCCTCTCATAAACGCAAGTCTCCTACGCAACAAATGATTCGAAAACCCCAAATTACACATCAAGGTGTGTTAATTAGAGAAGTACCAGCACCTGTTTCTCCGGTGTCAAAGAAAAGGAGGGCTGAGGATATCGCAAAGAAGTTGTCAAAGAAAAAGAAGAAGAAGGCTCGAAAGTTGGTGATTTCCACTGAGTCGACTGAAGATGATGCAGAAAGAATTCCAGAAACTCCAGAGTTCACTCATCTTATTCAAAGTTCCACTCCTGAGAAGACAGTTGTCATACCACCCGAAGTTTCGATTGCCAAATCAATTTTTGAGGAGGTTCGAACGTCAGGCATCCCTGCACACGTATCTGATACGGATGCAAATGTCGATCTGGGTGAAGGAGGTTCGAAGCATGATGATCAAGGTCCTGTTATTTCTACTCCTATTGTTTCTGTCTCACCATCAACTATTCCCATTACATCATCCACTCATTCTCCAACATTCGAACATATTCTTGATCAACCTTTTACTTCAATCTTTTCTTCACAATCTACTGAGCCACCAAAATCAACTTCTCATACTCAAGAAACCATTGAAATGGAAACAGAGACAAATAATGAGGGATTTGGTGGTGTTCAAAGACTTGGAGTTTCATGAAGAGGAAGAGGAATTTCCTGATCACATGTTGATGACTATGAAACAGTTTAAGATCTTAAATCAGAAGTTGAATTCCATACTTCAGTCTCAAGCAGATCTGGGGGGTGGTTCATCTGTTTCTTGTTTGGAGATTGACTCTATGCTCAAGATGTTCGAAGCCAGGATGATGAGCAAAGTATCAGGAATGATTAAAGATTCTGAATCTCGAGTCTTGGAGAAAGTTGATCTCAATGATCAAAACACAGAAATTCGACTCAATTCTCAAAGTTCGAAATTTGCTAGTGATTTGAAAGAATTGAAGAATGTAGCGAAGGAACGACATGTGCTTTTTGTTCAAGATGTGAAGAAGGTGCGCGAAGATGTCAATTTGCAGATTCGCGAACTTCGTGAAGATATGCACAAAGAAATAGTCAATGTTCAACAAGATTATGCTTCATTGAATCAGAAGGTCGATATAATGTGTGATGCAGTTACACGATTTGTGAAGTTGTATGAAAATTTAAGTCCACAACTTTCTCAAATTTCAACATTCGAACAAACAAGCTTCGAGGAGATGCTTAAACTGCTTAAGGAGTTGAAGGAGTTGTCTGTCAAGCCGATTTCTTCTTCATTGATTACTCCAGATTTTTTATCTCAGAAGTTTGTTCAATTTGAAGCCATAATTAACAAGCAACTTGCACCGCTCTTTCGCATATCCAGTCTTCTTCCCACAACCAGTGCCCCTCCTATTTTCACAGGGGTGCAAGGGGGAGAAAGGAAGTCAAGTGAAGAAGATGCGAAAGTGGTAGGCAAAGTATTTTCTTCGAAAATTCCTACAACAAAACCGGTGATCCCTACAACAAAACTGGTGATTGTTTCTGCTGAACCAGTAACTTCAACAGTTGTAACAACATTACCCATTACAAGAACTTTTTCCAAAGGGATTGTAATTGGTAAATCTTTGGAAACTGATGGAAGTGATTCAAAACCAAAGGAGGTAATAGATAATCCAGCAATAAAAGACAAAGGGAAATCGATTCTTGTTGAAAAATAGAAAGATGAAAAGAAGGCTGAAGCAGAGGCTGAGATTGAAAAGCTCAGAATTGTTCAAAGTATAATGGCTCAACGAGCTAATGATCCGAAGGGAATGGACAAAGGGGATACAGCTAAACATTATAACTACGAGACAATTGAGGCCAAGGTTGCTTTCAATCACATGTACACATTCGAAAAGAAACCAAAGCAAAGCTATTTGGTCACAAGTACTGATACAAGCCAGGTGGATTTCTCGATAAACGAAATGATGTTTATCATGCCACAGTTCAAGGCAGCAGGGAACTTTTAAAACAAGGATGATGGTACACACATGAAAATATGTTTTCATGCTGTTCTTGGAAAAGCCCCTGAAGATGTTTGGTCTTTAATCAAAATAAAGAAAGTGATCAGCATGAAATAGGATGTGGTTTTCAAAAACACAGTCCAAAACTTTAAATACGTGGTTGTCAGGGCAGATGGAAAGATTTGTGAATTTACTGTTGCTGATTTTCCATTGATGAACTTGTATGATCTCATACAAGTTGCATTGCTTTTAAAAGACAAATCATTTTCATTCCTACAAAACACAGATCCAGAAGAATTCAAGATTGGAGTTGCTCACATCAAAATCTGTTGGATTAATGTCTAAGTCCATAACTATATTTGGTATGTACTTGACCCGACCCGGCATGGTCCATTTGGGTTGCACTTCACCGGCACAATTTATATGGATAGTCTTTTGAGAATAGTATATTTATGATTTATATTAATATATTATAAGTTCCAATATATTAATATGGAATCATATTATTTAATTAGTATTGATCAAGAATTAATTTAGAATTAATTAAGTGATCAAAAAGAACTAATTAAATATGGACTCTTATATATATGGAATGGGCCAAGTTCATTTAGGTTGGGCTAAGCTTTCATGGATGGTCCATGGAGCTTTTAACCCATGGATCCTATGTAAATGAAAGGTCATGGGTATTAGGGTTTACATGGATGTAACCCTAATCCTCCATAATATATAAAGGGGTCCTTGGCTCACAAAATTGGCACAAGTGTGTGAAAATAAGAGTGGGCCGATTTTAGTGTGCATACATATTCTCTCAAGTTCTTCCAAGGTGTTTTGGTGATTTGTGATTCCATTTGAGGCTTCCACACTATTGGGGCTAAGCTCTTAAAGCTTGAAGACATCAAGCTACATCAAAAGGTATGTCATCTAACTAGAACTTTGTAGTATAGGTGCTTCATAATATGCTAGTTAGGATGAAACCTTGGAATAGTTAATATTTGCATGTATAATAGAGAAAACATAGATCCAAGGTTTATAGGGTTGCATGTACACCATGGAGTGTTAGAATGCTCAAAAACCCAACAGTGGTATCAGAGCCATGGGTTGTTTTCTATTATATTGATGCAAATGTTTTATTTTCAAAGTTGAAAAAAAAGGAAAAAAAAGCATGACGTTTGTCAAATTTTAAGATAATTACTTGTTTTTGTGAAAAACTCATTATTTGTAAAATTTAATTCATTTGCTATATGAGTTGAATTAGGTCAAATTTAGTAAAAGATAAAATGATATGATTATTTTATTAGTTTTAAAAGTTTGATTTAAAGAGTTTTTTGAAACCTCCATAAGTTATGGATATGAAAAGGTTTAAAAAAAATTGATTCAAAATTTTTTATGGAGTTACAAAAGTTGGTCTTAATGTTTTAAAAAATTCCATAACTTGTTCTTAAGTTATGGAACATGAAAAGTTTCATCATAAAACAAAACATTAAACTCCATAAGTTATGGAATCCAAAAGTTATTTTTTTTTTTTTGTGTTTCCTTGATTTATGAGTTAGTTTAGATTAATGAAAAAAAATTTGTGTTTTAGTTGTTTTCAATCCTAATTAATCTAGAGGTAGTTCATAAAATGTGTTTTTGTAACTTGTCCTCAAGTTACATAAAAGGTCACATTTATGAATCTTAAAACTCATAAAAGTGTCATAGGTTACATAAAAAAAATGAAGAGTCTTTTTCATTAAATAGTATTATGACTCCATAACTTGTCCTCAAGTTATGGATGTTTAAGAGTCACTTCTTTAAAAGTGTTATTAAATAATAAGAGGTTACATAAAAAATGAAGAGTCTTCATTTTAACGAACCATTAAACTCATAAGTTATGAAATGAAAATTTTTTAATAGTTTCAAAAACTTGCCCTCAAGTTTTGGAATTTGTAAAGTTTTCCCATGAATACTTTAATTCCAAGTTAAGCCCTTAGAATTTTAAAAGTTAAAATTCAACCCTTATACTTTATATTATTATAAGTTAATAATATTTATATATACGTAAAAGAACAAGTCGTCTTACCATTAGTAGGCCTCATTCACAAAGTCGGTCTATAAGGGGGGTATAAGGTTACTGCCTATAAAATGGCAGTTTAATGGGTGTCCACTCTCACTCACCGCTTCCTTGACCGGTGGAGGGTCGTTAGCCGAAGAGCACACTCGAGATTGAAACATGCCATTGAAAAGTTCAATGAATCTCAAAAGATCTAGGAGTTTCAAATCCAATTAAAAACCTAATTAAATTATTTCGTTTTTCACGGTGGAAATTGGTAAATCGTCATTTACCTACCTTCAACTATTTTATAACTCGGATTACGGCATCCCTCTTCCAGTTATAAATTGGTTGTTGGATCCTAGCCTTAATATTTCATATTGGGTGTTATATTAAGGACTTTAGATCAACTATCTTGAATATCTCCCAAAAGATGTCTAGTTCAGACATCTATGATCTTCCCAAATCTCTTGGAACTTCACTTCCTCCACCTCCTCCAATTATTCTCCCTAACCCACAAGTTCAAGGTCACTCAAGCCCTAATGGCAAGCAAGGTCTATGTGTGATCATATCTTAGAGATGAAGTCACATATTGACAAGCCGGGAGAGTTGGGTGTCAAAGTCTTGAGAAAGTTGGATGTTCAATCACTTTCTAAGTCACATAGTAAGTTCCTTTGGGACTACTATGAAACAGACTATGACATGAACCTTAATGATCATATCTATTTGCTTGGTGCTGCTGAATTTGGAACGATAGTAAAGCAAATTTGATTAGAAGATCAACTTCCCGAAAACTTTATGGACAGTGACAATGGTGACACTGGAAATCCAGAAAAAGCATTCTCCTCCCAATGGAAAGGGATTGGCCATAGTCAACCCGGTTGACCAAATGGTAAAGAGAAAGACTAAGTCTGAGATAGTCCCATTACCAAAGGGTTCATATGTTTATTTTGCCAAAGGAAGGGGCGTTGATTGCAAAGCTGCCAAATTTACCTAAGGATGTTAAAGTCCATTGTCTAACTCTGTTAAGCTCCTATTTGGATATTCTTATTACATAATGTGACTGAGTCACATGGTGATGTTATAAGAATAAAAAAAAAGAGAGAAAGCTTAAAGGAAGTATATGCTGCTTCTGATCGCGAAGATGGACTTCGATCGCATCAGAATTTTGAAGCTGTTACTTAGGAGTTATGACACATTGCTTAGGAATATATAACAACAAGGTTTTCATATGGATTGTAAGGATAAGTTTTTCGGCAAAGTTTTTAAAATAAAAGGAAATTTTTTATTTTATTTATTTGAAGTATCCTTACAATGGCATTTGTGGAAAATTATTGCTTATATGATTCCACTGACATCAATATTGGAAAATGGATTTGATTCTTTCATTTGTGGTAGTGTCTAAATTTACCAAATCAGGAAAGTTCCTCATCGCCCAAGTTTCAATTGGACCGAAACTTGGAATCATGCAAGTTGAATAGTATGATGAATGAGAACTTTCAAGCATTGGAAAATCAAGACTAATTACTTGTTCACATGGATGTGTGAGTCAAGTGAAGGACTAAAGGGATCGAGTACACATTCTTGTGCACTGGTCATGTCCACCACAAAGCTCGTTAAGACTATTTGATTTACTAAAGTTTAGTAAATATGGTTATACTTACAAGTTTAAGTATAATTCTGAAACATTGGAAAAGTCTCAATGTATGGCAGAACGAATGGGAAGAATCAAATTAGGCAGAAAGATAAAAGTTTCTCAAATCTGAAAAGATGGGAGAGTACTTTAGTATCATGTTTGTGATCATCTTAATGATTTAGAAATCATATCACAATTAGTCCTTTAAAGGTCATCTTAGTGCATTCTTATGACTAAGAAGAGGAGTCATGAATTGTTGAAATGGTTAGATCAGGAAGATGAGTCATACTTCGTTCCAAAACAATTCTTAGAGTCATACTCCAAGATTGTAACTTGAGTGACATATCTTAAAGAAAGGTTTAAAACATTTGTCAAATGTAAGAGTAAAAGTGTCCTACTCTTGTACATTTGAAATTGGTAAGTTGTGATGTTTTGGATAAAACAAAGACCAACTAAGGCCAATTGTGTGAAGTGTTTGTCTTGATAAAGAATCCGTACTATCTCTTGAATATTTGGCAAGATAGTCTTATATGTCAAGAGGATAGTGGGAGTCTTAAAGATCCTAAAAAGAATTTCAAGAACTAATCAAGAATAAAACCTGAGGTTCTTCACTAGCACACGACTTGAGGTTTATAACCTATCGTGTTGACATATTCTGTGCCCATTCCAGTTAAAGTTGGCTTCGCATAGGAGTTCTGAAAGTTCTCAGTTGGTTGCATAACAACTTGGAAGCAATGGCAGGCCCTGTACTGCCAGGTGGCAAAAGTTAAGATTGCATAAGTTCAGTCCATATGAGTTTGGATTTGTCATTATCCTTGTCTTGTGACTATGGTTTTGACGATTCACATGGATAAGAACACATACACCATAAAATCTAAGGGTCATAAGGTTTCTCTCCGATTCATGAAAATGATGGTGAGGAAACACTTCCACCAAGTAGATTTGAAGCAGATGTTAAAAGGTCTAAACAATTGAGACTATGATTACGACACCCCTTTTCATAGTTCTGAAATTGTTTAGACACACATGGATGCTATCTAAGGAAAGGTGTATGATTTTGATAAAGTTTTATCAAAGCATCTCGTATCAGAAATCTGAACTTTGGTAAGAAAGTCAATAAAGTATTGATTTCTAGAAGTCCAGCTGATTTCTGAGTACATGTCAAAGCTAGTGGGAGCATAAGTGTTATGCTGATAATCATCATGTTAGTGGGAGCATGATAATTATTGTTAGTGTTGCATGTTAGCAATGTTAATTATAGAAAACAAAAGTTTCAATTCGTGAGGCTGCAGGGATTGAAAAAGTTGTTTTGCTATAATTAAGGGAGAGGATAGACTTCATTTCAGTTCTAAAGGCTTAGATTGAGACCTTAATCATCTTTAGTCAAGAATATATATATGAATTTCATGTTGGATTGGTTCAACTTAAGGAAATTCTATATATTGCGTTCTCAAAATTCGATTATGATTACGACATCCCTCTTCATAGTCAAATTTTGAAAACATGGCAAATAAAAATATTGTAGCAAAAGACTGGTGTAGAATCATGTCTTTATGTGAGACATCATGAATCGTGTACCATTTGCTTTGGGTACAGGATCGATTGCATGTGCTATAATATTTGTCATTTCTAAATTTTTCCAAATGCCCAGAGGCATTAAGAAGGGAAAAGGTCTAGAATTGGATATGACTAAAATGATTAAGCAATTGTCGAGGACAATCTGAGGTTTACCAAAGATTGGTTGCTCAGGGACAGTTGGAAGTATAGTGCTAATTTTGGAAGGACCATATTGACATATTCTGAAAAGAGGCATCTCTTATTCAGAAGTGATAGTCAAAATGAGAATATGGAGTTGTCTCCATAGGTGGAAGTTATCTATGTAAGATTAGAAAACTTATTGCAAGAAGCATGTCCAAAGCAATGTACTTTGAATATGAGACTTAGTTTCCATGGAGTTGATCTCCATTGGAATACCTTATAATGACTGTTGACAAGTCTTTGTGACTTTGTACATATTCATTACAGTAGGGTCAGTGCATATAAGTTTAAAATCTAAACAAATTTCGATAAATGATAGGAATTTGAAATTCTCACATTTTTCGATAAGGATTTGGGAGTGTGAAATTAGAATCATTGAAATTATGTTCAATTGGTTTATTTCACAAAGTAAGGATCATAGACAAACATAGAGTGCATACTTGGTTGGCAAAGCTATTGTTTAAGAAAAACATAGTGTACATGCTTGGAGCATGGGACAACTAGTGTTTTTAATTCAAGTATAAAGTTGATAAAACCGAAACAATGAATAATGAGTAATCAGTATGGTGATAAATAAAAGTGTTTATTTATATTCATAGGGTTTGATACCATATTTGATTCATTTATTCTTGTGTTTCACTTTGCATGTTTTGACTTCCAGAATAACTAAGTCGCTCTTCCTGAATGATTAAGTTATTCAAACCATCCACAGTCGGTCATATGTTGGAAGTAGATATGAATCAAGACTGTCATGGGTTGGTTTGTAGAGGTCCAAGTTGGTGGACAAAGTGGTGCTACAACACTCATGAGTGCTCATAAGTTCTGAGTATTGGATTCAACCCGCGCTCATTTGAATCACTTCATGGATTTTATCACGAGTGATCATGAGACGATAATATCTTATATTCTTCAAACCTAGAGATATGAGTTGTTACTATGAGTTGGTTATACATTGATTGCACGAAAACGCATTTGGTAACTCCATGTTATAAAACATGCCTTTGTGTATGATTCAACAAGTAGTAGAACAAGCCATATGAGTCGAAGTTTATCCATTTCTTTTATCTTCGGGATAAAAGCGATATCTGTGGGCCCCTCGATGATTTAGCGATGACACATGTGAGTGCTTGGCCAAGCCAAGACTGATTTGATTTGTTCAATCAGTCAGTCATCATAAATCGAAAATCGGGAAAAAACAAATGGACAGAGAGAATGATTATAATCCATGTCTCAGTCCATATGATATCTAGAATGGAGGAATATATGATCCCTTATCTAATGGACAAGTCATTGACAAGGTCAGAGCTCGACATCGGCTTTAAGAGCTACGATTGCCAGTTAGGTTTTGAAGTCATACTCAATAATAGTTTTAGACTTATCCAAGTGGGAGACTGTTGAATTAATGTCTAAGTCCATAACTATATTTGGTATGTACTTGACCCGACCCGGCATGGTCCATTTGGGTTGCACTTCACGGGCACAATTTATATGGATAGTCTTTTGAGAATAGTATATTTATGATTTATATTAGTATATTATAAGTTCTAATATATTAATATGGAATCATATTATTTAATTAGTATTGATCAAGAATTAATTTAGAATTAATTAAGTGATCAAAAAGAACTAATTAAATATGGACTCTTATATATATGGAATGGGCCAAGTTCATTTAGGTTGGGCTAAGCTTTCATGGATGGTCCATGGAGCTTTTAATCCATGGATCCTATGTAAATGAAAGGTCATGGGTATTAGGGTTTACATGGATGTAACCCTAATCCTCCATAATATATAAAGGGGTCCTTGGCTCACAAAATTGACACAAGTGTGTGAAAATAAGAGTGGGCCGATTTTAGTGTGCATACATATTCTCTCAAGTTCTTCCAAGGTGTTTTGGTGATTTGTAATTCCATTTGAGGCTTCCACACTATTGGGGCTAAGCTCTTAAAGCTTGAAGACATCAAGCTACATCAAAAGGTATGTCATCTAACTAGAACTTTGTAGTATAGGTGCTTCATAATATGCTAGTTAGGATGAAACCTTGGAATAGTTAATATTTGCATGTATAATAGAGAAAACATAGATCCAAGGTTTATAGGGTTGCATGTACACCATAGGAGTGTTAGAATGCTCAAAAACCCAACAAAATCTTCATCGAAAATTACTATGAGTGTTTGGCAATGACTGATATGGAGTTAGCAACTGCCAAGGGAATGGAAATAAAAGCTCCAATGGCTCCTTCGAAGACTCAAGCAGAATTAAAGAAATTTGCTGATGGAGAAATTTGTCTTAAGCCATTTGGAATAGTATTTGCTGGAAAAGACAAAGCAGGAAAAGCTAAACGTTTTTTGTTCCAGGCAAGTGAAGTAGAAAGGTACTCAACGTCTCAATATATGAACTAAATTGTTCGTATGAATCATTGCAAAAAGAATAATGAAGGAGACAAGAAGGAGTTGAAGAAGATTATCTCATGGTATACAGAGGTTCGAAGGGTGTTGCTGTACTCCATCACACTTCTTACAAACTGAAGACTTCGACTATGATTACAAAGGGGGAGATTGTTAGAGTCGAAGTGTTGTAATTAGTCGAAGTATGCTTTAGTGTTTTCGAACATTTTTGTAATCTATTTTACTAGGGCATTGTATTCGAAGCTTAACGCTTAGTCCTTAGTATATTTTTTGTACGCTTTCCTCTCCTATAAATAGGAGTGCTTACTAGTGTCATAGTAACGAAGTCTTTTACAGAATTACATCTTGTACTCTATAAAACTTGAAAGCGTAATAGAGCTGAAACAAGATCATATTTACATCATGTGTCTAAATCTCGCATCATTACTTGAATTCATACTCTGATTAATTCATTACTCAATTCATTGTTTCTTCAACAAGATTTGTACAATTTGATATTGGGCTAAAGTTTTGATCAAAAAAATATTATTGGATCATCAATGAGGTTTTTCAAGAAACATTTGATCCAACGAGTCAAACGATCACAAATAAAAAACGCAACGCACAAATTCAATGAAATTGAGAGAGATCATAGAGAGAGACTCACCAAAATTGCTCCAATTGTGACAAATGTTTCCAAACCAAGAATCGTTCTTCAAAAATCACATTGATCTTAAAAGCCCGTTCTGATACCAATTGTAGTGACATAAGAACATGGTTTGACATGCGGAATTAAAGATTGCACAATGAACATGGTGATTTGGGTGTTCAAGAGATGTATTGATTGTATATGGTGTTACACAAAAAGGATCTAGATCTAGACTACATAAATAACACACACTTACACACTCACTTTTACATCTCTCAAGCACACCTCTACAAGTGGAATAAACCCACCTTATATAGAGGTGTTTACATGTCTCTCTCTCACTCTCTATCTCTCATGTGTCACAAGGCTAATGCACCACATTCAAGTGGGTTTTACAAAAGTCAAATATTACAAAGTCATTCATGGAAAACTTTGTACCCCAACATGCAATTGTGACAAATGATATTACACCCAAAAGGACTATGTTATTGTTAGAAATATTACCAATTGCTAATCACCTTTGACACTATTTCAAACACGGTCCAGTCCGGTCTAGTTCCAACCCGAATAACACCCCTATGGCTATATACAAGTGATTCATTTTAAAATGGATCGAAGAATAAAAGAAATACCATGTAGAAACTTCTACACATTTCTCTCTAGGTTTTTTTTATAATGTCGTTTCTAGAAAAAAATTACTCACAATGCAATATAAAAAAACAACCATAAATTTTGCATAGTCACTTGAAAGATCCACTGCCAAAAAAGAAATGTATAAGAATTTGTAGGAATAAATATGAGTCGTGGGCTGGTTGTGGGGAAAAATTGAACCTAAATAGATAAGTTTGGTTTTTGAGTTTTGAAAGCTATTGGGTTCGGTTTTTGGATGGGTTTGTGTTCGGTTTCGTGGATCAGTTTTTTGGGTTCAACCTATGGGTTTCTAAAATGACGGGTTTTTGGTTTTAACACAGTTCCAACAATTCTAAATAATATGAAAAAAAATTCAACCAAATTTGATTATATACAAAATACTAGAAACTAAGAAAGATTAAAGGGGAGTTGAGTAATTTAACCACTTTTTAATGTTAATTTGGACAAAATAACCAATTTTTTTAAACAAAAATAATCACTTTGTCTGTTCTGACCATTCCAGACCAAGAGAAACTGTAACACCTGATTCCTGGTATGCATTTAATTCAAGTAATTCTTATATTTTTCTCTGGAACTCGACGAGTTGTGGGCCCAACTCGTCGAGTAGACTCGTGATCCGCTGGAAGTTTAAGTGATCTACTCGACGAGTCGGGAGACCGACTCGGCGAGTAGATGTTGTTTGAGTGAAACCCTAAATTTGAGGGTTTGCACCCTATTTAAACAGCTTATCTCTCCTCATCTTAGCCTCCATCATCCCTTATACTTCCAGAAGACATTAGCCTGAAACCCTAGCCTTCTTTGAGTGTTCTAAGGCCATTTTTGTGCATTTTGGTGGATTGTGAAGCTTGAGAAGAGGAAATGAGATTGGGAGTTCAAGTTGAAGCTAGAAGATCCAGAGATTGTGTTCCATTTCCAGCTAATTTAAGGTAAAAGCTTCTATCTTGATCTTCCATGTGTTTAATCACCTTTAGGGCTTGGATTTTGGTATATTTAGGGCATTTTAAGCCATTTTCAGGTTGTGGAGTGTAATATGATGTTATGGCTTTAGATCTTGGTCTTTGGAGGGGTCTCTTGGCATAAAGGTGCCAACTCTATGGCCATGAGAGCCCCATGCATCTTGTAGGTCTCATTTTTGGTCCTTTTGAGCTTAAAGACCCATGCATGGACGTAAAGTTCGTGACTTTATGTGTTATATGGACCCTAGGAGGTCAGATCTACCCTTTGGATGAGATGAGCTTAGCAGAAATCGAGTTTACGGACATGGACCTTAGTGGACTCGGCGAGTCGGGTAGTGGTTCCCCAACCTTTGCTGTTTTGGGGGTCTGGTTGAGTCTAGAGAAGGACTCAACAAAGTTGGACGAGATTATACACCTGGAAATCATAGGACTCGACGAGTGTATGAACAAACTCGACGAGGCCAAGGCAATCTCCCATACCATGAAGATGGATACGACGAGTTGTTCATACAACTCGGCAAGTCATAGAATGAACATATTCTTATGAGGGAGATCAACTCGACTAGTTCAAGGGGAACTCGGCGAACCGGTTGAAGATGGTCCCGATATTATGGTTGAAAGAGGACCCGTCGAGTTGTTGCCAGACTCGACGAGTGGAGTCGGGAATTGGATCATTTTGGAGGAATAGGGACTTGACGAGTTGGTAGACCAACTCGGCGAGTCAAGTCAACTAGAGGTTGACTTTGACCAAGTTGACTTTGACCAGGATTTGGGTTGACCCTTATGGGGGTTGTGAGTACAAATTGATGACTTAATAGAGTTGTCGTGTAGGGATTGAGGAGTTGAGGAAAGTCGATTTCCATGTCGGGGACAGTTCAGACACTACGCGACATTGAGGTGAGTTACCTTCCAGTAGAAGTGGGTCTAAGGCACCAAGGCCGACCCACTAGTAGTTGATTACAGTCGATATGATCGTCTTTGTGATAATTTTCTGGTTTGCTATTACTTGATATGTTCTATGTGCCAGTTTATTATGTGCTATGTGATAGTGGTAGTAGGAGGGGAATAGTCCCCCGATCGGTTGTTAGGAGCGAAGGGTAGGTCGGACACCCCAGATATGTCTGACAGCATGTTTATGATATATTATTATGTGATAGTAGTAGGGGGTGAAATAGTCCCCGTGACCGGGTGAGATAGACCGGAGGGTAGGCAGGCACCCCAGAATGGCCTGACGTGGATAGTCAGCACCCCAGAATGGCTTGACACTGGTAGTCAGCACCCCAGAATGGCTTGACATGGGTAGGTCGGGCACCCCAGAATTGCCTGGCAGCATATATGATTGTATGGTTTGTGGTATGATGGGGGAACTCACTAAGCTTTGTGCTTACATTTTCAGTTTTGGTTTCAGGTAACTCTTCCTCCAAGGGGAAGAAGCCGGTGGTGTAGCAGCGCATCACACACACATTTGATTTCCGCCATGAGTTTTCTGGTATTATACTCGGATTTATACTACTGTTCAATGTTTTGATTTTGAGACATGTTCATGATGGTTTCTGGATTGATATGATATTGGTATTGTTTTCAGTAAACGATTTTATAAATTACTTAATTAGAAACGAAATTTTTGGACTCAAAATTTGGGATGTTACAAGTTGGTTTGAGGGATTTGGACACTCCTTCGGGGGTGTCTTGTAACAAATCGTTATTTCAAACCTATGTAATAATATAGGTCAATGTGTATTTCTTTTTATAATAATAAAGAGAAATTTTAGCATAATGTGTATATTTACATAATTGACCCTCAAAAATAAATTATTTAACAATCTTGATTGGGATGAAGCAAGTGATAGAGATTGTAACAAGGTTTCCAAAAACATAAAGAACACTAAAATCCGAGTTACAACAAAGAAGTTATGACCAATCGAAAATCCGCGACAAAACCGGCAAAACACTATTCAGTGTAAAAACTGAATTTTCAATAAAAGGCTTTTTAGCCTTAAGAATCTAAATGAAAGTTGTAGTTTATGTTAAACCGAGAACTTTCATAAAAAGAACGGAAAAATCTGACTTCGTATGAGGAAGTTATGATTTTTCTAACTTTCAGTATAGAAGTATACAGCTAAAAACTCGAAATAAAGATCAAGCGATTTTTAGCCGACACAACCTAAACGAGAATTGAAGGTCTCATCGGTACTAGTACAACGGTAAAAAGACAGAGAAAAACGGACGTCGGATAAGAAGTTATGAATTTTTAACGGATTCCCGTCCCGGTCTGTTTAAAATAATAATATTAAAAATAAAGTCACAATTAGTCGACGAAGTCTAAACGAAAGTCGTAGAGTATGATTTTACCTATGCGTGCAAATAAAGAACGCCAAAAACATAGCTCGTATGCGAAAGTTATGATTTTCGCAAGTTTTTTGGCACAAAAATAAAGAAAAATAGAAAAACCGGGCAATTTCGCATGACACGTCATCCTCGCACGTGTCGGCTGCTGATTGGACCGAAACCTTGCGTGGCACCTTCTGATTCGACCAATTCACGGTCCAGTCATCCTCGGACAACCTCGCATGAGACACCCCGGAGATGCCCCTCAGACACCCCCCTTCGCACGTGCCTTCTTCCCATTGGACCGAGGTCCGGTCCAATCCGAGCCTCCCACCTGCGAGCCTGCTGTCCGAAGTAAGCCACTCCTGCGCCACCTATCCAACACGCGTCAGCCTCGCATAGCCTCGGATCCGAGGCTTCGGCCTATATAAGGCATGCGAGGGTTCCAGATTATTTTACACTTTTCACCCCAAAATTTCCTCCTTTTTCATATTTTTCACTTCCACAAACTCATATATAACCCCTAAAGCCCCGGTATCAATTCTCGAACCCTAAGCAAGCCTCGAAGCCCCGAGATTCCCGAGAAGATCACCTCTCTCCTGTCGAAACTCTGCCCGATTTGAGCCGGTTTCTCGACAAATAAACTCCTTTTCGTGAAACGAAACTCTGTCCGATTCACCAACTATCAAGTGAGTACATACCCCCGTATTTTCATAATTTCTACTATTTTAAGGGGGGGAATACAAACATTACACAAGAACTTTGAGTTATAAAATCATGATTTCAAATCATGATAAAACGACATTAAATCATTAAAAATACTCAAAACATTAAACTCTTTTATCATCTTATATTTTTCCCCAAAATTCATGTTTGTATATATATATATATATATATATATATATATATATATATATATATATATATATATATATATATATATATATATATATAACTAAGATTTAAAAGGCTTAGGACTGATAACTCATTCCGGGTCCTTTTCCTTGTTTGGATGTGGGCTTATAGTACCGGTTATTTGTCCGAGTGTCGTTTAAATTTTACATATATATAAAATTGTATATGTATATAAATATAATAGTTATTTCATAAGTTTAACTACCTTTGTAACATGCTGAGCAAGGGATTACATGCAAACATGGTTAAATACACATTCCGAAAGTACATATAAATTATAATAGGTATAATTTATACATAGAACAATAATTCATGATTCAAGTATACTAGAATACACAGTCTTACAAGAAACAAGGGTTTTGATACAGAACAAATCAAGGGTTTACACTTATCAAATACATGTTAGAAATTCTAATTCAAGAACATACTGTCAAAATCATTTATTTTAGAATGATTGGGTTTTGATTCAAGAACATACTATCAATCATTTATTTCAGAATGATTGGGTTTTCATAACTAATATACATATAACGTTTATATACTTTTTATGAGACACGCTATTCAGGTTGTTTAATTCACTTTAGACAACATAGGAAAAGTCCTGACATTATAACCAGAATCTCCAGTCGGGGATCGAAACAAGTGTGTGTAGATCTATATCGGGATTGACAACCCCGCACTCAGGCTGCTAGCTACAGTCAGGCTTACAAGCCGATGAGTGGCAATGGTTATCACCAGTTTAAACGCCCACAAAGCGTTTGTTTCAGTCCATCAGTCATAGTATGGTTATAATAACTCATTAAAAAGATATTAACAATACGTTAGTGCATAAACAACTAAACGAAAGAACACCTTCAAAGTACCAGTTACAGAATACAAAATACAATGGTTCAATAATGTTTTCAATAACAGTTGGTGGAGCCAGACACACTCTCAGTTACAAGTTTTCATAAAGGAATACAAATACAAAACATTGATACAAAGAGAACGGTTTTATGGGAATAAAACTACTTTTCATATACAACAGAAAATATAGGATTTTTTGGAACAAATTACATATACAAGATACAGAGACATCCTTTAAACATAAACACTTATGCACTCACTCAACTTTATGTTGATACTCTCTTTTCAAATTACTTGTATTCTCAGGGAAATAATACACAGGTACTTCCCGAGCTTTTTGAGAAGATGGAGCTATGTTGAGTCATATCTTCTTTTGTATAACTATATTTTGGTTCAATATACAATGATTGAACACGTGTAAATACTTATACCTTTTAAATACAATGGTTCTTTGTACTTTGATTACTATGATGCATATGTTGTGATACTACAATTAAAGTCCTCCACCCCCGGACGTTTCCGTTGTCTGGTTTGGGGGTGTGACAGAATAGTATCAGAGCATTGTTTATAGTGAACTCAGTATATCAATCCATAAAAGATATACAAACTATAAATACATCGGGGAAAGGAGCTCTGACTACAAGTATACTTTTTAAAGATTTAAGTATTTTTATAAGAAGTATACTAACACTCATACCTACAAGTACAATATCACAGTAATAAGAACACACTCATACTTACAAGTACAATATCACAATCATAAGAACTTAAAAGTATTTGGATGTTGAACACTATAGTCAAACCTGGGCAGTTATGTAATCATATCTGGAATTAATATAACCTGATCAACTATATTGATTTGAGATATGACCAACATGTGTTTGGGAGTGATAGTGGTGTTGCGACATGTCTAAAACTTGCCATATACCTACAGAAGAACTATAGAACAGAACACACAGATTAAAATACTACGAAGAGTATTTTACTAACCTTACTTCTAATACAGAACCTATGGCTGAACCCAATTTACCGGGAGACCCCTACAATCCACAGAATGCAGGCTGGATCACAGACTCAGACGAAGAACCCTTTGAGGACAGCGAGTCAAGTGGTACGGATACAGAGCCACAAGTCTGCTACCCTGGGGAGCATCCCCTGAGGCAAGAGGAAGCAGAACCCATACCCGAGTGGGGCCAATACATAAACCATTGGAGTCGACAAGACGGCCAACGCCCTCCTTACGGAATGACACGAGGTTTCTATAACTTCTCTAGAGGAGGAACCGCTGAAAGAGCTCTTCCAGTTATACTAAACCGAATAGCCCGACAATTCAATCAATCAAGGATGTCGATCAATCGGATCCTAGAGGTGAATGCGGCTGCGCAGGCTAACACTGCAGATATCCTTCGTCTTGACGAGATGCAAGATGACACCCAACACCATACTCAAGCCCTTCAAAGGCAACTTAATGCTGTTGAATCAGAGATCAGAGAACTGAGGGAGCATCAAGCTGCCTAAGAAAGGCGCTGGAAAGCGCAAGACGAAGCGGAACCTAGCAATCGTCGTAGAAGTCGCCGCAAGTAGTGTTCACACTACTTCTACTTTCTACCTTCTATATCGAATGTATATACTACTTTTCACGATATGTACAAAACCGAGTATCAATAAAACAATAAGCACTTTACTTCAACCAGAGTTAGTACAATTCTCATAAACATCCTATTCCAAAGTTTTGGATCATAGAAATGTTCCAGTGTTATTTTTCATACTTTCACTACGACCGCGGAAATGTTATTTTCTGTAGGTCGGGTTGATGTCGACACTTTCTCAGTGTTGGGGTATATTATAATCCAGCTTTAAGGTCAAGTTTTTTGGACCTTATACACTTAATATACCAATACAGTCGACATGTACATTCATACTCTTTGAAAAATAACCATTCAATTTCATATTATCCTGTTGCAAGTTGTACTTGTAGTGGATTTCTATTTCCAATTCATTGTGAAATTCATGTTGAATTAAGTGTTTAGTTCAGAGATATCAAATTAATATTCATTCTTGATATCTCACTATCTTTTTATCTATTGACTTTTATAGCAAGAGATGCCTCCTCGTAGAAATCCAAGACATATCAACACCAATGAAGCACCGACGCCACCACCACCACCACCTCCTCAATTCGACCCCGCTATGTTTCAAGCGGTGGTCACGACGGCTGTAGCGGCTGCCATGTCTCATATCCATACTCCTGGTGTTAGTGGGTCGGGAGTTGGTGCACATCCTTCCAACCATGTCGAAAGTCATGGGCATTCGCGAGAATGCACTTATAAGGATTTTTCTAATGCCAAACCCAGGACCTTTAATAGGACTGGGGGAGTTATGGCACTAAGACAATGGATAGAAAAGACAGAAGCAATTTTTGAAATTTGCTCCTGTCCTGAGGGTAGCAAAGTTAAATTTGCTGCTTGTACTTTTTCTGATAGGGCTCTAACGTGGTGGAATGGCCACATTAAGTCACTTACTCTAGTAGTGGCTAACTCCATCAGTTGGGAGAGCCTAAAAGCCATGCTAATGCGGGAATATTGTCTGCGAGGGGAGATACAGAAACTGGAGCAAGAACTATGGGCTCTTACAATGGTTGGTTCTGACATATCAACTTAAACCAGTAGGTTCTGTGATCTGGCAATTCTTTGTCCGGATATGGTTCCTATAGAGAGCAAGAAGATTGAGAGATATATTTGGGGTATGTCGCCCCAAATTCAGTCAAGTATTTTAGCTTCAAAGCCTATTACTTTTGACAGTGCCAAAGAGCTGGCACAATCTCTTATCGACCACAGAGTCAAAATTCTGTAGTTTCTGCTCCAGAACAACCCAAGGAGAACAACAACAACAGCAAGAAGAGGTTGGAACAAGAGGAAGGGAAAAACTCCTATGGAACCTGCAAAGAAGCAACAAGTAGTGGCAGTCCATGCTACTACTGTACCTGCTACCATAACCGCTGCTATACCTGCTGCTGTCCCTAATAACCTTGCACCAGCTAAGCCCAATGCTGGTATCCTCCCTAAATGCAACAAGTGCAATTTTCATCACAACGGAAATTGCCGAGACATACAGTGCCGTAATTGCAATAGGAAAGGGCATACTGCCCGATTCTGTAGAATACCACCCCAACCACTTAACCAAGCACCTGCCGCTGGAGTAGGCCGAGCATGCTACCAATGCGGTGATGTGGGGCATTTCATGAAAGATTGTCCAAAAGCTGGAAATGTCGGTGGAGTTGGGAGGATTTTAGCACTGGGTCATGAAGAAGCGGTGGCAGACCCTGCAGTGGTCACGGGTACGTTCCTTCTCAACAATAATTATGCATGAGTTCTATTTGATTGTGGTGCTGAGAGGAGCTTCGTGAGCCATAATTTTAAACATCTACTAAATCAAAACTCCCAACCACTAAATGAAAAGTTTATAGTAGAAATGGCTAACGGGAAATCTGAATCCACCAATGATATATACATAGGATGTATCCTTACCTTGAATGACTTGTCTTTCCCAATAGAACTTATGCTGGTCTCTATCAAAAGTTTTGACATCATAATAGGTATGGATTGGTTGTGCCCCAACCATGCCGACATCCTATGTTATGAAAGAGCTATTCGTTTGAACTTTCCATCTAACGAAACTCTTATTATCTATGGCGACAAACCTGGAACGAACCTTCGGATCATTTCTTGCATCAAGGCACAAAAGTACCTTCACAAAGACTACTGTGCTTTCTTAGCTCACGTCGTAGACAAAAAGCAAGAAGTAAAGGATATCGCGAGCATTCCAGAGGTTTGCAACTTTCCCGATATCTTTCCCGATGATCTTCCAGGTGTACCTCCTGAACGACAAGTCGAATTCCGAATCGACTTAATTCCTGGAGCTACCCCTGTAGCCAAATCCCCCTATCGTCTTGCACCTTCTAAAATGCAAGAACTATCCAGCCAACTTAACAAACTCCTTAGTAAAGGTTTCATAAGACCAAGCTTCTCACCATGGGGAGCACCAGTTTTGTTCGTAAAGAAGAAGGATGGATCATTCCGCATGTGCATAGACTACCGCGAGCTAAATAAACTTACCATCAAAAATCGATATCCTTTACCGCGCATTCACGATCTGTTCGACCAACTTCAAGGTGCGAACTACTTCTCGAAAATAGACTTAAGATCCGGGTATCACCAGTTACGGATTTTGGAGGAAGACATTCCCAAGACCGCGTTTAGAACTCGTTATGGTCATTACGAGTTTATAGTGATGCCATTCGGATTGACGAATGCACCTGCTGTGTTCATGGATCTAATGAACAGAGTGTGTCGTCCATTCCTGGAAAAATTCGTCATAGTCTTCATCGACGACATCCTTATCTACTCAAGAAGCAAGGAGGAACATGACCTACATCTTCATCAAATATTACAAACCCTTAGGACAGAAAAACTCTATGCGAAGTTTTCAAAGTGTGAGTTTTGGATTAGGAAGGTTGAATTCCTAGGTCACGTGGTCAGTTCAGAAGGAATACACGTGGACCCTTCCAAAATCAAAGCAATTGAAAACTGGCCAGCACCTAAAACACCTACAGAAATCCGTCAATTCTTAGGTCTTGCTGGCTACTATCGCAGATTCATCTAAAATTTCTCCCGAATCTCTAAACCGCTTACCACCCTGACGCAAAAAGGTGTAACTTTCAGTTGGGAAGAGAAGCAAGAAGCAGCATTTCAAACGCTCAAACTAGCCTTGTGCAGTGCACCGATTTTGTCTCTATCCGGAGGGACAGAAGACTTTGTAGTGTACTGCGATGCTTCAAATCAAGGGCTTGGGTGTGTACTTATGCAAAGAGGAAAGGTTATCTCCTACGCCTCACGACAACTTAAGACGCATGAAGTCAACTATACAACACACGACCTTGAACTAGGAGCGGTGGTATTTGCTCTGCAGATCTGGAGACATTACTTATATGGCACGAAATGCACGATATTCACGGACCATAAAAGTCTCCAGCACATCTTTGATTAGAAAGAGTTGAACATGAGACAACGACTATGGGTGGAGCTACTAAACGACTACGAATGTGAAATTCTTTATCACCCTGGTAAAGCAAACGTAGTAGCGGATGCCCTTAGCAGAAAAGAATACTCGGGTCGCCGAGTAAAGTCGTTGACCATGACAATCCATTCACATCTGTCCACACAGATCAAGGAATCTCAACTTGAAGCCTTGAAACCCGAAAACGTGGCAGGTGAAACTCTAAGATGAATGGATAAGAAATTCGGAGTCAGGGATGATGGAGTCTGTTATTTCATGAACCGGATCTGGACACCGAAGTTCGGTGGTTACAGAGATGTGGTTATGAATGAAGCACACAAAACCCGATACTCCATTCATCCAGGATCAGACAAGATGTATCTAGACCTTAAAAAACTATACTGGTGGCCTAACATGAAGGACGAAATCGCTACCTTTGTGGGCAAGTGCCTTACTTGTGCCAAAGTAAAGGTAGAGTACCAGAAACCTTCAGGTTTATTACAACAACCCGAAATCCCTGAATGGAAGTGGGAGCGGATTACAATGGATTTCATAACCAAATTACCCAAGACTTCGGGTGGTTATGATACTATTTGGGTAATCGTCGACAAATTAACCAAATCCGCACACTTCATGCCAATAAAAGAAACCGACAAGATGGAGAAACTAACCAAAACTTACCTCAGGGATATTGTTAGACTGCATGGTGTACCAATATCTATTATTTTGGACCGAGATAGTAGATTCACCTCTCATTTCTGGCAGTCTTTACAAAACTCTTTGGGAACTAGGCTGGACAAGAGTACAGCCTACCATCCACAAACCGACGGACAAAGTGAGAGGACGATTCAAACACTAGAAGACATGTTGCGAGCTTGCGTGATAGACTTTGGAAAAGCATGGGATATTCATTTACCCCTTGTTGAATTCTCTTATAACAATAGTTATCACACTAGCATAAAGGCTGCTCCATTCGAAGCCCTCTATGGCCGCAAGTGCAGATCCCCTCTGTGTTGGGCTGAAGTGGGTGACATGCAACTAGCTAGAGGTCAAACTCCTGACAGTGCTCTCACTGGTCCGGAAATCATTCGAGAAACCACCGACAAAATCGTACAAATTCGGAAGCGACTTAAAGCTTCCAGAGATAGACAGAAAAGCTACGCTGACAAACAGAGAAAACCCTTGGAATTCCAGCTTGGTGACCGCGTCTTGTTAAAGGTCTCACCCTGGAAGGGCATGATACGCTTTGGAAAGCGTGACAAATTGAGTCCAAGGTACATAGGACCCTTCGAAATTCTTGCTAGAATTGGTCCTGTAGCTTACAAACTTCGACTACCCCAAGAACTAAATAACATTCATCCTACCTTCCACGTTTCGAACTTGAAAAAGTGTCTATCCGACGAGACTCTTGTGATCGCACTCGAGGAAATCGAGTTAAACGAGAGCCTCAACTTTGTGGAAGAACCCGTAGAGATTCTAGACAGGGAAGTTAAGAAAACCAAACAAAGTCGTATCCCGATAGTGAAGGTTCGTTGGAATGCAAAACGGGGACCTGAATTCACTTGGGAACGGGAGGATCAAATGAAACAGAAATATCCACATCTATTTCCCTAGTCTATCTGAAATACTTATTTCGGGACGAAATTCTCTCTAACGGGGGGATAATGTAACAAATCGTTATTTCAAACCTATGTAATAATATAGGTCAATGTGTATTTCTTTTTATAATAATAAAGAGAAATTTTAGCATAATGTATATATTTACATAATTGACCCTCAAAAATAAATTATTTAACAATCTCGATTGGGATTAACCAAGTGATAGAGATTGTAACAACGTTTCCAAAAACATAAAGAACACTAAAATCCGAGTTATAACAAAGAAGTTATGACCAATCGAAAATCCGCGACAAAACCGACAAAACACTATTCAGTGTAAAAACTGAATTTTTAATAAAAGGCTTTTTAGCCTTAACAATCTACATGAAAGTTGTAGTTTATGTTAAACCGAGAACTTTCATAAAAAGAACGGAAAAATCTGACTTCGTATAAGGAAGTTATGATTTTTCTAACTTTCAGTATAGAAGTATACAGCTAAAAACTAGAAATAAATATCGAGCGATTTTTAGCCGACACAACCTAAACGAGAATTGAAGGTCTGATCGGTAGTAGTACAACGGTAAAAAGACAGACAAAAACTGACGTCGGATGAAGAAGTTATGAATTTTTAACGGATTCCCGTCCCGATCTGTTTAAAATAATAATATTAAAAATTAAATCAAAATTAGCTGATGAAGTCTAAACGAAAGTCGTAGAGTATGATTTTACCTACGCGTGCATATAAAGAACGCCAAAAACGGAGCTCGTATGCAAAAGTTATGATTTTCGCAAGTTTTTGGCACAAAAATAAAGAAAAATAGAAAAACCGGGCAATTTCGCATGACACGTCATCCTCGCACGTGTCGGCTGCTGATTGGATCAAAGCCTTGCGTGGCACCTTCTGATTCGACCAACTCTGCGGTCCAGTCATCTTCGGACAACCTCGCATTAGACACCCCGGAGATGCCCCTCGGACACCCCCCTTTGCACGTGCCTTCTTCCCATTGGACCGAGGTCCGGTCCAATCCGTGCCTCCCACCTGCGAGCATGCTGTCCGAAGTGAGCCACTCCTTCGCCACCTGTCCGACACACGTCAGCCAGCATAGCCTCGGATTCATGGCTTCGGCCTATATAAGGCATGCGAGGGTTCCATATTATTTTACACTTTTCACCCCAAAATTTCCTCCTCTTTCATATTTTTCACTTCCACAAACTCATATACAACCCCTAAAGCCCCGGTATCAAGTCTCGAACCCTAAGCAAGCCTCGAAGCCCCGGGATTCCCGAGAAGTTCAACTCTCTCCTGTCGAAACTCTGCCCGATTTGAGCCGGTTTCTCGACAAATAAACTCCTTTTCGTGAAACGAAACTCTGTCCGATTCACCACCTATCAAGTGAGTACATACCCCCGTATTTTCATAATTTCTACTGTTTTAAGGGGGGAATACAAACATAACACAAGAACTTTGTGTTATAAAATCATGATTTCAAATCATGATAAAACGACATTAAATCATTAAAAATACTCAAAACATTAAACTCTTTTATCATCTTATATTTTTCCCCAAAATTCATGTATATATATATATATATATATATATATATATATATATATATATATATATGTATATAACTAAGATTTAAAAGGCTTAGGACTGATAACTCATTCCAGGTCCTATTCCTTGTTTGGATGTGGGCTTATAGTAACGGTTATTTGTCCGAGTGTCGTTTAAATTTTACTTACATATAAAATTGTATATGTATATAAATATAATAGTTATTTCATCAGTTTAACTACCTTTGTAACATGCTGAGCAAGGGATTACATGCAAACATGGTTAAATACACATTCAGAAAGTACATATAAATTATAATAGGTATAATTTATACATAGAACAATAATTCATGATTCAAGTATACTAGAATACACAGTCTTACAAGAAACAAGGGTTTTGATACATAACAAATCAAGGGTTTACACTTATCAAATACATGTTAGAAATTCTAATTCAAGAACATACTGTCAATCATTTATTTCAGAATGATTGGGTTTTGATTCAAGAACATACTGTCAATCATTTATTTCAGAATGATTGGGTTTTCATAACTAATATACATGTAACGTTTATATGCTTTTTATGAGACACTCTATTCAGGTTGTTTAATTCACTTTAGACAACATAGGAAAAGTCCTGACATTATAACCAGAATCTCCAGCCGGGGATCGAAACAAGTGTGTGTAGATCTATATCGGGATTGACAACCCCGCACTCAGGCTGCTAGCTACAGTCAGGGTTACAGGCCGATGAGTGGCAATTGTTATCACCAGTTTTAACGCCCACAAAGCGTTTGTTTCAGGCCATCAGTCATAGTATGGTTATAATAACTCATTAAAAAGATATTAACAATACGTTAGTGTATAAACAACTAAACGAAAGAACACCTTCAAAGTACCAGTTTACAGAATACAAAATACAATGGTTCAATACTGTTTTCAATAACAGCTGGTGGAGCCAGGCACACTTTCAGTTACAAGTTTTCATAAAGGAATACAAATACAAAACATTGATACAAAGAGAACGGTTTTATGGGAATAAAACTACTTTTCATATACAACAGAAAATATAGGATTTTTTGGAACAAATTACATATAAAAGATACAGAGACATCCTTTAAACATAAACACTTATGCACTCACTCAACTTTATGTTGATACTCTCTTTTCAAATTACTTGTATTCTCAGGGAAATAATACACATGTACTCCCCGAGCTTTTTGAGAAGATGGAGCTATGTTGAGTCATATCTTCTTGTGTATAACTATATTTTGGTTCAATATACAATGATTGAACACGTGTAAATACTTATACCTTTTAAATACAATGGTTGTTTGTACTTTGATTACTATGATGCATGTGTTGTGATACTACAATTAAAGTCCTCCACCCCCAGACATTTCCGCCGTCTGGTTTGGGGGTGTGACATGTCTTGACTCAAATCGAGGGCTTGAAGGATTTTTACAAGAAAATAGTTTTTTAAAATCTAAGTCAAAGAATTTTAAGAAAGAACGAGGTGTGTGATGCGTGCGACCGACCGAGCTCAAGTAAGTTTTCCCCAAGATACCCATACTTGTTACGTTATGTTATATGATATGATCATGAGGACTGCATGCTAGATTAGGGCTAAGGATCTAGGAAGATGCCTTGTATGCCTGTTATATGATTCTGATAACTGCATGCTAGAATAGAACTGAGGACCTAGGAAGGATGCCTTATATGCCGGTTGTATGAGCTTGTTGAGCTGTATGCTAGGGCTGTTAGTTAACAGTATGAAAGCCTAATTAGGTTATGTTTGATTTGGTCACTCGATGCCCGAATGCTGCTTGCTGTGTGCTATAACGGTTCTGGCTAGCTTTAACTAACTAGTAGGCGAATATGTAACAGTAGTCACAAGCTAGTTAGGGAAAGGTGGTAGGGACTCCTAGTGCAACTGATGGCAGAGAGTAGGTCGGAGGGTGTCATAGGAAAGCCTAGGATGAGATTAGTTGGGAAGTTGTATTAGTAGATAGGGACTTGGTGAAGTCAAGGCAGTTCTTGAGGAATGTACGGATAGATGTGGAAGGTAGTATGGGCCCATACTACTGGAAGCAGAGGAACCGTACTCGAATCAAGGAAGGCTGAGATAGAACCAGGAAACTTGGAGAGTGTGTGAGATCTCTCGAGAGTATGTATGACCCTGACATCATTGTGCTTGTTTTTAGTATGGAGATTACGCGACATGGAGCAGGATCTGGGTCAGGATCAGGGTCAGGCTCGGGTGCAGGATCCGAGCAGGTTGATGAAGGGCTATGCGAGTTCATCGCGTCTGAGATCACGAGAGGTATCCTTGAGGCGACCCCCGTCATTTTCGGGTAGATCAAGGAGGGGATTATTGAGCTGATGAAGGATCGCCTCCGGATAGTCAGGAGTGATTTGGCGTCTAGCCAGTCGAGTACGCGTACACTGTCCTTCAAGGACTTCCAAGGGAGGAGTGCACTGGACGTGCACGGGGTGAAGGACCCCATTGCTGGCAGGATATGGATCGCAAACATTGAGTCTGTGATGAACCAAAGAATCGAGTAATGAATTAATCAGAGTATGAATTCAAGTATGAATGTGAGATTTGAACACAGAATGTAAATATGATCTGTTATGCTCTATTACGCTTTCGAATTCTTTACAGAGTAAAAGAGACAAGTCTGTAAAAGTTCTTATCTACCTCTAGTAAATAACCCTATATATAGGGAACTGAAAGCGTACAAAAAATATACTAAGGCTTTGACACTAACGCTTCGAACCTAAGCGCCTTAGTAAAATACATTACAAAATATTCGAAGAGAACAAAACATACTTCGACTAATGACAACTATTCGACCCTTACAATCTCCCCCTTTGTAATAATAGTCGAAGACTTCAATTTGTAAGAAGTGTGATAGAATACAGCTACACCCTTCGAATCTCTGTATACCAAGAGATAATCTTTTTCAACTCTTTCTTATCTCCTTCATTATTCTTCTTGCAATGATTCATACGAACAATCAAGTTTGTATATTGAGATGTAGAATATCTCTCGACTTCACTTGCTTGAAATAAAAACCGTTTAGACTTTCCAGCTTTGTCTTTTCCTGCGAAGACCAAACCAAAAGGCTTCAGGCAAATTTCACCATCAACATACTTCTTCAAATCCGCCTGAGTCTTCGTAGGAGCCATCAGTGCTTTTATTTCCATTCCCTTGGCAGTAGCTAACTCCACATCTGTTAGTGCCAAGCACTCATAATATTTTTCTATAAAAATCTTGATGTGAGCAACTCTAAGCTTGAATTCATCTGGTTCTGTGTTTTGAAGGAATGAAAAGGATTTATCTTTCAAAAGTAATGCAACTTGTATAAGATCATACAAGTTCATTAATGGAAAATCTGCAACAATGAATTCGCAAATTTTTCCATCTGCCCTGGCAACCACGTATTTAAAATTTTGGACTGTGTTTCCGAAAACTACGTCCCTTTTCATACTTATCACCTTCTTGATTTTGATTAAAGACCACACTTCTTCAGGGGCTTTACCAAGAACAGCATGAAAACGAATTTTCATGTGTGTATCTTCATCTTTCTCTTTAAAATTCCCTTCAGTCTTGAACTGAGGCATGATAAACATCATTTCGTTTATCGGGAAATCCAACTGGCTTGCATCAGTATTTGTAACCAAATAGCTTTGTTTTGGTTTCTTTTCAAACGAATACATGTGATTGAATGCAACCTTGGCCTCGATTGTATCGTAGTTATAGTGTTTCGTTGGATCTCCTTTATTCATTCCCTTCGGATCATTAGCACGCTGAGCCATTATGCTTTGAACTATTCTGAGCTTTTCTATTTCGGCTTCAGCTTCAGCCTTCTTTTCTTCTTTTGACTTTTCCACAAGAATTGATTTTCCTTTATCTTTCATGGCTCGATTATCAATTGTTTCTTTTGGAATCGAACCACTTCCACCAGTCTCCGAAGATTTACCAATTACAATCCCTTTCGAAAAAGTTTTTGTAATGGGTAATGTTGTTACAACTGTTGAAGTCACCATTACTGGCTTTGTTGTTGGGATTTTTGAAGAAAAGACTTTTCCCACAACTTTCACATCCTCACCACTAGCCTTCGACTCTGTAGTTTTTCTTTCTCCCACTTGCACCCCTGTGAAAACAGGCGGGGCATTTGTTGTTGGAAGAAGGCTAGATATGCGAAAGAGAGGGGCAAGTTGCTTGTTGAGAATGGCTTCGAATTTTACAAACTTCTGAGATAAGAATTCAGGAGTAATCAATGAAGAAGACATTGGCCTATTAGAAATCTCCTTTAACTCCTTGAGCAACTTAAGCACCTCCTCAAAGCTTGCATTTTCGAATGTTGAAAGTTGAGTAATTTGAGGACTCAAATTTTCATACAACTTAACAAATCGAGTGACGGCGTCACAAATGATGTCAACCTTTTGATGCAATGACGCATAGTCATGTTGAACAGTTGCTATTGATGGGTTTTCAGAGCATTCTAACACTCCTATGGTGTACATGCAACCCTAGAAACCTTGGATCTATGTTTGACTAAGATACATGCAAATAATTATTTTTCCAAGGTTCTTATCCTAACTAGCATGGCATGGGGTACTTGAATCAAATAAAGCTAGTAGAATTACTTACCTTGTAGTTGTAGTTGATTGCTTGGAGTTTGAGAGCCTAGCACCAATAGTGTGGATGCCTCAAATGGAAGTCACAAAACACCACAAACTTGGATACTTGAGAGAATAGTCACAACCTTTCTTGAAATCGGCCCTCTTAGTTTTCTCACATCAACTAGTGCAATTTCAAGAACCAAGGCCTCCTTTATATAGTGTGGTGGATTATGGTTACATCCATGTAAACCCTAATACCCATGTCTTTTCATTTCCATGAGATCCATGGGTTAAAGCTCCATGGAGTATCCACGGACTTTCCATGCAAGCCTAGCCCATTCCAAATAAGCATTAGCCCACACTATATAAATATAAGAGCACATATTTAATTAGTCATACTTTTGATCTCTAAATTAATTCTAAATTAATTATAGATCAACACTAATTAAATAATATGATTTTATATTAATATATTAGAACTTATAATATATTAATAAATCATAACTTATACTATTCTCAAAAGATTATCCGTAAATTGTTCGGGTGAAGTGCAACTTAAATGGACCATGCCGGGTCGGGTCAAGTACATACCAAATATAGTTATGGACTTAGACACTATATCCAACAGTCTCCCACTTGGATAAGTCTAATAACTATAGTTGCAAGTATGACTTCAGGAACCGATCAACAATCATAGCTCTTTAAACTCTGTTGAACTATGAAGCGCCATTTTAGATAAGTGATAATATAATCCTCTGTTCTAGATATCAGCCGGACAAATACATGGAACATGGTCTTGCTTATTGTCCAGCATTTGTTTCCCGATTTCCGATTTGTTTGACATAGAACTTAACTGAACACATCATCGAGGGGCCTAGATATCGCTTCTAATACTAGAAGAAACAGATAAACTTCGACTCATATGTTTGCTCTACTACTTGTTGAACTACACACAAAATCACGGTTTATAACATCGAGTTACCAATGCATTTTCGTGCAATCAATGCATAACCAACTCATCGGCAACAAATCATATCTCTAGGTTTGAAGACTTATATGATATTACCGTCTCACGATCACTCGAGATAAATTCCATGAAGTGATACAAGTGAGCGTGGGTTGAATCCAATACTCAGAACTTATGAGCACTCATGAGTGATGTAGCCCCGCTTTGTCTAACATCTTAGACCTCTACAAGCCAACCCATGACAGTCATGATTCATATCTACTTCCAACATATGACCGACTGTGGAGAGTTTGAATAATATGATATAAACCATAACATAATTATTTTGGAAGTCAAAACATGCAAAAAGAAATAATAGTAAACGATTGACAAGAGATAGCAACACTTTACTCATAAATAACAGCTTTTATTTATCATCAAATGTCAATTACATTTTACAAATTTCAAGATTATCTAACTTCTAAAACTAATATCATCCTTCAGCCCTATGCTCCGAGCATGCTGGAGATGCTTAGCCCGAGTCAGTCCCTTCATGAGGGGATCTGCTGGGTTCTCATCCGATGATACCCTCTTTGCCACGAGTATTCCTTCTTCTATTCGATGTCTGATGAAGTGATATTTTATGTCAATGTGCTGGATCTCCCATGATCTCTTGGTTCCTTGGCTAAGGCAACCGCACTACTGCTGTCACAGAAAATCTCCATTGGCTCCTTTATAGCTGGTACAACTCCAAGGTCTCCGATGAAGTTCTTTAGCCATATAGCCTCCTTTGCTGCTTCGCTTGCTGCTATATACTCTGATTCACAAGTGGAATAAGCCACTGTCTCCTGCTTGGAACTTTTCCTAGTAATTGCCCCTCCGTTTAGAGTAAAGACCCAGCCCGACTGAGAGCGGAAAATATCCCTGTCAGTCTGAAAGTTAGCATCACTGTACCCTACAACTCTCAAGTCCTCACTGCCACCGAGGGTAAGGACCCAGTCCTTAGTCCTCCGTAGGTACTTGAGGATATTCTTTACCGCAGTCCAATGTGCCTTGCCAGGGTTCCCCTGATACCTGCTAACCATGCTCAAAGCAAAGGATACATCAGGTTGAGTGCACGTCATAGCATACATGATCGATCCTACAGCTGAAGCATAAGGTATTCGACTCATTTCTGCTATCTCAGCCTCAGTACTAGGGCTTTGTGTCTTACTCAATCTGGCGTTACTCTGGATGGGTAACACTCCTTTCTTGGAGTTATGCATGTTGAACCTTTTCAACACTTTGTCCACATAGGTGCTTTGACTAAGTCCAATTAGTCTTTTACTCCTGTTTCTCAAAATCCTTATCCCTAGGATATAGGCAGCTTCTCCAAGGTCCTTCATAGCGAAACACTTCCCAAGCCAGGACTTTACTTCCTGCAGGGTTGGGATGTCATTTCCTATGAGTAGTATGTCATCCACATACAGTACCAAAAAGCTGACTATACTCCCACTAGCCTTGATATAGACACAAGATTCATCTTCACTCCTTGAAAAGCCAAATTCTTTGACTTTCTCATCAAAGCAAAGATTCCATCTGCGAGGTGCTCGAGCTTACACACTCTACTGGGGTACTCTGTACTGACAAAACCCTCTGGCTGAACCATGTAAACATCTTCAGCCAACTTTCCATTAAGGAAAGCGGTTTTGACATCCATTTGCCATATTTCATAATCATGAAATGCAGCAATGGCTAACAGAACCCTAATAGACTTAATCTTGGCCACTGGTGAAAAGGTCTCATCATAATCAACTCCCGGAGTTTGAGAATAACCCTTTGCAACCAGTCGTACCTTATAAGTGTGTACATTACGATCCATGTCGGTCTTCTTCTTGAAGATCCATTTGCACCCAACTATCTTACGATCAGGTACATTGTCAACCAAGTTCCAAACTTGATTGTCATACATGGACTGTATCTCGCTATCCATAGCCTCTTTCCATTTAGCAGCCTCAGGGCCTGCCATGGCTTCCGTGTAGCTGTTAGGCTCATCCAGATTTACCAGTGTGTTGTCACTGATAAGTGTCTCACCTTCTGCAATAATATGAAAACCATAATAATGCTCAGGTGCATTCCTAACTCTGGTGGAACGCCTCAGAGGTATAGATTCTTCAGTCGGCTCAACAGGAGTTTCCTCCTCAGGTTGAGGGCTAGGGTTTGAGGTTCCTTCACCACTTGACTCTTGAATTTCCTCAAGGTCAATTTGCCTCCCACTGTCTCCTTGGCTCATGAATTCTCACTCTCGAAAGAATCCTCTTATTGCTACAAAGACCACATTATCACTGGGTCTGTAGAAGATGTAACCAAAGGATTTCTGTGGGTAGCCGATGAAAATACACCTTTCGCTTCGGGGTTCGCGCTTATCGTGAGTCTCGCGTCTCACGAAAGCCTCGCAACCCCAAATCTTGATGTGGTCTAGATTGGGAACTTTTCCAGTCCACACCTCGTGAGGTGTTTTGGCAACCTTCTTTGTAGGGACTAGATTAAGGATATGGGCGGCAGTCTCTAAGGCATACCCCCAAAATGAGATTGGTAGCGAAGCTCGACTCATCATGGAACGAACCATGTCCAACAAGGTCCGATTGCGCCTCTCAGCTACACCATTCAACTGTGGTGTCCTAGGAGGTGTCAATCGTGAGACAATCCCACATTCCTTAAGATAGTCAAGGAACTCAGTACTAAGATACTCACCACCACGATCGGATCGAAGCATCTTAATGTTCCTGCCCAACTGATTCTCCACTTCTTGCTTAAACTCTTTGAATTTCTCAAAGGTTTCTGACTTATGCTTGATTAGGTAGACATATCCATATCTACTAAAATCATCAGTAAAAGTCACATAGAACCGATTAGCATCTCTTGTGGCAGTTCTGAAGGGTCCACACACATCCGTGTGTATGAGGTCCAACAAACCTTCACCCTTAGCACAAGTGCCAGTAAAAGGTGACTTTGTCATTTTACCAAGCAAACAAGATTCACAACTATCATCTGACTTTAGGTCAAATGACTCCAAGACTCCATCCTTTTGGAGTTGGCCTATGCGTTTCTTGCTTACATGTCCAAGACGACAATGCCATAAGGATGCTTTATCTAAGCTAGTGGAAGAGTTAATACACAATACATTATTTCCTAGATTATCTACAACAGATACAGTTTCATACACGCCATCACAAGGTAATGCTTTAAAATAAAGAACATTATTAAAGAAAGCATCAATACTACCATTATTATTATCAAAATAAAAGGTAAAACCTTGTTTATACAATGCATGAAAGGAAATAACATTTCTTGCCATTTCTGGCGAATAATAACATTTATTCAAATCTAATGTAAACCCACTATTTAGCACTAAGGAATTAACTCCTATCTTGGTGACAGGTGAAGCTTTCCTGTTTCCCATGATCAAGTTTATCTTTCCCTGCTCCACATTCTCACTTCTTTTTAGTCCCTGCAAATCACAACATATGTGAATACCACAACCTGTATCAAGGACCCAAGACTTAGAATGAGGTGAGTTATTAGACAATATAGTGTATATACCCGCATGGTTGGGTTTTACTTTCCCATCCTTCAAATCTTGCTGGTACTGTGGGCAGTTTCGCTTCCAGTGCGACTTTTCATGGCAATAGAAGCATTCAGCCTCATTAGGGTTAGCAGAAGGAGTGACAAAACCTTTATTGGTTTTGCTTGAAGAGGAGCCTTCAAGGGTCTTACCCTTGGTACCCTTATAAGGCTTCTTTCTCTTCTTCCCTTTGCCATGCCCGATTGCCAAGACATTGGCCGCAGTTGAAGTAGGAGTAGGAGTAGTAACAACCGACTTACCCTTTAGACCACTTTCGGCGGTCTTCAAGAGTCCTTGAAGTTTGCTGAGGGTGACTTCTTCCTTGTTCATATGATATGTCATGCGGAATTGATCATAACACGATGGCAAGGAGTGCAAAATGATCTCTATTGCTAACTCCTCAGGGAAGTTCACATTCAGCTTCAGTAAACGGTCCACATACCTTTGCATTTTCTGCATGTGGCCCGTGATGGGTTCACCATCCTTCATTCGGGTTGTTATCATGGAGGAGATTATTTCATATCGCTCTTGACGAGCACTTTGATGGTAGCGGTCCATCAAGTCCTGGTGCATCTGAAAAGGATAATAGTCCTCATAGGACTTTTGGAGCTCTGCTGTCATGGTGGCCATCATGATGCATGCCATTTTTGTAGCATCTCTTTCATGTACCTCATATTCAGCAAGCTCTTCAGGAGTAGCAGTTGGCTCGGGTACCTTCAGCTCCTTGTCGAGAACATATTCTTTGTTCTCATACCGAGTGACCATCCTGATGTTTCTGATCCAATCTGTAAAGTTGGACCCATCAAAGATGACTCTCCCACAAAGATTCATGAGAGAGAATGAGCTAGTAGGGTTTGAGCCAGAAGCATTGTTATTGGAAGACATCTGAAAAGAAGAGGGAATGGATTAGATTAGATATAGAGATAGTCCTTAACAAAACACCCAAATGTAATATTAAGGCTAGGACCCAACACTATATTTTATAACTTAGAAGAGGGATGCCGTAATCTAAGCTATAAGATATTTGAAGGTAGGTGAATGACGATTCACCAATTTCCACCATGAAAAACGAAATATTTAATTAGGTTTTAATTGGTTTAGAAACTCCTAGATTCTTTCGGATTCATTGAACTTTCTTCAATGGCATGTTTCAATCTCGAGTGTGCCCTTCAAGTTTTGTGACTGGGATGCCGAGGATCACAAAACAAGGTGTGAAGTAACCATGCAAATTACTTGGTACCCTTAATGTATTACCCCTGAATTGATGTGCCGGTAAACCACACACGCTCCATCGATACTATGATAAACATTAAGTCACCCTTTACCTACATTGTTAAGTTCAAGTTAGTGTGCCGGTTAACCACACACGCTCCACTAACGACTTAAACAAAGTGTAAAGTGTAATTTCATGGATTAGCACCTTATTCACATTTTCCTAAAATAACTAAGATTGGGAATTCAATAAAGTTTAGTTACTTTAGTATTATTATTATACTTTTAATGAGAATTTATAAGTCCTTGTCCTACCCGTTCGGCTAACGACCCTCCACCGATCAAGGAAGCGGTGGGTGAGAGTGGACACCCATTAAGTTGCCATTTTATAGGCCATGGACTTTCCATGCAAGCCTAGCCCATTCCAAATAAGCATTAGCCCACACTATATAAATACAAGAGCCCATATTTAATTAGTCATACTTTTGATCTCTAAATTAATTCTAAATTAATTATAGATCAACACTAATTAAATAATATGATTTTATATTAATATATTAGAACTTATAATATATTAATAAATCATAACTTATACTATTCTCAAAAGATTATCCATAAATTGTTCGGGTGAAGTGCAACCCAAATGGACCGTGCCGGGTCGGGTCAAGTACATACCAAATATAGTTATGGACTTAGACACTATATCCAACAACTATTTCTCTTTTCATATCTTCACGAAGTTCGTGAATTTGCAAGTTGACATCCTCTCTAACTTTCTTCACATCTTGAATAAACAGAACATGTCTTTCCTTGTCAACATTCTTCAACTCTCTCAGGTCACCAGTAAACTTCGAACTCTGAGAATTAATCCGAATTTCATTGTTTTGATCATTATGATCAATCTTCTCCAAGAGTCGAAATTCAGAATCTTTAAGCATCCCCGATACTTGACTGATGATTCTGGATTCAAATACCTTCAGCAATGATTCAACTTCAAGACTTGAAACAGACGAACCAACCCCTAGATCTGCTTGGGATTGAATGACAGAATTCAACTTTTGATTTAAAATCTTGAACTGCTTCATGGTCATCAGCATGTGATCTGGAAACTGTTCTTCGTCTTCATGAAATTCCAATTCATCAAACATTCCTCCAAACCCCTCATTATCAGTTTCTGTCTCCATAAAAACAGTTTCTTGAATAGGAGAAGTTGGTTTGGGTGTGTCAGTGGACTGAGAAGAAAAAAAAGAAGTGAAGGGTTGATTGATAATGTGTTCGAATGTAGGTGAATCTGTTGTTGAAGTAGGAAGAGCAAAAGTAGATGGACCTGTAGCTTCATTCTTCGAACCTCCTTCACCCATATTGACATGTGCATCCGTATCAGATACGTGTGCAGGGATGCCTGAAGTTCGAACCTCCTCAGGAACTGATTTGGCAATCGAATCTTCGGGTGGTTTGACAACAGTCTGCTCAGGAGTAGAAGTTTCTGTGATAATATTAAACTCTAGAGTTTATGGAATTCTTTCACCTTCATCCTCAGTTGACTCAGTAGACATCACAAGTTTGCGAGTCTTCTTCTTCTTATTCGACAAACATTTTGCCATATCTTCAACCCTTCGTTTCTTTGACACAGGAGAAACATGTGTTGGCACTTCCCTAATTAAAACGCCTTGATGACTGATTTGAGGCTTTCGAATCATTTGTTGTGTGGGAGACTTGCGTTTATGGGAAGACTTCATTTTAATTCTTCGAAACATTCTAGTCTTCGAAGGAATGATAACATTTGCTTGTGTTTCCTCAAGAATGGACTCAACCACTTGAGTCTCAGCAACAGATAATTCAACCGTTTCAGCCTTCTTCTTGGGAGATTTCGAAGATTTTGACTCAATTTCAATCTTCTTCGTCTTCTTGGATTTCGTATCTTCTCTATCCAATAATACACCAGTTTCAATTGTAGTATCGATAGTCTGCAAATATGCCACCAAAACAGAGTTCAAAGGATCAACTCTTTTAAGCATTGCATCGGGAATACGAGCCACTGATGGAAAAATATCAGCATTGTCTGTAACATCCTTCGGATAGTGGTATGGTTGAAAAACTGCTCTTTCTTCATCATCGGGTACTAAAACACCTTCCTTATTGTAGAAATGTTGCAAGATCAAGCTCCAATATCTTGCACACGAAATGCCATGAATAGCATTCGTATGTTCTACTCCTTTTTGAAACTCTTTCCATAACTGAGTAGAATAGTCCACTTGAATATCATAATATATGCCAGCAACCATGGCATAAACTTCCATCCTTCCTTTATCAAGACCAGTGGATCGCCCAGTCAGACATCTTAGAAAAAATCCAAATAAGAAATTCCATATTCTTGGAAGTCCACATTTCTTAAAATCACTAATCTTGGACAATGGTGGCTGATATCCCATCTCATTGAACATGTGAACGATTTGTGGAAAAGTACATGAAACATATGGAGGCAAATTCGGAATATGAGGCAAATTCGGAATATCAAGAATTTGACAGAATAGTTTCTTGGTTAGCCTGACCTTTTTATCGTTCACCAGATGAAACGTAATCGTATCGGATGCTTTGTTGTATGTTGCAGTCGATCCTGCTTGAGAAAGCCAGGACAATGGAACAGAGAAAGAGTTGAACATTGCTTTAGCCAAAACCGAGTTCTTCAAAGCAACTATGAGCATCTTTAATTCTTCCGGATACTGAGAAACTTCACCCTCCAAGTAGTAGTTTGTTGCTTGAATCTTCATTAATGGTAATGAAGAGGCATCTTCAGTTGTATGAGAATCAACATGAGCAGAAGTCGCCATTGTTAGGGTTTGAAGAAGATGATGAATAGAAAATTTTGGGAAATTTGCTTTTTGATCGTGTAAACGGACAATGAACCCTTGAATCCCCTTTTATATGTAACCCTGAAATTTGAATTTGAAGCAGGATGTGTATCTAATGAAATCCGACGTGGCATCTTGAAAGTCGGACCATTACTGCTGAAAAGTAGCCATGCGTCAAAAAGTAGTTGTCACATCACCTTGAAAACCGGAAAGAATACCATACGTCATTTAAAAACAGCCTGTCTTGTGATCACCAATAGTATTGTAACCGTCAGAACCGTTCGAATGGAAGCAAGGCTCTTTCACTTTTGGGATGAAAAGCGAAGTCATACGCCAGAAGTTCAAAATCATCAGCCTCAGTTGGTATTACTCAGAACCTCAAGGATTTCGTGAGTGCTGTGTTTGAAAGAATAGAGACGTGAAACAAATATAAGAAAAATATGGGATATTGTGATGTCAAATCATTGACACAAAAGCAGATTAAATGTCGGGCAAAGATTACTTCATTAATCATTAAGAGAAATGATCAATAGCTTGTGTGGGTTCCCGTGAATTACAATCGAATACTTGTTGATAAGTATCGAAGGGCTTCTTTTATAATGTTTCGTAGGTAGTTTAAAAATTTTCGTTACATGTCATCCTAAACATAAGGTGAGAAATTGTAACAGAAATTACTTGTTTGACCAGTGTAGTCAGTGACAAGTTTGCTTTGAAAATTTTTGATATGACTAGGATATTTGAATGAAACTCACACGGAAATCATATTCAAGAAAAAAATTTATATGCTGGATCTTGTTGGGTAACAAACATCGTGGGTTTCGAATGTTTGATCAAGACCACTCATTCGAAATGAATATGATTTGGAGTTTCGAATTTTGGTACAGAAACAAAAGTTTCGTGAAAATCTGGAACTGAGTTCCCCGTCAATTCCTTAAAAGTTAATGATAATTGGGTTTCACTTTCATCACGGTCTCATGATGTCAGATCATTAACACAGACTTTTGATATATCTAAGTCTCGATGGGTTTGATCAGAGACCTCTCGGACATATGTCTTCGTGTGTGATCGTGAAAGAATTTAATAGATGAAAAAGATTGATGTAAGACACGAAAAGTACCTCTGTTATATTTGGACCAAACAGTAAACTCTTAACTCATTTTGAGAAGAGTAAGGTAGCTCAGAGACTAATGTGAATATATGCCTGATTGGGAAGAAATCTTCGTATGAATAATTTCATTAAGGCTTTCGTACACACACATTGAGTCATGGAGGCTTTGGTCAACATGCAGCAGCATGCTTCTAGGGACAACCTAACTAGTGCGAAAGATGAAAATTTTATCAATTCATACGAAAAATGTACCTTACCCTAGTACTGCAAAGATAATCCCTTTTTGTACCGTCATGATAATCTGCAACAAAATAATAAAAAGAAGTAAGAATTAAAATATTTTTGTTGTTTTGAATTTTTCGAAAATAAAGACAAAATAAACGAAAATCTTTTTGTATTTTTGGAAATTTTCGAAAATTAAATGACAAAACAAAAGAAAATCTTTTTGGATTTTTGAAATTTTCGAAAAGTAAATGACAAAAATAAAAGAAAATCTTTTTGGATTTTTGATTTTTCGAAAATAAAGACAAAACAAACGAAAATCTTTTTGTATTTTGGAAATTTTCGAAAATTAAATAACAAAACAAAAGAAAATCTTTTTGGATTTTTGAATTTTCGAAAAATAAAAAAAATATACTGTACTTGTTGCAAACACATGAAATTTTGTCATTCCTTTATTATTGACAAATGTACGAATTCGAAGGGGTCGAAGCGTTGATTATGAACAGTAACCTCTGAATGCTGAATGACTTTGCTTTATCTTTTATTCAGCGCCTCTGATTCATTCCTTGTCAACCATCATTCTCCTTTTTCGCATGGAACAGAATTTCCATCGATCATTCCAAGCCCTTCTATTATTCTCACAAGGGATTTTTCATCTAAAGGTTTCGTGAATATATCAGCTAACTGATCAGTTGTTTTCACGAAATGTACTTCAATATTTCCATCCTCCACGTGATCTTTAATGAAATGATAACGAAGAGCTATATGTTTAGTCTTCGAATGCTGCACAGGATTATGACAAATTCGTATTGCACTTTGAGAATCACAATATAATGGAATCTTTTCCATATTTATTGCATAATCACGCAATTGACTTTGGATCCATATTATTTGCAAAGTGCAAGCAGCAGCAGCCACATATTCTGCTTCAGCTGTTGAAATTGATACGCATGTTTCCTTTTTCGACTGCCAGCTCACCAATTTGCCATCAAGAAATTGACAGCCACCACTTGTGCTTTTTCGATCAAGATTACAACCACCCAAAGTCAGCATCCGAATATGCTTGTACAAAAAACCCAGTGTTCGAAGGATACCACAATCCTAACGAAATTGTTCCTTTAAGATAACGAAAGATATTCTTCACAGCAGTGAGATGTGGTTCTCGTGGATTAGACTGATACCTTGCAGAATTACACACAGAAAACATGATATCAGGTCTACTAGCTGTGAGATAAAGTAATGAACCAATCATGCTTCTATATAAAGTTATGTCAATAGCATGTTTATCTAACGACGGTGTTAGCTTGATGCCCATTGCCATTGGAACTCGTAACTTCGTGCTATTCGTCAGTCCAAAATTTTCCAGCAGATTCTTTGTATATTTTTCTTGATTGATAAAAATTCCTTCTCTGTTTTGACGAATATTCAAACCAAGAAAATTATTGATTTTTTCCATCATGCTCATTTCGAACTTATTGATTTTTCTTGATTGATAAAAATTCCTTCTCTGGGGGTTGTTCTACGTATACTGTTTCTTCAAGCTCTCCATTTAGAAATGCACACTTCACGTCCATTTGATAAACATCAAAGTCCTTGTGAGCTGCATAAGCCAGAAATATACGAACCGCCTCGAGTCTTGCGACAGGGGCAAAAGTTTCTTCATAGTCGATTCCTTCTTGTTGTGAATATCCTTTGACAACAAGTCTGGCTTTGTTTCGAACAATATTTCCATCTTTGTCGGTTTTATTTTTGTAAATCCATTTTAACCCGACAATCGAAACATTTTCAGGTTTAGGAATTAATCTCCAAACCTTGTTTCGTTCGAATTCAGACAATTCAGATTGCATTGCAACAACCCAATATGAGTGTTCCATTGCAATCTTAACTATTTTTGGTTCAATTTTAGAGATGAAAACATTGAACATGCAAAATTCTTGATGAGTATTCAATACCTCATTCTTTGCACGAATTTGAGCTCTTGTTAAAACTCCCTCTTGTAGATTCCCATTTACTTGATCCTTCGGATGATCTTTTGTCCATTTTTCCATTGGAGGATATGCTGGATCAAATTCCAAAGGTGCATCTTCGTATATATCATCGTGTTCTGAGCCTACAATTGAACAAGCATCATCAAAATCATTATTATCTTCAATATTTTCTGAATGCTCCCCCTCAACATCATCATTCATCCTTTCTTTCTCCCCCTCGAAAGAATGTTGTTCGTCATCTAATGAATTTGAATCCAAGTGCTCCCCCTCCACTGGATGGTGTTGCATACTTTTGCCAATTTCTGGAGAATTTGATGTTGATGAATCATTATGCTTTGATAGTTCAGAGATATGATTATCACTTGCATTGATTTCAGCATCAACAACATGATCTGAAATTCCAAAAATTAAATCATAATCAATATCTAATGGTTGTGAGGATTCAGATTCATGTTGTATGTTTTTCAGAATTGGATGATTTTCAAACTGAGTTGTTGTTTGTTTAATGTAGTAATCATCAAATGTAAGATTAAAAGTTTCTTCAACTTGTCGTGTTCTTTTATTCAACACACGATATGCAACTGAATTATGCGAATATCCCAAGAAAATCCCTTCATCTGCTTTTGCTTGAAATTTCATAAGATTATCCTTGAGATTCATAATGAAGCACCTGCATCCAAAAACATGGAAAAATTTGACGTTAGGTTTTCGATTGTTGAGAATTTCATATGGAGTAATATTAAATCGACGATGAATGAAGGATCTGTTTTGAGTAAAACATGCAGTTGAAACTGCTTCAGCCCAAAGGTATTGTGGAAGATTCGCATATGTCAACATAGTCCTTGCCGCTTCGCATAGAGACCTATTTCTTCGTTCAACAACACCATTTTGTTGTGGTGTGTATGGAGATGAGAAGTTATGCGAAATCCCTTTGTCTACCAAAAATGAATCAAGAACATTGTTCTTAAATTCAGTTCCATGATCACTCTTAATTTTTTGAACAATCTTCTTCAATGTCGTTTCCATTTTTTTGATAAAATCAATCATGATTTTTGCAACTTCGGATTTAAGCCTGAGAAAATAAACCCACGTAAATCTGGAAAAGTCATCGACAATAACTAAAATATACCGTTTCTTGTTGAGAGTTGAAACAGTCGAAGGACCACACAAATCAATATGTAAAAGCTCCATAGGTGCAACAATTTTCGAATCTATTGTTATTGGATGACCTTGTTTATGTTCCTTGCCAACTTCACAAGCTGCACATAAAGAATCATTGTCAAATTTAAGTACAGGTAAACCTCTTACCAAATCTTGTACCACAAGTTTATTGATGTTTCGAAAATTGAGATGAGAAAGTCTTCGATGCCAGAGCCAACTTAAGTCTGATGTTGCTTTCGAAAGAAGACATATAGCAGGTTTCCCTACTATCGGATTGATATCCAAAGTGAACATGTCACCCTTCCTTTTGCATTTCAGTAATACTTCTTTTGTTTTGACATTCGAAATTACACTCCCTTCTTCGTTAAAAAGAACTTGATTGCCAGTGCCCATAACAAGTTGAGAAACACTTATCAAGTTATGTTGAAGACCTTCAACATATGCAACACGATTCACTGTGAATTGTCCATTTGTGATCTTCCCATATCCTTTGACTTGGCATTTTTTATTGTTCCCAAACTTCACTACTCCAGCATTTTTGAGACTTCGAAAATCTCGTAAATTCTCCTTCTTCCCAGTCATGTGACGAGAGCAACCACTATCGATGTACCATTTGTTATCATATTTCTCGTCACATAGTACCTACAATCAATTGAAAATTTTAGGTACCCAAGGCTTTTTGGGTCCTTGGAAATTAGATTTCAATTTTGAATGTAATGAAGAACTTTTAACCCAATCACAAACTTTGGTTTTGAGACTATCAATTATGTTTACTTCTTCATTTAAAGGAACCGAAACATAAGTGTTTGATGGTTTCGAATGTTCACTGACATTACCCTTCGAATTCTGAGTTTGTGAATGAACATTCTTTGCTTTTATTACTGGTTTCCAAGCTTTGACTGAAATGTTCGAATCCTTAGAAGATGAACTTCCATTTGATGAAGTATTCACATATTTTTCATATGCATCGTGAATTTGCTGCTTTGAATATTTATTTGACTGATACATCTTTCCTTTGCCTTCAAGCCAATGATCAATGTTCTTCCTTGAAGTCATTCCTTTTTCTCGTGAAGTTTTCATTGTTTCTTTCTTCGTCTGATTAGGAAAATTTGGCTTTTGAGGAACAAAATCAACTTTTGATTTTGTTATAAAAGATTGACTATAAGACGTATCAACTGTTGATTTAAAATGTTGACGTTGAAAAAATTTTTGATTTGAATTTGATGTGTTTGAAAATTTTGGTTTAGAAACATTCGAAAACTTTGTTTGATTATTCACTTCAGACCTTGAATGTGTTGTTTGAGAGAAAAGTTGTCTTTTGGTTGACAAAGAGGGATTTTTAGCTTTGAAAACATTTTTGGGTGATTGTGATTCAGACATCTTTTGAGACTCAACATTCTGCCAAAATATTTTCTTTCTTGCTTGTGTTTTTGAAACGTTGTTTTCCTTCGAAAATTTGTCAATTTGGTCTTTAAATTCCTTAGAGTTTAGTTTGACAACCTTTTCATTTTCCTTTACAACTTGTTTTGAAAATTCTTTTTCAATTTTTGTTTTTTCAACCCATTGTCTTTGTGGCTTTTGACGTTGAAATACATATGAATTCTTTGTTAAGTTGTTTTCAACTCTGCTTTGATTTGCGAAAAAACCTTCGTCAGTTGTTTTTGAATTATCCTCTTCAACCAACTTCTTTAATTTTGGTTTGATATTTTCAACATTACTAGTAGTTACGAAAACTTGATTTGGAAAAATGACATCATCTGTGCATTTGAAATTTGGATAAACCACTGTATTCGTTTCAAGATAATGTTCACCTTTTTCATTAATTATTTTTTCAAACTTTTGTGTATCACCATACACTTGATCAACCACCATTCGAGGAGTTTCTTCTCCTTTTGTAAATTTCTTTTCCTTCGAAATTTTCTCTTCATCTTCATCATCACTATCATCAGTTTGGCTGTCTTTGGGATCCACGAAGTTCATATCACTAACTTTTGAAGTTGAGGGTATATCAGTTTCATTTTCAACCATCAAATCCTTAACTTTTTCTTTCCCTTTAGATGTTAAAGCAACATTAACAACAGACAACTGAGAACAATCAACATCTTCTAGTTCACTAATTTCACTAATATTGTCAGAATTATCTTCAATATCAGCAAAATTAGATTGAGAATCAGATGTTGAATTCTCAGTCTTTTTCAAAATTTGAATTTGTTCAGATTTAGTCAAAGTATCATTCACGATGTTAACTAATTCTTTCGCATCAAGACATTCATCAATTTTGACAATTCCATATTTATATCTATCATCAGGAACTTTGTCAAAATCAGTTATTATCTGCTCACAATCATACGAAATATTATCTACCTTAGCTCTTTCGAATGCTAGAAAAGGTAGTAATTTTCTATGTTGCTCTTTACTTATGTCACTTGAATGATGTAAATCAGTTAATTTGCCATATAGTCTTTTCGCAGAATTACAGTAAATTTTTCTTTGTGCTAGTAAAAGTTTAACTTCACTCGTTAAAGAATCTCTATCACACATAATGTTTGTTATTTGTAATTCCATACATTCAATTTTGCTTATTTTCGAATCTAATCTCTTTTTGGTCTCTAACAACTCCATGGACAATTTGTTGGCCTCATTACTAGCAGACACAACAATTGAATCAAAATAAGTAACCGTCTCATCAAAAGATATTAGTTCAGAATCATAAGCATGAGTAGGAATATTAAAATATTCGAGAATTTTACGTACCTTTGTAGTCATTGGAGATTTGTCAGCATCTTTGGATACGAAGCATCGTCCCCTCACTTCGAATTCCTCATCCTCTGAGTGTTCCTCCATTTTCGCATACAATGCCCCATGTGTCGGATTCCTCATTTTCTCATCGTCTGATCCAGATGACCAGATTTGATACGTTCCATCTTCATCCTCATCCTCACCATTTGCAACCAATGACAAATTCTTTGCTTTAGCACGAACCACCTCCAGCTTCTCTGCATAGTATGCCTCATCCTTGACTTTATTCTTCCTCTCATCCTTCTTTCGAAGCATACAGTCATTTGCAAGATGATTCGCACTGTTGCAATAATGACAATCTATTCCTGCATCACCTTTCAACTTCTTCTCACTCTTTCCTTCAACTATCTTCGAATCTTGCTTCTCCACTTTCTTTTTCTCCTCAACAACATTTTTACTCACAGAATTTCCCTTCACCTCAACAAGCTTAGTCTTCGAATTGAACGGCTTTTTGAAAAATTTCTTGACACGATTATTCGAGTAAAATGCTATTGCTTCATCATCCAAATTCATGATGAATCCTTCTTCTTCCTCAGAATCTGTGACACCCAAATTTTTGCAAAAATTTTAAACTTTTAAAACGCATCTTAAATTAAATTAAAACAACTGAAATAGTCATAACATCATCCATCAACTTAATAATCATATAAAATAAGTGCGGAAGTAATAATAATAATAAGGTCCCAACAAAAATAACTAGTAGCGATGTCCCGGTGCTCCATGTCAAGCCTTAGCCTCTTTAATCTTAACACCTGAAAAGTTATAAGGGAAACCGTAAGCACAAAGCTTAGTGAATTCAAACACAGACATTGTACTAACATTCATATTTACTAACCCTAATCCATTTTCCATTTATAATTATATGATAAGGGCAAAGAACGAATCAATGCCTATAATACAAGAAGGACTTGTAGGTTTGAACCGCACCGGGAAGATCCCGTATCATTTGGCCCTAATCACCGCACCTCATGATGAGTATTACGTTGGTGATATTACCTACCCACCGCACCGGTAAATCTGTATCCTTTGGTGGTGTCCCCATATCCATAATTAGTTACATACAGTGCACATGTACGAATTAAAACAATGGTTATATAGCATGTCTTTATAATAAATTCAAATAATCACACACGAGCTAACTAGAAAACGCAAACATCAATACAACGGTGTGAGAGAACTCACCTTGAGTGAGTAGTAAGGATACCTAACAATCAAATAATGCTACCAAGCTTGAGCAAACTTCAAAACCTCACCTAAGAAGGACTAAAGGTTAGAAAGGAGAAGTAATGAAGCTATGAGTTGAGAAAAGAGTAATCACAGCAAGGTCTCTAAAACAGACCTGCTGTTCAAAACGGATTTACTCCAAAATCTAAAACAGAAACATAGCTTTAACTAAATTTTATAGGAAACTATGATTGCTCAGGATTCCACAACTATAAAGAACTCATTCTAACTCCAAAAGATGAATTAAATATGAATTTTACAAAATGGTGTATCACTTCTGTCTCCAACAATACAGTCAAGTGATGTTGGCCAATTCTACCCAACTTGTGAGTAGAATTCGTCCAAACCAAAATTAAGAGAAGTAAAGGACATACAAATGAAAGTGTCAGAGTTGGAATTTAATGAAAAACATCTCTCAAACGCCAGATATAAAATTCACATTGTGGACAATCACAGCACTAGCAAAAGCTAGTGACTGCCCACTGATCTGGAGTGTGGATCCATTTTAACCAATTTATAATTGGAAATAACACCCCATCTGCTCCCGATCTTAAATTTATAATATAAGAAACATATAGAAACTTGGAATCAGTCTGGATCCTTTTTCAAGCCTTAGAAATGATGAAAACAAAATGACATATCAGAACAGACCCGGATCAGACCTAACAGCAAAGATGCCATTCTTTCCCATAGATAAAGTCCTTATCAGTGAGGTTGGCCTGCTTAAGAAAGTTAGCCAACTCAATTTGTAAACTTTTGGAACTGGTTTGGAGTCCATTTGAGTTCTAGAGCTCAAGATATGAATTTTACAAAATGACTATAGATCTGATGGAAAACAGAATCGTAGGCACCCGTGATTCCTTTTTGGCTTATCCATCCTTCTCCCTTTGAAACACATTTTAAGATGTGTTCATCATCCCAACTTTAGTCCCCATGATCATGGTGGTACTAAAAAGGGTTAGGTATCATTAGGATTTCATTTTGCCACAAGATTGTAATAATAATCAACATGAAAATGAACATAAAGCACATAAAATCACCATTCTCCCTTTTAGGGTTTCCACGATCTTTTGCCACATGTAATCCCCTAGATCCATCATCCACCATATATAGGGTGAAGATAGGATCTTGAGATGATGTATAACATACAATTACAAATCAAATAGGAAGGAGAAGAAGTGAAGATGAAATCATAAAACTAGAACAAGGTTATGAATCAAGTTGTAAGAAATGATAAGGAGGTTCATACCAATACGAATCAAGGCTGGAAATGAACAAGAATTAAGCTCCAAACAACAGCCCCTTGGCTGCTCTTGATCCCAAAGAGAGAGAGGACGATTTGAGAGAGAGATGGAGGGTTTAGAGTGTTTTTCTTGTGTGTGTTCCAAATGACTCAATTAACACATTAAGTACTATTTACTAGATGGACTTGCAAATAGGCCCATAGCCCATGGACTTCAATAAAAGGAGTTTACAAGATGATCAAAAGAGTCCAATAACATAAGAAATCAGACATTGGTTAAATAAATTAACCCAAGGTTATAAGGATAATTAAATTAAAATAACCAAACGTACCGAGAAAAACCGGGGCGTTACAGAATCACCATTCTCAGCTTCTCTTTCCGAAATTTTTGACACAAGAGCTAATGGACCTCCCAAATTCAACTTCGATTCCTCAGTAATTTCATTTACTTCAACTTCGTCTGTTTTCAACTGATTGTACAAATAATTGAGAGTTGATGTATCAAAACTTTGCTGATTCTTTACCATCATACTCACACTCCTCCACTCTTTTCGAAGCCCCATTACAAAGATGAGATTGAATTCCATTGAAGTGCTGGTAATTCCATAGCGATTGCATCGATAGATTAGCTCATTCAGACGATCATAGTAAACTTCAATTGTTTCTCCTTCTTTTTGTTTGAAGTCTTTCAGCTCAACCAAACATTGTTTAACTGAATTGATTTTTGTCTTCTCACTTCCTTGAAGTTTATCTTTCAAATTGTTCCAGATTTCCTTTGCAGTTGTACAACTCCTAATGTAATTGTACACAACTGGAGGTAAAGCACCTCGTAATTCCCTCATACACCTTTTTTCCAATTTCTTCAGACGATCACCTTGATTATCAACACCAGAACTTGTGGAAGAAGATCCGATTGGTTGAACATTCACTAGAACATTAATATTTCCAGTGATACATGTCCATAATTCTTCATCAAGACCATTCAGATAATCCTGCATCCGATCAGCCCACTGATCATAGTATTCAGGGATTAGCATTGGAATTTTGGTTGATGAACCTAGCAGATGAGAAAACGACGTCATTGAATTGAGATTGAAACTCGCTATTGTTGTACGGAAGAAGATTTTCAGAAGTTTGAAAAGATTTCAGAATTTGAAAACAAACTAGATGAATCAAATTGAATTGATGAGAATAACACTCGATTCAACAATTTAAATGCAGAATCGAATAACAGACTAAGATCTAGACAATTTTTCACTTTCAAAAAGTACGGAAACTTTTGAATCAAAAATTGATTCAAAAACTTTTTGAACAGCGTGAAAATCAGATCAGAGATATGATTCCTGCTCTGATACCAATTGATGAACCAAAGAATCAAGTAATGAATTAATCAGAGTATGAATTCAAGTATGAATGTGATATTTGAACACAAAATGTAAATATGATATGTTATGCTCTATTACGCTTTCGAATTCTTTACAGAGTAAAAGAGACAAGTCTGTAAAAGTTCTTATCTACCTCTAGTAAATAACCCTATATATAGGGAACTGAAAGCGTACAAAACATATACTAAGGCTTTGACACTAACGCTTCGAACATAAGCGCCTTACTAAAATACATTACAAAATATTCGAAGAGAACAAAACATACTTCGACTAATTACAACTATTTGACCCTTACAGTCTGCACAGTTGACGAGCTTCTGCCCGGAGGGGTCGAAGGTCCGCTTTGTTGCAGGTTGTTTGAGGGACAGAGCTAGGGATTGGTGGGATTCAGTCGGTGACTCGCTGGGAGCCCCAACCATTGAGGCTATGACTTGGTCAGACTTTGTGACCAGGTTCATGGCTGAGTTTGTGCCAGCTGTGGAGCTTCAACAGCCGGCGAGGGAGTTTCTTGACATGAGACAGACGACCGAGACAGTGGCAGAGATCACTGCCAAGTTTAGGGAGAGGGACTTGTTGGTACCTCAGTATGCGGGGGATGAGGAGATGCGGAAGACCCGCTACCATGATATGTTGAGGGCTGATATCCGGGAGCATGTCAGCTATTCAGCTTGCCCGACCCTGGAGTACATGATTGCCAGGGCGCGGGAGAGGGAGATTGGTTTTGAGAACCTCAAGAAGAGGAAGGCAGAGACTGAGCATGTTATGGGGGTTTCGGGGAAGAAACCCAAGGGATCCGACATTAGGTCGAAGGGCTAGTCGGGCTAGAGCCGCTGCAGGAAATGCGACAAGTCGCACGAGGGAGCTTGCAGAGCGGGATCGTCAGGCTGCTACAAGTGCGGCAAGATGGGGCACTTTGGCAGGGATTGTACTGCCCCCGCTCCCACAGTTCAGACATCAGACCTGATTTGCTTCCATTACAATCAGAGGGGCCATAAAAAGGCTAATTGCCCTAGATTGACAGCAGCAGTAGCTGCGCCAATGGTGGTGCCGACTCCAGCGACTGCATGAGTTACAAATGGCCAGAAGGTCAAGGCGGTGTGGAGCCGAGCATTTCAGCTGACAGCCGAGAAGACATGCGCTGCACCCGATGTGGTGACGGGTATGATTTCTTCTCTCTAATCTTTTATGATATGTCACTATGATTTTGATATGTTATATATATGTGCTCTGTTTAGGATCGTTCCATGTGAACGGTATTCCAGTTCAGGTGTTGTTTGATTTGGGTGCTACCCGATCGTTTGTCTCTCTTTCGGTTAGCAAGAGGTTTCCTGAGTCCTCGGGCACGTTGGATTGCCCTCTAGAGGTCGAGATTGTGGACAATCGGTCAGTACGAGCATCGGAGGTTTTCAGAGATTGTGTTTTGAGATTGTTCGAGGAGCGCTACCTGGTAGACTTGGTTCCATTACGTTGCAGGGGAACAAGGTTATTATAGGCATGGATTGGCTAAGCCCCAACGGGGTGGTGATCGACCGCGCACAGCAGTTGGTGCGGATCAGGACCCCAAGTGGGGGAGAGCTGGTGATTCAGGGCGAGAGGCCACAACGAGGACCAGCCTTATGTTCAACAGTGAGGGCTAGGCGCTACCTCCAGCATGGTTGTGCTGGATATGTTGCCTACGTTATGGATACACGGGAGGCGGGTAAGGCGACGGTGAGCGATGTGCCGGTGGTACGAGAGTTCGCGGATGTATTCCCTGAGGAGCTGCCTGGGATACCTCCGGAGACGCAGGTAGAGTTCAGGATCGACCTAGTCCCCGTTGCGGCTCTGATAGCCAAGACACTGTATCGGTTGGCTCCTCCTGAGACACAGGAGTTATCTACACAGCTGCAGGAGCTGTTCGACAAGGGATTCATTAGGCCGAGTAGTTCGCCCTGGGGAGCCCCGATTTTATTTGTGAAAAAGGTGGACGGGTCGTATCGGATTTGTATAGATTACCGGGAGCTGAATAAGGTAACGGTGAAGAACCGTTACCCACTCCCGAGGATTGATGATCTCTTTGACCAACTTCAGGGAGCATCTTGGTTCTCCAAGATTGATTTGCATTCGGGTTATCATCAGATGAGGGTCAGAGAGGAGGATGTGTAGAAGACTGCTTTTCGGACGCGATATGGTCACTATGAGTTCGTGGTCATGCCTTTTGGGCTCACCAATGCTCTTTCCGTGTTCATGGATCTCATGAACCGCGTGTGTAGGCCTATGTTGGATAGGTCTGTGATTGTTTTCATTGACGATATCTTGGTTTATTTCCAAGACGCAGGAGCAGCATGAGGAGCACTTGCGGGAGGTTTTGGATACTTTGAAGAGGGAGAGCTTGTATGCTAAGTTCTCCAAGTGCGAGTTCTGGTTGCGCGAGGTGCAGTTTCTTTGGCACCTTGTCAACCAGAACGGGATTTCAGTTTACCCGGTCAAGGTAGAGGTCGTGATGAGGTGGGAGGTTCCGAGGTCTCCATCTGAGATTCAAAGCTTTCTGGGACTGGCAGGCTATTATCGGAGATTCATTCAGGACTTCTCCAAGATCGTCGTGCCCCTGACCCGGTTGACGAGAAAAGTCGTGGTCTTTCGTTGGGGGCCTGAGCAGTAGGCCGCATTTGAGACGTTGAGACTGAGATTGTACGAGGCGCCAATCGTAGCCCTGCCGGAGGGCATGGATGATTTTGTAGTGTATTGTTATGCGTCCGTCTCGGGTTTGGGCGTGGTATTGATGCAGAGAGGGCATGTTATCGCTTACGCTTCAAGGCAGTCGAAGCCTCACGAGGCGAACTATCCAACGCATGATTTGGAGCTGGGGGTTGTTGTTCTCGCCCTCAAGATTTGGCGTCATTACCTCTATGGGGTTCGTTGTACCATTTACACGAACCACAAGAGCCTAAGGTATCTCATAGATCAGCCAAATCTGAATATGAGGCAGCGTTGGTGGCTTGATGTGGTAAAGAACTATGATTGTGAGATCCTCTACCACCCGGGGAAGGCCAATGTCGTGGCTGACGCGCTTAGCCGCAAGGCAGCGCCGATCAGGGATATCTGTATCAGGATTACAGTTGTGACTCCGTTGTTGGATCAGATTCGGGAGGCCCAGCAGGACGCCATAAAGGAGGAACATCGGAAGAGCGAGCGTATTGTCGGGTAGGTTTCCTCCTTCGACTATGACAGTCGTGGATTGTTGAATCTTCACCGTAGGGTGTGGGTCCCATATCATGGAGGTGTGCGCTAGGTATTGATGGAGGAGACGCACTAATCCAGGTTTTCTATCTATCCCGGGGCAACGAAGATGTACAGGGATCTTCGTCGTGATTATTGGTGGCCTTGTATGAAGAGGGATGTAGCTTGGTTTGTGGAGAGATGCCTGACCTGCAGGAAGGTCAAGGCTGAGCAACCGAGGCCTCACGGAAAGGTCCAACCACTGGACATCCCGTTGTGGAAATGGGATGATATTACTATGGATTTCATCACTAAACTTCATAGGACTGCACAGGGAGTGGATTCGATTTGGGTCATCGTGGATCTGTTGACCAAGAGTGCACATTTCATACTGATCCAGGAGAGTATCTCAGCCGAGAAATTGACTGATGTCTACATTCGAGAGGTAGTAGCTCGGCACGGAGTGCCAGTCTCAGTGATTTCGGATCGAGACGTGCGGTTTAATTCCAGGTTCTGGAAGAAGTTTCAACACGAGCTGGGCACTCGTCTGCATTTTAGCACTGCCTTTCACCTGCAGACGGATGGCCAGAGTGAGCGGACCATCCAGACTCTGGAGGATATGCTGGGGGCGTGTGTTTTAGACTTCAGAGGTAGTTGAGATACTTACCTTCCTCTGGCGGAGTTCTCCTATAATAACAGCTATCATACGAGTATCGACAGTCCTCCTTTCGAGATGTTGTATGGGAGGAAGAGCAGGACCCTGATATGTTGGGGTAAGGTTAGTCAGAGGGTCATTGGGAGTACCGAAGTGGTACTCAAGACTACAGAGAGGATCCAGCAGGTTCGGAGCAGGCTTCAGACTGCTCAGAGTCGGTAGAAGAGTTATGCCTACAGGCATCGATCGGACCTGGAGTTCCAGGTCGGGGATATGGTACTCCTGAAAGTGTCGCCTTGGAAGGGCGTCATTCGATTCAGGAAGCGGGGCAAGCTGGGCCCCAAGTATATTGGACCCTTCAGGGTTGTAGCCCGGGTGGGCAAGGTTGCATATAAGATGGATCTGCCAGCCGAACTCAGTCAGATTCATAGCACTTTTCACGTCTCCTAGTTGTGGAAATGTCTGGTGGACGATTCGGCAGTGGTGCCTTTAGAGGATATTCAGGTTGATGGCAGCCTGAACTACATCGAGCGGCCAGTGACGATCCTTGACAGAAAGTCGAAGGATCTGAGGAACAAGAGAGTGGAGCTGGTAAAGGTGCAGTACCCCGAGCTTTTACAGGACCCAATAGCAGACTTCGAGGAAGAAGTCTAAAATAAGTGGGGGAGATTTGTAACACTTGATTCCTGGTATGCATTTAATTCAAGTAATTCGTATATTTTTCTCTGGGACTCGACGAGTTGGGGGCCCAACTCGTCGAGTAGACTCATGATCCGTGGGAAGTTTAAGTGATCTACTCAACGATTCGGGAGACCGACTCGGCGAGTAGATGTTGTTTGAGTGAAACCCTAAATTTGAGGGTTTGCACCGTATTTAAACAACTTATCTCTCCCCATCTCAGCCTCCACCGTCCCTTATACTTCTAGAAGACATTAGCCTGAAACCCTAGCCTTGTTTGACTCTTCTAAGGCCATTTTTATGCATTTTGGTGGATTGTGAAGCTTGGGAAGAGGAAAGATGCTTGGGAGTTCAAGTTGAAGCTAGAACATCCAGAGATTGTGTTCCATTTCCAGCTCATTTAAGGTAAAAAGGTTCTATCTTGATCTTCCATCTGTTTAATCACCTTTAGGGCTTGGATTTTGGTATATTTAGGGCATTGTAAGCCATTTTTGGGTTGTGGAGTGTAATATGGAGTTATGGCTTCAGATCTTGGTCTTTGGAGGGGTCTCATGGCATAAAGGTGCCAACTCTATGGCCATGAGAGCCCCATGCATCTTGTAGGTCTTATTTTTGGTCCTTTTGAGCTAAAAAACCCATGCATGGATGTAAAGTTCGTGACTTTACGTGTTATATCGACCCTAGGAGGTCAGATCTACCCTTTAGATGAAATGAGCTTAGCAAAAATCGAGTTTATGGACATGGACCTTAGTGTACTCGGCGAGTTGTTATTGGGACTCGGCGATTCGGGTAGTGGTTCCCCAACCTTTGCTGTTTTGGGGGTCTGGGTGAGTCTAGAGAAGGATTCAACAAAGTTGGACGAGATTATAGACCTGGAAATCATGGGACTCGACGAGTGTATGAACAAACTCGGTGAGTCCAAGGCAATCTCCCAAACCATGAAGATGGACTCGACGAGTTGTTCATACAACTTGGCGAGTCATAGACTGAACACATTCTTATGAGGGAGATGAACTCGATGAGTTCAAGGGGAACTCGGCGAGTCGGTTGAAGATGGTCCCGATATTATGGTTGAAGGAGGACTCGTCGAGTTGTTGCTAGACTCGACAAGTGGAGTCGGGAGTTGGACCATTTTGGAGGAATAGGGACTCGACGAGTGGGTAGACCAACTCGGCGAGTCAAGTCAACTGGAGGTTGACTTTGACCAAAGTTGACTTTGACCAGGATTTGGGTTGACCCTTATGGGGGTTGTGAGTACGAATTGATGACTTAATAGAGTTGTCGTGTAGGGATTGAGGAGTCGAGGAATGTCGATTTCCACGCCGCGGACAGTTCAGACACTACGCGACATTGAGGTGAGTTACCTTCCAGTAGAAGTGGGTCTAAGGCACCAATGCCGACCCACTAGTAGTTGATTACAGTTGAGATGGTTGTCTTTGTAATAATTGTCTGGTTTGCTATTACTTGATGTGTTCTATGTGCCAGTGTATTATGTGGTATGTGATAGTGGTAGTAGGAGGGGAATAGTCCCCCGATCGGTTGTTAGGACCGAAGGGTAGGTCGGACACCCCAGATATGTCTGACAACATGCTTACGATATGTTATTATGTGATAGTAGTAGGGGTGAAATAGTCCCCATGACCAGGTGAGATAGACCAGAAGGTAGGCAGGCACCCCAGAATGGCCTGACATGGGTAGTCAGCACCCTAGAATGGCTTGACACGGGTAGTCAGCACCCCAGAAAGGCTTGACATGGGTAGGTCGGGCACCCCAGAATTGCCTGGCAGCATATATGATTGTATGGTATGTGGTATGATGGGGAACTCACTAAGCTTTGTGCTTACAGTTTCAGTTTTGGTTTCAGGTACCTCTCGGCGGCGTAGCAGCGCATCACACACACATGATTTCCGCAATGAGTTTTATGGGATTGTACTATGAGTTATACTACTGTTCGATGTTTTGATTTTGAGACATGTTCATGATGGTTTATGGATTGGTATGATATTGACATTGTTTTCAGTAAACGATTTTATAAATTAGTTAATTACAAACGAAATTTTTGGACTCGAAATTTGGGATGTTACAAAAACCATCTTTTTCACTAATTTTGGAACGACATTTCATATTACGGAGTAAAATTTCATATTTTGAAAAAACAAAAGACTCCGTAATTTCAAGAACAAGTCTAAAATCCGAAGAACAATTCCAAAATTTTGAGAAAAGAATTAGTTTTTTACTTAAATTTAATAAAAGTTTAAGTAAATATATACTAAATGTGAACTACATATTATGTTATTGCATAAAATCAGACATTTTATTGAAAAAAACTGATATTAAACACTTAGAAATGGATATTTCAAACATAAATGAGGATATTATTTCAAAACAATTGTAAAAATTCGAAAATAATTACGGAATTTGAGAATCAAATCCGGAATGGAGCATTTCAGAATGGAACATTCTTTGAATAAAATTGAAAAGTAATACGGAATGTAAATAGTAGTCTGGATTGAGACGTTTAGTAGAAAATGGTCATTTTTCAAAAACTGAAAAAATGGTTATTTTCTTTGAGAACTAATTTATAAAGGTTATTTTCCCTAATTTCCCAAGATTAAAAGTCAATTAGTTTAAAGTTCAAAAAATAATTGCGGAATTTGAGAATCAAATCCGAAATGGAGCATTTCAGAATGGAACATTCTTTGAATAAAATTGAAAAGTAATACGGAATGTAAATAGTAGTCTGGAATGAGGCGTTTAGCAGAAAATGGTCATTTTTAAAAAACTGAAAAAATGGTAATTTTCTTTGAGAACTAATCTATCAAGGTTATTTTCCATAATTTTCCAAGATTAAAAGTCAATTAGTTTAAAGAAACAAAGAAAGATTAAAAGCCCGTTTGATAGTTACTGTCCCGTAAAGTGTTGTATGGGAAAGTTTATTGACCGAGAAATAAACTTTGTTGTTTGAATGTTCGTCCGATTGACTGTGCTAACTGGTGAAAAATGACAATCATACCCTGTTGTTTTATACTATGGATGAAGTTGTTGAATAATTATACAAACATAAAATTTTTCATACAAAATCAAAATTATACAAAATATATATTAAAATCAGAGTTTATGAGTGAAACTTTATATATGAAATGGTCCTTCGAAATTCTATGCTTGAAAATCAGAAGAAAAAAATAAGATGAAACGGATGAAGGTTCACGTCTCCTACTCTCCAATCAAAGGAACAATTCAGAAAAAATTAGATTAGATGGTTACCTATGGGGCGGTTACGACTGGTGGCTGCAGCCACGCTCCGACAAGGGGGGGAGGCTTGCCAGCAACAAAGTAGCGAGCTTAGTGCGGAGGCGATGATGTATGATGAAGAGCGCCTATGAGAAGAAAGAAAGAGGTGAGGTTTGGGGCATAATTGTATTTCCGAGCCATTCAGCTAGAAAGATATGGTTTTAGGGCTTTGTGGGAAAAACAAATCTTATCAAGAAAGACCACTTTTTTGTGCAAATCAAACAATCTTTCCAGCCCATTCAACCAGAAAGATATGTTAGACCTGTAAAGATGTCTATCAAATGAGACCTAAAAGTTTAAACTACTTGACGAGTTTGGGGTTTAAACACGTGGATTTAGGTCGGTCTCTATTCGAGTTTAAAATCATTGGCTGATTTTTATGTACAAATCTAACCCAAACTGATTTTTTTTTGGTTTTGAAAAATCAAAAACCAAAATCCAAGGTTGGAGTTCAGTTTCAGTTTAATCGGTTTTTCGGTTCATGATTTCGGTTTCGGTTTTCCTCAACCTAAAGGTGAAAATGTTAAACGCCAAAGTGACATTAGTTTTGAAAACAACCTAATGTTTGGCAAAAATCTCAAGAAATTCATGATTATACTTCTTGGGTTGTACCAATACCTAAAAGCAGTCGACTTGAAGGTCTAAGCCGCAGTTGCGAAAGTGATGAGGCTGATGACTAGGTAAAAGTAAGTGCTTTTTTGGACGTGATCACACAATCGCAATTAATTGTTCCAAATTGAATGGTAACTTTGACTATTGGAGATCAAGACATTACGACAAGAGACACTATGAAGGATTAGGAACAATTATGACATTTTCTTATTAGCAATGGAAATCTGATTTTATGATTCTAGAGTGGATTTGTATGAGAAATGACAAAGATTTGTTGATAAGGAGAATAGATTATTGCTTAAATTATGTAAAGTATCATCTAGTACCAATATCAGAAAAGGATTACTTGCTACTGATTTTCATTTTGGGATATAGTTTTGCTACCATAAACAATAAAAGGGCATGTTATAAAAATAGCTGGTAGCTGACAGTTGTAGTTTTTATTTGTATAAAAGTGTTTGACATAAATAGTTGATTTTTTTTAAATATATATTTACATAAATAACATGTGCAAAAGCTAAAATTGTAGCATAATGGTAGAAATTAACTTTTTCTAACTATAATTATGAATATTTAGATATCTTACATAATTATATGTCAATAGTCAGTTACAAAAATTAAAAGTCGTGATTAAAACTATAATAAAACCATCTATTAGTAATTTCCGATTATACCCCTTCTATATAAGATGAGGTGTAGGAAGGTTCATTCCTTGGGCAACAAGGAGTCTTAAGAAGTTACTTAGGGCTCAAGGAAATCTAGTTTGCATAGGGATCAAGCAAGTCATTTATATGGAAAGTTGTAATCAAGTAGGATTCTATTTGGCCATATATATATATATATATATATATATATATATATATATATATATATATATGCTTATGATCAAGTAGGATCATATCGATTTTAGAGAAGAGCAAGAGATGAGAGATTGTAATCCAGTTTTAAGTTATTTTTCTAAGTTACAATAAGAGTTTATTCCTTTCAATTGGTATCAGAGCTAGAAGGAGAAAACCGATCCACCGAGCATGACATGTCTAGTTGATCCAGACATGTCTGGAACAAAGGAGAATTCATCATTCTCGTTCCACGTTCTAATGCTCACTGTGACTGACTACACTGTCTGGGCAATCCGTATGAAAGTAATCTTCAATGTTCACTAAGTTTGGGACGTTGTTGATCCAGGAATGATGTATGCCAAGAGAAACAATGTAGCAATTGCATTTTTTTCCAAGCAATCCCCAAAGACTTAATCTTGCAAGTTGGCATCATGAGTACGAAAAAGTAGATATGAGAAGCCATCAAAATTTGCCACCGTGGAGTAGACAGGGTAAGAGAAGCTTGTTTACAAACCCTAATAAAAAAATTTGATAACTTGAAGATGAAGAAATCAAGTAAAATTGATGAGTTTGCTATTCAGTTATCTAACATCTCATCATAGTCTACTTCTCTTGGCGAAATAATATCAGAAATTAAACTTGTTAAGAAATTTCTTACAAGTTTACCAGGAAGGTTTATCCATATTGTTGCTTCAATCGAGCAAGTCCTAGATATAAAGACGGTTAGATTTAAAGACGTGGTTGGACTCTTGAAAGCTTACGAAGAATGCATTCGGGAAAGTGAGCCAATAAACAAACAAAACAAATTCTTGTTCAACAAAACAGAGACTTCTTCTCGAGGTGGAGAATTGAGTCGTGGTGGTCGAGGAGGTCGTGGTGGGGGACGTAGAGGACGTAAATGTCATCATAATAATTCCTATAAACGAAAATAGAACTACAACCTCAAATAATGCAAATTCAGAAAAATCAAAAGGAAAGAATAAGGATCACTCCAATGTATAATGTTATAGGTGTGACAAGTTTGGTCACTTTGCATCACAATGTTCGGAAAGAAAAACCAAGAAAGAAGAAGCACATGTATCTATCTGAAGTTGAAGATCATTATCCACATATTTTTATTGTTCAAACCCTCTACGAGACAGTTTTCTTGAATGAAGAAGGTGCCATAACAAGAAGATTCGTGAATCAAGAAAACAACAACGACACTTGGTACTTAGACAACGGTGCAAATAATCATATAACAAGTAATCTATCTTTCTTTACCAAACTTAATGAAAGAATTAGAGGTAGAGTAAAATTTGGTGATGACTCTTTTGTCGATATACAAAGGAAAGGTTCTATTTTGTTTGAGGGTGAAGTGGGAAACCATAAATTATTAACTGTTATATATTATATTCCGAAACTTAGAACTAATATTATCTGTTTAGGATAAGCAACCGAAATTGGGTGTGACGTGTCAATGAAAGGTGATTATCTACACATTTATGAAAGCCGAAATATCCTTCTATCTAAAGTAAAACATTCCATGAATCATCTCTATAAAAGAAAAATCAAAGTTGGAAAGCCAATTTGCTTACACACACATCTTTGTGAGCAATCGTGGCTATGGCATGCTAGAGTAGGGGATACCAACATTGATAATATTTCAACTATGTAAGAAAAGGAACTTGTCAAAGGACTACCCTCCATCATCGAATCAAATAAAATTTCTGAGTCATGTTTAGTTGGAAAATGAAGACGAAGTAGTTTTTCAAAAAAGGCTTCATATCGAGTCGAGAATGTCCTAGAACTCGTGCATGTAGATTTATGTGGGTCGATATCACCATCAACTATTGATAGAAATAGGTATATCTTTGTTCCTATTGATGATTAATCAAGGTTTATGTGGAGTTATCTTATGAAAGAAAAAAGCGAGGCCATATTTTATTTCAAGAAATTCAAGACATTAGTTGAAAAAGAATACGGAAAATCTGTTAAGGTTTTTGATATAGACAGAGGAGGAGAGTTCAATTCATAGGAATTCAACAAGCTTTGTGAAGATGAATGTATTATATGACAACTCACGACTCCATACACACCATAACAAAACAGGGTGGTAGAGAGAAGAAATCATACACTCCTCGAGATGACACGGAGCTTGCTAAAAGCCAAAAATGTTGCAAATTTTCTTTGGGGAGAGGCAATTCGACATGCAACCTATATTATAAGTAGGTTACCAACAAAAGATCTAAAGTGTAACATCATGTTTATTAAATAAAAAAATAGACAAATTAATAAATGAATAGTAGCCCTAAAACCCATAATATTTAGCAGGGTGTTGGTTTCAGTGAGCTAAATGATATAATTTGGGTCGAGGGTTAAAGTGTACTTTCGGGATTCATTTTGTAAAGATTTTTAGAAGTCAGGGGGTGTTTGGTAAGTATTGGACTTATTATGAAAGGATTTTGAAGACTGAGGGCTGTTGGGTAAATTACGGACTTGATTTGAAAGGGATTTCAGAAGTCAGGGTATAAATGGTAAATTATGGACTTTGTTTGAAAAGATTCTTATGGGGAGGGACCAAACATGTAAAATGTGCATATGTTGAAGAGGAACACGGGTTAAACCCGTCACCCTCATGTAACCTCCATATATATATATACACACACACACATATATATATATATATATATATATATATATATATATATATATATATATATATATATATATAACCTTATGTAAACCCTAACCCTAAACCTAATTTATCTTCCAGCCACCAACCTTGTATCTCTATCATCCAGCTACCGCTACACTACCTCCCCTTGCTGTTCCGATAAACCAAGGCCACGACGGGCCATTGTCGCCGACGAAGCTGACCTCACACGCTGCTGTACCAACGATATCGGAGGCTGACGGTATCCCCTCTGTGGATGACATCACGTTATATTAGAAATCGGAAGGGCGGAGCCGCCCGCCGTTGCTGTCATTGTGGCTCACCGTCGCCATCGTCGCCTTTTGACTAATCGTTTTGTCAAGGTTCTCCGACCACCGCCTGCTACCTCGATGGCGGTTGTGTTCGGTGTGTGTGTCAGTGGATTCACGAAGGTTTGTGTGATGTTGTTCTTAGTTCGGATGTGTGTGTATGTTTTCTGTTGGCCAAAATTCATGAGAAACCACCATGGCCGCCAACCAAGCTGGTTGCCGCCATATTATCTTCTTTCGCTGCCACCGGCCACTGTGAAGAGGTGGCTGTGTGCATGATTTGGTGGATGTATGAACGTATTTCATATGCTTAATGTTGTATGGATATTTGCTTGGCCAGGAAACCAAAGAAAACTCAACACCATCACCTTCTGCCGCCATTAGCCGCTGCTGTTGCCGCCATCTCAGGCCACTTCCGTCGCCATACGCCACCAGGTGGGTGGTTGTGTCATATTCTGGGAAAAGATATGTCGTGTGTACCGTTGCTTGACCGGACTTCACGAGAAAAAAAGCTATCGCCACCACCGTAAGGTGGTTCCTGTCACCTCCAACCACCGCCTGCCGCCACAAGGGTAACTGAGTGTGTGTGTGTGTGTGTTATTTTATGTGTGTGTACATTTGAATATTGTTTTATAATTGTATTTAGTGGCCAGAATAATCAAGGAAAATCATAACCACCACCGTGAGTTGGTGGCCGCCACCGCGAGCCGCCGTTGACCACCACTACCCGAGGTGGTAGTAGGTGGTGCCCGACTTAATTAACATTTAATTAAAATAAAAGCTTAACAAATGAACTAATTGGGAGTGATGGGTTTGGAAACCCTAATTAGGGTTTAGAAAACACTAATTTTAGATATGTTAATTTGGAATTATCGGGACCCGTACGTTTGGACCACTGGATTGGAATTATGAATTAATCCTAACCATATTGTATGTTTGACCTAGTAGGGTGATGGACTTAATGGATTAAGTCCTTAAAGGGTTAAGTAGGAACACTTAACCCTAATCGTCATTTTATGTGAAAACCCTAATTTTGTTGGGCCTTGAGTTTGGCCTTTTATTGGGCTATTGATGGGCCATCCAAGAACAAGTATAGAGACTAGAATATTTGGATGGGCTTTAGGATAAGGCCCATTGGAAAGGCTTGGGCCCAATTTGGAAAATTGGGCCATAGATGGGCCATAAATGGGCCTTGATGATTATGAGATGCTTGGCCATTGGAATGCCAAATGTTTGGACTGGAATAAATGGTTGGGCCTTAGGGTAAGACCATGTAGAGGTGTGAGCCTAATTTGGAAAATTGGGCCATATGTTGGGCTTTGGGTCATTGTTTGACTTTTAGGCCTTTGAATTGGGCATTGGGTTTGAATCAAGCTAAGTTGGGGGTGAAGTAGTATTTTAACCCAAGCATGGACGTATGGTTATGTGTTGGAACCCAATTATTAATTGGGTGTTATTTTGATGTTGAAAGTTCGAGAATCTATCATTTAGCAGCTAGAGTATTGTCTGCGGGACTTCAGCGGTGTGAGATGAGTTACCTTCAAGTAGAAGTGGGTCGAAGGCACCAAGGTCGGCCCACTAGTAGTTGATTATAGTTGAGATGATTGTCTTTGTGATAATTGTCTGGTATGCACACTATCTGTTATGCGTTATGTGCCAGTATGCTATGATATTATGTGATAGTGGTAGGAGGGGTTAGATAGACCCCGTTATCGGTCGTAAGGACCGACAGGGTAGGTTAGGCACCCAGATATGTATTACAGTATGTTATGAGATGTTATTATGTGGTAGTGGTAGAGGGTGAAATAGTCCACGTAAGCAGTTGAAATAAACCAGAGGGTAGGTCGAGCACCAGATATGTCTGACAGTATTTTATGTTATGTTATTATGTGGTAGTGGTAGGGGATGAAATAGTCCCCTTAAACGGTTGAAATAAACCTGCGGGTAGGTCGGACACCTAGATATGCCTGGCAGGGTAGGTTGAGCACCCAGATATGCTTAGCAGGGTAGGCCGGGCACTCAGATATGCTGGGTAGTACGTTTGTTGTATAGTATGTGGTATGATGGGGAACTCACTAAGCTTTATGCTTACGGTTTACAGTTTTCGTTTCAGGTACTTCTTCTTCAAGAGGAAAGGAGCCGGCATGATCGCAGCGCATCACACTATGTTTTCCGCACATGAGATCTTTCGGATTATACTCTGATATTGTTTCATTATGACATGTTTTGATTATTGACATACTGGTTTTGATATGGGATGACACTATGGATGTTTTTATTCTTTTGGTTTTATAATAACTTAATTAAAACTAAAAATTTTGGTCTTGAATTTTAGGATGCTACAAGTTGGTATCAGAGCCCTGGTTTGATGGATTCGAACACACTCTCAGGTGTGTTTGGGCTCAAATATTGGGTTGAAAGATTTTTACAAGAAAATAATTCTAAAAAAATTAAAATAAAGGGTTTTGATAAAGAACAAGGAGTGTTATGCGTGCAATCAGCCGAGCTCAAGTAAGTTTTCCCCAAGATACCCATACATGTTATGTTATGTTTTGATATGAATTGAGAATATGTGAACTGCATGCTAGATTAGGGCTAAGGATCTAGGAAGGATGCCTGATATGCCTACTATATGTGCTTATTGAACTCCATGCTAGTACTGATTAGTCAGTGATAGGATGGCCTATTTAGGTTATGCTTGATTGTTTGAGCTCTTGCAATTGTCTGTTACTAAGGTTCATATAGTTGAATAGAATGGCTTCATTGGAGTATGTTGGTTAGTTTTTTTGTTATCTGAATGCTGCTTTCTTTGTTCTTTGTGGGATTCTTAGCAATGTGAGCTAGCTATTAAGTGAATATGCTAAGTCACATGTGGCACAGACTGGATAATCTCAGAGTAATGAACTTGGCCCTATTGCGCAGCTCTCGTTTGAGTCCAACCGTTCTAGGATTGAGTCTTTTACTCGAAGGATTATATGATCTCTGTTGCACGTGACTATATTCATGAGGTAGCTAGTTTACATTACTGGGAATCTTTTAGCAGCTGAGGACTGGGTGGGTTTGGAAACCTATGAAAGTGTAGGATATGCTTCAGTGGGTTAGTAGTGAGGAGAATTAGGTGCATCAGTTTGAGGAAGTGACTTGGAGGATTCCGGAGTATTGCTGAGGAAAGTATGGATATGTGTGGAAGGTAGTATTGGACCCGTACTACTGAAAGCACAGGATCCATACTCGAACTGGTGAGAGTCTTGGAGAATCCGAGAAGCTTGACGGAGGAGAATCCTTGATTATGTTTTGATCAGTGGTTTTGTGGTTTTTCAGTTTGGAGATGATCACTCAGGGAGGCGGTTCTGGTTCAGGATTAGGTCTCGACTCAGGTGGTGAGCCAGTCGGGGGAAGGACTGCCAAAATTTTGCGTTCGTGTTGGATTGAGGAGATGGAAGGTGTATTCCGCACCAGTCCCTAACCCATAGGAGCCAAGGTTTGGTTCGCCTTGGATCTCCTGTATCGGGGGGCAAGGAGCTGTTGGGAATTGATTGCACAATCTATTACACTTTCTGAATTGGAGAATATGTCTTGGGAGGAGTTTGTCACCCGGTTTGGGGCAGAGGATGTTCCAGCTGTTGCAGTTCAGTCGTTGGCAAGTGAGCTAGTGAGCGTGACATGGTGTCAGACCCTGAAGGATATGACTTCCAAAGTTCGAGGATGCAAGATCGATTTGGAGCACCTTGGGAACAGAGGGTCGTGCCAGGTACGTACAGTAGAGGGCCCCGGGAAGAGACCCAAGACTTCTGATCATCGGGTAAAAGGCCAGCAGGGTCAGAGTTAGTGCAGCACGTGCGGGAAAGTGCACAAGGGAGTTTGTCATTCCAGGGGTTTAGGTTGCTATAAGTGTGGCGGGGTGGGTCATGTCAGCAAAGATTGTTCTCATGGGGTAAGCCCGTTATGTTTTCAATGCGATTAGATGGGCCATAAGAAGGCCAACTATCTGAGGAGGAGGGCAGGAGCCCCAGCAGATAGGAGTCAGGCCCTGCAGTGTCTGACAGGAGAAGTCAGGACTCCAGCTGGTAATTTGCGGGTATGTATCTTTGACTTCTTTCAGTTTTATCTGCACACTGTTGTGGGAATTTTGTTGTGGTTCGGTATACTGTTGCAGGTTGAGTAAGTGTATCCATGGTTTATTTCATTGCTCCCGTTGGGGTATATCTTCAAATATTGTCATATGCCATTTGCATACCTTGAATCACTAGTGGTTAGTGTAAGGTAGTTTCATTTTTGCTGGTTCGAGGTGTTCAATGTTCTCTCGATTCATAGTACAGATCGGTTAGGGGCATTATCGGAATGTCTGCGGTCAGGGTCAGCAGGATGGTTATTCAGCATCGTCAGGAATCGGTGGTTAGTAGTTGATCTTGGAGTGACTGTTGGAAGCACCAACGGAAGTGGCTTGTTGCTGAAATATTGGTTGGAGCTTCTGTCGTTGAGCTTCACGATTTGAGTGCGGTATCATTTCAATCATCAGGGGCTGTCGGTTATGTTGGGATTTAGGAAGTGTCATTTGGTCTTTAGAAGTTGTGTGGTCTTTTGGGGTTCAACTAGTGATGGAGCACTAGCATTGGTAAGCGCTGGTTACCATCGGATCGACTGTTAGAAAGTAAAAAGGGATTGGGAATCCTTCAATCTTATGTGATATGAGGATGTAGTCGAATCTAAGTGGGGGAGAATCGATCAGGTACTTAGGAGCAGAAATAGGAATGAATCTAGGATGAGTTCGCATCCCCGTCAGGGAGGAAGGCGGTCGAGTGGCCATCTAGGTTGAGGATTATGAGTTGGGAGTTCAAAAAACATTCCAACATTTGGTTCACGCTTTTCCTTGGCATCGGATAGTAGGTTTTGGGGACCAGGTTAGAGTTCCAGTTACGACTCAAGTTTAGATGAGTGTTAGGTCAAGTGCTTGTTCGAACCAGGATGGTATAATTGAATTGGTGGTAGGACCAAGGTTGGAAGATAGTGCTCGAGTGTTGTAAGTATGTGGGTGTAGCTGTAGCATTCACGAAGTTAGAAAATAGTGTTAGAGTGTTGTAAGTCTGCGGGTGTAACCGTAGCATTCACAAGGTTGATAGATAGTGTTAGAGTGTTGTAAGTCTGCGGATGTGGCCGTAGCATTCACATGGTTGGAAGATAGTGCTTGAGTGTTGTAAGTCTGCAGGTGTAGTCGTAATATTCACAAGGTTGGCAGATAGTGCTAGAGTGTTGTAAGACTGTAGGTGTAGCCGTAGCATTCACTGTGTTGGTAGATAGCATGGGAGTGTTATTAGATCGCGTAAGGAACAATAGTACCCACTAGTTCGGGTGCATTAGTGAGGGTGTGGCAAATCCACGGATTGGTTTACGAATTTCCCTAGATGAATTAAACCTGGTTGAGCCAGTGATAAGACCGTAGGAACAACACTGAAGTCATGGGATGAAGGAAACAATGGACTGTATAAGGTCGTTTGTGATACAAAGCTACCTTTTATTCATGTAGCAATCACTTTTAGCCTTGGATTTAGTGACGTCAGAACTCTACGTATGGACCGATCAGTTAGATCAAAAGGTCGTTAGAGTCACAGTGGCAAGATAATTGTTGGCAACTATTGGCAGACGAGGAATTTGTTCGGAAGTCGTGTGGGGCGATTGTGTTGGAGTCTCTTGGATCTGCAACCAGACCAGAACCTGGCATTCCAGATGACTGGCCAACGAATTAAGACCATGGAGGTCTCGGTGGATTGTGGAGAGCAGCCAGGAAGCATCATACTGTTTAGGGCAGTATTAGTCATTTGCGTTTTCGTATGGATGGAGTAATTAATTGCTTGGGTTATGCTAAGTCACTCACAGCGGGATTAAATAATCTCAGAGTAATAAATTTGACCCCATTGTGCAGCTCTCATCTGAGTCTAACCGTTGCAGGGATGGATCTTCTACTCGAAGGATTATCTGAGCCTTGGCCAAGTATAAGTGATTTGCAGGGATAATTAGGTCTGTGATTCTGTTTTCCAGTGGGAACGTCCAGTTGTCAGAAGTCGAGTAGTCGGTTGGGAGATAAGTGGACTGGGTTCAACAGTATTGATTCTATACGAGCGGTATGTTAGGGAGTTAGACCATCTCAAGACTTCAGATTTCATATTGAGTATTGTGATCATAATGCAAGGAATTTGTTCATATTCGGGTTTTAGAATCCTATGAGGGCTGGCTTTGAATACCTTGGGAAGGCTGGGGTTATGCTCGGGATTATGGACATGTCACTTGAGTGGTTTGGCGTGACCAGAATGGTAAGGAATGATTTCGAGGATGAAATCTAATTTAAGTGGGGGAGAGTTGTAACATCCTGTTTATTAAATAAGCAAAAAGACAAATTAATGAATGAATAGTAGCCCTAAAACCCAGAATATTTAGCGAGGTGTTGGTTTCGGGGAGCCAATTGATATAATTTGGGTTTTCGGGTGTTAAAGTGTAATTCTGGGATTTATTTTGTAAAGATTTTTAGAATTCATGGAGTGTTTCGTAAGTATTGGACTTATTATGAAATGATTTTGAAGACTGAGGGCTATTGGGTAAATTGCGGACTTGATTTGAAAGGGATTTCAAAAGTCAGGGTATAAATGGTAAATTATGGACTTTGTTTTGAAAAGATTCTTATGGGAGGGAGCAAATGTGTAAAATATGCATATGTTGAAGAGGAACACGGGTTAAACCCGTCACCCTCATGTAACTATATATATATATATATATATATATATATATATATATATATATATATATATATATATATATATATATATATATATATATATAACCTTAGGTAAACCCTAACCCTAAACCTAATTTATCTTCCAGCCGCCAACCTTGTATCTCCATCGTCAAGCGCCGCCACCCTACCTCCCCTTGCTGTTCCGATCAACCAAGGCCACAACGGGCCATTGTCGCCGACGAAGATGGAAACCCAAAGCTGACCTCGCACGGTGCTGTACCGGTGATATCGAACGCTGACGGTAAAACCCTCTCTGGATGACGTCGCGTTATATTAGAAGTCGGAAGGGCGGAGCCGTCCGCCACTGCTGTCGTTGTGGCTCGCTGTCACCGTCACTGTGTTGCGACTAGTCGTTCTGTCAAGGTTCTCCCACCGCCGCCTGCTGCCTTAATGGCGGTTGTGTTCGGTGTGTGTCTTAGTGGATTCACGAAGGTTTGTGTGTTGTTGTTGTTAGTTGGGATGTGTGTGTATGTTTTCTGTTGGCCGGAATTCATGAGAAACCACCATGGCCGCCAACCATGGTGGCTACCACCATATCATCTTCTTCTGCCGCCACCAGCCACCGTGAGGAGGTGGCTATGTGTGTGATTTGGTGGGTGTATGAACATATTTTATAAGCTTAATGTTGTATGGATCTTTTATTGGCCAGGAAACCGAATAAAATTCATCACCACCCTCTTCTGCCGCACTTAGCCGTTGCTGTTGCCGCCATCTCAGGCCACTGTCGTCGCCATACGTCACCAGATGGTTGGTTGTGTCATATTCCAGGAAAAGATGTGTCATGTGTATCGTTGCTTGGCCGGACTTCACGAGAAAAAAAGCCATCACCACCATCGTGAGGTGGTGCCTGTCACCTCCAACCACCGCTTGCCGCCACAAGGGCGTCTGAGTGTGTGTGTCTGTGTGTGTGTGTTATTTTATGTGTGTGTATATTTGCATATTGTTGTATAATTGTATTTAGTGGCCGGAATAATCAAGGAAATTCATAACCACCACCGTGAGTTGGTGGCCGACGCTGCGAGCCGCCGTTGACCACCACTACCCGAGGTGATAATAGGTGGTGCCCAACTTAATTAACAATTAATTAACCTAAAATCTTAACAAATGGACTAATTAGGAGTAACGGGGTTGGAAACCCTAATAAGGGTTTAGAAAACCCTAATTTTAGATATGTTAATTTGGAATTGTCGGGACCCGCATGTTTGGCCCACTTGATTAGAATTATGAATTAGTCCTGACCACATTGGATGTTTGACTTAGTGGGTTGATGGAATTAATGTTGGAGATAGTGTCTAAGTCCATAACTATATTTGGTATGTACTTGACCCGACCCGGCATGGTCCATTTGGGTTGCACTTCACCCGAACAATTTACGAATAATCTTTTGAGAATAGTATAAGTTATGATTTATTAATATATTATAAGTTCTAATATATTAAAATAAAATCATATTATTTAATTAGTGTTGATCTATAATTAATTTAGAGATCAAAAGTATGACTAATTAAATATGGGCTCTTGTATTTATATAGTGTGGGCTAATGCTTATTTGGAATGGGCTAGGCTTGCATGGAAAGTCCATGGATACTCCATGGAGCTTTAACCCATGGATCTCATGGAAATGAAAAGACATGGGTATTAGGTTTTACATGAATGTAACCCTAATCCACCACACTATATAAAGGAGGCTTTGGTTCTTGAAATTGCACTAGTTGATGTGTGTAAACTAAGAGGGCCGATTTCAAGAAGTTTGTGACTATTCTCTCAAGTTTCCAAGTTTGTGGTGATTTGTGACTTCCATTTGAGGCATCCACATTATTGGTGCTAGGCTCTCAAACTCCAAGCAATCAACTACTACTACAAGGTAAGTAATTCTACTAGTTTTATATGATTCAAGTACCCCATGCCATGCTAGTTAGGATAAGAACCTTGGAAAAATAATTATTTGCATGTATCTTAGTCAAACATAGATCGAAGGTTTCTAGGGTTGCATGTACACCATAGGAGTGTTAGAATGCTCAAAACCCATCAGTGGTATCAGAGCCTGGTTTGTTTATTTGATACTTGATGCAAAAAAAAAAAAAAAAACTTGAAAATCGAAGTTGTGTTCAAAAGCTCGTATCAAAATTTCAAGTTTTGTATATGTGCTTACGATTCTTGAAATTTTTGATATGAACATTCATAAACATATGAGTTTAGAAGATCATAGAAATTATGTGCTAATAATTGATTAGATTAATTCTTGATATTTATGTGTTTTAATGGAGTCCATAACTAGTTCTTAAGTTATGGATAACCAAAAGTCACATTTATAAATAACCATTAAATGAACACATAGGTTACAAAAATGAAGAGTCTTCATTTTTAATAACCATTAACTCATAAGTTATGAGAAATGAAAAGTTTTGAAAGTTTACAAAACTTGCCCTCAAGTTTTGGAACATGTAAAGTCATATTAAAAACTTTAGTTCCAACCCCTAGAATTTTAAAAGTTAAAATTCAACCCTTATACTTTATAATATTATAAGTTTAATAATATTTATATATGTATAAGATCAAGTCGTCTTACCGCTAGTACGCCTCATTCACGAAGCCGGTCTACAAGGGGGGTATAAGGTTGTTGCCTATAAAATGACAACTTAATGGGTGTCCACTCTCGCCCACCGCTTCCTTGATCGGTGGAGGGTCGTTAGCCGAACGGGTAGGACAAGGACTTATAAATTGTCATTAAAAGTATAATGATAATACTAAAGTAACTAAACTTTATTGAATTCCCAATCTTAGTTATTTTAGGAAAATGTGAATAAGGTGCTAATCCATGAAATTACACTTTACACTTTGTTTAAGTCGTTAGTGGAGCGTGTGTGGTTAACCGGCACACTAACTTGAACTTAACAAGGTAGGTAAAGGGTGACTTAATGTTTATCATAGTATCGATGGAGCGTGTGTGGTTAACCGGCACATCGACTGAGGGGTAATACATTAAGGGTACCAAGTAATTTGCATGGTTACTTCACACCTTGTTTTGTGATCCTCGGCATCCCAGTCACAAAACTTGAAGGGCACACTCGAGATTGAAACATGCCATTGAAGAAAGTTCAATGAATCTCAAAGAATCTTGGAGTTTCTAAACCAATTAAAACCTAATTAAATATTTAGTTTTTCATGGTGGAAATTGGTGAATCGTCATTCACCTACCTTCAAATATCTTATAGCTTAGATTACGACATCCCTCTTCTAAGTTATAAAATATTGTGTTGGGTCCTAGCCTTAATATTACATTTGGGTGTTTTGTTAAGGACTATCTCTATATCTAATCTAATCTATTCCCTCTTCTTTTCAGATGTCTTCCAATAACAATGCTTCTGGCTCAAACCCTACTAGCTCCTTCTCTATCATGAATCTTTGTGGGAGAGTCATCTTTGATGGGTCCAACTTTACAGATTGGATCAGAAACATTAGGATGGTCACTCGGTATGAGAACAAAGAATATGTTCTCGACAAGGAGCTGAAGGTACCCGAGCCAACTGCTACTCCTGAAGAGCTTGCTGAATATGAGGTACATGAAAGAGATGCTACAAAAGTGGCATGCATCATGATGGCCACCATGACAGCCGAGCTCCAAAAGTCCTATGAGGACTATTATCCTTTTCACATGCACCAGGACTTGATGGACCGCTACCATCAAAGTGCTCGTCAAGAGCGATATGAAATAATCTCCTCCATGATAACAACCCGAATGAAGGATGGTGAACCCATCACAGGCCATATGCAGAAAATGCAAAGGTATGTGGACCATTTACTGAAGCTGAATGTGAACTTCCCTGAGGAGTTAGCAATAGACATCATTTTGCACTCCTTGCCATCGTGTTATGATCAATTCCGCATGACATATCACATGAACAAGGAAGATGTCACCCTCAGCAAACTTCAAGGACTCTTGAAGACCGCCGAAAGTGGTCTAAAGGGTAAGTCGGTTGTTACTACTCCTACTCCTACTCCTACTCCAACTGCGGCCAATGTCTTGGCAATCGAGCATGGCAAAGGGAAGAAGAGAAAGAACCCTTCTAAGGGTACCAAGGGTAAGACCCTTGAAGGCTCCTCTTCAAGCAAAACCAAGAAAGGTTTTGTCACTCCTTCTACTAACCCTAATGAGGCTGAATGCTTCTATTGCCATGAAAAGTCGCACTGGAAGCGAAACTGCCCAAAGTACCAGCAAGATTTGAAGGATGGGAAAGTAAAACCCAACCATGTAGGTATTTACACTATATTGTCTAATAACTCACCTCATTCTAAGTCTTGAGTCCTTGATACAGGTTGTGGTATTCACATATGTTGTGATTTGCAGGGACTAAAAAGAAGTGAGAATGTGGAGCAGGGAAAGATAAACTTGATCATGGGAAACAGGTAAGCTTCACCTGTCACCAAGATAGGAGTTTATTCCTTAGTGCTAAATAGTGGGTTTACATTAGATTTGAATAAATGTTATTATTCGCCACAAATGGAAAGAAATGTTATTTCCTTTCATGCATTGTATAAACAAGGTTTTACCTTTTATTTTGATAATAATAATGGTAGTATTGATGCTTTCTTTAATAATGTTCTTTATTTTAAAGCATTACCTTGTGATGGCGTGTATGAAACTGTATCTGTTGTAGATAATCTAGGAAATAATGTATTGTGTATTAACTCTTCCACTAGCTTAGATAAAGCATCCTTATGGCATTGTCGTCTTGGACATGTAAGCAAGAAACGCATAGGCCAACTCCAAAAGGATGGAGTCTTGGAGTCATTTGACCTAAAGTCAGATGATAGTTGTGAATCTTGTTTGCTTGGTAAAATGACAAAGTCACCTTTTACTAGCACTTATGCTAGGGGTGAAGGTTTGTTGGACCTCATACACACGGATGTGTGTGGACCCTTCAGAATCGCCACAAGAGATGCTAATCGGTTCTATGTGAGTTTTACTGATGATTTTAGTAGATATGGATATGTCTACCTAATCAAGCATAAGTCAGAAACCTTTAAGAAATTCAAAGAGTTTAAGCAAGAAGTGGAGAATTAGTTGGGCAGGAACATTAAGATGCTTCGATCCGATCGTGGTGGTGAGTATCTTAGTACTGAGTTCCTTGACCATCTTAAGGAATGTGGGATTGTCTCAGAATTGACACCTCCTAGGACACCACAGTTGAATGGTGTAGGTGAGAGGCGCAATCGGACCTTGTTGGACATGGTTCGTTCCATGATGAGTCGAGCTTCGCTACCAATCTCATTTTGGGGGTATGCCTTAGAGACTGCCGCCCATATCCTTAATCTAGTCCCTACAAAGAAGGTTGCCAAAACACCTCACGAGTTGTGGACTGGAAAAGTTCCCAATCTAGACCACATCAAGATTTGGGGTTGCGAGGCTTTCGTGAGATGCGAGACTCACGATAAGCTCGAACCCCAAAGCGAAAGGTGTATTTTCATCGGCTACCCACAGAAATCCTTTGGTTACATCTTCTACAGACCCAGTGATAATGTGGTCTTTGTAGCAAGAAGAGGATTCTTTCGAGAGAGAGAATTCATGAGCCAAGGAGACAGTGGGAGGCAAATTGACCTTGAGGAAATTCAAGAGTCAAGTGGTGAAAGAACCTCAAACCCTAGCCCTCAACCTGAGGAGGAAACTCCTGTTGAGCCGACTGAAGAATCTATACCTCTGAGTCGTTCCACCAGAGTTAGGAATGCACCTGAGCATTATTATGGTTTTCATATTACTGCAGAAGGTGAGACACTTATCAGTGATAACACACTGGTAAATCTGGATGAGCCTAACAGCTACACGGAAGCCATGGCAGGCCCTGAGGCTGCTAAATGGAAAGAGGCTATGGATAGCGAGATACAGTCCATGTATGATAATCAAGTTTGGAACTTGGTTGACAATGTACCTGATCGTAAGATAGTTGGGTGCAAATGGATCTTCAAGAAGAAGACCTACATGGATGGTAATGTACACACTTATAAGGCACGACTGGTTGCAAAGGGTTATTCTCAAACTCCGGGAGTTGATTATGATGAGACCGTTTCACCAGTGGCCAAGATTAAGTCTATTAGGGTTCTGTTAGCCATTGCTGCATTTCATGATTATGAAATATGGCAAATGGATGTCAAAACCACTTTCCTTAATGGAAAGTTGGCTGAAGATGTTTACATGGTTCAGCCAGAGGGTTTTGTCAGTACAGAGTACCCCAGTAGAGTGTGTAAGCTCGAGAAATCCATTTATGGATTAAAACAGGCACCTCGCAGATGGAATCTTTGCTTTGATGAGAAAGTCAAAGAATTTGGCTTTTCAAGGAGTGAAGATGAATCTTGTGTCTATATCAAGGCTAGTGGGAGTATAGTCAGCTTTTTGGTACTGTATGTGGATGACATACTAATCATAGGAAATGACATCCCAACCCTGCAGGAAGTAAAGTCCTGGCTTGGGAAGTGTTTCGCTATGAAGGACCTTGGAGAAGCTGCCTATATCCTAGGGATAAGGATTTTGAGAAACAGGAGTGAAAGACTAATTGGACTTAGTCAAAGCACCTATGTGGTCAAAGTGTTGAAAAGGTTCAACATGCATAACTCCAAGAAATGAAAGTTACCCATCCAGAGTAACGCCAGATTGAGTAAGACATAAAGCCCTAGTACTGAGGCTGAGATAGCAGAAATGAGTCGAATACCTTATGCTTCAGCTGTAGGATCGATCATGTATGCTATGACGTGTACTCGACCTGATGTAGCCTTTGCTTTGAGCATGGTTAGCAGGTATCAGGGGAACCTTGGCAAGGCACACTGGACCGCGGTAAAGAATATCCTCAAGTACCTACGGAGGACTAAGGACTGGGTCCTTACCCTCGGTGGCAGTGAGGACTTGAGAGTTGTAGGGTACAGTGATGCTAGCTTTCAGACTGACAGGGATAATTTCCGCTCTCAGTCGGGCTGGGTCTTTACTCTAAACGGAGGAGCAATTACTTGGAAAAGTTCCAAGCAGGAGACAGTGGCTGATTCCACTTGTAAATCAGAGTATATAGCAGCAAGCGAGGCAGCAACGGAGGCTATATGGCTAAAGAACTTCATCGGAGACCTTGGAGTTGTACCAGCTATAAAGGAGCCAATGGAGATTTTCTGTGACAGCAATAATGCGGTTGCCTTAGCCAAGGAACCAAGAGATCATGTGAGATCCAGACATATTGACATAAAATATCACTTCATCAGACATCGAATAGAAGAAGGAATACTCGTGGCAAAGAGGGTATCATCGGATGAGAACCCAGCAGATCCCCTCACGAAGGGACTGACTCGGGCTAAGCATCTCCAGCATGCTCGGAGCATAGGGCTGAAGGATGATATTAGTTTTAGAAGTTAGATAATCTTGAAATTTGTAAAATGTAATTGACTTTTGATGATAAATAAAAGCTGTTATTTATGAGTAAAGTGTTGCTATCTCTTGTCAATCGTTTACTATTATTTCTTTTTGCATGTTTTGACTTCCAGAATAATTATGTTATGGTTTATATCATATTATTCAAACTCTCCACAGTCGGTCATATGTTGGAAGTAGATATGGATCAAGACTGTCATGGGTTGGCTTGTAGAGGTCTAAGATGTTAGACAAAGCGGGGCTACAACACTCATGAGTGCTCATAAGTTCTGAGTATTGGATTCAACCCACGCTCACTTGTATCACTTCATGGAATTTATCTCGAGTGATCGTGAGACGGTAATATCATATAAGTCTTCAAACCTAGAGATATGATTTGTTGCCTATGAGTTGGTTATGCATTGATTGCACGAAAACGCATTGGTAACTCGATGTTATAAACCGTTCTTTTGTGCGTAATTCAAGAAGTAGTAGAGCAAACATATGAGTCGAAGTTTATCTGTTCCTTCTAGAATTAGAAGCGATATCTGGGCCCCTCGATGATTTTGTTTTGACCTATGTACCGGGCCCAGTCAGAACTAAATTGATGTGTTCAGTTAAGTTCTATGTCAAACAAATCGGAAATCGCGAAACAAATGATGGACAATAAGCAAGACCATGTTCCATGTATTTGTCCGGCTGATATCTAGAACAGAGGATTATATGATCACTTATCTAAAATGGTGCTTCATAGTTCAACAGAGTTTTAAGAGCTACGATTGCTGATCGGTTCCTGAAGTCATATTTTCAACTATAGTTATTAGACTTATCCAAGTGGGAGACTGTTGGAGATAATGTCTAGGTCCATAACTATATTTGGTATGTACTTGACCCGACCCGGCATGGTCCATTTGGGTTGCACTTCACCCGAAAAATTTACGGATAATCTTTTGAGAATAGTATAAGTTATGATTTATTAATATATTATAAGTTCTAATATATTAATATAAAATCATATTATTTAATTAGTGTTGATCTATAATTAATTTAGAGATCAAAAGTATGACTAATTAAATATGGGCTCTTGTATTTATATAGTGTGGGCTAATGCTTATTTGGAATGGGCTAGGCTTGCATGGAAAGTCCATGGATACTCCATGGAGCTTTAACCCATGGATCTCATGGAAATGAAAAGACATGGGTATTAGGGTTTACATGGATGTAACCCTAATCCACCACACTATATAAAGGAGGCTTTGGTTCTTGAAATTGCACTAGTTGATGTGTGTAAACTAAGAGGGCCGATTTCAAGAAGTTTGTGACTATTCTCTCAAGTTTCCAAGTTTGTGGTGATTTGTGACTTCCATTTGAGGCATCCACATTATTGGTGCTAGGCTCTCAAACTCCAAGCAATCAACTACTACTACAAGGTAAGTAATTCTACTAGTTTTATTTGATTCAAGTACCCCATGCCATGCTAGTTAAGATAAGAACCTTGGAAAAATAATTATTCGCATGTATGTTAGTCAAACATAGATCCAAGGTTTCTAGCGTTGCATGTACACCATAGGAGTGTTAGAATGCTCAAAACCCATCAATTAATGGATTAAGTCCTTAATGGGTTAAGTAGGAACACTTAACCATACTCGTCATTTTATGTGAAAACCCTAATTTTGTTTGGCCTTGAGTTGGGCCTTTTTGTTGGGCTTTGGTTATTGGGCTATTGATGGGCCATCCAAGAATAAGTATATGGACTAGAATATTTGGATGGGCTTTAGGATAAGGCCCATTGGAAAGGCTTAGGCCTAATTTGGAAAATTGGGCCATAGATAGGCCATAACTGGGCCTTGATGATTAAGAGATGTAGGACCATTGGAATGCCAAATGGTTGGACTGGAATAAATGGTTGGGCCTGAGGGTAAGAACATGTAGAGGTTTGGGCCCAATTTGGAAAATTGGGCCATATATTTGGCTTTAGGTCATTGTTTGACTTTTGGGCTTTTGGATTGGGCCTTGGGCTTGAATCAAGCTAAGTTGGGGGTAAAGTAGTATTTTACCCCAAACATGGACTTATTGTTATGTGTTGGAACCCATATTATTTTGGTGCTATTTTGATGTTGACAGTTCGGGAATCTGTCATCCAACAGCTAGAATGTTGTCCGCGGGACTTCAGTAGTGTGAAGTGAGTTACCTTCCAGTAAAAGTGGGTCGAAAGCACCAAGGCCAGCCCACTAGTAGTTGATTATAGTTGAGATGATTGTCTTTGTGATAATTGTCTAGTATTCTACTATCTGTTAAGCGTTATGTGCCAGTATGCTATGATATTATGTGATAGTGGTAGGAGGGGTGAGATAGACCCCGTTATCGATCGTAAGGACTAACAGGGTAGGTCAGGCACCCAGATATGCCTATTAGTATGTTATACGATGTTATTATGTGGTAGTGGTAGGGGTGAAATAGTCCCCGTAACCGGTTCAAATAAACCGGAGGGTAGGTCGGGCACCCAGATATGCTTGACAGTATGTTATGCTATGTTATTATATGGTAGTGGTAGGGGGTGAAATAGTCATCGTAACCGGTTGAAATAAACCGGAGGGTAGGTCGGGCACCTAGATATTCCTGGCAAGGTAGGTCGAGCACCCATATATGCTTCACATGGTAGGTCGGGCACCCACATATGCCTGATAGGGGTAGGTCGGGCACTCCGGTATGCCTGACATTGGTAGGTTGAGCACCCAGATATGCTCAGCAGGGTAGGTCGGGCACCTAGATATGTCGGGCATTATGTTTTTTGTATAGTATGTGGTATGATGGGGGAACTCACTAAGCTTCGTGCTTACGGTTTTCAGTTTTGGTTTCAGGTATTTCTTCTTCAAAAGGAAAGGAGCAGGCATGATCGCAGTGCATCACACTATGTTTTCCACACATGAGATCTTTGGGATTATACTCTGATAATTTTTCATTATGACATGTTTTGATTATTGACATACTGGTTTTGATATGGGATGACACTATGGATGTTTTTATTCTTTTGGTTTTATAATAACTTAATTAAAAATGAAATTTTTGGTCTTGAATTTTTGGATGTTACATCAAGAATTTGACTCCATATGAGAAATTCTATCACCTCAAGCCTAATATCGAACACTTAAGAATTTTTGGGTCACTAGCTTAAGTTAAAATCACAACTCCTCACCAAAAGAAGTTAGATGATCGATCCAAAATATGGAGTATTTTAGGTCCGAACCCGCTGAAGTCAGTAGTTTAGTATTTTTTTAATCTTCAATTTAACTTTTGGGACTCTATAAATAGAGCTTCCCTCTTCATGTATTACCACCCAACACCACTTCCTGAACTTGTATTGAAATACAAAGATCATTCATCTCTATCTCTATTATCTTTTGATAAACCGAGTCCCTCTTCACTTTAAGTTGATCGCACTTACTAACTTGTGTTTGCATGCAAACCTCGTTATGAATCAACTTTGTGTCTACTTGATATAACTTGTCGCTATTTATTTCTTTTATATTTCCGTAATCTAACTCTTCTAACTTATTATTGTTAAGCTAACAAGATCCTTCAATATTAACTTATTATTTTGCACTATTTTATCTTGTGACTAACCTTTGTTCAAGTTTTTCTCTCAACAATTGGTATTAGAGCCATAGTGGTTGATTTTTAAAGTAAACTCTGATTTTAGAAAGCCTTCTATACCACTAAAGCTCATTCTTAAAAAAAACAAAAAAAAATCAAGGAAATATGGCACAAGCTTTTTCAATTAACATTTCCAACAATGTTGGAGGTTCGAACAGAGCTCCTATACTTGTTGCAAATGAATACCACCTTTGGTCTCAAAGAATGGAAAGGTATCTTAAGAGGCTCGGTAGAGATGTATGGAGATCTATGGAAGAAGGACCCCATGTCCCTATTCTCACTCTTGTTCAAGCAGATGGTACTCAAGCACGACTAGGTGCAGGTCAGGAAGCCATGAACCGATGAACAAATGATGATTTTGACAAGATGGAGAAAGATTCCATAGCCTTCTATGAAATTTCATGTGGTGTTGCTCCAACCAATTTCGACATCATCATCAGCTGCAAATCTGCCAAAGATATGTGGGATGTACTCAAGAATCTATACCAGGGGTCAGAACAAGCTCAAGACAATAAACTTACAACAACACTCAACGAATTCACCAATTTTAAAGCCTTACCTGGTGAAAGTCATGATGATTTATTCAAATGGTTAAACCTTATCATAACAAAATTGTCGAATGGTGGCACAGTCCGAAGTAATCATGAAACAAACCTGCAATTCCTCCAAGCACTGGACAAAGGCAAATATGATAGTTCAAGGAGACAGAAAGATCCATACTCTCTGACTGTTTAAACTTTATGGTGAACTCCAATCACAAGAATCAACCATGTTAAAAGACTGTGTTGATCTGGGAGGACCACTTACTTTGATGGCTCAAACTCCACAGTTCAAAACTCCTTAGTACCCATATACTGCATAATCATCATACCAACACTCATATGACAACCTACCAAGTCATATGAAGTTGATGCAGAACTTGATGATGAAGAAGAGTTTCATAATGCCATTGCCCTGGTCATCCAACAGTTCAATAGACTCCTACCACCATCCTTTCGTAAAAAACAACAGTTCACCAAACCACCTTTCAATCACAACTTCAACCCGCAGAGTAACCATCCAAGATATCCCAAAAATCGTCATCATCCTTCACAACCGCAAAATACTTCTTCAAAAGAGCTATCACAGATTAACAAACCTTCAGACTCCGGTACCTCTACCGAAGACAAAGATGGAGTCATTGTTTGCCACAAATGTCATAAAAAAAATCACTTTGCGAAAGACTATAAAGCAAACATGGTGATAGACAAGGCATTCTACCTCAAAATAGATCAAGAAATGGAGGAAAGGGAAAAGGCAAGAACTTATGTTGCTCAAGTAAGAAGGGATTATCAAGTATGGTCTTCGGGTGATGAAGATGAAGAAATGGAAAACAACAAGAAGAAAGGGAAAATTTGCATGGTAGCAACTAGTGAGGAAGACAGATCAACAAATCTGCAAAAGAACTACTGCTACATGGCAAAAAATGGAACTCTCAGCATCGTTGAATAGGTAAAAATTATGATTCAGTCTAATGATTATAGCATTCATGATTGTGAACCTTATTTAGAAATACTTAAGGACACTTGTGTTGCCGTCCTTACAGACTACAACAAAGCGTTAGATGAAAAGAACATAGCAACCCAATAGCTTTATCATGTGAGAGGAAGAATAGAAGACAAAAAGTTTAAGATATTTATGTTAGAAAAAGATTTGTTGTTAGAAAAGGATGCTAGAATGTTAAGTGAAACTGAATTAGATATTGCTTTGAATCAATGGGATCTTGTCCGAAAAGAGATTGTACGTTTAAATCTTTTAATTGAAAAACTGTTTGATGAAAGTGAAGCTATTAAGAATCTAGTTAACAATGGGACCATAGACAACACTTATAAATGGGGATGGTCCAATGGATACTCAACCGACGAGACCTCTTATCCCCGATTCAATGACAAACATCCATATGTCCCACCAGATTGAACTTTTCATTATCCAATAACTGACAACAGATATCCAGAGGACATTTAATGTCACTTCAGGTAACTCAGATAATTCCATACCCATTATTGGAATAGTTTGTCCCGGTTCTCAATCCAATTCAGATGTAGATGAAGAAATTGTTTTGGAAGGACCTGAATTAGTTGTAAATGGTCCATCCTTGTCTTCCAAAACATGTCCCAATCAAAAGTCAACTTTGACTTACTCTGCGGTAGTCCAATCTTCTCTACCACATTCCCCAGTTCAATGCACAACCACTCTTCAACCCATCTTGCATGAATTGCCAATTAATAATTTTGAATTTGGCCAATGTTCCCAAAATCATGAACTTTCTAGTTCCGGTGACTCAAGTCCAAGATATTTACCTCAAACAAAGAATTCCAAAAAACCTCAATTGAATGTCACTGATGTGGTCTTACAAAAAGTACAAGAAAAATTGGCTTTACAAAGTAGATCAGAATCCGACGTGAAAAGCGGGAAGTTGATTTCAAGAACAAAACTTTCAAAAATCAAGTCAAAGTTTCAAAAAAAATGAATTTCGAAAAACCCTTCTGTAGAATCATAAAAAGTGACCCTCTTCAACTTCAGCTACCGCAACCTCTTCAGCTACCGCAGCCATCCAGCTCCCGCAGTCAAGCTCCTTCATCAGCAACCGAATCCGGAGTCTACCTACCGCAGTCACTTAACTAGATTACTTTACTTGTCTTTATTATGATACTCTCTATTGTCCAGTATGCCTTGCATGGCTACTCTTAGAGATGTAATCTAGTGTACTTCTTGAGTCTCTATAAATAGAGCTCATTCTCTTGTATCTAGGATGGATAACTTACGCATCTATCTATTCTGAATACACTTCTCAAGTTATTCTTTCTATCTCTCTATCTTACTACGCACCACTTCTTACTCTCAAATATTACTAGAATACAACTGATTATAACCTCTCTTCTGAGCAAGTCTTTTGTGACTTAATCACTAAGTTTGATCTTCCTTATTAACTCGGTTTGAATGCATTCCTTGTTATGAATCAACTTATGTGTATACTTGATATAACAATTGTTGTCATTTCTATTTCTTTACTTTCTGCAACTAACTCTCTAGCTATCTAATTCTAACTTATTAATATTATTGTTGAGCTTTTAGATCCTTCGAGATTAACTATTCCGCAATACACTTGTTCTAACGTTTGTTCAAGTGTGTGTCTAAGTTTTTCTCTCAACACCTTCTCTGTTAAAACTTTTGAAAAACATATTGTAGTCGATGGATCAAGCGAAAAGGAACTAATAGTGACAAAATATTTTCAAAACAATTTTGCAAAACATCAAAAAGAGGTCAAGTCACTTTCACAAAATACCTCAATAAACCAAAATTTCAAAGTTATTTTGCCAACTCCAAATCTTTCAAAATCACATCAGTCAGTCACAAAGTCAAAACCGAAGTCTAGGTCACGTGACAAACCTTTTTCAAATCTAAAAAATACTCAAGAAAAACACACCTAAAGGACCAGTCAAAAGACAAAAGTTGCACCCTCCAGACCTTTGTCAAATTATGGTTTCTGGATAAATAAGAAAAATCTTACTTTTGGCTTTTATCCACTAAAAGAGTCATGTCCAATATCAACATGCAACATTCCAAAAAGGACAAAACATTCTGGACTTGGATTAAGAACTGAAAAGAAATCCGTTCAAAAAACCCACGTGCATGCATTTGGCAAGTCTCACGTTACCCAGGGCTCCAAACTTGTTTGGGTTCCCGAACTAACCCTATGATTTTGCAGGCAATGTGCAAGGAGGAACAAGAGGAAGAATGGCTAATCGATACTGCCTGCTCCTTGCAAATGACTGGAAGGTTGGAATACCTTCGAGATTTTAGGCCAATCAGCAACGGTGGACACATCACTTTTGGTAACAACGCAAACGAAATCATCAGGGGTTATGGAGTATTTGAAACATCCCAAAAATACAGGCCAAAAATTTCATTTTTAAATCATTAATAAAACCACAAATATCATCATCATATAAAAAGCATAAATAGTGTATCTCAAAATATCATAACAACTGTCAACATATATCAGAGTATAAACAACCTAGGCTAAACAAATGGTGTGTGCACTACAATCATCCCGAGCTCCTCTTTTGAAAACCGAAGTACCTGAAACCAAAACTGAAAACTGTAAGCACGAAGCTTAGTGAGTCTCCCCAAACTACCACATACCATACACATAACATGCAAATAGGAGATACGGGCCCCGCCCACACCCTGCTATCTAGGAGATTCGGGCCCCGCCCACAATCCGTTGTCTAGGAGATTCGGGCCCCGCCCACACTCCGTTATCTAGGAGATTCGGGCCCTGCCCACACTCCAGTGTCTAGGATATTTGGGCCCCACCCACACTCCGCTGCTAACATGCGCACAAGTATCACACAGACAACAAGTATATCTACTCCTATCAAGCAGTCACATATCTATACTCAAATAATACTACGAGATTCGGGCCCCGCCCACACTCGAATAATAATGAGATACAGGCCCCGCCCACACTCACATACATAAACAACCAAATACCAGTATCACACAGACAACAAGTATAGCAATCCAACAATCTAACTAATGTCTATACTCTGGTAATAATGAGATACGTCCCCCGCCCACACTCCGTGTTCCTATCAAGAACATATAAACTACACGGGCCGACATTGGTGCCTTAGACCCGTTCCTACTGGAAGAGGACTCACCTCACACTGCTGAAGTCCCGTGGACAAAACCCTAGCTGCTGGATGGAAGATTCCCGAATCTGTCAACGTCAAAATAACACCCAATTCATAATTAGGTCTCAACACATATCCATAAGTCCATGCTAGGGGTAAAAGACTACTTTACCCCTAACTTAGCTAGATTCAAGCCCAAGGCCCAATCCAAATGCCCAAAAGACTAATAATGAACCAAAGCCCAAAATATGGCCCAATTTTCCAAATTGGGCCCAAACCCCTATATGTTCTTACCTTATGGCCTGACCATTTATTATGGTCCAAACACTTGGCAATCCAATGGGCCAATATCTCATAATCATCAAGGCCCAGTTATGGCCCATCTATGGCCTAATTTTTCCCAATTAGGCCCAAGCCTGTGTAATGGGCCTTATCCTAAAGCCGAATCCAAATATTCTAGTACATATACTTGTTCTTGGATGCCCCATCAATTGTCCAAACATCTAGGCCCAAAAGGAAAGGCCCAACTCAAACCCAACACTATTAGGGTTTTCATATGAAATGAGAATTAGGGTTAAGTGTTTCTTACTTAAACCATTAAGGACTTAATCCATTAAGTCCATCACTCTACTAGATAAGTCATATGGTGTGATTGGGTGTAATTCATACTTCAATTCCAATGGCCCATAATGCGGGTCCCAGTAGGTCCAAACCAACAAACCCAAAATTAGGGTTTTCTAAACCCTTATTAGGTTTTCTAACCCAATCATGAGCTAGCCCAGTCCAAGATTAAGTGTTTAGGTCCATTAGGGTTCCACTAGGCCGGGCACCACCCACTGTCACCTCGGGCAGTGGTGATCGGCGGCGGCTCATGGCGGCAGGCGGCGGTAGCCAGCATTTCCAATGGTGGTGGTGGTCGGTCCTACCCAAAACTTGCATATACAACCTCACACCCACCAAGTACACACTCTGACACACAATAACATACACAGCCACCCTTCACAGTAGCTGGTGGCGGCAGAAAACGGTGGCAGCCACCACCTTGTGGTGGTGGCGGTGGGTTTTGGGCCAGCTATCTCGCATACAATCCTCAAATAGCGAGAACAACCTGCATACTCGATTGTACTCATATTCAGCCACCTCTCGGGTGGCTGTCGTCACCAGAATAGGCAGAAACGGTGGCCAAAAGGTCACCGACGGCAGCAGGGACGTCCTACGACGTCCAACCAATAGAAACGAAGAAGAAGAAATAATGATGGTGGCTAGAAGTCTTACCGAAGGCTTCCTTTTTGCACACTACTCGCATAACGAAACATACAGTATGCTTCACTGGTCTATGCGGTTCTCCGGTTGCACATAGCGTCTCCGACAGCAAGTTGCGGTGTGTGGCGCTTCCATGGCAAGGTAGCTGCTTGGTGGCCTCGTCTGATCAGAAACGAACGAGAAAGAGGGGTGGCGGTTGAAAGGTCATGAACGGCGGCTAACATAAGGGTAGGGTTAGGGTTGCATTATGTGGACGGGAGGCAAGGATGGTACCAGGTCTAATCCCGTGTCCATCCAAACTTTAATTCATTTTTCCAATATTAGTCCTTCCCCACAATATTGATTTCAATTTAAATCCAAAACTTACACTTTATCCCCTGCTTCCATAAAATCTTTTCAACTTTAATCCAATATTTACCATTCAACCCCTCCCTTCAAGATTTTATTTCAATTTCAATCCAGAATTTACCAAACCACCCTCAACCTCCAAAATTCTTTACAAACTAATCCAAGAATTACATTTTAACCCCCAAACTCTCAATTATAACTTTTTAAGCCCTAAAACTAACTCCTTGCTACACTATTATGCATTTAGGGCTACTATTCATATTAATTTTATCTATTTATTTATTTAAGAAACGGGGTGTTACAGTATTGACTACGAGAAGCTTCTCTATACAACGAGTTGCTTATGTAGAAGGTTTAAATCACACTTTATCCCCTGCTACATCAGCACGAATGGCAGAAATACCTGCTCGATCAAATCTAAAGTTGAAGGGACAATGTATCCATTGGATGTCTCTTTGATCATTGGCAAACCGCAGTTGTCTTTTCTGTCTAAAGCAATGTCTGAAGTAAGTTGGTTATGGCACCGCAAACTCGCTCACCTCAATTTCAGATATATCAACAACTTGGTAACTGAAGAGTTAGTCCGTGGACTACCAATTTTGAAGTACAACAATGATACGTTATGCCCAACATGTGAATGTGGAAAACAAAAAAAGGGTAGCCATCCTCCTATAGTTAATTCTTCAATCGTCGAACCATTAGAACTACTTCGCATTGATCTTTGCGGTCCATCTACCACAGCCAGTCTTCAGCACAAGAAATATATTCTAGTTATAGTTGATGACTTTACTCGCTTCACTTGGGTCTTCTTTTTTAGACTCAAATCAGACACACCATAGATCATGATCAACTTCATCAAGGAAATAGAGCTTCAAATCAAACTACCAGTCATACGGATAAGTAGTGATAATGGCACTGAATTTACAAATCAACTCTTGAATAGCTTCTTAGTTTCCAGGGGCATCAGTCACAAATTCTCGGCACCCTATACACCACAACAAAACAGAGTAGTAGAGAGAAGAAATAGAACTCTGATTGAAGCAGCTAGATCGTTGTTGAATTTTGCCAATCTACTCACTAATTTTGGGCAAAAGCAGTGGCAACTGCATGCTTTGTTCAAAATCGAGGCATCATTTGTAAACGCCTCAACAAGACTCCCTATGAAGGTCTCAACAATCGAAAACCCAACTTTCGATTCTTTCACATTTTTGGTTGGGGATGTTTAGTGATCAATAACAAGGATCATCTTAAAAAGTTTGCACCAAAGTCAGATGAAGGCATTTTTCTGGATTACTTAACCAAAAAAGTTGCAAACAGGGTTCACATACGCCGTACAAGGTTAATAGTCGAAAGCTTTGATGTCAAATTTGATAACTATTACGTCTGCAGCACTGCTCCTTCCACCAAAACAAAGTACATTTTGGAAAGTGATATCCCCATTTCCTCAGGTCGATTGAACATAGTAGAAGTTAACTATGATGACCTATTCGATCCCGCAGAGACGACACATCTCTCAGAAATCTTGGTGTCTCCGGTGGCACAACAACAACATGTCGTAGTATCTGGACCTATCTTGTCGGAAGCAAAATCATTCAATACTTCCACCTCGTCGGTTGAGTGGGAAAGACCATTTCCTATGGAAGTAACAACCGCAGAGGTTACAGTACTTGAAGATACTGCTCCAGTGCCTACTTGCAGACCAACCAATCAATCAACCATTTCTGAAGACTCTGAAGAAGAAGTTGAAAACATTGATATAAGAAGTGATCCAAGGATTGTTCATCACTCATCAGTCCAGGGGAACCAACGTCACTTGTCTAGGTGAAACTTTCTTCGGTTCAGGGGGGGAACTCCCATTTACGGCTCAGGGGGAACTTCCATTACCTACCACATACCTCATTCCAACAAACCAAGACTCATCTGCTGGCTGTTCTCAAATCGAGGGTGAACTACCTTCTCCAACCGCAGAGTCCTCAGACGTAGATGATATTCCTCAACCGCAGCGCGCAGACCATCAACAGTCACGACTAGACGTTTGGACAAGGGATCACCCACTGGGTCAAATCATCGGTAACCCATCCTCTAGTATTCAAACTCGTTCCTCTACTGATTTAAATAACCATTGTCATTATGCATCATTGATGTCATCTGTCAAGCCCATAACCATAAAAGAAGCCCTCATGAAGCCTGACTGGATCATTGCAATGCAAGAGGAACTTGCTGAATTTGGAAGAAACAAAGTTTGGAAATTGGTACTGAAGCCAAAAGGTCACACAATCATCGGCACAAGATGGGTGTTTAAGTACAAGCTAGATGAATCAGGTGCAGTGGTAAGAAACAAAGCACAATTAGTCGCCAAGGTGTATAGTCAACTCGAGGGTGTTGACTACGATGAAACATATGCCCCTGTAGCAAGAATGGAAGCCACACATATCTTCTTAGTGTATGCTGCTCACAAAAACATCAAGGTTCATCAAATGGATGTAAAAAGTGCTTTTCTGAGTGGAGAACTGAAATAGGAAGTGTACCTACAACAAACTCTTGGCTTTGAAAGCTTAGAATTTCCAAATCACTGTTACAAGCTGGAGAAAGCAGTATACAGTCTAAAGCAGGCACCTAGAGTGTGGTATGAGACTCTCTCTGAGTTTCTTGTCAGCTCAGGATACAAAAGAGGTGTGATTGATCTCATTTTATTTAGACGAGAGATTAACAATCACTTGATGCTTGTTCAAATATATGTGGATGATATCATATTCGGATCAACGGATCAGGGTATGGCGGATAAATTTGCAAGGCTCATGAGAAGCAAATTTCAAATGAGCAGGAATAGAGAGATCAATTTCTTTCTAGGACTTCAAGTTAAACAGGTCCCTAAAGGGATATTCATTCATCAAGAAAAGTATACCACTGAACTGTTGAAGAAATTTTCGATAGAAAATTGCTCCTCGGCGAAGGTCCCGATGGCCTTTGGGTATAAAATCTCAGCTGACCCTACCGGAGAGCAAGTTGATCTCAAAACACACTGAGGAATGATTGGATCGTTGATGTACCTCACCGCCAGCCAAATGGATATTGTGTTTGCTACGGGTTTATGTGCTCGGTACCAAACAAACTCTAAAGTATCTCACTTGACCACAGTCAAGCAGATCCTCTGATACCTAAAGGGAACTAAAGTAATGGGCCTATGGTACCCTGCGAGTAATGATTTCAGTCTTCAAGCTTTGACAGATGCAGATCATGCCGCGTGCAGACCCGATCGTAAGAGTACTTCGGGTGGATCTCAGTTCTTAAGAGGAAGATTAGTTAGCTGGTCTTCAAGGAAACAAAACTATGTTTCTTTGTCTACCACAGAGGCGAAATATGTGGCCACAGCCAACTGTTGTTCACAAGTTCTTTGGATGAAGACTCAACTTATGGACTATGGTTACAGAATGCTGCGGGTACCCATTTATTGTGATTCTGAGAGTGTAATAGTGATTTCCCATAAACATATTCATCATTCAAAGACAAAACACATAGAACTTCGGTATCACTTCATCAAAGACCACATCCTCAAAGGTAACATCGAACCAATTTTTGTGCCCACTCATGAAGAAATAGCTGACGTTTATACCAAGGCACTCAACTCCACAAAGTTAAATGGATTTTTGGAAATGCTAGGAATGATGAATCCAGACCCGCAGTTCTTCGTGAAAGGATAAGTACCGCATACCATTTCAGGTCTCCGGGGGTCAATAGACTGCTTCTTTTCTTTTCAAAACAAAACTCTTGAAGAAATTTACTCACTACGGTTCCTATCTAGAACAACTTATTAGTATATTCTTCATATTTGATTCTCAGTAGACTTTGTATACTAAAAACACATATGATCTATATACTCTTCTGGTCCCTTTATTTCTTTTATTCATAACCTTCATGATCTAGTTTGTTTTCATCTTTTACGTGAATCCCTACGCATTCACTAAACCCGCAGTCATTAACTCTGAAATGATTTAAATTTCGATGTATGCTACTTAATGAACTTTAAAAACAAAAAAAAAACATTCTTCAAAACATCCATTTTGTCCCACATAACTTTTTCCCGTCATCCATAAAACATTGCTCAGTCAGGTCTACTTTTGGATAAAAATCAAATAAATCGATTTTCTATAAAAGAAATCTTTTTTGAAATATCATTTTTTCATCCAGTCATGTCACACAACCTTTGGGGTCTAATCCGTTCCACTTTCCCATTTTCACAACGGATAAAAACACGTCACACCCCACGTTTAACCAGCGTGCTATGATGGACCTGCAACACATTTAATGCCCCACCTTTTTCGGAATATAAATTTTCTTTTGATTTATTTAAATTCAGCTAATAATAGTAAAAACCCAAGGGTTTTTAACTTTAATAACTGTAATTTAATTAATATCAATTACTTTTGAAATCCGGAGGTATAAAAACCCCCCATTTCTTCCCAAGATAGCTTTTATGCTATCTGAACTCTCTCGATGAACTCACTCATGTTCTTGCTAAAAACCTTTTTCCCAGAAAGTTCTCAAACTCTTTTCTGTAACAATGGCGAAGTCAGGAATCTCGAAGAAGCAATCCAACGCTTCAGGCTCAGTTCGTCCCACAGGGTCTGATTCCACTATCCAAGACCTGACATCTTCGATTGCAACAAGCAATTATAGATGGATCTTTGAAGATCATCAATCTTACAACGAATCCATTAAACTGATGATCAAGTTCCTTCCAACACACCCTTTGTGTGGCGCATTCGATTCATTCACTAAAGCAGTTCCATTGGCAGTTCTCTTCAAATGTGCTTTCTCAGCATTCAGACCTAGCCATAATTCTCATGAAGTTCATCTGAATCTAGTCAATGATTCTTTGGTGGTTCTGAGCAAAGATAAGTTCCTGTCTGCACTCAATCTCAGGATCCTTCCTTCAACAAAGTTCTATACTCCAAGTTCAACAGATGTGTTATCTACTCTCTATCAGATGGGATATCAGGCAAAGCTCAAAGGCGTAGGAGAGTTCAAGAAAAGCAAGTTGCCTGCGGTTTGGCAAATTTTATTCCATTTTTTGATCAGGAGTCTCTCAGGCATGACAGGAGGGACTGGTAATATGGGCAAACAACTCCTTGACATTGTATGGAGTATCTTCACAGGAAACGTTGTTGATTACGGGTAAATCATCTGGGATGATTTTCTTCAATACATCTCCAAAAACGCACCAAAAGATGGCATGACAGAATCGACCTTTGCAAGGTTCTGGTCACTCTACCTAGTTCATCTCCTTAAAGATGCAAATCTTAGCATGGGTTCCGACACCAACCTATTCTCATCTCATGATCTCAAGAGGTACAACCCTACCAAACATAAAACTATTTTGGGTCCCATCCATAGATTACCCATGTATATTTTGGAGTCCATTGGACTCACTACCATAGAGGTAGCTGACCATATAATGGCTACGAGTGATATTGCCCCATATCACTCTTCCCCGCCAAGACCCAGTCAGGTCACCACAGTCCAGGACCCACAACCAAAACCTTCAAAAGCCAGTCATTCTACCGCAACACATGACTTGCCCCCAAAATCAAAAAGGGTTAAATCCCTTGTTGTCTCAAGAAAAAAGCCTATGAACATTTTTAAAAATGGAGTTGTTCCCTCAAAGAAAAGAAAGGCTAAAACCATAGAGCCTACACCTATAGTCCCACTTTCTCCTTCCCAAGCTCATGACATTCCTGTTAATGTCATCGATGAACAACAAGATGAGCACATAGAATCCCAAGATGTCTTTAGGAGAAATAAATTAAAGATTATCCACAGTTCTAGCAAAATGCGATCCAGGGCACATGCATGAATCTCTTAAAAGACACCCGCAACCATTTGAGTTACTGCAGGCTCACCCAAAAGAGCCTGAAATCACCACTTAGATACAAAAAGTGTATATGTTTCATATCATGATGGAGACTGACCCCAATTGGAACCCAAGTGGATCCAACTGTTACTAGTCGCCCTGAAGTCTCCAGGGCATCACGGTTGCAATTCTTTAAACCAGAGGAGTTGCACTCCATTTCCCTGTGAGTCGCACATACGCTAGATACACATGTTGCATCGTAGGGCACTTCTTTCTCAGTCCTTGCTAGAACAGAGTAGAGGCCAAACTTGACTTTAGGTCAAGGAGACCAAGGAAGCTATGGAAACCCTATACCGCCGACATTACAGTCAATCAGTTTAGGAATGGTGAGCACAAACGTGCAGGGATCCATGAACCTGAGGGACACCTCGGTGCGCCAAGGACTTGATGGTTATGCTTTCGATGACTCTTGAACTCGATATCGTCCAACAACAAAGTCGGGGTTACATAAATTTGAAGCCATTAAAAGAGCATTGAAAGCAAGAAAGGCACAACAGGTACAATAACATAAAAAAGAAGAGGCTCTCCAAGTTGTAGCTAAGTACAAGGCTACAATATTCAATAATGACAAAACTATTCACGATATTTTGGCAATTCAGCAATAGATGTATTCAATTGAGCTTACTGTTCAACAAGCTCAAAACATGGAGAATGTGGTTGGCCCTTCTGATCCTTCTCAAAATGATGAAGCTCACGACTCAAATGATGAAGGTACCGCAATCGAAATTAGTTCAGCACCCATGTTCGGTCATGATGATGACAACCTCGACGATATCCAACAGCCTCTTCCCTCAAACGATTCTATCATGGTAATTGACAATGAAGAATCAAGTGGATCTCAACATTCCACTTGGAAGCCTAATCCCAAGAAGAAAAACAAGATAGCAGTTTCATGGAAGGAATTCATTAATCATCAAAGCAAAGTAGATTAAATCTTGGCAACCGTCACGACCAAAGAACTGCAGAGCACTGATGTTTCAACACCAAGGTCGCTCATCGAAAGAGTTAAAAGATTAGAGACAAGGGAAAGGTTGGTCACAGAGTGGATGATTCTAAGAGTGGAAATGGGTATTAGGGAACTTGATAATCGGAGAACCGCAGACCACAAGGATTTTATGTCCAAAGCTGAAGCCTTCATCTCAGAAATAAAGAAGTTGAAAGATGATCTCCAACAGACACTACACACTCAAGAAAGCAATTCCAAGAAGCTTATTGAGGAAACCTACACTTCGTATGAATCAGGGTATGCAGTCCTCCAACACACCATCAAAACTCTAAGGAGATCACTCACCGTAAATCAGAGCACCACAAACCAAAGTGTTAACGAAATTCTCCGCCTCACCAAGGAGATTTATCAACTTCTCTTCAAGTCACAAACCCCCAACAAGCAAGATGTCCGTGATCAAATGAAAAATGAGTTCAATGATACCTTTGAGAAAATCGAAGGTTTGAAACAGTGGTTTGAGGAACAGCTGAATCCTGCTTCCTAAAGGGGGGAAGTGAAGGGTTTTAAGCATAAGAACAATCCTATGTGCTCATACAAACCCTAATGCTTGGATCTAGGTTTCTCTATTGAACATGCATTGAATCCAAGACTTGCAAACCCTAATCTAGCATACATAATATCAAAATAACAAATAACATCAGATCTAGATGTTTACCTCTTCAATAGTAGCTTGAATCTTCTTTTCTTGAGCTTAGAATCACAATTGTAATTCCTCTAATGGATCACAAACACCACACAAGCAAGAAGGCAATTATGAGAGAGGAGAGATGATGCTAAAATCGGCCCTAGGGTTTCTCTTGGAAGCAAGTGGCCGAAAATTGGAGCCTTGGGGTCTTATTTATAGTGCAGGCTGCTAGGGTTTCAGTCTAAACCCTAATGGATACCTTAGCCACCAAGTAGCCCAAGGAACCTTCTGGAATAAGGCCCTTGGACGAAAATATGATGATCCTTCATCATAATTTCGTTCCCCCCTAGTCTATTAGGTTTCCCAGCCCAAAACTCAACTATCACACATTTGACAGTTTATGCCCCTTTTATTTAATTAATCTCTTTTAGTCACCAAATTAATTCCTAATTAATTTATGACTAATACTAATTAAATAAATATGATTTCTCCTTTAATATATTATTCTTATAATATATTAATAAACCATAATATCCTCTCTCTCATATCAAATTACCTTGTCAAGTTGCTTTGGTGAAGGCAACCCAAAAGGACCATGCATAACCGGGTCAAGTACATACCAAATATAGTTACGGGCTTAGACACTAATCCAACAGTCTCCCACTTGGATAAGTCTAGTAACTATATCTCACATACGACTTCAGGATCTGGTTAGCAATCGTAGCTCTTATTCGCTTCTGTCAACTCTGATCAAAATCATGTCCTTCAGATAAGGGATCGTATAATCCTCTGTTCTAGATATCATGTTGACAATACTTATTATCCAGCATTTTGTTTCTCGATCTCTGATTTATTCGACATAGAATTTAGTTGAACACATCAACTTCATTCTGACCGGGCCCGACACATAAGTCAAACTAAATCATCGAGTGGCCAAGATATCGCTTTTATTCTCTTAGAATAAAAGGTACAGAAAAACTTCGACTTATATGCTTTTATCATTTACTAGCTAAGTCACACACAATAATGCGTTTTATGACATCAAGTTACTGATGCGGTTTCGCATTATCAATGCATGATCAACTAGAAAACAACAACCATATCTCTAGGTTTAAAGATTATATGATATTATCATCTTGCGATCACTTATGGTAACTTTCATGAAGTGATACTAGCAAGTGCGGGTTTATTCCAATGCTCAAAACAAATTTCATAAGCACTCATAAACTTCGTAGCAAACCATTGCTATGTCTAAAACCTTTCGGACAATCTACAAACAAATTTATGACAATCTTCTTTCATATCTACTTCCAACATATGAGCGATTGTGGACTGTTCGAACAATCTTATTATTCAGGAAGTCAAAACATGCAAAATTGGAAATAACAGATAAATAATCAACAGAAGATAGTAACTTTCTTATAAATAACACACCTTTATTTAATCATCAAAATGTTGAATACAAAATTATCCATTACAAATTTCCTACCTATCTAATCTAAATTAATATCGTCCTTTAGTCCAACGCTCCTAGCGTGCTTCAAATGCTTAACCCTACTCAGTCCCTTCGTAAGGGGATCTGCTGGGTTATCTTCTGACGATACCCTCTTCACAACGAGGAGTCCCTCTTCTACCCGATGTCTAATAAAATGGTATTTCATGTCGATATGTCGAGATCTGCCATAATCTATTTGTTCATTGGTCAAGGCAACCGCTCCTTCATTATCACAGAAAATTTCCATGGGCTCCTTTATGGATGGCACAACTCCAAGGTCTCCAATGAAGTTCTTCAACCATATAGCCTCCTTTGACGCCTCTTTTGCCGCAGTGTACTCTGATTCGCACGTTGAATCAGCCACGGTCTCTTGCTTGGAACTTTTCCAAGTCACTGCTCCTCCATTCAGGGTAAAGACCCAGCCTGACTGCGATCGATAATTATCCCGATCCGTCTGAAAACTAGCGTCACTGTACCCTCGCACCCTTAAGTCATCACTCCCACCGAGGACTAGAAACCATTCCTTGGTCCTTCGTAGGTACTTAAGAATATTCTTGACAGCAATCCAATGTGCCCTACCAGGATTCCCTTGATATCTGCTGACCATGCTCAAAGCGAAGGCCACATCAGGGCGAGTACAGGTCATAGCATACATAATTGAGCCAACTGCGGAAGCGTAAGGTACTCGGCTCATATCAGCTATCTCTGCCTCTGTACTCGGGCTCTGAGTCTTACTCAGTTTGGTATTGCATTGAATTGGCAACTCCCCTTTCTTGGAATTTTCCATACTAAAACATTTTAGTACCTTTTCCAAATATGTATCCTGACTGAGTCATATCAGTCTCTTACTTCTGTCTCTCACTATCCTTATTCCCAGAATATACGAAGCCTCTCCGAGGTCCTTCATAGCGAAACACTTCCCAAGCCAGGACTTGACCTCCTGCAAGGTTGGAATGTCGTTTCCTATGAGCAGTATGTCATCGACATACAATACGAGGAAGCTCACTATACTCCCACTGGCCTTGACATACACACATGACTCATCTTCGCTTCGCAGAAATCCAAACTCTTTGACCTTCTCGTCAAAACAAAGATTACATCTGCGAGATGCTTGCTTTAATCCATAAATGGATTTTTCAAGCTTGCACACCCTATTAGGATGCTTCGCATTGACAAAACCCTCTGGCTGATTCATGTAAACATCCTCAGCCAACTTCCTATTTAGGAAAGCGGTTTTTACGTCCATCTGCCAAATTTAATAATCATGAAACGCAGCTATTGCTAGCATTACCCTAATAGACTTTATTTTAGCAACTGGTGAGAAGGTCTCATCATAGTCAACTCCAGGAGTTTGAGTAAAGCCCTTCGCGTCCAATCGCGCTTTATAAGTGTGCACTTTCCCATCCATGTCTGTGTTCTTCTTGAAGATCCACTTGCACCCGACTGTCTTACGACCTGGTACATTATCAACCAAATTCAAAACTTGGTTGTCATACATGGACTGAATCTCGCTGTCCATTGCCTCTTTCCATTTAGCAGACTCTGGGCCTGCCATGGCTTCTTTATAGCTATTAGGTTCGTCCAGATTCATTAGTGTACTATCACTAATAAACGTATCCCCGACAGTAGTAATATGGAAACCATAAAACTGGGGTGGAACACTAACTCTATTCGAACGTCTAAGAGGTAAGGACTGGTCAATTGGTTTAACAGGAGTTTCCTCCTTAGGTTGCATGCCAGTGTCAGAGGTTCCTTCATCTCGTGACTCTTGAAGCTCTTCAAGGTCAATCTGACTCCCACTGTCTCCTTGACTTATGAGTTCTCTTTCTCTGAAAACCCCTCTCCTAGCAACAAAGACAACATTGTCACTTGGTCTATAGAAGAGATAGCCAAAAGACTTCTGTGGATAGACAATGAAATAACACTTCTCACTACGAGGTTCTAGCTTGTCGTGAGTCTCTCGTCTTACGAAAGCTTCACAACCCCAAACCTTGATATGTGCTAACGAGGGAGCTTTCCCTGTCCACATCTCGTGAGGTGTTTTGGCAACCTTCTTGGTGGGAACTAAGTTAAGGATATGGGCGGCAGTCTCTAAGGCATACCCCCAGAATGAGATTGGTAACGAAGCATGACTCATCATAGAACGAACCATGTCCAACAAGGTTCGATTACGTCTCTCAGCCACACCATTCAATTGTGGCGTTCTAGGAGGCGTCAATTGCGAAACTATTATGCATTCTTTTAGATAGTCGTGAAACTCAAGACTTAGGTACTCTCCTCCTCGATCAGATCGAAGCATCTTGATTTTCCTGCCCAACTGATTCTCCACTTCATTCTTGAACTCTTTGAACTTTTCAAAGGTTTCTGACTTCTGCTTGATTAAGTAGATATATCCATATCTGCTATAATCATCTGTAAAAGTCACGTAGAAGCGACAAGCGTCCCTTGTGGTGGATCTAAAGGGTCCACATACATCTGTATGTATGAGATCCAATACACCCTCACCCCTTTACCATGAGCCAGTAAAGGGTGACTTGGTCATCTTCCCAAGTAAACAAGACTCACACACATCATCGTCCCTAAGGTCGAATGACTCCAAGACTCCATCCTTTTGGAGTTGGGCTATGCGTTTCTTGTTAACATGGCCAAGGCGATAATGCCACAAGCATGCTTTGTCCAAACTTGTGGACGAATCAATATTCAAAACATCATTTCCTAAATTATCTATAACTAACACAGATTCAGAAATCCCATTACGAGGTAATGCATTGAAATAAAAGACACCATTCAAATAAGCATTAATAGAACCATTACTATTATCAAACGAATATCTGAAACCTTGTCTAAGCAATCCATGAAAAGAAATGATGTTCCTTGCCATATCTGCGAATAGCAACAATTATTTAAATCTAACCCTAACCCATTACTCAACACTAAGGAATAAACTCCGATCTTGGTTACTGGTGAAGACTTCTTGTTTCCCATGATCAAGTTTATCCTTCCATGCTCCACTTCCCTACTTTTTCTTAGCCCCTACAAATCAGAACAAATGTGGTAACCACATCCAGTATCAAGGACCCATGAAGTAGCAAGTGATGAGTTATTAGATTTAATTAAATACATACCTGCAAAGGTGGGCTTTATCTTCCCATCCTTAATATCCTGCAGATATTTAGGGCAGCTTCGTTTCCAGTGGCCCTTCTGGTGGCAATAGAAGCACTCTGCTTCCTTGGGGTCAGAAGAGGGCTTAACAGAACCTGCTTTGGTCCCACTAGAAGAGGAACCATCTTGGGTCTTACCCTTATGGTGGCTCTTAGAAGGAGCCTTCCTCTTCTTTCCCTTTCCTTGGCCAATTGCCAACACAGGAGCAGCTACAGTAGAGGATGATGCAATAGATTTGTCCTTGAGGTTGCTCTCAGCTGTCCTCAGGAGCCCTTGAAGTTTACTCAGGGTGACCTCTTCTTTGTTCATATGGTAGGTCATTCTGAACTGGTTATAGCAGGAAGGCAAGGAGTGGAGGATGATGTTGATAGCCAAATCTTCATCAAACTTAACATTAAGTTTGGGAAGACGATCAACATACCTTTGCATTCTTTGCAAATGAGCAGTTAGGGATTCTCCACTCCCCATCCTAGCGATGATCATGTTGGTGATGATCTCATAGTGTTCTTGCCTCGCGCTTTGGTGGTACCTGTCCAGCAAATCTTGGTGCATCTCATATGGATACATGTCCTCATAGGACTTTTGGAGTTCGACGTTCATGGTGGCCAGCATGATGCAATGAACTTTCGTAGCATCACGCTCGTGGGCCTCAAAGGCGGCCATCTCTTCAGGAGTAGCTTCTTCTGGGTTGATCTTTTCTAGCTTCTCGTCGAGGACATATTCTTTGTCCTCATAGCGAGTTATCTTGCGAATGTATCTCATCCACTCGTTGAAGTTTGAGCCATCAAATGTCACCTTTTGACATAGGTTCATCAACGAGAATGACCCAGAAGTGTTGTTGTTTGCGTTTGCGTTAGACATCTGAAATAGAAAGGAACAAAGTTTGATTAGAAATGAATCCCCAATTAAACACCCAAATGAGAAATTAGGGCTAGGATCCAACAACATTATTTACAACTTAGAAAAGGGATGCCGTAATCTAAAAGTAAATAATTTGAAGGTAAGTGAATGACGATTCACTAATTTTCACCATGAAAAACGAAAAGAAATTAAGTTTTAAATGTATTTGAAAATTCCTAGATTTCTTTTGAGATTCATTGAACATTTCAATGGCATGTTTAAATCTCGATATGCACTTCAAATTTGCTACTGGGATGTCGAGGATCGCAAACAAGTTTATGAATAACCATGCGAATCAACATGGTGCACTCAATGTCTTCATCACCTAATCAATGTGCTGGTTAGCCACGCACGCTCCATTGATCCATGATAAAACATCGAGCCACCCTTTGTCACCAATGTCAATCCCAAATTAGTGTGCCGGTTAGCCACGCACGCTCCACTAACGTTTGGCAGGGGTACAAAGTGTAATTCCATGGAATAGCATCATTTTTACATTTTACCCTAAAGTAACTAAGATTGGGAATTTATAAAACAATGTAGTTACTTTAATATTTCCATTATACTTATAATGAGGAATTAAGTGCCCTATCCTATCCGTTCGGCTAACGACCCTCCACCAGTCAAGCAAGTGGTAGGTGTGAGTGTACACCTATTAAGCGTCATTTTAAAGGCAGCAACCTTATACCCACCTTATAGACTGGCTTCGTGAATGAGGCCTACTAGCAATAAGACTAGCTTATTCTTATACATATATATTAATTAATCTTGTAATAATATAATAGTATAGGGTTGAATTTTAAACTTGTAAAATTCTAAGGGTTTGAAATTTAAATCATTCAAAATTAAACTTTTAATCACAAAATTTAAATTTCAAAACTTGAGGACAAGTTTTGAACTTTTCAAAAACACAAGGGATCAAATAACAAATAATATAAATCAAACAATTAATTTAGTGATTATCTATATTTGACCTAATTCAATTTCTTGCAAGATAAGTTACCCAATTAATACAAATAATCAATTTTAATCAAATAAGGAATTTATTATCTAATCAATTGGTAAATATCTTTTGTTTTTGGCAAGGATAGTCTCACAAAATCATTAAAATTCGAATTTTATCAGTCAAAACAAATTAGGCAACTATTCCATAGCAAAAATAGCAAGAAATCCCGATATATCCTCTGTCAGACGATCCGACTCGCCGAGCCACTCACGGACTCACCGAGTAGGGCCGACTCGCCGAGTCCAGTCGAACAGAAGCCAGAAAAATGATTTTCAGCATACAAACAGTTAAAGCATCACATTCAACATAAACCAATCAAGGCTCTGATACCACTGAAGGGTTTTAAGCATAAGAACAATCTTATGTGGTCATACAAACCCTAATGCTTGGATCTAGGTTTCTCTATTGAACATACATTGAATCCAAGACTTGCAAACCCTAATCTAGCATACATAATATCAAAATAACAAATAACATCAGATCTAGATGTTTACCTCTTCAATAGTAGCTTAGAATCACAATTGTAATTCCTCTAATGAATCACAAACACCACACAAGCAAGAAGGCAATTATGAGAGAGGAGAGATGATGCTAAAATCGGCCCTAGAGTTTCTCTTGGAAGCAAATGGCCGAAAATTGGAGCCTTGGGGGTCTTATTTATAGTGCAGGCTGCTAGGGTTTCAGTCTAAACCCTAATGGATACCTTAGCCACCAAGTAGCCCAAGGAACCTTCTGGAATAAGGCCCTTGGACGAAAATATGATGATCCTTCATCATAATTTCGTTCCCCCTTAGTCCATTAGGTTTCCCAGCCCAAAACTCAACTATCACACATTTGACAGTTTATGCCCCTTTATTTAATTAATCTCTTTTAGTCACCAAATTAATTCCTAATTAATTTATGACTAATACTAATTAAATAAATATGATTTCTCCTTTAATATATTATTCTTATAATATATTAATAAACCATAATATCCTCTCTCTCATATCAAATTACCTTGTCAAGTTGCTTTGGTGAAGGCAACCCAAAAGGACCATGCATAACCGGGTCAAGTACATACCAAATATAGTTACGGGCTTAGACACTAATCCAACAGGAAGTGATAGTGATTCTTTCAGGTCAAAAACTCCATAAGCTCATCATTCTCAATCTCCTCCATGAAATTAACCTCTTACTGCAGAGCACAACAAAATTCCAACTCCTCAGGCATCACCAGAAAAGTCTCGACAATAATCAATCTCTGAACACTCTCCTCGACAATCAACTTCACCGCAACAAGAAGTTACGTCATCAGATCATTCTGATGACTCTCCGGCCACTGCTCAAAAGAAAAATAACTGGAGGGCGGACAAATTTTCAGATTAAATTTTAGAAGGAAGAAGGGTTTGATACCACTTTCAACAAAACCTTGATTAATTCATGGGTGATCCCAACCGGCAGACTCCTTGATGCTGATTATGTTCCTCACCTCAGTTATGATGAACCTCCATCGGATGGTTATTTGGACATCCCAATTTCTCCTAACTCCAAATACTTTCTAGTATTTCAATCGTTTGATCGTAGCCTCTCGAATGATAGAAGACTCCCTATGGAGTTCAAGCGTTTGAACCTTTTTCATGCCAAGCATGGTTAAAAGTTTGAGAAGATTTGGTCCAATGGTAGACCAGGCGGGTTAAAGAACTATAAAGTCTGAAAATTCTTGAAAACTGAATTTTTTCAATATACCCTAACAAGGAGAGGAAGTGAATACGTGAGAAGCCAAGCAGATTTGGTATGTATGGACCCCAAAGAAATATTTATGATAGCTAGGGTGTTTCATGTGACATCCCCATTTTCACGGCCACAAAAGACCGATTTTGTTTATCCTTTATAAAAATCAGAGTATCTCTTTTAATAAAAATGTTGCGGAATTTGTTCCCAGAAAAACATGATATATACGTTATCAAAGCATTTCCGAAGAAATGTATTATATTCATTTTAAAACATTGGGATGTCATCGTCAATACAGAAACATAAGCATAAACAGAACTTACATTCATTATCACTAGTGATTTATATCTCCTTAATCTCTCAGTGTAATGTGATTTCATATCAACACCTGTGATATAAATAAACTGAGTGGGTCAGGTTGGGAAACCTGGTGAGTACATAGGGTTTTCAACCCACGATAATATAATTATTATGTTTAAAAAACCAAACAATCAACCCAATTACCCATCCCCATTATCTTCCTTACTCTTAAGATCCTACCCTAAGAGTTATTTATCTTGTATTCATTCAATCCGAAGTCCATCGCTTCCAGGGTTCATATGATAGGCACTAAGTCCATAGCTGCCAATGCTCGTTTGTAAAGCACTAATTCCATAGCTGCTAAAGTTCATTCATCGGGTACTAATTCCATAGCTACCAGTGTTTATCTAATAGGTACTAAGTCCATAGCTACCAACGTTTATCCAACAGGTACTAAGTCGATACCTACTCGCGTTTATCCAATAGGCACTAAGTCCATAGCTGCCGATGTTATTTATTAGGCGCTAAGTCTATAGCTGCCAATGTTCACTCATATCATCTTTCATCTCTCATCATTCATCTACCCATGTTTTACCCAACATATTCGTAGATATAAAATACATATACAGTTTAAATCATTTAAAACTTGTATAAAATCGTTCATCCAGCATAGATAACAAGTATACAGATAATATGCACACATAACACGTAATTTATCTTAAAATACTTCATATCTATGTGTAAGATGAAAGGGACCATGCACTCACCTGGTAAGTTGGTGAGTCGGCACTCGGACAGCACTTCGTTACTCTTAAAAGAATTATCCCTTGACGAAACCTAGTATCATTACCACTAGAGTTTAGTCTAACGTTTGACGAGTCTAATTAATCGTCTAGCTATTATTACTATTATATAAGCGTTAAACAATACTTATATAACCCATAATAATATCCCAAATACTCCTTATAAGGTCCTAATAACATTATTATATTGAAACATGACCTATACTAAAGATAGGTTAGGCATAACTCACTTACAGCGGGTTTTCTCGAAAACCGGGATTCGCTGGAGCAGCGTTTCTGAGCCGAGGGCTCTTCTTTTCGGAGCCGTCCGGCGCTCTGGGGCTTCCGCCTCGTGTTAGGGAGTTACCCTAGGCTTTGGGGGATTAGGGAGGCTTAGAGAGAGGTTCTAGAGAGAGAAATAAGGGTTTGAAGGTGTGAGGAAATGGCATGACCCGGCACTTCTATTTATAGGCTGAATTCCTGATGGACTCGCCGATTCGGTTCACTGAATCGCCGAGTTGGTGCCACGTGTCATCACCTGATGGCTTTTCTTGGGGAGAGAGCCTTGGCCCATTTTCAGCCACGTCACCCCTTTTGCAGCAGCACCTTGCCGACTTCTAAACCCTGTAACATTCGCATACGAGCTCCATTTTCGATGTTCTTTTTTTCCACGCGTAGGTAAAAGAAAGATCTACAACTTTGATTTAGACTCCGTCGGCTAATTCTCGACCGATCTTAAATTTAATAGTAGGGGGAGATTAGACTGTTAAATGACCACGAAGAATTCGTAACTCCTTCATACGGACTCCGTTTCCGTCTGTCTTTTTACCATTGAGTTCCTATTAATGAGATATTCAACTCTCATTTAGGTCACATAAGCCAAAAACCGCTTGAACTAAAATTCGAGTTTCGGGCCATGCAATGTTATGCCAAATCTTAGAAATTTCATAACTTTCTCATACGAAGTCAGATTTGGGCGTTCTTTTTTTGTGTTTTCTCGGTTTAACATATACTACAACTTTTGTTTATATCGCTAAGGCTAAAAAGTCCTCTATCGTAAATTCACTATTTACGTCTCCCGGTGCCGTGCCGATTTTGCCGCGAAACTTCGACGGGCCATAACTTCTTCGTTATAACTCGGATTTTGGCGTTCTTTATATGTACGGAACCCTTGAGACATATTCTACAACTTGGTTAAGATTATTTATTCTAAATAATCTTTTGTTGAAAAGTCGTTTTCGACCCCCTATTATCTCTAAATTGACTAGCCCGGATCTACGGGCGTTACAATTATCTCCCCCTTAGGATGATTACGTCCCGGGATCATCAATGAAACAGGGCTCACATGATGACCCCATACGTTATCTCTTCATCCTAAGTAATAACCGTAACTTTGATGTTTATTCGAACGAGTATCTAACTCTAAGACTTCCTGACTGCAGGCGGTGCTCGATCTTGCACTTGTTCCCTATCTCACGTTAAACTCCACATAATGACCTTCAAGTCACAATCTTGATCCTTACTGGAGACCTCTTCTTCTTCTTCTTCTTAACAATCTTAATATAAGTTATTCGATTTCCACAATAGACCGATGGGTCGCGTTCTAATGACCTCTCAACGTATGTAGCAATGCTTAGACTCAACTCTCTTAGAGTCAAATTCCAGAATGGAATATACTTTTCTTCATGTTCTGATGTGATATAATCACATTTCAACATGTAGCATTTCTAGCTACCAACTTCTTTAACTATGAGTGCGATACTGCTTCGATTATCTTTTACTTCAATCTTTTTGGCTTAAGTCAGATGCCACATCGAACTTGGTTCTCTGAACCACGTAACATACTCATCGTAGTCAGACCCAATTTGATATGACCACTAAGGTCGGAATAACAATCATCTTCTTAGTCATTACCGAAACGATAGTAACGATAGACATGAACAAAACAGAATCAGTTACTAGTGCCTTGGTAACCTTGTGACTTTCCCTGATCCAAGCGTGAGTCCTGTGCTTCCGGTAGTATAGGCCTCTACTACCATTCACACCTACTCATACTCGTCCCAAGTATTGTCTCGCAGTTTTTCCAAGTTACTATCACAAAAACAATTTTAACACATAAAATGTGTCCAATCAATCATAAAACTTTCCCTAGACTCTACTAGGATTTCTTCCATGTGTATCTTCAATAATCAATTCTGCTGCAACTCGGTGGTGAAAATGCCAGAGGGTAGGATAGCTTCAGGAATTACGCCAATCGTTTCATCATCCTGCCAATCGAAGGTGTACTTCGGACGTACCGTACTCCTCTAAACGTACTGTTATTTTTCCTGGCGTACTCTAAAGGCAAGATACCACTCTTACGATATATTCTGATAGGTATCATTCACTATCGTAAGCCTTCTCATTTCCTCCATTTACTCAATTCACTACGAGTCTTCACCATGACATTCTATACACCAAAGCAGGCGTTCGGTGTATCAAGACGAGAATAGAGATAGAGGAGGGTTTAGACGTGTAATCCTCCTTATTACTCCGAAAAGTTACATGTCAGTTCTAATACCGTAATTAAACGTTTAGAAATCTGAACACATAAAGTTTCCAGATCCAGTCGGCAACCGACCATAGATCCGATCATATATTTAGCATCATAAATCATTTAGCACATAAAAGCATGTTAGGCATTTTCCCTAAATAAGGTAGTGCTTGTGTCTATTCTAGTGTATTACCTAAATTTATTAGACACACTCCTCACAATCATCGCTTAGCATTCTAAGTTTAAGTCTAGAAATAAATCCTTATTCCCAGTTTGCTTAAACTAATGTTCTAATACCAACTGTGACATCCACATTATCACAGCGAGAAAAGACCGATTTTGTTTATGCTTTATAAAAATCAGAGTATCTCTTTTAATAAAAATGTTGCGGAATTTGTTCCCAGAAAAACATGATATATACGTTATCAAAGCATTTCCGAAGAAATGTATTATATTCATTTTAAAACATTGGGATGTCATCATCAATACAGAAACATAAGCATAAACAGAACTTACATTCATTATCACTAGTGATTTATATCTCCTTAATCTCTCAGTGTAATGTGACTTCATATCAACACCTGTGATATAAATAAACTGAGTGGGTCAGGTTGGGAAACCTGGTGAGTACATAGGGTTTTCAACCCACAATAATATAATTATTATGTTTAAACAATCAAACAATCAACACAATTACCCATCCCCATTATCTTCCTTACTCTTAAGAGCCTACCCTAAGAGTTATCGATCATGCATTCATTCAATCCGAAGTCCATCGCTTCCAAGGTTCATATGATAGGCACTAAGTCCATAGCTGCCAATGCTTGTTTGTAAAGCATTAATTCCATAGCTGCTAAAGTTCATTCATTGGGTACTAATTCCATAACTACCAGTGTTTATCTAACAGGTACTAAGTCTATAGCTACCAATGTTTATCCAACGGGTACTAAGTCCATAGCTACTCGCGTTTATCCAATAGGCACTAAGTCCATAGCTGCCGATGTTATTTATTAGGCACTAAGTCTATAGCTGCCAATGTTCACTCATATCATCTTTCATCTCTCATCATTCATCTACCCATGTTTTACCCAACATATTCATAGATATAAAATAGATATACAGTTTAAATCATTTAAAACTTGTATAAAATCGTTCATCCAGCATAGATAACAAGTATACAGATAATATGCACACATAACACGTAATTTATATTAAAATACTTCATATCTATGTGTAAGATGAAAGGGACCATGCACTCACCTGGTAAGTTGGTGAGTCGGCACTCGGACAGCACTTCGTTACTCTTAAAAGAATTTTCCCTTGACGAAACCTAGTATCATTACCACTAGAGTTTAGTCTAACGTTTGACGAGTCTAATTAATCGTCTAGCTATTATTACTATTATATAAGCGTTAAACAATACTTATATAACCCATAATAATATCCCAAATACTCCTTATAAGGTCCTAATAACATTATTATATTGAAACATGACCTATACTAAAGATAGGGTAGGCATAACTCACTTACAGCGGGTTTTCTCGAAAACCGGGCTTCGCTGGAGCAGCGTTTCTGAGCAGAGGGCTCTTCTTTTCGGGGCCGTCCGACGCTCCGGGGCTTCCGCCTCATGCTAGGGAGTTACCGTAGGCTTTGGGGGGTTAGGGAGGCTTAGAGAGAGGTTCTAGAGAGAGAAAGAAGGGTTTGAAGGTGTGAGGAAATGGCATGACCCGACACTTCTATTTATAGGCTGAATTCCTGATGGACTCGCTGAGTCGGTTCACTGACTCGCCGAGTCGGTGTCACGTGTCATCACCTGATGGCTTTTCTTGGGGAGAAAGCCTTGGCCCATATTCATCCACGTCACCCCTTTTGCAGCAGCACCCTGCCGACGTCTCAACCCCGTAACTTACGCATACGAGCTTCGTTTTCGACATTCTTTTTTCTCCACGCGTAGGTAAAAAAAAGATCTACAACTTTCATTTAGACTCCGTCGGCTAATTCTTGACCGATCTTAAATTTAACAGTAGGAGGAGATTTGATTGTTAAATGACCACGAAGAATTCGTAACTCCTTCATACGGACTCCGTTTGCGTCTGTCTTTTTACCGTTGAGTTCCTATTAATGAGATCTTCAGCTCTAATTTTGGTCGCGTAAGCCAAAAACCGCTCGAACTAAAATTCGAGTTTCGGGCCGTGCACTGTTATGCCAAATCTTAGAAAATTATAACTTCCTCATACGAAGTCAGATTTGGGCGTTCTTTTTTTTGTATGTTATCGGTTTAACATATAATACAAATTTTGTTTATATCACTAAGGCTAAAAAGTCATCTATCGTAAATTCACTATTTACGTCTCCCGGTGTCGTGCCGGTTTTGCCGCGAAACTTCAACGGGCCATAACTTCTTCGTTTTAACTCGAATTTCGGCGTTCTTTATATGTACGAAACCCTTAAGACATATTCTACAACTTGGTTAAGATTATTTATTCTAAATAATCTTTTGTCGAAAAGTCGTTTTCAACCCCCTATTATCTCTAAATTGACTAGCCCGGATCTACGGGCGTTACATTTCAGCTCAAGGATGAAAATTATCCAATGATGAAAATTGCATTTGAAAGGGCTTGTGAATTCCTTAAGGAATTTGTTTGTGACTTCAGAAAAATTGATGATGTGATACATCCAGTCCTTGCCAACAAGTTCGAGTTTCCTCCCTTCGAACTTGTGCCAAACTACACTGAAGGATTCCAAGACATGTCCCTTAGTGCAACAAGCTTCCCTAAACTAGGGGTTGTGTATAAGAAGGCCCAAGATGGTCCTAAGTACTTCATACCGGTGACCGCAATCCATCGTATAACGAAGAAACAACTGGATATCACTTTAGCTTCAGTGTAAAGATCGAAGCACACCACTGATGAATTTAATTTTGAAATCTCAAGAAGAATCCAGTGGTTGTTTAAAGTGAGAAAATTCTGGTGGATTATCATCAGTTTCCTAAAAATGCCGAAATGCAGAAATTAGCTGAGAGGTCACTTTGGGGGAAATTGTTGAAACAAAAATTGACCCTCTTCAGCTAAGGAACCGCACACCTGAAGACTTGGTGGTACCATAGGGAAGATTTCAAACTGGAGATTATTTTTTTTGGTGAACCATGGACCTTAAGAACTGCCGCAGAGATGGACGATTCATGAAGACTTTTATTACTTTAACTGACATTACTTGTTTACTTTGTATTATCTAGTGAACCTTTCATGGTCGCTTAAGTCAGTAGTTTAGTATTTGTTTAATCTTCAATGTAACTTTCGGGACTCTATAAATAGAGCTTCCCTCTTCATGTATTACCACCTAACACCACTTCCTGAACTTTTATTGAAATACAAAGATCGTTCATCTCTATCTCTATTATCTTTTGATAAACAGAGTCTTTCTTCACATTTAGTTGATTGCACTTACTAACTTGTAGTTTATTGCACTTACTAACTTGTATTTGTATACAAACCTCGTTATGAATCAACTTGGTGTCTACTTGATATAACTTGTCGCTATTTATTTCCTTTATATTTACGCAATCTAAATCATCTAACTTATTATTGTTGAGCTAACAAGATCCTTCGAGATTAACTTATTATTCCGCACTATATTATCTTGTGACTAACATTTGTTCAAGTTTTTCTCTCAATAGTTGTATAAGATGAAGTTCCACAACTACAAAGTTCGAATCGCAACACATAATTTCCTAGAAGATATGATGATTTCTAAGTTGATTTTTTGTAGAGAATCATGAGCTACTATTGGCTCTCAATGAAGATGAACTGAAAACCTATCATGAAGCCACGACAAATCCATTATGGGTAAAATCAATGGAAGAAGAAATCAACTCTATTGAACATAATGAAACTTGGAGACTTGTAAAAAGACCATGCAACACAGCCATTATTGGTTTAAAAATGGGTTTATAAAGTAAAAAGAGATGCAAGTGGCTCAATTAGCAAGTACAAGGCTAGAATTCTAGCAAAAGGATATCTCCAACAACACGGTATTGATTTTGAAGAAGTTTTTGCACCAATAGCACGAATCAAAACTGTTATAATTTTAATAGCACTATCTGCTTTAAAAGGTTGGGAGCTACATCATCTCGGTGTAAAATCTGCATTTCTACATTGCGAATTCCAAGAGGAAACCTAAAGGTTTCGAAAAACAAGGAAAAGATAAAAAGACCTTCATATTCAAGCATATAAAAGCGTTATATAGTATAAAAGCATAGAACATGAAGTCGGATGGGATTCTGAAAAGTATAAAGTTCCAAAGGTTCATGCAAGAACAAGTTGTATGCGGAAGGAAGATAGAATCTGATCTAATCCTAATTGGAGTGTATGTTGATGACTTGGTCATTACGGAACTTTGACATGAGTGATCTTGGAATGCTACGATACTACCTAGGAATAGAGGTATACATACCAAAAGAAGGATAACATACTAATCATGTAGGAAGGGTATGCAAAAAGGTGCTCAAGGATGCGAGGATGTATGACTGTAATCTTACTCTAGTTCCAATGGATCCAAATGCAAAATTCTCAAAAAGAGAAGGCGAGGAAGAGACAAATGCAATGAAATATCGAAGCCTTGTTGGAAGATTGAGATATTCGCTTCAAACATGGGATGATTTAGCATACTTAATCGGCGTAGCAAGAAATTACATTCAAACTCCAAAGACATAACACATAGATGTTATAAAAAATATAATAAGGTATGTAAAGGATCTATCATATATGGGATACGTTACAGTCGCAATAATCTAGTAAGACTGGTTGGATATTGTGATAGCAGTCACAACATTGATCAAGATGATGGAAGAAGTACCACCTGACATGTATTTTACTTTGGTGAATCAACAATCATATGGTGCTCTCAAAAGCAAGAAACAATGGCATTATCATCTTGTGAAGCAGAGTACATGGCTGCTTCTGCAACAAGTTGCCAAGCCGTTTGGTTACGAGATCTTTTGGGAGAAGTAACTGGTTCTCAAGTACAAGAATTGGTAATTAAAATTGACAACACATCGACAATTGCATTAATCAAAAATCCAATTTTTCATGGTCGGACAAGCACATCAAATCTCGTTTCCACTACATATGAGAACAAGTTGAAGATAAGGAGATCACAATCAAGCATGTCAGTAGAAAGGAACAAATAGCTGGCATTTTGACGAAGGCGTTAACTAAGATAAATTCATTGAGATACGCAAGCTGCTAGGAGTTGAAGACCTCACAATTTCCATTCGTAAATTAGGGGGTGATTATTTGTAATTTCTAATTATACCCCTTCTATACGCGATGAGGTGTAGGAAGGTTCATTCCTTGGACAACAAGGAGTCTTAAGAAGTTGCTTAGGACTCAAGGAAATCTAGTTTTCTTAGGGATCAAGCAAGTCATTTATATGCGAAGTTGTAATCAAGTAGGACTCTAATTAGCCATATATATATATATATATATATATATATATATATATATATATATATATATATATATATATATATATATATATATATAGAGAGAGATAGAGAGAGAGAGAGAGATAGGAAGGATCATTTGAGAACCTATATATTCATGAAAACCCGAGAACTAAACAAGGACCGTTTCATCAAAATAATAAAAGGTCAAGATGTTTTGTGGCATAATTGTAAATACTTGAAATAACTTAAACACGGGGGTATCTTTTCGAAATAAATCAACGGACAACTTAGGTATAACATAATTTAGATCCATTATCAGATTGAATTCACGATTCACATCGAACCCAAACCGTACTCTCTCTCTCTCTCTCTCTCTCTCTCTCTCTATCCTCTCCTTCATCCCGCTTCCAGCCACTGATAATCCCTAATCTCCGAATCATCGAGGGAGAATCAAAGAACTAATAGATCGACATTGTGCTATGTCAATAGATCGATGACATTCTCTTCATGTCGTCTCAATCTTCTCCAATATCCCGCCATCCCTTCAACGATTGAGCTGCAATTTCATGCGACCTAAATATGGCCACTCTACATTCGACGGTTGAAAATATTGGTCACTGATATGTAACTAAGAATAAATCGTCCTTATTTGGACCTGATATCGATGAGCTTCAACTCCTTGCAAGGTATTTCTATTTTCTTCAACTCAATAAGCATTCTTCCTCTTTAATTGATTCATTTGATTCAATTGCTCCTGGTTCTAGGGTTTCTTCCATAGATACGATTGCCTCCTGTCTACATTCTGATTATCTACCAAAAATGGAGGCATCTCCGGCGAGAAGAAAAGGTACAACCATTGCCGACCTCGACTAGGGTTTAGAAATGCTTTCCAGCAAGGCGGTGAACACATTAATGCTTTTCAGTAAGTTTTTTTCTCTAAAGATGATTCGATTAGTGGTTGTAACGAACGAACAAATTCCTTTGAATACACTTACGTTTCAACATTTCGATTGGAATTCGAGGGACGGTTTAATCAAATCATAGATGTCTAAAATGTTTTATTTGAACACGATAACCACCTTTTTTTAGATTACAATTTTTTAGTTGTATTGTAGTTTTTTAGGTATCGATAGTTATTAGTTACATGATAATTGTTTAGTTGTGGATCTTTTTATTTGCATTTTATTGGTTATATGGTTGTAAATTTGAATAACTTCCACTTCACTTTAGTCTGATTAAATATCATTGAATTTATATCATTATGATATTTTAAATCTCTTTTTAGTAAAATAGATGATAAGTTGGTGTTCTTTTGACATTTAGAATTATAAGCTAGACATATCATTGTTTATTATTTCTGGAGTTGGAGCCAAAGCTAGCCCTTGGTTAACTAATATTTGATAGTGAATTAATGGTAATTTATTTTTCATTCAGCTCAAATTCCTGGTAGATGATATAATGGTCATTCATTGTCATTCAACATACAATACAAACACTGATTTTCATTTACTAATTACTCTATACCACATTTAATAAGAAAAAAAAGACAATCAGGCCATTCACAACCTAACATCTCTGTGTGCTGAATGCTGAAATCTTTTCATGTCTTGTAGAATCAAAGTATCAAGATTATGAATCCTGGATAAGTTGGGATTTCGAATAGATTGTATGAGTCTTTAAGATTTAGAATTTTCAGTGATTGAAGAACCTGTTACAAAAGTAACATGATTTGTATAGCACTAGATGTCTGCATGAAGAAAATTAATAACTAAGAGGCTACAAGTATAAGCCACAAAAAGATGATACTGAATTCCTTACCAAGGGATGTTCAAATACTTCCAAGTTGCTATAGCTCATACCTATACCCACGAAGTTTACCATGGATAAGTCAGAGGGTATAGTTTTTAGATGGAAGCCAAACCAACATAGCCATCTTAAATCTTCTGAAAGATTTTCGTAGGACCCATCAAGATACATAAAATTTAAGTGGAGCAATTTTAATTTATCCATCATAAATTCATTTTTTATTGAAATGTAAGCTATCTTGATTTCTCTAGATATGCGGTTTAAATATCTCAGAGAAAATTTGAGGGAAATTTTAATCAAATCATTGGTAAATACATTTACGTTTCAACAATTATACCATTATATGCCACCTTCAAGTTGCTTGTTCTTACAAAATGATCTATTTATTGGAATGGAAGCTATCTTGGTGATGTGGTTTTGTATTTGTATCAATTTACCATTGAAACAGAAATATGAATAATGAATGACTTCTTTGTTTATTTTTCTATCTATTTTGAATAATAATTTACCTGACCATTTTTTTACGATCCTTTTAAATAGTTGCAGTTATAGTCTTAAGTTTGAAATCTTTCAAAGAGAATTGGAGTTATAGTAATCAAACAACAATTCTGGAATACCTGATCCTACTGGAGAAATACATTTGCATTTCAAGTAAGTTTTGGAAACAATGTCTTTTATTCTACAATCTAATACCGTGTTCCATTAGTTGAAAGGAACGAAATGAATTTTCATGTAATATGTAAAGATAAATATATAATTTTAACTTTATTCTTTACATTATTTACAAAATTAGAAAAGGTTTATTAAACCCAAAAGTTTTGATAAAAATAGCAACATTTTCGTTCTAAAGAAAAATTAAAATAAGACTAAGTTATAGATATAACATAGGAATTATATGTGATTCACATATAAATCACAAGTGAATTACATATGATTTACATGTGATTCACATGTAAATCACAAGTGAATGACATATGAATTACATGTGATTCACATGTAAATCACAAGTGAATCACATATGAATTACATGTGATTCACATATGAATTATATGTGATTCACTCGTAAATCACAAGTGAACCACATATGAATGACATGTGATTCACATGTAATTCACATATGAATTACATGTGATTCACATGTAAATCACAAGTGAATGACTTATGAATTACATATGATTTACATGTAATACATATGAACTACATGTGATTCACATGTAAATCAGAAGTGAATTACATGTGATTCACATGTAAATCACAAGTGAATCACATAGGAATTACATGTGATTCACATGTAATTCACATATGAATTACATGGGATTCACATGTAAATCACAAGTGAATCATATATGAATTAAATGTGATTCACATATAATTCGCATATGAATTACATGTGATTCATATGTAAATCACATATGATTTACATGTTCTTCATTAGTTATATTTTTTAATTTTATTGTGAATTTCGCATTTAAATATTGAAAGATACAATTGTAATACCCGGAATCTAGAAGGCCAAATAAGCAAAAAGAAATCAGCATCTATAAGGCCAACTCGTCGAGTCCAATGGGGAGAACTCGACGTGTATTTGAGAATTAACTCGATGAGTTGGAGACGCACAACTCGACGAGTTGGACGGGGTTTGGGAAACCCTAATTTCTGGGATTTGCACCTTATTTAAACAACTTAAGCTCTAGGGTTTTGGCCTCATTTCCAGCCTCTACTTTCCTAACCCTAAATCTCGAAACCGTAAGCTATTTTTGATTGATTGTGAGCCATTTTGAGTGTTCTTGTGGGTGTTGCAGCTCTTGGAAGGAAGGAAAGTTTGAAGGAACAAGGAAGAGTTGCTAGATCCAGAAACCTCACTCCGTGTTCGTCACTTTCCGGTAATCAAGTCTCAAACTTGCCTAATAGTTGATTAGATCTCCTTCATAGCACCTTTTACTTGTTTTTGGTCCAAATGATATGGTTCTTGAGAGTTGGACGTCCCAAATGGAAAAAAAATTAGATCTAGAGTCTTGAAGGACTTTCATTGCATAAAGGTGCCAACTTTATGGCCATGGAAGTCCCATGCAACCTTTAGACCACCATTTTGGCCTTTTGAGCTTATAATGGCCATGCATGTAGGGAAAGTTGGAGACTTTATGTGGTTATGTAGTCTCTAAGGTCCAGATCTATGCTCTTATGTTCTATCTTGAAGTTTATGGCCTTTGGATTTAGATTTAAGCCTTTGTGGGGGCTTAGGGTTGAGCTTAATCCCTTTAGGAGGGGTATTAATGGGTAAAGTTGCAAACATTATCCTTCCAGAGGCATTTCCAGTCGAGATCTGAAGTATAGGGTTTAGATCTGAAGGATAAAGGCTTAATGCATTAAGGAGGGGTTAACAGACTAAAGAACACGACGAGTTGATTTGAAGTATCCCAATTTTATTGAAAAGAAGGAACTCGACGAGTTGGAGGAAAACTCGATGAGTTGGATCGCGATTTCACGATTCTGTGATTTTTGGGAACTCGGCGAGTTGAGCAGTAAACTCAACGAGTTGAGTCAACTCGGAGCGTTGACTCTCACTTTGACCTGGACTTGACTTTGACCATAGTTGAGCTTAAAGGGTTATGAGCATGAAATGGTATCTAGGGGATTGTTTTGGTTCAGGGAGTGAGTAAAGCTGATTCCTGGCAGAGACGTTTCAGCTATCGTCCGACATTTGAGGTGAGTTTCTTCTTGTTTGAATAGGTCGAAGGCACTAATGCTGACCCGTATGTATGATTGTATGTATTCCATACTAGGGTTCGATTTCGGGCAATGCCAGATGAATGTTTGTATATTTCTGGATTACGGTCCGATGTCGGGAGGGGCCCGAGGAATGCTTACGTGTAGATTTCCGGACAATGGTTCTATGTTGGCTGGTACTCGAGGAATGTATGCATGTTTAGTTATACTTGTTGCTATGTGATACTTGTATGTGCATGGTAGGGAGGTGAGTGTTGGCGGGGTAACGTATCTCATCACTAGCTGAGTGTGGACTGGGTTCCATATCTCATCATTAGCAGAGTAGGGGTTGGGCCCATGATAGGCGAGGCCTTAGGACTGGAACATGTAGTACATTGTATAATTCTTTATGTGCTAGTATGATTATATGATATTAGTTGTGTGTGTAGCGGGCGGGGCCCAGTGACAGACGGGGCTTGGGAGAAACAGATTTGTATACCGAGCGGGGCTCGATGCCAGGCGGGGCTCGATGATGGTGTGGGGGCCCAGTATATGTGATTATGTGTATGGTATGTGGTAGTATGGGGAACTCACTAAACTTCGTGCTTGCGGTTTTCAGTTATGGTTTTAGGTACTTCCAGTTGCAAAGAGAAGATCTCGGGATGACTGCATTGCACATACACACCATAATGTTTGGCCTGTGATGTTTACTCTGATGTTATGATTTGGAAACTCTGATAATAATCTTTTGAGATACTATGGTTTTATTTAATAATCAAAATGAAATTTTGGTCTTGATTTTTGGGATGTTACAACAATCACATGTAAATGTCATATTATAGAATCACATGTGAATCTTACATGATATATATATATATATATATATATATATATATATATATATATATATATATATATATATATATATATATATATATGCATATGCATTTTTGTAAGTGTTATTGCATCACTCATTTTTTTTATATTTTTCTTGTAGGTTTGGAACAATATGTGGAAAATATTGAAGATGTGAAAAGTGATAAGTTAAAGAAAATATGGAGATCTTTACACGAAGAAATGATAACACTTTGAATCTTTGTATCAATTTTTGTTTTTTATATTTTACTTTTTATCGAATAAAATACTTATACAATTGTGTTTATAGATTAGTAATAGAAATTAGTTTTTTTTTTATGATTCACTTACGAATATTATAGTATAAGAAATATGCATATATTCACTTGAAAAAATATGTATATATGCCCTTAAAATGTTGATTTTTTGGTTAAAGAAATTGTAGATTATTTTTTAAAATATTATGTTTTTTTTTATATTTATTGATTTTTAAAAATATTATTTTTTCAAAACATTACAATTTTGTTTTTTTTTAATATTCAATTTTTTAAAAAAAAAATTCACTTTTTCTTAAAAAAAAAAATCAAAATATCTGCATTTTAAAAAAAGTGAAAATTACTATTTTTTTATAAAAAAATCCATTAATTTGATTTATAATTGTAATTTTTAGACATTTTTAATAATATTTCCAATAACACAACTAATTACATAAATGTGATTGGTAAGATGACGATTATCCCCTTAATGAGTTGATTTTGATCTAACACTCCACCTTTAGTTCTCGGGTTCTCGGAAAATTATGAGTTCTCAACAGATCTCACTCATATATATATATATATATATATATATATATATATATATATATATATATATATATATATATATATATATAGGGTAAAGTGAATATACCGTTAAGGTTATATAAGCTAAGGTACCCAAACTCACCATACTACGTCGTTTTATATCATATATATACATTGTAATTGTCCAATGTTATTATAATTCAACTTCTAACTTGATTTATTTCCAAGATTTTTATAAATTTCACATTTATCTTCGTCTTACATAATTTTTATTTTCAACTATAAAATATATAGCCTAGTAGGTGTTCGGCAAAAAGATGTGATGTAAGTGTAAGATAATAGTGAAATTTCGAAAATCTTGAAAGTAAATCAAGTCAGGGGTTGAAGTTTAAAAACATTATAATGAATATATCAAACAAAAAGGCATATTATGGTGGGTTTGGGTACCTAAGTTCATATACCCTCAAGGGTATATTCACTTTTCCCATATATATATATATATATATATATATATATATATATATATATATATATATATATATATATATATATATATATATATATATTTATATATATATATATATATATATATATATATATATATATATATATATAGGGCTAGGTTATAATGTGGATGTCATCTATTGTGTGGTCGTAAGGATAATTCTCAACCAATAGATGAATAAAATGACTGAGAATGATTTGAGGGTCTATGATATTACTATGGGATATCATGTACCATATAATAATATAATTTTAGTACAAGGGTATTTTAGTCAATTATACTACATTTAAAAAAGGAAATTTTGGATTTTAAGGGGTTATTAATTCTATTAATTTTCAAAATCTTATTTCAATAGATAGTAATTATTTTATTTTAGACCATTCTGATAGAATATGTTTATGAGTACTAACAAAAGTAATGACATTCTTGAAGCATAAAAGAATACATATTCTAACTGAATACATATTTTGACATAATGAACTTCTAGAATAACAAATTCTTGAACCATCAATTGAAGAATAAAAACAAAAATTACATTAATTCTTATAGAATACGGGTAACAATTGCTAATAATTTCATTTGTTGTTAAAGAATAAAACTAAAAACACTTTCAAATCAGGAAAAAATATCAAAATCTAACAAAGACACTAATACATTCTAAAGAATATTGTTGCTAAGAATCACTTTCAATTTTGTGGTCCGTCCTTCGAGCTTCAAGTTCTGTGAAACCAAATCCAATTGTAGTTTAGAATCCAATAATGCATTAGCAAATGAAAAATAAAAAACTAAATTCCTTTGAAAAAATATGCAGACTTGTGAAATGCACCAAAACCAAGAACCAAGAATTGTAGAAAATGCATAAATGAAAATATCCATATTCCAATCCAACAAAAATGAAATTCGTGATTCTATTCCGACAGCATTGGAATTCAAGATTCAATTATGGGCGAATTATCCATCACCATTATTATATATCAATGTAAAATGGAAGTTTATAATGTTAAACAAACAAGAAAATGGAATGTAAGATGTAAGAAAGTAATAGAAATATAAAAAATGGAAATAACATGTTTTCTAAAAAAAATGAAAGCAACATGGCACTGGTTATTTCAAAGGACAAATCAACAAAAAAAATCCTTTGTATGTGTGCTTGATCATTTAAGAGTTGTAATATTACAATTCAAAAAGATGTATGTTTTAAAAAATCATGGACCTGACGCAGGGATGTGTGATATAACAAATTTGAAAATTGAATTACCTTAATCCTCTATGAGACATGATAAATGATTGAAATCGTAAATTTGTGAATTGAATTCACACATCAAGAACCTTGAATTAGAATCCCTAAGAAATCGTCCTAGATCCAGCCTTGATTCAGACTTTCAAGATCGTCGCCGTAATATTTATTTTCCATTGTTACCTCCTATAGTGAACCCAATGAACATATTATTGTATTGGTCAAACTTAATTATTCTAAAATATGATTTAGATCACCGGTGATCAGGATGGCATGAAATGGACCATAACACACAGCAAAAACACATACATCAATGAGTTTACTAAAGGAATTACCCCCCTTTTTGTCGTTCTTGCTCTGACATTATACACACCCATGTAAGAACCTTTTGGTTTTCATTTACAACTTCAAATATATATATACAATTATACATCTTTTATTTTCGTTTCTGAAATAGATTAACAACCACTTTTTTTTAAGTGTTGATTATAGTTCAATGTTTACATCACACTCAAAAATGAATGTAAGATACTACAATGAACAATTCAATAGACGTACATGACAAACTCGCTTATTTAGAAACGTGAATGGTCAAATGGGTAAATAGTAAAATTTTAACGCCCATATATGACATATATGACAAAGCAAAAATGGAACTTACACGCCTTGGTTTTTATATTAATTAATTGCTTTGAACTTATATTCATCTAACACTTCATGTAATACATTGAAGTAATCTTTGTTCAGAATCATATCGCAAAGATGAAAGAAGGATGTGCATTATACAAAGTAATATCATTAATACTTTAAGAATAGTCATCATCCATTAAAAGGACCAAGTTTTGTCGATTAAATGACGGTTAACATCAAATTTATCAAGAAAGGCACAGAGAGATGAGTGGTGAATGGATTGCAGTCAAGATAATTGATCAACCATAACCTTTCCAAATTGGACTATCATTAGCATGCTAATTTCAAAACCTATATATTTATCTTGAATAAAAAATAAATACCAATATACATATTTGTCCAGATGAATTTCCGATCATGATTAAGTGAAAAAGAAGTTACACCTTAATTGATTATTCCAATCATGACAACTTAGATCCACAAGATCTCGTGATGTTGTCTTTATTGAAGGGTATATAAGACGTTAGTTATAGAAAATAACTTTTTTTTGCAATTTAGAAGCTAAACATGCGCTAGGGAAATAAATGACAACATTGAGCCTCATGATTGGTATCAACTTAAGAGATTGTTTCTTTCATGCCACAATTTTTAATTCAATTTTTACCTTCCTAGAGACATGTCTTGACTCTTGAGATCACTACCCACTGAACCTAGCTAGCAGCATGTGATAGAGTCTTGTTGAGTGATTGTTTCCGCTTTGATAACAAACCCTTCTTTCCATTGTTTCCTATCAATAAAAATTTTGGTATGAAGATTTGTGAGGACGCAATTAAGCTTGATGAAGTCTAGCAATGCTACAAACTTAAAACTCCAAGCAAGAATTTTTTTGGGTATCGCTACCACACAGAACTGAAAAATCAATGGCTTGGTAAAAACCTTAAGAAGAAAAATAAAAAATCGAGATATTTCTCGTGAATGCAAAACTTGAAATGAAAAATCAAACCTAAAATCAAAATAACCCCCACAACAAAAAATGTTGAAATTCAATATAGAAGAGGCGTGAGACATAGGCATACAATATAAACAAAATTCTGATAATGAAGATTATATGTATTATTCGGAAAAATTTGAAAACAAATAAAGGGGAAAGAAACTGCAGTATTCACCCATAACACAATGTTCAACGAAAGGACAAAGGGAAGTGAAGAACTGAAGATGAAGCCTAATCCTCGAGAAGTCATTCAAAATCGCGGAGATTTTGAGGATTTCGCTTTCAAATTAGTGTCCATTTAAGTTTAAAATCTCGATGATTTATAATTTCAATTTTGAAAGTTCCCTTAAATTTTATCTGGATTATTTGCCGACAAATCCTCTTAAAAAAAATTTAACTTAAATCATATAAAATTACCCCAATCATTCCTCCAAATCAATTCCCCAAAATTAATCCCCATAAATTAGGAATTAATATTTTCAACTCTTATAAAACTTCCTTATTTGAAAAATCCAATGTGTAATTTTTCTAGACTATGTAAAAAGAAAATCTAAATTATAAGAAAATTACATGTGACCAAATATCTAAGAAGACAACAAGTGGCAAATAAGTTCTTTATTTATTAGGGAGAATATATATATATATATATATATATATATATATATATATATATATATATATATATATATATGTTATGAATTAAGCGTAATTAATGTAACTATAAATCAAACCAAACTAGTAAACTTTGATAAGAACTTTAATTGAGAAGAAAGAATATTTAGAGAGAATATGAAAGTTATATCTCTTATAACTTTTGGTGTATAACATTCTTTACAATGGAGGAGTATGTATACTACAAATTTTACTAACATATAATTGTAACTAGTTAGAAATGTTGACAAATGTACCATGCACCAATTATTATGTCATCCACCAATTATTTACAACACTCCCCCTTGGATGACATCATTTTAGCGTTCAACTTTGACGTACTGCCTCATTAAAAACCTTGCTAAAGAAAACCCAGTGGGAAAAAAACTTTAGCGAAGGGAAAAAGAGTGCAGTGTATAGTTGACTCCACCTTATTTAGACACCCGTCACATTATATTCTATGCACATGTCGCATTCCGATGCCATGAATATTTTTCCTGAAGATTGTAGTAGGAAGTGTCTTCGTAAAAAGGTCTGCCGCATTGGTTCTGGATTGAACATATTTGATTTCAACTTGATGGTTCTTTATAAGCTCTTGAGTGTACTCAAAAAACTTTGGAGGTATATGTTTTGTCCTGTCACTCTTGATATATCCCTCTTTCATTTGAGTGACACATGCTGAGTTATCTACATAAATTAAAGTTGGACATACATCCTTTTCAAGTCCACATGAAGTTAAAACTAGTTGTGTCATCGATCTTAACCATGTACATTCTCTACTAGCTTCATTTAGTGCAATTACTTCAGCATGATTTGAGGATGTGGCAACAAGTGTTTGCTTTTGAGAACGCCAGGAAATTGTAGTACCTCCATTCATGGATACATATCCAGTTTGAGATCTAGCTTTATGAGGGTCAGACAAATAACCTGCATCTGCATAACCAATCAAGCCTTGTTTTGAAATGTTAGGGTAAAATAACCCTAAATCACTAGTTCCTCGAAGGTATCGAAAAATATGTTTGATTCCATTCCAATGTCTTTTTGTTGGGGTTGAACTAAATCTTGCTAGCAAGTTTACAGCGAAAGAAATGTCAGGTCTAGTACAATTGGTAAGATACATAAGAGCTCCAATTGCATTTAGATATGGTACTTCTGAACCAAGGACTTCTTCATTTTCTTCGCATGGACGAAATGGATCCTTGTCAATATTTAATGATCTAACAACCATTGGAGTGCTTAAATGATTTGCATTTTCCATATTGAAACGTTTCAAGACTCTTTCTGTGTAATTTGATTGATGCACAAGTATTCCGTTAGACATATGCTCAATCTGTAAACCAAGACAATATTTGGTTTTTCCAAGATCTTTCATTTCAAATTCTTTCTTTAAAAGTTCAATCACTTCAAGGATTTCTTTATTCGTTCCAATGATGTTTAGATCATCAACATAGACTGCTATGATCACATATCCAGATGTTGTTTTCTTAATAAATACACATGGACAAATAAGTGTTATTTTTATAACCTTTACTTGTCAAATAATCGCTTAAACGATTGTACCACATGCGCCCAGATTGCTTTAACCCATACAAAGATCTTTGTAATTTTATAGAATACATTTCTTTGGGTTTTGCACTTAACGCTTCAGGCATTTTAAATCCTTCATGGATTTTCATATAGATATCACTATCAAGTGATCCATACAAGTAAGCTGTAACAACATCCATAAGACGTATCTGTAAATCTTTAGATACTGCCAAGCTGATTAAATATCTGAAAGTGGTTGCTGTTGGGTTATGAGCATTCTAACACTCCTAAGTGTACATGCAACCCTAAATACCTTGGATCTATGTTTTCTCTATTATACATACAATTATGAACATCCAAGGTATTATCCTAATCTAGCATACAAAATAATAAATATAACAAGATAGAATACATACCTCTTTGATGTAGAATGTCTTCATGAAGCTTGAGTGCCTAGTGCCCCAAGTGTGACACCTCAAATGGTTCACACAACACCAAATACACTTGGAATAACTTGAGAGAAACTTGAACACTCCTTGAAATCGTCTAGCCCTCACACTCACACATTAGTGCACGATTTCTTGAGCCATGGGATTCTTTTATATGGTGGCTATTAGGGTTACACCATGTAACTCATAACTTTATCCATTCCTTATGCTCCATGGATTTTAACCTCCATGGAGTATCCATGGGTCACCCCATGGACTTAGTCCAACATAAGGAATCTTGGATCATAAGCCCACATATATAAGAATGAATGATTTACACAATCAACCCATATATTTAATTAGTCTCCTTTTGATCACTTAATTAATTCCAAATTAATTCTTGATCAATACTAATTAAATAACCTTATTAATATATTAGAACTTATAATATATTAACCAACCTTAAGTGTTATTTCTCTCATTATAGTCTATCCAAATGCATGATGCCATGCAACCCAAATGGACCATGCCGGGTCGGGTCAAGTCTTACCAATTATAGTTATGGACTTAGACATTAATCCAACAGTTGCATCCATTACCAGTGAATAAGTTTCTTCAAAATCAATTCCAGGCCTTTGAGAAAAACCTTGAGCAACAAGGCTGGCCTTGTATCTTACAATTTTGTCTTTCTCATTTCTTTTTCGTACGAAGATCCATCTATATCCTAATGGTTTCACAACTTCAGGTGTGAGGATAATGTTCCCAAAAACCTTTCTCTTGTTAAGAGAATTTAATTCAACTTGCATAGCTTCCTTCCATTTAGCCCAATCATTTCTTCTTTGACATTCAATGACAGATTGTGGTTCGGGATCATCATTCATAATATCACATGCAACTGAATAAGAAAATATTGCACCTATATTGCCAGTTTCATTTTGGTCACATATTCTATTTATCTGACCATAATTTAATGCATCATCCTCCTTTCCTGGGGGAATTTGAATAATTCGTGTTTCTCCAGGAACACTTTCATCGTGATCTAGTGCATTTTCTGCTCCTCTTCTTTTTCGTGGGTTCTTATCCTTAGAACCAAATGGCCTTCCACGCTTCAGGCGTGTTTTAGACTCTTGAGTGACTTTATCATCATATTGTCCATGTGGAATGTCAATTCGAGCTGGAACATTGACAGCTGGTATATATGATTTAGTCACCCTTTTTGTGTCAGTAAATGCATCAGGTAATTGATTTTCCATTTCTTGGAAATGCATTATCTTTTGAACTTCCATGTCACATTGCTTTGTGCGAGGGTCAAGATATGATAAAGTAGGCTCATGCCATGACACATCCTTTTCCAGAATCTTCTTTTCTCCACCTAATGATGGGAAATTTGCCTCATCAAATTGACAATCTGCTAGGCGTGCTGTGAAAACATCACCTGTTAATGGTTCAAGATATCTTATAATAGAGACTGACTCATAACCAACATATATTCCTAACCTTCTTTGAGGACCCATTTTTGTCCGTTGAGGTGGTGCAATAGGGACATATATTGCACATCCAAAAATTCTCAAATGGGATATATTTGGCTCTTGACCGAAAGCAAGTTGTAGTGGAGAATATACATGATATGAACTTGGTCTCATGCGTATCAATGATCCAGCATGTAAGATTGCATGGCCCCAAACAGAAACAGGAAGTTTGGTCCTCATTATCAATGGTCTAGCTATTAGCTGGAGACGTTTAATCAGTGATTCAGCTAAACCATTTTGTGTGTGTACATGAGCAACTGAATGCTCAACAACAATTCCTGCAGACATACAATAGTCATTAAATGCTTGTGAAGTAAATTCACCAGCATTATCAAGTCTCACTCTTTTGATAGTATAATCAGGGAAATGTGCCCTTAATTTAATAATTTGGGCAAGAAACTTTGCAAATGCCATATTACGAGTTGATAATAGGCAAACATGAGACCATTTGTTGGATGCATCTATTAAGACCATAAAGTATCTAAATGGTCCAGATGGTGGGTGAATCGATCCACATATATCACCTTGAATTCTTTCTAGAAATCTAGGTGACTCCCTTTCAACTTTCATTGGAGAATGTTTTATAATTAATTTTCCAAGGGAACAAGATGTACATGGTTTTATGCTATTGGATTGAGGGAACTTTTGGTCCTTCAATGGATGCCTGTGTGTATTCTCAATTATCCTTCGCATCATCGTTAATCCTGGGTGGCCCAACCTATCATGCCATAAACTGAATGTCACAGGATCACAATTTTTCTTCTACTACCATATTTGATTCAATCATATGTATATATGTATAATGCAGACCAGAATCAAGTGTTGGTAGTTTTTCAAGCACATGGTTTTTGTCTATAATATACATATATTTCTTATTTTCAATGGTCACAGTTTTTGTGTCATAACCTTTGAAATATATGTCATTGAAACTTAATAAGTTTCTATTAGACTTTGGAGAAAATAAGGCATTTTCTATACAAAAGCTTGTACCATTTGGTAATATAAAATGGGCTTTCCCGGTTCCCTCTATCAAGTCTGCAAGACCTGATATTGTATGTATGACTGTTTTTGTTGGTACTAATTCTGAAAAATATTTCTTTGATTTCAGAATAGTATGTGTACTACCATTATCTGCTATACAAAGATCTCAAATCTTTTCTTGGTGTTGTGCTCCAGTTGGACTCATATTAAACTTCACATATAAAAGGAATAATAAGTGAATAAACATAATCATAATTATTATTAAAAAGAAAGCTCATTTATTGTAGGAAAGACATTACATGAAAAACAAACGAAGGAAAAACAGTTTTACTAGAACAATAATAGATTTTTTTTTTTTTTTAGTTTATGTCTTCCATGTCATTACAGAAATAAAGCAACATTTAGCGGAGTGAATTCAACATTATCAATGAGGTTTGCTTCTTTTCCTTTTCCTTTAATGGACTCTTGATAAAGTTGACAAAGATGTGCAGGTGTGTCACAGGTCCTTGACCAATGGCCTGTGCTAGCGCATCTATAACATGAACCATCAGATTTTTGTGATGTCCCAGTGTCATGCCTTGCCACTTTGGCCTTATCTTGTGTGTGGACATTGTTTCTTTGTGAATATTGGTAATTATTTCTTTTCTGGCCACGACCACGATTATTACCTTGTCCACGACCAGAATTATGGTTCTGATTATGGCTTTGGTTTCGATTAAAATAGCCACGGCCTCGCCCTCGACCACGACCTCGCCCTCGTCCACGTGTATTGTTTCGATGACCATCAATATTTGTAGCATTTGCTTCAGGAAGTGCTACTGATCCCGTTGGACGATATTCATTGTTTTTCATTAAGAGTTCATTGTTTTGCTCTGCAACGAGCAGACATGCATTCAGTTCAGAATATCTTGTGAACTTTTGCATCCGATATTGTTGCATCAAAGTAATGTTTGTTGCATGAAATGTTGAGTAAGTTTTCTCCAACATATCTTCATCAGTAACCTCTTGTCTACAATACTTGAGTTGTGAACATATTCTGAACAAGGCTGAGTTGTATTCATTTACTTTCTTGAAGTCTTGAAACCTTAGTGTTCTCCATTCATCTCTAGCATTTGGAAGTATAACTTCCTTTTGATGATCAAATCTTTCTTTCAAAAGATTCCAGAGAATACTTGGATCAGTAACATCAAGATATTCAAATCTCAACATTTCATCAATATGCTTACGAAGGAAAACTTGTGCTTTTGCTTTGTCTTGTGCCAAACAAATATTAAATTCATATATAGTATTTGAGATACCCATGGATTCAAGATGCATTTTTACATCTATCATCCATGGCACATAGTTTTTCCCACTAACTTCAAGTGCTGCAAACTCGAGCTTTGCAATGTTGGACATAATGTAACTATAAATTTTAAACAAAATAAAAATTAAAATTAAAATCCATTTATTTCAATAAATATTACACAAAAAAGAAGCGGTAAAGCTAACATTGCATACAAGCCTAAAAGTAGATGAAATTCTATATTATCTTCGATGTTAAGGATTGGGATGAAAAGTAACATGACAATTATAGTCATGATTATCACAAAAGGATGAATCATCTTGAAGCTTGATTTCTTGAAATTGATTTATTTGATAGAAGAGAGAAATATTTGTTGTGGGTAAAATAAGCAGGGTAAAGATGTTTATTTATGGTAAAAAAATATAGCCGTTGTTTTTGCTGTTTATAACCGTTGCATATATATATTCCCGTTGTGTATATATGTATATGTATTTTATAAATCATATAATAAGACTTATAACTAATACATAACTTTACTAATTAGAAACATAAATAAATATTAGTAAATTTTTAAATAAAATTATTAAGAGTATCTAAAATATAAATAAACATTGACATGTATAAATAAATATAATTTAAATGTTAGTATGCACAAATAAAAGTTAGTAGCATAATATAAATGTTAGTATGCATAAATAAAAGTTAGTTGCATAATGTAAATGTTAGTTTTCATAAATAAAAATTAGTTGCATAATCTAAATGTTAGCATAAAAATTAGAATACATAAAGAAATGTTAGTATAAGAAAAAAAAATTGTTAGTAGTCCATAATGTCCATAATGTATATGTTTCATTAATTCATTAGTATTATTATTATTTTAATATGATTGAAGTTTTTATAATTAATAGTGTTTTTAATAAGTAATACATACCTTGATTAAGATAGATGTGATTTTCCACTTGTTTAATAGCATTGATTAAAGCTTTCGTGCTGATAACGTGTTATGAATTAAGCGTAATTAATGTAACTATAAATCAAACCAAACTAGTAAACTTTGATAAGAACTTTAATTGAGAAGAAAGAATATTTAAAGAGAATATGAAAGTTATATCTCTTATAACTTTTGGTGTATAACATTCTTTACAATGGAGGGGTATTTATACTACAAATTTTACTAACATATAATTGTAACTAGTTAGAAATGTTGACAAATGTACCATGCACCAATTATTATGTCATCCACCAATTATTTACAACACCACCAATTATTTACAACAATATATATATATATATATATATATATATATATATATATATATATATATATATATATATATATATATATATATACTAGGGAATGCATGCGCGTTACGTAGAAACACCTATATAGTTGAAGTCTTTACAAATATATGTTTTTTTTAATATAACAATAACGTTGTTGTTAAATTTGATATAATAATTCCTATACTAAATTGATATAATATATTGATTATTTTTAATTATATGATAATATATACATCTATTATAACTGCATAATTTCAATCGTTTGAATGACTTCTACCCGCACGTTACACATGAATAAAATTAAATATAATATATGGTTTAATGTTATTTATAGTTGTTGTTATTGTTAATTGATTTTTTTAAATTTATTAATGTTTTAATTTCTATTATTATAATAATTTAAAACATCAAACATTGTTTTTTGATTTTAAAGGTACCAATATAATCATTTATATAAAGTTATTTTTAATTATTGTTATTTTAAGCTACTTATTTGAAAACTTTTAACGATTATAAAAATATCTTTAGGAGATATTTTAGTTAAATTGAGATTACAATTTAGTTTTTGCATTTATCGTTACAATTTATCACTTTTAACTATTTACAAAATATTCTTTGGTTTTTTAAGTGGAACTAAAATTTATATTTAAGTTGACACTGTAATGTTATATTTAAATTAACATTTAAGTATTTTGTCCAAACTGTTCGAAAGTTGTAGCTTTAAACTGATAATGGTTTACATACAACAATATTTTAAATCTAATAAATTAAGTATAATATGTTAAAAGTTAAAGACAACTTTATAATTAGAAGTAAATATATTATTTTAAAAGTGAAATTTAGTTTATTTATGATTACACTTTAGGTTTGATATTTACTTAACATTATTAACCAACTTATAATCATTATTAGAAAGACACTACAGTTTATCATTTTTAGCTATTTACAAAATATTTTTTAGGTTGTTTAAGTTAAACTAAAATTTATATTTAAGTTGACGCTGTAATGTTATATTTAAATTAATAATTTAAGTAGTTTATACAAATTATACCAAAGTTTTATCTTTAAAATGATAATGGTTTACATTCAACAATATATTAAAACTATTAAATTAAATATAATATGTTAAAATTTTAAAAACATAACTTTATAAGTACAAATAAATATATTATTTTAATATTGAAATTTAGTTTATATATGATTACACTTTAGGTTTGATATTTATTTAACCTTACTAACCAACTTATAATTATTATTAGAAAGAAATTGAAAAGTCATGGAAGTTTCAAGTGAATGTGGTGAAAGGAAAATTACATGGGACCAAAATTTTTGTGACACCGTGGGTTCATTTTAGACGAACATAATTTTGTGACACCGTGTGACCAAAATATTTTAGTGAAATATTCTATATTATAATTTTCGTAAAAATAGAATATACAATATATTCAAACATTATATGTTTTAGAATATTTCAATGTAAAACATGTTAAAATTATTGGCTTAGAATATTAAAATATTACACTTATTTAATTTTTAAAAATACAAAAATATTACATTATTTCAACATAAAAAAGTGGTCTCTGGGTCTCACAAATTAAGCCGTCTTACATGAACCTAACCTTATATATATATATATATATATATATATATATATATATATATATATATATATATATATATATATATATATATATATATATATATATAGGGAAGGGTTATTTTGGAAAACAAAAAAACCTAAAAAAAACCCTAAAAATGCATAAAAATGCATAAAAAAAATATTTAGAGATCACAAACTTTTTTTTTAATTTTTTTATAGAAAAATTGCAGGTTTTTTTTTATGAAAATCACTGGAAAAAAAAATCAAATTTTTTTTAAATTGGTTTTTTTTTCAAAATTTTTTTAGCGAATTCAAAGTAAAACCTGCGATTTTTTCACAAAAAATTTCAAAAAAAGTTTTGTGGTCTCTAAGTATTTTTTTTATGCATTTTTTTTTATTTTTAGGGTTTTTTTTAAGGTTTTTGTTTTCCGCAGAACCTAAACCTATACATATATATATATATATATATATATATATATATATATATATATATATATATATATATATATATATATATATATATTGACACACACACACATGGTAGCCGTTTATCCGCGCCTATCGACCAGTGAGAATATGTTTTTCATAAATTAGTTTTTACTGACGATTAGTTCTTTTGCGCAAATAGTTGGATGATTTACGTTGTTGACAGTGTACAAATGTTCAAAAATATGTACGACCACCAACATGTGACAAAAATAGGTGAATGGAGTATCGCTCTCCTTCAACGGGATTAGAATAAACAAAATGACCTCGCATTAACCCTTGTTTTCAAGGATTCAGCTCGGATTCTACGTAATTTGTTTTGGAAAATCGTTGTATCTATAGTGTCTCACATTGATATCCTCTTTATTTTTAAGGAAAAAAAATCAAATTATTAATTTTTATAAAAAAAATTATTCAACATATGCATACTAATTATATTGTTTTGTTTTCATTAACAAAATGATTAGAAAAGGAAAACCAATCCATGTACATTTATAGTCATTGCAGTTAGCATCTAAATAAGCTAAATACAAAAAAAAAAAATAGTAACAATGTACGTTTGATAGTTTAATCTCATACCTCATAATACTTTACACTTTATACATTTTAGAAAGACATGATGTCCGACTTTTTTTACATATGTAGTTAGTGATAAATTGTGACTGACAGCGTTACTTTTTGTTTGTTGAATTTAGAAAAACCTTTCTTTTTTGAATTTCAACTAAAGTAATTATAAAAGATTAAATATCCAATTTTCACATCCAACCTAAGTAATTATAAAAAGTTATGAATCGGTTTTCTATTGCTCTGACTAAACTTTAAAAAAAATTATGTTTATATCAATTTAACTTTTAATTAAATAATTATTATCTTTTTTCTTCATTTCGAGACACAAAGAATTTGTTTTAAAACAAATAAAAAAACATTTTTTGACTTTTCTTATTACATCACCTTGTGTATGATTACACTTAGGTGCTGTTTGTTTTTTTAAAGAAAAATGTCTGCAATCTGCGGACCACATCTGCAAAAATCTGTAATAGAAAAGGTAGACCAAAGGTCTGCAATCTGTAAGAAAAAAGAATATTTGTCTTTTTAGTGTCTGTAGACTTCTAAAATAATCAGAATGATAAACTACATATTTTAATGACAACAGAATAATTTGGTTATATTTAAAGAATGTGTTGTAATATAAGAATAAAAGAAAATTTGTATGAATTAAGGCATATATTCTTTACAATAAGCAATATAATAGAAACTTGTTTTAGAATATTGAGATAGATTTTATTACTTACCAAAACAAATAAACGATATCTATGTATGATAGAATATCAATATAATTATTAAGGTATAGGATAACTAACATTTTATAACTAATATATAAAATAAGTAATATATTATACAATTCATATTAGAATAGAAATCTTCCATAATAAATAAAGAACTTTTTGCCACATGTCCTATTCTCCTTCATTTGGACACATGTCATTTTCAAGAATTTTTGAATTTTCTATTTTCCACTTGTCATTTTATTGTATTTTTTCATTTTATTAAATTAAAATTCCACATTTAATATGTAAGGTAATATATATGTAAGGTATTTATTAGAAAGGGTTTATATATGTAATGTATTTAATACATTAAAGCCTCATTAATTTTAGTAATTCAAAATTTTTCTTATTTTTCTTCTAAATTTAAACTTTTCAAATTGTTAAAATTTCATATTTAATTTTTTTAAATAAACTCATATAATACATGGGTCTCACACCTAGTTATTAATATACAAAAATTATATAATATACAAAATTATTAATGACTTATATAATTCATATTAGAATCGAAATGCAATGCTTTTACACATACTTTCCCGTTTTTTGGTCTTAAACAATTTTTTGTTCTTAAACAATAGGCATATCACATTTTTAAACATGGTTTTGATGTTCTATTTTTTTTTCTTTCCATATCATTGAAAAAAAATCAATAAACAGAAATATACATTAATAATTAAATAAATATTAAATAAAAAAGTTATAATAACTTATAAGGAAGAAATCTAAAAGGTGTTTTGGAGGTGCCGAAAAAGAAAAAAGAAACACATACACACACAAACACACACACACACACACACACATATATATATATATATATATATATATATATATAGAGAGAGAGAGAGAGAGAGTTTAATTGAGAAAAATAAATTTAAGAATGGAGGATCATTCTCAGACAATCATTTAATTAACATTTAAACATAAAAGACACAGTGACAAACTTGTAAATATGATATAATAACCTTCAATCAAAGATACCTAACTGTGGATAATTAGATAACAGTTCAAATTCATTCATAATCGATCATTCATCATCGAAATTTCTCCTTCAACCTTCAACAATCATCCAGATTGCTTCAATTAAACCCTCGATCAACATCATCCAGTTTTAATCAATCATCGATCTTCGTCAATAACACGTTTATCTACACCATTCAATAGTAGACAACAAAAATTCGTTTTTGGTTCTTTCAATCCAACCTTCTTCTTGAATACGAGCATATCTTCAATATCTACGATTAATTATACTCCCAATGTCATTAGATCAACATCATCAATACTCAACAACAATCCACTTCATATCATTCAGTCAACATCGATCATCAAGAAAAACTTCGAAATTAAGGTTAGAAAAACATCAAATCATTTTTTTTGAAATAATTCATATAATTTTCTATCAATATACTATTTCATAAGTTCTACATAGTCATAGTATCATGTTTTTAACAAGTTTAAAAAAGTTAACTTGTATGCACTCCATCTGTTTGATGAAATACATAAACTAAATTACCACGTTATATTCACATATGAATATGTTTTTGCACCTAAATTAGTATATGATTAATAAAACACAAAACAAATATGCAAGTCTGTATGTTATTCATATGTGAATAACATATAAAAATTATATATATTTGTAAATACACATTGTAATATTCATATGTGAATATAATATGTAATATTCATAAGTGAATATATCATCTAATATTTACATATGAATATACCATGTAATATCACATGTGAATATAAAATATAAACAACATATATCATACAATATTCACATATGATTTTACCTTTATGTGTGAATATACTATGTGATAATTAGGATGTGATAAATCGCTATTATTATGAACTAACAATATATTTTTATTAACATTTTTGATGTGTATTCACATGTTTGTCAGGAATGGTTATTACTAAATAAATGAATAACATTTCAATCAATGGTTGGTTCATATCCCAATAGTTGACAATTAGTTGGCGTAAATGAGAAGATATCATTGACAAAGACAATATATTTTTATATTCATATGTAAATGTTATACAATTTAATATATTTTTCATTTTAATCGTGTTAAATTCAAATACGAATGATATTCATTAACCAATACATTGTTGTTTGTCTTAGTATAATGTAACATCCACAAAATTCTTGAAAAATTTAAACTTTTTAAACAACCCAAAAATCATCATTTGTTTACAAATTGTTTCCAAAACATGTCTAATATTAGAGTTTGCTCAAAATCACAAAACAAATACGAGGAGGTGCACGATCACGCCTTCGCCTTTCGGCAATCCTCTGAGGTACCTGAAAGATAATCCAAAACTGTAAGCCCAAAGCTTAGTGAGTTCCCCCAAAGTACCAACACACATTAAAATAATCGCATAAACCAAAACAGCATACTATGGGTCCAATCAACCATCGGGTTGGAATTGATGGGGGTATGAGCATATCTACAAACCTATGTGATCATGCAACCCTACTTGCTTTGGATCTAAGTTTTTCACAAATTGAACATGCAAATTGAATACCAAAGCACTAACCCTAGAAACTAGTATACAAATCACAATTCATGTATAAATTAGGGTTAGAAGATTACCTTACTTGTTATGTAGTAATAACAAGACAATCTTGAAGATCCTTGACTCTTGAAAGCATAGTGCCCCAAATGTTGCACCTCTAATGGTTCACAAACACCCAATGCAATAAGATGAGAGAAGAGTGGAGAAGGCACTCTATGAGTTTCCGGCTATGCTAGAGTTAGCTTACAGTGGCCGAAAATTTGTAACAACCCGATATTTTTCAAGTCAATGTAACTATTTAAAGTCAAGTATTGTAACCTATTTTTAAAACAACAAGAATAGCGGCAAAAATGAAATGTTCAAAAATATCAATTGGGATATATAAAGTGATAGATATCGTAACAAGGTTTTCAGAAATATAAAGAACACTAAAATCCGAGTTATAACGAAGAAGTTATGACCCATCGAAGATCCGCAACAAAACCGGTAAAACATTATTAAGCAGAAAACGCGAAATTTCAATAAAATGCGTTTTAGCCTTAAGTATCCAAATGAAAGCCGTGGATATCATTAAACCGTAAACGTATATAAAAAGAATGTCCAAATCTAACTTCGTATGAGGAAGTTATGATTTTTCTAAGTTTTAGATATAGCAGTAGAAAGCTAAAAACTCGAAAAAGAGATCGAGCGACTTTTAGCGGACACAACCTAAACGATAATCGAGGATCTCGACAATAGTTGTTCCATGGTAAAAAAGACAGACGAAAACGGACGTCGGATAAAGAAGTTATGAATTTTTAACGGACTTTTCCAGTCCCGGCCTGTTAAAAATATAATAATAAAAAGAAAATTCAAAATTAGCCAGTGGAGTCTAAACGAAAGTTGTAGAGCATAATATCACCTACGCGTGGATATAAAGAACGTCAAAATCGGAACTCGTATGCGAGAGATATGAATTTCCGAAGTTCGGGACACGAATTCTCACCCTGTCAGAGGACTCACGACGTGAGCCACTCCATGCTCACGACGTGAGCCAGAGATGGATAGGATTCAAGTGTTGGGCTGTCAGAAGTCGAGTCAGTAGATGGATAGGATCGACCTCACGACGTGAGCCACTCCATGCTCACGACGTGAGCTCCAAAATCACTCCCTATAAATAGAAACCGAAGGTCTCGAGTTTAGGCTGCTCAAATCTACTTCCCTTTCTACTTTTACTCTCTGTGAAGCATCTCGAGACTACCCCGACGCCCCGGTTACGTGTCGAAGCCCTGAAGAAAGCCCGAAGTCCCGAAGTTCCCGAGATTTCCGAGAAATCGACGTCTTTCCGGTCGAAGTGCTGCCCGAGCAAAGTATCGTTTTCATCAAATAGTCACTTCTACCAAGTGAGTTCATACCCCTAAACTTATCTTTTAAATGATTTTAAATGCTTTTATGGGGGGGGGGGAATACAAGTAGAAAACATTATAGTTATTGTATCAATCACATGTGATTAATAACTATCAAACAAGTGGATTTCTTATACTTCAAAACTGTGTTATCAAACAAAATATTTCAAAACATTTTATAAACCAACATCAAGTCATCTGTAACCATTCACATGGTTAAAATTCCTTTATATGTTAAAACTCTTTTATATGCTAAACTCTTTATCAAATTCTTTTAAACTTATATATTGTTAAAATCATGTCTATATAGATATAGTTATATAAATAAGGTTGAAAGGACTTAAGACTGATAACTCACTTTATTTCCTGTTCCTTATTTGGTTGTGGACATAGGGTATCGGTTGTTTCTCCGAGTGTCGTTTGAATCTTAGTTATATATTATGCATATGCGTATAGATATAAAAGTTCTTACATCAGTTCAACACCTTTGGGTAGCAAAGGTGTACAAACATACTCAGTCATTCAAACAACATTACTAGTAAACCATAATAGGTATAGTTTAGAGGATTACTACTTACTATTTCTAGGACAATGAAACTTACAAGAGTCAGTTCATACATGAATCCATTCATACATGATTCGGTTCAAACATATAATAACAAGAACAGGAAGGAACATATATCCTTTTACAAAGACAGATAACAATAATGTGAGATACTACTTCACGGCATAGCAATATACTTGTTATGTCGCGTTTTGTAACCAGAGTTTCCTGGAGGGAGAGCGGGCATTATGTGTATAGATCTATACAGGACTGACAATCCCACATCCCAACTGTTAGCTATAGTCTGGCATACACGCCAAGGGGTGACAAATGTCACATATTCAGTTTCGACGCCAGCAGGTCGTTGTGTTAAATACTCATCAATCAGTATGGTTATAACCACATCACATTTTAACCTTAATAAACACATTGGTTTTAAGGTAATTAGTACTTAAGTAGTTATTTTAAACAACTTTACTGTACACTTTCATTTTTCCATTACATTCATACAGTGATTTACTCACATAAGAAATGCATACTATTTTTCGTATAAAGATAGTTTTACAAATATGGAAAACCCACTATACTATTACAAGTACAAACACAGATCTTACATCATTTTTGAAGAGAAACAATCATACAAAACAATTGGGTCTTGGTAGAAGACTACTTTTAGTAGAAAATATAGAATTTTCTAGGAAGTATACAAACATTTACATAAAAAGACTTACAAACATTTTCATCAAACCAATGCAAACATTTGACACAAAAATACTTATGAACTCACCAGCTTTAATGTTGATCTACCCTTTCAAAATAACTTGTATTCTCGTCTTTTATTTTGATATATATATTTTTGGTGTCTTACAAATACATTCGGAACACACTTGTATTAACTATATTATTAATGAAATGGATGATGTTGTTTCTTGTTTTACTATTGTGCAGTGTTATGATACTGAACATGACGTCCTCCGCCACCGAACGTTTCTGCCGTTCTGGTGTGGGGGTGTGGCAAAATTCAAGGAGTAACCCTCCTTAATACTTGTGGTTGCTAGGGGTGTCAGGTGGAAACCCTAATTTCCTACTTAGGGACTAAGAAACCCACATACCTCTCCTTTAGAAGCACTTGGACGAAAATCTATAGGGCCTCCCTATAGTTTTCGTCCACTCCTATCCAAGGGGTCCAAGAGCTCAGTTTCACAACTATCAATGATTTGCAAAACAGCCTTTGCATTATTAATCAGTTCCTTTAATCACAAAATTAATTACAAATTAATTTATGATTAAATACTAATCAATAGTATGATTTCTAATTAGTATATTATTTTCATAATGCATTAATAAGTCAATTATTCCAATATATTAATCCAAATAATAAATTCAACCTCTGCCTTCAAAAGTCATCCTGTCAAGTTGCATGAGTGAAGGCAACCCAAAAACACCATGTTACTATCAAATAAAGTACATACCAATTATAGTTATGGGCTTAAACACCTAATCCAACAATCTCCCACTTGGATAAGTCTAATAACAATGATTGGAAATATGACCTCAAAATTTGACTAGCAATCGTAGCTTTGAAAAGCCGTTGTCGAAATCTGACCTAGTCCGTTACATGTCCTTTAGATAAGTGATCAAATATCCCACCGTTCTGTTGGATTAGATGTCTAAGCCCATAACTATTATTGGTATGTACTCGACCCGAGAGTAGCATGGTCCATTTGGGTTGCATAACACCAGGACAATTTGTTAGGATGGACTCTCGAGAAAAGGTTATGTATGATTTATTAATATATTATAAGTTCTAATATATTAATATGAAATCATATGTTTTAATTAGTATTGGTCAAGAATTAACTTGGAATTAATTTCGTGATCAAAAGAGACTAATTAAATCTATGGGGACTAATTATGGTAATTAGTTATATTTATATTTGTTGGGCTTATGATCTATGTTGGACCAAGTTATGTATGGACACATAAAGAGTTGGGCCACATGAACCATGGATCATAGAGCCCATGGGTATGGATTTGGGTTATACCTACGACCCTTGGAATCCTACATATAAATATGTGCTCTATAGCTAAAAAAACGCCCCACTTGTAGTTCTTGGAGTTCTTGGAGGTGTTTTTGGTGCATTAAGATTCTCTCTTAAGATCCACCTTTGTCCTAGGTGAGTTGTGATCCATTTGAGGCATTCTTACTTTTGGTGCTAAGCTCTTAAGGCCAAATACAACAAGGTTTCAAGCTACATAAAAGGTATGTCATCCTAACTAGTATTTCATTTTGTTAATGTTGTTTGTATGCTAGTTATAGGCTTATTGCTTTGGAAACACTATTACATGTATAATTAGAGAAAACATAGATCCAAGGCATTTAGGGTTGTATGTGCACCATAGGATGTTGTAGTATACAAAACCCAACAGCGGTATTAGAGCCATGGGTTGTTTTCTTTTATATTTGATGTTATTATTAGTTTTCGAAGCAAAAAAATCGAATTTTCTGCATTCTGTCAGCCGGACTCGCCGAGTCCACAGGGTGACTCGACGAGTTGCTTGAAGATTGTCTTGGACTCATCGAGTGCATCAAGGGGCTCGGCGAGTTGGCAATCCTGAATGCAACTTTTTGAGTTTTTTGGCCTGTTTTGGATTAGGATCATTACCACAAAATGTTTTTGTTCATAAAATTTGATTTTGATGCTATGGTAATGATTATCCTCATCCAAATTAAGAATAATTTTCAAAGTTTCAAGATTTGTATTAGTTTATATGATTAGCTAATTTCTTGAAAATTGTTGATGTGAATTATCTTTGCTTATGAGTTTAATCTTGTTCATAGAAAAATTATTTGATTATTGTGTTAATTGGAATAATTGATCTTAATGGTTTTTATGAACTCCATAACTTGTCCTCATGTTATGGAAAATGAATAGTTTTTCTTTTAAAAGTTCATTAAGTTTCATAGGTTATGAAAAATGAAAGGTCATATTTTTAAAAAAAAAATTATTGAAATCGTCCCTGTGGTTTGTTGAAAATTGCACGTTCAGTCCTATGTTTTTTTTGAACTCGGACCGTCCCTATGTTTTGATTTTATTACGTTTTTCATCCCTCGTAAAGATAAAAAGCCTATATTGCCATTTGTTTTTTCATTTTCAGTTTTTTATTATTCGTTTATGATTAAATAATATAAATTATTAAATAAGCTTGAAAAAGGACCCACCTAAAACCCTACACCCCACACTCCCCATGTCCTCTCTCGTTTCAGTTCATCTGAAGAACATCACCACCGCCATAGAGCCACTCCCACCGAAAACACCGCCTCCCCTGAAACCACCTCTCCCCGGTCGCCTGAAAATCGATACTAAACACCGAAATCTTCCAGATATGCTTTCCACTGCCACCCTGAAGCCACCACCGCCACAGTACCATGAAACCATCACCACCATATCCACCAAAATGTCACAGTGACAAGAAGGGAGGAAAACAAAGTAGAGAGAATCACCGATACCCCTAAACCCTTTTACAAATCGATGGCGGCGGCGGTCACCTTCACCATCGTCGTAGGGACAATTTCATAAATATCTATTTAGTTAGATGTCGAAGAGGGAGGAACGAGGAGGGAGCAGATACAGTCGTTGATCGGACCTTTCGGTGGACTGAGGAACCATATCTTCTTCCTACAGTGCTTCAGATCCCCTTCCAGCGGTGGAGAATGTGATGGTATTGGTCCTTAAAGGCTTCTAGCGACCTCCGGTGGTACATATCGGTGGTTAATGGTATAAATCGATTTGAGTGATGTTATTTTCGGTGAGTTTTCATCGGAGCTTTGTGCTTTTCTGAGATGATAAAAGAGACGATTTCATGTTGGTGGTTGCTTTGTGCCTTTCACTACCTCCCCTCAATTGATGTTCTAAATCTGTAGTTGTAGAGCATCAATCATTTTTATAGGATTTGGTTTTGATTTTTGGTTTGGTTTACTTAATAGATGGTGGGGTAGTAATTGATGGTGGTTGTCGGAGGTGAATTGGAGATGAACCATGGTTGAACGAAGATGATGTCGGAGGTGAACTGTGGAGGTTGAACGGTGGCTGCTGGAGGTGGATAGTGGAGGTGGAAGGTGGAGGGGAAGGGAGAAGGGTAGTTAGACCCACTTATTTATAGATTATTTATATTTCTTTTAATTAATAAATAATTTATAAATATAAAAAAAACTGAAAAAGAAAATACCAAGGGCAATATAGTCTTTTTATCTCTATAAGGGACTGTAAACGCAACAAAATGATATGCTAGGGACGGTCCGAGTGCAAAAAAAAAAATTAGGGACCCAACGCGTAATTTTACCCAAACCATATGGACGATTTCAGTAATTTGTTCTATTTTTAAATGTCATCATAAAATAGTTTTATGTCTTCCATAACTTGTCCTCAAGTTATGGAACTTGAAAAGTCTTCCATAAAAACCATATTAAACTCATAAGTTATGGAAACCAAAAGTTTTTGAATTGTTCAAAACTTTCCCTCAAGTTTTGGAATTTGTAAAGTTACCCCCCCCCCATGTATACTTTAATTCCAACCCCTAGAATTTTAAAAGTTTAAAATTCAACCCTTATACTATTATAATATTATAGGTTTAATATTTATATATATCTATAAGAGTAAGTCAGTCTTACAGTTAGTAGACCTCATTCACGAAACCGGCCTATAAGGGGGGTATAAGGTTACTGCCTATAAAATGACAGTTTAATGGGTGTCCACTCTCACCCACCACTTCCTTGACTGGTGGAGGGTCGTTAGCCTAACGGGTAGGACAGGACATTAATTCTCCCTTCATTATAAGTATAATGATAAATATAAAGTAACTAAACTTTATTAAATTCCCAATCTTAGTTACTTTAGGAAAATGTGAATTTGGTGCAAACCCATGAAATTGCACTTTGCACCTTGTTAAGTCGTTAGTGGAGCGTGTGTGGTTAACGGACACACTAATCTGGGACTGACAATGTGTGGCAAATGGTAGCTTGATGTTAATCATAGATCAATGGAGTGTTTGTGGTTAACCGGCACATTGATTAGGTGGTTGTAACATTAAGTGTACCAAGTTAATTTGCATGGTTATTCACTCCTTGTTTGTGATCCTCGGCATCCCAGTCACAAACTTGAAGGGCACAATCGAGATTTAAACATGCCATTGAATAGTTCAATGAATCTCAAAAGATCTAGGAGTTTTAATTCATTTAAAACCTAATGTTAAATTTTGTTTTTTCATGGTGGAAATTGGTAAATCGTCATTTACCTACCTTCAAATATTTTGTAGCTTGGATTACGACATTCCTCTTCTAAGTTATAAAACATTGTGTTGGGTCCTAGCCTTAATATTTCATATTGGGTGTTATATTAAGGACTTAAAATCAACTTGCTTGAATTTCTCCCTCATAGATGTCTGGTTATGACAACTATGGTCTTCCTTATCCTTTTGGATAAATCTTTCCAAATGAAGATGATATCCCACATGGCGATCAAGGTGAAAGATTAATCCCTTTATCGTGCATTAATGGGACTGGAAATCATACTTCACTTCCTCCACGTCCTCCAATTATTCTCCCTAACCCACAAGTTCTTGAAAAGTTCAAGGTCACTTAATCCCTATTGGCAAGCAATGTCTATATGTGCTCACGTCTTGGAGATGAAGTCACATATTGACAAGATGGGAGAGTTGGGTGTCGAAGTCTCGAGGAAGTTAGATGCTGACTGGGTTTTTTAGTCACTCCCTGATGATAGATCACGACATGACCCTTATTGATCTTACTTATTTGCTTGTTGATGCTGAATCAACAATGATTTGGAGCACCGGTAAAGCAAATTTCATTGGAAGATCTACTTACCAAACTTACATGGACATTGACAATGGAAACATTGGAAGTCCAGAAAAGTCTTCTCTTCCCGATGGAAAGGGATCGGCCATAGTCAACTCGGTTGATCAAATGGTAAAGAGAAAGGCTAATTTTGAGATAGTCCCGTGTACCATCCCTAAAGAGTCCATATGTTTCTATTGCTAAAAGACGGGGCATTGGTTGTGAAGCTGCCCTACTTACCTGAAAGATCATAAGGATGGAAAAGTCAAAAAGTTTGACTCTACTTCAGGTAAGTCCACTATCTAACTCTATTAAGTTCCTATTTGGAGATTCTTATTACATGATGTGACTAGGTCGCATTTTGATGTTTTGTAGAATCGAAAAAGGAGAGGGAGCTTACAAGAAGAGTATGCTGATTCTAATCGCGAAGAGATGGATTTCGATCGCATGGTTCGATGATCAGAATTTTGAGCTGCTGCTTGAGAGTCATGATAGATTGCTTAGGAATAGATAACAACATAGTTTTCATATGTATTTGCATTGTAAGGATAGGTTTTTCCGCAATTTTAAAATAAAAGGAAAATTTTTTATTTTATTTATTTTAAGTATCCTTACAATGGGATTTGTGAAAATTGTTGTTTATATGATTCCATTGATAGCAATATTGGAAAATGGATTTGATTCTTTCGTTTGTGGTAGTGTCATAATTTACCAAATAAGGAAAGATTCTCATCACCCAAGTTTCCGTTGGATAGAAACTTGGAATCATGCAACTTGTATTGTGTGATGAATGAGAATTTTCATCTTTGGGAAATTAAGACTAACTCCTTGTTCACATGTATATGTGAGTCAATTGAAGGACTAGGGGATCGGGTATGCTTGGTTGTGCACTGGTCAAGTCCACCACAAAGATCGATAAGACTATTCGTCATAATTTACTAAAGTTTAGTAAATATGATTATGCTTACAAGTTTAAGTGTAATTCTGAAACATTGGAAATGTTTCAATGTATGGCAGGACGAATGAGAAGAATCAAATTAGGCAGAAAGATAAAAGTTTCTCCAATCTGAAAAGATGGGAGAGTACTTGCAGAATCATGTTTTATGATTATCTTAGTGATTATGAAACCATATCACAATTGATCCTCTAAGGACATCTTACTTCATTTGTATGGCTAAGAAGAGGAATCGTGAATTGTTGAAATGGTTAAATCAAAAGATTATACTTCGTTTCAAAATCAAGTCTTAGAGTTATACTCCAAGATTGTAACTTGAGTGACATAATCTTAATAAATGTTTATAACACTTGTCAAATGTAGAGTAAAATGTTTTCTACTCTTGTACATTTGAAATTGGTAAGTTGTGATGTCTTGGATAAGACAAAGACCAACTAAGACCAATTATGTGAAGTTGAACACGACGATTTGATTTGAAGTATCCCAATTTTATTGAAAAGAAGGAACTCGACGAGTTGGAGGAAAAATCGACGAGTTGGATCGCGATTTCACGATTCTGTGATTTATGGGAACTCGACGAGTTGAGGAGTAAACTCAACGAGTTGAGTCAACTCGGAGTGTTGAATTTCACTTGGACCTGGACTTGACTTTGACCATAGTTGACCCTAAAGGGTTATGAGCATGAAATGGTATCTAAGGGGTTGTTTTGGTTCAGGGAGTGAGTAGAGTTGATTCCTGGTAGAGATGTTTCAGCTATCGTCCGACATTTGAGGTGAGTTTCTTCTTGTTTGAATGGGTCGAAGGCACCAATGCTGACCCGTATGTATGATTGTATGTATTCCATACTAGGGTTCGATTTCAAGCAATTCCTGATGAATATTTTTATATTTTTGGATTACGGTCCGATGGCAGGCGGGGCCCGAGGAATTCTTATGTGTAGATTTCCGTACTACGGTTCGATGTTGGGTGGTACCCGAGGAATGTATGTGCCTGGTAGGGAGGTGAGTGTGATACTTGTTTAGTTATACTTGTTGTATATGTGATACTTGTATGTGCCTGGTAGGGAGGTGAGTGTGGGCGGGGTAACGTATCTCATCCCTAGCTGAGTGTGGACCGGGTTGCATATCTCATCATTAGCAGAGTATAGGTTGGGCCCATGACAGGCGAGGCCTTAGGACGGGAACATGTAGTACAATATATGATTATATGGTATTAGTTGTGTGTGTATAGCGGGCGGGGCCCAGTGACATACGGGGCCTGGGAGAAACAAATCTGTATACCGAGCGGGGCTCGATGCCAGGCGGGGCCTGATGTCGGACACTATCCGATGTCGGGCGGGGCTCGATGATGGGACGGGGGCCTAGTATATGTGATTATATGTATGGTATGTTGTAGTATGGTGAACTCACTAAGATTCGTGCTTACCGTTTTCAGTCATGGTTTTAGGTACTTCCAGTTGCAAAGAGAAGATCTCGGGATGACTGCATTGCACATACACAACATAATGTTTGGCCAGGGATGTTACTCTGATGTTATGATTTGGAAACTCTGATAATAATGTTTGAGATACTATGGTTTTATTTAATAATCAAAATGAAATTTTGGTCTTGATTTTTGGGATGTTACAACAATCACATGTAAATGTCATATTATAGAATCACATGTGAATCTAACATGATATATATATATATATATATATATATATATATATATATATATATATATATATATATATATATATATATATATATATATATACATATGCATTTTTGTAAGTGTTATTGCATTACTCATTTTTTTATATTTTTCTTGTAGATTTGGAACAATATGTGGAAAATATTGAAGAGGTGAAAAGTGATAAGTTAAAGAAAATACGGAGATCTTCACACGAAGAAATGATAACACTTTGAATCTTTGTATCATTTTTTGTTTTTTATATTTTACTTTTTTTTTTATGATTCACTTACGGATATTATAGTATAAAAAATATGCATATATTCACTTGAAAAAAATATGTATATATGCCCTTAAAATGTTGATTTTTTGGTTAAAGAAATTGTAGATTATTTTTTAAAATATTCTGGTTTTTCTTTTTCAATTTTTTTATATTTACTGATTTTTAAAAAATATTGTTTTTTCAAAAAATTACAGTTTGTTTTTTTTAATATTCAATATTTAAAGAAAATCACTTTTTCTTAAAAAAAATTAAAATATCTGCATTTTAAAAAACTGTAAATTACTATTTTGTATAAAAAAATCCATTAATTTGATTTATAATGGTAATTTTTATACATTTTTAATAATATTTCCAATAACACAACTAATTACATTAAATGTGATTGGTAAGATGACGATTATTCCCTTAATGTGTTGATTTTGATCTAACAGTTTACCTTAGTTCTCGTGTTCTCAGAAAATTATGAGTTCTCAACAGATCTCACCTATATATATATATATATATATATATATATATATATATATATATATATATATATATATATATATATATATATATGGAAAAGTGAATATACCCTTAATGTTATATAAGTAAGGTACCCAAACTTACCATACTACGTCGTTTTGTATCATATATATACATTGTAATTGTCCAATTTTATTATAATTCAACTTCTAACTTGATTTAATTCCAAGATTTTTATAAATTTCACATTTATCTTCGTCTTACACAATTTTTATTTTCAACTATAATATATATAGCCTAGTAGGTGTTCGGCAAAAAGATGTGATGTAAGAGTAAGATAATACTGAAATTTCGAAAATTTTGAAAGTAAATCAAGTCAGGGGTTGAAGTTTAAAAACATTATAATGAATATATATCAAACAAAACGACGTATTATGGTGGGTTTGGGTACCTAAGTTCATATACCCTCAAGGGTATATTCACTTTTCCCATATATATATATATATATATATATATATATATATATATATATATATATATATATATATATATATATATATATATATATATATATATAGGGCTAGGTTATATTGTGGATGTCATCTATTGTGTGGTCGTAAAGACAATTCTAAACCAATAGATGAATAAAATGAATGATAATGATTTGAGGGCCTATGATATTACTATGGGATACATGTACCATATAATAATATAAATTTTAGTACAAGAGTATTTTAGTCAATTACACTACATTTAAAAAAGAAAATTTTGGATTTTAAGGGGTTATTAATTCTATTAATTTTCAAAATCTGATTTCAATAGATAATAATTATTTTATTTTGGACCATTCTGATGGAATATATTTATTCGTACTAACAAAAGTAATGGTATTCTTGAAGCATAAAAGAATACATATTTTAACTGAATACATATTTTGACAGAATGAACTTCTAGAATAAGAAATTTTTGAACTATCAATTGAAGAATAAAAACAAAAATTACATTAATTCTTATAGAATACGGGTAACAATTGCTAAGAATAACATTTGTTGTTAAAGAATAAAACTAACAATACTTTCAAATCGGGAAAAAATATCAAAATCTAACAAAGACACTAATACATTCTAAAAGAATATTGTTGCTAAGAATCACTTTCAATTTTGTGGTCCGTTCTTTGAGCTTCAACTTTTGTGAAACCAAATCCAATTGTAGCTTAGAATCCAATAATGCATTAGCAAATAAAAAATAAAAAACTAAATTCCTTTGGAAAAATATTCGAACTTGTGAAATGCACCAAAACCAAGAACCAAGAATTGTAGAAAATGCATAAATGAAAATATCCATATTCCATTCCAACAGAAATGAAATTCGTACTTCCATTCCGACAGAATTGGAATTCAAGATTCAATTATGGCCGAATTACTCATCACCATTATTATATATCAATGTAAAATGGAAGTTTATAATGTTAAACAAACAAGAAAATGGAATGTAAGATGTAAGAAAGTAAAATAAATATAAAAAATGGAAATAACATGTTTTCTAAAAAAATAAAAGCAACATGGCACTGGTTATTTCAAAGGATAAATCACCAAAAAAAATCCTCTGTATGTGTGCTCGATCATTTAAGATTTCTAATATTACAGTTCAAAAAGATGCTAATTCCACTATCCCATTAACAATTTGCATAACTATGTTTTAAAAAATCATAAACCTGACGCAGGGATGTGTGATATAACAAATTTGAAAATTGAATTACCTTAATCCTCTATGAGACATGATAAATGATTGAAAACGTAAATTTGTGAATTGAATTCACACATCAAGAACCTCGAATTAGAATCCCTAAGAAATCGTCCTAGATCTATCCTTGATTCAGACTTTCAAGATCATTGCCGTAATATTTCTTTTCCATTGTTACCTCCTATAGTGAACCCAATGAACATATTACTGTATTGGTCAAACTTAATTATTCTAAAATATGATTTAGATCACCGGCGATCAGGATGGCATGAAATGGAGCATAACACACACCAAAAACACATACATCAATGAGTTTACTAAAGAAATTATCAATATTCAAAAAATAAAATAGATAAAGTCTATAAACAAAAACAATCGTAGTAGGCATCAATTTAAAAAGTAAACAAAAGGAATTAATTATATTCATCTTCATCAATAACTCTGTAATAGAAAAAAATTAAAATAAATAAAAATTATAGATTTATGCAAAAAAAAAAGACACGTTCAAATAACAAAAAATGATACTTAGGCCTTGTTTGATACTCGTCTGACTGAGTCAAGTTAGAAATTTTTGGCTGACTCGATCGGCTGTAGCTGTTTGATAACCCTTCTGACTGAGAAATTGAGGTCTGACCCGGTAAGAGAGAAGGAATCGGCTGACTGAGAAAGGAAGACATCTAATTCCACTTGTACCCTTGCGTGTGTATCCCTGTACGTGTAGGAAGTATCGATCCAATACCCCTTTTGCATCTCGTTCGTAATAGGCTCACAGAATTAATCATCCAACACCCCCTTTGCTTTCTTAAAATCAATCACAGAATCGATGGACTACCTCTTTCCACTTCGGTTCGAATTTAATTGCAGGTATGTTTCCCCTTCTCTTTTGCGTTTATATCTCCAGCAGGAGTAAGAAATTAACCATCTAAAATCACTTCCATTCATCTTCTCGCAATCAATCAACCATCTGAAATCATATCAGAATCCATATGCTCCTATGTTCTCATTTTTCTTTTGTATCTGCTGGTTGAGTAAAGAAGAAAGAAAAAAAGACATTGATTTTCTCTTGGGGGTAAGAAATTAAGCCCCTGAGATATATCATTATTTGTAAATGGCAAGGATGTGTTGTTGGTAGTTTAAAGTTGCTACAATTGATGTTTTTTTCACAAGGTTGCTGGTAATTCTCTTGCGTTGGACAATTTTGCCCTTACACAGGTTTTATCCAGAAAGGCCTTTTGCTCCCCTGTTTAATATAGAGTTTGGTTATATTGGTTTGATGTGGTCATGATGTTGAATCTGGTTTTTATTTGTCTGTTTGTTTTTTTTGTACTCCTTTGAGTGATTGCTCAATGAAACCAATCCACTAAATAGAATATGTATGTGTTTTGATGTGGTCACAAAATGAATCATATATATATATATATATATATATATATATATATATATATATAGGCCCGACCCAAGGGCAGGGCGAGTTGGGCCATTGCCCAGGGTAGCAAGGAGACTTGGGGCATCAAATGTATGTATCATTTATGGGTTTATTTTATTTAACCCTAAATGCCTAAGAGTGTATGTGCGGACTGAGTGAGAAGCATCAATCGTTGGTAATTTGAGCGGCTAAAAGGAAACCATTACATACGCCTTCATTTCTTGGGAAACGGTGAAGTCGGTGATTGGGAAGAATGGAGAAGACGAGGAGACGGGGAGTTTAACAGAACAGAGGCAAACGAAAAAAGAAATCAAATTGGAGCGAAATCTGGAAAATCAACCAGGATGCAACATCTGAAATCACTTTAGAGCTGTAAGTTAGGAGTCGATTTCGGAACCTGTAAATTAGGAGTCGATTACGAAACCACATAACAAGTAACGATTATCCTCCTTCGGTATGCAGTCTTATTTCTCACAGCTGCTCTCCTATCCCTCGACCTTCTCTTATCATATTCTCTGAAGTCACTGCCTTACTGGTTTTCTTTCCGTGAAACCGGCAGCGATCCAAGGCAACACGGTTTCTCCAAAATAGGAAGTCGATAAGTTAATTGTCTAGTTTAGTGTTCTCTACTTTTGAGCCAAATGATATTATAGAAACTAAAAAAAATATCTTCTACTGTTATAATGTATTTGTTTATTATTTATAACTTTGTTTGTTTTATTTTTAAGTTTGACTTTCAACTTTCAATTTTGTATGTTTATTACTTCATAACTGTTTATTGTTTTAAGATTCTGAAGACACGATGATGGAAATGTTGGTTATTGTTATTTTTTCATGGCTTGGAATGTTGTATCAATAGGTGATTTTCTAATAGTTTGTTTTATTAGCTCTTTGCAACAATCAGATTTCTATCTATTATTTTAATCAATTTTATATATTCAGGTTAATAGTACATTAAGGTTTGAAAAATTAATGTAAAGTGCTATTTGTCTGTTGTTCAAATTGTCTTGAATATAAGAGGAAAATTGATATCGTTGCTTCAAGAAATGCACAGAGAAGTTCTTTTAGGTGAAGTGTGTTAGTTTCAGTTTGTATAATATATGTTATTTTGACTTATTCCAAATAAAAAGTTATGTTACATTGCTCTTACAACAAATTATTTCTCACACCGGTTAATTGCAATTTGATAGTAAAAAATGGGGCATCATTACATAGTTTCGCCCCGAGCATCGAATACCTTTGGACCGGCCCTATATATATATATATATATATATATATATATATATATATATATATATAGGATCATATTGATTTTAGAGTAGAGCAAGAGAGGAGTGATTGTGTGTTTTGAATTATCTTCTGAGTTAAAAGACAAAATTGCAAAAAATGGTCCCTGTGGTTGGCAAAATTATGTAGTTTTGGTCCAAAATGAAATGTTGGTGCACCACTGGTTCAATTTTGGATATCTTGTGTGGTTTTGGTCCATATGGTTGTATTTTCTTGTGTTTTTGGTCCACATCCCATTTAAAATGACTAATATGCCCCTTAAATAACTATATTTTATTTTCTTTTACGTATTTTCTTATTCTTATAACAAAATAAAAAACAAAAGCAAAATAAACTCATCACTCTCTCTCTCTCTCTCTCTCTCTCTCTATCTCTCTCTCTAAATCTTTATCTGCCATGAACATGGGCTGTGGTGGTGTGTCGGTGAGCCACCAAGACAACAGCCTCGTCTCTCGTACATCTCTTCTCCTCCTATCGAGCAAACTCCACCGAACCCCCACCTGCTTGCCTTGTTCCACCGGACCATTCTTCTGTCCACCTTCCCTTTGAGTTTCATTGTTAGATGCCGCCTCCGTTCTTCTTTCTTCGAGTGACCCAAGGTCGGCGATTCTACTGCTTTGCGTCTCTCAGATCGTTGCCGAAGACGAGGAAGAAAAACCCACGAAGGGTCACCAGTCTCAAATAAATGCTTCATCCCTCTCGACAGAAGGACCTCCGCCTTATTTCCCTTCTTCCTCACAATGAACACAACGAGCCCTCATGTTCTTTTCAAATCGCCTCGTTCGATTGCTTTGTTCGTCTCCTCTTTATCCTGATTAAAACAAGAGACGGAGACTTATGAGCCCTAATTTCATTAAGCTCCATTCCAACACCTACACAACCTTATTCCATCAAAGGTTCAAACCTACACTAGAAAAATCTCAATCCTTCGGCCACAAAGAGATCTGAAAACTCTAGATCCGACGATAGGTCCGGCGATATTTGGGTTTCAGATCTAAGAAGGAGAGGCGTGGTTGCAAATGGATGGAGGCAAGCAGTGAACAAATGGTGTGGCGAATAATGGATGGGTGTGGTGGTGAACAATACCCCCAACGAGATTCGAGTTGCAGTAATGGATTTCAGAGCTTTTCTTCGGAAGGAGGTGCAGGTGGTGTTCTGAAAATGTAGAAGTGGTCGGAGAAGATTGTGGTGCTGGTGGTTCTGATAAAGGACTTCTGGTGGGTCAAAGCTTTTCGCTGGAGAGAGAGAGAGAGGTGTTTTTTGGCATTGAGAAGTATAGAGGTTGAATCCAGCAGTGGGAAGGGTACATGCGAAGGGAGGTGGAAGTTGTAAAGAGATGATGAAAGAGAAAGTCGTGACAGTTAATTGTGGCAAACGGTGGCGTCAATCGGTGGTAATGGTGGCGGCAATCGCTGGTGATGGTGGCGGCAATCGCTGGTGATGGTGGTGCCAGTCGATGGAGATGGGTTTTGTGTTCTTGAGTTTTCATCAAATACAAACCTAGAGAGAGAGAGAGAGAGAGAGAGAGAGAGAGAGAGAGAGAGAGAGAGATGTGGGTGGGCATTTTTCTCATTTTAAATTGATTAAAAACATTTATATAAATACAAAAAAATTAAAAAGCAAATATAAGGGGCATTAAGGTCATTTTAAATGTATAGGGACCAAAAACAATAAAAAGATCCAATTTTGGACCTGTGGTGAACCAATATTTCATTTTTGACCAAATCCACGTAATTTTGCCAACCACAATGACCATTTTTGCAATTTTGTCGAGTTAAAATTAGAGTTTATTCCTTTCACCATCGACGCCAAACATTCGATATTAATATAGCAATATCATCATGGAGACATTGTATTTCTTTTTTGTTTTAGGTGACCCTCTAAGGTGCCGCATCTAATATTTATAGATTTTTTCTTAGTGCGGGGTACATAACGTTGGTGATAAAAATGATTTGAAAAATGTAGTTAAGTATGCACAAGAAACATTCAATACATAGATATAAAAGAAATACCTTCTTATCCTAAACATATATGGCGTGAGTTATTTTTTATGGGTATTATGTCAATTTATTAATATATTTAAGAGTTTATTTATTTATTTATTTATTTTTTTAATTAAACACTACTTAAAGTTTTTTTTGAATTTGAAGTTTTTTTTGTTGAAAGTAAAACTTTAAACTCTTATCACAGAACAAAACTTTTTATTTAATTCAAGTTTTTCTATTAAAAGCCAAAAGTTAAAATTCATTAAAAACTCTCAAAAACTTGCAACAGAACACACATAGTAAAGAGAAAATTTTTTAGATAATTATCTTTCATTTGTTGTATTTGTCTACGTACATAATAAAGTACACGGGAGAGGATATATAGAACCTCTAAGATCCTACCGGCTTGTGATAGCCAGAGTTCCATTCCACTATCTCTGCAACTCCGCCAACACGGTATACATAAAGGTATAGGCTATAAAGAAACAAAACGAATATAAGTAAAACTTGTTTATGTTCGTTCACTTAAGTTTAACTAAAGAAAATAATAAACAACAACGATCTAAATAAACAATTTTTTTGGTCATGTTCATTCATATAAAATATTACTTTGTGAATGTTCTTAATATTCATTCGTGGGGTACTAAACAAATATAAATTCTGTAGTACTAAACAAATATAAATGAGCGAATATAAACAAACAAACATAGCAAACGTAAATGAATATAAACAAACATACACTAACGTTGACATCCAAACCAGTACATATATAAAAGCATTTTACGAGGTTCATAATACAAAACATCCAACTAATGTACATATGAATGAATATAAAAGAACGAAAATAAACATACATAAAAGCACGAACTTAAACAACGGTAAACAAACATAAACTAAATTTTACGAATATAAATGAACGAACAAGGCCAATGGTCATGATGGTTCATGTATGAAATAAATCGAATGGTTTTCTGAACATTCTGTCCCTGCACATGGACAATATAATTCCTAATGAACGTCTACCAGTCTTGGAGGTATATGTTTTCCACACAAATCTAAGCCCCAAGGCAGTAACTAGTATCCCATATATGATAGCCATCGCGATGCAAGCTGAACGAAGCTTTGTATAATTAGCTGGCACACTTTGAATGATGCAATTAGAATAATTTAGAGTTAGTACAGTCATCGAGACCTGCAATTCGTGCATCAAAGGGAAATCAACGGTAAGCATGTGAATCATGTAAACTGACATGTAGAACCCCAACGAATTGGTAATAACAAATGAAGCGTATGATGATGGGTCATTGTTAGTAGCCATAATAGCTGTTCCTGCAATGTGGGGTGTAGTAGCAATAGTACTATCTATGACATATGGTAACGTACTGTTTTCTGTAGCTGGGCGATAATTGTCCTGCCAAAGACCTCCAGGAGGACTAAGTGCGGTTTGATATGTTGTAGTCGTGATAAGTATAACAACCACGAGAAGGGTATTCTTGGCTTCATTAGAAGCACCTTGGAATCTTTTGTCTATGAACTTGTCTAACCAATCTCTAGTTTGAGATTGAGAGTTTTCATGACTAGTGTCAGGATCACTTTGAATTGGACTTGGACTTGTATTCATGGTTCTGTGAAGAGAAATCTTTGGTGTTAATATATTTTAAGGAAATGACAGGAGTAGGTAGAGTTTGTATTTGAGTCAACTGAAGTTTTACAAAGAAGCTTGTAATCGGGGATAACTGAAGTTGCAAGGAAGCCTTAAAGGTGTGGTCCGTGTGGACGAGCTAAAAATTACATTCAAGTGTTATCAAGATTCTATTCCAGCCTTGTCACTTGTAGATACTTACTGCTTGTTTGGTACGCCTGATTGCCTGAATGAAAGGGAGGATTCCGTTACTGTTTTAAAAAAGTTGTTTGGTTCTACCTATGGAAAAAAATAATTCACTCCTAGAATTAATTCCTTATTTCCTTTCCTACACATGATAAGATTTTACCAATATACCTATCCCCACTTCCTTCTTCCGTATCAGAACTGTTTTTGCAATTACGGATCTTTATCAAATTCATCAAACTCTTGACAAACATTAACATAATTTACGAATCCAAGTACATGCATATACATATATTCGATGTAACTTCAGTAAACAATAATTACCCCCCTTTTTGTTGTTCTTGCTCAGACATTATACACACCCATGGAAGAACCTTTTGGTTTTCATTTACAACTTCAAATATATATACAATTATACATCTTTTATTTTCGTTTCTGAAATAGATTAACACCCACTTTTTTTTAAGTGTTGATTATAGTTCAATATTTACATCACACTCAGAAATGAATGTAAGATACTACAATGAACAATTCAATAGACGTACATGACAAACTCACTTATTTAGAAACGTGAATGGTCAAAACTCAAAAGGGTAAATAGTAAAATTTTAACGCCCATATATGACATATATGAAAAAGCAAAAAAGGAACTTACGCGCCTTGATTGTGATATTAATTAATTGCTTTGAACTTATATTCATCTAACACTTCATTAAATACATAGAAGTAATCTTTGTTCAGAATCATATCCGCAAAGATGAAAGAAGGATGTGCATTATACAAAGTAACACCATTAATACTTTAAGAATAGTCATCATCCATTAAAAGGACCAAGTTTTGTTTATTAAATGACGGTTAACATCAAATTTATCAAGAAAGGCACAAAGAGATGAGTGGTGAATGGATTGCAGTCAAAATAATTGAGCAACCATAACCTTTCCAAATTGGACTATCATTAGCATGCTAATTTCAAAACCTATATATTTATCTTAAATAAAAAATAAACACCAGTATACATATTTGTCCAGATGAATTTCCCATCATGATTAAGTGAAAAAGAAGTTACACCTTAATTGATTATTCCAATCATGACAACTTAGATCCACAAGATCTCGTGATGTTGTCTTTATTGAAGGGTATTTAAGACGTTAGTTATAGAAAATAACTTTTTTTTTTGCAATTTAGAAGCTAAACATGCGCTAGGGAAATAAATGACAACATTGAGCCTCATGATTGGTATCAACTTAAGAGATTGTTTCTTTCATGCCACAATTTTTGATTCAATTTTTACCTTCCTAGAGGCATGTCTTGACTCTTGAGATCACTACCCACTGAACCTAGCTAGCAGCATGTGATAGAGTCTTGTTGAGTGATTGTTTCCGCTTTGATAACAAACCCTTCTTTCCAGTGTTTGCTATCAATAAAAATTTTGGTATGAAGATTTGTGAGGACGCACTTAAGCTTGATGAAGTCTAGCAATGCCAGAAACTTAAAACACCAAGCAAGAATTTTTTTTGGGTATCGCTACCACACAGAACTGAAAAATCAATAGATTGGTAAAAACCTTAAGAAGAAAAAAAAATCGAGATATTTCTCGTGAATGCAAAACTTGAAATGAAAAATCAAACCCAAAATCAAAATAACCCCCACAACAAAAAATGTTGAAATTCAATATAGTAGAGGCGTGAGACATAGGCATACAATATAAACAAAATTCTAATAATGAAGATTATATGTATTATTCGGAAAAATTGGAAAACAAATAAAGGGGAAAGAAACTGCAGTATTCACCCATGACACAATGTTCAACGAAAGAACAAATGGAAGTGAAGAACTGAAGATGAAGCCTAATCCTCGAGAAGTCATTCAAAATCGCGGATATTTTGAGGATTTCGCTTTCAAATTAGTGTCCATTTAAGTTTAAAATCTCGATGATTTATAATTTCAATTTTGAAAGTTCCCTTAAATTTTATCTGGATTATTTGCCGGCAAATCCTCTTATTTTTAAAATTTTTTTTTAACTTAAATCATATAAAATTACCCTAATCATTCCTCCAAATCAATTCCCCGTAAATTAGGAATCAATATTTTCAACTCTTATAAAACTTCCTTATTTGAAAACTCCAATGTGTAATTTTTCTAGACTATGTAAAAAGAAAATCTAAATTATAAGAAAATTACATGTGACCAAATATCTAAGAAGACGTTAAGTGGCAAAAAAGTTCTTTACATATATATATATACTAGGCGAATGCCTGCGCGTTACGCAGAAACACCTATATAGTTGAAGTCTTTACAGATATATGTTTTTTTTAACATAACAATAACGTTGTTGTTAAATTTGATATAATATATTGATTATTTTTAATTATATGATAATATATACATCTATTATAACTGCATAATTTCAATCGTTTGAATGATTTCTACCCGCACGTTACACATGAATAAAATTAAATATAATATATGGTTTAATGTTATTTATAGTTGTTGTTACTGTTAATTGATTTTTTAAAATTTGTTAATGTTTTAATTTCTATCATTATAATAATTTAAAACATCAAACATTGTTTTTTGATTTTAAAGGTACCAATATAATCATTTAAATAAAGTTATTTTTAATTATTGTTATTCTAAGTTATTTTAAGCTACTTATTTGAAAACTTTTAACGATTATAAAAATATATTTTGGAGATATTTTAGTTAAATTGAGATTACAATTTAGTTTTTGCATTTATCACTACAATTTATCACTTTTAAGTACTTACAAAATATTTTTTGGTTTTTTAAGTGGAACTAAAATTTATATTTAAGTTGACACTGTAATGTTATATTTAAATTAACATTTAAGTATTTTGTCCAAACTATTCGAAAGTTGTAGCTTTAAACTGATAATGGTTTACATACAACAACATTTTAAATCTAATAAATTAAGTATAATATGTTAAAAGTTAAAGACAACTTTATAATTAGAAGTAAATATATTATTTTAAAAGTGAAATTTAATTTATTTATGATTACACTTTAGGTTTGATATTTACTTAACCTTATTAACCAACTTATAATCATTATTAGAAAGGCACTACAATTTATCATTTTTACCTATTTACAAAATATTTTTTAGGTTGTTGAAGTTAAACTAAAATTTATATTTAAGTTGACCCTGTAATGTTATATTTAAATTAATAATTTAAGTAGTTTATACAAATTGTTCCAAAATTTTATCTTTAAAATGATAATGGTTTACATTCAACAATATATTAAAACTAATAAATTAAATATAATATGTTAAAAGTTTAAAAACCTTATTAACCAACTTATAATCATTATTAGAAAGACACTACAATTTATCATTTTTAGCTATTTACAAAATATTTTTTCGGTTGTTTCAGTTAAACAAAAATTTATATTTAAGTTGACCCTGTAATGTTATATTTAAATTAATAATTTAAGTAGTTTATACAAATTGTACCAAAATTTTATCTTTAAAATGATAATGGTTTACATTCAACAATGTATTAAAACTAATAAATTAAATATAATATGTTAAAAGTTTAAAAACATAACTTTATAAGTACAAATAAATATATTATTTTAATATTGAAATTTAGTTTATATATGATTACACTTTAGGTTTGATATTTATTTAACCTTACTAACCAACTTATAATTATTATTAGAAAGAAATTGAAAAGTAATGGGAGTTTCAAGTGAATGTGGTGAAAGGAAAATTACATTGGAGTTTCAAATGAATGTGGTGAAAGAAAAAATGTTTCCTTTATAATATAGTATGATATGATATGATATAATATGATGATATGATATATATATATATATATATATATATATATATATATATATATATATACACACACACACACGTAAGAGTTCATTTTAGACGAACATAATATGTTATGATATATATATATATATATATATATATATATATATATATATATATATTATTTTTAATTATATGATAATATATACATCTATTATAACTGCATAATTTCAATCGTTTGAATGACTTCTACCCGCAAGTTACACATGAATAAAATTAAATATAATATATGGTTTGATGTTATTTATAGTTGTTTTTATTGTTACTTAATTTTTTAAAATTTATTAATGTTTTAATTTCTATCATTATAATAATTTAAAAAATCAAACATTGTTTTTTGATTTTAAAGGTAACAATATAATCATTTATATAAAGTTATTTTTAATTATTGTTATTGTAAGTTATTTTAAGCTACTTATTTGAAAACTTTGAACGATTATAAAAATATCTTTAGGAGATATTTTAGTTAAATTGAGATTACAATTTAGTTTTTGCATTTATCACTACAATTTATCACTTTTAACTATTTACAAAATATTCTTTGGTTTTTTAAGTGGAACTAAAATTATATATAAGTTAACACTGTAATGTTATATTTAAATTAACATTTAAGTATTTTGTCCAAACTGTTTGAAAGTTGTAGCTTTAAACTGATAATGGTTTACATACAACAACATTTTAAATCTAATAAATGAAGTATAATATGTTAAAAGTTAAAGACAACTTTATAATTAGAAGTAAATATATTATTTTAAAATTGAAATTTAGTTTATTTATGATTACACTTTAGGTTTGATATTTACTTAACATTATTAACCAACTTATAATCATTATTAGAAAGACACTACAGTTTATCATTTTTAGCTATTTACAAAATATTTTTTAGGTTGTTTAAGTTAAACTAAAATTTATATTTAAGTTGGCGCTGTAATGTTACATTTAAATTAATAATTTAAGTAGTTTATACAAATTGTTCCAAAATTTTATCTTTAAAATGATAATGGTTTACATTCAACAATATATTAAAACTAATAAATTAAATATAATATGTTAAAAGTTTAAAAACATAACTTTATAAGTATAAATAAATATATTATTTTAATATTGAAATTTTGTTTATATGTGATTACACTTTAGGTTTAATATTTATTTAACCTTACTAACCAACTTATAACTATTATTAGAAAGAAATTGAAAAGTCATGGGAGTTTCAAGTGAATGTGGTCAAAGGAAAATTACATGGGAGTTTCAAATGAATGTGGTGAAAGAAAAAATGTTTCCTTTATAATATAGTACTAGGCGAATTCCCGCGCGTTGCGCGAGAATAGAATTATATAGTTAAAATAATAACTTTTACCAAATTATTATTTAATATTTCTACTTTGAAACAAAATGTTAGTAGTAAAGAAAACATATAGTTAACATATTAGTTTTATTAAACATTATAGTTTAATTTTTAAGTCATTGTGATATATACAACTATTTGATAATTTTATAAACCGTTTAAAATTGTGTAAATTATATATCAAATGAATGATAATATAACGGGTAACAAAACGTATGAACAAAAATATGAACTGCAACTTTTAGTAACATAAAAATAGAAAAACATCTATTATAACATTTGTATTAAAAAAGATATATATACAACGAATAATAAAAAATATGAAAAATAAACACTATAACTTTTAATAACATAAAAACACTAAAACATCTATAATAACATTTATATTAACTCTTCATATTTAAATGACAAATCTCTTCAAATACATTAATGTTTTTAATGAGCAAAACTTTACAACCTTATAAAAAAAAGGAAAATAAAAATTTATTAGTGATTACTAATTAATAATCATAAGTTAAAAACTCTTGAGTTGTAACTAATAAATATACATAAATTAGAAAACTCTTGAGTTGTAGTATGAGTTTCAAATAAATGCGGTACTTGGAAATGTGTATTTATTATTCTTATTATTATTATTATTATTATTATTATTATTATTATTATTATTATTATTATTATTATTATTATTATTATATTTGTCTAAATAATTGGTTTTGATGTATCATTTTAATCCCTTCAATTATTAAACATAAAGATATTTAATTATAAATTTATAACATACATAGGTGCATATACATGTTAAACAAATCACATATAATATATATATATTTTCGTAAATGTCATATGTAATTCTTGTCGTACTAATATGGATAAATTACTTTCATATGAAGAACATATCATGATAAGTCTATCATAATTACATATCAAATGTTAAAAATTATGTTATCTTTTAAATATTGTCTTTTAAATATGTTGTGTAGGATAACCAACAAAAAAATCATAGAAAATAAACATAATCAAAATAGAAAAACTACAATCAAATAAATAAGAGCATTGGGTGGTTGAATATATAAATAAAGATGTTACTTAAACATACAATTAAATCAAAAGAAAAAACTAACATTCGTCAACTTTGTTCAAACAAAAAAAACTTATATCCGTTTTCTGAATCTTCTTTCTTCATTTAACACCATTCAACCATAGAAATTTGATGACAATTTTTCACTAACCTGCAATCAAAATATTTTTCGTGAAAAAGAAGAATCAGAAAGATATTCCAAGCAAAACATTTATGTTTGGAGAGTCACATTCAAGATTGAGTAATATACACAAATCACATATAACGATTAAATGAGAAACTGAATATAAAGAAAGAATAGAAAAACTTCATTTGTTTTGGTTGAAAGATATTCCAAGCAAAACATTGATGTTATGACATCCTTCTTACATGTAAGATTTTATATAACACAAAAGACACAAAAGATTGGCCTTTTTATAGTAAAACTTTTTACTAAATGCTAATTAAACATAATATAAGTTATAAAACTTTTGAGTGTTAAATCATAATTAAGAAAACTTTTGAGTTGCATTAGTTAAAAAAGGGGATTTCAAATGAATGTGGTTTAAGGAAGTTAAAAAATGGGGGTTTCAAATGCATGAGATTCAAGAAAAAATGCTAGCTTTATAAGTATGTATGATGATATGATGATATGATATGATATGATATATATATATATATATATATATATATATATATATATATATATATATATATACATATATATATATATACATATATATATATATATATATATATATATATATATATATATATATATATATATATATAAACACACACACACACACGTAAGAGTTCATTTTAGACGAACATAATTTTGTGAGACCGTGAGACCAAAATTTTTTAGTGAAATATTCTATATTATAGTTTTTGTAAAAATAGAATATGCAATATATTCAAACATTATATGTTTTAGAATATTTCAATGTAAAACATGTTAAAATTATTGGCTTAGAATATTAAAATATTACACTTATTTAATTTTTAAAAATAAAAAAATATTACAATATTTCAACATAAAAAAGTGGTCTCTGGGTCTCACAAATTAAGCCGTCTCACATGAACCTAACCTTATATATATATATATATATATATATATATATATATATATATATATATATATATATATATATATATATATGGAAGGGTTATTAGGAAAACAAAAAAAATCATAAAAATGCATAAAAAAATACTTAAAGATCACAAAACTTTTTGTTTTAATTTTTTTTATGGAAAAATTGCAGGTTTTTTATTAAAATCGCTGGAAAAAAAATAAAAAAATCAATTTTTTTTAAATTGGTATTTTTTCAAAAAACATTTCAGCGAATTTAAAGTAAAAGCTGTGATTTTTTCATAAAAAAATAAAAAAAAAAAATTTTGTGGTCTCTAAGTATTTTTTATGCATTTTTTTGATTTTTAGGGTTTTTTTTTGATTTCCGTAGAACCTAAACATATATATATATATATATATATATATATATATATATATATATATATATATATATATAGAGAGAGAGAGAGAGAGAGAGAGAGAGAGAGAGCTAGGTTCAGGTGTTTAAAGTAATTATTGTGTTATTGTATGCATAAATGTGGGCCAATCAAAATTTAAAATAAAAATAAATAATTAAATAAATAAATAAGGGTAAATAGGTAATTTGATTATTAGTTTCCACAAATAATATCCTATAATTATGGTAACCATTGACTTCAGCTACCTAGGTTTTCTCCATCCATCGTCTGCTTTTTAAAACCACAATGACGAATTAAAGGGGTGTTTGGCTCGGTGACTCTTTGTGATCCTTCTCTCATCGTCGGCAGCCCCAAAAGCAACAGCGGCAGTGGCGGTCGATAGACAAGATAGAGGCATGAAGGCAGGGATTTCTTTTGGTCCGTTTGTCGATATGTCGCAAGGAGTGGGGGGAGAAGCATCGGTCTTAGCTAAGAAATCGCAAGTAGAGAGGGATGGGCAATCGATCTTCGGAGTCCTCCTTGGTCCATCTGCTTCGTCACCAGTGATCACGAATCAAGGGGGAGAAGTATCGATCGACTGAAGACAGTAAGAGATTTGTTATGCGGTGTTTGATCAAATTCAGTAACATACGAGAAAAGGGAAAATGATTTCGGCCCTCCGACGATTGCAGGTAACGGATAGGGGTTTCTGCTCCGATCGGTTCTTGGCTTTCCCCTCTTCTGTCCGGCAGCCAAACGCAAAGAGGGAAGGGAGATGCTAGCAACAACAATGACGAATTAAAATGAATTAAAGGGGTGTTTGGCTGGTTCTTCTTCAATAGAAAAATGAACGGGAAGCAACAGGTAAAGGTTTCTCTTTCTTTTGTTTGATTTTTAACGGAAATTGAAGGAGAAGAACAACACAAGTTCTTATTCTCCTCTTGGTTTTGATTGATATCAATTGGGTGTTTAGATTGGGGCTTGGTCATCGACACTGGTAAGGACTAAGGTGGATAATGATGTTTAAATTGAAGGTAGTTTGTCACTATTTTCATATCAATTTTACTTCTTCTTATATGATAAAAATCAATTTGTTTATGTATATGATTCAATGGATGATATTGGTGAGATTCCAATTCTATTGGAATGGAATAATGAATTCCAATTATGTTGGAATCACAGAAGTCGATGTTTGAAGAACGGACCACAAAATTGAAAGTGATTCTAAGCAATATTATTCTTTTAGAATGTATTAGTGTCGTTGTTAGATTTTGATGTTTTCTTTCCCGTTTTGAAAGTTTTTTAGTTTTATTCTATAACAATAAATGTAATTCTTAACAATTGTTACCTGTATTCTATAAGAAATAATGTATTTTTTGTTTTTATTCTTCAATTGATTGTTCAAGAATTTGTTATTCTACAAGAAGTTTTTAAAGTCATGATCAAGAAATAGGTTCAAGAATATTTTTATTATTTATGGTTCAAGAATATTTTTATTTTTGAATATACTCATAAACATATTCTGTCAGAATGTCCGAATTAAAAAAATTATAATTCGTAAAATCGGATTTTTAAAATTAATAGAATCTATGATCCCTTAAAAAATGCAATTTTCCTTTATTAAATCTATATTAGTTGACTAAATTACCCTTGTAATTAATTAAGATGATATTTTTCAATTATATTTAATTCAATAATATATATTAATAACTTTCTTAAAATAAGTAAATTTGATTGGCCCACATTTATGCATACAATAACACAATAATTACTTTGAATAGAATAACCTAAGCCTATATATATATATATATATATATATATATATATATATATATATATATATATATATATATATATATATATATATATATATATATATATATATATATATATATATATATACACACACACACACACACACACATGCTAGCCGTTTACCCGCGCCTATCGACTGGTGAGAATATGTTTTTCAGAAATTAGTTTTTAGTGACGATTATTTGTTTTGCGCAAATAGTTGGATGTTTTACGTTGTTGACAGTGTACAAATGTTCAAAAATATGTACGACCACCAACATGTGACAAAAATAGGTGAATGGAGTATCTCTCTCCTTCAACAGAATTAGAATAAACCAAACGACCTCACATTAACCCTTGTTTTCAAGGATTCAGCTCGGATTCTACGTAATTTGTTTTGGAAAATCTTTGTATCTATAGTGTCTCGCATTGATATCCTCTTTATTTTTAAGGAAAAAAAAGAAATCAAATTATTAATTTTTATAAAAAAATTTATGCAACATATGCATACTAATTATATAGTTTTGTTTTCATTAACAAAATGCTTAGAAAAGGAAAACCAATCCATGTACATTTATAGTCATTGCAGTTAGCACCTAAATAAGCTAAATACAAAAAAATAATAATAATAGTAACAATGTACGTTTGATAGTTTAATCTCATACCTCATATAACTTTACACTTTATACATTTTAGAAAGACATGATGTCCGACTTTTTTTTACATATGTAGGTAGTGATAAATTGTGATTTACAACGTTACTTTTTGTTTGTTGAACTTAGAAAAACCATTCTTTTTTGAATTTCAACTAAAGTAATTATAAAAGATTAAATATCCAATTTTCACATCCAAGTAATTATAAAAAGTTATGAATCGGTTTTCTATTGCTCTGACTAAACATTAAAAAAAACTATGTTTATATCAATTTAACGTTTAATTAAATAATTATTATCTTTTTTCTTCATTTTGAGACAAAAAATTTGTTTTATAACAAATAAAAAAACCTTTTTTGACTTTTCTTATTACATCACCTTGTGTATGATTACAATTAGGTGTTGTTTGTTTTTTTAAAGAAAAATGTTTGCAATCTGCGGACCACATCTGCAGTAGAAAAGGTAGACCAAACGTCTGCAATCTGTAAGAAAAAAAGAATATTTGTTTTTTTAGTGTCTGTAGACTTCTAAAATAATCAGAATGATAAACTACATATTTTAATGACAACAAAATAATTTGGTTATATTTAAAGAATGTGTTGTAATATAAGAATAAAAGAAAATTGGTATGAATTAAGGCATATATTCTTTACAATAAGCAAGATAATAGAAACTTGTTTTAGAATATTGAGATAGATTTTATTACTTACCAAAAGAAATAAACGATATCTATGTATGATAGAATATCAATATAATTATTAAAGTATAGGATAACTAACATTTTATAACCAATATATAAAATTAGTTATATATTATATAATTCATATTAGAATAGAAATTATTAATATACAAAAATTATATAATATACAAAAATTATTAATGACTTATATAATTGATATTAGAGTCGAAATGCAATGCTTTTATACATACGTTCAAGTTTTTTGGTCTTAAACAATTTTTTGGTCTTAAACAATAGACATATCACATTTTTAAACATGGTTTTGATGTTCAATTTTTTTTTCTTTCCATATCATTGAAAAAAAATCAATAAACAGAAATATACATTAATAATTAAATAAATATTAAATAAAAAAGTTATAATAACTTATAAGGAAGAAATCTAAAAGGTGTTTTGGAGGTGCCAAAAAGAAAAAAGAAACACACACACACACATACACACACACACACACACACATATATATATATATATATATATATATATATATATATATATATATATATATATATATATATATAGAGAGAGAGAGAGAGAGAGAGAGAGAGAGAGTTTAATTGAGAAAAATAAATTTGAGAATGGAGGAATCATTCTCAGACAAACATTTAATTAACATCTAAACATAAAAGACACGGTGACAAACTTGTAAATATGATATATTAACATTCAATCAAAGATACCTAACTGTGGATAATTAGATAACAGTTCAAATTCATTCATAATCGATCATTCATCATCCAAATTTCTCCTTCAACCTTCAACAATCATCCAAATTGCTTCAATTAAACCCTCGATCAACATCATCCAATTTTAATCAATCATCGATCTTCGTCAATAACACGTTTATCTACACCATTCAATAGTAGACAACAAAAATTTGTTTTTGGTTTTTTCAATCCAACCTTCTTATTGAATACGAGCATATCTTCAATATCTACGATTAATTATACTTCCAATGTCATTAGATCAACATCATCAATAATCAACAACAGATCCACTTCATATCATTCAGTCAACATCGATCATCAAGAAAAACTTCGAAATTAAGGTTAGAAAAACATCAAATCATTTTTTTTTGAAATAATTCATATAATTATCTATCAATCTACTATTTCGTAAGTTTTAAATAGTCATAGTATCATGTTTTTAACAATTTTAAAAAATTTAACTTGTATGCACTCCAACTGTTTGATGAAATACATAAACTAAATTACCACGTTATATTCACATATGAATATGGTTTTGCACCTAAATTAGTATATATGATTAATAAAACACAAAACAAATATGCAAGTCTGTATGTTATTTATATGTGAATAACATATAAAAGTTATATATATATTTGTGAATACATATTGCAATATTCATATGTGAATATAATGTGTAATATTCATAAGTGAATATATCATCTAATATTTACAAGCGAATATACTATGTAATATTCACATCTGATATACCATGTAATACTATGTAATATTCAGATATAAAGATAACATTTAATGTTGATAAGTGAATATATCATCTAATATTCACAAGTGAATATATCATGTAATATTCACAAGTGAATGCGTCGTCTAATATTTAAATATGAATATACTGTATCATATTCACAAATGAATATACTATATAATATTCATATGTGAATATACTGTATAATATTCATGAATGAATATACCATGCAATATTCAGATGTGACTATAAATATGTAATATTCACAAGTATATATACCATATAATATTCATATGTGAATCTTGATGGGTTATGAGAATTCTAACACCCCTAAGTGTACATGCAACCCTAGAAAACCTTGGATCTATGTTTGTCTAAAATACATGCAAAATATGATTTCCAAAGTTCATAATCCTATCTAGCATACATGGGGAACTTTTAACATAAAAGATGGCTAGAATTACATACATTGTAGTTGATTTGATTCCTTGAAAACCTTGAGAGCCTAGCACCCCAAGTGTGATGTGTCAAATGTTTCACACAACACCAAGTGCTTTGGAATAACTTTGAGAGAATGTAGAACACTTCAAAATCGGCCTAGCCCTCTTTTTTTCTAGGTGTAGCCGATTTTAGATGATATCATGTTCTTTATATAGTGTGTCACATATAGGGTTACACCATGTAAACCCTAATGTGACATGACTCTTCATTTCCATGACCCATGGGGTTGTAACTCCCATGGAGCATCCATGGAGCATCCTATGGACCTTAGCCCAACTTGATAATCCATGGAGCATCTAGTCCACTATACAAGTATGGATGATTTACATAATCAACCCATATATTTAATTAGTCATCTTTTGATCACTTAATTAATTCTAAATAAATTCTTAATCAATACTAATTAAATAATATTATTAATATATTAGAACTTATAATATATTAATAAACCATAAGTGTTATTTCTCTCATTTTAGTTTATCCAAATGCATGATGCCATGCAACCCAAATGGACCATGCGGGGTCGGGTCAAGTACATACCAAATATAGTTATGGACTTAGACACCTTATCCAACAGTCTCCCACTTGGATAAGTCTAATAACTATAACTGGAAGTATGACTTCAGGAACCGATCAGCAATCGTAGCTCTTTCAAGGTTTCTCGGAACTTAGAAGATGATGTTACACCATTTAAGATAAGTGATCATATAATCCTCTGTTCTAGATATCAGTCGGACAAATACATAGAAGAATGTCTTACTTATTGTCCAGCAGTTTGTTTCCCGATTTCCGATTTGTTTGACAAAGAACTTAATTGAACACATCAACTTAGTTTTGATCGGGTCTGGTACATAGGTCAAACAAAATCATCGAGGGGCCCAGATATCCGCTTCTAATCCAAGAAGGAACAGATAAACTTCGACTCATATGCTTGTTCTACTACTTGTTGAATCACACACAAAAGTATGTTTTATAACATCGAGTTACCAATGCGGTTTCGTACGATCAATGCATAACCAACTCATAGGCAACAAGGCATATATCTAGGTTTGAAGACTTATATGATATTACCGTCTCATGATCACTCGAGATAAATTCCATGAAGTGATACCAGTGAGCGTGGGTTGAATCCAATGCTCAGAACTTCTGAGCACTCATGAGTGTTGTAGCCATGTCCAACAACTTAGACCTCTGCAACCAACTCATGACAGTCTTGATTCATACCTACTTCCAACATATGACCGACTGTGGAGAATTCGAATAATATGATATACCAAACATAATTATTCTGGATGTCAAAACATGCAAAAGAAATATAGTAAATGATTGACAAAAGATAGCAACACTTTACTCATAAATAAACACAACTTTTATTCATCATCAAATGTCAATTACACTTTACAAATTTCAAAATTATCTAACTAGTAAAACTAATATCATCCTTCAGCCCTATGCTCCGAGCATGCTGGAGATGCTTAACCCGACTCAGTCCCTTCGTGAGGGGATCTGCTGGGTTCTCATCCGATGATACCCTCTTTGCCACGAGGAGTCCTTCTTCAATTTGATGTCTGATGAAATGGTATTTTCTGTCAATGTGTCTGGATCTCCCGTGATCCCTTGGTTCCTTGGCTAAGGCAACTGCACTTTCACTATCACAGAAAATTTCCATTGGCTCCTTTATAGCTGGTACAACTCCAAGGTATCCAATGATGTTCTTCAACCATATCACATCCTTTGCTGCCTCGCTTGCTGCAATATACTCTGATTCACAAGTTGAATCAGCCAATGTCTCATGCTTGGAACTCTTCCAAGTGATTGCTACTCCGTTTAAGGTAAAGACCCAGCCTGACTAAGAGCGGAAATTATCCCTATCAGTCTGAAAGCTAGCATCACTATACCCTAAAACTCTCAAGTCATCACTCTCACCGAGTGTAAGGACCCAGTCCTTAGTCCTCCGTAGGTACTTGAGGATATTCTTTACCGCAGTCCAGTGAGCCTTGCCAGGGTTCCCCTGATATCTGCTGACCATGCTCAAGGCAAAGGCCACATCAGGACTAGTGCAGGTCATAGAATACATGATCGAGCCTACTGCAGAAGCATAAGGTACTCGACTCATTTCTGCTATCTCAGCCTCAGTACTCGGGCTTTGAGTTTTACTCAGCCTGGCATTAATCTGGATGGGTAACTCTCCTTTCTTGGAGTCTTGCATACTGAACCTCTTCAGTACCTTATCCAAGTAGGTACTCTGACTAAGTCCAATTAGTCTTTTACTCCGGTCTCTCAGAATCTTTATCCCTAAAATATAAGCAGCTTCTCCTAGGTCTTTCATTGAGAAACACTTGCCAAGCCAGGACTTCACTTCCTGCAAGTTTGGGATGTCATTTCCTATGAGTAGTATGTCATCCACATACAGTACAAAAAACCTAACTATACTCCCACTAGCGTTGACATAGACACAAGATTCATCTTCACTCCTCGAAAAGCCAAACTCTTTGACTTTCTCATCGAAGCACAGGTTCCGTCTGCGAGGTGCCTGTTTCAATCCATAAATGGATTTCTTGAGTCTACACACTCTATTAGGGTATTCTGTACTGATAAAACCCTCTGGCTGACTCATTTAAACATCCTCAGCCAAACTTCCGTTAAGGAAGGCGGTTTTGACATCCATTTGCCATATTTCATAATCATGAAATGCAACGATGGCTAATAGAACCCTAATGGACTTAATCTTCGCAACTGGTGAAAAGTTCTCATCATAATCAACTCCCGGAGTTTGAGAAAAGCCCTTTGCAACCAGTCGCGCCTTATAAGTGTGTACATTACCATCCATGTCGGTCTTCTTCTTGAAGATCCATTTGCACCCAATTGTCTTACGACCTGGTACATTGTCAACCAAGTTCCAAACTTGATTGTCATACATGGACTGTATCTCGCTGTCCATTGCCTCTTTCCATTTAGCAGACTCGGGGCCTGTCATGGCTTCCGCATAGCTGTTAGGTTCATCCAGACTTACCAGTGTCTCATCACTGATAAGTGTCTCACCTTTCGCAGTAATATGGAAACCATAGTAATGCTCAGGTGCATTCCTAACCCTTGTGGAACGCCTCAGAGGTATAGACTTGTCAATTGGCTCAACAGGAGTTTCCTCCTCAGGTTGAGTGCTAGGGTTTGAAGTTCCTTCACCACTTGACTCTTGAATTTCTTCAAGGTCAATTTGCCTCCCACTGTTTCCTTGGCCTATGAACTCTCTCTCTCTCTCTCTCTCTCTCTCTCAAGACACCCCTCCTTGCTACAAAGACCACATTCTCACTAGGTCTGTAGAAGAGGTAACCAAAGGATTTCTGTAGGTAGCCGATGAAAATACACCTCTCACTTCGAGGTTCGAGCTTATCATGAGTCTCGCGTCTCACGAAAGCCTCGCAACCCCAAATCTTGATGTGGTCTAGTCTAGGAACTTTACCAGTCCACATCTCATGAGGAGTTTTGGCAACTTTCTTTGTAGGGACCAGATTAAGGATATGGGTGGCTGTCTCTAAGGCATACCCCCAAAATGAGATTGGTAGCGAAGCTCGACTCATCATGGAACGAACTGTGACATCCCCATTTTCACGGCCAGAAAAGACCGATTTTGTTCATGCTTTATAAAAATCAGAGTACCTCTTTTAATAAAAATGTTGCGGAATTTGTTCCCAGTAAAACATGATAAATACGTTATCAAAGCATTTATGAAGAAATGTATTTTTATTCATTTTAAAACATTTGGGATGTCATCGTCAATACAGAAACATAAGCATAAACAGAACTTACATTCATTATCACTAGTGATTTATATCTCCTTAATCTCTCAGTGTAATGTAACTTTATATCAACACCTGTGATACAAATAAACTGAGTAGGTCAGGTTGGGAAACCTGGTGAGTACATAGGGTTTTCAACCCACAATAATATAATTATTATGTTTAATCAGCAAACAGTTAACCCAATTACCCATCCCCATTATCTTCTTTATTCTTAAGGATCTACCCTAAGAATTAGCTATTTCTTGTTCATTCATTCCTAAGGATTATCCTAAGGAATAGGTACGAATTTCATCGTTGTCAATGACACATCTATCAAGCACAGCTGCTAGTTCTATCACTTAGGCGCATATGCTAAAATTGTGACATTCTCTACGAGGCGCATCTGCCGGTATTGTCCTTTAGGCGCAACTGCCAGGGTTATCTCGTTTATCGACAATATCGTTTCCGAGAATCCACTCGCAATACATGTCAATGGGTTTTTAGAGTACACCGGTGAACACATCGTTCACAACACCTACAGGTTGCGAGCCTGCTAGTGTTCCACTGGACTGTCTAGAATAGTCTGTGGTTGTCATCTATACTCTGCTACATGACGGGGCCAGAATTTGGGTACAAGGCTTCTTACATCGTCCACCTCTCACCCTTACCTCATGGTCTATTTCACCTCTCACCTCATCATCCGACTCATATTTCATCTACCCATATTTTACCCAACATATTTTGTAGATATAAAATATATATATAGTTTAAATCATTTAAAGCATGTATAAAAATCTTTCACCCAGCATAGACAGCAAGTATACAGACAATATGCACACATAGCATGTAATTTATATTAAATACTTCATATCTATGTGTAAGATGAAAGTAACTATGCACTCACCTAAAAGGTGGTGACTCTGTACTTGAACAACGCTTCGTTATCTCAAAATAATTTTCCCTTGACAAAACCTAGTATCAATACCACTAGGGTTTAGTCTAACGTTAATCGCGACTAATTAATAGTCTAGTTATTATTAGTATTATATAAGCGTTAAGCAACACTCTTATATAACTCATAATAATAGCCCAAATAATTATTTTAAGGTCCTAATAACATTACTATATTAAAACATAAGTTATACTAAAGATAGGTTAGGCGTAGCTCACTTACAACGGGTTTTTCTCAAAACCGGGCTCCGCTGGAGCAGCGTTCCCGAGTCGAAAGGCTCTTCTTCTCGGAGCCGTCGGGCGCTCCGGGGCTTCCGCTTCGTGCTAGGGAGGTTCCCTAGGCTTTTCGGGGGGTTTTGGGGGCTAGAGAGAGGTTATAGAGAGAGAGAGGAAGAAGTAGGAAGGTGTGAGAATGAATGGAGGCCTCACCACTTATTTATAGGGGCTGGAGGAAGGTTCACATCATGAATCTCTTGATGTTCACGTCGTGAGTGAGTTTGGGCTCCAAGTCACAGCCTGGTGCTGACACGTCGCATCGCACACAGGGTGGAAATCAGCCGATTTTCAAAAATTGATAACTTTTGCATACGAGCTCCGTTTTCGATGTTCTTTATATCCACGCGTAGGTAAAAACAAGATCTACAACTTTCATTTAGACTCCGTCGGCCAATTCTCGACTGATCTTAAATTTAACAGTAGGAAGAGATTAGATTGTTAAATGACCACGAAGAATTCGTAACTCCTTCATAAGGACTCCGTTTTCGTCTGTCTTTCTATCGTTGAGTTCCTATTAATGAGATATTCAACTCTCATTTAGGTCACGTCAGCTAAAAACTGCTCGAACTAAAATTCGAGTTTCGGGCCGTGCACTACTATGCCAAATCTTAGAAAAATCATAACTTCCTCATACGAAGTCAGATTTGGGCGTTCTTTTTTTTTTATGTTCTCGGTTTAACGTATAATACAACTTTTGTTTAGATCACTAAGGCTAAAAAGTCCTCTATATTAAATTCACTATTTACGTCTCCCGGTGCCGTGCCGGTTTTGCCGAAAAACTTCGACGGGCCATAACTTCTTCGTTATAACTCGGATTTCGGTGTTCTTTATATGTACGGAACCCTTGAGACATATTCTACAACTTGGTTAAGATTATTTATTCTAAATAATCTTTTTTAGAAAGTCGTTTTCGACCCCTATTATCTTTAAATTGACTAGCCCGGATCTACAGGCGTTATAATTATCTCCCCCTTAGGATGATTACGTCCCGAAATCATCAATGAAACAGGGCTCACATGATGAATCCATACATTATCTCTTCATCCTAAGTAATAACCGTAACTTTGATGTTTCTTCGAACGAGTATCTAACTCTAAGACTTCCTGACTGCAGGCGGTGCCCGATCTTGGACCCGCTCTCTATCTCATGTTAGACTTTCAGTCATGATCTTCATGTCACGATCTCGATCTTTATTGGAGACTCCTTCTTTAACAAACTTGAGATAAGTTTCTTCCTTCGATTATCATAATAGACCGATGGGTCATGTTCTAATGACCTCTCATCGTATGATGCATTGCTTGGACTCAGGTATTTTAGAGTCAAATTCCAGAACAGACTATACCTTCCTTCATGTTCTAATCACATCTTAAAAGGTAGCATTTATAGCTAAAAGCAACCGTTGTGATACCTCTACCGATCACTTCGATTATCTTTTACTTCAATCCTATGGCTTAAGTCAGATGTTACAATGAACTTGGTTCTCTGAACCACGTAACATACTCATCGTAGTCGGACTCAATTTGATATGACCACTAGGGTCGGAATAACAACAATCTTCTTAGTTATTACCGAAACGATGGTAACGACATGCTTGAATAAAACGGAATCAATTATTGGCTTCTTGGTAACCTTGTGACTTTCCCTGATTCAAGCGTGAGTCCTGTGCTTCCGGTAGTATATGCATCTACTACCTTTCACACCTACTCATACTCGTCCCAAATATTGTCTCGTAGTTTTCCAAGTCACCATACAAGAAAATCACATAGCAACATAACACACCAGATATCAAAATGAAGGTTTTATATTATTTCTTGAAACGATTACATAGGTGTTCAAGTTCACCCTATACTATGCCTCTAATAGGCTACACCTCGTGGTACTATCTAGCCAACTACTTCATGACTTGATCTTCGGATATCTGTCCTCATTCCTGATTCCTTGCATTGTCAGCTGTCTCATCAAGGATCATATGTAATGCTCTTGCTTTCGGCCTTGGCGGCACATTTGGCTTTATAGCCCCTTCTCTCTTTGGGCAATCTTGCTTGAAGTGCCCTTCCTCGTTACATTCGTAACATACCCTTTTGTTGAATGTACACTCATTGGCGTAATGCCCATGCTTTCCACACTTGAAACAAGTCACCTCCTCACCGCATTTTCTAGAGTGTTTCTTTTTGCACTTCTCGCACCATCTTGCTTCACTTCCTCTTCCTCCTCCACACTTCAGGAATTTGCTCTCCTTGTTAGACCTTGAAGATCCTTCAAACTTCCTCTTTTCTCCTGCCTTGTCTTTTTCTAGACCCCTTTCTCTTATCTGGGTCTCTACATTCTTAGCTGCTCTAACAATTGTTTTCAAGGTAGCTGTCATTTTGACTGTTGGGCCAAAGTCTGTGGGCAGTCCGTTAGCAAACCTACCAATCTTGGAGAGTTCAGTAGGCACCAATTAGGGGAATAGCTTCATCCTCTAGGTGAATGCGGTCGCATACTCATCAACACTCATCTTCCCTTTCTTCAGGTTCTGAAACTCGTTGTTTAGGTCTATCAGATCTATCTCTGAGCAGTACTGCATCTTCAACTGTTCCAAGAACTCTTCCCATGACATCCTTAGGGCTTCTCCTCGTGGAATCGTATTTGCCAATAGCTTCCACCAGCTCAAGACTCCAGTTTTCAGCTGTCTTACTGCGAAGACGGTCTTCTGTTTCTCGCTACAGTTGCAGCTCTCAAACACCATCTCCATCTCGGAGATCCAATCCATAATCTCAACTGGCTTCGGGCTTCCGGAAAGACTTTGTGGCTTGGCACCCAAGAAGTTCTTATACATTCGTCCATCCTTGTCGTTTCCCCTCTCCGGGCCATTCCTTCGTTCTCCTTGAGTCCCAACTTGACTCACAGGGCGGCTATTGTTCCCTTCCTCCGATTGCTTGGGAATTAGCTCAGGTTGTTCAACGGGAATGGTAGGCTCATCCCTATTTTCGAGGAACATATGCCTCATCTCTTCCCTTTGTTCAGCCAACATAGCCCGTATCATGGCTTGTACTCCAGCCATTGTGATTGGCTCGGGTGTGGCTACCACAACATGTATTTGCTCAATCATTGGGGGCTGTTGATTTCTATTCGCGTTTCCACTTCGGGTTCTTGCCATCTTGATCTATACACCAAATCAGACGTTCGGTGCGGAGTGACGACAATTAAGATAGAGAATATTTTATTTACGAACGACGTATAATTCCCCCTATCACTTCAAAAAGTTATATGCTTGTTCTAATATCGTAATTAAACGTTTAGAAACCTGAACACATAAATTTTCCAGATTCGGTCGGCAACAAACCATAGATCCGATCATATAACGCATCTCATAAATCATTTAGCACATAAAAGCATGTTAGGAATTTTCCCTAAATAAGCTAGTGCTTGTGTCTATTCAAGTGTATTACCTAAATTTTATTTAGACACACTTCTCACGATCATCACTTAGCATTCTAAGTTTAAGTCTAGAAATAAATCCATATTCCTAGTTCGCTTAAACTAATGCTCTGATACCAACTGTGACATCCCCATTTTCACGGTCAGAAAAGACCGATTTTGTTTATGCTTTATAAAAATCAGAGTATCTCTTTTAATAAAAATGTTGCGGAATTTGTTCCCAGTAAAACATGATAAATACGTTATCAAAGCATTTCTGAAGAAATGTATTTTTATTCATTTTAAAACATTTGGGATGTCATCGTCAATACAGAAACATAAGCATAAACAGAAATTACATTCATTATCACTAGTGATTTATATCTCCTTAATCTTTCAGTGTAATGTAACATCATATCGACACCTGTAATACAAATAAACTGAGTGGGTCAGGTTGGGAAACCTGGTGAGTACATAGGGTTTTCAACCCACAATAATATAATTATTATGTTTAATCATCAAACAGTTAACCCAATTACCCATCCCCATTATCTTCTTTATTCTTAAGGATCTACCCTAAGAATCAACTATTTCTTGTTCGTTCATTCCTAAGGATTATCCTATGGAATAGGTACGAATTTCATCGTTGTCAATGACACATCTATCAAGCACAGCTGCTAGTTCTATCACTTAGGCGCATATGCCAAAATTGTGACATTCTCTACGAGGCGCATCTGCCGGTATTGTCCTTTAGGCGCAACTGCCAGGGTTATCTCGTTTATCGACAATATCGTTTCCGAGAATCCACTCGCAATACATGTCAATGGGTTTTTAGAGTACACCGGTGAACACATCGTTCACAACACCTACAGGTTGCGAGCCTGCTAGTGTTCCACTGGACTGTCTAGAATAGTCTGTGGTTGTCATCTATACTCTGCTACATGACGGGGCCAGAATTTGGGTACAAGGCTTCTTACATCGTCCACCTCTCACCCTTACCTCATGGTCTATTTCACCTCTCACCTCATCATCCGACTCATATTTCATCTACCCATGTTTTACCCAACATATTTTGTAGATATAAAATATATATATAGTTTAAATCATTTAAAGCATGTATAAAAATCTTTCACCCAGCATAGACAGCAAGTATACAGACAATATGCACACATAGCATGTAATTTATATTAAATACTTCATATCTATGTGTAAGATGAAAGTAATTATGCACTCACCTAAAAGGTGGTGACTCTGTACTTGAACAGCGCTTCGTTATCTCAAAATAATTTTCCCTTGACAAAACCTAGTATCAATACCACTAGGGTTTAGTCTAACGTTAATCGCGACTAATTAATAGTCTAGCTATTATTAGTATTATATAAGCGTTAAGCAACACTCTTATATAACTCATAATAATAGCCCAAATAATTATTTTAAGGTCCTAATAACATTACTATATTAAAACATAAGTTATACTAAAGATAGGTTAGGCGTAGCTCACTTACAACGGGTTTTTCTCAAAACCGGGCTCCGCTGGAGCAGCGTTCCCGAGTCGAAAGGCTCTTCTTCTCGGAGCCGTCGGGCGCTCCGGGGCTTCCGCTTCGTGCTAGGGAGGTTCCCTAGGCTTTTCGGGGGGTTTCGGGGGCTAGAGAGAGGTTCTAGAGAGAGAGGAAGAAGTAAGAAAGTGTGAGAATGAATGGAGGCCTCACCACTTATTTATAGGGGCTGGAGGAAGGTTCACATCGTGAATCTCTTGATGTTCACGTCGTGAGTGAGCTTGGGCTCCAAGTCACAGCCTGGTGCTGACACGTCGCATCGCACACAGGGTGGAAATCAGTCAATTTTCAAAAATTGATAACTTTCGCATACGAGCTCCGTTTCCGACGTTCTTTATATCCACGCGTAGGTAAGAACAATATCTACAACTTTCATTTAGACTCTGTCGGCTAATTCTCGACCGATTTTAAATATAACAGTAGGAAGAGATTAGACTATTAAATGACCGCGAAGAATCCGTAACTCCTTCATACGGACTCGGTTTTCGTCTGTCTTTCTATCGTTGAGTTCCTATTATTGAGATCTTCAACTCTCATTTAGGTCGCGTCGGCCAAAAACCGCTCGAACTAAAATTCGAGTTTCGGGTCGTGCACTGCTATGCCAAATCTTAAAAAATCATAACTTCCTCATACGAAGTCAGATTTGGGCGTTCTTTTTTTGTATGTTCTCGGTTTAACGTATACTACAACTTTTGTTTAGATCGCTAAGGATACAAAGTCCTCTATCTTAAATTCACTATTTACGTCTCCCGGTGCCGTGCCGGTTTTGCCGAAAAACTTTGACGGGCCATAACTTCTTCGTTATAACTCGGATTTCAGTGTTCTTTATATGTACGGAACCCTTGAGACATATTCTACAACTTGGTTAAGATTATTTATTCTAAATAATCTTTTGTCGAAAGTCGTTTTCGACCCCTATTATCTCTAAATTGACTAGCCCGGATCTACGGGCGTTACACGAACCATATCCAACAAGGTTCGATTACGCCTCTCAGCCACACCAATCAACTGCGGTGTCCTGGGAGGTGTCAATTGTGAGATAATCCCACATTCCTTAAGATAGTCGAGGAACTCTGTACTAAGATACTCACCACCACGATCGGATCGAAGCATCTTAGTGTTCCTGCCCATTTGATTCTTGACTTCTTGTTTAAAGTCTTTAAACCTTTCAAAAGTCCCTGACTTATGCTTGATTAAATAGACATATCCATATCTACTATAATCATCAGTAAAAGTCAAATAATAACGATTAGCATTCCTTGTGGCAGATTTGAAGGGTCCACACACATCTGTGTGCACTAGATCCAACAAACCTTCACCCCTATCATAAGAACCAGTGAAGGGTGACTTTGTCATTTTTCCAAGTAAGCATGATTCACAACTATCATCTGACTTTAGGTCAAATGACTCCTAGACTCCATCCTTTTGGAGTTGGCCTATGCGTTTCTTGCTCACATCCCCAAGACGACAATGCCATAATGATGCTTTATCCAAGTTATTATTATTAGAAGAATCAATACACACCACATTATTTCCTAGGTTATCTACAACAGACACAACTTCATACACACCATCACAAGGTAATGCTTTAAAATAAAGAACATTATTAAAGAAAGCATTTATTCCACCAATTTCATTATCAAAAGAAAAGGTAAACGCTTGTTTGTACAAAGCATGAAAGGAAATAATATTTCTTGCCATTTCTGGCGAATAACAACATTTATTCAAATCTAAAGTGAACCCACTACTTAGCAACAAAGAATAAACTCCAATCTTGGTGACAGGTGAAGCTTTCCTATTCCCCATGATCAAGTTTATCTTTCCATGCTCCACATTCTCACTTCTTCTTAGTCCCTGGAAATCAGAACATATATGAAGCCACAACCGGTATCAAGGACCCAAGAGTTAGAATAGGGTGAGTCATTAGATAGAATAGTGTAAATACCTGCATGGTTGGGTTTGACTTTCCCATCCTTCACATCTTGCTGGTACTTTGGGCTGTTCCGCTTCCAATGCGACTTTTCATGACAATAAAAGCATTCAGCCTCTTTTGGTCAGAAGAAGGAGTGACGAAACCTTTCTTGGTTCCACTTGAAGAAGAGCCATCAAGGGTCTTACCCTTGGTACCCTTCGAAGGGCTCTTCCTCTTCTTCCATCTACCTTTCCCGATTGCCAGGACAGGGGTGGAGTTTGGAGTAGGAGTAGGAGTGTTAACAACCGACTTACCTTTAAGACCTGTTTCTGCGGTCTTTAGGAGTCCTTGAAGTTTGCTGAGTGTGACTTCTTCCTTATTCATGTGGTATGTCATGCGGAATTGATCATAACACGAGGGTAAGGAGTGCAAAATGATATCTATAGCTAGCTCCTCGGGGAAGTTCACATTAAGCTTCAGCAAACGATCCATATACCTTTGCATTTTCTGTATGTGGTTCATGACGGATTCTCCATCCTTTATCCTGGTTGTTATCATGGAGGAGACTATTTCATACCGCTCTTGACGAGCACTCTGATGGTATCTTTCCATCATATCTTGGTGCATATCAAAAGGGTAGTAGTCCTCATAGGACTTCTGGAGTTCAGCTGTCATGGTGGCCATCATGATGCATGCCACTTTGGTGGCATCTCTTTCATGAGTCCGGAAGTCAGCGATCTCCTGGGGAGTAGCAGTGGACTCATCGATCTCCTTTAGCTCCTTATCGAGGACATATTCCTTGTCCTTGTAGCGAGTCACCATCTTGATTATCCGGATCCAATCCATAAAGTTGGAACCATCGAAGATGACCCTCCCACATAGGTTCATGAGGGAAAAGGAGGCAGTAGGGTTTGAGCCAGAAGCAGTGTTGTTGGAAGACATCTGAAAAGAAGAGAACAAGTTTAGTTTAGATATAAAGATAGTCCTTAATAAAACACCCAAATGTAATATTAAGGCTAGGATCCAATCACAATATATCATAACTTAGAAGAGGGATGTCGTAATCTAAGCTATAACATATTTGAAAGGTAGCTGAATGACGATTCACCAATTTCCACCATGAAAAACGAAAATATTAGGTTTTAATTGGTTTTTAGAAATTCCTAGACCCTTTTTGAGATTCAATGAACTTTTTAAAGGCATGTTTCAATCTCAAGTGTGCCCTCCAAGTTTTGTGACTAGTATGCCGAGGATCACAAAACGAGGTGTGAAATAACCATGCAAATTACTTGATACCCTTAATGTTTATCACTCAATCGATGTGCCGGTTAACCACACGCGCTCCACCGACCTATAATAAACCTTAAGTCACCCTTTACCTACCTTGTTAAGTCCAAGTTAGTGTGTCGGTTAACCACACACGCTCCACTAACGACTTAAACAAAGTGTAAAGTGTAATTTCATGGATTAGCACCTTATTCACATTATCCTAAAGTAACTAAGATTGAGAATTTAATAAAACATTTAATTACTTTATAATATTCATCATACTTTTAAGGGATATATACACTAAAGTCCTAATATTTTCATCGATTTGACAAGAATGTCCTAAACTTTATTTTTTTTACAGGAAAGTCCAAATTACCGGCAATTTTTGACACTTTTATCCTTTTTTCCCGGTTAGCCGGTAATTAGGACTTTTTTGTTAAAAAAAATAAGTTTAGGACTTTCTTGTCAAATCGTCAATTAGGACTTTACTGTCAAAAAAATAAAGTTTAGGACTTTCTTGTCAAATCATTGAAAATATTGGGACTTTAGTGTATATATCATTTTTTTTGTTAGAAATTTAATGGTATGATACTCTTTAAGCGTAAGAGTTCTTGAAACATTTTCTAGTCAACTAGATCCTATTGAAATCATTAACGTTTGCTTATTGTTAAATAGTTTTTTAAATCTCAACAAACCGACATTGAAAAAAAATGGAAATAATAAAGAAAGAAAGAAATAATCAGGGTTGTGTTGACGTTTTGCAGTCCCAAAAATGGAGAAATAAGAAACCAAAAAAAGCGAAATTGTCCTTTTTTCCCTTCTCAACATTCACACCCTTTTGACTAGGCATGTGTTGTTTGTGTTTGTATAATCTGTTCCCACTTTTTGGTTCAAAATTTGGCGGCGAAGCAAGAAGAAACTTTTACAAGGGTGAAAAGACTTGTAAACCTTTCTTCTTACTTCGCCGCCAAATCTTGAACTAAAAAGTGGGGATAGATTATACAAACACAAACAACACATACCTAGTGAAAAGGGTGTGAATGTGGAGAAGGGAAAGAATGGCAATTTCTTTTTTTCGGTTTCTTGTTTCTCCATTTTTGGGACTGCAAAAAGCCAACACAACCCTGAATCTTTCTTTCTTTCTTGATTATCTCCATTTTTTTCAATGTCAGTTTGTTGAGATTAAAAAAACGATTTAACAAGAAGCAAAAATTAAGGATTTCAATAGGATCTACCTGACTAGAAATGTTTCAATAACTCTTATACTTAAAGAGTATCATGCCATTAAATTTCTAACAAAAAAATGATATATATACTAAAGTCCCAATATTTTCAACGATTTGACAAGAAAGACCTAAACTTTATTTTTTTGACAGTAAAGTCCTAATTGACGATTTGACAAGAAAGTCCTAAACTTTATTTTTTTGACAAAAAAAGTCCTAATTACCCGCTAATCGGGAAAAAAGGGTAAAAGTGTCAAAAATTGCCGGTAGTTTGGACTTTACTGTCAAAAGAAATAAAGTTTAGGACTTTCTTGTCAAATCGATAAAAATATTGGGACTTTAGTGTATAGATCCCTACTTTTAATGAGAATTTTTATAAGTCCTTGTCCTACCCGTTCGGCTAACGACCCTCCACCGATCAAGGAAGCGGTGGGTGAGAGTGGACACCCATTAAGCTGTAATTTTATAGGCAGCAACCTTATACCCCCCTTATAGACCAACTTCGTGAATGAGGCATACTAATGGTAAGACGACTTGGTCTTATACATATATATATATTATTAACTTATAATATTATAAAGTATAAGGGTTGATTTTTAACTTTTAAAAATCTAGGGGTTGGAACTAAAGTTTATTAAGATAACTTTACATGTTCCAAAACTTGAGGGCAAGTTTTGTAACTTAACAAAACTCTTCAATTCATAACTTATGAGTTATTAAAATGAAGACTCTTCTTTTTTGTAACTTATGTGTTTTTTTAATGGGTTTAAAACAAAGAGGCTTTTGGTTATCCATAACTTGAGGACAAGTTATGGACTCCATTAAAACACATAAAGATCATGAATTAAGCATTAAACCAGTAATTCCTATGATCTATCAAGAACTCATAAGAACATGAATATTCATATCAAAATATCAAGAACATATGAACACATATAATCATGAAATTTTGATATTAGCCATTGTAAATGGATTAGAACAACCATTACACCATCTAAAACAAGTTTTACAACACCAAAACAGTTTAGGGTAATGTTTCTAGTCCATTTGCAGCAGCAAAAATCAAAATTCTGCACTCTGCCTGGCCAACTCGTCGAGTACATGAACTGACTCGCCGAGTTGGTTGAAGTTTCACTTGGACTCGTCGAGTCCCCCCATGGACTCATCGAGTCCCCTGTGCAGACAGCTCAAAAATTCGATTTTTACACTATTTTGCATCAAGTATTAACAAACAAGCCTAGTCTCTGATACCACTGATGGGTTATGAGCATTCTAACACCCCTAAGTGTACATGCAACCCTAGAAAATCTTGGATCTATGTTTGTCTAAAATACATGCAAAATATGATTTCCAAGGTTCATAATCCTATCTAGCATACATGGGGAACTTTTAACATAAAAGATGGCTAGAATTACATACCTTGTAGTTGATTTGATTCCTTGAAAACCTTGAGAGCCTAGCACCCCAAGTGTGATGCCTCAAATGTTTCACACAACACCAAGTGCTTTGGAATAACTTTGAGAGAATGTAGAACACTTCAAAATCGGCCTAGCCCTCTTCTTTTCTAAGTGTAGCCGATTTTAGATGATATCATGTTCTTTATATAGTGTGTCACATCTAGGGTTACACCATGTAAACCCTAATGTGACATGATTCTTCATTTCAATGACCCATGGGTTTGTAACTCCCATGGAGCATCCATGGAGCATCCTATGGACCTTAGCCCAACTTGATAATCCATGGAGCATCTAGTCCACTATACAAGTATGGATGATTTACTTAATCAACCCATATATTTAATTAGTCATCTTTTGATCACTTAATTAATTCTAAATAAATTCTTGATCAATACTAATTAAATAATATTATTATTATATTAGAACTTATAATATATTAATAAACCATAAGTGTTATTTCTCTCATTTTAGTTTATCCAAATGCATGATGCCATGCAACCCAAATGGACCATGCCGGGTCGGGTCAAGTACATACCAAATATAGTTATGGACTTAGACACATTATCCAACAAATCTACCATATCATATTCATATGTGAATATACCATGTAATATTTACATATAAATATACCATGTAATATCACATGTGAATATAAAATATAAACAACATATATCATATAATATTCACATATGATTTAACCTTTATGTGTGAATATACTATGTGATAATTAGGATGTGATAAATCACTATTATTATGAACTAACAATATATTTTTATTAACATTTTTGATGTGTATTCACATGTTTGTCGGGAATGGTTATTACAAAATAATTGAATAACATTTCAATCAATGGTTGGTTCGTATCCCAATAGTTGACAATTGGTTGGCGTAAATGAGAAGATATCATTGACGAAGACAATATATTTTTATATTCATATGTAAATGTTAGACAATTTAATATATTCTTCATTTTGATCGTGTTAAATTCAAATACGAATGATATTCATTAACCAATACATTGTTGTTAGTCTTAGTATAATGTAACATCCACAAAATTCATGAAAAATTTAAACTTTTTAAACAACCCAAAAATCATCATTTGCTTACAAATTGTTTCCAAAACATTTCTAATATTAGAGTTTGCCCAAAATCACAAAACAAATACGAGGAGGTGCACGATCACGCCTTCGCCTTTCCGCAATCCTCTGAGGTACCTGAAAGATAATCCAAAACTGTAAGCCCAAAGCTTAGTGAGTTCCCCCAAAGTACCAACACACATTAAAATAATCACATAAACCAAAACAACATACTATGGGTCCAATCAACCATCGGGTTGGAATTGATGGGGGTATGAACATATCTACAAACCTATGTGATCATGCAACCCTACTTGCTTTGGATCTAAGTTTTTCACAAATTGAACATGCAAATTGAATACCAAAGCACTAACCCTAGAAACTAGTATACAAATCACAATTCATGTATAAATTAGGGTTAGAAGATTACCTTACTTGTTATGTAGTAATAACAAGACAATCTTGAAGATCCTTGACTCTTGAAAGCATAGTGCCCCAAATGTTGCACCTCTAATGGTTCACAAACACCCAATGCAATAAGATGAGAGAAAAGAGGAGAAGGCACTCTATGAGTTTCCGGCTATGCTAGAGTTAGCTTCCAGTGGCCAAAAATTTATAACAACCCGATATTTTTCAAGTCAATGTAACGATCTAAAGTCAAGTATTGTAACATATCTTTGAAATAATAAGAATAGCGTCAAAAATGAAATGTTCAAAAATCTCAATTGGGATATATAAAGTGATAGATATCGTAACAAGGTTTTCAGAAATATAAAGAACACTAAAATCCGAGTTATAACGAAGAAGTTATGACCCATCGAAGATCCGCAACAAAACCGGTAAAACACTTTTAAGCAGAAAACGCGAAATTTCAATAAAATGCTTTTTAGCCTTAGGTATCTAAATAAAAGTCGTAGATATCATTAAACCATAAACGTATATAAAAAGAACGTCCAAATCTAACTTCGTATGAGAAAGTTATGATTTTTCTAAGTTTCAGATATAGTAGTAGACAGCTAAAAATTCGAAATAGAGATCGAGCGACTTTTAGCCGACACAACCTAAACGAGAATCGAGGATCTCGACAATAGTGGTTCCACGGTAAAAAGAAAGACGAAAACGGACGTCGGATAAAGAAGTTATGAATTTTTAAGGTACTTTTCCAGTCCCGGCTTGTTAAAAATATAATATTAAAAAGAAAAGTCAAAATTAGCCGGCGGAGTCCTAACGAAAGTTGTAGAGCATAATATCACCTACACGTGGATATAAAGAACGTAAAAATCGGAACTCGTATGCAAGAGATATGATTTTCCGAAGTTCGGGACACGAATTCCCACCATGTCAGAGGACTCACGATGTGAGCCACTCCATGCACACGACGTGAGCCAGGGATGGATAGGATTCCAGCGTTAGGCTGTCAGAAGTCGTGTCAGCAGATGGATAGGATCGACCTCACGATGTGAGCCACTCCATGCTCACGACGTGAGCTCCAAAATCACTCCCTATAAATAGAAACCGAAGGTCTCGGGTTTAGGCTGCTCAACTCTACTTCCCTTTCTACTTTTACTCTGTGTTAAGCATCCCGAGACTACCTCGACGCCCCGGTTACGTGTCGAAGCCCTGACGGAAGCCCGAAGTCCCAAAGTTCCCAAGATTTCCTAGAAATCAACGTCTTTCCGGTCGAAGTGATGCCCGAGCAAAGTATCATTTTCAGCAAATCGTCACTTCTACCAAGTGAGTTCATACCCCTAAACTTATCTTTTAAATGATTTTAAATGCTTTTATGGGGGGGGGGGGGAATACAAGTAGAAAACATTATAGTTATTGTATTAATCACATGTGATTAATATCTATCAAATAAGTGGATTTCTTATACTTCAAAACTGTGTTATCAAACAAACTATTTCAAAACATTTTATAAACCGACATCAAGTCATCTGTAACCATTCAAATGGTTAAAATTCCTTTATATGTTAAAACGCTTTTATATGCTAAACTCTTTATCAAATTCTTTTAAACTTATATATTGTTAAAATCATGTCTATATAGATATAGTTATATAAATAAGGTTGAAAGGACTTAGGACTGATAACTCACTTTATTTCCTGTTCCTTGTTTGGTTGTGGACTTAGGGTATCGGTTGTTTGTCCGAGTGTCGTTTGAATCTTAGTTATATATTATGCATATGCGTATAGATATAAAAGTTCTTACATCAGTTCAACACCTTTGGGTAGCAAAGGTGTACAAACATACTCAGTCATTCAAACAACATTACTAGTAAACTATAATAGGTATAGTTTAGAGGATTACTACTTACTATTTCTAGAACAATGAAACTTACAAGAGTCAGTTCATACATGAATCCATTCATACATGAGTCGGTTCAAACATACAATAACAAGAATAGGAAGGAACGTACATCCTTTTACAAAGACAAATAACAATAATGTGAGATAGTACTTCACAGCATAGCAATATACTTGTTATGTCGCATTTTGTAACCAGAGTTTCCTGGAGGGAGAGCGGGCATTGTGTGTATAGATCTATACGATACTGACAATTCCACATCCCAACTGTTAGCTACAGTCTGGCATACACGCCAAGGGGTGACAAATGTCACATATTCAGTTTCGACGCCAGCAGGTCGTCGTGTTAAATACTCGTCAATCAGTATGGTTATAACCACATCACATTTTAACCTTAATAAACACATTGGTTTTAAGGTAATTAGTGCTTCAGTAGTTATTTTAAACAACTTTACTGTACACTTTCATTTTTCCATTACATTCATACAGTGATTTACTCACATAAGAAATGCGTACTATTTTTCGTATAAAGATAGTTTTACAAATATGGAAAACCCACATCTATACTATTACAAGTACAAACACACATCTTACATCATTTTTGAAGAGAAACAATCATACAAAACAGTTGGGTCTTGGTAGAAGACTACTTTTAGTAGAAAATATAGGATTTTCTAGGAAGTATAAAAACATTTACATCAAAACACTTACAAACATTTTCATCAAACTAATGCAAACATTTGACACTAAAATACTTATGAACTCACCAGCGTTAATGCTGATCTACTCTTTCAAAATAACTTGTATTTTCAGGTCACTAGTAGACAGATACACTGGACCAGGTTTTTGAGAAGACGGAGCGTGTTCAAGACTTGTCTTTTATTTTGATATATATATTTTTGGTGTCTACAAATACATTCAGAACATACCTGTATTAACTATATTATTAATGAAATGGATGATGTTGTTGCTTGTTTTACTATTGTGCATTGTTATGATACTGAACATAACGTCCTCCACCCCCGAACGTTTCTGCCGTTATGGTTTGGGGGATGTGACAAAATTCAAGGAGTAACCCTCCTTAAATACTTGTGGTTGCTAGGGGTTTCAGGTGGAAACCCTAACTTCCTTCTTAGGGACTAAGCAACCGACATACCCCTCCTTTAGAAGCCCTTGGACGAAAATCTATAGGGACTCCCTATAGTTTCGTCCACTCCTATCCAAGGGGTCTAAGAGCTCAGTTTCACAACTATCAATGATTTGCAAAACAGCCTTTGCATTAATAATCAGTTCCTTTAATCACAAAATTCATTACAAATTAATTTATGATTAAATGCTAATCAATAATATGATTTCTAATTAATATATTATTTTCATAATACATTAATAAATCAATTATTCCAATTTATTAATCCAAATAATAAATTCAACCTCTGCCTCCAAAAGTCAACCTGTCAAGTTGCATGAGTGAAGGCAACCCAAAAGGACCATGCTACTATCAAATGAAGTACATACCAATTATAGTTATGGGCTTAGACCCCTAATCCAACAATCTCCCACTTGGATAAGTCTAATAACTATGATTGAAAATATGACCTCAAAATTTGACTAGCAATCGTAGCTTTCAAAATCCATTGTCGAACTCTGACCTAGTCAGTTACATGTCCTTTAGATAAGTGATCAAATATCCCACTGTTCTGTTGGATTAGATGTCTAAGCTCATAACTATTATTGGTATGTACTCGACCCGAGGGTAGCATGGTCCATTTGGGTTGCATAACACCAGGACAATTTGTTAGGATGGACTCTTGAGAAAAGGTTATGTATGATTTATTAATGTATTATAAGTTCTAATATATTAATATGAAATCATATGTTTTAATTAGTATTGGTCAAGAATTAATTTGGAATTAATTTAGTGATCAAAAGAGACTAATTAAATCTATGGGGACTAATTATGGTAATTAGTTATATGTATATGTGTTGGGCTTATGATCCATATTGGACCAAGTTATGTATGGACACATAAAGAGTTGGGCCACATGAACCATGGATCATAGAGCCCATGGGTATGGATTTGGGTTATACCCATGACCCTTGGAATCCTACATATAAATATGTGCTCCATAGCTAAAAAAACGCCCAACTTGTAGTTCTTGGAGGTTTTTTGGTGCATGAAGATTCTCTCTCAAGAGCCACCTTTGTCCTAGGTGAGTTGTGATCCATTTGAGGCATTCATACTTTTGGTGCTAAGCTCTTAAGGCCAAATACAACAAGGTTTCAAGCTACATAAAAGGTATGTCATCCTAACTAGTATTTCATATTGTTAATGTCGTTTGTATGCTAGTTATAGGCTTATTGCTTTGGAAACACTATTACATGTATAACTAGAGAAAACGTAGATCCAAGGCATTGAGGGTTGTATGTGCACCATAGAATGTTGTAGTATACAAAACCCAACAGTGGTATTAGAGCCATGGGTTGTTTTCTATTATATTTGATGTTATTATTGGTTTTCGAAGCAAAAAAATCGACTTTTCTGCATTCTGTCTGCCGGACTCGCCGAGTTCACCGGGTGACACGACGAGTTGCTTGAAGATTGTCTTGGACTCATCGAGTGCATCAAGGGGTCGACGAGTTGGCAGTCCTGAATGAAAATTTTCGAGTTTTTTGGCCTGTTTTGGATTAGGATCATTACCACAAAATGTTTTTGTTCATAAAATTTGATTTCGATGCTATGGTAATGATTATCCTCATCCAAATTAAGGATAATTGTCAAAGTTTCAAGATTTGAATTAGTTTATATGATTAGCTAATTTCTTGAAAATTGTTGATGTGAATTATCTTTGCTTATGAGTTTAATCTTGTTCATAGAAAATTTATTTGATTATTGTGTTAATTGGAATAATTGATCTTAATGGTTTTTATGAACTCCATAACTTGTCCTCAAGTTATGGAAAATGAAGAGTTTTCTTTTAAAAGTTCATTACGTTTCATAGGTTATGAAAAATGAAAGGTCATATTTTTAAATGTCATCATAAAATAGTTTTATGTCTTCCATAACTTGTCCTCAAGTTATGGAACTAGAAAAGTCTTCCATAAAAACCATATTAAACTCATAAGTTATGGAAACCAAAAGTTTTTGAATTGTTCAAAAATTTCCCTCAAGTTTTGGAATTTGTGAAGTTACCCCCCCCCCCCCCCATGTAAGTCAGTATTACAGTTAGTAGGCCTCATTCACGAAGCCGGTCTATAAGGGGGTATAAGGTTACTGCCTATAAAATGGCAGTTTAATGGGTGTCCACTCTCACCCACCGCTTCCTTGACTGGTGGAGTGTCGTTAGCCGAACGGGTAGGACATGACATTAATTCTCCCTTCATTATAAGTATAATGATAAATATAAAGTAACTAAACTTTATTAAATTCCCAATCTTAGTTACTTTAAAAAAATGTGAATTTGGTGCTAACCCATGAAATTGCACTTTGCAACTTGTTAAGTCATTAGTGGAGCGTGTGTTGTTAACCGACACACTAATCTGGGACTGACAATGTGTGGCAAAGGGTAGCTTGATGTTAATCATAGATCATTGGAGCGTGTGTGGTTAACCGGCACATTGATTAGGTGGTTGTAACATTAAGTGTACCAAGTTAATTTGCATGGTTATTCACTCATTGTTTGTGATCCTCGACATCCCAGTCACAAACTTGAAGGGCACAATCGAGATTTAAACATGCAAGTGAATAGTTCAATGAATCTCAAAAGATCTAGGAGTTTTAATTAATTTAAAACCTAATGTTAAATTTCGTTTTTCATTGTGGAAATTGGTAAATCGTCATTTACCTACCTTCAAATATTTTGTAGCTTGGATTACGGCATCCCTCTTCCAAGTTATAAAATATTGTGTTGGGTCCTAGCCTTAATATTTCACATTGGGTGTTATATTAAGGACTTAAATCAACTTGCTTGAACTTCTCCCTCATAGATGTCTAGTTATGACAACTATGGTCTTCCTTATCCTTTTGAATAAATCTTTCCTAATGAAGATGATATCCCACATGGCGATCAAGGTGAAAGATTAATCCCTTTATCGTGCATTAATGGGACTGGAAATCATACTTCACTTCCTCCACCTCCTCCAATTATTCTCCCTAACCCACAAGTTCTTGAAAAGTTCAAGGTCACTCAATCCCTATTGGCAAGCAATGTCTATATGTGCTCACGTCTTGGAGATGAAGTCACATATTGACAAGCTGGGAGAGTTGGGTGTTGAAGTCTCGAGGAAGTTGGATACTGACTGGGTTTTTTAGTCACTCCCAGATGACAGATCACGACATGACCCTTATTGATCTTACTTATTTGCTTGTTGCTGCTGAATCAACAATGATTTGGAGCACTGGTAAAGCAAATTTGATTGGAAGATCTACTTCCCAAACTTACATGGACATTGACAATGGAAACATTGGAAGTCCATAAAAGTCTTCTCTTCCCGATGGAAAGGGATTGGCCATAGTCAACACGGTTGACGAAATGGTAAAGAGAAAGGCTAAGTCTGAGATGGTCTCGTGTACCATTACTAAAGAGTCCATATGTTTCTATTGCCAAAAGAAGGGGCATTGGTTGCGAAGCTACCCTATTTACCTGAAAGTTCACTAGGATGGTAAAAGTCAAAAATTTGACTATGCTTCAGGTAAAGTCCACTATCTAACTCTATTAAGTTCCTATTTGGAGATTCTTAATAGATGATGTAATGTAATTACATTTTGATGTTTAGTAGAATCAAATGAAGCTTAAAGGAAGTGTGAGTTGATTCTGATCATGAAGCTTAAAGGAAGTGTGAGCTGATTCTTAATAGATGATGTAATGTAATTACATTTTGTAGAATCGAAAAAGGAGAGGAAGCTTACAAGCAGAGTATGTTGATTCTGATCGCGAAGAGATGGATTTCGATCGCATGGTTCGATGATCTGAATTTTGAGCTGCTGCTTAAGTATCCTTACAATGGGATTTGTAAAAATTGTTGTTTATATGATTCCATTGATAGCAATATTGGAAATGGATTTGATTCTTTCGTTTGTGGTAGTGTCATAATTTACCAAATAAGGAAAGATTTTCATCACCCAAGTTTCAGTTGGATAGAAACTTGGAATCATGCAACTTGTATTGTGTGATGAATGAGAATTTTCATCTTTGGGAAATTAAGACTAACTCCTTGTTCACATGTATATGTGAGTCAAGTGAAGGACTAGGGGATCGGGTACGCTTGGTTGTGCACTGGTCAAGTCCACCACAAAGATCGATAAGTCTATTCGTCATAATTTACTAAAGGTTAGTAAATATGATTATGGTTACAAGTTTAAGTGTAATTCTGAAACATTGGAAAAGTTTCAATGTATGGCAGGACGAATGAGAAGAATCAAATTAGGCGGAAAGAGAAAAGTTTATCCAATCTGAAAAGATGGGAGAGTACTTGCAGAATCATGTTTTATGATTATCTTAGTGATTATGAAACCATATCACAATTGATCTTCTAAGGACATCTTAGTGCATTTGTATGGCTAAGAAGAGGAATCGTGAATTGTTGAAATGGTTAAATCAAAAGATCATACTTCGTTTCAAAATCAAGTCTTAGAGTTATACTCCAAGATTGTAACTTGAGTGACATAATCTTAATAAAGGTTTATAACACTTGTCAAATGTAGAGTAAAATGTTTTCTACTCTTGTACATTTGAAATTGGTAAGTTGTGACGTCTTGGATAAGACAAATACCAACTAAGACCAATTATGTGAAGTGTTTATCTTGATAAGAATCCGCACTAACTCTTGAATATTTGTTTTGTCAAGGAATGGTTCTTGACAAAGAGAATCATATAAGTCAAGAGGTCAGTGGGAGTCTTAAAGATCTTGGAATAGTTTCAAGAACTAATCAAGAGTAAACCTATTATCAATCACTAGCACACGACTTGAGTTTTGTAACCTATCGTGTTGACATATTCTTATTTCTGTGTCATTCCAATTGGTTGACTATGTATGTGAGTTCTATGAGTTCTCAATGGTTTGCATAACAACTTGGAAGCAATGGTAGGCCCTTGTGCTTCCAGGTGGCAAGAAATTAAGATTGAACAAGTTCAGTCCATATGAGTTTGGATTTGTCACTAACCTTGTCTTGTGATTATGTTTTTGACAAATTCACATAGATAGGAACACATACACCATAAAATCTAAGGGTCATAAGGTTTCTCTTCGATTCATGAAAATGATGGTGAGGAAACGCTTTCACTAAGTAGATTTTAAGGAGATAGAGATTGTGATATTTGCATTCTCAAATTCAATTATGATTACGGCATCCCTTTTCATAATTCGAATTGTGAGTAATGGCAAAGGTCTAAACATTTGAGACTATGATTACGACATCCCTTTTCATAGTTCTAAAATCGTTTAGACACACATGTGAGCTATCTAAGGAAAGGTGTATGATTTTGGGAAGCTTAGATAAAGTCTTATCGAAGCATCTCGTATCAGAAACCTGAAATTTGGTAATGAAAGTCAATAAAGTATTGATTTCTGGATACATGTCAAAGCTAGTGGGAGCATAAGTGTTATGCTGATAAGAATATAATTATCATGTTAGTGGGAGCATGATTATTATGTTAAGTGGTTCAATTTAGCAATGTTAGTTATAGAAAACAAAAGTTTCAATTTGCAAAGTTGCAGGGTTTAAAAAGTTTTGTTGCTATAATCAAGGGAGAGGAAATTATACTTCATTCCAATTCTAAAAGCTTAGATTGAGATTTTAATCAAATTTACTTAAGAATATATATGAATGTTATGTTGGAATGGTTCAACATAAGGAAATTCTATATATAGAAATGCTAATTTCGTTCTCAAAATTCGATTATGATTACGACATCCCTCTTCATAGTCCGAATTGTGAGAACATGGCAAATAGAAAAAAATTATAGCAAAAGACTGATCAAGTGTCATGTCTTTATGTGAGACATCATGAATCGTGTCCCATATGCTTCGGATATAGGATCGATTATATGTGCTGTAATACTCATCTGTTCTAAATTTTCCAAATGCCTAGGGCATTAAGAGGGAAAAGGACTAGAAATGGATATGACTAAAATGATTAAGCAATTGTCGAGGACAATATAAGGTTTACCAAAGATTGGTTGCTCATGGACACTTGGAAGTATGGTTTAAATTTTGGAAAGGACCATATTGACATATTCTGAAAAGAGGCAACTCTTGTTTAGAAGTGATAGTCAAAATGGGAATATGGAAATGTTTCCATAGGTGGAAGTTATTCATTAAATCTGTGTAAGATTAGAAAACTTAATGCAAGAAGGATGTTCAAAAGAATGTACTTTGAATGTGAGACTTCGTTTCCATGGAATTGCTCTCCATTGGAATACTTTGTAATGTCTGTTGCCAAGTCTTTGTGACCTTTGTGCATAGTCATTACAATAAGGATCATTGCATGTAAGTTTAGAATCTGACAGATTACAGTAAATGGAAAGATTTTGGTATTCTTACAATTACGATAAGGATTTGGAATTGTGAAATAAGCATCATTGAAATGTTGTCAATTGATCAATTTCACAAAGAAATGACCATAGGTAAACATAGTGTGCATGCTTGGAGCATGGCATAACTATTGTTTTAATTCAAGTATTAAGTTGATTATTTGAAACATTATACAATGAATAATGAGTAATCAATATGAATGAAAAGTTTTGGGGCCATATAGGATTAGTATTATTCTTGTGTTTCACTTTGCATGTTTTGACTTCCCGAATAACTAGGTTATTCAAACCGACCACAGTCGATAATACTTTGGAAGTAAGTATTGAGGCAAGATTGTCATGAATGGGTCTGTATAATGTTTAGGTGTTTTAGACATAGCTTCAGTATTCATGAGTGCTCATGGAATAAGATTAAAGTATTGGATTAAACCCACGCTCATTTGAATCACTTCATGGATTTTATCACGAGTGATCATGAGACGATAATATCTTATTTTCTTCAAACGAAGACATGTGAGTTGTAGTTGCGCGTCGGTTGCACATTGACATATGTAAACACACCAATAACTTGGATGTTATAAAACATATCGTTGTGTGTAATTTGATGAGTGAGTACAAGCGAGCATTTGGGTCGAAGTTTATCCGTTGCTTTTACCCCATGTGGATAAAAGTGATATCTGTGGGCCCCTCGATGATTTAGTGATGACAACCCCAAGTGCTCGGGCGAGCCTAAACTGATTTGATTTGTTCAATTAGTCGGTAATCATAAATAAAAAATCGGGAAACAACAGATGGACAGAGAGAATGATTATAATCCATGTCTTAGTCCATATGATATCTAGAATGGAGGAATATATGATACCTTATCTAATGGACACGTCATTGACTAGGTCAAAGTTCGACAGTGGCTTTAAGAGCTACTATTGCTAGTCGGGTTTTGGAGTCTTACTTGCAATAATAGTTTTAGACTTATCCAAGTGGGAGACTGTTGGATTAGATGTCTAAGCCCATAACTATTATTTGGGTTGCATAACACCAGGACAATTTGTTAGGATGGACTATTGAGAAAAGGTTATGTATGATTTATTAATATATTATAAGTTCTAATATATTAGTATGAAATCATATGTTTTAATTAGTATTGGTCAAGAATTAATTTGGAAATAATTTTTGTGATCAAAAGAGACTAATTAAATCTATGGGGACTAATTATGGTAATTAGTTATATTTATATGTGTTGGGCTTATGATCCATGTTGGACCAAGTTATGTGTGGATAGATAAAGAGTTGGGCCACATAAACCATGGATCATGGAGCCCATGGGTATGGATTTGGTTTATACCCATGACCTTTGGAATCCTACATATAAATACCTGCTCTATAGCTAAAAAAACGCCCCACTTGTAGTTCTTGGAGTTCTTGGAGGTCTTTTTGGTGCATGAAGATTCTCTCTCAAGAGCCACCTTTGTCCTAGGTGAGTTGTGATCCATTTGAGGCATTCATATTTTTGGTGCTAAGCTCTTAAGGCCAAATACAACAAGGTTTCAAGCTACATAAAAGGTATGTCATCCTAACTAGTATTTCATATTGTTAATGTCATTTGTATGCTAGTTATAGGCTTATTGCTTTGGAAACACTATTACATGTATAATTAGAGAAAACATAGATGCAAGGCATTTAGGGTTGTATATACACCATAGGATGTTGTAGTATACAAATCCCAACACGTTCTACAAGATATCATATGGACATGAGACATGGATTATAATCATTCTCCTTGTCCAAGATTTGTTTCCTGATTTTCAATTTATGACGACTGACTACAATCAAACACATCAATTCAGTCCAGGCTTGGCCAAGCGCTTAAGATGTCATCACTAAATCATCGAGGGGCCCACATATATTGCTTTTATCCTATTTAGGGTAAAAGGAACGGATAAACTTCGGCTCATATGCTTGCACTATTCACTCATCAAATCATACACAACAATACGCTTTATCACATCAATTTACTGATGCGTTTGCATATCATCAATGCACAACCGACTCGTTTGCAAATCAGCTGGACTTCTAGAAATCAATACCAATTGACTTTCTTACTAATGTTCAGATTTCTGATATGTGGTGCTTTGATAAGTCTTTATATGGACTTCTCAAGTTTATACACCTTTCATTAGATAGCTTATGTGTGTGTCTAAACCCTTTCAGGACTTATAGCAATAAGTCCCGCATGTTCAAACTATTTGCCATTTCTCACAACTCGAACTATGAAAAGGATGTCGTAATCATACTTAAATTTGAGAACGAAATTATCACAACTGCTAACTCTAATGACATTAATCAATCCTTTAAAATATGTGACAACCCGAAATTTCTATCTTGTAAAGCCAATCAATTCAATCAACAGTCAGACTTGTTTCTGCTATCTTTTAGCATTGTTAAGGGTCTGTTTGAGTGTTCTAAGCCTAGTACATTCAAGGATTGTGTGTTAGGATGTGTTAACTAAAGTTCGTTGTGTTGCATTCAAGCCGGAAACTCCATCACAAGGAGTTTACGGCCACAAACTAGAGTTTACGGCCGTAAACTCTTGGCAGCCATGAACCTTTCCCTATATCATATACTTCTTTCATTATTTCTTCACTTCTCACATCTTCAAGTCAAGAACACTCATTTCTCTCTCAAGTATCATCAAGAACACTTCCTTTTCTCTTCAAATTTGTAAGTGATTCTTCCATTGTTTCTTCATATCCTTATTGATCTTGTGAAACCCTTTGATTTCATCCATGAATTCAACTCTTTTGGGTTAGATCTTCAAGTCTTCATCTTTTCACCAAGAACACCAAGAACACACACTTGTTCTTTGGGCCGTAATCACCCCTTTAAGCTTCCAAAATGTAAGTATCTCTTCCATATACTTGTTATCCATTAGAAGCACTTGATTAACAACCAATAAACAATCACATTTTGCATGATCTTCAAGAGTTCACGGCCGTGAACCCTTCGTGTGGCCGTGAACCCTTCATAAGATCATGGTATGGCCGTAAACCCTTCCTAAGACAAAGAATAGGACCGCAATGTCACACCCCCGAACCAGACGGCGGAAACGTCTGGGGGCTCGTGTGACTAACAATTGAATAATCATCACAATGAACATACATGAAACGTAACACATTCATCACCAACATTACATAATACAACCATCATAGTTCACATCAAGTACATTGTTAAAATTACATAAGTTCTAATTATTCATGGTACGATAAGTGAGATTACATAAATAAAACCATACATGCTTGCCTATCTTCCAGCTTAACGATTACATGAGAATACACGTTATTTTGAAAACGGTGAACATATATAATGTTGGTGAGTTCATAAGTATGCTTGAGTAAAAGTTTTTGTATCTTTCATAAAAACCCAGAAAATCCGATATTTTCTATAAATTGTTTGAAAATGATATGAAAATCCAGTATAAATGCATGGGTGAATTTCATAGTTATAACTTGTATAAAAGTAGTTTAGATTCATTGTATTTTGAATAACTGACAAGTATATATGAATAATTTCCCCAGAAAATCCGATATTTTCTGTTTTAAAGCGATGTTTAGATTTCTTGTATCGTTAAATAAGAGCTTTGTATTAACACCCGCAAAGAGTTTATCTTTAAAAGGTTAACTTTTAGTATCGAATCCCTATATGAGCCGTTATAACCATGCAGGATAATGACTAGGTCGCCCGTCTTGGTATTTTTCCAAATGCCGGTCTAGATAAGGATGTTGTCTCCCTAGACTGGCCTAGTCTAGCTGTAGCGAGCAGCTAAGGCGTGGGGGGTCACGCCGTATAGATCTATACACAAACTCCCACTTTCCATCCAAGAAACTATGATTATAACTACAGGCTACGATTGTAAACTCAGTGGTGCCAACCGACATGTCACACTAGACTCTCAACCCCTTTTCGTACTATGTTTAATGTTTACGCCTATGTTCTATGTTTTGGATTCAAAACGTACATTTTTATATAAGTATAAGACTTTAAGTGATTACACAATGGTATAGTTATGATTAAAAGCACATGAATTCCATTCCAAGCCCAATTAGCATGTTAATGGACCACGAAGGCCCAATGACACGTAAGAAGGTAACTTGGGCCCAATAGACATGTATATGCGCCACGAAAGCCCAAAAAACATATAGTCCATAATTTAGGCTCAAATTAACATGTAAGTGGGTCGCAAGGCCCACTGAACACATCATGGAACACATTGGGTTCAAAATACACTTAGTTGGGCCCTTTGGGCCCAACGGCCAGGTATCGTGAATGTTAAGCCCAATAATTGATTATCGACGTGGTTTGTTCGTTCGTTTTGGTTCGTTGTTTTTTTAGCTAAGGGTTTACTAGAGTGACGTTAAGAGTTTTCTTTTTGTAAAAACGACATTTTTACCCAATAATCCTCCAATTTTTAGTTAAGGCCGAAAGTTTTGTAAAAATGACACTTTAGTCTCTAAGTTATAAAAAGTTGCAATTTTGTCCCAAATGTCTAAAAACTTACGGTTTTAACCCAAAAATTTATATTTTCACATTTAGAACCTTGTTTTGCAAAAAAGTGCATTTTCAGCCCTTTGTTTGTAAAAGTTAACATTTTCAGCCCAATTTTGGAAAGTTTTACATTTTCGGTCCAATTTGAAAATAAATGTTATTTTCACCTCCAAATTTGATTTATTTCACCTCCAAGTTTTACATTTTCGGTCTTGATAAGGATGTTGTCGACTGGCCTAGTCTAGCCGTAGCGAGCAGCTAAGGTGTGGGGGGTCACCCCGTATAAATCTATACACAAACTCCTGCTTTCCATCCAGGAAACTCTGATTATAACTACAGGCTACGATTGTACACTCAGTGGTGCCAACCGACATGTATCACTAGACTCTCAACCCCTTTTCGTACTATGTTTAATGTTTACGCCTATGTTGTATGTTTTGGATTCAAAAGGTACATTTTTATATAAGTATAAGACTTTAAGTGATTACGCAATGGTATAGTTATGATTACAAGCACATGAATTCCATTCCAAGCCCAATTAGCATGTTAATGGACCACGAAGGCCCAATGACACGTAAGAAGGTAACTTGGGCCCAATAGACATGTATATGGGCCACGAAGGCCCAATAAACATATAGTCCATAATTTAGGCTCAAATTAACATGTAAGTGGGTCGCAAGGCCCACTGAACACGTCATGGAACACATTGGGTTCAAAATACACTTAGTTGGGCCCAAAGGGCCCCAACGGCCAGGTATCGTGAATGTTAAGCCCAATAATTGATTATCGACGTGGTTTGTTCGTTCGTTTTGTTTCGTTGTTTGTTTTAGCTAAGGGTTTACTAGAGTGACGTTAAGATTTTTCTTTTTGTAAAAATGACATTTTTACCCAATAATCCTCAAATTTTTAGATAAGGCCCAAAGTTTTGTAAAAATGACACTTTAGTCCCTAAGTTATAAAAAGTTGCAATTTTGTCCCAATGTCTAAAAACTAACGGTTTTAACCCAAAAAGTTATATTTTCACATTTAGAACCTTGTTTTGCCGAAAAGTGCATTTTCAGGCCTTTGTTTGTAAAAGTTAGCATTTTCGGCCCAATTTTGGAAAGTTTTACATTTTTGGTCCAATTTGAAAATAAATGTTATTTTCACCTCCAAATTTGATTTATTTACATTTATGACTCCAACTTTGACCAAATAACATTTTTAAACCCAAAAATCTCATTATTTTCGCAATTTGGGCCCAAAAGTCGTGAGGCCCACGGTTTTGGCCCATTAAGCTAAAAATTTCATTTTTGGCCCTTTTTAAAATATGTTTAGCATAAAAATAAATTTTTATACATGTTGGACCTATTTGGCTCCTCTAGAAATGTAAATGTCACTTTTTACCCATATCTTTTCTTTTCTTGACAATTTTGACTTTTAACCAAATTTTTGTTGAAACTTTTTATATCTTAAACATGTAATGGTTTTTGGTTTGGTAATGTGATGTATGTAATGTATTAGTTCATAGATCTTTGCTAGATAATACTTAAGTTTCGAGATTTACTAAGATCTAACCCATTATCACCAAATAAAACAAGTATTCACACATAACATGCATCTAACACATATATCTACACATTTTATTTGCATTCTCCCCCAAAAATCATATAAAAACCGAAAACAAGGGGATATGAACTCACCTTTACTTTGATGATCCAGTTTTGAAGAAGAAAAGAAGAAGATTTTGGTCATAGCAAGCTTTCTTGAGTAGATTTCGAACTTAAGAAGTTCTAGGAAGCAAAATCACCAAAAACTTTGCTTAAAAGAGTGATCTAACATGAGAATGGAGTTATAAACTTGGATGTATAAAGACTAAACAAGAAGTTATGATTGTCTTGTGAAAACCTTCTTGAAACACAAGCAAATTTCGAGATTTTGATGGAAGGAGTAGGATGATTCTTGAGAGTGTTTTGAGAGAGTTTGATGTTGTGTGTGTGTGGTTTCCTTCGGCCGAGAGTAGAAGAAGAGAGGGGAGAGAGTGATGAAGTGACTAGTATGGATACATGGTGGTTTAAGGCCTAGTTATCCTCTAAACAAAAATGATGTGGCACCTCCCAAAGTCAACCCTCCCTTAATCTCTTCTTTTTTCTTTTTTTTGTTTTAAACGTGGGCCGAGATTTTGGGCCAAGAAGAAATGGTGGAGTAGTTTGGGCCCATTAACTTTAGCTAGGACATTTGGATCCTATACATAAGGTTTTTCGGCCCATTGGGCTCATGGAAGCATTCACGTCCCAATTAGAATAAAAGAATGGGCTTATGGCTCACTAATGGTTAATTGGATTAGTTATGGCCCAATAAGGCCCATTAGGGTTAGTGTGACAACCGTCAATTTCTAGTCAAAGTCAAAGTCAAATAAAGTCAATAAGTCAAACCGGTCAACTCATTTAGCCCTTGTATATTAAGGTTTACATTGTGCTTACTATTGTACAACACACTATCTTAATGTAAAGTATCACTTTGAAATTTACAATATTCAGAAAAACTAAAATTCTAAAAGAAGTAAGTAATGTTATAACTCGATAAGACACCTATAAGTACCCTTCGGGGGTGTATAACACTCATAGCAAGGCTTAACGAAGCCTACGATCCTTGTGCTACGAACAAAAACACTAATAAAGGCCCGCGGCAAAATCTCTCCCAAATCTCTCCAAGTATGTGAAATCTCTCCCAAATCTCTCCAAGTATGTAAAATCTCTCCCAAATCTCTCCTAGTATGTGAAATCTCTTCCAAATCTCTCCAAGTACCTTATTAGTCCGGAATGCCTTATGAGGAACCCTAAAACCTCTTGATAAGGAACCCTGAACCTCTTGATAAGCAACCCTGAACCTCTTGTTAAGAAACCCTGAACCTCTTGTTAAGGAACCTTGAACCTCTCGTCCGGAACCCTCTTGGTTCGGATACCTTCTAAGGAACCAAGAAGGTTCTCACTTCGGATTTTAGCATGCTCCGGACAATCTCGCTTCGGATCTTCCTTAGTCCGGACTTCCCTCCTGCTTCAGAACTATCTCCTGACTCTGGAATATGTGGGGTGATTCGAACCTCCAAGCTGAACCGGACAGCTTCGTGCCCCCGGAACGGAAGCCTTGGCGCCATGAAACCTTCGCATCTTCGGAAGAAGTGGCCCCGGACAAGTACCTGCTCCGGAAGTTAGGATTTGACTTCGGAACTCACCTAGTACTCCGAAACCCTTGTTTTTCATGATTTTCGCGTGGGATTTTCACCCAAACTTATATTTTGTCATATAAGACCATATATATTCATATTTTAATCACATTTTGGGGGAAATCTCAACTTAAGGACAATATGTAGTGGGTGAGATATTGAGATAGAATGTTGATCTTTCCATGAAGTATGACTCAAGTTAACCCCCATACCCACATATGACAACCCTCAGTCACTATTCATCTATATCTTTCTTCCAACACTCCACCAGATCCTCTTCACCAAATCTACTCCTTAGATTTTCAACCTTCACCTATAAAACCTCACCCATATCCTCCAAAGGAACACCTTTCCTCCTACCACCTTTCTCTCTAGAATTCGAGATCATTCCCAGGAAGCAACTGTTCCTACTTCACTCTTGGTAAGTTCTCCCTCATTACTCTTAAATATTCTCCACTTCTACATCCAAATCTCGGATTTCTTATTCAAATGTCATCCTAAGGGTACTTAGGATCTCCAAGTCCTCAAGCTTTCTCCAAGTGTTCTTGACTTGGAGACCTCATTCCTCCAACATCCATCTCATGGAACAACTTAAGGTGAGTTCATACCCCTACATTTTCATGTTTTCTTCAAGTTTTAGGGGGGAATACAAGTTAAAATACCAAAAACTTAACTAAATTTAAACAACAGCTTTCATCAGAAAAGTTGAGTCCTATTCACGTACTGTTTTAACCAACTTAGACTGAATATTCTTCAAAACTGTTTAATATGAAAATATTTCAGGTTCATACCTTTAACATGACTACTTGAACATCTCCATATTATTTTTCTACAATTTATGGCGATTTTTACAAAACTGCCTATCATTTCAGAATTGAATTCGGACCAGTCTATGAATATGAACATTTTCACACAAGTTAGAGACTTCTAAAAATCATAATAAAAATTATGAATAAACTAGACACATTTTCTAAACTTTCAAAATTTACGGATTCAGTTTTCAACTTCGTATGATTTTTCTATGATGTTTTCAAAACAGTGCAGAAAGGTTAAAAACTAGTTACATAGCTTACAATATTAAGTTTCTGAATGTTGAATGTATTTATTGTTAGTTTATCATCATAAACAGAAATTAGTCATTCATGATAAGGTTTTTCCATTCATTTCGAACACATATTATAAACTACAATAAGTATAGTTTATGGATTTTACGATAAAAGCACACCATATAAAAGGTTTTACTCTAAAAAAACAAATGGGTTTTTCAAATACTACATGATAAACTATAATAGCAATAGTTTATGGATTTCATATCACTAATTTATTTCATAAAAGGGGATTTCACTTCCATCATGGAAGAGGTTTTATACTCAAACACTATGTAAACTAGTTAACGTAAGTTGTGAGACAATTCTTCCATCGTACTCCTAGAGTACGGGCTCAAATTCCTGTAAGTTATAACCAAAGTCTCTTGTAGGGAGAGCTTGATAATTATGTATAGATCTATATTGGGATTGACACCCCACACCTCGATGCTAGCTACAGCCGGACCTGCAGGTCTACGGGTGACAAGAGTCATAGGATCTTGACGTCTGGAAAACGTTGTTGCGGGTTCATTCTCGTTGTAGTATGGTTATAACGACTCACATAGGGAGTTAACAATCTTTCAAGTTTACAGGGAAAATTTTACTCTAAAAAGGGGTTTTATCTATTTAAAACTACAAACACGTTATGAGTGCAAAACACACACATATTCTCGGTCTTGGGATTTAGGACTACATGACTTTTATAAGGAAATATTGGATTTGCTTTGGAAACACATTACTATTATAAGCATTATAAGTACAAACACACACATATTCTCGGTCTTGGGATTTAAGGCTACATAACTTTTTAGAAGGAAGATAAGGGATTTTTCTTGAAGTATACATTACTAAGTACCAGGTTTACACTAAATGGCTTTCATAATATTAAAACTACGTTTCATCTAGAATTGTTAGACTTTAGTTATAATTGCTAAGTGTACATGTTAGAGTCATATAAGAATTTAGTCGCAATCGACTTAGAATTGGTGGGCCCGCCTTACTTCCTGTTCCTTGTTTGGTTGTGGACCTAGGGCAGACCCATTATATTCGACGATTTATTTAACTTAAATTTTATATAACTTATATAAAGTGGGTGATTATAGAAGGAATCTGCGGGTATTTGTAGGGCACATTATTGCATGGCATAGGAGCGTTCATTTCACACTCAATAAAGAAAATATTGAATTTTCTAAAATCATACTCTATCGCTTTTACAAGGAAAACGGCTTCTTCCTCAAATAAAACTCTTATGAACTCACCAACTTAATTGTTGACACTCTTTCAAAACTACTTGTATTCTCAGGAAATCAGTGAAACAGGAAATCAACAGCTTTTGATGATGGGACGTTAAATCGTCAAACATTTCATTTTGTCATCATAGTGTAATTGATTAGAAACATGTAAACACATACTATGGTGTAACTTTTTCAATTATATTTATGATGGTTTTATTTACTTTGAGCACTATTATACTCATTGTATTGATACTATACATGAAGTCCTCCACCCCCGGACGTTTCTGCCATCCTTGGTTTGAGGGTGTGACAGATTGGTATCAGAACATTGTTTATAGTGAACTAAGTATATCGAACCACATAAGATATACAAACTATAAATGAATTGGGACTAAAGTATCTGATTAAACATTTTCAGATAACTATACTTTTAGAAATAAATAGTTTCTTGTTAAAAGTATAAGTACATACATGCATGCCGGTTTAGTGTCACGTCTAAGGAAAACACAAAAGTTAAAAATAGAGGAGTTGTGCAATGTGAATATGCCCTGGGATATGCAACCAAGTCTGGGAGGAATATAGCCTGATCAACTATATTCGTCCGAGAAGTGACTAGTATGTGCCGGGGGATAGTCATAATGGACAACAAGTCTATCAACTTACCAACACCCATACAAGAAAATCGTTAAGAACCAAACATAACATTTAAAATACTATGGGAGTATTTTGTGGTACTATAACTTATGTGAAAACTAAACAGATTCTTGCTAGTAGATCTACAATCACTAAGTGGATACACTAAAGTTATATATAACTTAGATATCATAGACTTAGGATCTGTGATCATTGCTTTACTTCCTGTTCCTTGTTTGGTTGTGGTTTTGGAGTATGATCACTTATTTAAAGGTCTGTCATATCTTTTGTTATATGTAACTGGTATGTACCATGTCATTATAGAAATAACTAAGGAGGATCAAACCCCTACAAGTATTTCTAGGAATATGATTATTATATGCCTCTCATCTCACCCCTATTCTCGCACGGACATCATGTCAAGATTTTACTTACCAGGAGACCCCTACTTTCCGAACCCGAAGAGTTAGTGGGTGATTAGGAAAGGAGTCGGAAGTGGAGCCAGAGGTCGACAACTCTCCTTACATAGTCAGGGCTCTCGCGAACCGTTTCGACTACATCGAACTTGTGTCCCGTTGGGCAGCATTGATCGAGGGGTGGAGTTGCCATCAGCAACAACAATCGCCATTTGGAGACCAACGAGGTTGCGATGACCTCAACCATGAGGCACCGGTTAACGGAGCCCTCCCGGTGATGACCTAGCAGATCACGAACATCGAGTTAGGGAACTGCGCGCTGCTACAGACGCTACCATCTCACAAACCTGAGACTTAGAAAGAGACTGCTATTTCAGAGACCAACTCATTAAGGACCACTAGGGATGTATTATCGTAAGCCGAGCATAGGTTGGCAGAACTACAGGACGTATCGATTTCGTTTCAAGCACCACTAGGGATGTATTATCGTAAGCAGAGTTCGTGTTACTCACAAGACCTTGTAGATTAGGTCTATGAGTATACGTTGGTGCTACTCCCCTCCATGTGTAGGCCCGACCCTGCAAGTTAGTGATTGCACTAGTCGAGAGATTTATTTGCGGTCCAAAGTTTTCCTTGCAATGATGTGGTGTAGACCTGCATCGGGCACAACAAAATTTTCTCTAAAACTAAATATACTAGAATCATACAAATGAAATGGGCATGCGTATTATTTCATTGGGAACAATACTACTAAGAATTCATGAGTTTATTACATATAGAATCTCATTATAAGTTGTTTTCAGAACACCATAAAAATTAGAACACGATACACTCAGAACTAAGATAAACTTAGTGAGATAACTCCCGGCGTATAAACCCTTATTCAAGACTCATTATCATCCCACCTTTTTAAACCTCATGGTTGAAAGGTGCCTTTTTCGTAGGCCTATAGGGTGCGATCATACCAGCACTAATGTACCGAATCCCATCAGAACTCCTCAGCTAAGTGTGTTTGGACAAACATAATCCTAGGATGGGTAAAACTTAACACTCGTACAAAACCTACTTCTACCCACTACCATAAATCCGTCTCAGGAATGTTAGCAGAAACATCGAGAATAGTTCAGTAAAGGTTATGTCTTCACAAGAAGGTAACCAGCCAACAAGCAAGGCAGCAATCCTGCAGATAGACTCTGCTACTTTTCAAGCTGCGGTCACGGCATCCATGACAGCCGTCATGGCGCAACTCAATGCTAACAACGCCAGCAGAGGTGAAGGCGGTTTTGGCAATTCTAACCGCAGTAACAGTCAAGAACACCGGCGGGTGTCCACCAACATAAACTCCTAAGACCACAAACCCAAGAGCAAGAAACGAAAGTTTTAGGACAAAAAGAAGTGCAATCTATCTCAAAAACTCGCTAAAAGACAACAATCCGTGGCTGCCCCTGTAATTACAACAGCAGTCACGACTCATACCTCAACACTAGCCACAACGTTTGTCACTCAAGCACCGGTCAGACAATATATGGGAACACTTCCAAAGTGTATCAAGTATAGCTACCATCATAATGGGGTTTGCCGGGTGCCGCGCTGTAAAAACTGCAACAAGAACAGACATACTGCCCGCTTCTGCAGGACCCAGACCCAACACATCACTTTAATCACCTATACCAGTGTAAGTCCAGTATGCCACCTATGCGGTGAAATGGGACACTTCAAGAGAGACTGTCCAACTAAGAGGAATAATGGGGGAACAGGAGGAGCGTGACAAACAAACCAGCAGGAGCAACAAGGAACCTTATTAGGACTTATGTAATGTTTCCAACAACAAAAACGTCTAAGTACCATATGTTTGTAATGAATTTGGTATGTTCGCTAAAATTACCGTCTTTGAAACAAAGTAGTTAAAATACTCTCTCGTTCAATCAAAGCAAAGACACTCATATATGACCTTAGGATCATTACCGGTGAGATGTGATGACTTGGTGTACATCAGGGTTAATTATAATTAAATACTATATAGTTAACGAGAATAATTCCATCCTGGCTCCTGTTCCATGTCTAGTAGTGGGGTTAGGGTAGAGCCACTCACTCGACGATTTCATCAATACCAAATTACATACGACTTGCATATACCGCTTGATCATAGAGTGATCTATCGGGGATCATGATATAAAGTATCTGTTGGATTAATGTCTAAGTTCATAACTATATTTGGTATGTACTTGACCCGACCCGGCATGGTCCATTTGGGTTGCACTTCACCGACACAATTTATATGGATAGTCTTTTGAGAATAGTATATTTATGATTTATATTAATATATTATAAGTCCTAATATATTAATATGGAATCATATTATTTAATTAGCATTGATCAAGAATTAATTTAGAATTAATTAAGTGATCAAAAAGAACTAATTAAATATGGACTCTTATATATATGGAATGGGCCAAGTTCATTTAGGTTGGGCTAAGCTTTCATGGATGGTCCATGGAGCTTTTAACCAATGGATCCTATGTAAATGAAAGGTCATGGGTATTAGGGTTTACATGGATGTAACCCTAATCCTCCATAATATATAAAGGGGTCCTTGGCTCACAAAATTGGCACAAGTGTGTGAAAATAAGAGTGGGCCGATTTTAGTGTGCATACATATTCTCTCAAGTTCTTCCAAGGTGTTTTGGTGATTTGTGATTCCATTTGAGGTTTCCACACTATTGGGGCTAAGCTCTTAAAGCTTGAAGACATCAAGCTACATCAAAAGGTATGTCATCTAACTAGAACTTTGTAGTATAGGTGCTTCATAATATGCTAGTTAGGATGAAACCTTGGAATAGTTAATATTTGCATGTATAATAGAGAAAACATAGATCCAAGGTTTATAGGGTTGCATGTACACCATAGGAGTGTTAGAATGCTCAAAACCCAACAGTGGTATCAGAGCCATGGGTTGTTTTCTGTTATATTGATGCAAATGTTTTATTTTCAAGTTGAAAAAAAAGGAAAAAAAACATGACGTTTGTCAAATTTTAAGATAATTACTTGTTTTGTGAAAAACGAATTATTTGTAAAATTTGAATCATTTGTTATATGAGTTGAATTAGGTCAAATTTAGTAAAAGATAAAATGATATGATTATTTTATTAGTTTTAAAAGTTTGATCTAAATGTTTTAAGGAGTTACATATTTTGTCATAAAATTTTGGAGCTCAAAAGTTTTTATTAATGTTGTGATCTTAAGGGTTTTTGAAACTTCCATAAGTTATGGATATGAAAGTTTTTTTTTTTAAAAAAAAAATTTGATTCAAAGTTTTTATGGAGTTACAAAATTTGGTGTTAATGTTTTAAAGAATTCCATAACTTGTTCTTAAGTTATGGAACATGAAAAGTTTCATCATAAAACAAGTATTTAACTCCATAAGTTATGAAATCCAAAGGTTTTCAAGAATTACAAAACTTGCCCTCAAGTTTTGGAATTTGAGAAAAGTTTTTTATGAAAAAAAGAATTGAATTCTAAAACTCTTGGGTTCATAACTTAAACAATTAATTAAATGGTTTTAATTTTGAGTTTAATAATTGGAATTATGATGTTTTGTTGAATAGTTCAAATTAACTCTTATGGACTTTATTAATAGCTAATTAAAGCGTTTAATTAAAAGAGTATTATTAATCCATAAATATATGGTTTGAGTTTAATTAAATTAAAAGTCTAGTTTAATTAATAGATTAAACCACCAAGTATTTTAAATGTCTAAAATACACCCTTATACTATTATAATATTAAAAGTTTAATATATTATATGTATAAGAGCAAGTCGTCTTACCATTAGTAGGCCTCATTCACGAAGCCGGTCTATAAGGGGGGTATAAGGTTACTGCCTATAAAATGGCAGTTTAATGGGTGTCCACTCTCACTCACCGCTTCCTTGACCGGTGGAGGGTCGTTAGCCGAACAGGTAGGACAAGGACTATAATTCTCCCTTCATTATAAGTATAATGATAAATACTAAGTAACTAAACACTTATAAATTCCCAATCTTAGTTACTTAGGAAAATGTGAATAAGGTGCTAATCCATGAAATTACACTTTGCACTTTGTTTAAGCTGTTAGTGGAGCGTGTGTGGTTAACCGGCACACTAACCTGGACTTAACAAGGTAGGCAAAGGGTAACTTAATGTTTATCATAGTATCGTTGGAGCGTGTGTGGTTAACCGGCACATCGATTGAGGGGTAAATATTAAGGGTACCAAGTATATTTGCATGGTTACTTCACATCTTGTTTTGTGATCCTCGGCATCCCAGTCACAAAACCTGAAGGGCACACTCAAGATTGAAACATGTCATTGAAAAGTTCAATGAATCTCAAAAGAATCTAGGAGTTTCAAAACCAATTAAAACCTAATAATACATTTCGTTTATCTTGGTGGAAATTGGTGAATCGTCATTCACCTACCTTCAAATATTTTATAGCTTGGATTACGACATCCCTCTTCCAAGTTATAAAATAGTTTGTTGGGTCCTATCCTTAATATATCATATTAGGTGTTATATTAAGGACTTAAATCAACTTTACGTGAATTTCTCCCATTGTTGATGTCTGGTTTAGACAACAATGATCTTCCCAAACCAAGCTTTCCTAATGAATATGACTTCCCGAGTTTGGCTCATGGAAGTCATACTTCTCTTCCTCCACCTCCTCCAATTATTCTCCCTAACCCACAAGTTCAAGGTCACTCAAGCCCTAATGGCAAGCAAGGTCTATGTGTGATCACATCTTAGAGATGAAGTCACATATTGACAAGCCGGGAGAATTGGGTGTCATAGTCTTGAGAAAGTTGGATGTTCAATCACTTTCTAAGTCACATAGTGAGTTCCTTTGGGACTACTATGAAACAGACTATGACATGAACCTTAATGATCATATCTATTTGCTTGGTGCTGCTGAATCAGCAATGATTTGGAACGATAGTAAAGCAAATTTGATTAGAAGATCAACTTCCCAAAAACTTTATGGACAGTGACAATGGTGAAACTGGAAATCCAGAAAAAGCATTCTCTTCCCAATGGAAAGGGATTGGCCATAGTCAACCCGGTTGACCAAATGGTAAAGAGAAAGGCTAAGTCTGAGATAGTCCCATTACCAAAGGGTCCATATGTTTATTTTGCCAAAGGAAGGGGCGTTGATTGCAAAGCTGCCAAATTTACCTAAGGATGTTAAAGTCAATAAGTTTGACTCTACATCAGGTAGAGCCCATTATCTAACTCTGTTAAGTTCTATTCTGAGATCCTCATTACATGATGTGACTGGGTCACATGTTGATGTTTTAAGAATCAAAGAATAGAGAGAAATCTTAAAGGAAGTATATGCTGATTCTGATCGCGAAGGTGGATTTCGATCGCATCAAAATTTTGAGCAGTTGCTTAAGAAGTTATGATATATTGCTAAGGAATAGATAACAACAATTTTCCATGTGGATTGTAAGGATAAGTTTTTCCGCAAAGTTTTAAAATAAAAGAAAATTGTTTAATTTTATTTATTTGAAGTATCATTACAATGGCATTTGTGGAAAATTGTTGCTTATATGATTCCACTGACAGCAATATTGGAAAATGGATTTGATTCTTTCATTTGTGGTAGTGTCTAAATTTACCAAATCAGGAAAGTTCCTCATCACCCAAGTTTCAATTGGACCGAAACTTGGAATCATGCAAGTTGAATAGTATGATGAATGAGAACTTTCAAGCATTGGAAAATCAAGACTAATTACTTGTTCACATGGATGTGTGAGTCAAGTGAAGGACTAAAGGGATCGAGTACACATTCTTGTGCACTGGTCATGTCCACCACAAAGCTCGTTAAGACTATTTGATTTACTAAAGTTTAGTAAATATGGTTATACTTACAAGTTTAAGTATAATTCTGAAACATTGGAAAAGTCTGAATGTATGGCAGAACGAATGGGAAGAATCAAATTAGGCAGAAAGATAAAAGTTTCTCAAATATGAAAAGATGGGAGAGTACTTTAGTATCATGTTTGTGATCATCTTAATGATTTAGAAATCATATCACAATTAGTCCTCTAAAGGTCATCTTAGTGCATTCTTATGACTAAGAAGAGGAGTCATGAATTGTTGAAATGGTTAGATCAGGAAGATGAGTCATACTTCGTTCCAAAACAATTCTTAGAGTCATACTCCAAGATTGTAACTTGAGTGACATATCTTAAAGAAAGGTTTAAAACACTTGTCAAATGTAAGAGTAAAAGTGTCCTACTCTTGTACATTTGAAATTGGTAAGTTGTGATGTTTTGGATAAAACAAAGACCAACTAAGGCCAATTGTGTGAAGTGTTTGTCTTGATAAAGAATCCGCACTATCTCTTGAATATTTGGCAAGATAGTCTTATATGTCAAGAGGATAGTGGGAGTCTTAAAGATCCTAAAAAGAATTTCAAGAACTAATCAAGAATAAAACCTGAGGTTCTTCACTAGCACACGACTTGAGGTTTATAACCTATCGTGTTGACATATTCTGTGCCCATTCCAGTTAAAGTTGGATTTGCATAGGAGTTTTGAAAGTTCTCAATTGGTTGCATAACAACTTGGAAGCAATGGAAGGCTCTGTACTGCCAGGTGGCAAGAAGTTAAGATTGCATAAGTTCAGCCCATATGAGTTTGGATTTGTCATTATCCTTGTCTTGTGACTATGGTTTTGACGATTCACATGGATAAGAACACATACACCATAAAATATAAGGTTCATAAGGTTTCTCTCCGATTCATGAAAATGATGGTGAGGAAACACTTCCACCAAGTAGATTTGAAGCTGATGGAAAAAGGTCTAAACAATTGAGACTATGATTACGGCATCCCTTTTCATAGTTCTGAAATTTTTTAGACACACATGCATGCTATCTAAGGAAAGGTGTATGATTTTGATAAAGTTTTATAAAAGCATCTCGTATAAGAAATCTGAACTTTGGTAAGAAAGTCAATAAAGTATTGATTTCTAGAAGTCCAGCTGATTTCTGAGTACATGTCAAAGCTAGTGGGAGCATAAGTGTTATGCTAATAATCATCATGTTAGTGGGAGCATGATAACTATTGTTAGTGTTGCAAGTTAGCAATGTTAATTATAGAAAACAAAAGTTTCAATTTGTGAGGCTGCAGGGATTGAAAAAGTTGTTTTGCTATAATTAAGGGAGAGGATATACTTCATTTCAATTGTAAAGGCTTAGATTCAGACCTTAATCATCTTTAGTCAAGAATATATATATGAATTTCATGTTGGATTGGTTCAACTTAAGGAAATTCTATATATTGCGTTCTCAAAATTCGATTATGATTACGGCATCCCTCTTCATAGTCAAACTTTGAAAACATGGCAAATAAAAATATTGTAGCAAAAGACTGGTCTAGAATCATGTCTTTATGTGAAACATCATGAATCGTGTAGCATCTGCTTTGGGTACAGGATCGATTGCATGTGCTATAATATTTGTGATTTGTAAATTTTTCCAATTGCCCAGAGGCATTAAGAAGGGAAAGGTCTAGAATTTGATATGACTAAAATGATTAAGCAATTGTCGAGGACAATCTGAGGTTTACCAAAGATTGGTTGCTCAGGGACAGTTGGAAGTATAGTGCTAATTTTGGAAGGACCATATTGACATATTCTGAAAAGAGGCATCTCTTATTCAGAAGTGATAGTCAAAATGAGAATATGGAGTTGTCTCCATAGGTGGAAGTTATCTGTGTAAGATTAGAAAACTTAATGCAAGAAGCATGTCCAAAGCAATGTACTTTGAATATGAGACTTAGTTTCCATGGAGTTGATCTCCATTGGAATACCTTATAATGACTGTTGACAAGTCTTTGTGACTTTGTACATATTCATTATAGGAGGGTCAGTGCATATAAGTTTAAAATCTAAACAGATTTCGATAAATGATAGGAATTTGAAATTCTCACATTTTTCAATAAGGATCTGGGAGTGTGAAATTAGAATCATTGAAATGATGTTCAATTGGTTTTTTTCACAAAGTAAGGATCATAGACAAACATATAGTGCATACTTGGTGTATGGCAAAGCTATTGTTTAAGAAAAACATAGTGTACATGCTTGGAGCATGGGACAACTAGTGTTTTTAATTCAAGTATAAAGTTGATAAATCCGAAACAATGAATAATGAGTAATCAGTATTGTGATAAATAAAAGTGTTTATTTATATTCATAGGGTTTGATACCATATTTGATTCATTTATTCTTGTGTTTCACTTTGCATGTTTTGACTTCCATAATAACTAAGTCGCTCTTCCTGAATGATTAAGTTATTCAAACCATCCACAGTCGGTCATATGTTGGAAGTAGATATGAATCAAGATTGTCATGGGTTAGTGTGTAGAGGTCCAAGTTGGTGGACAAAGTGGTGCTACAACACTCATGAGTGCTCATAAGTTATGAATATTGGATTCAACCCGCGCTCATTTGAATCACTTCATGGATTTTATCACGAGTGATCATGAGACGATAATATCTTATATTCTTCAAACCTAGAGATATGAGTTGTTACTATGAGTTGGTTATACATTGATTGCACAAAAACGCATTTGGTAACTCGATGTTATAAAACGTGCCTTTGTGTATGATTCAACAAGTAGTAGAACAAGCCATATGAGTAGAAGTTTATCCATTCCTTTTACCTTCGGGATAAAAGCGATATCTGTGGGCCCCTCGATGATTTAGCGATGACACATGTGAGTGCTTGGCCAAGCCAGGACTGATTTGATTTGTTCAATCAGTCAGTTATCATAAATCGAAAATCGGGAAACAACAAATGGACAGAGAGAATGATTATAATCCATGTCTCAGTCCATATGATATCTAGAATGGAGGAATATATGATCCCTTATCTAATGGACAAGTCATTGACAAGGTCAGAGTTCGACAGCGGCTTTAAGAGCTACGATTGCCAGTATGGTGATAAATAAAAGTGTTTATTTATATTCATAGGGTTTGATACCATATCTGATTCATTTATTCTTGTGTTTCACTTTGCATGTTTTGACTTCCAGAATAACTAAGTCGCTCTTCCTGAATGATTAAGTTATTCAAACCATCCACAGTCGGTCATATGTTGGAAGTAGATATGAATCAAGACTGTCATGGGTTGGTTTGTAGAGGTCCAAGTTGGTGGACAAAGTGGTGCTACAACACTCATGAATGCTCATAAGTTCTGAATATTGGATTCAACCTGCGCTCATTTGAATCACTTCATGGATTTTATCACGAGTGATCATGAGATGATAATATCTTATATTCTTCAAACCTAGAGATATGAGTTGTTACTATGAGTTGGTTATACATTGATTGCACAAAAACGCATTTGGTAACTCGATGTTATAAAACGTGCCTTTGTGTATGATTCAACAAGTAGTAGAACAAGCCATATGAGTCGAAGTTTATCCATTCCTTTTACCTTCGGGATAAAAGCGATATCTGTGGGCCCCTCGATAATTTAACGATGATACATGTGAGTGCTTGGCCAAGCCAGGACTGATTTGATTTGTTCAATCAGTCAGTCATCATAAATCGAAAATCGGGAAACAACAAATGGACAGAGAGAATGATTATAATCCATGTCTCAGTCCATATGATATCTAGAATGGAGGAATATATGATCCCTTATCTAATGGACAAGTCATTGACAAGGTCAGAGTTCGACAGCGGCTTTAAGAGCTACGATTGCTAGTTAGGTTTTGAAGTCATACTCAATAATAGCTTTAGACTTATCCAAGTGGGAGACTGTTGGATTAATGTCTAAGTCCATAACTATATTTGGTATGTACTTGACCTGACCCGGCATGGTCCATTTGGGTTGCACTTCACCGGCACAATTTATATGGATAGTCTTTTGAGAATAGTATATTTATGATTTATATTAATATATTATAAGTTCTAATATATTAATATGGAATCATATTTTTTAATTAGCATTGATCAAGAATTAATTTAGAATTAATTAAGTGATCAAAAAGAACTAATTAAATATGGACTCTTATATAGATGGAATGGGCCAAGTTCATTTAGGTTGGGCTAAGCTTTCATGGATGGTCCATGGAGCTTTTAACCCATGGATCCTATGTAAATGAAAGGTCATGGGTATTAGGGTTTACATGGATGTAACCCTAATCCTCCATAATATATAGAGGGGTCCTTGGCTCACAAAATTGGCACAAGTGTGTGAAAATAAGAGTGGGCCGATTTTAGTGTGCATACATATTCTCTCAAGTTCTTCCAAGGTGTTTTGGTGATTTGTGATTCCATTTGAGGCTTCCACACTATTGGGGCTAAGCTCTTAAAGCTTGAAGACATCAAGCTACATCAAAAGGTATGTCATCTAACTAGAACTTTGTAGTATAGGTGCTTCATAATATGCTAGTTAGGATGAAACCTTGGAATAGTTAATATTTGCATGTATAATAGAGAAAACATAGATCCAAGGTTTATAGGGTTGCATGTACACCATAGGAGTGTTAGAATGCTCAAAACCCAACAGTATCATCACTAGCTATCAGAACACACTTACTACCAGTACTAGCTGTTGTGGTATGAATCATTTGTAGTAACAATAACATCGATCAAAACGGAACAACCTAAAAAGAAACACATGATGCACTATCACTCTAACGAATATCTCTTACGAATACAACTTAGCACATGTATCATTAAAAAGATCTGTTGTCGTCATTCGATTTCGATTGGCATAGTCCTCACTTTCCTGATTAAACGGCTACGAAAAGACCCTTCACCTAACCCACTGAATATCGAAAACCTCGTCTCTCATAAGCGCAAATCTGACACGGACCTCCGGGTCATCTCTCGCTGCGAAACCCCAAAACACTCACCAGAGGAGTATTATACCTTCCGAACCTTTTCAAATTATTCCTAGTAAACCCTTTGAGAATATCACTCTTATAGCCGGTCAAGATCAAGCACAGAAGCTTAGGACGAATACGATTAGTCTATCACTACTAAGTGTATACGCAAGGACAGTATATAATTAAGATTCTACGGACATTGGATGTGTGTTTCTGCCCTATTTCCTATTCCTTGTCTGGTTGTGGACTTGGGGTGGAATCACCCATCCAACTGTCTTACCAACCTTAATTACATACGACCTATATGCGCAAGTTAAAGATAGATGGACCAGGTACGAGTCCTACCAGGAACTTCGGGACAAGGCTACCAGGAGTGCGAGTGAACGTTCTACCATCCGAATAAGTCTAGTCGCGTAAACCGAACCCATATTCTCCCTGCCGATCTAATCAAACGAGAAACGCTAAAGCGGGCCTTATGCAGCGCTCCGAGGAGAAGTTATTACTTATGACTTAGTACAAATTCGAGAAAGGCTGGAAGCATCTCGAAACCGACAAAAAAGCTACACAGATAAGCGACGCAAACCCTCGGAATTGCGGGTTGGTGACCGAGTTCTGCTAAAGGCCTCACCGTTGAAAAGAATGATATGTTTCGGTAAACATGGGAACTAAATCCAAGGTACAGCGGGCCATTCGAAATCCTCGCTAGGATTGGCCCGCTAGCATACTAACCCCGACTGCCACAAGAACCTAATAATGTACATCCAACCATCCACGCGTCAAATTTAAAGAAATGTATGTCTGGCGAGACTCTTGTGATACCTCCCAGCGAAATCAAAGTCACATCCCCATTGTGAAGGTCCGTTGGAACGTAAAACGAGGAGCCGAGTTCACCTGGGAACGTGAAGACCAGATGAAACAAAAATACCCGCATCTTTCCCCAACTCTCAAAGTCCGGGTTAAAGTGTTAATTTCGGGACGAAATTCCTTCTAACGGGGGGATGATGTGACAACCGTCAATTTCTAGTCAAAGCCAAAATCAAATAAAGTCAACAAGTCAAACCGGTCAACTCATTTAACCCTTGTATATTAAGGTTTACATCGTGCTTACTATTGTACAACACACTATCTTAATGCAAAGTATCACTTTGAGTTTTACAATATTCAGAAAAACTAAAATTCTAAAAGAAGTAAGTAATGTGATAACTCGATAAGACACCTATAATTACCCTTCGGGGGCGTATAACACTCATAGCAAGGCTTAACGAAGCCTACGATCCTTGTGCTACGAACAAAAACACTAATAAAGGCCCCCGACAAAATCTCTCCCAAATCTCTCCAAGTATGTGAAATCTCTACCAAATCTCTCCAAGTATGTAAAATCTCTCCTAGTATGTGAAATCTCTTCCAAATCTCTCCAAGTACCTTATTAGTCCGGAATGCCTTATGAGGAACCCTGAACCTCTTGATAAGGAACCCTGAACCTCTTGTTAAGGAACCCTGAATCTCTTGTTAAGGAACCCTGAACCTCTCGTCCGGAACCCTCTTGGTCCGGATACCTTCTAAGGAACCAAGAAGGTTCTCACTTGGGATTTTAGCATGCTCCGGACAATCTCTCTTCGGATCTTCCTTAGTCCGGACTTCCCTCCTGCTTCGGAACTATCTCCTGACTCCGGAATATGTTGGGTGATTCGAACCTCCAAGCTGAACCGGACAGCTTCGCACCTCCGAAACGGAAGCCTTGGTGCCATTAAACCTTCGCGACTTCAGAAGAAGTGGCTCTGGACAAGTACCTGCTCCGGAAGTTAGGATTTGACTTTGGAACTCACCTAGTACCTCCGGAACCCTTGTCGGTTCGCATCCTTCTCCCGGTTTTCGACCACTTTTGTGTTTTAAGCTCGTTTTTCATGATTTTCGCGTGGGATTTTCACCCAAACTTATATTTTGTCATATAAGACCATATATATTCATATTTTAATCACATTTTGGGGGAAATCTCAACTTAAGGACAATATCTAGTGGGTGAGATATTGAGATAGAGTGTTGATCTTTCCATGAAGTATGACTCAAGTTAACCCCCATACCCACATAGGATAACCCTCAGTCACTATTCATCCATATATTTCTTCCAACACTCCACCAAATCCTCTTCAACAAATCTACTCCTTAGATTTTCAACCTTCACCTATAAAACCTCACCCATATCCTCCAAAGGAACACGTTTCCTCCTACCACCTTTCTCTCTAGAATTCGAGATCATTCCCAGGAAGCAACTGTTCCTACTTCACTCTTGGTAAGTTCTCCCTCATTACTCTTAAATATTCTCCACTTCTACATCCAAATCTCGGATTTCTTATTCAAATGTCATCCTAAGGGTACTTAGGATCTCCAAGTCCTCAAGCTTTCTCCAAGTGTTCTTGACTTGGAGACCTCATTCCTCCAACATCCATCTCAGGGAACCACTCAAGGTGAGTTCATACCCTTACATTTTCATGTTTTCTTCAAGTTTTAGGAGGGGGGGGGGGGCTGAATACAAGTTAAAATACCAAAAACTTAACTAAATTCAAACAATAGCTTTCATCAGAAACGTTGAGTCCTATTCACGGAGTGTTTTAACCAACTTAGACTTAATATTCTTCAAAACTGTTTAATATGAAAATAGTTCAGGTTCATACCTTTAAAATGACTACTTGCACATCTCCATATGATGTTTCTACAATTTATGGAAATTTTTACAAAACTGCCTATCATTTCAGAAACGAATTCGGACCAGTCTGTGAATATGAACATTTTCACACAAGTTAGAGTCTTCTAAAAATCATAATAAAAATTATGAATATACTAGACACATTTTCTAAACTTTCAAAATTTACGGATTCAGTTTTCAACTTCGTATGATTTTTCTATGATGTTTTCAAAACAGTGCAGAAAGGCTAAAAACTAGTTACATAGCTTACAATATTAACAACACTTGGTAGTATGTTGAACAAAGTGCATAACAATAAGTTTCTAAATGTTGAATGTAATTCTTGTTAGTTTATCATCATAAACAGAAATTAGTCATTCATGATAAGGTTTTTCCATTCATTTCGAACACATATAATAAACTACAATAAGTATAGTTTTTTACGATAAAAGCACACCACAGAAAAGGTTTTACTCTAAAAAACAAATGTTTTTTTCAATTACTACATGATAAACTATAGTAGCAATAGTTTATGGATTTCATATCACTAATTTATTTCATCAAAGGTGATTTCACTTCCATCACGGAAGAGGTTTTATACTCAAACACTATGTAAACTAGTTAACGTAAGTTGTGAGACAATTCTTCCATCGTACTCCTAGAGTACGTGCTCAAATTCCTGTAAGTTATAACCAGAGTCTCTTGTAGGGAGCGCGTGATAATTGTGTATAGATCTATATTGGGATTGACACCCCACACCTCGCTGCTAGCTACAGCCGAACCTTCAGGTCTGCGAGTGACAAGAGTCATAGGATCTTGACGTCTGGAAAACGTTGTTACAGGTTAATTCTCGTTGTAGTATGGTTATAACGACTCACATAGGGAGTTAACAATCTTTCAAGTTTACAGGGAAAATTTTACTCTAAAAAGGGGTTTTATCTATTTAAAACTACAAACACGTTATAAGTGCAAAACACACACATATTCTCGGTCTTGGGATTTAGGACTACATGACTTTTATAAGGAAAATATTGGATTTTATTTGGAAACACATTACTATTATAAGCATTATAAGTACAAACACACACATATTCTCGGTCTTGAGATTTAAGGCTACATAACTTTTTAGAAGGAAGATAAGGGATTTTTCTTGAAGTATACATTACTAAGTACCATGTTTACACTAAATGGCTTTCATAATATTAAAACTATGTTTCATCTAGAATTGTTAGACTTTAGTTATAATTGCTAAGTGTACATGTTAGATTCATATAAGAATTTAGTCGCAATCGACTTAGAATTGGTGGGCCCGCCTTACTTCCTGTTCCTTGTTTGGTTGTGGACCTAGGGCAGACCCATTATATTCGACGGTTTATTTAACTTAAATTTTATATAACATATATACACTGGGTGATTATAGAAGGAATCTATGGGTATTTCTAGGGCACATTATTGCATGACATAGGAGCGTTCATTTCACACTCAATAAAGAAAATATTGAATTTTCTAAAATCATACTCTATCGCTTTTACAAGGAAAACGACTTCTTCCTCAAGTAAAACTCTTATGAACTCACCAACTTAATTGTTGACACTCTTTCAAAACTACTTGTATTTTTAGGAAATCAGTGAAACAGGAAATCAACAACTTTTGAGGATGGTAGTTAAATCGTCAAACATTTCATTTTGTCATCATAGTGTAATTGATTTGAAACATGTAAACACATACTATGGTGTAACTTTTTTTAATTATATTTATGATGGTTGTATTTACTTTGAGCACTATTATACTCGTTGTTGTGATACTATACATGAAGTCCTCCACCCCCGGACGTTTCCGCCATCCTTGGTTTGGGGGTGTGACAGTTAGAATGGACCATTCTAGACCCAAATGGTCCAAAATGTTTTAGATTTATGAATTGGGTCCATTTAGAATCCAATTAGGGCTTCTGAGTCCAATAAAGTTGAATTGGGTGCTTATTGATCCATTAGGCCTAATAAGGAACTCCTAGTCCAATATGGACTTAAACCATGGATCTTAGGGCTTCAGACTCTTTGATGAACATGAATGGTGAATCTAAATGAGCATTGAGTGAGATTTACTTAGAGTATATGTTTTACAATAGATGAATGGTCACATAGGAATAGAATTTCCTAGCTAAAATGCTAGTTGTGACACGCAAACACTTCATAGATGCAAGTTAGGGCCGCAAACCCTTCTTAAGATCAAGTACTTTGGCCGTAAACACACCTTTGCCCGTAAACACTTAAGGTGTGGCAGTGAACTCCCTTAAACCAATCATATGTGGTAGATACACTCCACTGTGAGTGATTCCTAGTTCCTAGGGATGTTTCCAATACATGATTAGTTGTTTTATACACTAATTATATACATATATGTGTAATTATATGCTTAATAGGATCCGTTTGTGCTCAAGACATCACTTAGCATACTTAGCATCCTATATCGATCTTTCATTCGAATCACTCACTACAGGTGAGTTCATACCCCTAAACTTATCTTTTAAATGATTTTAAATGCTTTTATGGGGGGGGGGGGGGGGATACAAGTAGAAAACATTATAGTTATAGTGTCAATCACATGTGATTTATAACTATAAAACAAGAGTATTTCTTATACTTTAGAACTGCGTTATCAAACAAACTGTTTCAAATCATTTTATAAACTGACATCAAGTCATCAATAACCATTCAAATGGTTAAAACTCTTTTATATGATAAACTCTTTATCGTTTTACAAAACTCTTTTAAGCTTATACTATTAATGCAATGGATGATGTTGTTTCTTGTTTTACTATTGTGCATTGTTATGATATTGTACATGACGTCCTCCGCCCCTGAACGTTTCCGCTGTTCTGATTTGGGGGTGTGACAAAATCTACTAGTGAAAGCGTTTCCTCACAATCATTTTCATGAAGTAGAGAGAAACCTTTTGTCACTTAGATTTTATGGTGTATGTGTTCCTATCAATGTGAATTTTGTCATTCCCAACCACCATCATAGAATAAGGTTTACGAAAAATTCAAACTCTTGTGGACTGAACTTGCTTAATCTTAATTTCTCGCCATCCGGTAGGAAAAGGGCTTACCAGTGCTTCCAAGTTATTGAGCAGCTCACCCATACAAATCAATGTACTTTCACTGATCAATGTGCTTTGCCTTTTACATTCAAATGAAAAACATTGAACTCATAAGCATTGCCAACTTCACTGGACTGGGCACAAAAACAAGAATGTGTCAACACGATAGGTTATCAACCTCAGGTCGTGTGTAACGACCCGTTATTTCAAATCAATGTAATAGTATAGATCAACCTGTAATTCATTTTAAAGTATTAAATATAATTCCCATATTATAATCAATGTACTTTAATCTTTAATGAAGTCTTCATTCAAGACTACAAGTCTATACGAATCCAAAAATATATAGAACGTCTAAGTCTGACTTCGCGTGAAGAAGTTATGATAAATTCTATCACTATAGCCTTTTATATCAAGTGGAATATAAAATATACTTAGAATTAGCTATTCGAGTCCAAAAGAAAATTGTAGTACTCGGAAATACCTACGCGTGGATATAAAGAACGTCAAAAATGGAGCTCGTATGCAAAAGTTATGACCTACCGAAGTTTCTGTTGTCTGAAAGCTTAATACGTATCCGAAACCCAAGTCTGATCGAGCTCACGACGTGAGCATATATGGCTCACGACGTGAGGTAGCCAATCGACACCTTTCAAGCCTAGTATCCATGCGACAAGTCTACGCAGTGATTCATCAAAACTCACGACGTGAGCAAGAAATTCCTCACGACGTGAGAGCCAATGTGACACCTTCCGAAGCTAGGGACACATATGGCGAAGCTACGAGCTGATCAGGACCAAGCTCACGACGTGAGCTTACATGGCTCACGATGTGAGAGTCGAGATCTCGGACAGTAAATAGAGGGTTCGACCTCTTTGTTTTGGTTACGAATTTTAACTCGCTTCTACTTCCACATACACTACTTTAAGCCCCTCTAAAACCCCGAAAGCCTAGGGAACCCCCCTAACACCCGAAGAAAGCCCGGAGCAATCAAAGTCCTCGAGAACAAATCTTTTTCAGTCGAAACTCTGCCCGCGTAAAACTCTATTTTCACCAGAAACTCGTAATTTCAAGTTGCGAAGCGCTGCCCAAATGACCACTCATCAAGTGAGTTCATACCCCTGCGTTTTTACTATTTTTCACTGTTTTAGGGGGGGGGGGGGATACAAGTCTAAACACGAGTATATTGTGTTTACAATTATGTGATTTCTAAATATTTCTAAAATGATTTCAAGTTGCTGAAACATTTTTAAATACATTCAAACTCCTTTAAATGTCTCAAAAGCTCTTTTAAACTTATATTTTGCCAAAATCATATATATATATATATATATATATATATATATATATATATATATATATATATATATATATATATATATATATGATTTAAAGGGCTTAAGACTAATAATTCGCTTTATTTCCTTTTCCTTGTTTGGATGTGGGTTTAGGGTAACATTATTTGTCCGAATATCGTTTCAATTTTAATATATATATATATATATATATATATATATATATATATATATATATATATATATATATATATATATATATATATATATATGAATATAAAAAGTTACTTCAATCAGATTGATTACTCTTTTGTAACATGTCGATAAAAAGGGGTCTTTTCACGAATAATTGACATCAAACAGAATACAAATATAAATTATAATATGTATAATTTATGGAACTTTCATACTATTTTCACTAGTCAGTTATACAAAGTTTAACCCTATACTCTCATACAAATACCTTACATTCAAGTATACTAGAAAATGATCATACTATTAGTTCATTTATTTCAGAATGACTTTTCATCATTATTACACACATAATCGTCAATATGGTTTTTGTGAGACAAATTTCACTCGCTTAATTATTTGAGCAATACTATTGAAGACCTAATAATTATAACCAGAATCACCCGACAGAGAGCGAGACAAATATGTATAGATCTATACGGGATTGACAATCCCGCACTCAGACTGTTCGCTACAGTTAGGCAAGTATGCTTATGAGTGACAAATCTCGTTACAGTTCTAACCCCCGTAAAGCATTGTATCAGGCTTGCTAGTCTTAGTATGGTTATAATAACTCACAAAAAGATATGAACAATACGATTAGTGTATGAATAATTTAACAAAAGATTACAAATATAACATATTTGTTTTACAACAATACGATTTACAGTAAAATACTACGACTTACATTTATAGCTGGTGGAGCCAGACACACTCATAATTACAGGGTTTTCAAAGAATACAAATACAAAATACTAGTTTACAACAAAGGAAAACATAAACAAAACAGAAAACATTTGTTTTATAGTTTTATTATTAACTAAAACTATGTTACACTATTTTATAGTACAACAACAATTACACAGAACAGTTTTATGGTATTAAAATCTACTTTTCAGTTATATTAGATAATATTGGATTTTCTGGAACAATAAACACGATTACTATTTCAAGAAACAGATAACAACCTTCTAAACATAAATACTAATGAACTGACCAACTTAAATGTTGATACTCTCTTTTTCAAAATACTTGTATTCTCAGGGAACCAGTAAACAGGTACTTTCCCAGGATTTTTGAGAAGACGGAGCAGTATAGAGTCATGTCTTCTATCTTTTGCTATTTATAACTTTTGATTTCATATATACAATGACTTGAACACTATGTAAAGTTTATACATTATTAATGCAATGGTTGTTGTACTTTGATTACTATGATGCATGTGTTGTGATACTTAACATGAAGTCATCCATACCCGGACGTTTCCGCCGCTCCGGTTTGGGGTGTGACAGATTGGTATCAGAGCATTGTTTATAGTGAATTCAGTATATCAATTCATAAAAGATATACAACTATAAATACATTGGGGCTAAAGAGCTCTGACTACAAGTATACTTTTAAAATATAAGTATTTTATAAGAAGTATACTAACACTCATACATACAAAAACAACATCATAGTAAGTAACAACATAAAAGTATTTGGATGTTGGACACTACAGTTAAACTTGGACAGTTATGTAATCATATCTGGGATAAATATAGCCTGATCAACTATATTTATTTGAGATACGACCAACATGTGTTTGGGAGTGATGGTAGTGTCGCGACAAGTCTAAAACTTACCGATAAACCATACAGAGAACCTTTATCATACAAATTTAAAATACTATAGGAGTATTTTGTAATACTATAAAACTACATTCTTTCTATGCTTCTTACCTTTAATTTTTCATATATACATTATGGCAGGATATCCCCCGCACGGAGATCCCTACTTCCCTGATCAAGGGAATAATGGTTGGGTTGAAGATGATCCTGAAGAGGATCCCGAAGAGGATTCAGAAGGTACAGACTCAAATCTAGAAGTATACAACCCACCGCTGGTTGTACAAAACCCTGCAACCAGACAGGATTTCCAAGGTCCGATACCAGCATGGGGCGAAGAACTACGAAGGTGGAGCCAGCAACATGGACAATGCCCTGCTTTCGGTATGAATAGAGGCTTCTACAACATCAGCAATGGAGGTTCAGCTAACATAGCCCTCCCTGTTATAGTGTGTCGCATTTCTCGCCAGGTTGATCAATCTCCAATATCGATCAACCGAATTCTGGAAATTAACGCTACCTCCCAAGTTAACGCCGTTAATCTTCATCGTTTGGACGGAGATCATGACCAAACCAGACACCACACTGAAACTCTTCATGAAGAGATGGTTGCTGCTCAATCAGACACTAGAGCACTTAGGGAACATCAAACTACACTAGAGAGGTGTTTGAGGGGAAAGGAGCACCAGGTGATAGAGTCCATTGCTCAGAACCGTACTCATCGCAAGTAGTGTTTACACTACTTCTATTTTGATATAAACTAGGATCTCGGATATGTATACTATTTTTATCTATATGTAAAATTTCACCCTACGATTAAGTGAATACATTACTCGTAGGTTGTAAAGCTGTAATATTTTCCTTATGTACATATAATATAGATCTATATCAAGGTTAAATATTTCCAACTGTATGTACAAAAATATGTATCAAATGAGAAGCATTTTATTTCATTGGGAGTTAGCATGATTTTCATAACATTTTGTTTACTCATGGAAAATCTATAATTATTTAGTGTATATGTTAAAGTATTATGACATTAAAATTCTATTGATCTAGAAATGGTAGGTCCACTTTAGGCCCTGTTCCTTGTTTGGTTGTGGACTTAAGGCAGACCTATTATGTTCGACAATCTATTCAATCTTAATTACATACAACTTGTATGCATCAAATGATTGTAGAAGAACCTAATACAGAATACATTATACAATACAAGTGTTGCTATAAACAAATATCCCACATTATTTCCAAGGTTAGTAACTCCATTCTTTTTATGTATACATTTTCATTTTTTCTTACTTTAACACACGTTCTAAGATGGTGTAAGATGACCATTTGCATTATTTCCACTACCTGTTCGATGTAATGCTAATGTGGTTCTTTATGGGAAATATTGAAAAATGTGGTTGTGAATGTGTATACCTTTATGTGCCACTTTCTTTGTCCCTCCGGAATATACATTATACAATATTTTTTTTCTGTTTTCTATTTGTGTGTTAAAGTGTGTATCATATTTTTAGTTTTGTAGTATGCATTTTGTATCAATTTGTGTGTATGTGTAATTGTATTATACTTCAGGAAATCAAATATATTTATTTTTTGTTTTGTATGTGTGTAGGTACGTGACATGTACAAATATCCAACATTCATTTATAACGTAAGGACTAATGTGTCCCGAATCTTATCACTAAAACTTGATATAAACCACTTAAAACACATTATAGCAAAGTACTTTGATGGAATGACAAATTTACCCTTACCCATTTTTCTATTTGTGGTAATCAATATTTTTTGTGTATTCATTTAGCATGATACTTTCATTTTTATCTGAAGGGTAAATCGGTAATTTAGTTTAGACAATGTTCATCAAAAAGGTAAATCAGTAATTTAATTTAAACATTGATCAAATTGGTTGTTCCTAATGTTTCTGTTTGTATGATTATCTCAACTTGGTTAAAGTTCATTTCTATAGGTTAAACAAAATATGGTTGTGAATATATATACCTTTATGTGCAGGTTTTTTTGTCCCACCTGGACACTGTAATTTTTTTTTTCCGTTTTCTATTTGTGTGCTTATGTGTGTATACATTTTGGTCACATCATTGCTATAGGTTAAATAAAAATAATTTTTTTTAAACTTTGTTGTTGTAGTGTTGTTAGTGGAAAATTTAAAATACAATTTTTTTTAAGTAATTGACATTTCTACCCTTGCCACATGATCATATGTGGACATGAACATTTTATGTACATGTAAAGTGAAAACCTATAATTTTAGTTACAAATACAAACATGGACAAAACGTTGTGAACTACTTAAAAGTTCAAATACATACAAATATAAGATTGTTTAATGTAAGTTTTTTTGTAAAGTTTTATATCAGATTAGTTTAAACATCAATTTCTAAAAACCAATTTAACTTTTTGTTTATAATCAGCTTCAACTCATATCTTTGTTTAGCTATATACTTTGAACTCTAATTTATCTTTATTCATTTTGTTTTTGTTTATGAACTTGAAATGTCAACAAAATAAATATTTTTTGCAGCTTGTCTCAAGGTCGGACCATTTGTCCTTTGGACAATTATAAAGATGGTGGTCTTTGGTTAGGATGGAGTAAAATTCTAATTGTGGTACTGTAAGTAACATTTACATGTAAATTTTTTATTCATTTGCTGCCAAAATCGTAATATAATTTTTTTAAAACTTTTTGTACGAGATTCCCCCTGTAAGTTCATTCATAGTGGATGAGGTTTAATGGCAAGAATCTATGAGGAAACAGAATCAAAGGAGATACAGAGAAGATTTGTTTATGTATATTTCATGTTTTACCAGTGAATACATCTTGGGTTTTTATAATGAAAATACAACTAACTGTGAGAGATATACACGGGAACAATATAGACAAAGTAATATACATGTGTGCTAAATATTAGGTGATAAATATGATCGGGTTATATCTTAATATTCCCCCGCAAGATGGACGATCCTGTGAGAAGACCAATCTTGGATATGAGATAATGAAAGCGTGGTCGTGGAAGAGGTTTGATTAGAGCATCAGCAAGTTGGTCATCACCTGCTATGTGTTGAACTCGTAGAGATCCTTGTTGTACCTTTTCTCTTACACAATGAAAGTCTAGCGCTAGGTGCTTCATTCTTGAGTGAACATAGGATTTGCTGAATATGAAGTTGCACTCAGGTTGTCGCAGTAAATAGTAGGTATAGTAGAAGATGAAATGCCAAGTTCACTTAGTAGGGAAATAAGCCATTGAACTTCGGTGGTGGTGGATGCAACGGCATGAAATTCAGCTTCGGTGGAGCTTCTAGACAAAGTACTTTGGCGTTTTGAGCTCCATGAAATTGGGTTTGCACCAAGATAAACTATGTACGCGGTGGTGCTTCTGTAGTTATCCTTGTCTCCAGCCCAGTCAGCATCAGTGAATTCATGAAGTGTAAGTGGTGAGTTACGATAAATGATAATACCATGATAAAGTGTACCATGCAAATATCTGATTAATCGTTTCAAAGCTGTCCAATGGATGGATGTTGGAGCCTGCATAAACTGAGATAAACGGTTAACTACAAAGGAAATATCCGGTCTAGTTAGGGACAAGTATTGTAGGGCACCAACTAAGGTGCGATAAGTAGTTGGAGACAGATGTGGTGTGCCCCCTGTTGATCGTAAGGTGTCAGAACTAATCATTGGTGTGGATACAGGCTTACAATCAGTCATTTTGGCTTTATTAATTATATCAAGAATATATTTTCTTTGAGAGAGTAAGATTCCCCAAGAGTGAGGAAGGACTTCAACACCAAGGAAGTAAGACAAAGATCCAAGATATTTTAGAGAGAATTTAGAGGCTAGATAAGATATGAAGGTGGATATGTGTTTGGGAGATGAACCAGTGACAATTATGTCATCAACATAGACAAGAACTAGGATGATGGAGATGTTGGTTTTGAGAGTGAAAAGAGATGGATCTGAGATGGTGGATTTAAATCCGAGTGAGATGAGATAAGTTTTAAGTTCATCATACCATGCTCTAGAAGCTTGGCAAAGACCATATAGTGCTTTGTTTAATTTGCAAACATGAGTGGGATTGGAGGGATCAACAAAAAACAGGAGGTTGAGAGATGTAAACATCTTCATGAAGTGTGCCTTGTAAGAAGGCGTTATTGATATCAAGTTGCCTGAGAGGCCATGCATTTGAGATGGCTGGTGAGAGAATAAGGCGTAATGTGGCTGGTTTGAGGACGGGACTGAAGGTTTCTCGGTAATCAATACCTGGATGTTGATGAAAGCCTTTTGCCACGAGACGTGCTTTTAGGCGGTCAACGGAGCCATCTGGTTTATATTTAGTTCGGTATACCCACTTGCATCCAAACAGATTTTGAGCTTGAGAGGATGTTACAAGGGACCATGTGCTGTTACGTGTGAGTGCATCGAATTCTTCTTGCATGGCATTGCGCCATGATGGATGTTTAAGGGCTTGAGAGATTGTGGATGGTTCAGATGGATATTCAGTGGAGGCAGTGTATAACTGGAAGTCAGAATTAAAATAACGAGAATTTGGTTTTGGGTGAGGACAAGTTGGCATGTGTGAGGGAGGAGGAGGTGAAGGAGGGGGAGGAGATGGAGGAGGAGGAGGAGGAGGAGGAGGAGAAGGAGGAGGAGGAGGAGAAGGGGGATGAGGATCATTGAGAATATGAGAAGGATTTTGGAGAGTGGTAGGAGAGGTGGCGGAAGATGTTGGAGTAGTGGGGGAAAGATCAGATTATGAAATTGGGAGTGATAGTGGAATCTATTGATTATAATCAATTGGAGAACCTGGTGTAGGAGATTTGCCAAGTGTTGGATATGGAAATTCATTTTCAATGAACACAACATGTCTTGATGTGTAGATTTTTCTTGAGAGAGGGTCATAAGTGTAGTAGGCACTTTGGGTTGGAGAATAGCCAACGAAAATACAGGGAGTTGAACGAGGGTGTAATTTATTTGGGGAATATGGGCGAAGCCATGGATAACATAGACAACCGAAGCACTTGAGTTTCAAATAATTTGGTTCTTTTTGAAAAAGGCATTGAAAGGGAGAAAGATTATGAAGGGTAGATGTAGGTAGTCTGTTTATAAGATATGCAGCAGTAGTAAATGCAAAGGGCCAGAAGGTGGTAGGAAGTTTAGAGTGAGAGAGTAGAGCAAGACCAGTTTCGACGATGTGTCGACGGCGTCTCTCAGCATATCCGTTATGTTGGGGAGTATGTGGTGGGGAGGTGAGATGAGAGATGCCAGATAAGGCAAGATGAGTGGCAGGTTTGATGTATTCTCCACCATTGTCTGAAAAAAGTTGTTTAATTTTAGTGTTGAAGTAGTTTTCAACTAGGTGTTGGAAACGATTGAATATGTCAAGTGAGTCGGATTTATTTTTCATGGGATAGAGCCATATATATTTTGTAAAGTGATCCACAAATATGATATAGTATTTGTAGTGATCAAATGACTCAACTGGGGAGCACCATACATCGGAGAATATAAGTTCTAATGGAGTATTAGATGCAAGAGATGAAGTGTGGATGGGTAAACAGTGACTTTTATTAATTCGACATGAATTACAATGATTTTCAGTGCTGGAATGAAAAGAAATGGAGGAAGATAGCTGCTTGAGAACTTTATTTTGTGGATGACCTAAACGGTGGTGCCACAGAAGAGAGCTGGTGTGATGCATGGTGAAAACAGATGGCGAAAGGGCAGGCCGTAATTCATACATTCCCTTGGTTGCTGTGCCCTGGAACAGTGGAACTTTGGATGCCAGATCCTTGATGACAAAAACAAAAGAGTAAAATTCTATTAGAAATTGATTGTCAATGCATAAACGAGATATTGAGATAATGTTGCGAGATAAAGAGGGAACATATAGAACATGTTTGAGGATTAATGGTGTTTTAGGTGTGTGAAGAATGACAGAGCCAATATGAGAGATTTTTAAGCATGTACCGTCACCAATGACTAACTCTTCAGTTCCATCATATGGCGCATTGATGGATAAATTATTGAGATCATTGGTTGCATGAAAGCTGGCTCCGCTGTCGAACAACCAGTTTGATGTGTTTGAGGTGTTAATGGGATTCATGACGTGAGCTTGGGCATTTTGAACCTGCAGTTGCGATAAGGAGGGACGGTTGCAGTTGGAAATATCCTTTTGAAGGTTGGGCAGTTGGTAAGGGAATGTCCTTTTTGGTGACACCATTGGCACTTCCCGAGAAAGGGACGTTGGCTAGTGGTTGGGGATACTTGATTAGGTTGTTCTGAGGGTGTAGGCAGCAAGCCAGGAGTGGTGTTTTGTGGTCTAGGGGGCCATGCTTTCTTAGTAGTCTGATGGTTTGAATAGAAAACAACAGCAGGTTGATGGATATCAACATTTGAGACCTGTTGAGCAATAGATAATTCATGATTTATGAGTTTTTCATGTAGTTCAGTGAAGGATATGGGTGAGTCTCTTGCATGAAGAGCATCGAGAATTGGCTTGTAAGCTGTCTGATCAAGCCCGTTGACAACTGCATCAGTGATGTCCTCCTGATCAAGTTTCTTCCCAAGGATAGCTAGCTCGTCCACCACTGTTTTGATACTTTGCATATATTGAGTGATGGTTTGGTTGAAGGTTTCGGTGAGTTGCTTTAGCCGATGTTGGAGTTGTTTGATGTGTCCTATTGATGGAGAGGAATATGTACTGGCTAGGGTTTGCCAGGCTTCGCGGGAAGAAGATGTGTTTGTTACCAGTGGTACAATTTCAGGAGAAAGGGTTCCAACTAGGGCACCAAAGAGGAGTCGATCTTGCCTGAACCACTTCGGATAGTCTTCGTGGGGTGTGCGTGTTCCATCGTCTGCGATTGTTGGTGCAGGTGTTAGGTGTGAGCCATCGATGAAGCGATATAGATCCAAGCCATGTAGTAGAGCTTCGATCTGAGTTTTCCACCCAAGATAATTTGTGGATGTGAGTTTTAGGGTTGCTGGGAAATTAACAATGGTGATTTCTTTGAGTGTGGTATTGACAGTGAGAGAAGAAGAAGATGTGTTGTCGTTGGTTCCCATGTGTTTTGGAGAGGGAGGAGATGAGTTTTTTTTAGTGTGGTGTGTACCGAGCGAGGCTCTGATACCATATGAGGAAACAGAATCAGAGGAGATACAGAGAAGATTTGTTTCTGTATATTTCATGTTTTACCAGTGAATACATCTTGGGTTTTTATAATGAAAATACAACTAACTGTGAGAGATATACACGGGAACAATATAGACAAAGTAATATACATGTGTGCTAAATATTACGTGATAAATATGACCGGGTTATATCTTAATAGAATCTATCGATTAAATTGTTACTTGGAAGCCATAATTGATATGGGTCTTAGACTTCATGATGCAAAGTAAGATCTCTTATGTTAAAATAATAAGAATAATAAAGACCCTCATGAGATCAAAATAATAAAATATTAGTTATTTTTGGATCATAAAGTACGTTTTTAGTTATTGTTGAAGAATACACGTGGGTTTCATGATTTTGGACTTGTTGAATTTGCTCTATTATTTTTAATATATTTATTAATTTCATTAAAAGTACCTTTTAACCCTTATCACTAATAAACATAATTCTTTATGTTACACTTCATTTAAAGATGTAGCTCTAATATTTTTTTTTGTTTTTCTGATTTATCAAGCATGATTCTTGGCCCACTCTCCTTACCCGCCCAGATCTAGGTAAGAGCAAAGAAAATCCTGGTGTTTTGTGTTTTTAACCTTCAATATTGGATTGTGTTTTTCTATGATATGATAAACCCTTTTTTCAGAAAACAACCAAACTGAAAAACTGTAGTAAAAAATAGCAAATATGGTTATGTTATGGTGGATGGTAAAATGGACCATTTCCTAGATAATGTTGATAGTGGGGAAACTCTTGCATATTATAATGCTTGACAGGCAGATACAAAACCAGGGGAAAATGCATAGCCCATGGAATTGTCCAGTATTTTTGTTGATCAACTGGATTTGGTCAACCATATGACAAAATAATAAATGGAAGTACATTGTAATTTCTTGCCATTATCCCAACTTGTTGTTTGGTGTAATGGTGCTATTTTAATTGTATCATTATAAAAAGTGGAACTACATTACAATTTTGCAAACAATGATGGTGTTGGTTTTTTTTCACAGATTTGCTGTCCAATAAGATTTAATGGGACAGATTCCAATTTTGCTCGTGCATCTTATGTTTTCAATAGTTATGGCAGAAGAATAAGAAAAATGGTGGCGTATGTGGCTTTGGAGGGACCTATATCTTAATCATTTAAGACCTTAGTAAGCACCCTCTTAACTTTCTATTATTAAAATTAGGTAATTCAAATTCAGCTCCTAAATAGGAAAATGACAAATGTTGATGAGTTTTATGTAGAGGAAGGAGAACTACTTGAAGCGGAAAAATGAGCAAGTATTTGACAAATTTGATTTTTAAAGGATACAGGAACTGCTATTGATTGGGTCTAGATACCTTGGATGAAAGTTTTTATGGAATTAATCCACATACCTCTTGATTAAAAATATATAATTTTTTTTTTAAAAATTGAATCGATTTTCTTTTATTTTATTGCAGCCTGATCCAGATTCTTTTGTGATCTTTATAATTTCACAGAGTTACAGTGGAGTGGCGCTAGAGACCGTAGTCTTGTAAGTTTAATTTAAATCTCACAAAGATAATTTTTCTCCTAAATTGTATATATTTGCATATTGTATATGTTTATGTGTGTTACTATGTGTGTATGTGTGTTATTGTTCCTATGTGTGTATTACTATGTGTGTATGTGTGTTACTGTTCCTCTGTGTGTGTGTGTTACTATGTGTGTATGTATGGCACATATTGAGAAGAACAACTTACCATATATTTGTGTGTATATGTCTCTATTTTTGTGTTTGTGTGCGTTTGTGTGATAATCAAGGACAACTTTTGATATTTTTTTAATCAAGTATCATTTCTGGTAAATTATATACAAAGGGACCATTTGTGTAGTTATTTGAAACTGTTACCATTTATGTATTTTTTTTTGGGGGGGGGGGGGGGGGGGAGGAACCATTTTTTATATTATTTTAAAAATAGACCATTTCAACATATTCTAAACACTCACCTTTTTATGAAATAACTAAAAGCTATCCTAATTATATCAACGTACTTTGGAAGTACAATGCTATAACAAGAATATCTTCAAATTTCTGAGAAATTTGAATTTATAAGTTTATACAATGTTTTAATTCAAATACTTTAAAGTAGGATGCAAGACATGGATACTTGTGCTATTTGATCAATTTTTATTTGGTTTGTGTTTTTTATTTGTATGGATAAATTTTTTTTTATGATTCCTGTTTAGCCATGATTCATGTAAATTTTGTTAAAATAACATATGAGACTTAGTTTTTTAATAAATGTAACCATCATTGATTTCGATATTAGTTATATAGTTCAATACATATCGATTGAAGGCAAACGGGCAACAAGCTGCGCCGCTAGCCCTTTCTAGATGGCAAAACCAATTCTTTTGAAAACAACATTTGTGGATCTAGGAGATATGACATTAGAATCCATGACCCGTTGGACTCTATTGAGGAGCTCCACCGCCTCTGGTGCGAGAAAACCAAATGTATCGAATGCAAAAGGTACAAACACATGTTGATTTTCTATACATGCATTCTCGTGCTTTATCACTTTGCACGCAACGGCTTTCAAAGCGGCATGCCCAGCTGTGAAACCCCCGCTCCCCAAACCAACAAGAGGAGAGACCCGAGTAAGATCCACGCACGCATGCTTCCCTCCTATCCATCCAAAGACCAAAATGTTAGTCGGTCTAAGTAACAATCTTAAAAGTAACAATTTTATGCATATTTTATATTCGATCTTCAAAACTTATGTTGGATTTCAAATAACAAAAAAGAAAATTACATTCATCTGGATGTTCCAGAGACATAACCGCTTATTTAAAACAAAACAAAAATGATATTACTTTCCGATCATCGAAATATGAGAAATTTGTATGACATTCTCTAAATTTACTTTATTGTTTGAAAAGTTTCTTTTCAATATAATGAAATTTACTTTCTGAAGTTTTTTTTTCTTCTTCTTTATACCACATAAATGCTTATTTTTGTTTCAAGGCATAATCATCCAACGGGTTTTTATGTTTTTTTCGATGTTTTTATTTCTAACTTTTTCAAGTTTAATACTTATAAAAATAGACCAAATTGTAGCCGTTAATTTGAAAGTAAATTGTTGTAAATGGTAAAAAATACCCTTTAATATATATTTTGAGTCTTTGTACCTTACCCTTTAATGCAATTTTGTTTATTTTATGGAAATGAAATAAAAATATACTTTTGTTGAGATAAATATTTTATATAGTAGCATATTCACAGTTTCATATGTTTAATTTAATTTGACAAAACAGCCTTTTGTTTTTTTTCTTATACAATCATTGTACTTTGCCTTCTATTGAAAAACATATGTTTGGCTTTAAATGACTCTTGAAACACAACATTAATGACACTTGGTTTAACTTTAAATGACGTTGGGTCTGAATTGAAAATGACCCTTCTGCATTGGTTTCATTTTTTTTATGTTTATAATTATAATCGTGTTATTTTAACAACATACTTTACTTTTACTCCAATTTTGTAGATAAATTCTATCACTGTATTGTAATTTCAATTTGTAAGATAGGAAATTAATTTTGTGAGGCTTGTGAAGAGTTATGTGGCGTTAAAGATAAGCGGTTTAATGATAAACAACAAATTCAAGTTTTTACCCCTATTTTATGGCCTTCATGTTTTCTTCATCCATGTTACACATTGTCTTTATATCCCAATTGAAGACCTTGTTGGAACACTTAATAGGGACCAAAGATGGAAATTTCAGAAAACTTCCAATGTTTCATGTACATCTTTTACTTTAAATATCGGCTAAAACTTCCCTATAACCCTGTTTTCATCAATTTTTAAATACTTTAATGTTGCTTTACGCTATTTGAATCTATGTGGTATGTATGAAGAGAAGACGGTGTTGGAACAAATACAAAGACCAAACTTGGAAATATTGTTGAAGAATGACAATGTTTCACTTTAGCCTCCGTATTTTGATTCTTTGCTAAAACTTCCCTATAGCATGTTTTTTCATCAAAATTTTGGCACTTTTATGATATTTGAAACATTCTCAAACCGTTTTTTCATAAAAAAATTTCTACTTTCATACTATTTGAAGCTATTTCAATGAATGAATTATTCATCATTATTTTTTTTCTCATAAATTCCGTTTCATTTTTTACTTTTATTTCATAGTTATTAAACGATTGAAATTTGAATGAATTTGTAAAATGTTGATCATTTATCTATGTAATGGGGTTGCAGTTGAGTATAACTCTCAATAATTATATGATTATATGGATGATTTTATATTGTATTATCTAGAGTTAAAAATAGAAAATTATTAAAAATATTAATTGTAGATAAAGATGAATCAATGTTCTATATAAAAAAGTCTTTGGAGATTTATGAATTATAACTATCTTCTTTCATTTTCTTTATTACTTTATTACTTAGAATATTATTCATTTGTAATTTCAATCATATCTTATATGAACATATTGTTTTATATTTCCTAAATTTCCATCAATAAATATTTAATATTTGCTTTATTCAACATGTATGATATACTTATTAAGTTTCAATGTTGTTTTACTTTGCCGAATTCATTAATAATAATGTTTATTAAGTTTCAATGTTGTTTTAAACAATGATGATAAATTTAACATTAAGACATCTAATGTTATATTTTAAAGAAGTTTTTGAAAATTTGTGATTCAGAACAATTATTTAAAATATATGAATAGCTTTTTATTAGTATATGTTGAGTTACTTATTAATCATTTTATTTGTATTTATTTCGAAATTTTACATTAAAAAATGTTTAATAGTTAAATTTTGATATTTATTTTTTTTTCTAATCAATCCGTGTAGTACACAGGTCTCACACCTAGTTTGTTGAATATAAATCAAATAACTTATTATTTATTATTATTATAATAATTATTACTGATTCATTGCATCATCACATCAAGTTTGAAGGCAAGAACACAGGTTTAAAAGTTTTGGATTCTTGGTGCATGTCATTCGAAGACTAATTTGGGTTATAGTTTTTTCTCTACCAACATGATTAAATTGGATTTGATTGCATATGATAAAAAAATTGTTCGATCTGAGTTTGATTTAGACAGAATTGCATACAAAATTTCTTGGTAAATGATGCAAAAACTGCTACTGATACTAATAAGAGAAGCAATTTAAACTCGATCCGAGTTTTATTTAGGTTATGTGGGTGGAATCAACCGCTATAACTATTTATTTGTTCTTTGAATTTAATAATTAGTCAATGGGACTTTTATCCATTATTTGTGTAAGTTACAATTTATTCAATTGGCATAAAAAATTTGGTTTTGAATTTGAAAATAGATAGTCAAATGTAACAACTTATTTTTTGACACAAGATCAAGTTTTCTTTTTTAAATTTTATTAGAAAAGTTATTGTTATTGTTGTGTCTGATCAACATCAAATTTTCCTTAAACAATTGTCAAAAATTACAAGGCTGTAATATTTAATGACATCAGAGAGAAAATTTTGGCTATTCTTTGAGGATAACATTTGATTAATGCAACTGATCATGATCTAATCATTTGACTTTTATATCTTATAAATTAATCCTTTGCGGCATCACTGTAACCTAATCTCATTGACTCAACTACAAGCTCTACCTACACCTGGCAAACCCGTTGCTTAATATTAGAAACACTTCGTGAGCATACATAAAAAATTAACACAGCAAGATTTCTCTTCCTAGAGCAATGAATCAAAGCCTGATTCAGGCAGCATGGAATGGGGATGTCGATGAACTGCTTAAAGAGATCGACAAAAACCCATCTATGCTTCATGCTGTAGCAATGGAGGGTAGTGAAACTCCATTACACATAGCTTGTTTCGCTGGACATGTCAACTTTGCAGCGACAGTCATCAAACTGAAGATAGAATTTTCCAGGGATCTTAACCAAGATGGTTTTACCCCTTTGCACATAGCAGCTGCTTGTGGGCATACCGAAATTGTTAAGGAGCTTCTCAAAGTTGACCTTGGTTTGTGTTTGATTAAAGGAAAAGACAGAAAAATTCCTCTCCATTTCGCTGTGGTCAAAGGTAAAGTTGAAGTTGTGAGAGAGTTGCTTTTGGCGAGCTTGGATTCTGTAGACTGCACGACTGCGCGACTTGAGACACCCCTCCATCTAGCAGTGAAGAACAACAAATTCGAAGCTTTCAAAATTTTGATTCAACATCTGAAGAAAGTCAACAAGGAAGATCTTCTGAATTCTAAGGACATTCAGGGGAATACAATCTTGCACCTTGGCGTTTCAATGAAGCAATATGAAGTACGTACACTTTTGTCTATTGTACCTCAAGTCTTTACGAATTTTATGATCAGAGTTTATACTTTTGATAGGTGGTTGACTTTCTACTAAACGGACAAGTTACCAGCAAGGGGAAGATTGAGTTGAATTCCTTAAACAAAAGAGGTTTAACTCCTCTTGATATGCTACTAATGTTTCAAAGTGAAGCTGGTGATCGAGAAATTGAGGAGATTCTCATCAAAGCTGGAGGTTTAAAGTCTGAAAACCTGCAATCTCCAACATATACCCATATAGAAAGACCAAGTCATATTGACACAAGACATGAAAATCCTAGATCTCCAGCTAGAAATCTGTCAGACTACTTTAAGTACAATAATCTAAAAGACTCTCCTAACATGGTAAGAAATACCCTTCTCGTGATTGTTATACTTATCACCACTGCAACGTATCAACCCGCACTTAGCCCTCCTGGAGGTGCTTGGCAAGACGATTCAATTCCATCCACAAATCATACGATTTCTACTAAATCTCACATTGCTGGAAAAGCTATTATGGGTACTAAAAATCCGATAGCATACAGTATATTCTTGTTTGCCAATTCAGTGGGGTTCTACACATCAGTTCACATGATTTACGTACTCACTGCAGCTTTCCCTTTGCAGTTGGAATTGCGGATTTCAATGTTTGCAATCAGTGTAACCTACGCTACTTGTATGAACGAGATCGCACCAACTAATTACATAACGTTTGGTTTTATTGGCATTTCGATTGCTCTCCCATTTGCGATACCATGTACCATCATGCTGCTTAGAAATTATATGAAGAAGCCTAGAAATGTATTACCTGAGACAAGCCAAGAAAGGGTCTGAATTGTAAGTGGTTTATATATAGCATCCATTCAATAGTTGAACTTCTCATATATGTAAAAGATATTTGGCTCCTGTTGTCTGACTATGGGTTATGAACCTTGCTATTTACTTTTATTATATTGTTTCACTACTACCACGTCTAAAGAATACACAAACTATGGGTTATGAACCTTGGATTATACTTGTGTACATCAAAACTATATGAGCAGTGAAATGCATTTAAACTTGCTACGTACTTATGTGCTTTTGAATTGGCCCAAATTTCCCTTCGTGGGTCTTGAATGGTACCCATCTCTATTTTTTTTTTTTTTCAAATGACCTATGTGGGATACTCACATATTTCTATCTTATTTCAATTGGTTAAGATTTTTAATGCCTAACTTTTCCACTAGTTTAATTTGAACTTCATGTGAAAGAAAATATATTAAACTTGAAGTTGTAGTGGAGTATTAATGTTAGTCCTCATTTTTCCTCGGGCTGCTGTTGTTGTTTTGTCTTCGATGGGAAAATACAATGAAATAAAATTATCAGATGTAGTATTACATTTTAGTTACGCAGCTACATTTGTTTTGTCTTTTAATGAGAAGATACAAAGAAAGGGCAGATTCATGGATTCAGTAGCAGCCCAATCAAAACTGAAATTTAAATCATCACAAAATGTAGTACTAAAATGAAGACAAAACAACAATACCAGCCAATTAAAAAATAATACAAAACGACAATACATCAACGCCTAGGAAGGTGTTATGTCTGCACATTTCCATGAACAAAAGTATTGATATTATTTGCATCGAGGACCACATTGGAATGTAAACGTCATAGCTCATCGTCACCTAGCAAGCAAAATACCACGTAATTAATGGAGGACACCATTTGAGGCTTCGTAGGTTCAAACTTCTGTGGACCCGATTACAAGCTTCCTTGTAACTTCAGTTGACTCAATTACAAGGTCTTTGTACATGCACCTGGCGTGCCAATTTCCTTATATAAACTCTTTGTTAGCGTTTGCATGTAAAATATATCAATATAGCAAGATTTCTTTTCTCATAACCTAATAACCATGAGTCAAAATCTAAGTCTTCCAGAAACAAAACTTGAAAACCCTCATACTCCGCATAGAGATTGGTTAGACAATAGAGTATAAACTCAGAGGCTCTTCTATCGAAATTAGGAATACCCTTCTTCTGGTAGTTATACTTATCACAACTGCAACATATCAAACCTCACTTAGTCCTCCTGGAGGAATTTGGGGGGACACAGGCGATAGTAATTTACCGAAACCCGCCACAACAAGAATTTGGAGTATTAGGGACGTCGCTTTTTGCGACGACATGAGCAATAGCGGCGACACCAGAGTAGACGCGTTTGGTGTCGCCGCTAAAACATAGTTGTCGTCGCTAATAGCGTCGTCGCTAATAGCGTCGTCGCTAAAGATAATCACCGGCGATCTGTCGGAGACACGCTACTTTCAATCCTCACCCTTGGTTCGGCAAATAATCCAACGGATAGGGTTTGTTCCTGTGATAAAAGGCATTAGAGACGACTATTTTAGCGGCGACATGTCGCCGCTAAAGGTGTCGATCCGTTGACCAACCTTAAACCAAATACTGGCCCTACGATGCTTACCCAATCCAACGGTTGGGAATCGCCAGAAAGCGCGCGTATGCTTCCCTCCAGTTTGTCGCCGCTAATGGCCCTACGATCCTTTTAGTTCCGGTTCGTCTTTCCCAGACTCCATTTGCTCCCATTTGTTTGATTCCACGGCGATCGTAATTATCTCCGGCGACGACCACTGATTTCCACCGCTGATTGGGCTCCAAACTCGACTCCCACCCCCGATTTGCCTCCAAAGCCGAGTCCCACCACCTCCTCAGCCGACTGCCGCCAAATTTCCGACTGGAACTTCGATTTCCTGTTCATATCTCTGGCGAGGTTTGTTTTCAAGACCAATTTCTCTTTCAATTCTTCTGTTAACACACATAAAACCACTGATTCCTATTTCAAGTGTTTTTTTTTCTCGTTCCAGTCGGAGACACCGACGACTGCAGCTTCACCACTGCATTTACCTTCGTTTTTCCGGGCAAGAAGAGGTTAGTTTCATTTGATGGTTTGATAGTTTGTTGAATTGTTCATGACTTAATTTGTTTGTGACTTAATTGTAGGATGTTGATGTGAATGCTTTTCTTCAAAACCCGGCTTTTGTGACGGCCATTGGAGACATTATTCGCTCGTTTAAAAACCAAGTCAACGAGGAAAACAACGATGGAGAGGACGGTGGGGAAGACGAAGACAACTAGTATTTCTTGTTTTATGATATGGAGGATGTTATTTTGGATTTGGAAAATAGTTTATGTATGATATATATTAGATGTTTCTTTGAGATTTATTAGATATGGTATGTTTGATGTTTGTTTGGAAAATAGTTTATGGAATATGGTATGTTTGACGTTTTTATATAATGTGGTATGTATTTATTTATGTATTTTTATCAAAACTGCATTTTATAATATATATAAATTAATATTATAAAAAATAAGTTTTTTATCAAAAAAAAAATTAAAAAAAAAACATTAGCAGCGACGCCTTTAGAGACGACTACGATCAATTGCGACGACATGGACCTCCGGGGATATTTGCCGGAAAAACTCCGGCCGGTAGCCGGAATATTAATAGAGACGATGTTTTTTGCGACGATAGTGGTGTATTAGGGACGACATGTATTAGAGACGACAGTATTAGAGACTAAAAGGGGCTATTAGCTACGAGCCAATTGCGGCGTCGCTAATACCTTTAGCGATGACAGGCGTGATCAGTTGCAACGATTTTTGTCGCCGCTAAAGGTTAGTTTTTTTGTAGTGCGCAGAAGATGGTAGTCCTAGAACTAAACACCATTGGGCCGGAGAAGCTATTATGGGTACTCACAGAAATTAAGCAGCATATGCTGTATTTGTTATTACGAATTCCTTAGGGTTCTACATGTCAGTTTACATGATTTACATGCTCACCATTGATTTCCCTTTGATGTGCGAATTGCAGATTTCAATGATTATATTAACTTTAAACCATGCTAATTGCACCTATGCAGTTGTGCCATCTGATTACAAAATGCTTCGTGTAACTTGCATCGTGATATTTGCGATATTTGGGATACTAATTACACTCTTGGGGTTTAGATTTTTGGGTAGAAGAAGGAAGTGGTTCAAATGAATATCCAAGCAGTAGTTCTATTCATTATGAATTTTATTGTATCATGGTGTACCCTTCAAATTGGTATACCACCTCTTGTTTCCTTTCCTATTGTAACATTCTAGCTTCTTGCTGGTTTTTGCTTTCCTGTTAAAAACACATGTAACTGTGGTTGCAGACAAATACAATAAATGAAAGATACTTCTTTAGAAAAATATTCTCTTTCGTTATATATTTTCCTTTTTTATTACTTTACCTAATTTAAGAAACAAATGCTTAGAGTCTCGTTATCAATAAATACAAGGCATTTCTCATCCAGATTAAGTCAAAAATCAGAAAAGTCAGCTTTACCATCAAGAAGATGACATAACTGTTCTTGATCCCTATCAGAGTCCACATTACGGTGTCCCCCGCTTATATATTCATCCTCAGTGATAACGGTAGAGAATCCAGGAAGCATAAGCACGACTTTCTCAATCTAGAACTGCCATTGAAAACCTGTATTTAGAGCTTCAGAACTGTTAAAATTTATAATGTTTATTTTCAAACTAACATTTTAGTTTATATTGTTTAGTTTGTTTTATAAGAGGGTGTTTCAGGTAATATTGAAATATTGAAGGAGTAAATATGTTCAGTTCGTTTTTTAGCTCGGGTTAATGCGCGGGTCTTCGGGTAGAAGGTGACCCGGATATTTAAAGATCTAAGCAGCTTGTGATGGTTTATTATTCATTCATTCAGATCACAAACGCTCTCGTTTTCTCTCGTTTTAGGGTTTACTTAGTATTCAGGGTTTTCTCTGTATTCTTGATATATAAGTTTGTTGTTCTTAATCATCTTTTAGATTAGGTTGAGTGAACTATTATTGAGAGTAGTATAGGGCTTGTGTAGTGAGGTTGTGTTGTAAGTCTATGAAAACCACCTGTCTGTTAGTCCTAAAATGATATAATAGATGGTGATGTTGGGTATCTTGAGTTTTTACAAGTTTTTACATGGTATCAAAGCTTTAGGGCTCCGATTCTAGTCTCAGATCGTCTATCAACGCTTCATCATCGCTAAATTGAGGTAACTTTTTTGGTTTCCTTTCTTTTGTGTTTTCTGCTTTGTTTGTTTCTCGATCTTCGTTACTGCGAGTTTTCTGATTTGTATTGCAGAACTTCAAAGATCGGATCTCTTGTTTGCTTGAAGGCTTTGTATACGGCTGGATCGGTCGGTTAATCTCACAAGATCTGAAATAACTCTCTAAGGGTCGGATTTCATCACCGATAAACCTTAGTAGAGAACGGATCTGAGAGCCGATCGGTTTTTTGTCTATTGATTATCATTTCCTCTCAATGTGAGGATTTATTGTTCCTTTTCCTGTTGGTTGTTCTGATAAGATCTTGTTTTAGGCCCCGACATACTGTGGTGACCATCTGGACTCTAAGGCTTTCACTGATATCTTTGTTTGTTTGATTTCTTGCAAATATGACTGATTATGGTGTTGAATCTTCTGGTGGGTCTGGGGCTAAACCAGATCCTGCTGTCAACTTTGATGATCCTTTATATGTTCATCCTTCAGATTATACTGTTACTAGTGTTATCAGTTTCAAGTTGTTAGGAACTGAAAATTTTAGGATCTGGCGTAGTTCTATGGATAGAGCTTTGAAGGCTCGTAATAAACTTGGTTTTACTGATGGAACTGTGTCTAAACCTGTTAATGATCCTGTTAAAGAGTCTAAATGGGAACGTGCCAATGTTATTACTTGTTCTTGGATTCTTGGTTCTATTTCTGAGAGTCTATATGCTAACTGTAACATACACGTTTTGAAATCGTGTTATGTAATTTGAAAAGTAAATAATATTATGAAATATTATGTGAAATTGAGTGTTGAGTTCTAACAGATAGTTTTTAGTAGAAATGAAGTAAAACTATGTTTAGAATCACTCATAAAATATTGGAAGTCTTATGAGATTCCAATTAAAAGCCAAATAGTGAAATTTAGCGAAAATATAAAATTTGAAATAAGTAATATTTTATTATTGAAAGTTGTAGATAATCTCGTTAGAAACATGTAGGCAAAAACCTCGTTGAAATCCGAGTTATAACGAAGAAGTTATGACCAATCGAAGATCCACAATAAAACCGGCACGGTGCCGAATGACGTAAAAAGTGAGTTTTTGATAAACTACTTTTTAGCCTTAGTGATCTAAATGAAAGTCGTAGTATTCGTTAAACCGAGAATTTCGATAAAAAGAATGCCAAAATCTGACTTCGTATGAGGAAGTTATGATTTTTACAAGTTTCAGCTTAGCAGTAGACAGCTAAAAACTCGAATTTTAGATCGAGTGATTTTTAGCCGACACGACCTAAACGAGAATCGAAGGTCTCGTGATTAGTAGTACAACGGTAAAAAGTCTGAAGAAAACGGACGTCGGATGAAGAAGTTATGAATTTTTAACGAATTTACCAGTCCCGGTCTGTTAAAAATAATAATATAAAAATAAAATCAAAATTTTCCGACGAAGTCTAAGCGAAAGTTGTAGAGCATAATTTTCTCTACGCGTGCATATAAAGAACGTCAAAAACGGAGCTCGTATGAGAAAGTTATGGATTTTACAAGATTTGGCACAATTTTCTAGAAAAATCGCATGAATAGTGATTGCCACGTCACCCTTGCTCGAAGTTGGCCACGTGTCCGAAGCTGCTGAGTGGCAGGTCCGAGAAGCGACGTGTGTCGCACAGGTGTCTAAAGGAAGCCACGTGATCCTCGCATGCTCCCACGTGATCTGACCCTCGTGTAAGCTCCTGATTCGACCGAGGAGGAGGCCCAATCCGAAGCAGCCAGCTCTCCGGCCGAAGCTTCGCCCTGTTGCCGCGTGTTCCGAGCCTCGCACACATTCCCCCCTCTCCTCGCTTCAGATCTGAGGCTCGCACCTATATAAGGTGTGCGAGACCTCCCGGTTAAGAGTTTGAATTTTGGCCTTTCTCACCCATTTTCAACATTTACTTTCATTCTAACTTCCCCCGAAGCCCCGGTACTTATTCCAAAGCCCGAAGCGTGCCCCGAGATTCCCGAGAAGCCCGAAAAATTTATCTTTTCGGATTCGAAGCTCTACCTTCGCAGAGCCCGGTTTTCAAGAAAACTCCCGGTTTTCAACGACGAAAGTCATATTTAGAGCCGAAGTGATGCCCAAATTATTATTTTGACCCCCGGTTAATTCACGGTGAGTTTAATATGTAGAAACAATTGTATGTTATGTGTTATATATGCTATGTGCTTTCCCATGTTATCATCTCGAGTTGTTGTATCCGCTATTTTTATAGCAAGGCTGTACCTCTGACTTGAAGTGTATGACATAGGCATCACTTGGGTATTGGTATGAACCATTGATCATGAAGTGTATGACATAGGCATCACTTTGGCTTCGATAGAATAATATTCCTGAGTATTTTCCCGTGTTATTTTTATTTCTGCTATTTATGATAGCAAAGCTATACTTTTGACCATGTGATCAGTTTAAGAACTCAGATTCACAGTGGTACTGGTGTGTAGCCTCTGGCCATGTAGAGCATGTCCCCCAGTAAGTGAATGACTCTATTCTATGGCATTGGCAGAAGGTTAGACAGGGCGTGAAAACCTGAAATCTACCTTAATGTTAATCAGAAATTGTTTGTCTTCAGTGCCATTTGGGCCGAAGCGTTATTGATGTTTATCAAGTATGGAAATTGTTATGTCTCAATGATTGTATATCTTTGAATCAAATCAATAATTGTTAGGGAAAACTTATCACATTATGCCTTTGTTGTTCCTTGCTCCTATTTGCTTCTTCCATATTGGTATATATATGGCATAACGTTATATTGTATCTATTATTGAACTCACTAAGCGTTATCGCTTACCCCTCCCATTGTTTTAACATAATGCAGGCAATAAGCACCCAGTATAGTTGGAAGACTTAGAATAGTTGTAATATTATTTTTTTGTATTTTGGTTTAGGTTTGTATAGATTTACAATATCCTGGGTAGTCATGTAAAATCTTAAAACATAGTCGGTTTGTATCCAATCTTTTGTAATGACTTTATCAATGTAAAAATATTATTTTATGAATATGCATGTAGCATGTTATGGAGTAACTATATTGTCAAGTATGAAAGTTTGGGTCTTTCAGAAATATGAAAGTATAGAAAGGGGTTCTTTCAATCATGGTATCAGAGCAGTGGTTTAAGTAAACTAAATCCCATGGATTGGTATTTAGACTTAAACTATTGGAAGTTCAATATATGAACTGGAATCATTTTAAATATATGGATACAAACCATAGGAAACACTTAAGTGGGGTATTGGGTAGTGATAAACCCTAGTATTCTAAGACATTAACTTACTTCAAAAATTTTAGAGAATTAGTATATACGAACTAGGAATTTTGAGAATTTCTAGATTTAAACATGAATTGTTAAGTGAAGATGATACAATATGTATCTGGTATATTTTAGGTTGAATACCTAATGGGGTAAGCACTAGAATATTAAGAGGAGATATGCCTTATATTCTATTAAGTGCTAAATGATAAGTAAATATAACATGCTTTAGGTTTCATACCTATATTGCTATTACTTGAGAAAGTTTAAGGTCTGTTGCCGACCTTGGTTTAGAAAATTTTATGTTTAGAATTCTAAGAATTTTCGTAATAGAATTTACATGAAATTTTTCGAAGTAATAAAGATACTTATGATAATTGATATTGATAAGTTTATTGATAAACGATCGAAGGATATCGTCAAATAATAAATATGGAATATTATCGTAAATAGTGTATTAATACCTATAAAGTGGTATTATGCATTTAAAATATGTAAGATAATATAATAACATCTTTGGAAGAAAGATGTGCGTTTGAAATACATTTGGATGAGATAAATGTTTTGGCATAACCGATGAAGTTGTTCAACCGCTGTCCAGATTAAAGTAGTGATAGTTTATAGAGTCGGAAGAACCGAGGGTGGTGATAAATACTTCAACAGTATTTAAATTAATGTAGTAGAAGATTTAGAAGAATTAAATGAAGATCAAGGAAAAGGCTAATGAAGTTTTTAGACTTATTAGGCCAAGACTTTGTGATGAAGTATGTAGTTCGAGTAGTAACCCTATACAGGATGCTCATACTTAGTATTTAATAATACTGAGTGATGATTGACTTCTATCACATCCTTATGGAAGTTCCATTGTGTGTTAAGCCGACTTTAACATACAAGATTGGGATAGTGAAATAGGTTATTCGGTTGTGAAAAGGCTGAGTGGCTTACTTGTTAGAGTAAGGTAGAGTACTTAGTTGAAGAAGATATACACTCATATTATTATAGGAGAAGAAATGTTGTAATTAGGAATGACAGAGAACCAAGTTGAAGCTAGTAGAGCTTGCTGAGATGCAGCTATAATGCAGACTTCTTAGGATAGACTCCTATGAAGTAGACTTAAAAGATACAACCATGAGAAGAAGACTTACTCAGATACAGGAATGACGATGTCATGAAAGGATAATGAAACCAACAAATATGCATGATGGTTTTCATGAGTTAGAAGATGATGTAAGTAGTTGGAAACTATTTGTCTTTACACAGCTAGAGGAAATTTTGGGTGTAGTATGTGTTACAGAGTAGACACTACCCGAGAAAGAATTTATATGAAGAAATGGAAGTAAAATTTCTATCGACCTATGGAAAAGTATTAGGATATATTAAATCGAGCATATTCATGAGAAGAATTTTAGAAGGCGAGTATAATTAATCCAATATATGTTTGATAGAAACGCGAAAACCCTAGTTGAGTCTAGGAGAAATTGTTGTATGTATTTGTTCGAACACACTCAGGTGTGAAAAATTTGCTTTGTGAAAATTTTGAATGGTGACTTGGGAACTGCGAGACAATACTTGGGACGAGTATGAGTAGGTGTGAATAGTAGTAGAGGCCTATACTACTGGAAGCACAGGACTCACGCTTGGATCAGGCAAAGTCACAAGGTTACCAAGAAGCTAATAAATGATTCCGTTTTATTAATGTGTGTCGTTACCTTCGTTTCGGTAATGACTAAGAAGATAATTATCGTTCAAATCTTAATGTCATAAAGAATCGAGTCCGATTAGTATAAATCCGCGAAAGGAGTTGATTGGTTCAGAGAACCACGTCTTATATAGTGACGAAACTTCAGTAGGAATACTGAAGAAGTAAATGGTCGAGGTAGTCGATAGAAATATAACGATCTTCATTAAAGGATTGAGCAATTATTAGCTAGAGATGTGACTGGCTATGTGGTGTTACTGGCCACAAGAAATGTTTCCGCCCTACTCTTACTAGTCAAATGACGGGGAGTCAAGTTTCCGTTCAACGATCAAAGAGTACTCCAACTAAAAAGGAGGAGGTGCCAAAAGCTAAAAGATGTGTATGTCCGAAAGCACGAATTAGAGATATGTGGTGCTATTCTTTCTATTTCGAAGCATCCACGTGTTGTTCAAACTCTTTTTGTTTTCTTTATTCCATCAGCTTGATTCGTTCGATCTGATTCTAATACAAGAGTTTGGTTCGTTATGTGTCTTGTGCGTTATAAAATCAAAGGTCATTAGAATAAGACCATTCGAGTTGTTGTTATAGCAAAAGTAAAGACCTTATCTTGGGTTTAGTCTATAAACCAAGAAGGAGCAGGAGTCTGCAATGAGAATTGAGTTTTAACTCAAAGATTAGGATCGAAAGCCCAATAGAGAATGATGAGCGGGTGCAGGTTTGAGCACTGCTAGTAATTAAGAAGTTTGAAGAGTTTGACAAACCAAAAGTTAAAAATCGTATATTTTAGATTACCACGGAGGAAGTAAGTTAGGACTCGAATGTTGTGACTAGTAATTTTCTTGTAAACTTTAGATCTTCTCACATCTTATTTGATTATGATGCCTCAGATTCTTTCGTGCATTATAAATTCGCACATTCTTTTCAAATTGCTTGTTACGCAATTGTCCAATCATTTCATATAGATAACATAGGAAATATATTATTACTTGCTGATAAAGTCTATAGAGATAGTGTTATAGGAATTGAAAGTTATAATCTTCCTGCTAACCTAATTCCTATCTTTGATATTATTCTCGACATGGATTGGTTGTTAAAGAACTACGCAGATCTCTTGTGCTACGAAGAGATGATATGCATCCCTATCGAAAGGGAAGATTCTATTTATGTCTATGGTGAAAATAATAAATTTCTTTCTTAAAAACTCGTAAATTTATGTCGAAGGGATATTCTACTTTTCCGGCTTATACAGTTAATACCTTGAAAGAGGAGAAGAAAACTGTGAATGATAGCATTTGGATAATTTTCGACCGGGTGATGAAGAGTGCATATATTCTCGCCACACGTGAAACGGCTCTATTTGAGAAATACGCGTAAGTTTACTTAGACGAAATCATCGCGATACATGGTGTGCCACTAAAGATTATTTCCGATCGTGATACTCGCTTCACTTCTCACTTTTGGGCTAGTATGAAAAGTGAATTGGGATCTCGAGTTGCTCCCAACATAGCTTATCATCCCCAGACCGATGGTTAGACGGAGAGAACAATCCAAATAGTAGAAGATATGCTTCGTGCATGTGTCTTAGAGTTCGGTAGTAAATGTGAACAACCTTATGTTGGCATAATGTAGGACAGAAAATCCTTGGTGGTCCTGAAATGATTCAAGACACCACTGATAAGATTCAAATTATACGAGAAAGAATGAAAGTAGCCCAGGATCGACAAAATACCTGTAGAAATGGAGGAGACGATCCATAGAATTCCAAGTGGGTGATACTGAAGGTAACCCCGTGGAAAGGTATTATGAAATTTGAGAAGAAAAGGAGATTGAGTCCTAGATTTGTTGGACTTTTCAAAATTATCTAACAAGCATACCGCTTGGAATTGCCTGAAGATTTGGCAGGTATTCATGATGTATTTCATGTAAGATATCTACGTAAATGCTTGAGCATATATGATGAAACGGTTCCATTATCCAAGATGAAACGAGATAATAAACTTATACTTAGGGAAAATAAGAATGAGATAAGAGCGAAATATCCTCATTTGTCCACATCGTTGTGATTTCGGGGACGAAATCCTCAAAAGGAGGAGGTATTTGTAACATACACGTTTTGAAATCGTGTTATGTAATTTGAAAAGTTAATAATATTATGAAATATTATGTGAAATTGAGTGTTGAGTTCTACCAGATAGTTTTTACTAGAAATGAAGTAAAATTATGTTTAGAATCACTCATAAAATATTGGAAGTCTTATGAGATTCTAATTAAAAGCCAAATAGTGAAATTTAGCGAAAATATAAAATTTGAAATAAGTAAAATTTTATTATTGAAAGTTGTAGATAATCTCGTTAGAAACATGTAGGCAAAAACCTCGTTGAAATCCGAGTTATAACGAAGAAGTTATGACCAATCGAAGATCCGCAATAAAATAGGCACGGTGCCGAATGACGTAAAAAGTGAGTTTTTGATAAACTACTTTTTAGCCTTAGTGATCTAAATGAAAGTCGTAGTATTCGTTAAACCGAGAATTTTGATAAAAAGAACACCAAAATCTGACTTCGTATGAGGAAGTTATGATTTTTACAAGTTTCAGCTTAGCAGTAGACAACTAAAAACTCGAATTTTAGATCGAGTGATTTTTAGCCGACACGACCTAAACGAGAATCGAAGGTCTCGTCATTAGTAGTACAACGGTAAAAAGTCTGACGTAAACGGACGTCGGATGAAGAAGTTATGAATTTTTAACGGATTTACCAGTCCCGGTCTGTTAAAAATAATAATATAAAAATAAAGTCAAAATTTTCCGACGAAGTCTAAAGCGGAGCTCGTATGAGAAAGTTATGGATTTTACAAGATTTGGCACAATTTTCGAGAAAAATCGCATGAATAGTGATTGCCACGTCACCCTCGCTCGGAGCTGGCCACGTGTCCGAAGCTGCTGAGTGGCAGGTCCGAGAAGCGACACGTGTCGTATAGGTGTCCGAAGGAAGCCACGTGATCCTCGCATGCTCCCACGTGATTTGACCCTCGTGTAAGCTCCTGATTCGATTGAGGAGGAGGCCCAATCCGAAGCAGCCAGCTCTCCGGCCGAAGCTTCGCCCTGCTGCCGCGTGTTCCGAGCCTCGCACACATGTCCCCCTCTCCTCGCTTCGGATCGGAGGCTCGCACCTATATAAGGGGTGCGAGACCTCTCGATTAAGAGTTTGAAATTTGGCCTTTTTCACCCCTTTTCAACATTTACTTTCTTTCTAACTTCCCCCGAAGCCCCGGTACTTATTCCAAAGCCCGAAGCGCGCCCCGAGATTCCCGAGAAGCCCGAAAAATTTATCTTTTCGGTTTCGAAGCTCTACCTTCGCAGAGCCCGGTTTTCAAGAAAACTCCCGGTTTTCAACGACGAAAGTCATATTTAGAGCCGAAGTGTCGCCCAAATTATTATTTTGACCCCCGGTTAATTCACGGTGAGTTTAATATGTAGAAACAATTGTATGTTATGTGTTATATGTGCTATGTGCTTTTCCATGTTATCATCTCGAGTTGTTGTATCCGCTATTTTTATAGCAAGGTTGTACCTCTGACTTGAAGTGTATGACATAGGCATCACTTGGGTATTGGTATGAACCATTGATCATGAAGTGTATGACATAGGCATCACTTTGGCTTCGGTAGAATAATATTCCTGATTATTTTCCCGTGTTATTTTTATTTCTGCTATTTATGATAGCAAAGCTATACCTTTGACCATGTGATCAGTTTAAGAACTCAGATTCACAGTGGTACTGGTATGTAGCCTCTGGCCATGTAGAGCATGTCCCCCAGTAAGTGAATGACTCTATTCTATGGCATTGGCAGAAGGTTAGACAGGGCGTGAAAACCTGAAATCTACCTTAATGTTAATCAGAAATTGTTTGTCTTCAGTGCCATTTGGGCCGAAGCGTTATTGATGTTTATCAAGTATGGAAATTGTTATGTCTCAATGATTGTGTATCTTTGAATCAAATCAATAATTGTTAGGGAAAAGTTATCACATTATGCCTTTGTTGTTCCTTGCTCCTATTTGCTTCTGCCATATTGGTATATATATGGCATAACCTTATATTGTATCTATTATTGAACTCACTAAGCGTTATCACTTACCCCTCACAATGTTTTAACATAATGCAGGCAATAAGCACCCAATATAGTTGGAAGACTTAGAATAGTTGTAATATTATTTTTTTGTATTTTGGTTTAGGTTTGTATAGATTTACAATATCCTGGGTAGTCATGTAAAATCTTAAAGCATAGTCGGTTTGTATCCAATCTTTTGTAATGACTTTATCAATGTAAAAATATTATTTTATGAATATGCATGTAGCATGTTATGGAGTAACTATATTGTCAAGTATGAAAGTTTGGGTCTTTCAGAAATATGAAAGTATAGAAAGGGGTTCTTTCACTAACCATTCTTGTTCAGAAAGTGCTTATGATCTTTGGAATGATTTAAATGAAACTTATCATAAAACAGACGGTTCTGTTATTTTTAATGTCCATCAAAAAATTGTGTCTCTTTCTCAAGGTAGTTTGTCTTTGTCTGATTATTTTAGTAAACTAGATTCATATTGGAAAGTTTTTGATGGGTTAACTAGTCTTACTGAGTGTACTTGTGAAGTTGCTGATAGTTTTAAGAGTCATTCAAAATTAATGTAGTTAATGTAGTTTTTGAGTGGTTTAGATGATTCTTATAATCAAGTTAAGAGTCACATTTTGTTAATGGATCCTCTTCCTTCTGTCAAAACTGCTTTCTCTTTAGTATCTCGTGAGGAGTCAAATAAAAAACATGGTTCTAATTCTTTAAATTCAAATTCTAAGAATTCTGCTTCCGCTTTTGTGTCTAAGTTTGTTGATCAGAAAAAATCCAAGTCCAAGGGTCAAATACCACAGTGTAAAAATTGTGGTCTTAAGGGTCATTCTATTGATAAGTGTTTTAAAATCATTGGTTATCCAAAAGATTACAAGCCAAGGTCAGAAGTTAATAATCAAAATAAAACCTTTTCTAGTAATTCAACCTCTGTTTTTTAAACTGAATCTTCTAGGTCTAGAGCTGGTGATAATTGTAATGATTGTCATTTTTTAACTAATGAGCAATATTCTAAGTTTCTCAGTCTCATTGGTGATAATAAGCAAGGGTTAGATGATACATCTGTCAATGCCAACATGGCAGGTATTTCATGTAACTCATTTCTTGATAATAAATGTTCTAAATGGGTTGTTGACTCTGGAGCTAGTCAACATATGATTAGTTCTGAGTGACATCTTCAAGATTCAATTGATGTTTCTAGACTTAATCTAAGGGTTAGTCACCCTAATGGTTCTTCGGCTCAAATTAACAAAATTAGGAATATGTAGTTGTCAAGTTCTCTTACACTGTTTGATGTCTTTGTTGTTCCAGATTTCAATGTTAATTTGTTGTCTGTTCATAAGTTGTGCAAAGACAGCAAATGTAATGAACATAATTTTCATATTCAGGATTCACAGTCCAAGGGGACGGTGGAGACTGGTAATCAATCTGGTGGTCTTTATTATCTTGATCCATATATAGCAGGTAGTAAGTCCTCTGTTTCAAAGAATGTTTGTTGTGTGTCTAAATATACTTGGCATAGTAGAGTTGGTCATCCTGCTGACCAAGCTTTAAACATTCTTAGAGATAAACTTAATTTTAGTAATGTTTCTCTGCCACCGTGTGATGTTTGTCATAAGTCTAAAAAGACCAGAGATGCATTTCATAATAGTTGTCATGTGACAAAGTCTCTTGGTGAGCTTATTCATCTGGATGTGTGGGGACCTTATAGAGTTGAATGTATAAGAGGTTTTAGGTTCTTTTTTACTATTGTTGATGATTACTCTAGAGCTACTTGGGTTTTTCTCCTTAAGTCCAAAGAAGAAGTTTTTCAAAATTACGTGGTATTTTTTAATATGTTAAAAAACCAGTTTCAAGCTTTTGTTAAAACTATAAGAACTGATAATGGTACTGAGTTTACAAATTCTCATTTTAAAACTTTTAGTGATAATCATGGTATTGTTCATCAAACTTATTGTGTTTACACTCCACAACAGAATAGAGTTGTGGAGAGGAAACACCGGCATATTCTCAATGTTGCTAGGTCTTTAATGTTTCAATCAGGAGTTCCATTAAAGTACTGGGGTGATGCTATTCTCACATCTGTATTTTTGATTAATAGAATTCCTTCTTCTGTTTTGAAAGGACTTTCTCCATATGAGTTAGTTTATAAAAAGTCACCTAACTTTGATAATCTTCGTGTGTTTGGTTGTTTGTGCTTTACTACTAATCTAAATAATTCTGATAAGTTTTCTCCTCGTTCTGAAAAATGTGTCTTTATGGGTTATTCTTTAGACAAGAAAGGATATAAAGTTTTGAGTCTTGATTCAAATTTTATGTTTGTTTCCAGGGATGTTAAGTTCTACGAATCTGTGTTGCCATTCAGAATTGAAAATCCTATTTTTAGTAGTCCTAATGATGTTTCTAGTAGGTTTGATCCATTTTCCTATGATGATCCTGTATCTTGAAACATCCCAAATTTCGAGGCCAAAATTTTCATTTTAAAATTAAGTATTTCACAACTCAGTTTACCAAAACAGTTCCCATGCCATGTCATTGTAAAAAGAAACACAACAAAGTGTCTGAAAATCATATCGTCAAGAGTAAAATAAATCAGAGTTCATTCCCAGAAAACTCTATGCGGAAACCATGTGTGTGTGATGCGCTGCTACACCGCCGTCTCCTTCCCCTTGGATGAAGAAGTACCTGAAACCAAAACTGAAACTGTAAGCACAAAGCTTAGTGAGTTCCCCCATCATACCACATACCATACAAACACATAGCATACAAACTATCGGGCAATTCTGGGGCGCCCGTCCTACCCATGTCAAGCCATTCTGGGGTGCTGACCTACCCATGTCAAGCCATTCTGGGGTGCTGACCTACCCATGTCAAGCCATTATAGGGTGCCGACCTACCCTCCGGTCTATCTCAACCGAACACGGGGACTATTTCACCCCTACTACTAACACATAATATCATATCATAATCATGTTGTCAGACATATCTGGGGAGTCCGACCTACCCATTGGCCCTAGCGACCGGATTGGAGACTAGTCCCCTACTACTGATATTATCTCACATAACGTAGCAACTAGCATACTCACATATCTAGCAATCTAGCATACTCGCATATCCAACAATAATAGACCAGAAAATTATCACAAAGATAATTATCCCAACTAACAATTACTAGTGGGACGGCCTTGGTGCCTAAGACCCACTTCTATTGGAAGGTAACTCACCTCGATGTCGTGTAGTGTCTGAACTGTCCTCGGCGTGAAGGTCGGCTCTCCTCGACTCCTCAATCCCTACACGACAACCTTCAAGTCATCAAACCGAACATACAACCCAACCAGGGTCAATACCAAAACCAGGAAAAGTCAACATTGGTCAAAGTCAACATCCAGTTGACCTGACTTGCCGAGTTGGTCTACTAACTCGTCGAGTCCATGCTCCACTAACCCGATCCAACGCCGACACCACTCGTCGAGCCTTGCGAGAACTTGTCGAGTTCTCCTTCATTCAAACCATCAGGACGGTCTTCATCCGACTCACCGAGTTGTATGAACAACTCGTCGAGTTCACCTTCATCCTATGAATATGTCCAGTCTGCGACTCGCCGAGTTGTATGAACAACTCGCCGAGTCCATCCTCAAGGGTTGGGAGATTGCCTTGGACTCGCCGAGTCTATTCATACACTCGTCGAGTCCCATGATTCCCAGGTCCCTTAACGAGTCTAAACGTTTACGGGACTTCCTTCCTGAACCACTGGTCCAACCACAGAAGGGATTTAGTGGTCATTACACACCGACTCGCCGAGTTCCAAGAACAAATCGTCGAGTCCCTTCTTGAACCTTACTATGCAGTCGATTTAAATGGGTCTTAACACATCAAAACCATAGATCTGGCCTCCTAATGTCCATTTTATACGAAAAGTTCCATACTTGGTGTACATGCATGGGGTTTTTGGCTCAAAAATCCATAAAAGGGGCTCTACAATGTGCATGGGGCTCTCATGGCCATAGAGTTGGCACCTTTATGCCATGAGACCCCTCCAATGACTCAGATGTGAAAGTAGAACCCCATGAATCATTTCCCCAATCCGAAAATGGCTTAGAAAGCCCTAAATGCACCCAAAATTTAAGCCCTAAAGATGAACAACCAAATGGAAGACCAAAACAGGGGCATTTACCTTGATTGAGCTGAAGATGGAATAAGATCTCTGGATCTACAAGCCCCAACTTGAATTCCCAAGCTTCTTCCTTCCTTTCAAGCTTCAAAAACCACCCAAAAGCACCAAAAATGGCCTTAGATCACTCAAAGCGGCTAGGGTTTCGATATGAGGTGTTCTTGGAGCATAAGGGACGGTGGAGGCTGCAATAAGACGTTTAAATAGGGTGCAAACCCTCAAATTTAGGGTTTCATCCAAACAGCACGTACTCGCCGAGTCAGCCTACCGACTCGTCGAGTAGGTCACTTAAAATGTCCGCGGATCCCGACTCTACTCGACGAGTTGGGCCTCTAACTCGTCGAGTCCTAGAGAAAAACATAAGAATACTTGAATTAACTGCGTACCGGTACCGGGAAATAGGTGTTACAAATCCCCCCCACTTATTCTAGACTTCGTCCTCGAAGTAGGCTGCTCGATCCAGAAAAAGCTCAGGGTAATGCTCCCTCATCTCGTGCTCCGGCTCCCAGGTCCATTCCGAGCCCTTTCGGTGCCGCCACTGCACCTTTACCAGCTCCACTCTCTTGTTCCTCAGATCCCTTGACTTCCTGTCAAGGATTGCCACTGGCCGCTCGATGTAGTTCAGGCTGTCATCAACCTGAATGTCCTTCAAAGGCACCACTGCCGAATCGTCTACCAGGCATTTCTGCAACTGGGAGACGTGAAATGTGCTATGAATCTGACTGAGTTCGGTTGGCAGATCCAGCCTATATGCCACCTTGCCCACCCGGGCTACAACCCTGAAGGGTCCAATATACCTGGGGCCTAGCTTGCCCCGCTTCCTGAATCGAATGACGCCCTTCCAAGGCGACACCTTCAGGAGCACCATATCCCCGACCTGGAACTCCAGGTCTGAACGACGCTTGTCGGCATAGCTTTTCTGCCGACTCTGTGCAGTCTGAAGCCTTCTCCTGACCTGCTGAATTCTTTCTGTCGTCTTCCCATGACCCACTGGCCAACCTCACCCCAACATATCAGGGTCCTGCACTTCCTCCCGTATAACATCTCAAAGGGAGGACGGTCGATACTCGCGTGGTAGCTGTTGTTGTAGGATAATTCAGCCAACGGGAGGTAAGTATCCCAGCTACCACCGAAATCTAGTACACACGCTCGCAACATATCTTCCAAAGTCTGGATAGTCCGCTCGCTCTGACCATCCGTCTGCGGGTGAAATGCAGTGCTAAAGTGCAGACGAGTACCCAACTCTTCGTGGAACTTCGTCCAGAACCTGGAAGTAAACCGCACATCCCTGTCGGAAATCACGGAGACTGGCAGTCCATGCCGAGCCACCACCTCCCGAATGTAAATGTCGGCCAGCTTCTCGGCCGATATACTCTCCTGGATCGGTATAAAATGGGCGCTCTTGGTCAACCGATCCACAATGACCCATATGGAATCTACTCCCAACGCGGTCCTGGGAAGTTTGGTGATGAAGTCCATGGTAATATCTTCCCATTTCCACATGGGAATATCCAACGGCTGCATCTTGTTGTGTGGCCTCTGGTGCTCGACCTTGACCTTCCTGCAGGTCAAGCACCGCTCCACATACCATGTTACGTCCCGCTTCATGCAGGGCCACCAATAGTCAAGACGAAGATCCTTATACATCTTCGTCGTCCCGGGATGAATAAAAAACCTTGATTTGTGCGCCTCCTTCATCAATATCTGACACACGCCTCCATGATAGGGGACCCACACCCTACGGTGAAGGGTCAACAACCCTCGGCTATCATAGTTGAAGGAGGAAACCTGACCCACAATACGCTCGCTCTTCCGGTGTTCCTCCTTCATTGCCTCTTGTTGGGCCTCTCGGATCTGTTCCAACAGTGGAGTCACTACTGTCATTCTCAGACAAATGTCCCTCATCGATGCTGCCTTGCGGCTAAGCGCATCAGCCACAACATTGGCCTTCCCCGGGTGGTAGAGGATCTCGCAATCGTAATCGTTTACCACATCAAGCCTCCGACACTCCCTATTATTCAGATATGGCTGGTCAATGAGATACATCAGGCTCTTGTGGTCCGTGTAAATGGTACAACGAACCCCATAGAGGTAATGACGCCAAATCTTGAGGGCGAAAACAACAGCCCCCAGCTCCAAATCATGCGTCGGGTAATTCGCCTCGTGAGGCTTCAGCTGCCTTGAAGCGTAAGCTATAACATGCCCTCTCCGCATCAATATCGTGCCCAAACGTGAGAAGGACACATCACAATGTACAACAAAATCCTCCATGCCCTCCGGCAGGGCTAAGATTGGCGCCTCGCACAATCTCTGTCTCAAGGTCTCAAACGCATCCTGCTGCTCAGGCCCCCAGCAAAAGACCACGACCTTCCTCGTGAGCCGGGTCAGGGGCACGGCTATCTTGGAGAAGTCCTGAATGAATCTCTGATAGTAGCCTGCCAATCCCAGAAAGCTCCGAATCTCAGATGGAGACCTCGGATCCTCCCATATCATCACGGCCTCCACCTTGGCCGGGTCAACCGAAATCCCGTTCTGATTGACAAGGTGCCCCAAAAACTGCACCTCGCACAACCAGAATTCGCACTTGGAGAACTTCGCATACAAGTTCTCCCTCCTCAAGGTATCCAGAACCTCCCGCAAGTGCTCCTCATGCTGCTCTCGAGTCTTGGAATATACCAAGATGTCGTCAATGAAAACTATCACAGACCGATCCAACATCGGTCTGCACACGCGGTTCATGAGATCCATGAACGCGGCAGGAGCATTGGTGAGCCCGAAAGGCATCACCACAAAATCATAGTGACCATAGCGCGTCCGAAACGCGGTCTTCTGCACATCCTCCTCTCTGACCCTCATCTGATGATATCTCGAATGCAGATCAATCTTGGAGAACCAAGATGCTCCTTGTAGCTGGTCAAAGAGGTCATCAATCCTCGGGAGTGGGTAACGGTTCTTCACCGTTACCTTATTCAGCTCCCAATAATCTATACACATCCGATGCGACCCATCCTTATTCCTCACAAACAGAATCAGGGCTCCCCAGGGTGAACTGCTCGGTCTAATGAATCCCTTGTCTAACAGCTCCTGCAGCTGTGTAGACAACTACTGCATCTCAGGAGGATCCAACCGATACGGTGCCTTGGCTATCGGAGCTGCACCAGGGACTAGGTCGATCCTAAACTCTACCTGCCTTTCCGGAGGTATCCCAGGTAACTCCTCAGGAAATACATCCGAAAGCTCTCGTACCACGGGCACATTGCCCACCGTCGCCTTACCCACTTCCCGGGTATCCATAACATAGGCGACAAATCCTGCGCAACCCTGCAGAAGGTAGCGCCTAGCTCTCGCTGCTGAACATAAAGCCGGTCCTCGTTGTGGCCTCTCGCCCTGAATCACCAGCTCTCCCCCACTTGGGGTCCTGATCCGTACCAACTGCTGCGCGCAGTCAATCACTGCCCCCATTGGGGCTTAGCCAATCCATACCAATAATAACCTTTTTCCCCCGCAAAGGTATGGGAACCAAGTCTACCAGGTAACGTTCCTCGAACAGCCTCAAAACACAATCTCGGTAGACCTCTGATGCTCTCCCTGACCGGTCGTCGGCAATCTCAACCTCTAAAGGGAAATCTAACATGCCCTAAGACTCAGGAAACTTCTTGCTAAGCACAAGAGAGACAAACGATTGGGTAGCACCTGAATCAAACAATACCTGAACTGAGATACCGTTCACATGGAACGATCCTAAACAGGGCACATACATAGCATATCAAAATCACAGCGACATAACATAAAAGCAAAAAAGAGAAATCGTACCCGTCACCACATCGGGTGCAACACGTGCCTCCTCGGCTGTCAGCTGAAATGCTCGGCTCCGCACCATTGGAGCTTCTACCTTGGCCTTCCGGTCATTCGCAACCCGCGCTGTCACTGGGGTCGGCGCCGCCGCTGCTGCTGTCGCTGCCGTCAATATAGGGCAGCTGGCCTTCTTATGGCCCCTCTGATTGCAATGGAAGCAAATTAGGTCTGACATCTGCACTGTGGGGGCGGGGGCAGTACAATCTCTTCCAAAGTGCCCAGTCTTGCCGCACTTGTAGCAGCCGGTCGATCCCGCTCTACAAGCTCCCTCATGCGGCCTGTCGCATTTCCTACAGCGGCTCTGGCCTGGTTGGCCCTTCGACCTGACATCGGATCCCTTGGGTTTCTTCCCCGAAACCCCTGTCACCTGCTCAGTCTCTGCTTTCCTCTTCCTGATGTGGTCCAAATCGAGCTCCCTCTCCCGTGCCCTGGCAATCATAGACTCCAGGGTCGGGCAGGATGAATAGCTGACATGCTCTCGAATATCAGCCCTCAACATATCTTGGTAGCGGGTCTTCCGCATCTCCTCATCTCCCGCATACTGGGGTACCAACAATGCTCTCTCCCGAAATTTGGCGGTGATCTCCACCACACTCTCCGTAGTCTGCCTCATATCCAAAAACTCTCTGGCCAGCTGCTGAAGCTCCACAGCCGGCGCAAACTCAGCCCTGAATCTGGTCACGAAATCTGACCACGTCATAGCCTCGACGGCTGGAGCTCCCAACGAGTCACCAACCGACTCCCACCAGTCTCTAGCTCTATCCCTCAAACATCCCATAGCAAAGCGGACCTTCGACCCTTCCCAGCAGAAGCTCGTCAACTGCGCAGACTCAATGTTTGCGATCCATCTCCTGGCAGCAATGGGGTCCTTCACGCCATGAAAATCCGGCGCACCACTCCCTCTGAAGTCCTTAAAGGACAGTGTGCGCGTACCCGCTTGGCCAGACGCCAATTCACTCCTGAATGATCGGAGGCGATCCTCCATCAACTCGATAATCCCCTCCTTGATCGCCCGAAAATAACCGGGGTCGACTCCAGGATACCTCTCGTGATCTCAGACGCGATGAACTCGCATAGCCCGTCGTCAACCTGCTCGGACCCTGCACCCGAGCCCGATCCTGACCCTGATCCAGAACCTCCTGCTCCATGTCGTGTGACCACCATACTGAAAATAAACATGCAATCGTCAGGATCATACATACTCTCGAGAGGTCTCACACACTCTCCAAGTTTCCTGGTTCCATATCGGCCCTCCCTGACTCTAGTACGGATCCTCTGCTTCCAGTAGTACGAGCCCATACTACCTTCCACATCTATCCATACTTTCCTTAAGGATTGCCTCAACTTCGCCAAGTCCCTCAACCAATATCCCTTTCCAACTAATCTCATCCTAGGCTCTCCTAGGGCACTCTTCGACCTACTCTCCGCCATCAGCTGCACTAGGAGTCCCTACCACCCTTCCCCAACTAGCTTGCAGATACTGTTACATATCCGCTCACTAGTTAGTTAAAGTTAGTCAGGACCCCTATAGCACAAAGCAAGCAGCATTCGTGCATTGAGTAACCACATCAAGCATAACCTAACCAGGCTATCCTACTGTTGACTAGACTGTCCTAGCATACAACTCATATAACATGCATTCAAGGCATCCTCCTATATCCTTAGCCCTACTCTAGCATGCAGTTCTCAGAATCATATATCAGGCATACAAGGCATCCTCCTAGATCCTTAGCCCTAGTCTAGCATGCAATTCATATATCACATGTCATAACATAACAAGTATGGGTATCTTGGGGAAAAATTACTTGAGCTCGGCCGGTCGCACGCATCACACACCTTGTTCTTTCTCAAATTCCTTAACTTGAATTTTAGAAAACCGTTTTCTATGTGAAAAATCTTTTAATCCCCCGGTTTGAGTCCAGACACCCCCGAGGGTGTGTCCGAATCCCTCAAACCAGGGCTCTGATACCAACTTGAAACATCCCAAATTTCGAGGCCAAAATTTTCATTTTAAAATTAAGTATTTCATAACTCAGTTTACCAAAACAGTTCCTATGCCATGTCATTGTAAAAATAAACATAACAAAGTGTCTGAAAATCATATCGTCAACAGTAAAATAAATCAGAGTTCATTCCCAGAAAACTCTATGCGGAAACCATGTGTGTGTGATGCGTTGCTACACCGTCGACTCCTTCCCCTTGGATGAAGAAGTACCTGAAACCAAAACTGAAACTGTAAGCATAAAGCTTAGTGAGTTCCCCCATCATACCACATACCATACAAACACATAGCATACAAACTATCGGGCAATTCTGGGGCGCCCGTCCTACCCATGTCAAGCCATTCTAGGGTGCTGACCTACCCATGTCAAGCCATTATGGGGTGTTGACCTACCCATTTCAAGCCATTCTGGGGTGCTGACCTACCCATGTCAAGCCATTCTGGGGTGCCGACCTACCCTCCAGTCTATCTCAACCGAACACGGGGACTATTTCACCCCTACTACTAACACATAATATCATATCATAATCATGTTTTCAGACATATATGGGGAGTCCGACCTACCCATTGGCCCTAGCGACCGGATCGGGGACTAGTCCCCTACTACTGATACTATCTCACATAACGTAGCAACTAGCATACTCACATATCTAGCAATCTAGCATACTCGCATATCCAACAATAATAGACCAGACAATTATCATAAACATAATTATCCCAACTAACAATTACTAGTGGGCCGACCTTGGTGCCTTAGACCCACTTCTACTGGAACGTAACTCACCTCGATGTCGTGTAGTGTATGAACTGTCCTTGGCGTGAAGGTCGGCTCTCCTCGACTCCTCAATCCCTACATGACAACCTTCAAGTCATCAAACCGAACATACAACCCAACCAGGGTCAATACCAAAACCAGGCAAAGTCAACATTGGTCAAAGTTAACATCTAGTTGACCTGACTCGCCGAGTTGGTCTACCAACTCGTCGAGTCCATGCTCCATTAACCCGATCCAACCCCGATACCACTCGTCGAGCCTTGCGAGAACTCGTCGAGTTCTCCTTAATTCAAACCATCAGGACCATCTTCGTCCGACTCGCCGAGTTGTATGAACAACTCGTCGAGTTCACCTTCATCCTATGAACATGTCCAGTCTACGACTCGCCGAGTTGTATGAACAACTCGCTGAGTCCATCCTCAAGGGTTGGGAGATTGCCTTGGACTCGCCAAGTCTGTTCATACACTCGTCGAGTCCCATGATTTCGAGTTCCCCTAACGAGTTACTTCCCGAACCACTGGTCCAACCACAGAAGGGATTTAGTGTCATTACACACCGACTCGCCGAGTTCCAAGAACAAATCGCCGAGTCCCTTCTTGACCCTTACTATGCAGTCGATTTACATGCATGAGGTTTTTGGCTCAAAAATCCATAAAAGGTGCTCTACAATGTGCATGGGGCTCTCATGGCCATAGAGTTGGCACCTTTATGCCATGAGACCTCTCCAATGACTCAGATCTAAAAGTAGAACCCCATGAATCATTTCCCAAATCCAAAAATGGCTTAGAAAGCCCTAAATGCACCCAAAATCTAAGCCCTAAAGATGAACAACCAAATGGAAGACCAAAACAGGGGGCATTTACCTTGATTGAGCTGAAGATGGAATAAGATCTCTAGATATACAAGGCCCAACTCGAATTCCCAAGCTTCTTCCTTCCTTTCAAGCTTCAAAAACCACCCAACAACACCAAAAATGGCCTTAGATAACTCAAAGTGGCTAGGGTTTCGATATGAGGTGTTCTGGGAGCATAAGGGACGGTGGAGGCTGCAATAAGACGTTTAAATAGGATGCAAACCCTCAAATTTAGGGTTTCATCCAAACAGCACCTACTCGCCGAGTCAGTCTACCGACTCATCGAGTAGGTCACTTAAAATTTCCACGGATCCCGACTCTACTCGACGAGTTGGGCCTCCAACTCGTCGAGTCCCAGAGAAAAACATAAGAATACTTGAATTAACTGCGTACCGGGAATCAGGTGTTACATATCTACTGAAAATTATGTTGATGATCGTGTGTCTAGTAGAACTCAGAGACTGGATCATCATTTAGATGGTGCTAGTTCTCCTTTAAGTCCTAGTAGAACAGATCCTACAAGAAAAGATTTAGATACTAGTTTGAGATTTGAAGAGTACAATGTGCCTTTATTTGATGGGTCTGGTCATAGTTCTGTTAGTTCTCCTGACTCATCTGTCAGGACTGAGGAAAATAATTCTTTTGTTCCTAGTTCTTCTGATACTCAGTCTATTGGACTTTCTCGTGCAAGAAGAGAAACTAGACTTCCATCTAAATTCAGTGATTGTATTGTAGAAGGAAAATATAAATATGGCATTGAAAAAACTCTTAATTATTCAAAGTTAACTTCTGAAAATAAATGTTTTGTTTCTAATCTTGATAAAACTGTTGAACCTCAATCCTTTGATGAGGCATCTCTTAATCCTGGATGGATTAAAGCTATGAATCAGGAAATGGAAGCTTTGTATAGAAATAATACCTGGATAATAACAGATTTACCTAAAAATAGGAAACCTATTGGTTGTCGCTGGATTTATAAAATAAAGTATAAAGCAAATGGAGAAATAGAAAGATATAAAGCTAGACTAGTGGCAAAAGGTTATAATCAAAAGGCAGGTATTGATTATGAGGAGACTTTTGCTCCTATTGCCAAAATTGTTACTATACGTGTTGTTCTTACTTTGGCTATAAATTCTAATTGGAATTTGTATCAGTTTGACATTAATAATGCCTTTCTGTATGGATCTCTAGAAGAGGATGTTTATATGTCATTACCTCCTGGTTATCATAGTAAAAATGACAACAGGGTTTGTAAACTGTTAAAGTATTTGTATGGCTTAAACCAGGCACCAAGAAAGTGGAATGAAAAACTAAGTAATTCTTTAATTAGTTTTGGTTTTAAACAGAGTTATAATGATTATTCTATGTTTGTTAAAGTTTCAGGGAAGTTGATTGTTATACTTCTAGTATATGTTGATGATATTATTGTTACAGGAAATTGTGAAAATGAAATAACAAAGGTAAAAGATTTTTTGAAGTCATAGTTTCTTATAAAAGATTTGGGGAAGTTGAAATATTTTTTAGGAATTGAAGTGGTTAATATTCAAAATGGAATTTGTTTGTGTCAAAGAAAGTACTGTTTGGAGCTTTTACATGATTTTGGTATGTTGGGCTGCAAGCCTGTTAAAACTCCTCTTGAGTCAAATGTTGTTTTTGATGATAGCAAAAATGTTTTAGTAGAAAATATTACTGATTTTCAAAAATTTGCTGGTAAAATTATTTATCTAACTATTACTAGACCTGATATTGCATATGATGTGCATGTGTTGAATCAGTATATTCATAAGCCTACTAAAGCTCATTTTCAGGTTGGAATGAGATTATTAAGGTATCTTAAACTCAGTCCAGGTAAAGGTGTTAGTATTTTAAAATCTCAGTCTAATGAATTGTTATTAAAAGGATTTTCTGATGAAAATTGGGCAAAAAGGTTGTTTTCTAGAAAATCTGTAACTGGTTATGTAGTATTTTTTGGTAATTCACCTGTTTCTTGGAAAAGTAAGAAACAAACTACAATATCACGTTCTTCTACAGAGTCTGAATACAGAGCTTTAAGCTCTTTGTCATGTGAATTGATCTGGATTCTGAAAATTCTTTATGATATTGGTTTTAAAGTTTCTATTCCTGTAAATATTTTTTGTGATAATGAGTCGGCTATCAAGTTAGCTATGAATCCAGTGTTTCATGATAAGAACAAACATTTTGAGATTGATGTTCATTTTATAAGGGAGAAAATTGTTAAAGGAGTTGTAAAATTGGTTAAAATTAGTTGTTCTAATCAAGTTGCAGATATATTCACTAAGTCTCTTGTGTCTTCACAACATGAGATTATTAGTGATAAACTTTGTATGGTTGATCCTTTTTCTACTATGCAATTGTTTTCAAAATGTTAGTTTGAGGGGGGCTGTTAAAATTTATAATGTTTATTTTCAAACTAACATTTTAATTTATATTGTTTAGTTTGTTTTATAAGAGGGTGTTTCAGGTAATATTGAAATGTTGAAGGAGTAAATATGTTCAGTTTTAAATATGTTCAGTTCGTTTTTTAGCTCGGGTTAATGCGCGGGTCTTCGGGTAGAAGGTGACCCGGATATTTAAAGATCTAAGCAGCTTGTGATGGTTTATTATTCATTCATTCAGATCACAAACGCTCTTGTTTTCTCTTGTTTTAGGGTTTACTTAGTATTCAGGGTTTTCTCTGTATTCTTGATATATAAGTTTGTTGTTCTTAATCATCTTTTAGATTAGGTTGAGTGAACTGTTATTGAGAGTAGTATAGGGCTTGTGTAGTGAGGTTGTGTTGTAAGTCTATGAAAACCGCCTGCCTGTTAGTCCTAAAATGATATAATAGATGGTGATGTTGGGTATCTTGAGTTTTTACAAGAACCCATCTCCATAGAAAACCCAGTAAAAAGATCAAAGTGACCAAGGCCATTATCACGGTGACAATGGTGGCACAACTATTCCCCATGGTGGCCATCTAAATTTTTATGGCAAAGTTTTCTTTTCCAGTGGTGATCAGTGATGGTAGTTTCCTCGACGTTCACATACATATGATATGGTGATATCATAATTCATATGGGTGATAAAAACCAAAATTTGGATAATGTGTTCAGATGTCTCTCTCTCATATTCATTCTGGGCATTTGGGTCCACTTGTTAATGTGTTATTCATTTTCACAAAGTTAATGGGCCAAATCAATTCTAATGGGCTGCAAAGCAGCACTTTTGCTATGGATTTGATTTGACCAATCTACGTATTTGGTCAAACTTCTTAAGTTTTTAGGCTTTGTTTAATCATGTGATTTATCATTTTCTGATTCATGTATAACTAGATGAAGGTCACCCGTGTCATTGGTGTGGGTTTGAATGGTCAATAGAAATGAAATTAGAATGCCTTAAAAAATACCTTGTCAACTTGAACTGAAATCCCAACATGACCCGTTTGAAACCATTACTATTGGCTAAACATTAAATAGATATATTACGAGTAAAAATGGATCATCTTTACAAATTACCCAATTTGTCATGGAGATACAGAGATACCCAACTTGTCATCTAATTAGTCATACACAACAGAAAATTTACAATCAATAATAGAGTAAATCCAAATTTTATTCGAAGGCAAATGTTGGCTTTCCAGAAAAGTCAACCATGAATTTCCAAATTAAACTTCCAACTTTTAATGAAGCTTTTATACCATTCACAACTCCTTAAGATGAAGATAATTATTTTTTGGAGTATTGAAATTTAGAAATGTATGTACAAACATCAGAAAATTTGAATTTCACCAATACAACAACATGGGCAGAATAGTGAAAAGTTCAATTCAAGAGATGAAGCTATCTCACAACATGTGAGCATCTGTGTGAATATGTATAAAAACAAAATTAAAGTAGTTTCTGTTTTGCTATTTAGAGAGAAAGATGTTTTAAGAAAGAGACAAATAAAGAGTCCTAGTTTTGGGATTCTAGAAAAGTGAGTGAATAGCAATATCATAAGACGTTGGTGTGAGGGTAACAGTACATCCTTCGAAACGGCAATGGCATCATATACTACTAATTAATTATTAATATCACTGAAATTTTATAAAAAAAACATGGAGCAAGTTGAAAATGGAATTAAAAGTTGTTGTTTTTGTTGACATAGATAGTAGCATGCCTGCGACCTGGGCGTTGACCTTGTTGACCTTGCTCGACCATTGCCTTAAAGAAATTTTGCATTGGAGCGCCACCTAGATGTATAACCTAACTGGTACGAATTTCTGTTGAAACCCAAATCTAGACAAGATTTTAGTATAATTCGTCTTTCGATGGTGATGTACTTTAATCTCTTTCTTATAGTGAAATAAATTCAATAAATGTCACACCCCCGAACCAGACGGCGGAAACGTTCGAGGGCTCGTGTGACTTAAATTGAAATATCATCACAATGCATATACATGAAACATAACACCATCATCACCAAAATTACATAGTACAACCATCATTGTTTACATCAAGTACATTGTTTTACATTACAACTTCACAGAACATAAATTGTTTAACGATTGACATTGCACAAAAGAAATTTCAGAAACACGCTTGATGATTCTTCATTCTAACGGTTACCTGAGAATACAGGTTATTTTCAAAACGGTCAACATATATAATGTTGGTGAGTTCATAAGCATGTTTGATATAAAAATAGTTTGTATTGTTTGTAAAACCCAGAAAATCCGATATTTTCTGTAACAAAAACTGTTTACGAAAAAGATGTGATGATCCCATAAGTGTATATGTATATGATTTCAAAACATGTAAAAGTGAATGTCTTTCATAATTGTTCCTTGTATTGTAGTTGTTGTATGTAGAAGTGAATAATGTCGTTCCCCGGAAAACCCGATGTTTTCCAAATTAAATAGTATGATAGTTTTGTATTATTGTATACATCACTTTGCATCGTCACAGTGTATGAATATGATTTCCCATGAGTACTTAGATGGTAATGGATCTCTATGTGAGTCGTTATAACCATGCATAATAGTGACTAATTAGCCTGTCTTGGCATTTTTTCCAAACGCCTGTTTTGATCAAGATTTTGTCACCCTAGACTGGCCGAGTCTAACTGTAGCGAACAGCTCAGGTGTGGGGGAGTCACCCCCGTATAGATCTATACACAAACTCTCAATCTGCTCCAGGAGACTCTGATTATAACTACAGGCTACGGCCGACACTTATTGGTGCCACCCGTTATTTCTCACTAAATCCCAATGAAATTGATTAACCTTGTTTTACAACCCGAATGATGTTTACGTGAATATGAAGTAAGCCTAACAGACATGAAAGAGGACAACAGTGGCCCACTAATCATGTATGTTATTATAGGCTGTCGAGTATGCTACGGACACGTTATAGCCCATTAAGCATATGTTAAATGTTTAGGGCCATATTAGCAATGCAAATGGGCCACTAAGGCCCAATAGCATGTTAAAGCTGATAAAGGCCCATTGGCATGTAATTGGGTCACCAAGGCCTAATAAACATGTTTTGAATATATTGGGCCCAACAATCGTATAATTGGGTCGCGAAGGCCCAATAAGCACGAGTAGGAAATATTGGGCCCAACCATTGAATAGTTTTTCTGTTTGTCGATATAAGTTGTAGTATGGAAATTTGGTTTACACTTAGTGTTTACTTTCGATGTTAAAATACTCAATGTTGGTTTATAACGATATTCTTAGTTTTTATAAAAATAACATTTTTAAACCTTCATGTTGTAAAAATTTATATCTTTGATCAAATTGTTTAGAAATTTACATATTTGGCCCAAAATGTTTATTTGACCATTTCAGTCCCTTTTTCATACAAAATTTACATTTTCAACCCTTAATGGTGCAAAATGACACTTTTAGTCCTTTTTGATGAAAAATGACATTTTAGTCCATTAGATTATTTAACTTGGCATTTTCGGCCCAAATAAAATAGTAATTTATAATTTCAGCCAAAAATACAACTTTTGACATTTTCAGCCCTTATTTGCTAAAAATTTACATTTTTGGCCCATTTGCCGTAAGTTTTACAATTTTGGCCCAAAATCTAAAAACTTTGCATTATTAGTCCAATTTAGCAAAAAGGGTCATTTTCAGCCCCTGAAATAGTTTAATTATGTTTTTGACTCATACCTTTATGAATTTATAATTTCAGTCCCTAAATTTTTTCATTTTCGCAAGTTTGGGCCCAAAAATCCGTGAGGCCCAAATATAAGCCCATGAAGCAAAATTTTATAACTTTGGCCCTTTGAAAAGTATTATTTTCATAAAAGTCAGCTTTTATATAAATAAATACTTTATAACCCTCATAAAACCAAAAATTATCAACTTCCAACCCAATCTTTGTTATTTTTGCAAAAATGACACTTGTAAAGATCTTTGGCTTTGTTTTTCACTTATTAAACTTAAGGACTCTTAGATATATGATGTATATTGTTTATTATGTTTTTGTTTATGAATCTTTCACATTTTAGCTATAGATCTCGAAATAAAATAAGTATTAACACATTATCACAACATAAACCAAAGAAATCACAAATAACATGCAAACACACATAGATCAACACATAACACTTGTATTCTCCCCCCCCCCCCCCCCCAAAAAAAAAAAAACAAGTAAAAACCAAAAACAAGGGGGTATGAACTCACCTTGAAGATTTGGATTCGGTTTTGAAGAAGATAAGAAGAAGATGGTGTGGTTTTCGGTTCTAACTAGCTCCTTGAGTAGATCTTGATCCTTAAGATGTTCCAAGTACCACATTTATGAAAAGAAGAGTGTAAGAGGAATAAAGATGTTTTAAAATGAAGTTATACACTTGAGTTTGTAAGATCATACCACAATGAGTGAGTTTTTGGTGGAGTAATTTTCTTGGAAACACCTTGAAGCTTCGAAATTTTTAGAGAAGGAAGGAGGAGTTTTTGAGGTGGTATTGAGAGAGTTTGGAAGTGGAATTGTGTGTGTGTATGTTGATATTCTCGGCCATAGTTAAAGAAGTAGGAAGACAGGGGATCAAAGGTGAATGCATGATGGTTAAGGATGACTTACCTTGTTACATGTGAGTTCTTTTTCCTAGATTACCACTAAGCAAAAGTGAGGTGTCGAGGTCTTATATTATATTAGTTAAACCCCTTTTTTTTTAAACATGGGCCGAGAATTTGGATTTAGGAAAGAAGGAGTTTATTAATTTGGGCCTTTTCTTGATTTTTGCTCGAAAATATGAAACCCATTAATTAGGTTTTCGGCCCATTGGGCTTTTAGGAGGGTTTACAGCCTAATTAGAATAAAAGAATGTGTTTTACGGCCCATTAAGGTTAATTAAATTATTTATAGCCCAATAAGGCTCATTAGGGTAAACCGCCTCATTTTAGGCCCATGATGGCCCAAAAGGTTATGTTTTTATAAATGTGTATCCAATTAGAGCCCAATTAAGAGTTCTAAGCCCAAAACAATCAATTTGAAAGCTTATTGGCCCATTAGGCCCAATAAGGAAATCCTAATCCAAAATGGACTTAGGCCAGGATTCTTAGGGCTTCCAAACCCTAAATTGACTTTTTGTAATGTTTTGCATGAAGTTTGGGCTTTACAATTGGATTTTTGATGGGATTTTGTTGTCATTGACTATCGTCATATGCATATCAAGTTAAGGTTAAAATTTGTTGCCATGATATTGTTTACAAAAGTATAGAATTTCCTAGCAAATTTGCTAGTTGTGACATCATCCCCCCGTTAGAGGGAATTTCGTCCCGAAATTCTTTTGGAACTAGGCTTGAGAATGCGAGAATAAGTGAGGGTATTTCTGTTTCATTTGGTCCTCGCATTCCCAAGTGAATTCCGGTCCACGCTTTGCTGTAACGCCCCATTTCTAGTATGTAATTTAAATATAATATTTTCCTTTCCTAAGAGGTACTCGACGAGTCAGTAGCCCGACTCGTCGAGTAGAGACGGGATTTGCACGCGTTCTTAGCGGGCGACTCGACGAGTCCATATTCCGGACTCGGCGAGTCCTCCAGTCTGGATGAAACCCTAAATCCCAGGGATTTGTACCCTATTTAAACGTCATTATAGCCTCCCATCCCAGCCTCCAACACCTCTAGAGCATTTCTCTGTAAACCCTAGTCCCCATTGTTGAGCTTGAGTGTTTTGTGTTAGCTTGGAAGTTGTAGAAGAGAAGGAAGGAAACAAGACCAATAGAAGAGAAAGGAGATCCAGAATCTAGCTTCCATTTGCTACATATTCTGGTAATAAAGTTATTACCTTGCTTATTCTTCCATTAAACCCTCTTTTATGCTTGTTTATGTCTCTTTTGGAGGTTTATATGATTCAAACTCGAGATTTGAGCTCTCCTTTGGATGGAGACCATAGATCTGAATGTTATTGAACTCTAGAAACTCAATATAACCACCTTTATGCAAATATAGCCTTGTTCCAAACCCTAAGTGCTTAGTGTTGGATGATTTTGGTGTTTTAGCCCCATTCTCGTGTGCATGCACGTAAAGTTGGAAACTTTACGTGCAAAACCAGCCCTAGAAGCCCAGATCTATGAATTAGATGCACTGAAATCGACTAGAATCGACTGTATAGTAATGACATGCAAGAGACTCGGCGAGTCCACGCCGTAACTCGGCGAGTCCAAGGCAATCTTCTTGCCTCAAGAACAGACTCGACGAGTTGTTCATACAACTCGGCGAGTCACAGTCAGGACGTGTTCTTATGATGAAGGAGAAATTGACGAGTTGTTCATACAACTCGGCGAGTCGGATGAAGTTAGACTCGATGTTAGTATCGAAGAAGAACTCATCGAGTCTTTGCCAAACTCGACGAGTAGAAGCGGGTAGAGGATTAGAAAGAATGATAGGGACTCGGCGAGTTGGCGGCCCAACTCGGCGAGTCCGGTTAACTGAAAGTTGACTTTGACCAGGAAGTTGACTTTGAACAGGGGTAAAATAGTCATTTTACCCTGAGATTAGTTATCAGTATTTGATTTAGTGTTTATGGGATTTGGAGCCGGGGAGTTCCGGAGCAGCAGTCAGGCAGTTTCAGATTTAGCATCTCAGCAACCACCGTTACGAGGTGAGTTTCCTTCCAGTAGGAACGGGTCTACGGCCACAATGCCGGCCCATTTAGATAGCAGTAGTTCCGGACATCAGTCCGATGCAGTAGTTCAGTGTGTTTGATGTCTTTGTGATTCAAGCCTATCTCTGTGTTATGTGTTCCGGACTTTGGTCTGATGTAGTATGCAATATACGTGTTTATGCTAGTAGTTATGATTATGCCATGCTATGTTCAGTTAGTTCCAGACTTCGGTCCGATGCAGTTTCCAGACTTCGGTCCGATGCAGATGGAAAGGCCCTGGTTAGTTCCGGACTTCGGTCCGATGTAGAGGGTAATGCCCTTGTTAGTTCCGGACTTCGGTCCGATGCAGTGGGCAAGGCCCTGGTTAGTTCCGAACTTCGGTCCGATGCAGTTTCTAGACTTCGGTCCGATGCAGTTTCTGGACTTCGGTCCGATGCAGTGGGCAAGGCCCAGTAGTTGCTTTATATGTTATTTTATGGTAGGTGGTAGTTTGGGGGAGCTCACTAAGGTTCGTGCTTACAGTTTCAGTTTTGGTTTCAGGTACTTCAGCTAGCAAAGGGAAGGGCTGGGGATGATGGCATGGCACACACCACAGTTTTAGCCTGGGAGTTAGACTCTGATATTTTGATATGATCTTGACACTAGTTTTGATTTGATAAATTTATTATGACATTTTGAGATACATGATTCATGGATTTATCTTTTAATATTTGATATTATGGTTTAGTAAAGTTTTCGAACAAAAATTTTTGGGTTGTAGTTTTGGGATGTTACAAGTTGGTATCAGAGCCTTGGCTTGAGGGATTCAGGCACACTCTCGGGTGTGACTGGACTCAAACTAAGGAAATTGTAAAAAGATTTTCAAAAAAAAAATGTTTTCGAAAGAATTTTTGAAAAAGAAAACTTAAAAAGAAAAGAGTTTTTGGAAAAGAGAAAAAGGGTGTGGTGCATGCGATCAGCCGAGCTCAAGTAAGTACTCCCAAATTACGCATAAAAGTTGATGTTATGATTATCAGTTTCAGTTTCAGTAGAACAACATACTAGAATAGGACTAAGGATCTAGGAGGATGCCTTATGTGTCTGCTATATGTGTTTCAGTTTTATGAGAATTACATGCTAGTATTGAGTAGACAATAGTAGGATAGCCTGTTAGGGTTATGCCTGATAGTATGAGTTTAGCATTGTATGCAAGTATAGTTTCTTGTTATGAGGATAGATTTGCTTGAGTAGTTTCCTTTGTCTGAATGCTGCTTGCTTTGTGCTTTGTGGGACTCGGAGTGATGGGAGTTAGCTATTAGGTGGATACATTAAATCACATGTAATCAGGGTTGAATAATCACAGAGTGCTAGATTTGACCCTATTGCGCAGTTCTTGTTTGAGTCCTAACCGTTGTAGGGATGAGTCCCTTACTCGAAGGATTATCTGAGCCTCGTTGCATGTGATTGTATCCATGTGGTGGCTAATTGGCATTACAATGAGGCCTTCAGCAGCTGAGGACTGGTTTTTGGGAGAGTCAGAGATTTCCCTAGGGCAAGCCTAGGATGAGAGTAGCAGAGATCAGTAGCAGTAGAAGTGACTTGGTGGAGTCAAGGCAGTTCTTGAGGAAAGTACGGATAGATGTGGAAGGTAGTATGGGCCCGTACTACTGAAAGCAGAGGATCCGTACTTAAATCGAGGAAGGACGAGATGAGACCAGGAAACTTGTAGTAGTAGCGATCCCTCGAGATATATCAGTGTCTCTGACGTTTGTCATGATGTGTTTTCATAATGGTGGTTTTACGCCCTAGGCCAGCAGTCGGCAGTTCAGGAGCCGGCGAGGGATCAGGATCAGGCTCGGGGGTCGAGCATCTAGATGAGCAGACCAGTGAGTTCCTCTCTTCAGAGGTTACTCGCACCATACTTGAGCAGACTCCTATGATCTTCGGTTCGATCAAGGAGGGTATTTTAGAGCTGATGGATGAGAGGTTGAGCACATTTTGTGCTGAGGTGGCGACCATGATGGGGTCACGCACACTCATCTTCAGGAAGTTCCGAGCTTGTGGAGCTCCATACTACCATGGGGCACGGGATCCCATAGCGAGTACCAGGTGGTTGGCGGATGTCGCCAATGCGTTCCGCACCAGCAGATGTCCCGAGGGGGACAAGGTCAGACTAGCATCCTGTCTTCTGAAGGACAGGGCACGAGATTGGTGGGAGGAGATTGGGCATGTTATCGGAGATGACGCAGCTCTTGATGCGATGACCTGGGCTGATTTTACCACTAGGTTTAGAGCCGAGTTTACACCGGTTATTGAGGTGCAGCAGTTAGCTAGAGAGTTTCAGGATCTTACCCAGACTACAGAGACAGTGGCAGAGATTACCGCCAAGTTCAGGGAGAGGGCTCTTCTCGTTCCTCAGTACGTAGCTGATGAGGAAATGAAGAAGGCCCGTTATCATGAGATGTTGTGGAGTGATATCCTCCAGTTTGTGAGCCGGTCCAGCTATAAAAAGCTGGATGACATGATTGTGAGGGCTCGTAAGAGAGAGATAGATTTGGAGATGGAGAAGAAGAGGTAGCCAGAGGCGGCATCTGGTACAGTGAGTTCGGGCAAAAAGCCCAAAGTATCGGATCACAGATCTAGAGGACAGCAGAGCCTCAGTCGGTGTGGCAAGTGTGGGAGATTGCACGATGGGGCGTGCAAGGCAGGGAGTCCCGGTTGCTACAAGTGCGGCGGGATTGGGCATATGAGCAGAGATTGTACAACTACTCCCACCACTACCGCATCATCTGATCTGATTTGCTTCTATTGCAATAAGAGGGGACATAAAAAGTCCCAGTGTCCGAGTTTGGCAGCAGCAGGGAAGGTGGTGGAACCTGCCCCTGCTACATTGAGGATTACAGATGGCCGTCAGGGCCGGGGTGAGGCGCCAGTGGAGAAGAGTAGAGCTTTCCAGATGACAGCAGAGGAGGGGCGAGCGACTCCTGATGTGGTGACGGGTATGTATTTTCCTCTTGTCACTTATTTGATATTGTTTGTTTCTCATAGTTATATGTTTCGTATAGGGTCATTCTTAGTGAACGGCATTTCAGCTACAGTATTGTTTGATTCGGGGGCCACCCGATCATTTGTTTCACTTGCGCTTAGCAAGAGGTTTAGTGGAGCTCCGGGGGAGCTGGATTGTCCACTCGAGGTTGAGATAGCTGATGACAGGACCGTCAGGGTCGCGAGAATGCATAGGGGGTGTTCGCTGCAATTATTTGATGAGCAGTTTTCAGTGGACTTGGTTCCTATTCCCCTGAGAGGGAATAAGGTTATAGTGGGTATGGATTCGCTGAGCCCCAATGGGGTAGTGATTGATTGTGAGCTACAGTTAGTGAGGGTTCGCACTCCTAGTGGGGGAGAGTTAGTGATTCAGGGCGAGAGGCCATAGCGCGGACCAGTTCTTTGTTCAGTAGCGAGAGCGAGGCGCTACGTTCAGCAGGGTTGTGCGGGGTACATCGCCTATGTTATAGATGCCCGGGAGAAGGGTAAGGTGACAGTTGATGATGTACCAGTAGTGCGAGAGTATCCGGACGTATTCCCAGAGGACTTACCTGGGATGCCTCCGGAAAGACAGGTTGAGTTTCGGATTGACCTGGTTCCGGGTGCGGCTTCGATAGCGAAAGCACCGTATCAGTTGGCTCCTCCAGAGATGTAGGAGTTGTCTACACAGCTGCAGGAGCTGCTAGACAAGGGTTTCATCAGGCCGAGTAGTTCACCATGGGGAGCCCCGATCCTGTTAATGAGGAAAAAGGATGGGTCGCACCGTATGTGCATAGATTACCGGGAGATGAACAAGGTAACGGTGAAGAACCGTTACCCACTCCCGAGGATAGACGATTTGTTTGACCAGCTTCAGGGAGCATCTTCGTTCTCCAAGATTGATCTACGGTCAGGATATCACCAGATGCGGGTCAGGAATGAGGATGTGCAGAAGACCGCTTTTAGGACCCGCTATGGTCATTATGAGTTTGTGGTGATGCCGTTCGGGCTCACCAACGCTCCAGTCGCGTTCATGGATCTCATGAACCGTGTATGCAGACCAATGCTGGATCGGTCTGTGATAGTATTCATTGATGACATCTTGGTTTATTCCAAGACTCAGGAGCAGCACGAGGAGCACCTGAGAGAGGTGCTAGAGACGCTGAGGAGGGAGAGACTTTTCGCGAAGTTCTCCAAGTGCGATTTCTGGTTGCGCGAGGTGCAGTTCCTTGGACACCTCATCAACCAGAAGGGTATACTAGTAGATCCGGCCAAGATAGAGGCCATGATGCAGTGGGAGGTCTCGAGGTCTCCAACTGAGATTCGGAGCTTCCTAGGACTGGCAGGGTACTACAGGAGATTCATCCAGGATTTCTCCAAGATAGCTGTTCCACTCACCCGATTGACCAAGAAGTCGGTGGTGTTTCGTTGGGGGCCTGAGCAGCAGGCGACATTTGAGACCCTCAGACAGAGATTGTAGTCTACTGTGACGCTTCGATCACATGTATAGGAGTGGTTTTGATGCAACGAGGCCATGTGATAGCTTACGCCTCTAGACAGTTGAAGCCTCACGAGGCTAACTATCCTACACACGACTTGGAGTTAGGGGCAGTAGTGTTTGCCCTCAAGATTTGGTGACATTACCTCTATGGGGTCCGTTGTACCATTTACACGGATCACAGGAGTTTGAGGTACCTCATGGATCAGCCGAATCTGAACATGAGGCAGCGCCGATGGTTAGACGTGGTAAAGGATTATGACTGTGAGATCCTTTATCATCCGGGAAAAGCCAACGTAGTGGTCGATGCCCTGAGCCGCAAGGCGGTAGCAGCCCCGATCAGGGATATATGTCTGAGAATGACAGTGATTACTCCATTGTTGGAGCAGATTAGAGAGGCACAGGTTGAGGGCCTGAAGGAGGAGAGGCAGAAGTGTGAGAGGATTATTGGTCGAGTAGCTTCCTTTGACTATGATAGTCAAGGATTGTTGACCCTTCACGGGAGAGTTTGGGTACCGTACTGGGGAGGAGTACGGCAGGTGCTGATGGATGAGGCCCACAAGTCTCGGTTCTCCATCCACCCAGGGGCGACGAAGATGTATAGAGATCTTCGACCCGATTATTGGTGGCCATGCATGAAGCGGGACGTAGCTTGGTATGTGGAGAAATGCCTGAACTGCAGGAAGGTCAAGGCGGAACACCAGAGACCCCACGACAAGATGCAGTCATTAGACATTCCCGTGTGGAAATGGGAGGATATCACTATGGATTTCATCACTAAGCTTCCCAGGACCGCACGTGGAGTTGATTCGATTTGGGTCATAGTGGATTGGCTGACCAAGAACGTGCATTTCATATCGATTCAGGAGAGTATATCAGTCGAGAAGCTAGCCGTTATTTATGTGCGCGAGGTAGTGGCACAACACGGAGTGCCTGTATCAGTAATATCAGATCGAGACGTCTGGTTCACTTCCAGGTTTTGGAAGCGGTTTCATGACGAGATGGGGACTCGTCTTCACTTCAGCACCGCTTTCCACCCTCAGACGGACGGGCAGAGCGAGAGAACGATTCAGACTCTCGAGGACATGCTTCGGGCATGTGTTCTAGATTTTGGTGGTAGTTGGGATACGTATCTTCCATTAGCGGCATTTTCGTATAACAACAGTTACCATGCCAGTATTGACCGCCCTCCTTTCGAGATGCTTTATGGGAGGAAGTGTAGGACCCCGATTTGTTGGGGCGAGGTCGGTCAGAGGGTCATCGGAAGCACTGAGGTGGTGCTCAAGACCACAGAGTTGATCCAGCAGGTCCGTATCAGACTGTAGACTGCGCAGAGTCAGCAGAAGAGTTACGCCGACAGGAGGCGTTCGGACTTGGAGTTTCAGGTGGGCAATATGGTCCTCCTGAAAGTGTCACCTTGGAAGGGTGTCATCAGGTTCCGGAAGAGGGGCAAGCTGGGCCCCATGTTCATTGGTCCCTTTAGGGTTTTGGCCCGGGTGGGTCGGGTTGCCTACCGTTTGGATCTTCCAGCAGAGCTTAGCCAGATCCACAACACTTTCCACGTCTCTCAGTTGTAGAAGTGTTTAGTGGATGAGTCAGCAGTGGTACCATTGGAGGATATTCAGGTTGATAGCAGCCTGAATTATATCGAGAGACCAGTTGCGATCTTAGATCGGAAAACGAAGACCTTGAGGAACAAGGTGGTCCAGTTAGTGAAGGTGCAGTGGCAGCACCGGAAGGGTTCAGAGTAGACGTGGGAGACTGAGGAGGAGATGAGGGAGCACTATCCGGATTTATTTTCAGGATCAGTAGCAGCAGACTTCGAGGACGAAGCCTAAGATAAGTGGGGGAGAATTGTAACGCCCTATTTCCGGTATGTAATTTAAATATAGTAGTTTCCTTTCCTAAGAGGTACTCGACGAGTCAGTAGCCCGACTCGTCGAGTAGAGACGGGATTTGCACGCGTTTTTAGCGGGGGACTCGACGAGTCCATATTCTGGACTCGACGAGTCCGCCAGTCTGGATGAAACCCTAAATCCCAGGGATTTGTACCCTATTTAAACGTCATTATAGCCTCCCATCCCATCCTCCAGCACCTCTAGAGCATTTCTCTGTAAACCCTAGTCCCCATTGTTGGGCTTGAGTGATTGTGCTAGCTTGGAAGTTGTAGAAGAGAAGGAAGGAAAGAAGACCAATAGAAGAGAAAGGAGATCCAGAATCTAGCTTCCATTTGCTACATATTCAGGTAATAAAGTTATTACCTTGCTTATTCTTCCATTAAACCCTCTTTTATGCTTGTTTATGTCTCTTTTGGAGCTTTATATGATTCAAACTCGAGATTTGAGCTCTCCTTTGGATGGAGACCATAGATCTAAATGTTATTGAACTCTAGAAACTCAATATAACTACCTTTATGCAAATATAGCCTTGTTCCAAACCCTAAGTGCTTAGTGTTGGATGATTTTGGTGTTTTAGACCCATTCTCGTGTGCATGCACGTAAAGTTGGAAACTTTACGTGCAAAACCAGCCCTAGAAGCCCAGATCTATGAATTGGATACACTGAAATCGACTAGAATTGACTGTATAGTAATGGCATGCAGGAGACTCGGCGAGTCCACGCCGTGACTCGGCGAGTCCAAGGCAATCTTCTTGCCTCAAGAACAGACTCGACGATTTGCTCATACAACTCGGCGAGTCACAGTCAGGACGTGTTCTTATGATGAAGGAGGACTCGACGAGTTGTTCATACAACTCGGCGAGTCGGATGAAGTTAGACTCGATGTTAGTATCGAAGAAGAACTCGTCGAGTCTTTGCCAAACTCGACGAGTAGAAGCAGGTAGAGGATTAGAAAGAATGATAGGGACTCGGCGAGTTGGCGACCCAACTCGGCGAGTCCGGTCAACTGAAAGTTGACTTTGACCAGGAAGTTATGGGATTTGTAGCCGGGGAGTTCCGGAGCAGCAGTCAGACAATTTTAGATTTAGCATCTCAGCAGCCAGCGTTACGAGGTGAGTTTCCTTCCAGTAGGAATGGGTCTACGGCCACAATGCCGGCCTGTTTAGATAGCAGTATGTCACACCCCAAAACTAGGAACGGCGGAAACGTTCTGGGGTGGAGGACGTCATGTACAGTATCACAACGATGAATAGTAGTAAACAAGCAACAACATCATCCATTGCATTAATAATATAATGTTAATACAAGTATGTCTTGCCAAATTTAATAGACACCAAAATATAATTCAAAATGAAAGATGAGTCGTGAACGAGCTCCATCTTCTCAAAACCTGGCTCCGGTACCTGTCTACTAGTGACCTGAGAATACAAGTTATTTTGAAAGCATAGATCAGCTTTAAAGCTGGTGAGATCATAAGTATATTAATGTCTGTATTTGTACGAAAGTATTTGTAAGATGTTTTGTAAGACGTTTTGAACTCTCCTAGAAAACCCTATGTTTCCTACTAAAAGTAGCCTTCTACCAAGGCATCTAGTGTTTGTGTGTGTGTCTCTTGTAAGAGCATGTATTTTCCCAAATCTAACTATCATTAACCAAAAATATAGTTTTTACATTACAGTGCATTGTGTGAATGTTCACAAAGTGAATGTAATGGGAAAATGAAATAGTACTGTAGTGTTGTATTAAGTAACTACTGCTGTACTAACTACCTTAAACCAATTATTATTTAAAGTACCTTGTGATCGGCCTGTACCCTGCTACCGACTCATAGAAAAACGACGATTTAAGACGTCGCAAGAAATGACGTTTGGCACCCGTAGACTTGCAAGTCCCACTGTAGTGAGCAACAATGTGTAGGATAGTCAATCCAGTATAGATCTATACACAAACTCATACGCTCCCCAATTAAGGAGATTCTAGATACAAAACGGCCATGGCAGGTGATGCCATGCTCCGTTACGTGGCTCACATAACTGAAGAAATGTATATGTAATGTATGTGCTAGTTGTATTGTATGTTCTCCCTCTGTCTAGCCTGTATTGTAATGTACTGTGTGTACTAGCTGTATTGTGTTCTCTCTCTATCTAGCATGTATTGTAATGTATTGTGTGTACTAGCTGTATTGTGTGTTCTCTCTCTATCTAGCATGTATTGACTCATGTATGAACTGACTCATTGTATGATTCATTGTTCTAGTAACAGTATTAGTAACTCCCTAAACTACACCTATAGTAGCTTACTAGTAGTATGATTTGAATGTATAAACATGTATGTATGCCTTTGCTACCTAAAGGCTTTGAAGTGAAAGAAGGAACTTTTATATCTATATACATATACATAATACATAACTAGCATTCAAACGACCTTTGGACAAATAACCGATACCCTAAGTCCACAACCAAACGAGGAACAGGAGGTAGGGTGAGTTATCAGTTCTAAGTCCTTTCAATCCTACTTATATAACTATATCTATAAAGATATACATTTAACAGAATATAAGTGTAAAAGATTTGAAGTAAAAGTATTTGACATGTAAAAGAGTTTAAGTAAAGTATTTGATATGTAAAAGAGTTTAAGTAAAGTATTTGATATGTAAAAGAGTTTGATAAAACCATCTGATATGTAAAAGAGCTTGTAAAACCGTTTGAAAAGTAGTTTGTTGAAAACACAGTTTGAAAAGTAAGAAATCCACTAGTTTGGTAGTCATTAATCACATGTGATTGATATAATGACTATAAGAATTTAACTTGTACCCCCCCCCCATAAAACATTTAAAAACATTTAAAAGGTTAATTAAGGGGTATGAACTCACCTGTAGTGAGTGGTTTGGACGAACGGATTGATATATGATGCTAAGTGTCAAGTGAAGACTTGAGCACACACAAGGATCCTAATTAACATATAATAACACATATATGTATCCAATTAGTCATTAAACAACTAATTAACCAAGTTTAAGACATCCTAAGACATGTAAAACACTTGATTTAAGTGCTATAAGTCCTAAGGATTGCATCTAAGAGTTGTACGACTTGGCTATTGAGTTTAGGGTTCAAGAGGACCCTCTATTGGAGTTTACGGTTTTGTGACCATAACTCATTGAGTTTACGGTCGTAAACCCATGAGTTTACGGCCGTAAACTCATGGCACTTCTACCCTTTTGTGTTTTGAAGCTTTTCAAGTCATAAGGAGATATCCTACTTCAAGTATAAGCCTTAGGAAGTGTTTGTGGCATCATTTCACTCCTAAATGGAGTTTACGACCCATGGACCACTTCTCCATGTGTTTACGGCCGTAAACCCCTATGGTTTATGGTCTTTTTGATGTTTTAAGTCCTAAGCACATCAAGGATGAGATCTAAACTAGTTTACAAGGCTTGGTAGGGACTAGGGCACACTTTGGCCCCTTTATTAGGGTTTACGGTCCAAGGTGTTCTTGGACCGTAAACACCTTTGATCCTTTGATTCTTGGGTGTTTTCTTGATGATTAGAAGTGTAACAAGTCTTATAATACACTAGTATAGAAGTACTTACTAGGTAGAAGCTTGAAAAGGTGCTAAAAGTCCAAGAACACTAGTGTGTGTTCTTGGTGAAACTTGAAGATCTACACTTTTGGAATGATTTCACGGATGGAATCATGTTAGATCACTAGATTAAGTAAGATATCAACTTTTTAGGGCTAGAAACACTTACAATGATGAAGATCAAGAAGAAAAGTCGATGATACTTGAGAGAGAATTGAGTTTTGGATCTTGAAATTGTGAAAAGTGTTAAAATATGACTAAGTGACATATTTATACCCTCATTTAGGGTTTACGGCCGTAAACTCCAAACTCTTGGAGTTTTGGGACATTATTGCTGCACAATAAACCCTAGGGCATCCTCTCTCCTGATATCTCCTGAAGTACTATTCTTAAAATACTCAAACCTATTCCAAAAAGCTTGAAAATTAGCAGAAACCGTTCTGACTCCTATTGAAGTGAATGGTTGTACATAATAGAAATTTCGGGTTGTCACATCATCCCCCCGTTAAAAGGAATTTCGTCCCGAAATTAAAATTTAAGCAAATAAGTAGTTACAAATAACTAAGTAAAAAGATGAGGATATTTCAGTTTCATCTGATCCTCTCGCTCCCAAGTGAATTTGGGTCCTCGCTTGGCGTTCCAACGAACCTCCACTATCGGGATACGGCTTTGTTTCGTTTGCTTGACCTCCCGATCCATGATCTCTACAGGTTCTTCCACAAAGTTGAGGCTCTCGTTGATCTCGATCTCGTCGAGTGGCATTACAAGAGTCTCGTCGGACAGACACTTTTTCAAGTTCGAGACGTGGAAAGTAGAATGTACGTTACTGAGCTCGCGAGGTAAGTTAAGTTTGTAAGCTACAGGGCCGATTCTTGCGAGAATCTTGAAAGGCCCTATGTACCTTGGATTTAGCTTTCCACACTTTCCAAAGCGTATCTAGCCCTTCCAGGGTGAGACCTTCAATAGAATTTTAACCGTTTCCTCCGTTTATCAGCGTAGCTTTTCTGTCGGTCTCTAGAGGCTTTCAATCATTCACGAATCTAAACGATCTTCTCTGTTGTTTCCCGAATGATCTCCGGACCACTGAGAGTGATTTCAGGAACTCGTCCTTTAGCTAACTGGGTATCACCCACCTCAGCCCAGCACAGAGGGGATCTGCACTTTCGGCCATAGAGGGCCTCGAATGGAGCAGCCTTTAAGCTCGTGTGATAACTGTTGTTGTAGGAAAAATTCGACAAGAGGTAGATGAGTATCCCATGCTTTCCCAAAGTCGATCACACAGGCTCGCAACATATCTTCCAAGGTTTGGATAGTCCTCTCACCTTGTCCATCGGTCGGTGGATGGTAGGTTGTACTCATGTCCAACCTAGTTCCTAGGGAACTTTGTAGCGACTGCCAGAACCTCGAAGTGAATCTACTATCTCTGTCCGAGATAATGGATATGGGAACACCGTGCAGTCGTACAATCTCCCAAATGTAAGTTCTTGTAAGCTTCTCCATCTTGTCTGTTTCCTTGATAGGCAGGAAGTGTGCGGACTTGGTCAATCTATCGACGATGATCCATATGGTATCAAGTCCACCCGTTGTCTTGGGCAACTTGGTTATGAAATCCATAGTGATCCGCTCCCACTCCCATTCCGGTATCTCTAGTTGTTGTAGTAGACCAGAGGGTTTCTGGTATTCGACCTTGACCTTGGCGCAAGTAAGGCATTTACTCACAAAGGTAGTAATCTTTGCTTTTATGATAGGCCACCAGTATAGCTTTTTAAGACCTAGATATATCTTATCTGATCCTGACACAGATGCTTACTATGCCCTTCCTTACTACGAGAGTAGATAAGTGTGTCACCTAAGAAGACGATGACTAACTGATCTAAGTAAGGACGACATACCCTATTCATTAATTCCATGAATACTTCGAGCGCATTAGTCAATCGGAATGGTACTACTACAAACCCGTTGTGTCCGTAACGAGTTCGGAAGGCTGTCTTCTGAACATCCTCCACTTGGACTCGCAACTGGCGATAGGGCGATTTGGCTACTGAGGTAGCCCTTTGAACTAAGTCGATTCTGAACTCGACTTGACGTTGCAGAGGTAATCCTGGGAGTCTTCTGTTCTATTTGAATCTATTGTCTCGATTGGTGGGAAAAGTATCTGATTGGATTCTAAGTTTATCCTCATGGCAGTACGATCACTCGTAGTCCTGGACAGTCTCCGTCCTAAAGTTCATATCAGAAGTCATATTTGGTTCATCAATCACGGCTTCGTGTATACGAGTCGTATATAATTAAGACTGAAAAGGTAGTCGAATAAATGATTCTTCCTTAAGCTCACATCCAAACAAGGAAAAGAAGTTAAGGCAGAATCATCAATTCTAAACCTTTAGAGCCTTGATTATATACCACCCTTGCGTATACCTTCTCCAGTGATAGATCAATTGTATGGGTCTTCGGGTTGAACTTGACGTACTGTACGAGTGGTACTCTGGGGAGTTTTGCTGAAGTGTCTTCGGGATGGATACGAGGCATAAGGTACTATATGTATGAGTACCTCGGAGTCCTGGAATGACGGCTTCGCCAGAAAGGCGATTTCGGAGGAAAGAATCTACGCATGAAGCTGGCATTGAGAGGATCGAATTTACTCAAGTTAAACGATAATGTCGGACTACTCGGAATAAAAGGCGTTAGACTGGATAATAACAGTGTTACAAAACATAACGGTGCAACTACTATAGAGTTTAAGTACTTTAGATTTTTCTATTTGACTACTGCTGCGAACAGGGTATACTACAAAAAGTGAGTACACGCAGCACGAGAGTCCCTTGACTGACGGGATCTCGCAAAAGACTAGACTCGAGTTGCACTAGTTTTTAACAGTTTATAAGCCTACTACTACGAAATGCCCTAGTATTTCAACGTGGGTCCGGAGTAGTCTCTCCTGCAGCTGTGATCCTTAGTATCTTCCCGTCTGCACCAGAGTTCTTCGTTATTGGACAATCCTTCTCGAGATGTCCTATCTCACCGCATAGGTGACATATCTGGCTAGCACTAGCATCGGTGGTGGAAGTGAAGTGTCGTGTCGGAGTTATGTGGACACGGTTGCTTTCGTTGCTCCTCCTTTTCGAACAATTCCTCTTAAGGTGTCCGATTTCACCGCAATCATAGCAAGTCTGAATGACTCCGATGTGAGGGACCTGAGTGATAGGTCGTGCCGGTGCTCTACAGCTACGAACATGGTGCCCTATTTGGTAGCAATTGCAGCATTGCATTTCATGGCAAGCCCCTTTATGATGAGAGCTACACTTATCACACTTCGGTAGCTTTCCCTCGTATGGTCTGATCAGTGCTGGGATGGCAGGGGTAGCCACTTGTTGTTGTTGTATGGCAAGTCTTTGGGATCGCTTGCGCTCCTTTTGGGCTTGACGCTTTGGTTTCCTTTTCTCTGTTTTAAGGCTTTGCAAGTCTGTGACTGTTATCATTTGTTGGTTTCCCGGATTGATACTACTATCAGAATCGTCAACCCCTTTGTCAGCCTTGCTTGCGTTGTTAGCGCTGCGGTTTGCAAGTACAGCTCCCACGGCAGTTGCCACGGCGGCTGATACTGCGGCTTGGAAAGTAGCGGCGTCGACATGAAGGATAGTGGTTTCGTTGCTCGACTGGTTATTCTTGGGTGACGACATGATTCTGCTATGGAAAAGAAAATGAGTTCATGAGTGATTATGGTTGAACTTAAGAGTATTTCGACCATTCATGTAAAGAGCAGGAGTAAGTTCTCGAGGGTTTGACCTACATCCCTATGATGCAGTCCCAGAAACGAGTAGAAGTGAGTTCATAGAATGGTTATAAGACGATTGCTAGCTAACCCTTGACAAGGATTGGGGGTGATCTCTAAGCTAAATTACCACAGCTCAATAACTTGACTAGAGTACGTTTCAGATAGAATTCTAATGATAGCAAAACGGAAGTATTGGAACAATGATTGGCCTAAAATTTGTCGACTTTCAATATCATTGATATTTAAGATGTAATACGCTTGGGAAAAATGACCTTGGAGTAGGTCTTACATCATATCCGAAGTAACAAAAGTTTTGACGGCATACTGGTCTAACTAAAAGGTACTTACAGTACAAAGTTAGTTACTTAGAAAGGTAGTACTTAGAGCATAACGAGGATGACTATTCTTTCAACCAGGGAAAGAAAGGTAGAATATCTCCTACTGGGGACGGTTATCTCTTGGGTGAACCCTTAGTTCAGCCAACTGACGCTCCATATCAAGTAGGTACCTTTCGTACACTCTTTGGCGTACTCGGAGCTCTATGACCTTAGCCCGAGTTTCAGCTAGCTCTTGTTGCAGGGTCTCATGGTCTACTCTAGATCTGTCACGAGCATCTTCCAGACGAATGGTGCGGAGGGTATGCATTCTCACATTGGTGACAACTTCCGTGACTTGATGGAGAGCTGTCCTGCCTTGAATCTCATTTCGGGCCACTCTGCGGACCAGGATTGGCAAGACTCTGTCTGTTGAGCCCCCTTCGCTCAGGTCATAAAAGCTTTGGTTTCCATTAAATGGCATGGGCTGATCTTGCCCTTGGCTCCATGTTTCCAAGCTTTCCACCCACGGAGGCGTCGGGCCTTGAAAAGCCGGACGAGGGTTAGGATTTGGGACAAGAGCCATCGGGGGTAGGTTCTCAACTTCAGGCTCGGAGTCAGAACATCTGCAAAGCCTTCAGCCTGGTGACCATCCATAGGGATTAGGTGATCATTTTCTGGCTCTGCTTCAAACCCTCCATCATTACCTTGGTTAGGGAAGTACAAGTTGTCGTGGGGATGGAATCCTGCCATGTTATCTACGCGAGAAAAAGGATATAAGAATCTAGCACATAAGTAGTTTATAGTAACAAAAAATTCCCCTATAGTATTTTAAGTTTATGTTCTATTGTTTTCATTGTGGTATTGTTAGTAAGATTTTTAGACATGTTGCAACCTCACAACCACACTTAGGCACATTCTAGTCACTCCTCGGATAATATAGTTGATCAGGCTATATCTTCCCAGTTTTGACTATATGTCTCTAAGTCTACTTGTGCTGCCCAACAATCGTAATTCTTTTGTTCTGTCCTAGTGACACTGATTTTAGTATGAATGCAGGCATGTATACTTATTTAAATATTTTATTATTTAAAAGTATAAACTCTTTATCAGAGTATTTTAATCCCTATTGTATTATAGTCTGTATATCTTTTATGGGTTGATATACTTAATCCACTATAAACAATGCTCAGATACCAATCTGTCACACCCCAAAACCAAGAACGGCGGAAACGTTCTGGGGCGGAGGACGTCATGTACAGTATCAAAACGACGAATAGTAGTAAAAAAGCAACAACATCATCCATTGCATTAATAATATAATGTTAATACGAGTATGTCTTGCCAAATTTAATAGACACCAAAATATAATTCAAAATGAAAGATGAGTCTTGAACGAGCTCCATCTTCTCAAAACCTGGCTCCGGTACCTGTCTACTAGTGACCTGAGAATACAAGTTATTTTGAAAGCGTAGATCAGCTTTAAAGCTGGTGAGATCATAAGTATATTAATGTTTGTATTTGTACGAAAGTATTTGTAAGATGTTTTGTAAGATGTTTTGTAAGATGTTTTGTAAGACGTTTTGGGTAGCAAAGGCATACATACATGTTTATACATTCAAATCATACTACTACTAAGCTACTATAGGTGTAGTTTAGGGAGTTACTAATACTGTTACTAGAACAATGAATCATACAATGAGTCAGTTCATACATGAGTCAATACATGCTAGATAGAGAGAGAACACACAATACAGCTAGTACACACTATAGATTACAATACATGTTAGATAGAGAGAGAACACAATACAGCTAGTACACACAGTACATTACAATACAGGCTAGACAGAGGGAGAACATACAATACAGCTAGCACATACATTACATATACATTTCTTCAGTTATGTGAGCCACGTAACGGAGCATGGCATCACCTGCCATGGCCGTTTTGTATCCAGAATCTCCTTAATTGGGGAGCGTATGAGTTTGTGTATAGATCTATACTGGATTGACTATCCTACACCTTGCTGCTCGCTACAGTGGGACTTGCAAGTCTACGGGTGCCAAACGTCATTTCTTGCGACGTCTTAAATCGTCGTTTTTCTATGAGTCGGTAGCAGGGTACAGGCCGATCACAAGGTACTTTAAATAATAATTGGTTTAAGGTAGTTAGTACAGCAGTAGTTACTTAATACAACACTACAGTAGTATTTCATTTTCCCATTACATTCACTTTGTGAACATTCACACAACGCACTGTAATGTAAAAACTATATTTTTGGTTAATGATAGTTAGATTTGGGAAAATACATGCTCTTACAAGAGACACACACACAGACACTAGATTCCATGGTAGAAGGCTACTTTTAGTAGGAAACATAGGGTTTTCTAGGAGAGTTCAAAACGTCTTACAAAACATCTTACAAAACATCTTACAAATACTTTCGTACAAATACAGACATTAATATACTTATGATCTCACCAGCTTTAAAGCTGATCTATGCTTTCAAAATAACTTGTATTCTCAGGTCACTAGTAGACAGGTACCGGAGCCAGGTTTTGAGAAGATGGAGCTCGTTCACGACTCATCTTTCATTTTGAATTATATTTTGGTGTCTATTAAATTTGGCAAGACATACTTGTATTAACATTATATTATTAATGCAAGGGATGATGTTGTTGCTTGTTTACTACTATTCATCGTTGTGATACTGTACATGACGTCCTCCACCCCAGAACGTTTCTGCCGTTCCTAGTTTTGGGGTGTGACATACTGCTATCTAAACAGGCCGGCATTGTGGCCGTAGACCCATTCCTACTGGAAGGAAACTCACCTCGTAACGCTGGCTGCTGAGATGCTAAATCTAAAATTGTCTGACTGCCGCTCCGGAACTCCCCGGCTACAAATCCCATAACTGGTCAAAGTCAACTTTTAGTTGACCGGACTCGCCGAGTTGGGCCGCCAACTCGCCGAGTCCCTATCATTCTTTCTAATCCTCTACCCGCTTCTACTCGTGGAGTTTGGCAAAGACTCGACGAGTTCTTCTTCGATACTAACATCAAGTCTAACTTCATCCAACTCGCCGAGTTGTATGAACAACTCGTCGAGTCCTCCTTCATCATAAGAACACGTCCTGACTGTGACTCGCCGAGTTGTATGAGCAAATCGTCGAGTCTGTTCTTGAGGCATGAAGATTGCCTTGGACTCGCCGAGTCACGGCGTGGACTCGCCGACTCTCCTGCATGCCATTACTATACAGTCAATTCTAGTCGATTTCAGTGTATCCAATTCATAGATCTGGGCTTCTAGGGCTGGTTTTGCACGTAAAGTTTCCAACCTTACGTGCATGCACACGAGAATGGGTCTAAAACACCAAAATCATCCAACACTAAGCACTTAGGGTTTGGAACAAGGCTATATTTGCATAAAGGTAGTTATATTGAGTTTCTAGAGTTCAATAACATTTAGACCGTAAACACCTTTGATATGGCATCATTTCACTCCTAAATGGAGTTTACGGCCCATGGACCACTTCTCCATGTGTTTACGGCCGTAAACCCCTATGGTTTATGGTCTTTTTGATGTTTTAAGTCCTAAACACATCAAGGATGAGATCTAAACTAGTTTACAAGGCTTGGTAGGGACTAGGGCACACTTTGGCCCCTTTATTAGGGTTTACGGTCCAAGGTGTTCTTGGACCGTAAACACCTTTGATCCTTTGATTCTTGGGTGTTTTCTTCATGATTAGAAGTGTAACAAGTCTTATAATACACTAGGATAGAAGTACTTACTAGGTAGAAGCTTGAAAAGGTGCTAAAAGTCCAAGAACACTAGTGTGTGTTCTTGGTGAAACTTGAAGATCTACACTTTTGGAATGATTTCACGAATGGAATCATGTTAGATCACTAGATTAAGTAAGATATCAACTTTTTAGGGCTAGAAACACTTACAATGATGAAGATCAAGAAGAAAAGTCGATGATACTTGAGAGAGAATTGAGTTTTGGATCTTGAAATTGTGAAAAGTGTTAAAATATGACTAAGTGACATATTTATACCCTCATTTAGGGTTTACGGCCGTAAACACCTTTGTTTAGCCCGTAAACTCCAAACTCTTGGAGTTTTGGGACATTATTGTTGCACAATAAACCCTAGGGCATCCTCTCTCTTGATATCTCCTGAAGTACTATTCTTAAAATACTCAAACTTATTCCAAAAAGCTTGAAAATTAGCAGAAACCGTTCTGACTCCTATTGAAGTGAATGGTTGTACAGAATACAAATTTTGGGTTGTCACACAGTAGTTCCGGACTTCGGTCCGATGCAGTATGCAGTATACGTGTTTATGCTAGTAGTTATGATTATGCCATGCTCTGTTCAGTTAGTTCCGGACTTCGGTCCGATGCAGTTTCTGGATTTCGGTCCGATGCAGAGGGCAAGGCCCTGGTTAGTTCCGAACTTCGGTCCGATGCAGTTTCCAGACTTCGATCCGATGCAGAGGGCAAGGCCCTGGTGAGTTCCGGACTTCGGTCTGATGCAGTTTCCGGACTTCGGTCTGATGCAGTGGGCAAGGCCCTGGTTAGTTCCGGACTTCGGTCCGATGCAGTGGGCAAGGCCCAGTAGTTTCTTTATATGTTATTGTATGGTATGTGGTAGTTTGGGGGAGATCACTAAGCTTCGTGCTTACAGTTTCAATTTTGGTTTCAGGTACTTCAGCTAGCAAAGGGAAGGGCTCGGGATGATGGCATGGCACACACCACAGTTTTAGCCTGGAAGTTAGACTCTGATATTTTGATATGATCTTGACACTAGTTTTGATTTGATAAATTTATTATGACATTTTGAGATACATGATTCATGGATTTATCTTTTTATATTTGATATTATGGTTTAGTCAAGTTTCCGAACAAAAATTTTTGGGTTGTATTTTTGGGATGTTACATTTGCGTTCCATCGAACCTTCACAATTGGAATAGGACTTTGCTTAGTACGCTTTACCTCCCTGTCTATGATCTCAACTGGTTCTTCAATGAACCGGATATTCTTGTTGATTTCGATTTCTTCCAAGGGAACAACAAGAGTTTCTTCGGATAAGCGCTTTTTCAAAATGGAAATATGGGACACGGGGTATATGTTGATGGGCTCCGCAGGTAGCTGCAGCCTATAAGCCACTGGACCGATTTGGGCAAGAATCTCGAATGGTCCAATGTATCATGGGTTTAGTTTCCCCTGTTTCCTGAAACGAATCATTCCTTTCCAGGGAGAGACTTTCAATAGCACTCGATCCCTGACCTGAAATTCTAAGGGCTTTCGTCGTGTGTCGGCATAGCTCTTCTGTCGGTCTCGCGATACTTGAAGTCGTGCTCTGATTTGGATTTTTTTTTTCTTTTCATTTCACAGATTACTTCTGGCCCTGCTAAAGTACCGTTTGGTGTCTGCCATTTTGCTAATTGAGTATCCCATGATTTGCCCAAGTCAATCACATATGCTCGGAGCATATCATCGAGTATTTGAATGGTTCGTTCGCTTTGGCCATCTGTCAGTGGATAGTAAGCAGGGCTCATGTCGGGTTGTTTCCTACTGCCTTTTGTAGTGATTTCCAGAACCGTAAGGTAAACCTACTACCTCGATCCGAGATAATAGATACTGAGATTCCACAGAGTCTTACTATCTCCTTTATGTAGATTCTAGTCAATCTTTCCTTCTTGTAAGTTTCCTTTATTGGCAGGAAATGAGCAGATTTGGTTAACCTATAGTCGATCACCCAGATAGTGTCCAATCCGACTCTTGTAATAATAAGCTTCGTCTTGTTGACTTCGAGAGTTTTATCCAATTCACGCAATGCTTCCTTCGCAATATTCTCCGGCTTCGATGCCTCCCAAGCCGGTCGTAAGTGTTGATAATGTTTGTTCTTGTTTCATGAGCAGACGAGTATGTTATCAATAAAAATAATAAAAGTTTGACTAGGGACGGTTGGGAAAACTCGGTTCGTGGGGTCCATGAATGCCGCGGGGGCATTCGTTCAACCGAAAGGCATCACAACGAATTCGAAATAGACGTATCGAGTTCGAAAAACAATTCTTGGAATGTCCTCTTCTCGGATTCGAAGCTAATGATAACCGGATCTTAGATTTATTTTGAAGAAGTAACTAGCTCCTTGAAGCTGGTCAAATAGGTCGTCAATCCGAGGGAGTGGGTAGCGATTTTTTATAGTGAGCTTATTCAGCTCTCTATAGTCGATGCACATTCTGAATGATCTGTCTTTCTTTTTAACGAAGAGAACTGGAGCTCCCCATGGCGAGAAGTTGGGTCTGATGAATCCTTTGTTCAAGAGTTCGCTCAGTTGGCTTGACAATTCCTGCATCTCCACAGGAGCCAACCTATAGGGTGATTTGGCGATTGGAGTAGCTCCTGGTACAAGGTCAATCCAAAATTCGACATGTCTATTGGGGGTATTCACGGAAGATCCTCGGGAAATACGTCTGGAAAGTCACACGTCCCTGGGATATCTTGAATGTTTATTTCTTCCTTCGACTTGTCCACGATGTGAGCAAGGAATGCGCAGTTCTTCTTATGCAGGTACTTCTGTTCCTTAACGCATGAGATAAGATGAAGGTTGACGCCGGGTTTATCTCCAAAGATAATTAGGGTTTTGTGGTTAGGAAGGTGAAGGCGAACGGCCTTCTCGTGGCACATAATATCAACATGATGGGGGCTCAACCAATCCATGCCGATCATCACATCAAAACTCCTAATATTTACTAGCATCAAATCTATTTAAAATGATCGGTTATTTGGTGTTAAGGTGCACCCTACATTAATATCTTTGGTTTATTCGGTTTTCCCCTTAGTCATTTCCACCGTGAAGGCTTCATTGAGCTTCTGGGGTTGTTGTTTTAGTAAGTGTTTGATGTTGTTTCTAACGAAGCTTCGCTCAGCTCCATTTTCGAATAAGGTACAAGAGAAAGGTTGTTAAGTGGGAACGTACCAGTAACAACCGTTGGGTCTTGAATTTTCTCGCCTTGACCCATAGCCAGAACCCTTCCCGCTCCTCCATTTCCTTGGTTATAAATGTTGGGGCAGTTCCAGTAGAAATGTCCGGTTCTCCCACACCTATAGCAGGTGTGGCTAACCCTAGCATTGCGTTTGATGTTGTTGTTGTTTGGTTGTTGGTTTTGTTGTGGTCGACATCTGCAGTACCGGGTGGTGTGTCCTTTCTTGTTACATCTATTACAATACGGCTTTAGATTGGCTCCCTGGTGATGGAGATTGCACTTGTTGCATTTCGGAAGGCTCCCAGCATATGGTCTTGCTGGTGTCGATGTAGCAGGTTTCATGGCCATAGGGACAGCTACAGCACGTCGTTTCTTTGATGATTCTTGGGTTGGCTGCCCCTTTCTCTTACCCCCAGACTTTCTCTTCCTGCTCTTAGGTTTGGGGTTTGGAGTGCCTGATGGGTTTTGAGCATTCTAACACTCCTATGGTGTACATGCAACCCTAGAAACCTTGGATCTATGTTTGACTAAGATACATGCAAATAATTATTTTTCCAAGGTTCTTATCCTAACTAGCATGGCATGGGATACTTGAATCAAATAAAACTAGTAGAATTACTTACCTTGTAGTAGTAGTTGATTGCTTGGAGTTTGAGAGCCTAGCACTAATAATGTGGATGCCTCAAATGGAAGTCACAAATCACCACAAACTTGGAAACTTGAGAGAATAGTCACAAACTTCTTGAAATCGGCCCTCTTGGTTTACACACATCAACTAGTGTTATTTCAAGAACCAAAGCCTCCTTTATATAGTGTGGTGGATTAGGGTTACATCCATGTAAACCCTAATACCCATGTCTTTTCATTTCCATGAGATCCATGGGTTAAAGCTCCATGGAGTATCCATGGACTTTCCATGCAAGCCTAGCCCATTCCAAATAAGCATTAGCCCACACTATATAAATACAAGAGCCCATATTTAATTAGTCATACTTTTGATCTCTAAATTAATTCTAAATTAATTATAGATCAACACTAATTAAATAATATGATTTTATATTAATATATTAGAACTTATAATATATTAATAAATCATAACTTATACTATTCTCAAAAGTTTATCCGTAAATTGTTCGGGTGAAGTACAACCCAAATGGACCATGCCGGGTCGGGTCAAGTACATACCAAATATAGTTATGGACTTAGACACTATATCCAACAGTCTCCCACTTGGATAAGTCTAATAACTATAGTTGCAAGTATGACTTCAGGAACCGATCAACAATTGTAGCTCTTTAAACTCTGTTGAACTATGAAGCGCCATTTTAGATAAGTGATCATACAATCCTCTGTTCTAGATATCAACCGGACAAATACATGGAACAAGGTCTTGCTTATTGTCCAGCATTTGTTTCCCGATTTCCGATTTGTTTGACATAGAACTTAACTGAACACATCAATTTAGTTCTGACCGGGCCCGGTACATAGGTCAAAACGAAATCATCGAGGGGCCCAGATATCGCTTCTAATCCTAGAAGGAACAGATAAACTTCGACTCATATGTTTGCTCTACTACTTGTTGAATTACACACAAAAGCACGGTTTATAACATCGAGTTACCAATGCGTTTTCGTGCAATCAATGCATAACCAACTCATAGCCAACAAATCATATCTCTAGGTTTGAAGACTTATATGATATTACCGTCTCACGATCACTCGAGATAAATTCCATGAAGTGATACAAGTGAGCGTGGGTTGAATCCAATACTCAGAACTTATGAGCACTCATGAGTGCTGTAGCCCCGCTTTGTCTAACATCTTAGACCTCTACAAGCCAACCCATGACAGTATTGATTCATATCTACTTCCAACATATGACCGACTGTGGAGAGTTTGAATAATATGATATAAACCATAACATAATTATTCTGGAAGTCAAAACATGCAAAAAGAAATAATAGTAAACGATTGACAAGAGATAGCAACACTTTACTCATAAATAACAGCTTTTATTTATCATCAAATGTTAATTACATTTTACAAATTTCAAGATTATCTAACTAATAAAACTAATATCATCCTTCAGCCCTATGCTCTGAGCATGCTGGAGATGCTTAGCCCGAGTCAGTCCCTTCGTGAGGGGATCTGTTGGGTTCTCATCCGATGATACCCTCTTTGCCACGAGGATTCCTTCTTCTATTCGATGTCTAATGAAGTGATATTTTCTGTCAATGTGTTTGGATCTCCCATGATCTCTTGGTTCCTTGGCTAAGGCAACCGCACTATTGTTGTCATAGAAAATCTCCATTGGCTCCTTTATAGCTGGTACAAATCCAAGGTCTCCGATGAAGTTCTTTAGCCATATAGCCTCCTTTGCTGCCTCGCTTGCTGCTATATAATCTGATTCACAACTGGAATCAGCCACTGTCTCCTGCTTGGTACTTTTCCAAGTAATTGCCCCTCCGTTTAGAGTAAAGACCCAGCCCGACTGAGAGCGGAAATTATCCCTGTCAGTCTGAAAGCTAGCATCACTATACCCTACAACTCTCAAGTCCTCACTGCCACCGAGGGTAAGGACCCAGTCCTTAGTCCTTCGTAGGTACTTGAGGATATTCTTTACCGCAGTCGAGTGTGCCTTGTCAGGGTTCCCCTAATACCTGCTAACCATGTTCAAAGCAAAGGCTACATCAGGTCGAGTACACGTCATAACATACATGATCGATCCTACAGCTGAAGCATAAGGTGCTTTGACTAAGTCCAATTAGTCTTTTACTCCTGTTTCTCAAAATCCTTATCCCTAGGATATAGGCAGCTTCTCCAAGGTCCTTCATAGCAAAACACTTCCCAAGCCAGGACTTTACTTCCTGCAGGGTTGGGATGTCATTTCCTATGAGTAGTATGTCATCCACATACAGTACCAAAAAGCTGACTATACTCCTACTAGCCTTGATATAGGCACAAGATTCATCTTTACTCCTTGAAAAGCCAAATTCTTTGATTTTCTCATCAAAGCAAAGATTCCATCTGCGAGGTGCCTGTTTTAATCCATAAATGGATTTCTCGAGCTTACACACTCTACTGGGGTACTCTGTACTGACAAAACCCTCTGGTTGAACCATGTAAACATCTTCAGCCAACTTTCCATTAAGGAAAGCGGTTTTGACATCCATTTGCCATATTTCATAATCATGAAATGCAGCAATGGCTAACAGAACCCTAATAGACTTAATCTTGGCCACTGGTGAAATGGTCTCATCATAATCAACTCCCGGAGTTTGAGAATAACCCTTTGCAACCAGTTGTGCCTTATAAGTGTGTACATTACCATCCATGTCGGTCTTCTTCTTGAAGATCCATTTGCACCCAACTATCTTACGATCAGGTACATTGTCAACCAAGTTCCAAACTTGATTGTCATACATGGACTGTATCTCGCTATCCATAGCCTCTTTCCATTTAGCAACCTCAGGGCTTGCCATGGCTTCCGTGTAGCTGTTAGGCTCATCCATATTTACCAGTGTGTTATCACTGATAAGTGTCTCACCTTCTACAGTAATATGAAAACCATAATAATGCTCAGGTGCATTCCTAACTCTGGTGGAACGCCTCAGAGGTATAGATTCTTCAGTCAGCTCAACAGGAGTTTCCTCCTCAGGTTGAGGGCTAGGGTTTGAGGTTCCTTCACCACTTAACTCTTGAATTTCCTCAAGGTCAATTTGCCTCCCACTGTCTCCTTTGCTCATGAATTCTCTCTCTCGAAAGAATCCTCTTCTTGTTACAAAGACCACATTATCACTAGGTCTGTAGAAAATGTAGCCAAAGGATTTCTGTGGATAGCCGATGAAAATACACCTTTCGCTTCAGGGTTCAAGCTTATCATGAGTCTCGCGTCTCACGAAAGCCTCGCAACCCCAAATCTTGATGTGGTCTAGATTGGGAACTTTTCCAGTCCACATCTCGTGAGGTGTTTTGGCAACCTTCTTTGTAGGGACTAGATTAAGGATATGGGCGGCAGTCTCTACGGCATACCCCCAAAATGAGATTGGTAGCGAAGCTCGACTCATCATGGAACGAACCATGTCCAACAAGGTCCGATTGTGCCTCTCAGCTACACCATTCAACTGTGGTGTCCTAGGAGGTGTCAATTGTGAGACAATCCCACATTCCTTAAGATAGTCAAGGAACTCAGTACTAAGATACTCACCACCACGATCGGATCGAAGCATCTTAATGTTCCTGCCCAACTGATTCTCCACTTCTTGCTTAAACTCTTTGAATTTCTCAAAGGTTTCTGACTTATGCTTGATTTGGTAGACATATCCATATCTACTAAAATCATCAGTAAAAGTCACATAGAACCGATTAGCATCTCTTGTGGCGGTTCTGAAGGGTCCACACACATCCGTGTGTATGAGGTCCAACAAACCTTCACCCCTAGCTCAAGTGACAGTAAAAGGTGACTTTGTCATTTCACCAAGCAAACAAGATTCACAACTATCATCTAACTTTAGGTCAAATGACTCCAAGACTCCATCCTTTTGGAGTTGGCCTATGCGTTTCTTGCTTACATGTCCAAGACGACAATGCCATAAGGATGCTTTATCTAAGCTAGTGGAAGAGTTAATACACAATACATTATTTCCTAGATTATCTACAACATATACAGTTTCATACACGCCATCACAAGGTAATGCTTTAAAATAAAGAACATTATTAAAGAAAGCATCAATACTACCAATATTATTATCAAAATAAAAGGTAAAACCTTGTTTATACAATGCATGAAAGGAAATAACATTTCTTGCCATTTCTGGCGAATAATAACATTTATTCAAATCTAATGTAAACCCACTATTTAGCACTAAGGAATAAACTCCTATCTTGGTGACAGGTGAAGCTTTCCTGTTTCCCATGATCAAGTTTATCTTTCCCTGCTCCACATTCTCACTTCTTTTTAGTCCCTGCAAATCACAACATATGTGAATACCACAACCTGTATCAAGGACCCAAGACTTAGAATGAGGTGAGTTATTAGACAATATAGTGTATATACCTGCATGGTTGGGTTTTACTTTCCCATCCTTCAAATCTTGCTGGTACTTTGGGCAATTTCGCTTCCAGTGCGATTTTTCATGACAATAGAAGCATTCAGCCTCATTAGGTTTAGCAGAAGGAGTGACAAAACCTTTCTTGCTTTTGCTTGAAGAGGAGCCTTCAAGGGTCTTACCCTTGGTACCCTTACAAGGGTTCTTTCTCTTCTTCCCTTTGCCATGCCCGATTGCCAAGACATTGGCCGCAGTTGGAGTAGGAGTTGGAGTAGTAACAACCAACTTACCCTTTAGACCACTTTCGGCGGTCTTCAAGAGTCCTTGAAGTTTGCTGAGGGTGACTTCTTCCTTGTTCATGTGATATGTCATGCGGAATTGATCATAACACGATGGCAAGGAGTGCAAAATGATGTCTATTGCTAACTCTTTAGGGAAGTTCACATTCAGCTTCAGTAAACGGTCCACATACCTTTGCATTTTCTGCATGTGGCCCGTGATGGGTTTGATGGGTTTTGCACATTCTAACACTCCTAAGTGTACATGCAACCCTAAATACCTTGGATCTATGTTTTCTCTATTATACATGCAATTATGAACTTTCCAAGGTATTACTCTATCTAGCATACAATACTTGATACTTGGGTAATCAAATGGATAGAATACATACCTTTGTTTGATGTAGCTTGTCTCCATGAAGCTTGAGTGCCTAGTGCCCCAAGTGTGACACCTCAAATGGTTCACACAACACCAAATGCACATGGAATGACTTGAGAGAAATGGAACACTCCTTCAAAATCGTCTAGCCCTCATATTCACACATTAGTGCACGATTTCTTGAGCCATGGGATTCTTTTATATGGTGGCTATTAGGGTTACACCATGTAACTCATAACTTTACCCGTTCCTTATGCTCCATGGATTTTAACTCCATGGAGTATCCATGGGTCACCCCATGGACTTAGTCCAACATAAGAAATCTTGGATCACAAGCCCACATATATAAGAATGAATGATTTACACAATCAACCCATATATTTAATTAGTCTTCTTTTGATCACTTAATTAATTCCAAATTAATTCTTGATCAATACTAATTAAATAACCTTATTAATATATTAGAACTTATAATATATAACCAACCTTAAGTGTTATTTCTCTCATTATAGTCTATCCAAATGCATGATGCCATGCAACCCAAATGGACCATGCCGGGTCGGGTCAAGTCTTACCAATTATAGTTATGGACTTAGACATTAATCCAACAGTCTCCCACTTGGATAAGTCTAAAACTATTATTGCGTATGACTTCAGGAACCGATCAGCAATCGTAGCGATACGCAATAATAGTTCTCAAAAGCTTCTGTCGAACTCTGACCTTGTCGATGAACTCTGACCTTTGTCAATGAGTTGTCCATTAGATAAGGGATCATATATTCCTCCATTCTAGATATCATATGGACTGAGACATGGATTATAATCATTCTCTCTGTCCATTTGTTGTTTCCCGATTTTCGATTTATGATGACTGACTGATTGAACAAATCAAATCAGTCCTGGCTTGGCCAAGCACTCACATGTGTCATCGCTAAATCATCGAGGGGCCCACGGATGTCGCTTTTATCCCGAAGGTAAAAGGAATGGATAAACTTCGACTCATATGGCTTGTTCTACTACTTGTTGAATCGTACACAAAGGCACGATTTATAACATCGAGTTACCAAATGCGTTTTCGTGCAATCAATGTATAACCAACTCATAGTAACAACTCATATCTCTAGGTTTGAAGAATATAAGATATTATCGTCTCATGATCACTTGTGATAAAATCCATGAAGTGATTCAAATGAGCGCACGTTGAATCTAATACTCAGAACTTATGAGCACTCATGAGTGTTGTAGCACCACTTTGTCCACCAACTTGGACCTCTGCAAACCAACCCATGACAGTCTTGATTCATATCTACTTCCAACATATGACCGACTGTGGATGGTTTGAATAACTTAATCATTCAGGAAGAGCGACTTAGTTATTCTGGAAGTCAAAACATGCAAAGTGAAACACAAGAATAAATGAATCAAATATGGTATCAAACCCTATGAATATAAATAAACTCTTTTATTTATCACCATACTGATTACTCATTATTCATTGTTTCGGTTTTATCAACTTTATACTTGAATTAAAAACACTAGTTGTCCCATGCTCCAAGCATGTACACTATGTTTTTCTTAAACAATAGCTTTGCCATACACCAAGTATGCACTCTATGTTTGTCTATGATCCTTACTTTGTGAAATAAACCAATTGAACATAATTTCAATGATTCTAATTTCACACTCCCAAATCCTTATCGAAAAATGTGGGAATTTCAAATTCCTATCATTTATCGAAATCTGTTTAGATTTTAAACTTATATGCACTGACCCTCCTGTAATGGATATGTACAAAGTCACAAAGACTTGTCAACAGTCATTATAAGGTATTCCAATGGAGATCAACTCCATGGAAACTAAGTCTCATATTCAAATTACATTGCTTTGGACATGCTTCTTGCATTAAGTTTTCTAATCTTACACAGATAACTTCCACCTATGGAGACAACTCCATATTCTCATTTTGACTATCACTTCTGAATAAGAGATGCCTCTTTTCAGAATATGTCAATATGGTCCTTCCAAAATTAGCACTATACTTCCAACTGTCCCTGAGCAACCAATCTTTGGTAAACCTTAGATTGTCCTCGACAATTGCTTAATCATTTTAGTCATATCCAATTCTAGACCTTTTCCCTTCTTAATGCCTCTGGGCATTTGGAAAAATTTAGAAATGACAAATATTATAGCACATGCAATCGATCCTGTACCCAAAGCAAATGGTACATGATTCATGATGTCTCACATAAAGACATGATTCTAGACCAGTCTTTTGCTACAATATTTTTATTTGCCATGTTTTCAAAATTTGACTATGAAGAGGGATGCCGTAATCATAATCGAATTTTGAGAACGCAATATATAGAATTTCCTTAAGTTGAACCAATCCAACATGAAATTCATATATATATTCTTGACTAAAGATGATTAAGGTCTCAATCTAAGCCTTTAGAACTGAAATGAAGTATATCCTCTCCCTTAATTATAGCAAAACAACTTTTTCAATCCTTGCAGCCTCACGAATTGAAACTTTTGTTTTCTATAATTAACATTGCTAACTTGCAACACTAACAATAATTATCATGCTCCCACTAACATGATGATTATTAGCATAACACTTATGCTCCCACTAGCTTTGACATGTACTCAGAAATCAGTTGGACTTCTAGAAATCAATACTTTATTGACTTTCTTACAAAAGTTCAGATTTCTGATATGAGATGCTTTGATAAAACTTTATCAAAATCATACACCTTTCCTTAGATAGCATGCATGTGTGTCTAAACAATTTCAGAACTATGAAAAGGGATGCCGTAATCATAGTCTCAATTGTTTAGACCTTTTGCCATCTGCTTCAAATCTACTTGGTGGAAGTGTTTCCTCACCATCATTTTCATGAATCGGAGAGAAACCTTATGACCCTTCGATTTTATGGTGTATGTGTTCTTATCCATGTGAATCGTCAAAACCATAGTCACAAGACAAGGATAATGACAAATCCAAACTCATATGGACTGAACTTATGCAATCTTAACTTCTTGCCACCTGGCAGTACAGGGCCTGCCATTGCTTCCAAGTTGTTATGCAACCAATTGAGAACTTTCAGAACTCCTATGCAAAGCCAACTTTAACTGGAATGGGCACAGAATATGTCAACACGATAGGTTATAAACCTCAAGTCGTGTGCTAGTGAAGAACCTCAGGTTTTATTCTTGATTAGTTCTTGAAATTCTTTTTAGGATCTTTAAGACTCCCACTGTCCTCTTGACATATAAGACTATCTTTCCAAATATTCGAGAGATAGTGCGGATTCTTTATCAAGACAAACACTTCACACAATTGGCCTTAGTTAGTCTTTGTTTAATCCAAAACATCACAACTTACCAACTTCAAATGTACAAGAGTAGGACACTTTTACTCTTACATTTGACAAGTGTTATAAACCTTTCTTTAAGATATGTCACTCAACTTACAGTCTTGGAGTATGACTCTAAGACTTGTTTTGAAACGAAGTATGACTCATCTTCTTGATTTAACCATTTCAACAATTCATGACTCCTCTTCTTAGTCATAAGAATGCACTAAGATGTCCTTAGAAGACCAATTGTGATGTGGTTTTTTAATCATTAAGATGATCACAAAACATGATACTAAAGTACTCTCCCATCTTTTCAGATTTGAGAAACTTTTATCTGTCTGCCTAATTTGATTCTTCCCATTCGTTCTGCCATACATTGAGACTTTTCCAATGTTTCAGAATTATACTTAAACTTGTAAGTATAACCATATTTACTAAAATTTAGTAAATCATGACGAATAGTCTTAACGAGCTTTGTGGTGGACTTGACCAGTGCACAAGAATGTGTACTCGATCCCTTTAGTCCTTAACTTGACTCACACATCCATGTGAACAAGTCTTAATTTTCCAATGCTTGAAAGTTCTCATTCATCATAATATTCAACTTGCATGATTCCAAGTTTCTATCCAACTGAAGCCTTGGGAATGAGAATCTTTCCTTATTTGGTAAATTATGACACTACCACAAACGAAAGAATCAAGTCCATTTTTTTTTCAAATATTGCTATCAATGGAATCATATAAACAACCATTTTTCACAAATGCCACTTGTAAGGATATTTAAAATAAATATAAAATTAAAAACTTTTATTTTACTTCAAAACTTTGCGGAAAAAACTTATCCTTATAGTGCAAATGCATACGGAAAAACTTGTTGTTATCTATTCCTAAGCAATATATCATAACTCCTAAGTAACAGCTTCAAAATTCTGATGGGATCGAAATCCATCTTCGTGATCAGAATCAGCATGTACTTCCTTTAAGTTTCTTCACTTTTCTTTGATTCTTAAAGCATCAACATGTGAACCAGTCACATCATGTAATGAGAATCTCATAATAGAAACTTTACAGAGTTAGATAATGGACTTTTACCTGAAGAAGAGTCAAACTTCTTGAATTGATCAACCTTATGATCTTTCAGGTAAATAGGCAGCTTCGCAATCAATGTCCCTTCCTTTGGAAAGAGAAACATATGGACTCTTTGGGAATGGTGTACTGCACTATCACAGACTTGCCTTTCTCTTTACCATTTGGTCAACCGAGTTGACTATGGCCAATCCCTTTCCATTGGGAAGCGAAAGATTTCCTGGATATCCAATGTTACCATTTTCAAAGTCCATAGAAGTTTGGGAAGTTGATCTTCTAATCAAATTTGCTTTACTGGTCCTCCAAATCATTGCTGATTCAGTAGCACCAAGCAAATAGATATGATCACTAAGGTTCATGTCATAGTCTGTTTCATAGTAGTCCCAAAGGAACTCACTATGTGACTTAGAAAGTGATTGAACATCCAACTTTCTCAAGACTTTGACACCCAACTCTCCCGTCTTGTCAATATGTGACTTCATCTCCAAGATGTGATCACACATAGACCTTGCCTGCCAATAGGGATTGAGTGACCTTTGAACTTGTGGGTTAGGGAGAATAATTGGAGGAGGTGGAGGAAGTAAAGTTCCAAGAGATTTGGGAAGATCATAGATGTCTGAACTAGACATCTTTTGGGAGATATTCAAGATAGTTTATCTAAAGTCCTTAATATAACACCCAATATGAAATATTAAGGCTAGGATCCAACAACCTATTTATAACTGGAAGAGGGATGCCGTAATCCGAGTTATAAAATAGTTGAAGGTAGGTAAATGACGATTTACCAATTTCCACCATGAAAAACGAAATAATGTAATTAGGTTTTTAATTGGATTTGAAACTCCTAGATATTTTGAGATTCATTGAACTTTTCAATGGCATGTTTCAATCTCGAGTGTGCCCTTCAGGTTTTGTGACTGGGATGCCGAGGATCACAAAACAAGGTGTGAAGTAACCATGCAAATATACTTGGTACCCTTAATATTTACCCCTCAATCGATGTGTCGGTTAACCACACGAGCTCCACCGATACTATGATAAATATTAAGTTACCCTTTGCCTACTTTGTTAAATCCAGGTTAGTGTGCCGGTTAACCACACACGCTCCACTAACGGTTTAAACAAAGTGCAAAGTGTAATTTCATGGATTAGCACCTTATTCACATTTTCCTAAGTAACTAAGATTGGGAATTTATAAAAAGTTTAGTTACTTAGTATTTATCATTAATACTTTTAATGAAGGGAGAATTATAGTCCTTGTCCTACCCGTTCGGCTAATGACCCTCCACCAGTCAAGGAAGCGGTGGGTGAGAGTGGACACCCATTAAACTGCCATTTTATAGGCAGTAACCTTATACCCCCCTTATAGACCGGCTTCGTGAATGAGGCCTACTAACGGTAAGACAGACTTGCTCTTATACATATATTTATTATTAACTTATAATACTATAAAGTATAAGGGTTGAATTTTAACTTTTAAAATTCTAAGGGCTAACTTGGAATTAAAGTATTCATGGGGAAAACTTTACAAATTCCAAAACTTGAGGGCAAGTTTTGAAAATATTCAAAACTAATTAATTCCATAACTTATGTGTTTAAAGTAGTTTTAATTAAAAAAAACTCTTCAAGTTCCATAACTTGAGGACAAGTTATGGAAGACTTTAAACTAATAAAAGAATGTAACTTTTCTTTATTTTTGTAACTTATGGAACTAATTAAGGTTACACATTTTATCATTTAATGAAGTGACTCTTGAACCTCCATAACTTAAGGACAAGTTATGGAGTCATAAAACCATTTAATGAGGACAAGACTCTTCATTTTTGTAACCATTGCCAACTTTTTATGAGTTTTATGAAACTTAAATGTGACTTTTCATATAACTTGAGGACAAGTTACAAAAACACATTTTAGAATCAACTCATAGATTAAAATGGATTGAAAACACATAATCAATTAACTTTTCTATTAATCTAATAAACTCATATGAACAAAGATAATTCACATCAAATTTTTTTCAAGTAATTAGCATAACTTTTAAACTAATACAATTCGATTTTTCAGCTAATTTTGCAAGTATAACAAGAAAACAAGCCTTGGCTCTGATACCACTGATGGGTTTTGCGCATTCTAACACTCCTAAGTGTACATGCAACCCTAAATACCTTGGATCTATGTTTTCTCTATTATACATGCAATTATGAACTTTCCAAGGTATTACCTTATCTAGCATACAATACTTGATACTTGGGTAATCAAATGGATAGAATACATACCTTTGTTTGATGTAGCTTGTCTCCATGAAGCTTGAGTGCCTAGTGCCCCAAGTGTGACACCGCAAATGGTTCACACAACACCAAATGCACATGGAATGACTTGAGAGAAATAGAACACTCCTTGAAATCTTCTAGCCCTCATATTCACACATTAGTGCACGATTTCTTGAACCATGTAACTCATAACTTTACCCATTCCTTATGCTCCATGGATTTTAACCTCCATGGAGTATCCATGGGTCACCTCATGGACTTAGTCCAACATAAGAAATCTTGGATCACAAGCCCACATATATAACAATGAATGATTTACACAATCAACCCATATATTTAATTAGTCTTGATCACTTAATTAATTCCAAATTAATTCTTGATCAATACTAATTAAATAACCTTATTAATATATTAGAACTTATAATATATTAACCAAACTTAAGTGTTATTTCTCTCATTATAGTCTATCCAAATGCATGATCTCATGCAACCCAAATGGACCATGCCGGGTCAGGTCAAGTCTTACCAATTATAGTTATGGACTTAGACATTAATCCAACAGGGTTTACCATCCTTCATTCGGGTTGTTATCATGGAGGAGATTATTTCATATCGCTCTTGACGAGCACTTTGATGGTAGCGGTCCATCAAGTCCTGGTGCATCTCAAAAGGATAATAGTCCTCATAGGACTTTTGGAGCTCTGCTGTCATGGTGGCCATCATGATGCATGCCACTTTTGTAGCATCTCTTTCATGTACCTCATATTCAGCAAGCTCTTCAGGAGTAGCAGTTGGCTCGGGTACCTTCAGCTCCTTGTCGAGAACATATTCTTTGTTCTCATACCGAGTGACCATCCTGATGTTTCTGATCCAATCTGTAAAGTTGGACCCATCAAAGATGACTCTCCCACAAAGATTCATGAGAGAGAAGGAGCTAGTAGGGTTTGAGCCAGAAGCATTGTTATTGGAAGACATTTGAAAAGAAGAGGGAATAGATTAGATTAGATATAGAGATAGTCCTTAACAAAACACCCAAATGTAATATTAAGGCTAGGACCCAACACAATATTTTATAACTTAGAAGAGGGATGTCGTAATCTAAACTATAAGATATTTGAAGGTAGGTGAATGACGATTCACCAATTTCCACCATGAAAAACGAAATATTTAATTAGGTTTTAATTGGTTTAGAAAATCCTAGATTCTTTGAGATTCATTGAACTTTCTTCAATGGCATGTTTCAATCTCGAGTGTGCCCTTCAAGTTTTGTGACTGGGATGCCGAGGATCACAAAACAAGGTGTGAAGTAACCATGCAAATTACTTGGTACCCTTAATGTATTACCCCTCAATCGATGTGCCGGTTAACCACACACGCTTCATCGATACTATGATAAACATTAAGTCACCCTTTACCTACCTTGTTAAGTTCAAGTTAGTGTGCCGGTTAACCACACACGCTCCACTAACGACTTAAACAAAGTGTAAAGTGTAATTTCATGGATTAGCACCTTATTCACATTTTCCTAAAATAACTAAGATTGGGAATTCAATAAAGTTTAGTTACTTTAGTATTATCATTATACTTTTAATGAGAATTTATAAGTCCTTGTCCTACCCGTTCGGCTAACGACCCTCCACCGATCAAGGAAGCGGTGGGTGAGAGTGGACACCCATTAAGTTGCCATTTTATAGGCAACAACCTTATACCCCCTTATTAGACCGGCTTCGTGAATGAGGCGTACTAGCGGTAAGACGACTTGATCTTATACATATATAAATATTATTAAACTTATAATATTATAAAGTATAAGGGTTGAATTTTAACTTTTAAAATTCTAGGGGTTGGAACTAAAGTTTTCAATATGACTTTACATGTTACAAAACTTGAGGGAAAGTTTTGTAAACTTTCAAAACTTTTCATTTCTAATAACTTATGAGTTAATGGTTATTAAAAATGAAGACTCTTCATTTTTTGTAACCTATGTGTTCTTTTAATGGTTATTTATAAATGTGACTTTTGGTTATCCATAACTTAAGAACTAGTTATGGACTCCATTAAAACACATAAAGATCAAGAATTAATCTAATCAATTATTAGCACATAATTTCTATGATATTCTAAACTCATATGTTTATGAGTGTTCATATCAAAAATTTCAAGAATCGTAAGTACATATACAAAACTTGAAATTTTGATACGAGCTTTTGAACAAAACTTCGATTTTTCAAGTTTTTTTTTTTTTTTTTTTTTGCATCAAGTATCAAATAAACAAACCAGGCTCTGATACCACTGATGGGTTTTGATCATTCTAACACTCCTATGGTGTACATGCAACCCTAGAAACCTTGGATCTATGTTTGACTAAGATACATGCAAATAATTATTTTTCCAAGGTTCTTATCCTAACTAGCATGGCATGGGATACTTGAATCAAATAAAACTTGTAGAATTACTTACCTTGTAGTAGTAGTTGATTGCTTGGAGTTTGAGAGCCTAGCACCAATAATGTGGATGCCTCAAATGGAAGTCACAAATCACCACAAACTTGGAAACTTGAGAGAATAGTCACAAACTTCTTGAAATCGGCCCTCTTGGTTTACACACATCAACTAGTGTTATTTCAAGAACCAAAGCCTCCTTTATATAGTGTGGTGGATTAGGGTTACATCCATGTAAACCCTAATACCCATGTCTTTTCATTTCCATGAGATCCATGGGTTAAAGCTCCATGGAGTATCCATGGACTTTCCATGCAAGCCTAGCCCATTCCAAATAAGCATTAGCCCACACTATATAAATACAAGAACCCATATTTAATTAGTCATACTTTTGATCTCTAAATTAATTCTAAATTAATTATAGATCAACACTAATTAAATAATATGATTTTATATTAATATATTAGAACTTATAATATATTAATAAATCATAACTTATACTATTCTCAAAAGATTATCCGTAAATTGTTCGGGTGAAGTGCAACCCAAATGGACCATGCCGGGTCGGGTCAAGTACATACCAAATATAGTTATGGACTTAGACACTATATCCAACAGTGCCTTGATAAGCTGTCATTCGTTGGTTATCGGGGTTGTTACTTCGGCTGGAGTGGTCGACACCATTTCCACCTTTGTTTGTGTTGTTAGCATTGAGTTGTGCCATAGCAGCGGTTACGGCAGCTGTTACCGCAGCTTGGAATGTAGCAAAATCCATCTGCATGATTGGTGTCTCACGGGCATGCTCGTTATCCTTGTGGAATGACATTTTCTGATGCATGATGATAAGTAAAATCATAAGCAACGACGGTCATTTCTGGTTGTACTCTATAATCCTCGTGTTCCGTCGTATGATTCACAATGTGCCCACTTACATCCTCATGATGTATTTATGATATCGGGTAATCGTAGAGTTGGCATGAATATTAAGTTTATCCACATAGTATATAGGTTGTTTTGGTTATGAAATGAATTCGTGTGATAACATAACATATTTCACTAATAATATCCGCTTTAATATATGAAAATTTCCCCGAAAGGGCATACATAAGGGTTCAAAGTTTGGCAGCATATCGACTCTATGAGTAGTGTGATCACTTAAACATAGAGTCAGCATTATATAACGTAGTGCGCATAAAAGAAACATAACAGTAGTAGAGGGGTCTACCGATCCGGAGTGCGCCGAGATGTGACGGGTGGTGGGGCTGATGATGTGGACGCGCCCTGAAGACGTGCCACCTGTCGTTCTGTGGCTCGTAGTCGATCCTCCCAAATTGCTTCACGTACGTGAAAGTTATGGATTACTTCCTGAGTTTCTCGTTCCGCTCTTGACATTGCGGCTCGCATCTGATTCAGTTGTTTGGTTGTGTCCTGGGCTAGGTCGCCAGTGTTCCGTAACCGCCTCACCATGACAGGAAGTGCCCAGTCGGCTGGCCCTCCGTCTCTCAGATCATAGAATTCCCTGGCCATCCCATATGGGGGCCGCTGCCCCTGCTGCTTGCTCCATCTCCAAATATCAACACCCCATGGAGGCATGGGGCCATTTGGGCCCATCCGATGAGCGGGCACCCTAATCGGGTAAGGTGGGTTGATGACTTCGGACTCCGCGTCCGAATCACCATCGTCGTCGTCACTGGGTTCTTCTACCTCCAAGTCTACCACTGGCGCGGCAGCTCCACCCTCGACTTCCATTTCAAGCTCTTCCGCAGGCTCCTCCTCGGGGTCTTCTTCGGGTTCTTCAGGTTCGAGCCATCCTGCATTCCCTTGTCTGGGGAAGTAGGGGTCCCCGGGAATATGGAATCCCGCCCTAGCGTCTGAAGGAAAGTGCATAAGTAATTTACACATAAACTATTCATTTAGTATTTTAATTTGTTTGGGTTGGATCTTATATGATTTCTCTTCTTGGGCATAAAATTTGAGTTTTGTTTCATCGATCATCTCAATCATACTCGGGCACCTGACAGTCACACTTTGGGTGAATGTAGTTGATCAGGCTACATTTACCCCCAATACGGCTTCATAACTGTCCGAGCACAATCGAAAATGTTCGAATCCTCCAAAGACTTTTAAATGTTGTTATATTGTTGTTTTTAAGTATGAAATTTTATTTTTGTTCAGAGTTATTTATTCCCATTATGTTTATAGTTGCATATCATGTATGGTTAGATATGATAGTTCACTATAAACCTGGCTCTAATACCAACCTGTCACACCCCCGAACCAGACGGCGGAAACGTCCGAGGGCTCGTGTGACTTAAATTGAAATATCATCACAATGCATATACAAGAAACATAACACCATCATCACCAACATTAGATAGTACAACCATCATTGTTTACATCAAGTACATTGTTTTACATTACAACTTCACAGAACATAAATTTTTTAACGATTGACATTGCACAAAAGAAATTTCAGAAACACGCTTGATGATTCTTTATTCTAACGATTATCTGAGAATACAAGTTATTTTGAAAACGGTCAACATATATAATGTTGGTGAGTTCATAAGCATGTTTGATATAAAAATAGTTTGTATTGTTTGTAAAACCCAGAAAATCCGATATTTTCTGTAACAAAAACTGTTTACGAAAAAGATGTGATGATCCCATAAGTGTATATGTATGTGATTTCAAAACATGTAAAAGTGAATGCCTTTCATAATTGTTCCTTGTATTGTAGTTGTTGTATGTAGAAGTGAATAATGTCGTTCCCCGGAAAACCCGATGTTTTCCAAATTAAATAGTATGATAGTTTTGTATTATTGTATACATCACTTTGCATCGTCACAGTGTATGAATATGATTTTCCATGAGTACTTAGATGGTAATGGATCTCTATGTGAGTCGTTATAACCATGCATAATAGTGACTAATTCGCCTGTCTTGGCATTTTTTCCAAACGCCGGTTTTGATCAAGATTTTTTCACCCTAGACTGGCCGAGTCTAACTGTAGCGAACATCTCAGGTGTGGGGGAGTCACCCCCGTATAGATCTATACACAAACTCTCGCTCTCCCTCCAGGAGACTCTCATTATAACTACAGGCTACGACCGTCACTTATTGGTGCCACCCGTTATTTCTCACTAAATCCCAATGAAATTGATTAACCTTGTTTTACAACCCGAATGATGTTTACGTGAATATGAAGTAAGCCTAACAGACATGAAAGAGGACAACGGTGGCCCACTAATCACGTATGTTATTATAGGCTGTCGAGTATGCTACGGACACGTTATAGCCCATTAAGCATATGTTAAATGTTTAGGGCCATATTAGCAATGCAAATGGGCCACTAAGGCCCAATAGCATGTTAAAGCTGATAAAGGCCCATTGGGCATGTAATTGGGTCACCAAGGCCCAATAAACATATTTTGATTATATTGGGCCCAACAATCGTATAATTGGGTCCCGAAGGCCCAATAAGCACGAGTAGGAAATATTGGGCCCATCCATTGAATCGTTTTTCTGTTTGTCGATATAAGTTGTAGTATGGAAATTTGGTTTACACTTAGTATTTACTTTCGATGTTAAAATACTCAATGTTGGTTTATAACGATATTCTTAGTTTTTATAAAAATACCATTTTTAAACCTTCATGTTGTAAAAATTTATATCTTTGATCAAATTGTTTAGAAATTTACATATTTGGCCCAAAATGTTTATTTGACCATTTCAGTCCCTTTTTCGTACAAAATTTACATTTTCAGGCCTTAATGGTGCAAAATGACACTTTTAGTCCTTTTTGATGAAAATGACATTTTAGTCCATTAGATTATTTAACTTGGCATTTTTGGCCCAAATAAAATCTTAAATTATAATTTCAGCCCAAAATACAATTTTTGACATTTTCAGCCCTTATTTGATAAAAATTTACATTTTTGGCCCATTTGCCGTAAGTTTTACAATTTTGGCCCAAAATCTAAAAACTTTGCATCATTAGTCCAATTTAGCAAAAAGGGTCCTTTTCTGCCCCCGAAATAGTTTAATTATGTTTTTGACTCATACCTTGATGAATTTATAATTTTAGTCCCCAAATTTCTTCATTTTCGCAAGTTTGGGCCCAAAAATCCGTGACGCCCAAATATAAGCCCATTAAGCAAAATTTTATATTTTTGGCCCTTTGAAAAGTATTATTTTCATAAAAATCAGCTTTTATATAAATAAATACTTTATAACCCTCATAAAACCAAAAATTAACAACTTTCAACCTAATCTTTGTTATTTTTGCAAAAATGACACTTGTAAAGATCTTTGGCTTTGTTTTTCACTTATTAAACTTAAGGACTCTTAGATATATGATGTATGTTGTTTATTATGTTTTTGTTTATGAATCTTTCACATTTTAGCTATAGATCTCGAAATAAAATAAGTATTAACACATTCTCACAACATAAACCAAAGAAATCACAAATAACATGAAAATACACATAGATCAACACATAACACTTGTATTCTCCCCCCCCCCCCCCAAAAAAAAAATAAGTAAAAACCGAAAACAAGGGGGTATGAACTCACCTTGAAGATTTGGATTCGGTTTTGAAGAAGATAAGAAGAAGATGGTGTGGTTTTCGGTTCTAACTAGCTCCTTGAGTAGATCTTGATCCTTAAGATGTTCTAAGTACCACATTTATGAAAACAAGAGTGTAAGAGGAATAAAGATGTTTTAAAATGAAGTTATACACTTGAGTTTGCAAGATCATACCACAATGAGTGATCTTTTGATGGAGTAATTTTCTTGAAAACACCTTGAAGCTTCGAAATTTTTAGAGAAGGAAGGAGGAGTTTTTGAGGTGGTATTGAGAGAGTTTGGAAGTGGAATTGTGTGTGTATGTTGATATTCTCGGCCATAGTTAAAGAAGTAGGAAGAGAGGGGATCAAAGGTTAATGCATGATGGTTAAGGAGGACTTACCTTGTTACATGTGAGTTCTTTTGCCTAGATTACCACTAAGCAAAAGTGAGGTGTCAAGGTCTTATATTATATTAATTAAACCCTTTTTTTTAAAACATGGGCCGAGAATTTGGATTTAGGAAAGAAGGAGTTTATTAATTTGGGCCTTTTCTTGATTTTTGCTCGAAAATATGAAGCCCATTAAATAGGTTTTCGGCCCATTGGGCTTTAGGAGGGTTTACGGCCCAATTAGAATAAAAGAATGAGTTTTATGGCCCATTAAGGTTAATTAAATTACTTATAGCCCAATAAGGCTCATTAGGGTAAACCGCCTCATTTTAGGCCCATGATGGCCCAAAAGGTTAGGTTTTTATAAATGTGTATCCAATTAGAGCCCAATTAAGAGTTCTAAGCCCAAAACAATCAAATTGAAAGCTTATTGGCCCATTAGGCCCAATAAGGAAATCATAATCCAAAATGGACTTAGGCCAGAATTCTTAGGGCTTCCAAACCCTAAATTGACTTTTTGTAATGTTTTGCATGAAGTTTGGGCTTTACAATTGGAGTTTTGATGGGAGTTTGTTGTCATTGAATAACGTCATATGCATATCAAGTTAAGGTTAAAATTTGTTGCCATGATATTGTTTACAAAAGTATAGAATTTCCTAGCAAATTTGCTAGTTGTGACAATAAATAACAACATATTTTCATTATTCGTTTATTATAGCATTATACATTTACTTTTTTTTATCTATTATGGTATTGTACTTTAATCTCTTTCTTATCAAGTCGGTGTAGTTTGATAAAGCAGCCAAATTATAGCATTATACCTTCATATTTTTTTATTTAGACATTGTACTTTAATAAAACTATGTAAATATGACATTGCTATGATTGGATTGATTTTTCAACAAAAAAAGACATAACTACCCTCATGCCACCATAATCGTATCCTTGCATTGCAAAGTCATGGAGCTCAGTAAAGGTGATAAGTAGTTCACTCTATCCCCAAATCCTTGAAAACATGTAAAAGCATAATGCTTAAAACCCTTTTTGCAACCATGAGAGTAAGTTTTTGTTTATTTTATTGTTTATAAATGTAAATAGATTAACAAAACGCTTACAATATATGTGTGTTTAACCATCCTTCATATTGATCTTCATGTACCTATGGAAGATCTCAGTCATAAAAAGCTGCATGCGGCTGAATTTCTGATAGAAACAACCTCGTCAATATTAGATAGTATTATTTCATGTTTCTCTGAAATGCATCTACACAAAACAAAATGATTTGTCCTTGTTTTTCCTTTGTTCCAACTTATAAAATGAACATATAAATGAATATACCAATAAGGATCAAGTACATTATTAATGAAAATGATTATTACTCGCAACTCAAGCTTATTTTTGAAGCAGGAACATCTTTAAGTGGAGGATTATTGAAGTCAAGTCCTGGGAGTTGCGAAACCAACACCCAAACACAAGTACAATCCCATAAAATGTTGTTTTGGCTGAATGAAAACAAATTAGTAACCAACATATTAGTAAAGTGAACCCCAAGTTATTTTACTATGCAATGCAACTTTCGTTGCTTCATATTACAACACTTTACTTTGAAAAGTGTACCCTATTAAACCAACATCATACATATGAAAATCAATTTTCATTAACTTTATAATTCGGTAAATGTTTAAAATTACAATGCTTCAATACAAAAATAATTAATTATACAATGTTGTGAGGGACCTCAATTAATTTATGATTTTAATGTGATGGACATAAATTTTACCTAGCTATCGACAATTCTTGAAAAGTTTTTCAGGACACATCTGTATTCAAGCCATCTGGCGTCAATCTGGAATGTATATAGTTTTACTTATTTCTTCACTATCTTGTAAATGATGTAAATTATGAAATTTTAGGAAGTTCGGACAAATTATAGACATTTATATAATTATCTTAATAACGATCCAAAATCATAAACATTTATATAATTATCTTAATAGTAATCCAGATACTCCTCCAAAATGACATATATCCGTACCATTCTTCAATTTGTGTCCTTCAAATTTTTTTCCCATAACAAACCATCCAAGTGCTCAAAATTTAATAAAAGAAAATTACAAAATAAGTTAAATATTTAATCTAAATTGAAATTTCATAAAATTTAATAAAAATTTTGTCACAATTATATACACATTATGTATGAATAAAAGTGAACGTAAATTTAAAACAAAAAAACAGTTGACAATACCGAAGGAAAAATAAAAGACTATCTTGATGTATAAATTAATTACACTTTAACGACAATATATACTTATCTATACACATGTATAAAAGATTGGAAACTTACCTAGACGGGTTCTCTAAACTGGCTCTATATATAACTGAGAAACCGACATCCAAAATTTCAGGTTTTTAAGCTTCATAGGCACTAAAATCTTGATGTATAAATTGGCACTTTAAAAACAATATCTACTTATTTATACACACGTATACAAGACTGGAAACTTAGCGACAGAGCTTCTATGAACTGGCTATATAAATAACTAAGAAACATGCATCCAAAATTTCAAAATTTTAACCTTCATAAGCACTAAAAAGTCTTTCCCTGAATAAGAACAAACTAAAATCCTTTGGAAGTGAAACTTGTATAATTACTTTTACCTCACAATCTCTATCAGGAATTATAAACTATGAACCATCCGATCCATTAAGCGAGAAGCCTACATCTATATGCATAAAAAAATTTATTTACACTCAATAACAAAAACTAAAATCGTTTTGTTAAAGATATCCCTAAAAATTTAAAAAATTGTGTAACCCATCTTCAAAGAAAATAATTAAAAGTTCTCAGGAAGGAAATTGGAAGAATCTGACCTTTGCCTGATGACGGGATTCTTTTTCAGCAACCGTAGAAGCCTAGTACTTCACCATGACAGTACTGCCTTTTTTCTCAGTAAATGTAAGGTCTGAAAGCTTTGGTTCGTCTTCATTTGGTTGGCGTCTGAAAATAAAAGAATGTATTTATGTAAAAGCGGGCGGAAGAAAGTGGCCTCTTTGGGGTCAGACACTAGAGGGGCCTCTGAATTAGACTTTCCTTTGGATCCACTAGATGATCTAGCTTGGGACTTTCCCTTCCAATTTTGTTTAGGAGGAGCTTTCCTCTTTTTGCCCTTTCCCTGCCCAATGACTAGAACTGGAGCAGCAGCTGGAGTGGAGGCAACACATTTTCCCTTCGTTCCTGCTTCAGCAGTACGTAGGAGATTCTGAAATTGAGCCAAAATGGTTTCCTTGTTGTTAAAGTGATAGGTCAAGATGATCTGATCATAACAACTAGGAAGAGAATGCAAGATAATGTCAATAGCAAGCTTATCGTTAACATTCACGTTGAGCTTCACCAGGCGACCCACATATCGCTGCATCCTCTGCAAGTGGGTGCTCACAGATTCTCCTTCTTTCACCTTGCTCGTTATGATAGACTTCACTACCTCATACTGCTCTTGATGGGCTCGCAAGTAGTAGTTTTCCACGAGGTCCTTGTTCATATCGTATGACCAATAGTCTTCATAAAACCTATGCAATTCAGGAGTCGTTGTTGCAACCATGATGCAAACAACCTTTGTCGCATCGTTGCAATGCTTTTTGTACTCTTCTAGTTCTTCAGAAGTAGCTTTGTCTTCGTTGATCTCGACGAGTTCCTTTTCAAGGACATACTCCATGTCCTGAAAGCGAAGAGCCATTTTCAAGGACATACTCCTCGTCTCTCTCTCTCTCTCTCTCTCTCTCTAACATCCCAAAATTCAAGACCAAAAATTTCATTTTTAATTTAATAATCATAAAACCATTTGTCTGAAAACATCATAGAAACAACTCATATCCAAAACCAATGTATCAATAATCAAATCATATCACGATAAAACACCCTCAGTGTTTAACTTTAAAGAATCTCATGTGCAGAAAATGTAGTGTGATGCGATGCAATCATGTCGGCTCCTTTCCCTTCGAAGAGGAAGTACCTGAAACCAAAACTGTAAACCGTAAGCACAAAGCTTAGTGAGTTCCCCCGTCATACCACATACCATACAATACACATACTGCCTAGCATATCTGAGTGCTAGCCTTGTTGGATTAATGTCTAAGTCCATAACTATATTTGGTATGTACTTGACCCGACCCGGCATGGTCCATTTGGGTTGCACTTCACCGGCACAATTTATATGGATAGTCTTTTGAGAATAGAATATTTATGATTTATATTAATATATTATAAGTTCTAATATATTAATATGGAATCATATTATTTAATTAGTATTGATCAAGAATTAATTTAGAATTAATTAAGTGATCAAAAAGAACTAATTAAATATGGACTCTTATATATATGGAACGAGCCAAGTTTATTTAGGTTGGGCTAAGCTTTCATGGATGGTCCATGGAGCTTTTAACCCATGGATCCTATGTAAATGAAAGGTCATGGGTATTAGGGTTTACATGGATGTAACCCTAATCCTCCATAATATATAAAGGGGTCCTTGGCTCACAAAATTGGCACAAGTGTGTGAAAATAAGAGTGGGCCGATTTTAGTGTGCATACATATTCTCTCAAGTTCTTCCAAGGTGTTTTGGTGATTTGTGATTCCATTTGAGGCTTCCACACTATTGGGGCTAAACTCTTAAAGCTTGAAGACATCAAGCTACATCAAAAGGTATGTCATCTAACTAGAACTTTGTAGTATAGGTGCTTCATAATATGTTAGTTAGGATGAAACCTTGGAATAGTTAATATTTGCATGTATAATAGAGAAAACATAGATCCAAGGTTTATAGGGTTGCATGTACACCATAGGAGTGTTAGAATGCTCAAAACCCAACAGTGGTATCAGAGCCATGGGTTGTTTTCTGTTATATTGATGCAAATGTTTTATTTTCAAGTTGAAAAAAAAGGAAAAAAAAATGTCGTTTGTCAAATTTTAAGATAATTACTTGTTTTGTGAAAAACGAATTATTTGTAAAATTTGAATCATTTGTTATATGAGTTGAATTAGGTCAAATTTAGTAAAAGATAAAATGATATGATTATTTTGTTAGTTTTAAAAGTTTGATCTAAATGTTTTAAGGAGTTACATATTTTGTCATAAAATTTTGGAGCTCAAAAGTTTTTTTTAAAGTTGTGATCTTAAGGGTTTTTGAAACTTCCATAAGTTATGGATATGAAAGTTTTTTTTAAAAAAAAAAATTTTGATTCAAAGTTTTTATGGAGTTACAAAATTTGGTGTTAATGTTTTAAAGAATTCCATAACTTGTTCTTAAGTTATGGAACATGGAAAGTTTCATCATAAAATACCATTAATTCCATAAGTTATGGAATCCAAAGGTTTTCAAGAATTACAAAACTTGCCCTCAAGTTTTGGAATTTGAGAAAAGTTTTTTATGAAAAAAAGAATTGAATTCTAAAACTCTTGGGTTCATAACTTAAACAATTAATGAAATGGTTTTAATTTTGAGTTTAATAATTGGAATTATGATGTTTTGTTGAATAGTTCAAATTAACTCTTATGGACTTTATTAATAGTTAATTAAAGCGTTTAATTAAAAGAGTATTATTAATCCATAAATATATGGTTTGTGTTTAATTAAATTAAAAGTCTAGTTTAATTAATAGATTAAACCACCAAGTATTTTAAATGTCTAAAATACACCCTTATACTATTATAATATTAAAAGTTTGATATATTATATGTATAAGAGCAAGTCGTCTTACCATTAGTAGGCCTCATTCACGAAGCCGGTCTATAAGGGGGGTATAAGGTTACTGCCTATAAAATGGCAGTTTAATGGGTGTCCACTCTCACTCACCGCTTCCTTGACCGGTGGAGGGTCGTTAGCCGAACAGATAGGACAAGGACTATAATTCTCCCTTCATTATAAGTATAATGATAAATACTAAGTAACTAAACACTTATAAATTCTCAATCTTAGTTACTTAGGAAAATGTGAATAAGGTGCTAATCCATGAAATTACACTTTGCACTTTGTTTAAGTTGTTAGTGGAGCGTGTGTGGTTAACCGGCACAGTAGCCTGGACTTAACAAGGTAGGCAAAGGGTAACTTAATGTTTATCATAGTATCGTTGGAGCGTGTGTGGTTAACCGACACATCGATTGAGGGGTAAATATTAAGGGTACCAAGTATATTTGCATGGTTACTTCACACCTTGTTTTGTGATCCTCGGCATCCCAGTCACAAAACCTGAAGGGCACACTCGAGATTGAAACATGTCATTGAAAAGTTCAATGAATCTCAAAAGAATCTAGGAGTTTCAAAACCAATTAAAACCTAATAATACATTTCGTTTATCTTGGTGGAAATTGGTGAATCGTCATTCACCTACCTTCAAATATTTTATAGCTTGGATTACGACATCCCTCTTCCAAGTTATAAAATAGTTTGTTGGGTCCTAGCCTTAATATATCATATTAGGTGTTATATTAAGGACTTAAATCAACTTTACGTGAATTTCTCCCATTGTTGATGTCTGGTTTAGACAACAATGATCTTCCCAAACCAAGCTTTCCTAATGAATATGACTTCCCGAGTTTGGATCATGGAAGTCATACTTCTCTTCCTCCACCTCCTCCAATTATTCTCCCTAACCCACAAGTTCAAGGTCACTCAAGCCCTAATGGCAAGCAAGGTCTATGTGTGATCACATCTTAGAGATGAAGTCACATATTGACAAGCCGGGAGAGTTGGGTTTCAAAGTCTTGAGAAAGTTGGATATTCAATCACTTTCTAAGTCACATAGTGAGTTCCTTTGGGACTACTATGATACAGACTATGACATGAACCTTAATGATCATATCTATTTGCTTGGTGCTGCTGAATCAGCAATGATTTGGAACGATAGTGAAGCAAATTTGATTAGAAGATCAACTTCCCAAAAACTTTATGGACAGTGACAATGGTGACACTGGAAATCCAGAAAAAGCATTCTCTTCCCAATGGAAAGGGATTGGCCATAGTCAACCTGGTTGACAAAATGGTAAAGAGAAAGGCTAAGTCTGAGATAGTTCCATTACCAAAGGGTCCATATGTTTATTTTGCCAAAGGAAGGGGCGTTGATTGCAAAGCTGCCAAATTTACCTAAGGATGTTAAAGTCAATAAGTTTGACTCTACATCAGGTAGAGCTCATTATCTAACTCTGTTAAGTTCTATTCTGAGATCCTCATTACATGATGTGACTGGGTCACATGTTGATGTTTTAAGAATCAAAGAATAGAGAGAAATCTTAAAGGAAATATATGCTGATTCTGATCACGAAGGTCGATTTCGATCGCATCAGAATTTTGAGCAGTTGCTTAAGAAGTTATGATATATTGCTAAGGAATAGATAACAACAATTTTCCATATGGATTGTAAGGATAAGTTTTTCCGCAAAGTTTTAAAATAAAAGAAAATTGTTTAATTTTGTTTATTTGAAGTATCCTTACAATGGCATTTGTGGAAAATTGTTGCTTATATGATTCCACTGACAGCAATATTGGAAAATGGATTTGATTCTTTCATTTGTGGTAGTGTCTAAATTTACCAAATCAGGAAAGTTCCTCATCACCCAAGTTTCAATTGGACCGAAACTTGGAATCATGCAAGTTGAATAGTATGATGAATGAGAACTTTCAAGCATTGGAAAATCAAGACTAATTACTTGTTCACATGGATGTGTGAGTCAAGTGAAGGACTAAAGGGATCGAGTACACATTCTTGTGCACTGGTCATGTCCACCACAAAGCTCGTTAAGACTATTTGATTTACTAAAGTTTACTAAATATGGTTATACTTACAAGTTTAAGTATAATTCTGAAACATTGGAAAAGTCTCAATGTATGGCAGAACGAATGGGAAAAATCAAATTAGGCAGAAAGATAAAAGTTTCTCAAATCTGAAAAGATGGGAGAGTACTTTAGTATCATGTTTGTGATCATCTTAATGATTTAGAAATCATATCACAATTAGTCCTCTAAAGGTCATCTTAGTGCATTCTCATGACTAATAAGAGGAGTCATGAATTGTTGAAATGGTTAGATCAGGAAGATGAGTCATACTTCGTTCCAAAACAATTCTTAGAGTCATACTCCAAGATTGTAACTTGAGTGACATATCTTAAAGAAAGGTTTAAAACACTTGTCAAATGTAAGAGTAAAAGTGTCCTACTCTTGTACATTTGAAATTGGTAAGTTGTGATGTTTTGGATAGAACAAAGACCAACTAAGGCCAATTGTGTGAAGTGTTTGTCTTGATAAAGAATCCGCACTATCTCTTGAATATTTGGCAAGATAGTCTTATATGTCAAGAGGATAGTGGGAGTCTTAAAGATCCTAAAAAGAATTTCAAGAACTGATCAAGAATAAAACCTGAGGTTCTTCACTAGCACACGACTTGAGGTTTATAACCTATCGTGTTGACATATTCTGTGCCCATTCCAGTTAAAGTTGGCTTTGCATAGGAGTTCTGAAAGTTCTCAATTGGTTGCATAACAACTTGGAAGCAATGGCAGGCCCTGTACTGCCAGGTGGCAAGAAGTTAAGATTGCATAAGTTCAGTCCATATGAGTTTGGATTTGTCATTATCCTTGACTTGTGACTATGGTTTTGACGATTCACATGGACAAGAACACATACACCATAAAATCTAAGGGTCATAAGGTTTCTCTCCGATTCATGAAAATGATGGTGAGGAAACACTTCCACCAAGTAGATTTGAAGCAGATGGCAAAAGGTCTAAACAATTGAGACTATGATTACGGCATCCCTTTTCATAGTTCTGAAATTGTTTAGACACACATGCATGCTATCTATGGAAAGGTGTATGATTTTGATAAAGTTTTATCAAAGCATCTCGTATCAGAAATCTGAACTTTGGTAAGAAAGTCAATAAAGTATTGATTTCTAGAAGTCCAGCTGATTTCTGAGTACATGTCAAAGATAGTGGGAGCATAAGTGTTATGCTAATAATCATCATGTTAGTGGGAGCATGATAATTAGTGTTAGTGTTGCAAGTTAGCAATGTTAATTATAGAAAACAAAAGTTTCAATTCGTGAGGCTGCAGGGATTGAAAAAGTTGTTTTGCTATAATTAAGGGAGAGGATATACTTCATTTCAGTTCTAAAGGCTTAGATTGAGACCTTAATCATATTTAGTCAAGAATATATATATATGAATTTCATGTTGGATTGGTTCAACTTAAGGAAATTCTATATATTGCGTTCTCAAAATTCGATTATGATTACGGCATCCCTCTTCATAGTCAAATTTTGAAAACATGGCAAATAAAAATATTGTAGCAAAAGACTGGTCTAGAATCATGTCTTTATGTGAGACATCATGAATCGTGTACCATTTGCTTTGGGTACATGATCGATTGCATGTGCTATAATATTTGTCATTTCTAAATTTTTCCAAGTGCCCCGAGGCATTAAGAAGGGAAAAGGTCTAGAATTGGATATGACTAAAATGATTAAGCAATTGTCGAGGACAATCTGAGGTTTTACCAAAGATTGGTTGCTCAGGGATAGTTGAAAGTATAGTGCTAATTTTGGAAGGACCATATTGACATATTCTGAAAAGAGGCATCTCTTATTCAGAAGTGATAGTCAAAATGAGAATATGGAGTTGTCTCCATAGGTGGAAGTTATTTGTGTAAGATTAGAAAACTTAATGCAAGAAGCATGTCCAAAGCAATGTACTTTGAATATGAGACTTAGTTTCCACGGAGTTTATCTCCATTGGAATACCTTATAACGACTGTTGACAAGTCTTTGTGACTTTGTACATATTCATTACAGGAGGGTCAGTGCATATAAGTTTAAAATCTAAACAGATTTCGATAAATGATAGGAATTTGAAATTCTCACATTTTTCGATAAGGATTTGGGAGTGTGAAATTAGAATCATTGAAATTATGTTTAATTGGTTTATTTCACAAAGTAAGGATCATAGACAAACATAGAGTGCATACTTGGTGTATGGCAAAGCTATTGTTTAAGAAAAACATAGTGTACATGCTTGGAGCATGGGACAACTAGTGTATTTAATTCAAGTATAAAGTTGATAAAACCGAAACAATGAATAATGAGTAATCAGTATGGTGATAAATAAAAGAGTTTATTTATATTCATAGGGTTTGATACCATATTTGATTCATTTATTCTTGTGTTTCAATTTGCATGTTTTGACTTCCAGAATAACTAAGTCGCTCTTCCTGAATGATTAAGTTATTCAAACCATCCACAGTCGGTCATATGTTGGAAGTAGATATGAATCAAGACTGTCATGGGTTGGTTTGTAGAGGTCCAAGTTGGTGGACAAAGTGGTGCTACAACACTCATGAGTGCTCATAAGTTCTGAGTATTGGATTCAACCCACGCTCATTTGAATCACTTCATGGATTTTATCACGAGTGATCATGAGACGATAATATCTTATATTCTTCAAACCTAGAGATATGAGTTGTTACTATGAGTTGGTTATACAATGATTGCACGCAAACGCATTTGGTAACTCGATGTTATAAAACATGCCTTTGTGTATGATTCAACAAGTAGTAGAACAAGCCATATGAGTCGAAGTTTATCCATTCCTTTTACCTTCGGGATAAAAGCGATATATGTGGGCCCCTCGATGATTTAGCGATGACACATGTGAGTGCTTGGCCTAGCCAGGACTGATTTGATTTGTTCAATCAGTCAGTCATCATAAATCGAAAATCGGGAAACAACAAATGGACAGAGAGAATGATTATAATCCATGTCTCAGTCCATATGATATCTCGAATGGAGGAATATATGATCCCTTATCTAATGGACAAGTCATTGACAAGGTCAGAGTTCAACAGCGGCTTTAAGAGCTACGATTGCCAGTTAGGTTTTGAAGTCATACTCAATAATAGTTTTAGACTTATCCAAGTGGGATACTGTTGGATTAATGTCTAAGTCCATAACTATATTTGGTATGTACTTGACCCGACCCGGCATGGTCCATTTGGGTTGCACTTCACCGGCACAATTTATATGGATAGTCTTTTGAGAATAGTATATTTATGATTTATATTAATATATTATAAGTTCTAATATATTAATATGGAATCATATTATTTAATTAGTATTGATCAAGAATTAATTTAGAATTAATTAAGTGATCAAAAAGAACTAATTAAATATGGACTCTTATATATATATGGAATGGGCCAAGTTCATTTAGGTTTGGCTAAGCTTTCATGGATGGTCCATGGAGCTTTTAACCCATGGATCCTATGTAAATGAAAGGTCATGGGTATTAGGGTTTACATGGATGTAACCCTAATCCTCCATAATATATAAAGGGGTCCTTGGCTCACAAAATTGGCACAAGTATGTGAAAATAAGAGTGGGCCGATTTTAGTGTGCATACATATTCTCTCAAGTTCTTCCAAGGTGTTTTGGTGATTTGTGATTCCATTTGAGGCTTCCACACTATTGGGGCTAAGCTCTTAAAGCTTGAAGACATCAAGCTACATCAAAAGGTATGTCATCTAACTAGAACTTTGTAGTATAGGTGCTTCATAATATGCTAGTTAGGATGAAACCTTGGAATAGTTAATATTTGCATGTATAATAGAGAAAACATAGATCCAAGGTTTATAGGGTTGCATGTACACCATAGGAGTGTTAGAATGCTTAAAACCCAACAAGCCTACCCCTTCGGTCTCTTTCAACCGGTAACTGCCTAGCATATCATGGTGCTAGCCTACCATTTCGGTCTCTTTCAACCGGTAACTGCCTAGCATATCAGGGTGCTGGCCTACCCCTTCGGTCCTTTCGACCGGTAACGGGGACTATATCACCCCCTACTACTACCATATATCATTCTAGTACATAAACACATAAGTCACATACTTCCTAGCATATAAGGGTGCTGGCCTACCCCTTCGGTCCTTGTGACCGATAATGGGGTCTGTCCTACCCCTCCTACCACTATCACATAATATCATAGAATACTAGCACATAAAGCATAACAGATAGTGGCATACCATACAATTATCACAAAGAAAATCATCTCTACTATAATCTCCTACTAGTGGGCCGACATTGGTGCCTTAGACCCACTTCCATTGGAAGTTAACTCACCTCGCAAAGCTGAATGTCGAATCTCACGGTAAGAAATCTCCAACGGCTGCTCCAACGACTCCCCGACTATAATTATCAAAATAAAACTTAGTCAATATCCATAACACTTCTTAGGGTAAAATGACCATTTTACCCCTTAGTCTAATTTGGACCATAACCTAGGCCCAATCCCTTCTAATCTTTCCAAGCCCACTAATGGCCCACTAAAGGGCCACTAATGGCCCAATTTTATAAATTAGGCCCAATTCCTCAAATGGGCCTTTCCCAAAGCCCAAATATGTCCTTGACCCAATAATTAACTCCTTATGGCCCATTAAGGCCCAATAGATGTTATGTCCACATATTTGGCCCAATCCGAGGCCCAAATAACGTGAAGCCCAAATCCTGAGCGTACGCTGAGCGTACTGCTCTGTACGCTACGCGTACAGCTTGCATGGCTTGTACGCTACGCGTACTGGCGTGTACGCCCAGCGTACTACCCTGTTAAGCCATATTCTTCAAAACTGCTTAATCCCTTAAGACATTAAGTCCAAATTACAGATCCGAGTCCATTAGCATGTCTTAACTCATAAAGTCGGTTACTCGGTGGCTTGCAACCCACCAAATGAACCCAAACTTGCATTATAGCATCTAACTTCCATGGAAATGACCAAAACTCATGCATGGTCACAAAAGGACCTTAAAGATCGAAACTTTACTGCTTATCAGACTCATATATCACTAAGGGTGGCAACCCTAGGACTAGAAACGAATTTGAATCATAAAGATCCATTCTTGCTACCAAAAAGGGTCCAAAACATCACTACTCTAGATCTAAGCATACTTGAAGAAAGTTGTGAACTTTATACCTCCAAAGAGTCCCAAATGATGATGCTATCTCGGATTTATGAGCTGAAGATACTCAAGTTCCTCTTCACTAGCTTCTCCTTTCTTCTTTCAAGCTTCTAAGCTCTAAAACAAGCTTCACAAGGCCAAACACACACAAGAATGAGAAAAGGGAGGCTATCTAGGGTTTATGAGGTTGAGGGGCTGGTAAGGAGGCTAGGGTTTGAGTCATTGTTGAATCATGAAAAGTGACCCTCTTGAACTTCAGCTACCGCAGCCCACAAGCTACCGCAGTCAAGCTTCCTCATCAGCAACCTCATCCGAAGTCATCTAGCCAACCGCAGTCATCTTACTTTACTTAGTTTATTTTACTGTAATACTCTCTATTGTCCGGTATGCCTTGCATGACTACTCTTAGAGAGTGAATCAAATGAAATTCTTTGAGTCTCTATAAATAGAGCTCATTCTCACTTATTAATAGCTAACATCTCTGAAGCTATCTTTTCTATCTCTCTATCTGATTACGCATCTCTTCTTACTCTCAAACCTTACTAGAATATAACTGATTACAATCTCTCTTCGGATCAAGTCTCTTGTGACTTAATCACTAAGTTTGATCTCTCTTATTAACTTGGCTTGAATGCATTCCTCGTTATGAATCAACTTATGTGTATTCTTGATATAAAAATTGTTGTCATTTCCATTTCTTTACTTTTCCGCAACTAACTCTCTAACTATCTAACACTAAATTATTAATATTATTGTTGAGCTTTTAGATCCTTCGAGATTAACTATTCCGCAATATACTTGTTCTAACGTTTGTTCAAGTGTGTCTCAAAGTTTTTCTCTCAACAATTGGTATCAGAGCCATAGTGGTTGCTTTTTGAAAAACGGAACTCTGATTTTCAAAGGGCCTTCTATAACACTGAAGCTCATTTCTTAAAAAAAAAACCTTTCAAAAACAAGGAAATATGGCACAATCGTTATCTCTGAATGTTTCCAACAGTGTTGGTGGTTCTAATCGAGCCCCAATATTAGTGGCAAATGAATATCATCACTGGTCTCAAAGAATGGAAAGATACTTAAGGAGACTTGGTAGAGATGTATGGCGATCCGTAGAAGAAGGACCACATGTCCCAGTTCTTACACCAGTCCAAACTGACGGCGCTACAACCAGACTAGGAGGAGGTCAACCAGTCATGAACCGTCCCACCAAGGATGATCTCGATAAAATGGAAAATGATGTTGTTGCTTTTTATGAAATCTCTTGTGGAGTTGCTCCTGACAACTTCGATATTATCATAAATTGCAAATCAGCAAAAGAGATCTGGGAAGTTCTCAAGAATTTGTACGAAGGCTCAGAACAAGCACAAGACAAGAAGCTTACGACCGCACTCAATAAGTTATCAAAGCTCACACTGGAGAAAGCTTAGAAGACTCCTTCAAAAGGTTCAACCTAATAGTCACCAAGTTATCCAATGTGGGCACCATCCGCAGTAACCATGAAACAAATCTTCAGTTTATTAATGGTTTGGGAAGACATTGGACTACGGCCAAGATGATAGTCCAAGGCGATAGAAAGATTCACTCTTTGTCTCTCTACAAGCTCTATGGAGAATTGCAAGAACAAGAATCCACCGTACTCAAAGACTGTGCTGACTTCCGAGGACCACTTGCTCTCATAGCACAAGCTCTACATAATCAATCTTACTCTCCCTCGTATGACACTCCACCGCAGTCATACAAAGCTGACTCAGAGTATGATGATGAAGAAGAATTTCAGAAGGCTATTGCCCTGGTTACCCAATAGTTCAACCGTCTACCACCTTCATCCTTCCGCAAGAATCAACAGTTCAATAAACCTCCATTCAACCGTAACTTCAACCCACAGAATAATCATTCTCGTTACCCCAAAAGTTCTCTTCCACCACCGCAATCTCAAAATACTCAACCAAAGGAGGCACCACAGTCTACTCAAACCACTGACTCTGGTACTCCCTCAGAAGACAAAACTGATGTTGTGATTTGTCACAAATGCAACAAAGAGAATCACTTTGCAAGAGATGGTAAGGCCAATGTAGTAAAAGACAGGGCATTCTGCCTTAGAATGGCTCAAGAGTTGGAAGATAAGGAAAAGGCAAGGGCATACGTAGCCCATGTTAAAAGAGACCATCAAGTTTGGTCATCCGGAGATGGAGATGAAGATGAAGCCATCAGCAGTGTCAAAGGAAAAGGGAAAATCTGCATGCTGGCAACTGTGGATGACGATGGGTTCTCAAAGCTGGGAAAGAACTACTGCTACATGGCAAAGGATGGAACTCTAAGCATCGTCGAACAGGTAAAACTCATGATCCAAACTCTAAACTATAGCATGCATGACTGTCAACCCTTCATAGATGATCTTAATGACACTTGTGCTTCCGTCCTTACAGACTATAACAAAGCCTTAGATGAGAAGAACATTGCATCCCAAGAGATGTTCCATGTGAGAGGACGACTGGATAACAAAAGACTCAAAATGGCTATGTTAGAAAAAGACTTAGAGTTAGAAAAAGATGCAAGAATGTTGAGTGAAACACAATTAGAGATAGCTTTGAACCAGAGAGATTTAGCACAGAGTGAAATTGTACGCTTAAATCTTTTAATCGAAAAATTGTTCAATGAAAGTGAAGCTATTGAAAATTTGGTAAATAATGGAACCGTGGACAATACATACAATTGGGGTTGGTCAAATGGATATCCTACCGCAATGGATTCCTCACCCCGGTTCAACAAAGACAGACTGTATGTCCCTCCAGACCGAGAATTTCATTTTCCAGTCAATGACAAGACCTTTCCCGAAGACATCAAAACTCACTTCGGTAGACTTCATAATCTAAGCAATAATTGTGTCATTGAGGAAATTGTGCCTGAGGTTTCGGGTCACACATGTGATCAAATTCCTATCTGTGGCACCATTTACCTAAATTCTCAAACCTCATCCGTAGTTGATGAATAAATTGTCATTGAGGGCCCCGAAGTGTCGAATGACTTCCCATCTCTGCCCTCAGACCGCAGTGTCTCACACTGTAGTCAGAAGTCCCACAAAAGTCCCACTAAAGTCCCAACTCAGACTTACTCTGCGGTAGTCAAATCATCTTTACCGCAGTCCTCAATAAAAAGCTTTGTGACTCTCCAACCAATTCATCATGAATTACCCATAGAGAACTTTGAAGTAGGTCAATGCTCTTAAACCCCTGAATCTTCAAGTTCGGATGAGTCAAGCCCTCGAAAAATTTCTATGAATTCCAGGAAACCGCAGTTGAACATCAAAGACTGCGGTTCCCCAAAAACCTTAGCAAAAAAGGCTTTCAAAGAGGAAATTCGCTCCCGAGGCACATATAGACAAACTTTTTCGAAAAACAAGAAGCATATCAGATTCCCAAAGTCCAAGAGTCCAAATTTTTTTTTCTCACACTACTTTTCTAAAAACTATCCAATCAAGAAAACATACAAAAAGGAATGTATAGTTTCATCAGTCATTCCAAAGTCTTCTGACACAACTCAAAAGAAAGAAAGGTCTTTTCGTAGCAATGGTTTTCAAATATATTCCTTAGATGATCCGAAATGGAAGGGTATCTTGCCCACCCCAACACTTTTAAAGTCACATCAAAATTTAAACAAGGGAAAGGGTATTTTACCAAATCCAACAAAAAGGTCCAAAAGATCTACACGTGCTCACTCTTTTCCAAAACAAACTTTTTCAAAATCCAACAGCACCAATGTCAGATCTTACCAACCTCGTACCAGTCACAAGCCTACCTCATCCTTTAGACCGCTGACCAAACATGGTGTCAGAACAAAAGACAAAATCTCAACCTGTAAATGTCAGTGTAGTTATCAACAAGATTCATCCTATGTCAAATTGATAGCTTATTTTATTTCCTTATTTTTATTAGTTTATTTTAGATTTTTAGATATTTTTATCATTATTGCATTGTATTTTATTTATTTTTCTTTAGTATGGATCATACCGGGTGCTTTTTATGTTGCATGAGGAATTTTGCAGGGTTTTGGAGCTTATCGCGATTGTGGATTAGAGTGAAGACGGACTTGTGGGCTCTCGAGGCGCTATTGGGCTTGGCGGATCCACCAAATGAGATTTGGGCTTAAAAAGATAAAGGCTTGGATGAAGTGGGCTTGTGAAGATGGATCATGGATAATTAATTTGGGTTTGGAGCATCCACATTTGAAGTTAAAAGATGATTAGTTGATTTGAATCACATGGATATGGAGGGGACCAAAGGAATCTTTGGTAGTGGAAGGGTGGAGTGGTGGAATGAAGGACCAATAGCATTACAGCAACATTTGCGCAGGTGGAATTTTCGTCGCGCGGGTACCCGCGCAACTACCCAGTTTGGGCATTTTGGTCATTTGGCTTGCCATTACCTTGGGGGATCAGATCTAGCAGCCATAACTTCGATTTGACACCATTGGAGAGCTGAAGGAGGCGATTTTTGAAGCTCAAGACTCATTTCTCTTCATCTTTCCAAGATTTTTGGTAGTTTCTTTATGCAATTAGACTTTTGTGATTGTTGTTCTATTGCCATGAGTGGCTAAACTCTTTATATTGGTTAACTTTGGTTAAAACCTTTGAATGTTTGTGGGGTTTTGAAGGATTCATGCTAGATTATCAATTATCTTATGTTTATGGTTCTAGATCATATTTCTTATGCTTGTTTAATGCTTTGATCATGAGCTTGGCACTTGAATGAGCTATTGTTAGTTTATTTCTTTGGTTTTGCATTGAATCATTGAATTAACTTAGAAAAGGGGTTTTATGATGGTAAAAATCATCTCTAGTTTATGAATCATAGCTCCTTTATGGATGTGTAAGCATTGACATCCTCTAGGAATTGGGGATTCCTTCTTTCTTAAGGCTAATTAACTTCTTGGGTCCAATTGCTTCAATTAAACCCTTGATATTGATTAAGAAGGTGTGGTGTGGGCTTCCCCAACCTCCATACTACCTAAGAGGAATCTTGGCATATCATGCTTCATGATTGCTATAACCAATTTGGGATGAATGATAAGCTTCATGTTGGATCCTAATGATAAGCACACAAATGTTCATTGTGTTGAATTGCCTTGGTTAACCAATTGTTCCCAACGTTTGAGCATCTCACTATCTTGCTTAATTGCAAGTTTTTAGTTATTTAAGTCTATTAGTTTTCAAGCAATCATAACACCCCCCCCCCCTTTTAGTTTAATTGTAGTTAGTTAGTTTATTTACAATAGTTCTTTTAGATTGCATTGGTGATTGAATACAACCATTTCCCCGAGGATCGATACCCCTTTTTACCATTATATTATGTTTTATTTGCAAACAAAGGGTGTAATTTGCTTGGTGGACTTGAAATCCCACCACAAATCTAGTTGGAGTCAGAAACCTCGTAATTTTTCAAAAAGACACAACACTCCAAAACTGCACAAACACCCAGGACTAGGATTAACAGTTGACAAGAAACCCGTCCCTGCAACCTCGGTCCATGCATCATTCAGAAACTCATCTGTTGTCCCAGGCTCCAAACTAGTTTGGATGCCTAAACTAACCGTGTAATTCTCAGGCTTTGTGCAAGGAGGAACAAGAAGAAGAATGGTTAATCGACAGTGCCTGCTCCTTGCACATGACCGGAAGGTTAGAATACCTTCGGGATTTTAGGCCAATTTGCAACGGTGGAAATGTCACATTCGGCAACAATGCGAATGGGGTCATCTGAGGTTATGGTGTTCTCACTACGGAAAACTTCTCTATTCAAAAGGTTGCGTATGTAGAAAGCCTTACACACAATCTCATCAGTGTTGGCCAACTATGTAAGGCAGGCCATCATGTTGAATTTGGTGACCAATTTTGTTATGTAATGACAAGCGATAGGAGCACTTGTCTGATAAAATCCAGATCCGAAGGTACTATGTATCCTCTGGATGTCTCTCTAATCATAGGCAAACCGCAGTTATGCTTCCTATCCAAAGCCGTATCCGAAGTCAGCTGGCTATGGCACCGCAAGCTAGCTCATCTCAACTTCAGGTACATCAACAATTTGGTCACTGGAGAACTAGTCAGAGGACTCCCTATTCTCAAGTTCAGCAATGATACTCTCTGTCCTGCATGTGAATGTGGAAAGCAATCCAAAGCAAGTCACCCCATGGTGATTGACTCTTCAATTTCTGAACCACTGGAGCTCTTGCACATTGATCTCTGCGGTCCATCCACCGTAGCCAGTCTCCATCACAAGAAATACATACTGGTTATAGTAGATGACTTCACACGCTTCACATGGGTTTTCTTCCTTAGACTCAAGTCAGAAACACCGCAGATTCTCATCAATTTCATCAAGGAAATAAAACTTCAGTTGAAGCTGCCAGTACGGCGTATCCGCAGTGATAATGGAACCGAGTTTACTAATCATCTCCTCAATAGTTTCTTGGTGTCCAAGGGCATCACTCACAACTTCTCAGCACCCTACACATCGCAACAAAATGGGGTAGTAGAGAGAAGAAACCGCGCTCTAGTAGAAGCAACCAGATCCATGCTCAACTTCGCACACCTTCCTCTCTACTTCTTGGCTGAAGCAGTAGCCACCGCATGCTTTGTACAGAACCGAAGCATTGTGTGCAAACGTCTCAATAAAACACCGTATGAGGGCCTTAACAACCGCAAGCCAAATGTCCACTTCTTTCATATCTTTGGGTGTAGATGTTTTGTGATCAACAACAGAGATCATCTTAACAAGTTTGCACCGAAGTCTGATGAATGCATCTTCCTTGGCTATTCCACAAACAAAGTTGCTTACAGGGTTCTCATTAGACGCACAAGACTAATCATTGAAAGCTTCGATGTGAAATTTGATGACTTTCACATCCGCACCACCCCTCCGTCCACTGAAACCACAGCAATCCTGGAAAGTGATATTCCTGCCTCTTCAGGTCCATTAAATCTAGTTGAAGTAAACTATGGCGATCTCTTTGACCCTGTTGAAACAGCGAAACTATCCGAAGTTCTTGTGTCTCCGGAAGCTCAACAGCAGCACGCAGATGTATCTGGGCCATCACTATCCGAAGTAGCATCTCTCAATACTTCTACCTCGCCGGTTGAGGGGGAAAGCTCTACTCCGGATCAAGCAACAACCATCGAGGTTCCAGTACTTGATGTAGCTCAAGTTTCTATCCGCAGAGAATCATTACCATCAAACGTATCTTCGGATTCGGATGATGAAAACATAGAGAATATTGACACAAGAATAGACTCAAGGATTATCACACTGCCATCCGCAATCCAGGGGGAACCTTCTCAGGTTCCAGAGGAACTCCCATCAGCAATCCAGGGGGAACCTCTTCCAACTGCTCAAGAAAATCCCATTCTCGCTCCAACAATCCAAGATGATTCCGCAGGATGTTCTCAAATCCAGGAGGAACTGCCATCTCCAACCACAGAGTCTTCTGATATCGAAGACATTCCCTCTACCGCAGCTGCTGATCATCTGCAACCCCGTCTACATGTATGGACGAAGGACCACCCACCAGGTCAAATAATTGGCAACCCATCCGCAGGTATCCAGACTCGATCTTCCAAGGACTTATCTGATCACTGTCACTACGCAGCATTTATGTCCTCGGTTGAGCCCCGAACGATCAAAGAAGCATTACTAGAACCCGACTGGATATCCGCAATGCAAGAAGAGCTAGAAGAATTTAAAAGAAACAAGGTATGGCAGCTCATCCCGAAGCCGCAAGGTCATACAATTGTTGGTACTAGATGGGTATTCAAAAACAAACTGGATGAATCTAGTGCGGTAGTCAGAAACAAGGCAAGGCTAGTTGCAAAGGGCTATAGTCAACTCGAAGGTATTGACTATGATGAAACGTATGCCCCGGTGGCACGAATGGAAGCCATCCGAATCTTCTTAGCATACGCAGCCCACAAAAACATCAAGGTACGCCAAATGGATGTAAAGAGTGCCTTTCTCAATGGGGAATTAAAAGAAGAGGTTTATCTTCAGCAACCTCTAGGCTTTGAAAGTATTGAATTTCCAGACCACTGCTACAAACTTGAAAAAGCAGTCTACGGTCTGAAGCAAGCCCCAAGAGCGTGGTACGAGACTCTCTCTGAATTTCTTGTCTCATCTGGATACAAAAGAGGAGTGATTGATCCCACTTTATTTAGAAAAGCAAATGGTGATCACCTTATGCTTGTACAAATATATGTGGATGATATCATCTTCGGATCAACTGATCAAGGAATGGTGAATGAATTTGCTAAGCTCATGACCAACAAGTTCCAAATGAGCATGAATAGAGAGATCAACTTCTTTCTAGGACTTCAAGTGAAACAAGTTCCACAAGGGATATTCATTCATCAGGAGAAATACACCACTGAATTGTTAAAGAAATATTCTATGGACAACTGTTCTTCGGCTAAGGTCCCCATGGCCTTCGGATATAAGATCTCTGCTGATCCCTCAGGCGAATCAGTGGATCACAAGACTTATAGAGGTATCATTGGTTCATTAATGTACCTCACCGCAAGCCGACCAGACATTGTCTTTGCAACAGGTGTATGCGCAAGGTATCAGGCTAACCCAAAGGTATCACACATGACCGCAGCCAAACAAATTCTACGGTACCTGAAAGGAAGCAAGTCTCTTGGACTATGGTACCCCGCAGGAAATGACTTCAGCCTTCAAGCATTCACAGATGCGGATCACGCCGGATGCAGACTAGATCGAAAAAGCACCTCATGTGGATGTCAATTTCTGGGTGGAAGACTCGTCAGCTGGTCATCAAGGAAACAAAGTTGTGTATCTCTGTCTACCGCGGAAGCTGAATATGTGGTCGCAGCCAGCTGTTGTTCACAAGTACTATGGATGAAGACACAACTTATGGAATACGGATACAGAATGTTGCGGATACCAATTTATTATGACTCTGAAAGTGCTATAACGATTTCTCACAATCCTATTCAGGACTCTAAGACCAAGCATATTGAACTACGGTATCACTTCATCAAAGACCACATCCTGAAAGGTAACATTGAACTCATCTTTGTCCGTACTCATGAAGAGATTGCTGATGTGTTCACAAAGGCACTTGACTCTAAAATTCTCAACAGTTTCTTACAAATGTTAGGAATGATGAATCCGGACCCACAATTCTTACTGAATTGATAGGTACCGCAAACCATCCTTGGTCTTTATTGCGGTCCTAACTGAAGTTACTTATGATAGATGGTTTTGGTATATCCTGTGTACCGCAGTCTATGTACCGCAACCATATATCATATTTATCCTTCACTGGTCCTTATTGTTTGTTGTTACTAATTTTTTTTGTACAAGTGCTCTCCTTAGTTCTTCTACTGCAGTCATACATCTGTCCATCCGCAATGACAAAGGATCCATCCGCAATGATGTTTCCATCCGCAACCACATTGATAGCTTCTCAACTGTTTCATTAATCTCAGAATCATGGTGTGCTATTTAATGATCCTTCATTAAACAAGAAAACATTAAATAAAAACATTCCTTGAGAAACTGTCCCATCTCCTTTTTGAATAAACCTTGTGTCAGACCTATTTTAGGTATGATGACAAAAGGAACGTTTTTCCATAAACAAATCCTTAATCTGTCTTTTCCTCTTACCCAGCACGTCCAATCCGTTACAACTTCTCTTTCCACAACGGATTAAACCAACCCTCACCACACGATCACCAGACGTGATGTTGTACGTCTGACATTTCATTAAATGAAAACCCTTTTTTGGTAAATCTCAAAAATAATTTAAACCGTTTCATAATATGTGGCTGAAATTTCACCTCCCAAATCAAAAGAACCCCCAATTTTTTTTTACCTTACCCTTTTTACCAAGGGTAAAATCGTTTACTGTTCAAATCCATCCCTATAAAAACCTTTCTTCTTTTCCAAGAACAGTTTACGCTCTCTGAACTTTGAATCTTTTCTCCATTTTCGCACTCTTCTTCTACACTTTCCCTCAAACTCCTACAATGGTGAAATCAGGTGTCTCCAAGAAACACTCCAAATCATCTGGATCAGTGAACCCTACTGGTTCAGACTCTGCCTCAAGGCATCCTACGCCTACGATTGCCTCAAGTAATTTCAGAGCCGTGTTCGAAGAACATTCATCCTACAATGCTCCGATCAAGCTGATGATCAAGTTCTTGAACAATCACCCCCTGTTTGGCCCCTTCGATTCGTTCACAGACGTTGCCCCTCTTTCAACCCTATTCAAATGTGCCTTTTCAGCGTATCGACCACTCGATAATCCACAAGAAGTGCATCTTAACCTTGTTAACGGTTCTTTGGTCATTCTGTCTAAAGAAAAGTTTCTCTTTGCCATTAATCTTCTTGTTCATCCCTCAATCAAGGTTTTTACTCCATCCATGGCGGACATCACTTCTGCACTTTACCAGATGGGATATCAGAAGATAATCAAAGGCATTGGGGAATTCAAGAAAAACCAACTGCCTGCGGTTTGGCAATTCGTTTGCCATTTTGTCATCCGCGGTCTATCCGGCAGAACCGGAGGCACGGATAACATGGGACTCAAACTCCTAGAGTTACTTTGGAGCATTTTCACTGGCCATGATGTCAACTACGGTCAGATACTATGGGACGATTTTCTGCAATACATTCCCAAGGAGAGCCCAAGGGAGAACCCTACCGAACTTACATTTGCAAGGTTCTGGTCCCTCTGCATTTCAGACCTCCATGCGGATGCAAGAATTAGCATGGGCAGCGACATCAACTTCTTTATCACCAAGGATCTCAAAAGGTACAACCCCTCATCTGATCAGTCTGTTTTTGGACCCATTAGAAGACTACCAACCCATATTCTCTCCTCTCTTGGTCTTGAGACTGCTGATGTCTCAGATCATATTGAGGCTACGGAAGGTATTGCCCCATATCTTCCTACCCCGCCTCTTCAAACCCCATCCGCAATCATTGCTCCTGGAAGTACCGCAGTCCTATCTTCCACTACTCTCTCCAATCTTTCTCAAAGAAGAAAGAAATTAGCCTCAACCCATCAAGGCCCCCGCAACGTCTCCAAGAAACAAAGAACCCCAACGAAAGATGCTTCCAAACCAACCAAACCCTCAAAGAAACGCAAAATCACCCAAACCGCACCCACAAATGATAGTGATTCTGATGAGGATGCGCAACCCATTTCCATCCTTAAGAAGAGGAAAACCAATCCTACTGGCCAAATGCGTGACCAGACTGATACCTCAGCCTCTCAAAAGGCTCCGGTAGTCCTTGGGGTGGCCGTAGACCCATTCAACACCACAATCGAATACCACTCAGACTCAGAAAGTGAGTCTGTTTCACCACATTGTGGAGACTCCCCCCAGTTCAATCCCAAGAGGATAACACTGGTTCTTGCCCTAAGGTCTCCAGGGCTTCCCGACTGCATTTCTTTTCTCCCGAGGAGTTGAACTCCATCCTCTTGAATGTAACCCAAACACTTGAAACACCTTCCCAACCGCAGGGCACTTCTTCCGCCCTTGCCGGAACTGAGCCGAGGCTAGACTTGACTACGGGTCAAGGAGACCGAGGAAGCTCAGGAAATCCTACTCTGCTTACATCAGTAACAGGTGGTTTAGGCACGGTGAGCACAAATGTGCAAGGATCCGTGAACCCGAAGGACACTTCGGTGCGACACCAAGGATTTGACGGAGAAGAATCAAACGACTCATGGTTACGCTACACTCCGGTATCTGAGGCCGATATCAAGAAGTATGTCGCTTTCCGTAGGGCATTCCAAGCAAGAAAAGATCATCAAATCAAGCAACAGTAGAAGAAGGATCATGAAATCCATTTTGTGGCTAAGTATTGGGCAGACGCAATTAATAATGCCAATATCGTAGCCACCATACTGAAAGTTCAAGATTGGATTTCTGAGATGGCAGAAATGATCCGCAAGGCTCAGTCCACTCATGAAGGTGCAAGTCCCTCCAAAGTCACTCCAACTGCAACTCCAACTCCAAATCCAATCCCAACTCCAACTGTTCAAGAATCACAAGACGAAGGAACCGCAATCGAAGTCAGCTCTGCTCCCACCTTCGGTTTTGATGATGTTGATCTTCATGAGGTAAATCAACCCTCTCCCTCTGATGATGATCTCATGATGTTTGATGAAGAAGAAGAATCTAGTGGCTCTCACCATTCAACCTCTAAGCCCAAAGAGAAGAAAAAGAAGAAGAAGAATGTGGTGACCAGAAAAGAATTCTTAAGCCTGCAAGCAAAGGTCGATCAGATTCTCGCTGCGGTCAAGCCAACACAAGCGCAACCAGAAGACATTCCCGGACCGCAGTCCCTGATCGAAAGGATCGAAAGATTGGAAACTCGTGAGAGATTGGCTGCTGAGTGAATCTCCCTCAAAGTTGAAATGGGAATCCGGTCCATGGACATCAGTCACCAAGCAGATCACAAGCAATTCCTGGCTGCTGCGGAACACCTCATCTCTGAGGTGACCGCAATCAAGAAAGACTTACAAGCAGCCATTGCGGACCAATCCACCCAATCTCAAAAGCTGATAGCTGAGACTCACACTGAATATGAGTCCACTATCTCAGTCCTTCAAGCTACTATCAACCGACTGCAACGATCTTTGTCAACCAACTTCCATGGTCCCGAAATTCTTCAACTCACCAAGGAAATTCACAGGCTGCTCTTCAACACCACCGTCCCCCACAATCAACAACTGGCGAATGCTCTTAAAGCCCAGTTTCAGGAAGTTTATGCCAAAGTTGATGGTCTCAGACAATGGCTTGAGGATGCTCCTGCGTTGCATTCCTCAAGAGGGGGAAGTGAAGAAGAAGACCATCACTCCAATCATTCCAAAAGCATCTCCCACCATCAAAGTCCCCCCATCATTACAGAAAGAATTCCTTCACCGCAACCATCTCATCAGACTCCACCACAACCATCTCATCAATCTCCACCGCAAAAGGAGATCACTCCTGAGAAACCAGAAACCCCCCCTCACTTCAAGAACCTGGTGGATCACATGTCCTCTCCAAGCTCAAATGACTCCCCTGTCACCACACAGAAGAAAAAAGACTGGAAAGCAGCTAAAATTGCTGAGCTCATATGGAGAGAATACGGTTTCGACACTGTTTTGGATGAATCCTTGATAAACTCTTGGATCAATCCCCACCGCAGACTGCTGGATGACGACTACAAACCATATCTTACCTATGCGAAACCTCCCTCTGATGGTTATTGGGATATTCCAATCTCTCCCAATGCCAAGTACTTTACTGTATTTGAGCCCTTTGACCGCAACTTGCCCGACCACAAGAGGCTACCTATGGAATTCGAAAGACTGAATCGGTTCTATGCCAAACATGCATCTTCCATAGAGAAAATTTGGTCTAACGATAGACCATCCGCAGTCAAAAACTACAAGCCCCGGAAGTTCATGAAGGCTGACTTCATCCAATACACTCTCACAAGAAGGGAACACGACTATGTCCGCACCCAAGCTGACTTCCCCTGCATGAATCCTGAAGAAATCTTTCTGATAGCAAAGGTGTTCCAGAACAAGTCGGAGAAGCACCCGAAGATGAAGATAGCGCTTGAAAGGGCTAGTACGTTTTTGAAGGAAACTGTCTGTGACTTTGCTAAAATCCACGCAGACATCTACCCCACAATTGCCAAAAAGTTCGATCTACCACCACTCGATCCTGCACCGATGCCTACCGAAGGTTATCAAGAAAGATCCCTAGGTGCAACTAACTTCCCTGAACTCGGAGTCATTTTAAAAAAGAAGGCCGATAAAGTCAAATACTTCATTCCTATGACTACCATGAATCGCCTCACCAGGAAGCAACTTGAAATCTGTCGAACCGCAGTTGAAAGATCAAAGCACACAACTGCCGAAGTCAAGTTCGAGATTTTAAGGAGGATCACTTGGTTGGAAAACATCAGGAAGTTTTGGTGGATCCTGATCAAGTTTCTTAAACTTGATAGCTGAAGAAAAGTTAAAGAGGTCACTTAGGGGGAAATTGTTGAATCATGAAAAGTGACCCTCTTGAACTTCAGCTACCGCAGCCCACAAGCTACCGCAGTCAAGCTTCCTCATTAGCAACCTCATCCGAAGTCATCTAGCCAACCGCAGTCATCTTACTTTACTTAGTTTATTTTACTGTAATACTCTCTATTGTCCGGTATGCCTTGCATGACTACTCTTAGAGAGTGAATCAAATGAAATTCTTTGAGTCTCTATAAATAGAGCTCATTCTCACTTATTAATAGCTAACATCTCTGAAGCTATCTTTTCTATCTCTCTATCTGATTACGCATCTCTTCTTACTCTCAAACCTTACTAGAATATAACTGATTACAATCTCTCTTCGGATCAAGTCTCTTGTGACTTAATCACTAAGTTTGATCTCACTTATTAACTTGGCTTGAATGCATTCCTCGTTATGAATCAACTTATGTGTATTCTTGATATAAAAATTGTTGTCATTTCCATTTCTTTACTTTTCCACAACTAACTCTCTAACTATCTAACACTAACTTATTAATATTATTGTTCAGCTTTTAGATCCTTCGAGATTAACTATTCTGCAATATACTTGTTCTAACGTTTGTTCAAGTGTGTCTCAAAGTTTTTCTCTCAACAGTCATAATGTTGTATTTATATGGCTTAAATCCTAAAAATTAGGGTTTGGAGTCTGCTTGCGTACCCTACGCGTACGCACCTCCGCCCCCGCATCCAATGTGACTCTACGCCCCGCGTACGCCAGACTTATGCCCAGCGTACGTCTTCGGGTAGCCCATTCTTATCGGTCCACTTGCTAAGCCCACTCAATAATCCATTAATCATTCCTTAGTCCAAACAAATAATTTATAAATATTTTAAAATAAATATTACCTCAAGTGACGGGTGCTACACACACACACTCTCTCTCTCTCTCTCTCTCTCAGTGATAAATTTAAACTAAAAAAGGTAAATCAATCATCTTTAATTCGTATCTCAATCCACAAGTCCGTTTTGAGAAAAACGACACCTCTGATGCGTTGTGAAGACGTACTACAAGTCTTGTTCCTGATTTTTTTTAGTAAATTCAATAAAGGAAAGGAAGGAAACTATTGAAAAAAATAAAGTGATGGGAAGGAAAATTTTCTTTATTCTGTGTTCCTGAGTTCGAAGGAAATGAAAGGAAAATTTTAAGTTTTTGTGTTCCCGAGTTAGGAGGAAAAAGAAAATAAAACTTAAAATTTTTCCTTCCCCTCACTTTCTTACCAAATCCTTCTAATTTTAGAGAAAATTTTGGAAGGAAAATATGGCTCTAAAATACGTTCCTTTCCCTCACTTTCTTTCCATTAATGAATCTCGGGAACACGATTTTCCTTCGATATCCCTCATTTTCCCTCCATATCTATCCATTTATCTCCTTAAGTAGAACTCGGAAACGAGGCACAATGGCCCCTTATATTTATCCCATTATGGATACTATACCCTAATCACCAATTACCTTTTCATGAAAGATTTTGGATGTTATATATTTACTCCTTTAGATTTTATTAATTTCTTGTTTGATTTACTTTCATTGTGGATTTATCTTATGACACTTAACATCCATAAGTCACATTAGATGTCATACAAACCTTATAAATGTTATTTAGATCTTAGTTAGACGTTTAAATTTTATTAAATATCAATCAAATCATCATAGTAATGTTTTAGAAAAAATTGCAAATTTGGTCCTTGTTGTTTGTCAAAAATTGGGACTTTTGTTCAAAATGTTTTTGAGTTGCACCAATGGCCCAAAAAGTTTATTTTGTTGCAAGTTTGGTCCAAAGTTATTTGAAAACATTTAAAATGATGAATTTACCCTTTTTCATTTAGTTTTTTCATTTTTTACTAACAATTAAAAAAAGAAAATACGCCCCTCCCTATCTCTCTATTCTGTATATATATATAAACCATATACACACACAAAGAGAAAGAAAAAGCAACGTTAATGGCGATCAATTTATCACCGAAAAAATTAGCTGATGAGGCTCAAGTATTCATCTTGGAGGAGTGGGAGGAAGTAACAGACATCATTGCTTATGACTCAATCACTTATCCGCCTCCACTACACCTCGTCCATCCACACCCTGCAAGTCCACCCCCGTTGTCATCGGAGTCTATCACCGTCGCCTCCTCTATGTCTGACACCGTCACCCCTCACCCATTGTTCCAAACTCCGATCATCCATCTTTCTTATCTACCATCAATCTTTCTCATCTACCATCGGTAAGAAATATACAAAAAACCCAATTTGAAAGCTCAATCGAATCTTTCTCACTAGAAATGTCGTCACTAATGGTCTTCCAAACTTCGATCAATTCTTTCTCACTTGAGACGGTGCTGAGGAGATCGGGACTGAGTTGTAGGTGGAGGGCTTTTCGAGGTTTTTATTTTCTGTTTATGTTCATCCCTTCTAGATGTGATGACGCATGTCTAAGGGTTCGATTTAGGGGATTTAAGTTAACAAGTTTTGGTTTCATGTTTATTTTGATTACATGTATCAGGTAGAAAAATTAATTTTTTGGTTTACTGGATCATGGTTTCAGGTCATCAAATATGACTTGATGTTCATCAGGTGGTTGCGAAGAAAAATGGGAAATCCCTTTCCTCCATGAGATTTTGATGGTGGACTGAAATCGGGAAACAAAAGCAAGAGTAATGGTTGGATTTTTTGATATATATATATATATATATATATATATATATATATATATATATATATATATATATATATATATATATATATATATATATATATATATATATATATATATATCTCCTTCGTTTCTGATTTGAAGGTGTGGTCTTAAAAGAAAAAAAAATAAGATTAGTACGCGGATTTTTCAGAAAGCAAACACATTTGTTTGAGTTCATCTCCTCCATCCGGTGATTTTCAGAAATCAATAGTTCTTGAATAAACCCATAAAATAGTCTTTAGTATGTGTGTGCGCGTTGAAGGGCAAACCCAGAAAATCAAGTATATGATTAAAATTTTGCGTTCTTGAGTGTGTGCATGTATGTCGAACAAACCCAAAAAATCTTCTTCCTGTGAGAGAGAGAGAGAGAGACAGAGAGAGAGAGAGAGAGAGAGAGGGAGGGAGGGGGGATGAGGGGGATGGGGTGGGTGTATTTTTTTATTTTTTTATTTAAAAAATAGTGAAATAAATAGAAAGAAAATGAAAAAAATAATAAAAAGGGCAAAAAAATCATTTTAACAACTTCCAAGTTTGTGATAAACCAAAATCACAACAAAATAAAGTTTTTAGACAAGTCATGCAACTCTAAAATATTTTGGACCAAAGTTTTAATTTCTGACAAACCACAGGGACCAAATTTGCAGTTTTGTCACTGATGTTATATTATCCAAAACTAAAATCGAAACCGATTCCAAGTCCGTTTCAAACATATTTTGGGCCCAGGGGCGAAAGGGAAAAATAGGGTTCTTAACTACACAAATTTCATCTAGTTCTTCATAATAATTCAATAATTTAAAGAAAATTACTTATAGTACCTTCTAAATATAACATTTTCGATATATATATATATATATATATATATATATATATATATATATATATATATATATATATATATATATATATATAGGTTCTATGGAAAACAAAAAACCCTAAAAATCATTAAAATGCATAAAAAAAATACTTAGAGATCACAAAATTTTTTTTTTAATTTTTTTATCAAAAAATCGCAACTTTTAGGTTAGAATCGCTGAAAAAAAAATTGAAATTTTTTTTTTTTGATAAAAAAAAAAATTTGATTTTTTATTTTTTTTCAGCGAAATTGTAAAAAATGCTGCGATTTTTTGATAAAAAAATTCAAAAAAAAGTTTTGTGATGTCTTGGTATTTTTTTATGCATTTTTATAATTTTTAGGATTTTTTTGTTTTCCAAATAACCCTTCCTATATATATATATATATATATATATATATATATATATATATATATATATATATATATATATATATATATATATATATATATATATATAAAGTCCATAAAAATTTTGAACCCTTTTAAAAATAAGCTATGGGTGATCGGCCCCTATCATCCACTCTGCCGGACCGGTTCCACTAGTTATACCCAAGGTTCTAAATAACGTAAGGCGTGACTTAAGGCGACAATTTTCTATATAATTAATATTTTTATATGTATTTTCAACTATTCTTTATTTTTATACGCATATATGAGTTAAGGCGGCGTTTTGGTAAAGCTTGGCGGCAGGTGCAAGCCTTGGAGCCATGGCGGAGCCATGACGAACTTTTTAGAACTTTGGTTATACCTTTTAATGCGGAAAAAAAAAATCCAAAATCAGTTTATTACTTGGGCTTAAAACCGAAACCGATTTAAAAAAACCATCCAATTTTCTTTAAAAACCGCTTTCGGTGTTAGGATCTTTTCAAGGGTGGTGCCCCCTATTTTCTACAAAACTTGGGCTTTTAACTGTTTAGATACTTTGGGGCTTTGGGCTTTTAATTTTCAAAGTAAAATGAAAAAAAAAGCATTAGTCTTAAGTCTGTAACGCATCTTAAAAAGCTTATTACTTGGGAGTTGGGAAAATTAAATTACAATATTCACCCTACATTAAAAGCTAATTACAATATTCACCCTATAGTAAAAACTAAATTACTGTATTAACCCTATATTTAAATTAACACAACATTTTTTTTTTCACATCATTGATACGTTATTATCATCGTCAAAAATCTCTACACCTGTTCATAGCTTCCATAATGTTTACTTTTGAAAAAAAAAAAAAAAATCCTTGTGGAAAACGTCAATAATCACTAAAATTATGGTATCCATTAAATAATTAACCATCATATCTTGTTTACTATATTCAAATATGCATGACCTCTAATCAAGAAATGTATTTGAAAAAATGTAATTGGTAAGCCATTTAGCTTTATATTACTTTAAATCTTTTGTGTATTGTTAGTTTACTAAGATAAATGTTTGTAAAAATTTATTATTATATTAAAACAAAAATTGTCATGTATAACCAAACAAATAAATTAGATGTTGTATTAACTTAATAAATAAACAAATAAAGTATATAAAAATATGTAAGTTCTATTTTTCTACCAAATGATACCAAAATAGACATATTTTTGATATTTTTTTAATAAAATATTGGTTTGGATTGAATTTCTAATGAATGTAAAAATTGAGTTTATTAGGATTGTATAGATGGAAGTAAAAGAAAGAGTAAATTATACGAATCGTCACTGGTACAAGTGCCAAAATACGTGTTTAGTCAATATTTTTAAAAATTAACTCGGATCGTCCCTCGTTATTTTAAACCTTACACGCTCCATCCCTACGGACATAAAAAGACTATGTTGCCCTTATTTCTTTTATGATTTATTATTATTTATTAATAATTAGTTTATTAAAAAATTGTTTAATTGAATATATGACTCTGAGTCGTATATCTCTTTAATCAATTAGGGGTGGTAGGCGCCTGTAAAGAAGATCGCTTCTATTACTACACAAGTCGATAAGTCCGAACTCTAACAACTTCAAGGACTAGGAAGGCCCCTTTTTACTCATCTGGATTATATATATATATATATATATATATATATATATATATATATATATATATATATATATATATATATAGTAGACGAATATCCGCACATTGCGCAGAATAAAATTATACTGTTAAATTTTTTGTAATCATACGTTATTGAAAATATTTATATCATTTTTATTAACTATAAAATAATAATAATTACATTTAGTTGATGCAAAATTATAATTAATTTGCACAATAAATAATATAACCCTTATTAAAAACAACTTAATTGAAGTTTAGTTATTATATTTATCGTATTTAGTAATTTCTTTTCATTTATTTTAAAAAACATATGTTGGATTTTTATTATTTTAGTTTTGAAACTTTACACTATATTTTTAAGTTTGTTTGATATATTAATTTAGGTTATGTATTTAACACTATATTGAAGTCAACAAATTTAGTATATCATATTGATAATTCAATAAGTCTTCAGTGTATGATAATGTTTATAATTAACAACATATTTAAGTTAATAAATTAAATATATTATGTGGAAATATAAAGAGTTAGGACTTTCTAAATGATGTGGTAAAAGAAAAAATATTTCCTGAATTATTTAAATTATCAACCACTGTTTGTAATGTAACAATATTTAATTTACAACTTTATGTTATTTTTAATTATTATTATAAATTAATTTAAAAACAACTTAATTGAGTTTTAGTTATTATAAAAAATAGTTTTTGGAAATCTTTTAGTTAATTCGACTTTTAGATTTAAGATTTTTTATATTTATCGTATTTAATATTTTCCTTTCAACTATTTTAAAAAATATACGTTGAATTTTTAAAATTTATTTGATATTTTAGTTTAGGTTTTAATTTTTACACTATATTTTTAAGTTTATTTAATATATTAATTTAAGTTATGTATTTAACACTATATTGAAGTCAACAAATTTAGTATATCATATTGATAATTCAGGAAGTCTTTCGTTTATGATAATGTTTATAACTAACAACATATTTAAGTTAATAAATTAAGTAACATATATGGAAATATGAAGAGTTGTGAGTTTCAAATTGATGTGGTAAGAGGAAAAATGCTTCCTTTATAGTATAGTATGATGATATGATATGATGATGATGATGATTATGATATATATATATATATATATATATATATATATATATATATATATATATATATATATATATATATATATATATGTATCGTATGATATGATGATATGAGAAAACATGTAACACGCGAATCTGATCCAGAGCAACTTTATCTCGAACAAAATGAATGTCGATCTCAATGTGTTTCGTGCGTTGACGTTGAACCGGATTATTTGACAAATAGACTGCACTGACATTATCACAATACACAATGGTCGCACTAGTAGTAGGAAAGTGTAACTCCAATAATAAGTTCCGAATCCATGAAATCTCAGCAACCACATTAGCAACACCCCGGTAATCAGCCTCGTCGCTTGAGCGAGACACAATGCCTTGTCATTTAGAAGACAAAGATAATAAATTTTGTCCAAGAAAAACACAATAGCCGGACGTAGACCGTCTCGTTGTAGTGCAGCCAACCCAATCAGCATTAGAGTAAGCAATGAGACCTTTGTCAGGGGTAGAATATAATTGTAATCCATAATCAATGGGGCCACGAACGTATCTTAAGATGCGTTTAAGAGCTGTAAAATGGGGTTCACGAGGGTCATGCATATAGAGACATATATGTTGAACAACATAGGTTAAATCTGGTCTTGTGAAAGTGAGATACTGGAGAGCCCCTGCAAGACTACGATGCAGGGTAGGGTCAGAAACTGGCTGACCGGAATCATCAAGCTTGGCTAACGTGTCAGCAGGAGTGTGAGCTGGTTTACTGTTTAGCATGTTCGATCTGGTAAGAATGTTGAGTGCATATTTGCGATGAGACAGAAACATCCTGTAAGAATCTCGCTTAACCTATATACCAAGAAAGTAGTTTAAATCTCCAAGATCTGTCATAGCAAATTCAGAACCAAGAACCTTGGTAATCGTGTGAAATAACTCCAGTGAGGAAGCTGTGAGATGGATGTCATCGACATAGAAAAGGAGATATGCAATATGACTACCCTGATTATAAATGAATAATAAACTATCACAACGGCTGTTAGTGAAACCATACTACAAAAGAAATTGAGCAAAACGTTGAAACGATGCTCTCGGGGCCTGTTTGAGGCCGTATAAATATTTCTGAAGGAGACATACATGGTGTAGAAATCTAGAGTCATGAAACCTAGGTGGCTGAGACATGTATACAGTTTCCTACAAATGCCCATGAAGGAAGGAATTTTTGACATCAAGTTGGTGTATGGGCTAATTTTTTGAGACAACAAGAGATAGAATTGTGTGTATGGTGGTTGGCTTAACCACAGGACTGAAGGTCTCATCGCAGTCTGTTCCAGGTCGCTACCTACGACCATTAGCTACAAGTCGAGCTTTGTATCGTTCTAAGGACCCATCAGTATGCTCTTTCTTTTTAAATAACCAAATGCAATTAATAATATTATCACCAGCAGGTTTAGGTACAAGCACCCAAGTTTTATTATAAATAAGAGCATTAAATTCATCTTGCATAGCGTTAAGCCAGTTAGGGTCATTGAAGGATTATAAGTAAGAACGAGGAGTAGGCGAGATGTCTTGAGTGTGAAAATTTAATTTATGGATTGGTTTGATAATACCCGCACGACTCCGTGTGAACATAGGATGAGTAGACACGAAACTAGAAGGAGGAAGGCTGCTCATGTTAGGAATGGAGGAAGACGATGCGGGAGCATCTATAGGTGGTGAAGAATGGTCAGAGACCTGGGTAGTGGAAGATGGAGTAGGTTGAGAAAAAGGAGAGAATAAGAGTTTAGTAGAAGTAATGTTAGGAGTATCAGATGAGTCTAAGAAATAATAGTTTGGAGCGGCATTGGGAGTGAAAGAACCAAAAGGGAAAATAGTCTCGGTAAAAGTGACATGATGGGAAATTATAATGGAATTTGTATGAAGGTTAAGACATATATACCCTTTGTGATGAGTAGTATATCCAAGAAAAATACATAGGGTGGAACGAGGAGATAATTTATGAGGAGTTGGAATATGAGGGTAGCACAGGCAACCGAAGACTCGAAGGTGAGAATATGATGGGGTTTTATTATAGAGTTTTTGATAGGGAGACATATGATTAATGTCGATGGAGGGAGTGATGTTGAGAACGTGAACATCAATGAAAAGAGCCTCGGCCCAATATGTAGGAGGGATGTGAGCTTGAAAGAGAAGAGTGCGGATAGAGTTGTTGATTGTACAAATCATATGTTCAGACTTCCCGTTTTGTTGGGAAGTGTATGGACAAGAAAAGCGCATTGGGATGCCATTGGTGATATAAAAATTATGAAATTGAGTATTATTATACTCACCCCCATTGTCACATTGAAAATATTTGATATCACATCGAAAATGATTTCTGACATGAGTGTAAATGGAAAAAACTTTTCAAAAACATCAGATTTATGTTTGATAGGAAACACCCACATATAATGAGAAAATTGGTCAAGAAATAGAACATAATACTTAAACCAGAGTTGCTAAGAACCGGAGATGTCCAAACATCAGAGTGAACAATTTCAAAAGCATAAGAAGCAACAATATTCGATAATGTAAAAGGAAGCCTAACATGTTTTCTCAACTGACAAGACTGACATAAAGTGGAATTTTTAATGTTTTTGCAAGGAATTAAATTTTGCGAAGAAAGTTGATTAAAAACTTCTTGACCGGGGTGTCCAAGCCGTTGGTGCCAAATGGTGGAGTTAGGAGAGACCAAAGCTTGATGTGGAGGTAACGTGACATGGTACAAGTCGCCAGAGCTATCACATCGAAGGAGGATTTGCTTGGTTTGAAAATACTTCACAAAAAAACCATAAGCATCAAATTCAATAGAACAAAGATTATCACGAGTAAACTTCTGAACAAATATCAAATTTTCAATGATTTGGGGTGTGATAAGGATATTTTTGAGAATAAGGGGACGATAAGGATTAAAGTTAGGTAGATACGAGTGTCCAGAATTGTAGACATGAATTTTAGACCCATTACCAACTAAAACATAAGGTAAATTAATGCTCTTATCGCTAATATAATTAAGTATACCTGCATTAGAGTGAAGGTGCGTAGTGGCCCCGGTGTTCGTTACCCATCCGTCATTGGATGGATCATTGAGAGATATCGAATTAAACCTCTCTGGAAGGTTAGTTGGCTGATTTGCACCTGAAGAATTTTGCTGAAACCAAGCCAAGGGCGGAGGAGTGCTGTTGGACTAATGGGTTGTGAATGCCTAATGGGTTGGAGGGAGTTGTTGGGGTGAAGCTTGCATATTAGGTTGTCGTTGTTGCACTTGATTACCAGCCCACAAAGGTTGTTGAGGGACCACCACCATGATTGTTGCGACCTCTCCCCTGCCATCGTTGCGACCACCACAATGATTAAATCCTCCATTTGTGGTATTTCAAGATGAGTTATGTTTCTCAACAACCAAGACAGTAGGCGATGAAGGAGTGGCAGATGGAGTGAGCGAGTCATCAAGTTGTTTGATTCGGTGTTCTTGAGCCATAAGCATGGATCGAGTTTCCAGAAAACTCGGAAGGGGCTTGTTGTGGCAGATGATAGTAGCAACACTCTCAAACTTTGGGTTTAACCCATTGATAGCATACATAAAAAGATTTTTTTAGGCACAGGAGAGTTGATATTATTAAGCATATCAGCAACAGACTTCAGATGAGTGCAGTAAGAAGAACCATCAGATTCACCTTGATTGATCGTGCGAAGTTCATTATCAAGTTGGATGATTTTTGTGTCTTTGTTGATGCGAAACATGTCTTCAAGGTCTTGCCACATATCATGAGTTGAGCTTTGTTTCTTGAGGACCATCTGAAGTAATGATTCGGAGATGGTACAGAACATCCACATTTGCATGATTTTATCAATCGTCTCCCATTCATCCATGAAAACATTAGATTTTTCAGTTGGGGCTTTTAGATGATCCGCAACCCAAAACTGATGTAGTGAGTCTGAAAAAGCTTTCTCCATGCATCATAGTTAAGTTTTTCTAGATCAAGAATGATGGGTATGGAGGCTTTGATGTTAGATATTCGATAAGGTTTTTTTGAGGTGAAATTGGTATTGGAAGTCGATGGTTGCACCATGGTTTAACAAACAAGAAGAGGAGAAGGGAGATCGACACAGAAGACAGAAAAAGAAGAATGAACTGAGAAGGTTTTTTGCGCCAAGAAGGAGGAAGCGGCGACTAGGGTGAGAGAAATTAGGAGAGATCTGATACCAAGTTGAATTTATTATTTCCCATGAAATTACCCTTCTTATTAAAACAATATATATAAGAGAATATAAATACATGGGCCGATTACAAAGAATACAGGTCTGACAAATACAATCTAATACAAATATACATTAACAATGAGTACTTCCATATTCACCACCACAATCTAATTCATCTACATCATCGTCTTCTTGAGTTTTGAGACATAATTGACTTAATACCTCATTATTCTAAGTGTTCTTAAAAAGGGGTTTACCTTATCTTCTTCCTTATTATTCAACATGTCATACAATGATATTCTATAATCCCAGTCATTAATTTAATTAATTCTCTAGGGCTATACTATAATGATACCATCGCATTAGATGGTTCTTGTAATGATTTACATATATTTCTATTCTACATATATGTATGTATAACCATAATCAACAAAACGAGTTGCATCCACACCATCTTTCGAATTTTCTGAACACTTTGGTAAACTATCACCAGGCATACAAAGGTACATCTTATCACACCTATCCCTTGTCATTTTTTAAGAAAATATGTGAAATCTTCAATTTTTAGGAATTTAAAATCGATGCCATCATCCGTTAACATTGTAAATTGTTCATATACTACATGATTAGGAATAAAAATGCTATGATAGTTGACATTTGATGCTTTCATAAATGCAATTGTATGGATTAGCTTTAAAGTAAAGATCATTATTTCTGAAAACTAAAATACATCCATTATCAAAACCAAACTGAAAACCATTTCAATACAATGCAAGAAAGGATATAATATTTCTTGCCATATCAGGCGAATAACAACAATCTAACAAACTAATTGAAAACCCATTACAAAGCACGGGCTCAAAATCTTCAATCCTTGTAATGGTAAATTTGTTCTTTTTTCCCATGATTAGGTTGATATCCCCATTCCCCAATTTCCTACTTTTCTTTAGTCCTTGCACGTCAGAGAAATATAAGTACCACATCCTATGTTAAGGATACAAGAACTAGAAGTTGAAGTACTATGGAGTTCAATCATAAAATTACTTGAGGTGCCAGACTTATTAGATTTGTTCTTATTAACATCATCCATGGACTTTGGACAACTACATATCCAATGTCCCTTTTGTTGGAAGTAGAAGTAGATGGCCTCATTAGGGTCGCTTGTAGGTGCTATATCAGAATTAAACTTCTTTTTAGGGATCGAGTTGGACTGTACAAATTTACCCTTTACCTTACCTTTTGCGATAAAAAGTCTTCTTTATTTTGATACCACCCTCCCTAATAGCCATAATGAAAGCTATAGAGCTATTTCTATGAGGCTTAACCATACTAGCCTTTGTTATTTTCAACATGAAATGTATCTCTATCTAGATCTTTTCCAAACTGTTCATATTATAGTTCATGATGAATTGATGATACGAACTGGCCATCAATTTGGGTACTATATCGGTAGCCAAGACCTGAGTAATGAAACACAAAGACGCTCTAGTCTATCAATGTATGAATTAATTTTCAGAATGTGCATACTTGTTGTTGAGTTTAATCGAGTATGAGAATCAAATCAGAGTAAAAGATGAACACAAGAAGTAAATAAGGTCTGGTTTAGCTCATATTACTTTCAGAGAACAAGAGTACAAAATTGATAGTAAAACATGGAAAACTCTACCATCAACTCTATGTTCAGCTTCTATTTATAGGAGGCTGAAAGTACAAAAAATACTAAGGCTAGACATTACGCTTCGTTAAAAAGAAGCTGTTAGAACAAAGTTCTAGTAGGATCGATTGATTCTAAGCAGAAAAGCAATAAATAACGTAATAAAGAACACATGAATGGTTTAACTGATGTCGAATGATTAAGCTTTAACACCTCAGAAGAGCTCGATTAAGAACTTCGACTGTAGAGGTGTTTAGGGTTACAAAGCATTAATAATAATAATGACGATCGTATCTAAGGCATACATGCATGCACTATAAATAGCTTAACGCTAATCAATAATCACGGATGGACAGGCCCAATCCGGATATACAAAAACAAAGCCCATGACGCAACACAAAATACCCAACAATCTCCCCCTTTGCGTCAATGGAGCCGAGAGCTCAATTTGGTTGAGCTATAGAAGACTTCTTGATGGTCTTGAACACCTTCGGTATAATGGCCAGTAGAGTATGACGAAAAGTAATATACCACCGAAGTATGTCAGTGAAGTTCTTCTTGTCTGACTCATTGTTGTGCTTGCATCGATGTATAATATTGATTATGTGCTCCAAGCAGTCCGTTGAGAACAGATGCTTATCAACAAGAGAGAAAAGAAATCTATTAGCTTCGCCTCTTGTGAACATCACTGTGAGATGTGTAGAATCAATTTGACCCAGCTGCATCTTGTTCACATCTCCAGGCTTTACAGTTGGCTTCACAGTTGGTTTCTTCTTCAAAACACTAGCAATCTCCTGATCCATTGTAGCAACTTCATGGACATAGGAAGCCAACATCCTCTTCAGATGATCTAGGATCGGCTCATACTCCTTCGCATTAGTGAGCAGAATGGTGTACAATAAGATCCAATCATGAGGATTTAAGTTAGGAAGATCTGCCAGGGAAATCATAGAAACCGAGTTGTCTGAACCTCGGGTTATCTTGATATGAACATTAACAAATTTCCCTGCAGGCGAAGGTTTCAGCACCTTGACTGTTGTAATCTTCTGTGCACTCCAAGTCAGATACTGCGGCTGACCGAACTTGAGATAATAATCAATAAGTTCACGATCAACTTGAGGGTGAGGTGAGGGAACTTGGACTGTTGAATCAAAACAGTGAAAAGTAAATGCCTTTCGTGTTATAGGCATATCAAACTATGAGTCCCTCGTATTCTCACAATCAAACGAAGCTACAGGTTCCAGCTAGTACGTGCTTGGAAACTCTATCACTTCTTTGATCAGCGTTTCCCTAGTCGAAGGAGGAAACAAAGCCTTTTTGCAAATTAGGGCATCATGCTCTTCCTTTTTCTTTCGCTCCCTCTCTTCTTCTTCCTTTGCAACCCGACGGTTTTCATCTAACTCCTGATCCCTTTTCTTCCATTTTAGGGCACTAGCAATAGTTTCTTGATCTTCATCACTATCATCATGTTCATTAGCAAGATCTTTCTTCTTTTCTTGATTACCAGAACCTGAAGCTACATTACCCTTCGGTTCTGTTTTGAAAATGACCTTCGGTTTAATAGGAGTAGTTTTCTGAGCACCTTCTCCCCCTTGTTGCGGAGTAACCAATCGCTCTGTAACACCCTTCATTTCACGTAGAAGTTCAATTGCAGGAAGAAGCTTGGAGGTCAGGTGATTCTGGATTGTCAGTGTAAGAATTGGATCATGAGCATGAAGAACATTGTGTAGCATATTAAGAACGTCACCAGCACAACTTCGAAAAACGGCACACTCAGTTTTCAACAAATAAATTTCTCGATCGGCTTGAGCCAGTTGAGCCTTATGGACTTCAACGGTAGTAGTTTGACGTGCAAGATCATCCATCAATTTGCTCTCCTTTGCTAAATCAGCATGGAGCTTTTCAAGACGAGAATTCACTGAGCTAAGAAGAGAAGTGTTCTCAGCGTGAATCTCAGAATGAACAGTCTCGAATTTGGCTTGCTCCCCTTGAAGTGACTTTGAGAGAGAGTCAACCGATGCATTCACCTTAGCTGCATTCGCATCAGCATGACCCTAAAGGGATTCAAGAAAGATCTGGGAATTGTGAATGAGTTCCGCAACATTGGTTGTAGCCTTCTGGCATGAAGATGTGGATGCTTCAACCTCCTTCGTTGATTTATCAATTGCTTCTGTGTACTGTTCAAAATCAGTGTCCATGAAAGCCTTCACTACAACATCATTGTACTTCGAAGAAGAGGCGATCAATCGATCAAGCTTATCATCGATACTCTGCACTTGTTGTTTGGTGACCGGAGCCTCTTCATCTTCAGCAGTGGGAAGTCGATAAGGACTGTAATAGGTTGAGTCAAACTCAAAATTGTCACCACCGAGAGTAGGACCAGAATCAGTTGAGAGTGAGGGTGAAAGAGGTTTGGATGTAACAGGGGTTTCGGTTTCAGTATTAGCCCCTGTATCAGATACGTTGACGTTTACTGGAGGTTCGGTTGTAATGGTGGAGATAGGGGTAGTTGTGGTAGTTGCTTGTGAAAAAATGGGAGGTGGTAAAGGAGTTGTAGAGATAGGTACTGTACTAACTGGTGGTGGTGGTGGAACAATAGTCTTTGGTGGAGATGGAGGAGGAGTTGGAATTTTGTCATTGAGTTGTTCAGTAGGAGTTGGAGAACGAGGAGGTGTATTACCTCTTGGTGAACCGTCATGCTGAACTTCTTCTTCCTCATCAGCCGATTGCTTCTCATCATGTTCTGAGCTTGAAGGGGTAGGACTCTTTGGTTTCCTTGCCATTTTCTTGACTTTCTTTGGAGCTGAAGAATCAGCCTTTTCAGCTTTTCACTTTTTGGACTTGACAGGCTTAGAAGAAGGACCTTCGGTTTCCACCTTCTTGTTATCTGCCCTCTTCCCTCGCTTTGCTGGCTTTTCCACAGCATCTAAGGCAGCCTGCTATTCAGGATTCAGTTCTCTTGGGCCCTTGGGAGTAAGCTTTCGGTAGTTAGCCATCACATGACTTTCGCTCGACACACACCTGTACATTGTTTCAGGTATCGAAGCATTGTGAGAAAACTTGGTGGCATCTGAGAAGATAATATTCTTTATATGAAAAGTAGCCACAGAGGAGAGAATTGCATCTTTCATAACTAGAATCTGTAAGTTCTCAATGGCCCGTTGGGTGATGATGGTCCAGAAACGACCACATGAAATCTCTGAATGTCTCGTTGCGGAGTTGAGACTTTGCACCTATTGCGACCAAATAATAGAGCCATAATCCAGGTTAATACCATTGTAGAGACCATAGAGAATGGTCATAAAACCCTTACTCGTACCATCTGACCCAGCTACCCATTCCGCCAAACCCTTGTTGATAAGAGTAAGTAACCCATTCCATTGCGGCGGCAAATAGGACTTCTTAAACTTTGTCACTGTTGTAACGACATCGGTATATCCCATCTCATAAAACATTATAAACAACTGGGTTGTGGTGATGAAATCAGGAGAGATGACAGAAGCATCGACGGCAAGCCCTAACAGGGAGCAGAATCGGGCTTTCGAAATAGATTCCTTGTGATTGAAGATTTGAAAATAGATCCTCTCCTTGTTCTTGTCGTAAGACGCAGTAGAGTACACTTGTGATAGCAGAGACATGGGAACAGATTCCACTTGCGTAAGAGCGATAACCAGTGGGGAGTACTTGAGACATTCGACAACGTGGAGCATGTATGAATCATACAAAAAGGGGTTTAGTTGAATGATCGGGTTCTGATTAGGTTTGATCACAAGCAATGACGATGAAACAGTTTGATCTTGAAGAGATGATGATTCCGCCATTGTTGATGTAAGGAAGAAGATGAACAGTTGAAGATTGCCTGTTGTATTTGAGAGAGTTTGAAGAAGGTAAGAAGGTACAATAGGTGCGAGAAACCCTTTATATACCGTTGCCAGGAGAGAGAAAGAATATCCGTGATGATCATACAGTCACTGAAACGTCGCCTGAAAAAGCGTGATTTGACAGCTTGGTTTCCCCAGATAGACGTCATCAAGCGTGGGTTTAGGAACCGTTTCAAATTCAAGCGTCCAATATGAATGGTTATCCGATGACGCGATTCAAAATCTTATCCACATATCGTCTTTTAAAATTCACTTTCGCTCCATATGTCAAAATAACCACTTTCGCTCCAAAAAAAAAACTTTAAACGGGCCATAAGGAACATTAACCAGAATTTTGGAAAATCACAAAGAATTTTCGTGTAAGAGTGTGCCAAAAATAAAGAAATAAAGCAAAATGTGTATAGGATGTGAGTGATGTCTTTAATAAGACATGAAGCAGATGATTCCGGGCAAGAATCTCTTCCTTCAAAGTCAAGAGAGACTTGAAGTGCTTGTGTGGTTCCCCGAGAAAATACGGTCGAGTGTTTGTAAAGAAACACCGAAAGGCTTCTTTTCAAATAATGGGTCTAAAGGGTGGCTTATCTTCAACCAAACATCGATACTTAACATAAGACCGAAAGTTGGATGAAGTACTTGTGAGACCGATGCGGTCTGTTGAACAAATAGGTTGGATAGAATTTGTTGTCTAATGATGTTATAAAAATCTCAAAAACAAAAACCAAACTGGATCTTTTTGGGAAGAAATGCCTTGGTGTTAGACAATTTCATAAAGACCACTCAAAAAATAAAATGAGATTTCGTTAGGTAACAAGTGAGATCTTGAATATAAATATTCACCGTCAATTCAATATTGGAGTTGCATTTTGGGTCTCACTTAGCACGTGGTGTACGCATCTAAGATCATAAACACAGATTTTGTGTAACCATAAACCTCAGTGGTAATATCTGAGAGTCTCAAGGGTTGCCTTGGTGAAACGAAAGTTGATGGAGAATGTAGAGGAGGTGGTTAAGGAACCGAAAGTACCCATGCTATATAAAAGTGAAAAACCAGAAAACTCTTAACTCATTTGAGAAGAGTAAGGTAGCTCATGACTTGAGTGAATTTAGCAGCCTGATTGGGAAGAAACGATACGTATAGATCGAATCATTAAGGCCTTACTCATAGTCTTAGAGGCTTCAGTGTACATGCAGCAACATGCTTCTAGGGACATTTAACTAGTTCAAATTAAAATGGTCGTACCTGCCCTAGCTCCAATTTATGTAGCAACGATGTACTTGGTACCTAGTAAAGAGAATAAACAAAGACAAACAAACCACACAAAAAAAAAAGATAATAAAGAGATAAATAAAAGATAAAACCTTTTGGAATTTTGTATTTTCTGAAAAATAATAAAAACAAAATATTTTTGGATTTTTGAAGTTTCTGAAAAATAATGAAAACAGAAAAAAAATATTTTTGGATTTTGAAGTTTTTTGAAAAATAATAAAAACAGAAAAAGAAACAAAAATAAACGAAATTAATGTTAAAAACTCTAGGAATAAAGATAAAAGAGAAAACATAGCAAGAAAAAGATTTAAAAGAGAGTTAACAAAGTATACAGCCGAAATCAAACCTTAAAGGAATGAAGCGAAATAAGCCGAGCGATCGGTTCATTTCGGTTCCCTAAAATTCCGGAGCCGAAATAGACTGAGCGTTCGGTTCATTTCGGTTCCCGAAAATTATGCAGCCGAAATAGACCGAGCGTTCGGTTCATTTCAGTTCCCGAAAAATCCGGAACCGAAATAGACCGAGCGTTCGCTCTATTTCGCTTGTCTAATTTTTAGAGAGAGGTTTGAGGGTTCGGTACCGACTCTGCTTCCATCATTCCCAAACCTTGTAAAATTTTATTGAAGCTTGCTTCTGGTAAGGCTTTAGTGAAGATGTCAACTAGTTGATCAGAGGACCGAACGAAATGAACTTGTACGTTTCCATCTTCAACATGGTCCTTGATGAAATGGTATCTTAGTGCAATATGCTTTATCTTTGAGTGTTGCACTGGATTGTGACATATTCTTATCGCGCTTTCAGAATCACAATTGAGAGGTATTTTCTTCATACTCAGTCCGTAGTCTCTTAGTTTGCTTTGTATCCAGATCACTTGTGAGGTACAAGATGCTGCAGCTATGTACTCAGCTTCAGCTGTTGAAAGAGACACACAAGTTTGCTTCTTGGACTGCTAGCTAACAAGTTTACCATAAAGGAATTGGCATCCTCCAGTTGTGCTCTTTCGGTCCAGACCGCATCCTCCAATATCAGCGTTAGAAAAGGCTTGAACAAAGAATCCGGAGCTAGCAGGGTACCAAAGACCGAGAGAAGAGGTTCGCTTCAGATAACGGAAAATATTTTTCACTGTCACCATGTGAGGTTCTCTTGGATTTGCTTGAAACCTGGCACAATAACAAACAGATAACATAATGTCTGGTCTACTAGGTGTTAGATACATAAGAGACCCTATCATTTGACGATAGAGTGTTACGTCAACAGCAGGTTTTTCCAGAGATGGTGTTAACTTTGTGCCAAACGCCATGGAAACCTTCACCTTCGAATCTCCCGTCATACCAAAATTCGCCAGTAAGTTCTTCGTGTAGGCCTCCTGGTTGATAAGAATGCCTTCTGGTCCCTATCTTATATTCAATCCAAGGAAAAAGTTAATTGGACCCATTGCACTCATTTCAAATTTAGTCTCCATCAACTTCCTGAATTCAGCCGTTAAGCTAGGATTCGTGGAGCCGAAGATGATGTCATCGACATAAATCTGAATTATCATTAGATGTTCACCTTCTTTCTTTCGAAAGAAGGTTGAGCCAACCGAACCTTGCTTGAATTTCGACATTTTAAGAAAGCGAGTTAATGTTTCATACCAGGGCCTTGGTGCTTGCTTCAGACCATATACAACTTTATCCAACACATAGCAATGATCAGGGTATTTCTCGTTCACAAACCCAGGTGGTTGCTCAACATACACCGTTTCTTCTAGTTCTCTATTTAAGAAAGCACATTTCACATCCATCTGGAAAACTTCGAAATTTTTATGTGCAGCATATGCCATAAAGATTCTAACTGATTCCAACCTTGCTACAGGAGCGAAGGTCTCCTCATAGTCTATCCCTTCTTCTTGGCAATATCCCTTCACCACCAACCGAGCCTTATTGTGAATGACGTTGCCCTATTTATCCAACTTATTCCTGAAGACCCATTTTAAGCCGACCACAGAAGCATCCTTTGGAGTGGGAATCAGCCTCCAAACTCAATTATGTTCAAACTCATGGAGTTCATCTTGCATTGCTTGTACCCAATCAGCATGATCAAGTGCAGAATTAACCGTCTTCGGTTCGATTTTCGAGACAAACGAATTAAACATGCAGAATTCAGCATGAGAGAATAAGGCAGTTTGTTTCGCTTTCAATTGAGAACGTGTGAGAACTCGCTAAGATGATTCACCAATTATTTGTGTTTTGGGATGATCCTTAGTCCATTTCGTTAGAGGAGGGTAATTAGGGTCATAGACAGGATCCAACTCTGCATTTACCTCTTCTTCAAATTCCGATTGATCACCTTCTTCATTTGTATTCTCATTCTCCCCCTCAAATGGCGAAGCGTATCCCATGTTAGGTTCAGGATTCTCCCCCTCGGTTGGACGATCATGGGTTGGGGTGGGAGTTGGATTCTCTCCCTCGATTGGACTATCATGGGTTGGGGTGGGAGTTGGATTCTCCCCATCGAAAGGCAAATCGATTGTTTTTGGTACAGATAAACCCTCCCCCTTGAACATTGAGCTGTTGTTTGGAGGGTCAGTTGAGGGTTGACCACCAGTCGGTTTAGGAGGTTTATTTTCTATATCTTTTGCAGCTTCATCGATGATCTTTTTCAGATTGTCGATTTTGTTGTCTGCTGCTTTCGCCTCTGAGTGTATAGCCTTTTCTGGTTCATTAAATAGCCTTATGTACTCTTCAAACAAGTTAGAAATGGGAACCGAGACTTGTCCTGATTCTGGAAATATTTCCCCCATGGTACTTTTGCTTGTTTGAACTTTCTTCATGTAGTTGTCATCAAAGGTTACATAGTAGGTTTCTTCAATACGCTTGGAGTGTTTATTGAAAACCCTATATGCCTTTGAAGTGAGTGAATAACCAAGAAATATTCCCTCATCGGCTTTGTCGTCGAACTTGTTTCGGTTCTCTTTGGAGTTGAAAATGAAGCATCTTGAACCGAACACGTGTAAAAACTTAACATTGGGCTTCCGATTGTTCAGAATCTCATACGGAGTGATGGAGAATCGTTTGTTAAGTAAGGATCGGTTATGAGTGTAGCATGCAGTTGCAACTGCATCAGCCCAGAAGTATAGCGGAAGAAAAGCGAAGCTCAGCATGGTTCGGGCTGCCTTACATAAGGAACAGTTTCGTCTTTCAACAATTCCATTCTGTTGTGGTGTATAGGGAGCCGAGAAGTTGTGAGATATCCCCTTTTCAGCCAGAAAATATTCAAAATCTTTATTCTTGAATTCAAGCCCATTGACGCTTCTAATATTCCTCACCATCTTTCGCAGCTGCAGTTCCACTTGCTTGATAAACGCCTTCAACTTGGGAGTCGCGTCTGATTTCTGTTTAAGAAAGAAAACTCAGGAGAAGCGTGAAAAATCATCTACTATGACAAGAATGAACTTACTACCACCGATGCTTTCGATAGCCGAAGGTCCACATAAGTCAATATGCAGAAGTTCAAGAGCTTCAACAATCTTTGTATTGATACGTGTAGGATGGCTCTTTCTGCTTTGTTTGCCCATCTCACACGCTGAACACAGGTGTTCCTTATCAAACTTGAGAAGAGGAAGGCCTCGTACATGATCACCAAGCACCAACTTATTAATGTCTTTGAAGTTCAGGTGCGATAGGCGTCGATGCCATAACCAGCTTTCATCAGAGTTCGCCTTTGACAGCAGACATATTGGTGGTTTTCCTCGAATCGGGTTGAGATTTAAAGGATACATCTCTCCCTTGCGTTTAGACTTCAACAGAACTCTTTTGGATTTCTTTTCAATAATTTCTGATCCCTCATCATCGAATGAAACTTTCAAACCGGTTCCCACAACCAATTGAGATACACTGATGAGGTTGTGCTGCAATCCTTCCACGTAAGCCACTTTTCAAATTGTGAATTCTCCATTGGTTATCATTCCATATCCTTTGATTGTGCCATAAGAATTGTTTCCATACTTCACACATCCACCATCCTTAAGGGACCGAAACTCCCTCAGCTCTTCCCTCCTTCGTGTCATGTGACGTGAGAAGCCACTGTCTATGTACCATTCGTCATCGAACTGCTCGTCACTTATAACCTGCAAATTCAAGCAGATTTAGGAACCCAAAGTCTCTTGGGCGCTGGTGAGTCTTTTACAGAAAAAGGAATAGCAACAGAAAGATTAACCAAATAAGTTCTTTTTATTAGAGTGGTTTCGTCTTTTTTTTGATGGTATACACCTTGATTTTGTTTTTATCTTGTTTAAATTGTGGTGTATCAGATGGTTTGTCGTTAGATGGTTTTGGAGTATTCTTTTGAGTCCAAGGGTTAGCTGACTTTTTCTTATTATTGATGTCAAAATTCGAATCAAGCTTTCCATTTCCTTTGATGTCCTTCACTGAATACGGCTTTCGTTGGCAGCAAGAAGGACCAAAGCTGGACTTTCAGTTTTTAGCCTTGACGTTGTGACCGAAACTGGATGTTCGGTTCTGAGCTCTGGTGTTGGAACCGAAACTGGATGTTCGGTTCTGAGCTTTGGAATAATAGGAGCTTGGACGAAAACTTTCCTTTCGGTTTGGCTTGTCATTTTCTTTGACATTTGACTCTTTCTTGGAAGGAACGTGGTTAGGATTTTGAGACTGCCAAAACCGTTTTCGCTCATTCAGATTCTTCATGTATCTCTGATTTCTTTGGCGTTTCTGTTCAGCCAGCTGCTTTTGAGATTTATGAATATTGAAGCTTGATTTTGGCTTCTCCTTTTGAGCTTCGGTTGTCTTGGAAGATACATTGGATGCCTTCTTTGGTTCTTCTGGTATCTCTTTTGTTCCACTCGAGCTTGGTTTATCAAAACTTGAGGGTTTGTTGATGGGTTCAGCCACGTATCTACCCCTTACCCTCCACGAGGTTCGCTCCGATAAGCCGACGGTTTCGTCTGCATTATCGATAGGGGCGGACCAGAAGTAATCGTCACACCCTTCAGCATTGTCTGTTTCGACTAAGATTTTCAATTCTGTTGTTTGTTTTTCAGTGACCCCTTTAACAACATATACTTGATTTGGCACTGTTTGAACTTTCTGATAGACCATTGCTTTCTCTTTGAGTTTCTTCGACTTATCCTTTGACAGGCGAGCATATTCAACCGAGTTCTCAGATATGAGTGGTTTTTCATTCTCGGTTTCGCTCTTCAAAAATTCAGAGCAATCAACCACATCTTCCATCAAGATTTCGCTCATCTCACTTTCCTCATCAAATTCAGACGTGTTTTCTATATTCATTTTATGTTCTGAAATTAATTTGGCGTTAGACGAGTCAAATGTTTGAATGGTCTCGGACTTGATTTTCAACCTATCATTTTCATCTAAATGATTTTTGAGCATACATTTATGTTCCTTAGAATCAATAAAGGTCTCTATCTTGTCTAGTCCGATTTTATAAGTGATGGAAGTCTCTTCTGAGGACATTATGGATTCACACTCAGCGATGACCTCATCCTCCTTAAATTCAAGGAAGGGTAAGATCATCTTATGAATCTTTTTCCCTATTTCACAATTTAAGTGTAACTGAGTAATATTCGTATATAAGCGTTTAGCAATCAAGCAAAAAAACATTTCGTTGTTTCAAAAACCTTAAATTGTCTCGTTGCAAATAAATAATCTCATCCCTAGCCCTAGTTAACTCCGTCTCCTTCAGCTCAATCCACATCCTTCTCTCCTCACTCTTCGAAGACACCCTGCTGAGTTGGTCAGTTAGGTTAGAGTTCGCTAAGCGAGTTTGCATGAGACTACCACTTAAGTTAGAAAATTTAAATTTTAGTTCATTTAATTCTTCTTCATATTTTGTTACAGGAACTTTAAGTGATTCAAGGATGGATTGTACCTTTTTGATCAGCCGATAATAGTCGTTGATCCTCTCACTCACGGACTTTTCTGCAAAACACTTGTCCTCAGTCAGGTTCGACTCCTTATGCTCACCTTCGGTTGGTCTTCCAGCAGTAACCATCAAACATGTCCCAGCCGAACTAGTAGCTTCCTCTCTCGCCACGTAAGCTCTTCCATGTGTAGGTTTTCTCACTTCTTCATCCTCAGAATCGGTTGACCAGACTTCAACGCCACCGAAGTCATCTTCATCCACATTTTCCTGCATAATCAAGGCATTCATTGAACTATTAGTTGCCTTCTTTTTCTTTATTTCTTCCAACTTTTGCATGTAATAAGCCTCATCATCTTCACCGTCCCTTTTCTCAGCCATCTTCCTCAACATGCAATCTTTGGCAAAGTGGTTCTTGCCATGACAATATTTGCAGTCGAATCCAGAGTCTCCTACAAGCTTGCTTTCTTTCTTGTCGTTATACTTTTGAGAGGTGTTCTTCGTTTCTTCTTTCACCTTCTCAGAGCTGTAACTTCCTTTCCAGTTTCGGTTCTTATTGACAGGGAACTTCTTTCGTGCAAACTTCTTTGGGTTGGTGACCATCATTGCATATTCTTCGCCAGTAAGGTCACACTCAGACATATCTGAATCCTCCTCTTCTTCTGCTACACTTTTTCCTTTTGAGACAAGGGCCAACGATCCCACACCCGAACTACCTTTGCCTCCTTGGTTACCATGCTTTCATGGGATTTAAGAATACCCATCAGTTTCGCTAGCGAGTATGATTTAAACTGTTCATGAGCTTTCACCGTTGAAACCACTGCCATCCATTCTGGTCTTAAACCATTCATGAAGGTCACCTTTTGCTCAATCAATTTTCTTTCAATTCCATGCTTGATCATCTTGCTGAGGAGATGATTGAAGCGATCGAAGGTCTGTATCAGTTTCTCTTCAGGTTTCTGTTCGAAAGCTCCAAATTCTGAGAGCAACAAGGTTTGGATCGAGTGTTCTAGATCCTCATCAGTTGAGTACAGTTCTTTTAATCTATCCCAGATTTCTTTAGCCGTCGTGCATGAACCGACTAAACGAAAAGTGTCAGATTGCAATGCGAATCTGATCATTCTCATGGCTTTCACGTTACATAGCAGCTTATCCTTTTCATCTTGTGGAATGTTCTCTACGTCCACCAAAAGCTGATTATATTCTTTTTGAGTCTTCACTGTCCTGTTCGTTCCAGAATGAACAAACGACCCAATCGTGATAGCTTCCCAGATGAGATAACCATTATCTTCAGATCCAACTACGTAATCTTCAAAGTGATGCGCCCACACTTCATAGTCTTGAGTGTAAAGAATGGGAACCCTTGTAGTGGATCCAATGTTGTTGGAGATGTTGATGGGATTAGTTTGAGAATCGTCGTGAGACATGATGAGCCTTTCCTTGGAACTGCTAGAATCAGACCTGTAAACTTGAGATTAGGGTTTTATCAAACACAAGAGTTACCGTCGACAGGAAGAAGATGGCTTCTTTATATTCGATAAAAGCGGAAACCCTAAATAATTCTTCAAACAGAAGGAATGTGTATTGATTACACAGTCTCCTGCTCTGATACCAATTGTTAGAACAAAGTTCTAGTAGGATCGATTGATTCTAAGTAGAAAAGCAATAAACAATGTAATAAAGAACACAAGAATGGTTTAACTGATGTCGAATGATTAAGCTTTAACACCTCAGAAGAGCTCTATTAAAAACTTCGACTGTAGAGGTGTTTAGGGTTACAAAGCAATAATAATAATAATGACGATCGTATCTAAGGCATACATGCATGCACTATAAATAACTTAACCCTAATCAATAATCACGGATGGACAGGCCCAATCCGGATATACAAAAACAAAGCCCATGATGCAACACAAAATACCCAACAGAAGCCTTAGCAAATACATAGAAAACATACGAAATTGACAAATACACAGACTTCGACATATTACAAGATATTTCGACTCTACAATCTCCCCCTTTGTAATCATGTCGAACTTCTCAATTCGTGAGAATCTGTGCAACAAAGTGCATCATCCTTCGTATCTCCGAGTACCATGTCATTATCTTCCTTAACTCAACTTTATCTTCATCATTATTCTTCTTGCAATTATTCATACGAACAATGAAGTTCGTATATTGCGAAGTAGTATATCTTTCTATCTCTGAAGATTGGAATAAAAACCTCTTAGCTTTGCCATTCTTATCTTTTCCTATAAAGACCAATCCAAAAGGCTTTAAGCATATCTCCCCATCATCATATTTCTTCAGTTCAGCTTGAGTCTTCGACAATTCCATAGAAACTTTCACTTCCTTTCCCATTGCTGATGCTAACTCCACATCAGTCAATGCTAGACATCATAGTAATTGTCTATGAAGATTTTGATATGGGCAAGACCAAACCTCAATACATCTTTGTTAGTCCCTTGAAGTTGCGAAGCCTCCATGTCTTTCAAAATTAATGCAACTTGAATATGGTCATTCAAGTTCATTAGAGGAAAATAAGCAACCGAGAAATCACATACTTGATTGTTCGCTCTTACAACATGATACCGAAAATTCTGTATCATATTCTCAAACATTACATCTTTTGTTATACTGATAACCTTCTTGATCTTCACTAATGACCATATTTCTTCTGGTTCTTTTCCAACAACCGCATGAAACCTAAGTTTCATATGAATAAAATCATCCTCATTGTCGAACTTCTAAACTATATTGTACTGAGCCATGATAAACATCATTTCATTCACCGGAAAATCAAGCTGATTCATATCAGTGTTAGTGATAGAATAGCTTTTCTTAGGATTTTATCAAACAGATACATGTGATTGAAAGCAACTCTTGCTTCAATATTCTCATAGCTATACAACTTCTTTGGATCTCCCTTATCCATACCAGGTGGATCACTTTCACGAAGTCTTAGTATGCTCTGTATATGCCTTTGTTTCTCCATTTCGGTTTTAATTTTGGCCTTCTTCTCTTCTTTCGATTTTTCAACCAAAATCCCCTTCCCTTTTCCATCATCTTCAGAAGGATTTGGTTTAGATGAGCTTGAACTTCCTCCTTCAGTAGAAGAGCTAATAAAAATTCCCTTCAGAATAGGTTTTGTTGTTGTCTTGATGGCTTCTGTTGTATTTACCTTTGATACTATAGGTGTTGGGACTTGAGTAGATACAGCTTTCGTTAATTCACCAATAGTAAAAATCTTCTCAACCTTTTTCGATTTTCCAACCCCTTTTGTAATTTTCGAAGATTTGCCTTCTTGAATTTTCTTTTCTCCCCCTTGCACCACTGTAACAACAGGAAGGGCACCAGCAGGCAATATGTTAGCAAATTTCGAAATTGGAGCAACAGCCTTCTGAATGGCTTGATCCAAACTATGTAACTTCTGAGTTAAAAACTCAGGAGTTAAAAACGAAGTTGGAGCCGGTTTTGACACTAACTCTTTCAGTTCACCAAGTAAAACACCCATCTTGTCGAAATTTTGAGCATCTGTTGTACCCTTTGCATCAAACTTGGGAGTTAATCCTTGATACCATTCGGCAATCTTTGTGACCGCAGCCGTAATGGTGTTAACATTCGACTTGATTATCGAATAGTTGGAATTCAGCTCATTTATCTCTTTTGGGACTTCAACCTTCAGCTCGTCAAGTTTTCGATTGACATCTTCTCGTACAGTCTTGACATCTTTAACAAAAAGAACATGTCGCTCTTTTGCTGTCAAACGAAGATCTTTGATTTTAGAATTAAACAAATCAGTCTGAGCCTTGACCCTCAACTCGTTACTTTTATCCATAACATCCAATTGCTGCTGCATTCGAAGCTCCATTGCCTTCAACATAACATCAACCTCTATTCCCGAAACCGAATTCTTTGTACCAGAATCAGCTTGTGATTGAAGAATAGAGTTAAGCTTCCTGTTCAAAATTTTAAACTGCTTACCAGACATCAACATGTGATCTGGTATATCCTCTTCTTCCGAATCAAATTCCAAATCAGCAAATGTTCCTCCGAAACCTCCTCCATCTGTTTCATCATCGGAATTTGGTTTTGGTGGATCGGTGGATTGTGATGGGAAAAGTGTAGTGAAGGGTTGTTGTAATACTTGATCGAAAGTTGGTGAAGTAGTGGTAGTGGAAATGTGTTGAATAAAAGGTGGAAGTGAAACAAAAGTACTTGAAATAGGTTTAGAAGAAGATTTAGTAGGAATACCTTGAGATGATGGATCAACACTCACCATAACATGTGTACCCGTATCAGATACGTTTGCAACAATGGTAGAAATTGGAACCTCCTCAGGAACTGATTTGGTTACAACAATTTCGAGTGGAACTGTTGTTGTTGGCAACGAAACATTTGTGAGGACTAGTGGTTGTGAGAGTTTTGGGGAATTTGAACCCAAAGGTGTTTCTGGGACGATCTCACTATCTGATGACTCTTCACGAACCACCAGCTTTCGTTTCTTTCTCTTCTTGTTGATGTGCTTCGCCATATCCTCAGCTCTTCGCTTCTTGGATGATGGTGAAGCTAGTGCAGGAATCTCACGAACTTTCACTCCTTGTCGGTTAAGCTGAGGTTTGCGAGTAGTAGGAGATTGATCTTCTGATGAAGTTCGTTTCTTATAAGAGAAATTCCTTAATCTTTTGAACACACTAGATTTCGAAGGGATCAATTCCTTCGAAGATTTAGGAACAACTTTCTTCTTAGGCTTCTCAGGTTCGTTTGCAATCTTCTTAGGAAACTTAGACTTAGCTTGTTTCTTGGGGCTTTCGTGAACAACATCATCAGCTCCCTTCTTTGATTTCTTAACTTTCTTAGATGATCCTTCATCACTTATTTTCAGCGAAATCCCAGTTTCGACTGAAGGATTAACATGTTGCAAGTATGCCACCAATACTGAATTTGTTGGATCAACTTTCTTCAGCATCCCATCAGGAATTCGAGCAACATTTGGGAATATTTCTGAATCATTTTCAACAGACTTTGGAAAATGATACTTCATGAATTCTGCCTTAGCCTCATAAGTAGGAATGGGAATACCTTCTTTCTCATATACAGACTGAAGAATCAAACTCTAGTAGCGTGCACATGAAATTCCTTTTACTACATTCGTGTTTTCCAGGCTCTTTATAAACTCTTTCCAAATCTGAGTGGCATAATCAACATTGAGATCATTGTACAACCCTACTACCATAGCATAGACTTCCATTCTCCCCTTGTCAAGCCCTACACTTCGCATAGTTAAACAACGAAGATATATCCCGAACAAGAAATCCCATATGCAAGGAAGACCAGACTTCTTGAAATCACTGATCTTGACGAGTGGTGGCTGATGACCCATCTCGTTAAACATGAACATAATCTGAGCACAAGTAGGTTTAAAGAATGGTGGTGAATTCGGAATCACCAAGATTTGAGTAAACATCCTCTTCGTGAGACAAATTCTCTTTTCATTTACTAGATTAAATGTGATAACATCAGTGGCTTTGATGTAAGAAGCAGTGGAACCAGCCATTGATAACCATGACAACGGAACATAAAAAGCGTTGAACATCGCAGTTGCGAGACCTGAATGTTGAAGAGCAACAATCAGCATCTTGAGTTCTTCAGGATACATTGACACATCTCCTTCAACCTGATAATTGGTGCTTTGAATCTTCATAATTTGTTGAGATGCAATTTCGTCAGTAGTGTCGGTTGGAGCAGCAGCCATTGATTAGGGTTTTGAGAAGTTCTTGAAGAACAGAGAAATTTAGGGCTTTTTGATTGTCTGAGAATTTGAACTCGTAATTATAAAAGGAGATAATAACTTCCTTTTATATGTATCCCCAATAGAATGCCAAACGTTTTCTTTAAAGAGTAAGCCACGTCTATCCTTGAAACTCGCATCATTAGCTATAATGTGTACCATGTCAGATAAAGTACCTTGAAAGTCGGACCACGTTACCAAACCGTCACATCAAACTGTTCGTGAGTACCAAGTGGATAAGATCGAAAACCTTCGGCATGGAGGTTAGGCTCTTTCGTCTTTGGGATTAGAGACGAAGTCATATGCCAGACTGTCGAAATCATCAGCCTGAGTTGGTAATACTCAGAACCTCAAGGATTTTGTGAGTGCAGTATGCCAATAGAAAAATATAAGAAGCAAACTAACGAAAATTTGGGATCTGTGATGTCGAAAAATAAAATTTCAACACAAAGGCAGTTAAACCCCGGGTAAAGGTTACTCCGTTAATTATCAAGAGAGATAATCAACAGCTTGTGTGGTTTCCCGTGAATTACAATCGAATACTTATAAAGAAGTATCGAAGGGCTTCTTTTTCAAGGCTTCGTGGGTGGCTTAAAATTTTTGTTACATATCAACCTAAGCATAAGGTGAGTAATTGTAACAAAAATTACTTGTTTGACCAGTGTAGTCAGTGACAAGTATGCTTTGAATAAAATGTATGAAGTGACTTCGAATTTCAAATGAAACTCACCCGGAAATCATATTCAAGAAAAATTTTGAGCTGGATCCTGTTAGGTAACAAATATCGTGGGTTTCGACTATTTGATCAAGATCACGCAAAAGAATTGAATATGATTTGGAGTTTCGAAAGTTGGTACTGAAACAAATGTTTCGTTAAATCTGGAACATAGTTCCCCGTCAATTCCTAAAAAATTTAGAAAATTGGGTTTCACTTTCATCACGGCCTCATGAATTCAGATCATAAACACAGAGTTTTGATATGTCTAAGTCATGATTGGTTTGATCAATGACCTCTTGTACATATGTCATTGTATGTGAAATGTGTTAGAAGTTTGAGATGAAAAACGTTGTTTCACAAATTCAATTGTACCTCTGTTATGCTTGGACCAAACAGAAAACTCTTAACTCATTTGAGAAGAGTTAGGTAGCTCAGTAGACTAATGTGAATGCAAGCCTGATTGGGAAGAAATTTCCGTAATGAAAAATTTCATTAAGGCTTTCGAAATCACACATTGAGTCAATGGAGGCTTGGGTCGACATGCTCGAGCATGCTTCTAGCGACATCGTAACTAGTACAAAGTTTCGAAAATTTACCTTACCCTAGAAACGCAAGCATGACCCTTGTAAAACTTCCTTTGAATCTGCACTAACAAAGTACAAAATAACAAAAATCTTTTTGGTCTTTTATGTTTTTGAAAAGAAAGAAAATATTTTTGTGTTTTTAAGTTTTTCGAAAATTAAAACAAATAACAAAAGAAAATCTTTTTGTTATTTTTGATTTTTCGAAAAGAATACAAATTAACGAAAATATTTTTGGTTTTTCCAATTTTTCAAAATGAAATACAAACGAAAATTTAAGAGTGTACCAAACTAATGAAACTTTTCTTTCCCAAATGTCGAAACCGAAGCGTATCGAAGCACTGAATATGAACAGTAACTTCTGAATGGTTAATACTATATGCCTCTGAACCATTCAATAATACCTCTGAATCGACACTTTTCTTTCTTTGTTATTCTTTCGAAAGTAGTCCTGGAACCGAACTTGCTTCAATCATTCCCAATCCTATCAAAATTCTAACAAATGATTTATCGTCCAATGGTTTTGTAAAAATATCAGCAAGCTGATCAGTTGTTTTTACAAAATGAACTTCAATATTGTCATCTTCCACATGGTCTTTAATGAAATGATAACGAAGTGCAATATGTTTGGTTTTCGAATGTTGTACTGGATTATGACAAATGCGTATAACACTTTGTGAATCACAATACAATGGAATCTTTTTCATATTAATTGCATAGCCACGCAATTGACTCTGGATCCATATGATTTGCGAAGTGCAAGCAACAACTGCAACATACTCAGCTTTAGCAGTAGAAATTGCAACACAAGTTTGCTTTTTCGATTGCCAGCTTACAAGCTTCCCATCTAACAATTGACATCCTCCACTTGTACTTTTTCGATCAAGTGTACATCCTCCCAGATCTGCATCCGAAAACACTTGAATGAAAAATCCTGATTTCGAAGGATACCACAATCCTAATGAAATTGTTCCCTTAAGATAACGAAAAATATTTTTCACCACAGTCATGTGTGGTTCTCTTGGATTTGCTTGATACCTATCACAATTACATACAGAAAACATGATATCAGGTCGACTTGCTGTAAGATAAAGCAATGAACCTATCTGCATCCGAAAACACTTGAATGAAAAATCCTGATTTCGAAGGATACCACAATCCTAACGAAATTGTTCCCTTAAGATAACGAAAAATATTTTTCACCGCAGTCATGTGTGGTTCTCTAGGATTTGCTTGATACCTATCACAATTACATACAGAAAACATGATATCAGGTCGACTTGCTGTAAGATAAAGCAATGAACCTATCATACTCCTGTATAAAGTAATATCAATAGCATGTGTGTCTAACGAAGGTGTTAGCATTGTTCCAACCGCCATTGGTACTCTTAACTTCATGCTATTCGTCATTCCAAATTTTTCGAGCAAATTCCTGGTATATTTTTCTTGATTGATGAAAATTCCTTCTCTGCTTTGATGAATGTTTAAACCAAGAAAATTATTGATTTTTCCCATCATGCTCATTTCAAATTGGCTTTTCATCAAACATTCGAATTCACTAGACAAAGCAGGGTCAGTAGAGCCAAAAATAATATCATCGATATAAATTTGGACAAGCATTAGATGATTCTCAACTTTCTTTCTAAATAATGTGGGGTCAACTGATCATTGATTAAATTTCGATTGTTTTAAGAAATTGGTAAGAGTTGCATACCAGGCTCTTGGTGCTTGTTTTAACCCATATACTGCTTTATCTAAAATATAAACATGATCAGGATAATTTTCATTTATGAAACCTGGAGGTTGTTCAACATAAACTGTTTCTTCGAGTTCACCATTGAGAAAAGCACACTTCACATCTATTTGATAAACATCAAAATCTTTGTGAGTTGCATAAGCCAAAAATATTCGAACAGCCTCGAGTCTTGCGACAGGGGCAAAAGTTTCTTCATAATCGATACATTCTTGTTGCGAATATCCTTTAACAATTAATCGTGCTGTATTTCGAACAATATTTCCATCATTGTCGGTTTTGTTTTTGAAAATCCATTTTAATCCGACAATTGAAACATTTTCAGGTTTAGGAATTAACTTCCAAACCTTGTTTCTATCGAACTCAGCAAGTCCAGATTGCATAGCTACAACCCAATCTGAGTGTTCCATTGCAACCTTAACTGTCTTTGGTTCTATTTTCGAAATGAAAACATTAAACATGCAAAATTCTTGACGAGCATTCAGTACCTCATTCTTTGCACGAATTTGAGCTCTAGTCAAAACTCCCTATTGTGGATTCCCAATGACTTGTTCTTTTGGATGATTTCTTGTCCATTTTTCCAATGGTGGATATGCTGGATCAAATTCCAATGGTGCATCTTCATACATTTCTTCATTTTCGGATCCTGCAACAGAATTATTATCATTTAGTTCATGAAATTCATCGTTTTCATCAAGATTTATGGTTTCAGTATCATTATGCTCCCCCTCAACATAATTGTCATTCTGATGCGCCCCCCCCCCCCTCGAAACTTTCATTTACACTGCTATTCTCCCCCTCGAAAGGATGCTCCCCCTCAACATTTGAGAGTATATGCAAGTGCTCCCCCTCTACTTGTGCGTCTAGCATACTTTCGCCATTAGAAGTTGTATCTGATGTGATTGTCGAATCATCAGTATGTTTCGAAGATTCAAGAGTTTGATTATCTGCAGCATGGACTTCAGCATCTGCAGCCCTATCTGGAACACCAAAAATTAAATCATAATCAAAATCAGGTGAATTATAACTTTCAGACTCATTATTTGATTCAATAAGAATTGGTTTTTGTTCGAAATGTTGTTCAACTTGTTTCACATAATAATCATCAAAAGTGAGGTTAAACGTTTCTTCAACTTTTCTTGTTCGCTTATTCAACACTCTGTATGCAACCGAATTATTTGAATATCCCAAAAATATTCCTTCATCAGCCTTAGCTTGAAATTTCGAAAGATTATCTTTGAGATTCATGATAAAACACCTGCAACCAGACACATGAAAGAATTTAACATTTGGTTTTCGGTTATTTATGATTTCATACGGAGTTATATTAAAACGACGATGAATAAAGGATCGATTCTGAGTAAAATATGCTGTCGAAACTGCTTCTGCCCATAGATATTGAGGAAGATTTGCATATGTCAACATTGTTCTTGCTGCTTCGCAAAGAGACCTATTCCTCCTTTTAACCACACCATTTTGTTGTGGTGTATATGGCGATGAGAAATTATGCGAAATTCCTTTCTCAGTTAAGAACGAATCAAGCACGTTGTTTTTAAACTCGGAACCATTATCATTTTTGATTTTACGAACATTCTTTTTTCAGACTTGTCTCAATTTTATTGATAAATTCAATCATTGTTTGAGCGACTTCAGATTTTAACCTGAGAAAATACACCCAAGTAAATCGTGAAAAATCATCAACAATAACCAAAATGTACCGTTTCTTGTTGATAGTTTCAACAGTTGATGGTCCACAAAGGTCAATATGAAGAAGTTCCAGCGGTTCAACAATTTTTGAAATCTATGACAATTGGATGTCCTTTACGATGCTGTTTTCCTTGTTCGCAAGCTGCACATAAAGTCTCATTGTCAAACTTTAGAACAGGTAAACCTCGAACAAGATCTTCTACTACTAACTTATTCAGATTTTGAAAGTTTAAATGAGAGAAACGTCGATGCCACAACCAACTAACATCAGATGAAGCTTTCGAAAGTAAACAAACTGAGGGTTTCCCAACAATAGGTTTGATGTCAAGAGTGAACATATCGCCAAATCTTTTTGATTTCAGCAAAACTTCATTCGTCTCAACTTTAGAAATGATACTTCCTTCTTCGTTAAACACAACTTGATTGCCAGTGCCCACAACAAGTTGTGAAACACTTATCAAATTATGTTTAAGACCTTCAACATAAGCAACACGATTCACTGTAAATTGTCCATTTGTTACTTTGCCATAACCTTTAACTTGACACTTGTGATTATTTCCAAACTTCACTACTCCTGCATTTTCCAAACTTCTAAAATCACGCAAATTCTCCTTCCTTCCAGTCATGTGACATGAGCAATCACTATCAATGTACCATTTCTCATCATATTGCTCGTCATGCAGTACCTGCAAACATTAAAAGAATTTAGGTACTCAAGGCTGTTTGGGTCCTTGGTCATTAGTTTGAAAAATTTAATGAAATTTAGAACCTAAAGCCCAATTTCGAACTTTGGTTTTGAAAGTATCAATTAAGTCGACATCATCAGTTAAAGATATCGAAACATAATTTTTCGATAGTCTTGGACTTTCACTGACTTTCTGCTTATGCTTCTCAGTGTGTTTGTCCTTTGAGATTGGTTGCCATTTTTGAACTGGAGTATTTGATTCTTTCGAAGATGAACTTCCAGATGAAGTATCATTCAAATACTGTTCATAGGCCTTCTCGATTTGATGTTGAGAAAACTTTCCCGATTGATACTTTTTCCCTTTTTCCTCAAGCCAATGATTGACTGTTTCCACACCAGATGAACCTTTTGTGTACGAAACTTTAGTGGCTTTGTGTGCGGATGGATTCGGAAAATTTGGTTTTTGTGGAATAAACTTTGCAGATGTTTTAGATTTATCATTCACAAATGTTTGATTGTCTGCAAACTTTCGAACGTTTTCAAATTTTCGAACATTCTCAAATTTTCGAACATTGTCAAATTTTCGAACATTATCAAATTTTCGAATATTCTCAGATTTTCGAACATTGTCAAATTTTCGAACATTCTCAAATTTTCGAACATTGTCAAATTTTCGAATATTCTCAAATTTTTTAACATTTTCAAATTAACGAACATTAGCAAAATATCGATTTGATCTATTTGAAGAAAATATGTTTTGATCGTTTGCTGGTTTTGGAAAAGATGAATTTGAAGTTGAAAACTTTTGTTGGCTTTTTGAAGGAAAATTCTTTTGTTGCACATTTGTTTGAAAAATCTTTGAAAATGTTGATTTTGAAAACTTCGTTGAATTATTTTGATAATCAGACCAAGATGGTTGAGTGGGATTTTCTTTTTTATCCGAACGAGTTGAAAACTTTGTTTGTACTGATTTAGACAACCCATTTTCAGACATTTTCTTGGTTGGTATTTTTGATTGCTTTTTATTTGACACTATTTGCCAAAAAAAATTCTTTCGTGCTTGTCTTTTCGAAATTCATTTTTCATTCGAAAATTTTTCAACAAGATCCTTAAATTATTGTGAATTAAGTTTCACATTCTCATTTGTTTCATTAGATTCTTGTTTCAAAATTTCTTTTGTATTTTCTTGTTTTTCATCCCATTTTCGTTGTGGTTTTTGTCTTTGAAAAACACACAAATTCTTTGTTAGATTATTTTCGACAGTGCTTTTATTTGAAAAGAATCCTTCGTCTGATGTTTTCTTGTTATCTTCTTCGACCATTTTCTTGAACTCTAGTTTGATGTTTTCAACATTTCCAGTAGTGACAAACACTTGATTCGGAAATACAACATCATCTGAACACGTAATATTTGGATACACAACAGTATTTGTTTCTAAATAATGAGCACCTTTTTCAGATAAGACTTTGTCGAAATTTTCAGTGTCTCCAAACACTTGATCAACAACAACTCGTGGAATGGATGTTTCATTCGAAACATTCTTTTCTGTGTCAGAATTGTTCGACATTTCTTCTTCATTCTCATCATCACTACTATCCGTTTGACTGTCTCTTACACTCACATGATCATGGTCACAAACATTCGAAGTAGATGGTCTATCAGTTTCATCCTCAACCATCGAATCATCACAAATTTCTTTACCTTTTGACTTAGATGTGACATTAATGATAGATAACTGAGAACAATCGATACTTTCCTCCTCCTCAATTTCACTGAATTCGCTAAAACTATCATAATTATCATCGATATCAGCAAAATTAGATTTAGAGTCAAGTTTCGAATTCTCAGTTCTTTTCAAAATTTTGATTTGTTCACTTTTGGTCAAAGTATCATTCACTATCTCAACAAGTTCATCAGCATTCAAATATTCGTCTATCTTACCAATACCATAAGCAAATCGATTATCAGGCACTTTATCGAATTCTGCTATGGTTTTCTCACAATCATAGGACAAACTATGAACTTTCTCTCCTTCGAAAACAAGAAAAGGCAACAATTTCCTATGTTGTTCTTTGCTTATATCAGATGAATGATGCAATGAAGTCAATTTAGCATAAAGTCTTTTTGCTGAATTACAGTAAATGTTTCTCTGAGCAAGTAACATTCGAACTTCATTATCTAGACATTCCCTATCATTATTCACATTATTCAATTGCAATTCCAGATACTCTACCCTGCTTCGTTTCGAATCTAGCAATTTTTGGGTCTCTAGCAACTGGATGTTTAGTTTCTTAGCTTCATTACTAGCAGACACCACAATTGTATCAAAGTAAGCAACAGTATCATCAAATGCAATTATTTTAGAATCATAAGCTTGTAAAGGAATGTTAAAAGACTAAAGAATAGAACGTACCTTCGTTGTCATCGGTGATTTGTCTCCTGATTTGGTCATGAAACAATGACAAATCACCATTTCGTCCTCATCCTCTTTAAATTGTGCTAACATAGCCCCATGCTTCGGATTACGCATCTCTTCGTCATCAGACCCTGAAGACCAGATCTGATACGTGCCATCTTCCTCACCTTCGCCTCGTGCAACCAAAGACATCCCCTTCGTCTTTGCACGAACTTCTTCCAATCTTTCAACATAATAGGCTTCGTCCTTGACCCTATTCTTTTTCTCTTCTTTCTTACAAAGTAGACAATCATTTGCCAAATGATTTGCTCCGTTGCAGTAATGACAGTCAATGCCTGAATCTCCCTTAAGTTTCTTCTCAATTTTGGCTTCAGTTGCCTTCAGATCATTCTTCTCGAATTTCTTCTTCTCCTCACCCACAGACTTATTAATGAAACTTCCTTTCACATCACTCTGCTTCACCTTGGGATTGAAAGGTTTCTTGAAAAACTCTTTAACTCGATTATTCGAGTAAAAAGCAATCGCTTCATCGTGATAATTCATTAGAAAGCCTTCTTCATAAGAATCATCTTTCTTAACAGCTTCTTTCTCAGACACTTTCGAAACAAGAGCTAAAGGACCTCCCAAACTAAGTTTCGACTCTTCATCCATCTCATTCACTTCACTTTCGTGAGTTTTCAACTGATTATACAAATCATTCAGAGATGAAGTATCGAAGCTTTGTTGATTTTTCACCATCATGCTGACACTTCTCCACTCCTTACGAAGTCCCATCACAAAGGTGAGATTGAACTGCATTGATGACCTTGTGATTCCATAACGATTGCATCTATAGATCAATTCATTAAGATGATCATAGTAAACTTCAATCGTTTCATTCTCTTTTTGTCTGAACTCTTTCAGCTCCACAAGACACTGCTTAACAGAATTTATCTTTGTTTTCGTGCTTCCCTGATACTTTTCCTTAAGAGTATTCCAAATTTCCTTTGCAGTTTTACAACCACGGATGTAATTGTAAACAACAGGTGGCAAGGCACCTCGCAATTCTCTCAAACAATGCTTTTCGTTGTTCTTCAGCCTGGTGGATTGATCAGTAACTGCAGCAGTTAATCCAGATGATCCAATATTTTGAACATTCAATGGAGGTTGACCGATTCTTGTAATGCAGCTCCAGAGTTCCTCGTCCAATCCGTTCAAGTAATCCTCCATTCGATCAGCCCACTGATCATAGTACTCTGGAATCAACATAGGAATCTCCGTAGAAGATCCTAACAGATGAGAAAATGAAGTCATCGTGTTCATGTTGAAATTCGCCATTAACGTACGGATGAGATTTTTCAAAAGAACTAGAAGAAATTTGAAATTGAATGAATGAATTGATCAGAAACTCAAAAATGATTACTCGATTACACAGTTCAAACGCATAATCAAATCAAAGCTGTAGATCAGAGATGATTTTCGGAATCAAACAGTGCGGAAACTTTTGAGACAAACTCGCGACTCAAAAACTAGAGATTCAATTGAAAATCAGATCTTCGCAGTATTGATTCCTGCTCTGATACCAATTGTTGTTGAGTTTAATCGAGTATGAGAATCAAATCAGAGTAAAAGATGAACACAAGAAGTAAATAAGGTCTGGTTTAGCTCATATTACTTTCAGAGAACAAGAGTACAAAACTGATAGTAAAACATGGAAAACTCTACCATCAACTCTATGTTCAGCTCCTTTTATAGGAGGCTGAAAGTACAAAAAATACTAAGGCTAGACATTACGCTTCGTTAAAAAGAAGCCTTAGCAAATACATAGAAAACATACAAAATTGACAAATACACAAACTTCGACATATTACAAGATATTTCGACTCTACAATACTGACATAAGTTCCTTCTTGAACCTTGCATCCTAATGGATACTTTACAATGTTGAATCGTTCTTGCCTAGATTTCTATTGGAACATTTCCTTGAGTTGTGTATTCATGTCAAGTGCCCTAAGGTTGTCGAAGTTCCTTTTGGAGCCCCAGAATCATGGTCGCCAACATGAGGCAAGTAACCTCATTTGAGTGGTTGAGATGTTTCTCAAAGCCATATATCTCTTCCCTGGTATGATCATATTAAAGTGTATTAGGGACATCCTCGTCCACAACATACTGGTTTTCTTATACCTACGAGTGATTCTCAGTGTACAGATTCAATCAAGGTAGTTGGGTCTTGTCAGTTTGTCCCTTGAAAGAACCTGGAGCATCGAGAAGTTTGAGGTGGGTGTGATTGTAGGAGGAGGACGTGTGATCGTGTTTTTAGCAATCTAAACAAACAAGGTTTTAGTTAGTTTGATAAATTTCTTAGAAAAATAATTACCCAATACAAAAATTATTTAAATAAGGCTAGGATCCATATTTCACTCCATGGTGTTAAGAGGGTTGCTGTAATCACACCAATGAGATACTTAGGCAAACAAATTGTTTGTCGGTTTTGATCTCTATGAAACTCTTACATTTATCAAGATTTATTGACTTCGGTTTATAGCATGTTTAATCTCTTTCATGCTCATCTAAATTCATGACAGGGTTTCCGTGGATCATGAACTCAGATGGTAAATCAACCATGCAAAAACCACATGATCCCTGACCAAAGTTATGCCTTATTTATCGCGAGTATCACATCACCTCAACAACAATCCAATTGACGTGTTATCTACATAAACTCCCCCATGCCAACAGATTATAAAGAGGTGTGTGTTTTTTATGGTTAGCATGTATTTTACGTTTTTTTTTATAAAACAAGTATTTAGTTTCTTGTTTAGTTAAAACATTTTAACTTTCTCTTTAAATTATTCAATTTTTAAGCTCATTTTATAATTTTATAAAAGCTTATTTTAATTGTTAACTTTTAACAATATTTAGTTTCTAATTTTAAATCACTATTAAAATAAACTTTCAAATATAACAAATAAATATTAATACCATTGGCCACGATCCTATGCGTCTCCCTAGTGAGTCATCAAATGGAAGACATGGTTATGCTAAGGACAAAAGGACACTTCACAGCTCTCACTCGTTTAGCTACCAACTCTTGATGTTTGTTCGAAGTCCATGAGACTCTAAACTCCTAGATTCTCAACTTGTATCGTCGTTCTTCATTATATTACATTACTTCTATTCTAGAACAATTTTCCTAACTAAACTATTACACTTTAAAAAGAAAGTTAAATATTACATAATAAAACAATATGACATACATGTCATAAAAACAAATGAAAACACACAATCAATACGTATGTTAAGTCAAAGCTTAGTGTATCAGATCCATATAATTCAAAACAAACAATCATTTTGAACTTGGAGTATAACTTTTAGATTAAACTAATAACCATAGAGTTGAAAGCAAGTTTGATATACAATTGTTTATGTGATCTCACATGCAAGATACCATCTAAGAAATAATATCCTATGTTTATCTCAACAATTAGATTTAGAGAACTCAAACTAAAAAATATCAAGATAATCAATATTTGTAAAAACTTCATATTTGCATGATTAATATTTTTGAGGCAATGCATTTAGTGACCAACATACTCAGTTATGAAACTTGTTTTTGGATTATGTAAAGAGTTCCAGACGCATCGTGAGCCATGAAGGTTCACGTCAAAACCATCAATTAGGGTTACGAGGTTTTCCCCATTGACGTGTCATGAACACATAGGAGATGCGTGGCGATCCCAAGATAGAAACAATTTCTCCTTCCAAACCTAGTTTGATTTTCAATGATTAAAATACTTAACTTAAAACTTCTAAAGTACAATGTTGATTCAATGATTCCACGTCATGCAAACAAGATTAAAAAAATCAGATTGGAAACAAGAAACGCACAAGACTTGAGGTAGAGGCTATGATACCATTGATGAGCAATGGGATACAACCAAGCCATAAAGGCACATCGGAAACAAGTAAATAAAATCCCACAAACCATAAAAGGATCACAATTATAATAAGATCTAATGCAACTAAGAACAACCATATAAAGATAACAATTTGAGTTTTTGTCCTTCATTTCGCCAATTGAATAAATATGTATAATTCAAAGAAGGATTCATCTCTCATAGTGCACCCAAAGAAGCATATCAGCAAACTTGAAAACCTTCTAAATCGAGCAGACAAAAAACCCTAAACGATTATGGTTTTGTTATTCATATGCGTCACAATGTAACACCCCGTTTATTAAATAAATAAATAAATTAATTAACGAATGAATCGTAGCCCTAAATTCAATAATTGTATAGCCAGGTGTTGGTCTTGGGAGCCAAAATTTATTATTGGGATTATTCGCAGGTTAAAGTATAAATTCGAGACTTATTTTATAAATATTTATGAAGTCAGGGGCTCCGTGGTAATTATTTGGATTTAATTTAAAAGGAAATGAGGTTGAAGGGCAGAATATGTCATAACTAAGATATTGGGGATTGTTTGGTAACTTTTTGTACTTAAGTTGTAATGGGTTTTTAAGGCTGGGGTTTAATGAGTAAATATGGGATTTATTTTGAAAAAGAATTGATGGGGGAGGGACCAGAATGGGATTATGGCACATAAGTTTGAAATGGATACGGGATAAACCCGTCACTTTATTTCCTCCCGTGAGTTTGGAGACGTGAAACCCTAATCTCTATACTCCAGCCGCCACTACCTCTCCATTGTTCACTATTCCGATCAGATAGGGTCGCCGGCTGCCACGCTGTTGAGCACCGCCATCGCATGCTTTGCTGTCGGAGGCGTAGGGAGAAGCCAGAACTCGGAGCCAAACCTCGCGTGCTGCCGCCATCGGGGGCTAAGAAGACCGGCGAGCTCGTGTCGCTGCTGCATCTCTTCCGCCGGTAATCCATTCTCCTCTTCTCCCTCGTCATTTTCTGGAGCCCCGTCTCCATTGTTGCTCCGGACAGTTTCCCTTCCGTTGAATCCTTCGGTTGCCATCTGCCGCCGTAAGGATGGAGGCGTAGTATGTGTGTCAGGTGTGTTCGGCGCATGCTCAGCTTAGAGTAACGAAGGATCGCATGTCCAGTCGAGTGGGGGTGTGTTTAGGCCGCCGGAAATCGCAAGCAACCACCATGGCAGCCAACCATGGTGGCTGCCTCCCCCTGCCACCGTTTTCTGCCCCTTTGCCGCCACCAGCCACCGTAGGAGGTGGCTGTGTGTGTGTGTGTGTGTGTGTTTATTAATTGTGATGTGGTATGTGTGATTTATGAACAGGAACCACCACCACCATTGGAAATGGTGGCTGATGCCGCTGTGCCGCTGCTGTTGCTATCGGACCTCCGTAGGCTACTGTATAGTGGGTGGTCGTGTGAATTCCTGTGCAAGAGACGTATTTTATGGTGTGTGTTTTGTCTAGCCGGAAGATCAAGAACAACCACCGCCGGCCACCACTAGGGTGGTTGTGTGTGTGTGTGTTTGTGTTAGTAGTGTGTGTGTTTAGTTTTGGTTTAAGCATTGTAATTGTAATTATCAAAGAATAATGAAAAGAACCTTAACCACCACCGTAAGGTGGTGGCCGCCGCCGTGAACCGCCGTTGACCACCACTACCCGAGGTGGTAGTGGGTGGTGCCCCACAAGCAAAACCCTAATGGGCTTAGAGATTGGTTTTGGGCCTATTGGGCCATGTTTGGGTGGAAAACCCTAATTGTGTGAGTATTTGGGCCTTGGACTTATTTAGACCCACTTTTGGGCCATTAAGATTGGATTGTGTATTAGGCCTAATTTCTCCATATCACTTATCTAGTAGAGTAAAGGACTTAATGGATTAAGTCCTTAATGGGTTAAGTAAGAAACACTTAACCCTAATCGTCATTTTATGTGAAACCCTAGTTTCACTTGGGCTTTGTGTTAGGCCATCCAAGAATAATCAAATGGACTAGAATAATTAGTTAGGCTTTAGGGTAAGGAAACTAGGGCTTTGTGTTAGGCCATCCAAGAATAATCAAATGGACTAGAATAATTAGTTGGGCTTTAGGGTAAGGCCCATATGAAGGATTGGGCCCAATTTGGAAAATTGGGCCATAGATAGGCCATAGTTTGGGCCTAGATGGTTGTATGATATTAGGCCCTTAGAATGAGACATGTTGGACTGGACAGAACAATTGGGCCTTAAGGGAAGTCTATGTAGAGGTTTGGGCCCAATTTGGAAAGTTGGGCCATATGATTGGGCTTTGATCCCTAGTTGACTTTGGGCCTATGGATTAGGCCTTGGGCTTGGGTAAGCCAAGCTAGGGGTAATGTAGTAATTATCCAAAGTATGTATTTATAGTTATGTGTTAGAACCCAATTATTAATTGGGTGTTATTTTGGTGTTGACAGTTCGGGAATCTGTCATCCAGCAACTAGGGTTGAGTCTGCGGGACTTCAGCAGTATGAGATTGTGTCTACGGGACTTCATCAGTGTGAGGTGAGTTTCCTTCCAGTAGGAACGAGTCTACGGCCACAATGCCGACCCGTTTAGTTAGCAGTAGTTCCAGACTTCGGTCTGATGCAATAGTTCAGTGTGCTTGATGTCTTTGTGATTCAAGCATGATTTTGTGTTATGTGTTCCAGACTTCGGTCCGATGCAGTATGTAGTATATGTATTTATGCCAGTAGTTGTGATTATGCTATGCTATGTTCAGTTAGTTCCGGACTTCGGTCCGATGCAGTTTCCGGACTTCGGTCCGATGCAGAGGGCAAGGCCCTGGTTAGTTCCGGACTTTGCTCCGATGTAGTTTCCGGATATTGGTTCGATGCAGAGGGCAAGGCCCTGGTTAGTTCCGGACTTCGGTCCGATGCAGAGGGCAAGGCCCTGGTTAGTTCCGGACTTCGGTCCGATGCAGTTTCCGGACTTCGGTCCGATGCAGAGGGCAAGGCCCTGGTTATTTCCGGACTTCGGTCCGATGCAGTTTCTGGACTTCGGTCCGATGCAGTGGGCAAGGCCCAGTAGATGCTTTATATGTTATTGTATGGTATGTGGTAGTTTGGGGAAACTCACTAAGCTTCGTGCTTATAGTTTTCAGTTTTGGTTTCAGGTACTCAGTTTTTAAAAGAGGAGCTCGGGAGGATTGCAGTGCACACACCATTTGTTCAGCCTGGGATGTTTATACTCTGATATATTTGACAGTTGTTAAGATATTTTCAGATTCATTGTTTATGATTCTTATATGACGTTTGATGAATATGGTTTTATTACTAATTTAAAACGAAATTTTCAGACTGTATTTTTGGGATGTTACACACAAGCTCTATGAAGACGCACCACGAACGCCGAGAAACGTTGGGGTTATGAGAGTGGGGAGAGGATAGTCAAATTTAGGGTTTTGGAAGAGTGTCAAATCTAGTTCTATGCACCCATATTTACAAGGGAGGGTCTATAATCCTTATGGGATAGTTACTTGGTCACTAGTAGTTATCTATCGTATTTGACTTTCAAATCTTTACACTTAAACCCTTTAAGTTATAAAAGTTTCTATTAAATTATTAAACACTAATAAATTAAAAAACTTGATCCCCTATAAACTCTCATATCAATTAGTGCTTAAATATGTCCTTGTGTGTAAACCAAAAGGAACCTGCTATTAATAGTAATATTACCAACTGTTATGACTATGACACTATTTTCAGCAACATGAAATGCAATTTCTAATGGACCATATGATGCATATTCAACTACTGAGACTTCTATTTGATCACATATACATTGCTTACTCCATTGTTTGATCACATCTTCTCTTGCTCATTGACGAGATGGGTTGAGAGTCTGCACCAATGATTTGTTTTTGATGTGCCACTACTAAAACCAATCTCATATTTGAATCTTCCATACCAATTGACACTTTATCTTTGGACAAAGAAAAATGGAAGCAAAGCCTGAAATCCCAATGTGTGATAGACACTTGATCATGAATTTAACCCGTTCTTATGGTATACTAAAAGGTGGGGTGATACAAACATTGGTGAGTTTGGAACCAAGAAAATGGATCTAGGATTTTTGGTTGGTATGAAGGTTTAGGAAGAAAAGATAAGGTGGTACAAATTTATGTTGAAGACCCTATTTGTATTATTTGAAGGTCGGTTAAACCAAAGACGAATGAGATAAAGAAATTTGAGAATGAGAATTGTGAGAGAGAGGAGGTTAACATGAAAGAGCTTACAAAGAGGTAAAGGGATGGTAATTCTCTTGAAGCATTAATGAATCGAGAGTGGTTCACAAGACAATATCCATTCCCCCCAAAACTAGATGATGACATAGGAGAAGGACCATCCGGAGTTCATGAGATATCGGATGATAAGTGATTGGTTTATTTTTCTTTTATCCCTTGTTTGATTGTGTTTGCTTTTAAAAAATTCATTTTATGCTTCTATTTGTGTTATCATGTTTTAAAATTGTGTATGGAATTTGGTTTTTTGGATGAGTTTTCTATTAAGTATTTTATATCTTTATAGATAATTTAAGCATAGTTACTATGATGTCATTCAGTTCAATGCTTAGGTTGCTCAAATAGTTTTTTGAAAGATGATTGGCAAAGGCTAAGTGTAGGGTGATTCGACCTTTTTGGAGTGTATTTACGGTTTTACTTATTTTCTAGTAGGAGAGAGAGCTTACACGAGGGATGAGACGAGCATCTAATCAACGTGATTCAAGTCAAATTTTAAGATTCACAAAGATGTTCTATTTCTACGTCTTCTACGATGTGGGCATGATCACTTTATGTCGCGATTATATTATGCATCACAATAGATTTCCACAACAATCATTATTTGCAACGCTTGACACTTATATGCATCACGAGATTTAAGTGAGTCTAATGTTATATTTGGATCATATGTATATTATTTGTGTATTTTATATGTTTTAGAAAAAAACAATTATGTGTAAATAGTTATTTGTTGGTTTGAAGGTTACAATATGTTTTGCAAATTTGATTGAAAACAAACCCCTTGAAAATTTCTTGGTCAAAATAATTTAAATCGAGTTTCAAAGTTATGTGTTGTTTTAGTATTATTTGTTGAGTCTTTGTTAAATATTAAAGTAACAATTCATGAGTGGAGTCACCTGTGACCTTTGAAATTCAGGTTAAACCCCCCGAGGGATGTTAAATCTATTCCACCTGACACATAAGGACTTCGATCAGGATAAGGTGAATTATGTTACATGGGATTCATCAAAAGTCATGGACTCTGCAGGTGGCCTTTAAGACTCCGATAACTTCAACGAGTTTCAAAAAAGTCATGAGATATAGTTATATAAAAATAAGTAATTATTTTCTTGCTAGTTTAGTTGTTTGCTTATGTGAAGAGTTAATAAATAGAATATTGTAAAAGGAAAAAAAGAATAGTTGTGAAAAAGTGAAAAATAGTTCAAAAAAGAGAGGAAGAAAATTAATGATTATATTTAGTGTGTGTGTATATATATATATATATATATATATATATATATATATATATATATATATATATATATATATATATATATATATTATTTTTGTTTTTATTTGAGTCACTTGGAAATTAGTATAAAATTTTGAGCCTTAGGAGTTTTTGAAGGATATATTTCTAAATATGAAAAAAATGAATGAATTGAAGTTAATGAGTAGTTGCTTATGATGATTAAGAATATTTAATGTCCGAAAAGTCCGAAGGAGCAATACACAAATATGTACTTGATCTAAATATAATTGATGATTTTACTTTGAGTTGTTTTTTGTGGTTCTAATAAGTAATGATATATTAGATTTGATGTTGAGATTTAACTGTGATCATGGCCTGAGTTAATTCTAGTTTTCTTGAGCAGAAACAAAGTCAAAGTGTGGGGTAATATAATATCCATTATTTTATACATTTATTTGATGTGATATCATATGCATTTTTGTTATATTCTGATGCAAATTAGGATAAAAGGTACTTATAATGTTTAAAATTGTTATTTTGTTGTTCATATTCGTTGGGGCTTAATTGGACCTAGAAGTTGGTTTAAATCAGAAATTTCTTGAAGATGCTAATCTAAGGCATACAGGACTCTGGTCATCCTTACATCCATGTTGTGGGATCGTGGCGATTACTTGCCAAAAAAGAGATAACCATGCATCTACAACACGTACTACACTTATTCATGACACGTTCGTTGCCGCCAGAACCCTATAAATAGTTGATTTATCTTTAACCTAATATCATAGAAGGAACTATTCAACTTACCAAGCAGTCATTTTAAGTGAAAAGAAACCCTAAGAAGACATTTTTGAAGGCTAGAGGCATTCATTGACACATGGATCTGAATATTTATAAGATTATTCATTCTAGAATCATCTGGTTTGCAGTTTGATTATGTTTAGTAGTATATATTTGATTACTTTGTGTTTAGATTTTCTGATTATGGTATAAAACCCTTTTACCGTCGCTTAGATTCGATGAGCCTTTGATGTTTTAGGTTGATTTTGTGAGTTGGTTATTTTAGTTATTTAATTTATTATTTTAGTTCAATCGAAAATCCATATGTATTAGAGTTATAATTTCACTACATTTTTAAGTTTATATGGTTAGATGATCATTCTATCATATTTTCTTAAACTATAAGTACTTTATGACCTTTAACACTGCTTTGAGTAGTGATTGATCAAATCCTAGGGTTAGTGGTAAAATTTGTAATTTTAATGTGTGTGAATTACATCGATGACCATTCTGTCTAAGTTAGTTGATTTTCATGAACATTGAGATGACTAGAGATTTAATCTAATTTAATACAAACTAAGTACTAATAATTTAAATAGTTAATCCATGACCATTATGTGAACTAAGTTAGAACCATTAGGGTTAGAAACTGATCAAAAATCTTAACGAAATTAGGAATAGGTAATTAAAAAAATATCCATTGCACATCATAGAATTAACAAAAATAATAAGGGGAGTCATGTCAAAGTGAAAGTATCTACTAATCATTGATTGTAATATATTTCTATAGTGTATTTCAGTTTTTTGTTTAGCATCAAAATCCTTGTTTCATAATTGTCTAGTTTAATTAATCTATATAGATCTAAAACTAAATCATCCTCGGTCCCCTTGAGTTTGACACATGGTCTTACCATTGATATGCTATTACATGATTAGGTTCACTTGCCTAAGTTGTATTGTAGTCGCCAGTTAAAGTAAATTCGGTTTAATAAATATAAAACAAGATTTTACACATCAAGTTACTTATTTGTACACATCATCAGATGTAATAACAAGTTTGTTGATTCTTGTACCGAGGATGAATCATAATGTTGAATATGGTTCCAAAAAGATCTATACATAATGGGATGACAATGAGGATGGACATGAAATTTAATGAAAGGACGAAGCACATGAGGTTACATACAAGATTATCAAGGATGTTTAGGAAGATGCAGTTAACACCACATGTCACAACTGATGTGTTTTATATAAACACTTAAAAGCTTTAAATTTAGTTCCTAATTATTCAACTTAGCTAAAAACACAATAGGTAGTGTATCTAGTAATATAGTAGTAATGTAGAGTAAGTAAGAGTCCAACACGAGGAACAAAATTATAATTAAAGTAATAATGCTAATAATTAAACCAATAGAAACACTTTTAAGGGGGGTTCTTATCTGATTTTTCAAGTTCAGAAAAACATAATTGAAACAATCTACTAAAAACACTTCAAGCTAAAGCAAACAATTAGCAAACGAAATTCGATCAAGAATCAAAAGATACTTTCGTTTAGCTTCGAATCCCCCCTTTTCCTATGGTTAATTTCAAACAATGTATTATTTCTGTTGGATACTAAATTAAAAGTCACTAATTATCATGATCAGATTAAGTAGTATATATCAATTTATTCAATTTAATCATAATGATCATGCAAATTAAGAACACTAAATTAATTTTAAGATATATTTGGACTATAAATGAATAAATCTCAGAATTATCTATCTATGATCAAGATAAACAATCAAGACAATATTATGATAAAAAATGTTCTTCAACATAATTAAGCAACTAACTTTACCACTTACACTAGGGTATAATCAACCTCTAGCTTTGGAAATTTAATTATCATGAACAAATACGAAAAACAAGTTCATGCAATAAATGGTCACTTTACTACACAAAGCTCGAGGGTAAATAGAAATGGCAACGGGGGTGGGGAATACATGGGACACCAATCCCCAACCCCATCATTGAATTGTCATCGCCAGCCCCAACCTCATCGGGGAATATAAATATACTCCCATCCCCACCCCAGTGGGGACTGGGGATCCCGACATGGAATTGAGGATTTCTTTTTCTCTTTTAATATGAAAACTTTTACGTAAAGAAAAACTCTAAATTTCAATTTTACCAACATAAGTTTAAAGATTTTACAAAACATAAAATATTCATAGATTGAATAAAAGCTATAAACAAGTTTTCTACCAAATTTAAATACACATATATGAAAAATTGTTGGATTATGTGTCTAAGACAATAACTAAATTAGTATAATCTTGAATTATTAGCAAAGTCCTTTTGGGTTTCCCTAAAACCTAGTAATTGACTGGAATGTTTTTTGCAGAGAGGGACTAATTTATTATATAGTTAATAAATTAACTAAAATAAAAATAATTTATTTATTAATATATTATGAGAATAATATATTAATTAGAATTAGTATTGTTTAATTAAGAATTAATCAGAAATTAACTGGAATTGATTTTGGGATTAATTGGATTAATTAAAATTTGAATGACTAAAGGTGACAATGTTCATGGTTATAGGGTTTCTAGAGCTTTTCTTGGGCTCTAAGGAAACTTGGATGCCTTAAGGGGAAAGCAAAAAGGATAACGTTTATCCAAGGAAACTTGCCTTATCCTAGCTCCTCTAGTCACCTATATAAACCCTCCTAAGGGTTCATATTTTTGGCCATCCTTTTTTCTAAGAGAAAACTGAAAATCCTTCCTCTCCTGCTCTCTCCTCTAGCCTCCAACTTGCTAGGGTTTGGATGTGAGCCATTAGAGGCACGAGACTTCTGGTGCTTGCTTTCTGAAGACCAACAAGGAAGGATTACTAGTTTATTTGCTATAATAAACTAAGGTAAGTATTTTCTAATAACCTTTTAGTATTTTTCTAAAATAGTAATGTAGTTCTAGGGTTCTTGATATTCAATAGTTTTTTGCAAATCATAGTGAGAAAATAGATCCTTTAGGGTGCATGTGAACTTAGGGTTTATGTTTTTCCGCCAAAATTAGATTTTTGTAATATATAAAACCCATCATAATGAAGTAGATTTTTTTTATCATAGTGATATCTGAAGTAAAATAGATAAACCAAAGAGAAAAATATATACACTAGGTTAAATTAGATAAAAGAAAAAGGAAAAATATACTTTCAACCAAGTAATTACCAATAAGTTATGTAACACCTGTTCCAAGCATTACTTAAATTATTTATTAAGTTTAAGGTTTTGTGCATGGACTCGGCGAGTTGGGAGTTTAACTCGTCGAGTAGAAGCATTATTGGTTGACGCGGGATCGAGACCTACTCGACGAGTCGGAAGGCCGACTTGGCGAGTAGGAGCTGTAAAGAGAAACCCTAATTTTTAGGGTTTACATCATATTTAAAGACCATATCCTGCCTCTTGTGGCCTCCCTTAGTACCCTATCAGCCAGAGAAAACCCTAGATCGACCTTGCACCCTCTTGAGTGAAAGAAAGAGCATTTTTGAGCAATTTTGAGGTGATTGTGAAGAACTTTAGAGCTTGAAGAAGAAGGAGATATGAGAGGAACAATATATCCAGCATCTACATCATTTTTGCCAGCATCCTAAGGTATAAAGTCTTGATCTTGAGCTTTAGATACTTAGATCTCCTTTCTTGGAAGTAAATGGCCATTCTTGGTGTAAAATGGAGTCAATCTTGGATCTGGACTTATCACAAGGATATGGTTCCAGATCTGGACCTCTTTAGGTACCAAATGCCATAAAGTTGCTTCCTTTATGCAGTTTAGTCACTTCCCATGCACAAAAACCTTGTAAGAAGCCTAGTTTTGGAGTTATAGGCTTGAAGGACCTTGCATGCACGTAAAGTTTGCAACTTTACCTGGTATCTGCACTAGGAGAGCTTGGATCTGGAGTTTGGGACCTTAGATCCCACTAAAACGGGTTGAACTTGATGAAGACTGAAAGAACTCGTCGAGCCCCTTAGCTGACTCGACGAGTCAAGTAGGGTTTACACGTTTTCGGGTATCCTGATGGATTTCGGTCCCATGAGTTTTCGGTTGTCACGAGTTTTCGGTTGACATTGAGTTTTCGGTTTCATGGATTTTCGGTCACACTCGGCGAGTTACATAGGTAAGTCGGCGAGTGGATGAATAACTCAGATTACTCGATGTGTTGCTGGATGCACTCGACGAGTTGAGGTCAACATGGACTGTTGACCTTGACCGGTGACCTTGACTTTGACCAGGGTTGACTTTAAGGGCAATTATGGGATTATGACAAGTTAATCACATAATGACTATAGGCAGCTGAGTAGGAGTAGCACGTGGGATATATCCGATTCTAGCTTGTCAGTTCAACATCCGAGAGGTGAGTCTTCTCACCATATCAATGGGTCTAAGGCACCAAGGCCGACCCATTTTATGTTATGTGTGATGGGTTTGAGCCATAAGAACTTTCCTATGTGCACATGCAAACCCTAATTGCTTGGATCTAGGTTTCTCTAATTGAACATGCATTGAATCCAAGACTTGCAATACTAGATCTAATGTAATATATTTAATCTAATCATATGAAATCAGATCTGAAAGAATACCTTGAATTACTTGCTTGATACTTTTTCTTCTTGGAGCTTAGAGTCACAATTGTCACTCCTCTAATGGCTTACAAACACCAACTAGCAAGAAGATGATCTTGAGAGAGAGGGAGGAGGGATATAAATCGGCCCTAGGGTTCCTTGGCTTGCAAGAGTGCCTAATTTCTCCACCCCAAGGGTCCTATTTATACTATGAGCTATTAGGGTTTCTCCTTTAACCCTAATTGAATGACTTAGGCCCTAAGCAATCCAAGATCCTTCTAGATACAAGGCTTGGACGAAATTAAGGTTCCCAAGCCCCTAAATTTCGTTCACCCTAATATCCATAAGGATACATAGCCCAAAATACAACTATCACACATTTGACAGTTTATGCCCTTTATTCAATTAACCTCTCTAAGTCACCAAATTAATTCTCAATTAATATATGACTTATATTAATCAAATAATATTATTATTTCCTCAATATATTATTCTCATAATATATTAATAATATTTCTTCTCTCTTAACAAATCATCCTGTCAAGTCGCTATGGTGAAGGCAACCCAAAAGGACCATGCATAATCGGGTCAAGTACTTACCAAATATAGTTATAGCCTTAGACACTAATCCAACAGTCTCCCACTTGGATAAGTCTAGTAACTATATATGCAAATATAATCCGATTAGCAATCGTAGCTCTCAAAGACGCTGTCAACTCTGATCTTATCAGTATCCTGTCCTTTAGATAAGGGATCGTATAATCCTCTGTTCTAGATATCGTGCGGACAATTACATGGAACATGGTCATACTTATTGTCCTGCAATTTTGTTTCTCGATCTCAGATTCATTTGACATAGAACTTAATCGAACACATCAATTTAGTTCTGACCGGGCCCGGCACATAAGTCAAATCAAATCATCGAGGGGCCCTGGTATCGCTTTTACCCTCTTAGGATAAAAGGAACAGATAAAATTCAACTTATATGCATTTACTATCCACTAATCAAATTACACACAACAATACGTTTTATAACATCAAGTTACTGATGCGTTTGCGCATTATCAATGCATAACCAATTAACAAACAATAAACCATATATCTAGGTTTTAAGACTATATGATATTACCATCTTGTGATCACTCGTGATAAATTCCATGAAGTGATTCCAACAAGTGCGGGTTTATTCCAATGCTCAAATCAAGTTCATAAGCACTCATGAACGTTGTAGCAAACCTTTGCTATGTCTAATACACTTTAGACAATCTACACACCAATTCATGACAGTCTTCATTCATACCTACTTCCAACATATGAACGACTGTGGACTATTCGAATAATTCGATTATTATCAAATAATTAATTACTCAGGAAGTCAAAACATGCAAAATGAAACAATAGTTAAACAATTAACATAAGACAGTAGCTTTACTTATAAATAATACTCCTTTATTTAATCATCAAATGTCAATTACATTTATCTATTACAGTTTCCAAACTATCTAATCTAAACTAATATCGTCCTTTAACCCAATGCTCCTAGTGTGCTGCAAATGCTTAACCCTGCTAAGTCCCTTCGTAAGCGGATCTGCTGGGTTATCCTCTGACGATACCCTTTTTACCACGAGGTGTCCTTCTTCTACTCGATGTCTAATAAAATGATATTTTCTGTCGATATGTCGAGATCTACCATGATCCCTCGGTTCCTTGGTCAAGGCAACCGCTCCTTCATTATCACAGAAAATTTCCATAGGCTCCTTTATGGTAGGCACAACTCCAAGATCACCAATGAAGTTCTTCAACCACATAGCCTCCTTTGACGCTTCGCTCGCTGCAATGTACTCTGATTCTCACGTTGAATCAGCTACTGTTTCTTGCTTGGAACTTTTCCAAGTCACTGCTCCCCCATTAAGGGTAAAGACCCAGCCTGACTGCGAACGGTAGTTGTCACTGTCGGTCTGAAAACTGGCATCACTATACCCTCGCACCTTTAAGTCATCACTCCCTCCTAGGACTAAAAACCATTCCTTGGTCCTCCGAAGGTACTTAAGTATATTCTTGACCGCAATCCAATGAGCTCTGCCTGGGTTCCCCTGATATCTACTGACCATGCTCAAAGCAAAGGCCACATCAGGGCGAGTACAAGTCATATCGTACATGATTGAGCCAACTGCGGAAGCATAGGGTATTCGGCTCATCTCAGCTATCTCGGCTTCTGTACTCGGGCTTTAAGTCTTACTCAATTTGGCATTACTCTGTATTGGTAGTTCTCCCTTTTTCGAGTTTTCCATACTAAAACGTTTTAGTACCTTATCCAAGTAAGTATTCTGACTAAGTCCTATTAGTCTCTTACTTCGTTCTCTCACTATCCTTATTCCTAAAATATAGGAAGCCTCTCCGAGGTCCTTCATAGCGAAACACTTCCCGAGCCAGGACTTAACCTCCTGCAGAGTCGGGACGTTGTTTCCTATGAGCAGTATGTCATCGACATACAAAACGAGAAAGCTAACTATACTCCCACTGGCCTTGACATATACACATGATTCATCTTTACTTCGTACAAATCCAATCTCTTTGACTTTCTCATCGAAGCAAAGATTCCATCTGCGAGATGCTTGCTTAAGCCCATAAATGGACTTCTCAAGCTTACACACTCTATTGGGATGCTTTGGATCGACAAAACACTCTGGCTGAGCCATGTAAACATCCTCATCCAACTTCCCATTAAGGAAAGCGGTTTTTACATCCATTTGCCATATTTCATAGTCATGAAATGCAGCAATGGCTAGCATCACCCTAATAGACTTTATCTTCGCAACTGGTGAGAAGGTTTCGTCGTAGTCAACTCCAGGAGTCTGAGTGAAACCCTTCGCAACCAATCGCGCCTTATAAGTGTGCACGTTCCCATCCACGTCGGTCTTCTTCATGAAGATCCACTTGCACCCGACCGTCTTACGACCTGGTACATTGTCAACCAAATTCCAAACTTGGTTGTCATACATGGACTGAATCTCGCTGTCCATCGCCTCTTTCCATTTTACAGACTCTGGGCCTGCCATGGCTTCCTTATAGCTATTAGGTTCATCTAGATTTATTAGTGTACCATCACTAATATACATGTCCCCTTCGTTACTAATATGAAAACCATAAAACTGGGGATGAACTCTAACTCTTTCGGAACGTCTAAGAGGTAAGGAATCGTCAATTGGTTCAACCGGAGTTTCCTCCTCGGGTTGAGCGCCAGTGTTAGAGGTTCCTTCATCGCTAGATTCTTGAATCTCTTCAAGATCGACTTGCCTCCCACTGTCTCCTTGGCTTATGAGTTCTCGCTCTCGGAAAACCCCTCTCCTCGCAACGAAGACAACATTGTCATTCGGTCTATAGAAGAGATATCTAAAGGATTTCTGTGGGTAGCCGATGAATATACATCGCTCACTACGAGGTTCGAGCTTGTCGTGAGTTTCTCGTCTTACGAAAACTTCACAGCCCCAAACCTTGATATGTGCCAACGAGGGAGCTTTCCCTGTCCACATCTCGTGAGGTGTTTTGGCAACCTTCTTTGTGGGTACTAAATTAAGGATATGGGCGGCAGTCTCTAAGGCATACCCCCATAATGAGATAGGTAGTGAAGCACGACTCATCATGGAACGAACCATGTCTAGCAAGGTTCGATTACGCCTCTCAGCTACACCATTCAATTGTGGTGTCCTAGGTGGCGTCAATTGTGAAACTATTCCACATTCCTTGAGGTAGTCGTGGAATTCAAGACTTAGGTACTCTCCACCTCGATCAGATCGAAGCATCTTGATTTTCCTGCCCAATTGATTCTCCACTTCTTGTTTGAACTCTTTGAACTTTTCAAAGGTTTCTGACTTGTGCTTGATTAAGTAGATATACCCATATCTGCTATAATCATCTGTGAAAGTCACATAGAAGCGATTTGCATCCCTTGTGGTGGATCTAAAGGGTCCACATACATCTGTATGTATGAGATCCAATAAACCCTCACCCCTCGCACAAGTGCCAGTGAAGGGTGACTTGGTCATCTTTCCAAGTAAACAAGATTCGCATGTGTCATCTTCCCTAAGGTCGAACGACTCCAACACTCCATGCTTTTGGAGTTGGGCTATGCGCTTCTTGTTGACATGTCCAAGACGACAATGCCACAAGGATGCTTTCTCCATACCATTGGAAGAATCCATACACAACACATCATTTCCTAGGTTATCTACAACCATAACAGTTTCATAAATTCCATTACAAGGCATTGCTTCAAAATATAAAACACCATTTAGATAAGCATAAATCGAACCATTCTCATTATTAAACGAATATCTAAATCCTTGTCTAAATAAACCATGAAAAGAAATGATGTTTCTTGCCATATCTGGCGAGTAGCAACAATTATTTAATTCTAAATTCAAACCATTCCTAAGCTCTAAAGAATACACTCCAATCTTGGTGACAGGCGACGTTCTTCTGTTTCCCATGATCAGATTTATTCTTCCAAGCTCCACATCCCTATTTCTTCCTAGTCCCTGCAAATCAGAACAAATGTGGTAACCACACCCTGTATCAAGAACCCAAGAAATAGCATGAGATGAATCATTAGATTTAATTGTGTAAATACCTGCAAAAGATGGCTTGATCTTCCCATCCTTGATGGCTTGCAGATATTCCGGGCAGCTTCTCTTCCAATGCCCTATTTTGTGGCAATGGTGGCACTCTGCCTCCTTTGGGTTTGGGTTGGGCTTAGCAGGATCAACCTTGGTCCCACTAGAGGAGGAACCATTTTGGGACTTTCCTTTGTGGTGGTTCTTTGAAAAAGCCTTCCTCTTCTTGCCCCTTCCCTGTCCAATAGCCAAAACAGGAGCAACGGGTGGATTGGGAGTTGGTGCAACAGACTTGTCCTTGAGGTTGCTCTCAGCAGTCCTCAGGAGCCCTTGGAGTTTGCTTAGGGTGACCTCTTCCTTGTTCTTGTGGTAGGTCATCCTAAATTGGTTGTAGCATGAGGGCAAGGAGTGAAGAACAATGTCGATAGCCAAATCTTCCCCAAAGTTGACATTCAACTTGCGAAGACGATCAACATACCTTTGCATCTTTTGCAAGTGCACAGTAAGAGACTCTCCACTTCCCATTTTAGCAGTAATCATATTCGTTATGATTTCATAGCGCTCTTGCCTCGCGCTTTGGTGATACCTCTCCATCAAGTCTAGATGCATCTCATAAGGATACAGGTCCTCATAGGACTTTTGGAATTCTGAGTTCATTGTGGCTATCATGATGCAATGGACCTTCGTTGCATCACGCTCATGGTTCTCAAAGACAGCCATTTCTTCAGGAGTAGCAGTTTCTAGATTGATCTTTTCGAGCTTCTCATCGAGAACATACTCTTTGTCCTCGTAACGCGCGATTGTGCGAATGTATCTTATCCATTCGCTAAAGTTCGTTCCATCGAATGTCACTTTTTGACAAAGGCTCATTAGAGGAAATGAGCTAGCAGCTGTGTTGTTTGCGTTAGACATCTACAAATAGAAAGAACAAAGTTTGATTAGATTAAGTCCCTAATTAACACCCAAAAATAAAATTAGGGCTAGGACCCAACAACATTATTTACACATTAGAAAAGGGATGCCGTAATCCAACATGCAAATAATTTGGAGGTAAGTGAATGACGATTCACTAATTCTTCACCATGAAAAACATAAGCTTTAAGTTTTAAATGTATTGAGAATTCCTATATTTCATTGAGATTCATTGAACCTTTCAATGACATGTTTAAATCTCGATATGCCCCTCTCGTTTGTGACTGGGATGCCGAGGATCACAAAGTGGGTGTGAATAACCATGCAAATGTACAAGGTGCCCCCACTGTTACAGTTACCTATTCAATGTGCTGGTTAACCACACACGCTCCATTGAACTATAACAAACAATGAGTCACCCTTTGCCACCTTTGCTTAGAACCCAATTAATGTGCCGGTTAACCACACGCGCTCCATTAATGTCTTAGCGAGGGTACAAAGTGTAATTTCATGGGATTGCATCAATTCACTTTTCCTAAAGTAACTAAGATTGGGAATTTCATAAAACATGTTTAGTTACTTTATATAGATTCATTATACTTATTAATGAGAGGAGGTTTGCCCTATCCTACCCGTTCGGCTAACGACCCTCCACCAGTCAAGCAAACGGTGGGTGTGAATGTACACCCATTAAGCGCCATTTTATAGGCAGCAACCTTATACCCACCTTATAGACTGGCTTCGTGAATGAGGCCTACTAACGGTAAGACTAGCATTTTAAATTATACATATATATATATATATATATATATATATATATATATATATATATATATATTAAGCTTGTAATAATATAATAGTATAGGGTTGAATTTTAAACTTGTAAAATTCTAGGGATTTGAAATTTAAAATTATCCAAATTAAACTTTTAATCACAAAATTTAAAATTTCAAAGGTTGAGGACAAGTCTTGAACTTTTTCAAAGCATAAGGATCAAATAGCAAATAATATAAATCATCTACTTAGATTATCTCAATTTGATCTTATTTAATGTTACTTGCAAAACAATTTACCAATTCAATTCAAATAATCAACAATTATCATATAAGGAAATTATTATTCAACTAATTGGCAATTATCTTTTATTTTGGTCATGAATATACTCATATATATGATTCAAATCGGATTTTAATGACCCAAAACAGTTAAGGCAAGTATCCTCAAGAAAAACAGCAAGACATCCCGAAACTACCTCACTCTGACGCTTGAACTCACCGAGTTCCTCTATGGACTCGCCGAGTTGGAGCTACTCGCCGAGTCCAGCAGTCAGAATCACAAAAATCGAATTTTGTAAGCAACAAGCAATCAACCAATGCATCAATCCAATAGAAATCAATCAAAGCTCTGATACCACTGATGGGTTTGAGCCATAAGAACTTTCCTATGTGCACATGCAAACCCTAATTGCTTGGATCTAGGTTTCTCTAATTGAACATGCATTGAATCCAAGACTTGCAATACTAGATCTAATGTAATATATTGAATCTAATCATATGAAATCAGATCTGAAAGAATACCTTGAATTACTTGCTTGATACTTTTTCTTCTTGGAGCTTAGAGTCACAATTGTCACTCCTCTAATGGCTTAGAAACACCAACTAGCAAGAAGATGATCTTGAGAGAGAGGGAGGAGGGATAGAAATCGGCCCTAGGGTTCCTTGGCTTGCAAGAGTGCCTAATTTCTCCACCCCAAGGGTCCTATTTATACTATGAGCTATTAGGGTTTCTCCTTTAACCCTAATTGAATGACTTAGGCCCTAAGCAATCCAAGATCCTTCTAGATACAAGGCTTGGACGAAATTAAGGTTCCCAAGCCCCTAAAGTTCGTTCACCCTAATATCCATAAGGATACATAGCCCAAAATACAACTATCACACATTTGACAGTTTATGCCCTTTATTCAATTAACCTCTCTAAGTCACCAAATTAATTCTCAATTAATATATGACTTATATTAATCAAATAATATTATTATTTCCTCAATATATTATTCTCATAATATATTAATAATATTTCTTCTCTCTTAACAAATCATCCTGTCAAGTCGCTATGGTGAAGGCAACCCAAAAGGACCATGCATAACCGGGTCAAGTACTTACCAAATATAGTTATAGCCTTAGATACTAATCCAACAATGTGGATTGATGATTGATTATGCGTTATGTTAGTATGACATTTGCATGGAAGACCACGAGGGGGTTCCCGTGGCATTTGGTATAAGACCTTGGAGGGTTTCCATGGCATCCTTGTATATATGCATGTATGGTTTGCATTATGTCTTGTTTGGTAGTGAAGACCTTGTGGGGGTTCCCAAGGCAGGAAGACCATGTGGGGGTTCCCATGGCAGACGGTAAGACCACGTGGGGGTTCTCGTGGCACTAGGTGTTATACCCTGGAGGGTTTCCATGGCTTCCTTATATGCTGTATGCATGGCTTATGTGGTAGAGTTAGCTTTTATAGCTAATATGATATTTGTTATGTGGATTGTGTGTGGGGTATGCTCTGGGGGACTCACTAGGCATTAGCTTATAGTGTGTGGATTTGTTTCAGGTACATCTGAGCCCAAGGGCAAGGGCAAGGCGTGATGGCGCGTCGTGCACTCTCTCAGACACTTTTATGGGAGCTTCTGATGTTTTGAAATAAAATTGTAAATGATATGAGTTTTGAAAACAATTGTATCTAGATTTCACGGTTTATGGAAATGTGTTTTGATTAATTAAAAATGAAAAATTTCTTATGAAAATTGGGTCGTTACAAGTTGGTATTAGAGCCTAGGTTTGAGGGATTCGGGCACACTCTTGGGTGTGTCAGGACTCAAACTAAGGAAATGGTAAAATTGTTTTCAAAATAAAAGCTAAAAACTTTTAAAGAATGGAAAAGAGGAGAGTGCAACACGCGTGATCAACCGAGCCAAGTAAGTAGTTCCCCAATATGTTAGCTATGTCATACTCATATTGAGCTTTGATAATCATATGAATTTTGCTATGTCTGTGCTTCTAAAATTGTATACGGTTAGGAGCTTATAGCCTTAGAATGATGGATTTGGCCTTATTTCCTGTTCCTCGTTTGGTTGTGGTCCTAGGGTAAAATCTTTTATTCTAAAGACTATTTGATCCTTTTCTGTGTATAGTTTGGATGCATAAAGGCAACCTGTTATGTTTGGTCTGATTGAGGCGAGTAGAGCGAATCTTAGGACAGCCTAGGATTTGAGATATGCGGTAGTCTGTGGGATAGGTGTAACATCCCATTTTTCCCAGTAGCTTCAAATTCATCCCTCAGATTTTAATTAGGTCATTTTGGCCCTTGGTTGGAAGGAAGTGGCAAGAAAGGACCATGCATGCAAAGGTGGCAGCTGGGTGTGTACGCCCAACCTAAGCTGGGGTACGCCTAGTGTATAAGGTTAAATGGTCGCGGGTGTTGGGAGACGTACGCCCAGCGTACGAGATGTACGCCCAACATACGTTTAGTGGCACACAAACCTAATTTTAGGGTCAAGGACTATATAAAGAACATGAGGACTGGAACCCCAGCTCCTTATCAGCCTCCCCAACTTCAGAAAAAACCCTAGAACGTCTCATCCCTTCATTCTTGTGTGATTTTAACCTTGAGAAGCCCATTTTGGTGATTTTTAAGCTTGGAAGAGGAATGAAGAAATGGGCAAGGAAGAACTTGGCAAGTTGGAACTCATAGATCTGGAATAGCATCATCATTTGAGACTATTTGGAGGTATAAAGTTCATAACTTTCCTCAAGAATGCTTAGATTTAGTGTGGTTTGATTTTGAAGTCATTTTGGTCCCAAGTATAGAACGTTTTGGTTCAAATCCGATTTCTGGACTCAGAGTTGCCACTCTCAGTTCAAAATGAGTCCCTAAGGCAGAAAGTTGCCATCTTGAACGTCTTATTGGATTCATGCACGAGTTAAGATCATTTTTATGAGAATGGAAGGCTATTTTGGAGTTTGGGCTTATTAGGCTCATGCAAAGTCACCAAGTCAGTGAATTTATGTGTTAAGACGTTGAAAAGGGCTTGGATCTGTGATTGTAGCTTCTGGTTTGCAGTATTGTGCACTTAATGGGTAAGTGACTTAGTAGGGAAGTACGCTGAGCGTAAATGCAGGTACGCCCAACGTACTCACCATTTAGCTAGTACACCCATCGTACTCATAGATATGGGCCTTGCAAGTTTTGGGCCTTGGTTTGGGCCATGTAGGGGATTTCGGTACTTTAGGCCTTGGTGGGCCATCAGAAGTCAGATAATGTGGGCCAAGAAGAGGTTTGGGCTCAAGTTAAGGCCTATTAGAGGGACTGGGTCTAATTTAGGAAATTGGGCCATTAGTGGGCCACCAGTGGGCTTGGAAAGCCTACCTGGTGTTGGGTTTTGGTTTTGGTATTGGGCCTTGGCCCAAATTAGAGAACAGACAAAATGGACAATATGGACCCCTTATTCAGGATTGATAGCCCACATGTTGACTCAGTATTCGTTATGTTGGATAGTTCGGGATTTTCGGTGAGACAACATTTTAGGAGTCGATACTTCAGTTCAGACCAGCATTGCGACGTGAGTTATCCTCACTGTACTCAAGGGTCTAAGGCACCAAGGCCGGCCCTTTGTTTCGTTATTCGGATCATTACTGTTGTGATATGTTAGCTCGGTATCCTCGTAGATAGGATGGTTATATGCTAGTATGATCTGTTAGATAGGTATCCTTGTAGATCGGATGTGGTTATTCTTAGTGACCTATAGTTGGTCTGACTGTCTGCATGCTAGGTGTTATGCCAGTTAGGTAGATCTGTAGGACTACGTGTAGTATGATGTGATTATATGTATGCGCATTAGTTGTGATATATGTCGACATATTATGTGGGATGGGTTGAGGTGAAACTGCTCCGTACGGTAACCAACAAACCTCGGAGCATTCCAGATACGAGTTAAGGGAGACTTGTATTGGGGGCTCGGGAGCATTCCACATACGAGCTGAGGGAGACTCGTACTGTGGGCTCGATGGAAATCCAGATGTGAGCTGTGGGCCCGGAAGGCAATCCAGACTCACACTGTGGGACCAGGGGTAATCCAGTCTGTAAACCTGTGGACCCAATACATGTTGATTAGTTGTATATGTGTTACGGTATGTTGGCATTCCAACCCGATGGTTGAGGGCCTGGGGTATTCCATCCCGATGGATGATTGGACCCATAGTATACTTTTGTTATTATATGTGTATTGTTGTATGTATGGGTATTTTGGGGGTAACTCACTAAGCTTTCAGGCTTACAGTTTTAGTTTATTGTTTCAGGTTCAGCGGATGACCACGGGATGGTGAAGGCGTGACCGTACACTTCCTCTATTGACGAATATGATTTCTGGGAATTCTGATGTTTAAACTATTTTGAAAACAAATTGTAAAAACTGAGTGGTTTTAAATGATTTAAAAAGTTTTAAATTGGATCGAATTTTATGGATGTTACAAGTTGTATCAAAAGCTTGGTTTGAGTGAATTGGAGGAACACTCGTGTGAATCCAGTCTGAAACTAAGGAAAATGTTTTCAAAATAATTTTCAAATGGTTTTGAAAATAATAAAGGAGGATGCAAGTGTACGATCAGCCGGAGCCAGGAAGTAGACCCCAAAATACCATACAAGTTATTTGATATTATGCGATATGTTAGAACAACATGCTAGTAATAAGATAGGGATCCTCAGGAACCGTATGATAGAATTCCCTGATCTTTGATGCCTTATCTTATGTAGAGTACCTCATTGATTGTTGTATGACTCTTTCGTGTGTGAATTAACTATTGGGTGAATACCCCACGTCACACGCTACATGGGTTAAATGATCTTAGGGTAAGGGATTTGGTCCTGCTGCGCAACTCTTGTCTGAGTCCAACCGTTGTGGGATTAAATCTTTTAGTCTAAGATTGTTTAAGTCGTGCGGTATGTGATTGTATTCATGAAATAGTTAACTGGCACCAATGGAGGGTCGCGTGGCAGTTGCTGGATGGGTGGGTAGTGAGAGGCCGGAAGGCCAGTTATGAGATATTTAGCATTCCTCTTGGAGTGAGGATTGAGTGCTCGCTATGTTTATGTATATTGTTAGGGCGTTGTGGTGATACTTGAGACAAATATGGGTAGGTATGGAAGGTAGTATGGGCCCGTACTACTAAAAGCACAGGACCCATACGTCTGCCAAGGAAGTCACAACCCCTAGGGTTTTGATTGTGAGTAGGTTTCCGTCGTTTATGCGGAATATCTGATATCTTCCTGGTATATGTTCAGTATGGTGATGGCGAAACGATTTGAGGCGGGATCCGGATCAGGATTGGGAGCGAGTGGCCAGGATAGGCCGATATTGTCCGCCGATCAGATACGAGAGATGATTTCCGTTGAGGTTTCTCAAATTTTGCGAGAAGAATTTTTCGGTGTCATGGACCGGGTCACCACCAGGGTGATCGCCAAGTTCGAGGAGCAAGTTGCAGCGTTGCAATCTGTGAGAGATGTTGCTACCGGGATGACCACTAGGGGAGTGCCGGTAGTGGGGTCACAACTAGGAAAGAGGAGGAAGGACTTTTCAGCAGTGGAAGAAGAGTTGGAGACAGCTAACCTAAGTACTGGAAGTCAGGAGGGTTAGGAGGTGAGTGGCAAGTGTGGGGGAACCCACAGATTTGCTTGTCACAAATTCAGGTGCTACAAGTGTGGGGAGAGAGGGCATGTGCAACGGGATTGCAGGAAGGATCAGATATGCTTTCACTGTCACCAGCTATGTCATCTCAGGTCCAGCTGTCCTACGATGAGGACGGAAGGAATTCAGATTCCAGCGGTCATCATTCCTCAGAAGGTCAAGGTCGAGCCGCAAGAAGTCTCTGGTATGTAATTGGAAAACCCCATTCTGTAATATTATTGTGGCCAAATCACCCGTGATTGGTATTTATTTTGTCTTGGAATATTGTTGACTATGGATAAGCAGTAATCTCGGGATAGTTGCCTGTTCTGTCTGATCTATGTGTTGCGGAGTTTCATGAGTTGTTAGGCCATTGGAGGTGTCAGGAGAAATTTATTATCACAGGATTGTAGGCGATTAGAGTTTAGGGATTCATTAAAGGATGGGAAGTAGAGTGGTTGTTTAGAATTTTATCATCTATGGCAAGGAGTGTGCCCCTTTCAGCTTTTGAGCTCGAAGGAGTGAGCAGGTTTGTGACCCCAGGATCAGGCTGTATTCCAGCTCGGGGTCAGTTGGTTGCAAGGATTGGCGATATTATTTTAGCTCCGGTGAGCACAGGTGGATCGATGTGGCATAAGTATTTTATGAGGTCCGGTTTGCCTTGGATCCCTTGTATCAGGCGGTAAGGATTGATTGTGCGGCCTATTGCACTTTTGGGATTGTAGACTATGTCTTAGGAGTAGTTTGTAGCCCGGTTTAGGGCAGAGGTTGCTTCAGCTACTGCAGTTCAACTGTGGACGTTTGAGTGGGTGGGTGAGTCAGGGTGCGAACCCTGAATGGAATGATTTCAAGGGCCCAAGGCGGGAGACTTATTTGGAGCCCCTTGGAAAAGGGGTATTACGTGGGAGGTCTGCGGACAGGGTTCCACAGGATGGTTATTCAACATTGTTAGGAATCAGTGGTTTTAATAACCGTTATTGGTTGGCGGATGAAGGCGCCAAAGGAAGTAGCTCGTTGCTGAGGTATTAGTTGGAGTATCTGTCATTTGGTCCTTAGGATTTGAGTGAGGGATCATTCAATCATTAGTGATTGTCGGTTTCACTGGGATTCGGGAAGTGTTCATCTGGTTCTTAGAAGTGTGTGGTCAATTGGGATTGGCTAGTAATGGAGCGCTAGTTAGAAGAGTTGGTTGTTATCAGATCGATCGTTGGAAAGTGAGAAAGATTGGGAATTCTCCAATTTTCATGTATTGTGAAGACTTAGTCGAATCTAAGTGGGGGAGAATCGTCCCGGGATACAGAAGTAATAGTGGTGTTGAAAATGTGTTAAGTTTCGCATCGTGTTTAGGAAGGAAGACAAACCAAGTGGCTGTTTGGTTTGAGGGTTGTATGAGTTGGGGAGTTCGGTAAAACTCCCTAACCAGTGTATCACGTCTTCTTGGTGCTTGATAGCGGAAGTGGGGGAACCAGGTTGGAGTTCTAGTCATTTATTAAGTTCAGTTCGAGTTTTTGGTCGAGGGTGTGCTCGACTCTGAGGGTTTTTGGATTGATATATGAAGGGTTTTGTTAGCTTCCAGGGCTCGGCAACACATTCAACATAGGTATCCGAGTTATTTAGCGTATGTGGTTTACGCGGGTCAGGGTACAGATCACGGATTTCCGAGAGGGTAGACGATCGACATGAGGCCTAGGGTTAGGCCAGGGTTAGATTCCACATAATGGATCAGGAGTTCGGAACCCCAAGTGTATCAGAACAGTCTGCATGCGAAAGATCACCAGAAGGGGTGGTCCAGGGAGATGCTCAACAGTTTAGAGTGGTCCAGAACTATGCTGAGGACCATGTAAGGGTATTCCAGTCATAGGCTGTGGGCATAGAGATTGTGTTGGTTATGTCTCTGGTAGGAGCGCATTCGGATTGGATGTTTTGTTGAGATTCGGGGGAGTTGTACTCGGTTGCGACTAATCAGAGGATTGTGGATGAGACGCAAGGATAGATCCTTGGATCTCAAGTTATGAGTAGACCCGAGTCATGTTCATAGAGGTATTCCAATCTTGGGTATTCCATCCTGAGGATGGCCGGACCCTATGATTGATTGGACCTGATATGTTTGGTATTCCAACTCGGGGGTTCATTGGGCCAAACATGTGTGGGGATACGAGGGTATTCCATCCTAGGGATGACTGGACCCGTCGTAGGCATGCCTGATATTCCAGCCCGAGGGTGATTGGGCTATGCATGAGTGTTCGTGTTTATTAGTGGATTGATTGTAGGATATTTTGGGAGCTGGAGGACGCTTTATCCTGTCAGCACAAAGGGGTTCACTTCAGGAAAAGGTAAATTTGGGTTTCCGATACGTTGGATCATCAGGATTTTGTCTGATTGGCCGGTAGTGGTAGGTATGTTGTTGGTGGTAATCGCTTGCGGGACTGTATTCTATGGATGTTGTGGACGATAAGGAGCGGCATGGTAGATTATCGTCGGTATTATGTGGACATCTTATCCGGATGGTCTATTAGGTGGCATGTTGTGCTTGATCGGGCTGAGGCGGTCCTACTCTATGTAGTAGGCCAAGATACCCGGTGCGGGCAGACGGTAAGTCAGAGGCTCAGGGGTTTAGCAGAATATGATCCATGGTTCTATTTTCGGGTAGGAACCTCAGGATCCCAGGGTTGAATAATCAGTTAGTAGTGTTGAGAAGATAACTAGTGATGGTTAGTATGAGTGGTCTGTCAGGGAGCCATATCGAATTCAGGTTTCCAGATTGCAGGTTTAGGTAGAATAAGGTTGTGTGTTGCATGGGTTTATGGATTCGTCTTCTCTGGAACGAAAATATTCCCATTGGATTTAGTATCCCTCGGAAGTCGTCGGCGGTCATGGGTATGAGGTGACCCGCAGGATGTCTGGTTGTCGGGGATGGTAAGGAATGATTTCGAGGACGAAATCGAATTTAAGTGGGGGAGAGTTGTAACATCCCATTTTTCCCAGTAGCTTCAAATTCATCCCTCAAATTTTAATTAGGTCATTTTGCCCCTTGGTTGGAAGGAAGTGGCAAGAAAGGACCATGCATGCAAAGGCGGCAGCTGGGTGTGTACGCCCAGCGTAAGCAGGGGTACGCCCAACGTATGAGGTTAAATGGTCGCGGGTGTTGGAAGACGTACGCCCATCGTACGAGATGTACACCCAACGTACGCTCAGTGGCACAAAACCCTAATTTTAGGGTCAAGCACTATATAAAGAACAAGAGGACTGTGACCCTAGCCCCTTATCAGCCTCCCCAACTTCAGAAAAACCCTAGAACGTCTCATCCCTTCATTCTTGTGTAATTTTAACCTTGAGAAGCCCATTTTGGTGATTTTTAATCTTGGAAGAGGAAAGAAGAAATGGGTAAGGAAGAACTTGGGAAGTTGGAGCTCATAGATTTGGAATATCATCATCATTTGAGACGCTTTGGAGGTATAAAGTTCATAACTTTCCTCAAGAATGCTTAGATCTTGTGTGGTTTGATTTTGAAGTCATTTTGGTCCCAAGTATAGAACTTTTTGGTTCAAATCCGATTTCTGGACTCAGAGTTGCCACTCTCAGTTCAAAACGAGTCCCTAAGGCAGAAAGTTGCCATCTTGAATGTCTTATTGGATTCATGCATGAGTTAAGATCATTTCTATGAGTATGGAAGGCTATTTTGCAGTTTGGGCTTATTAGGCTCATGCAAAGTCACCAAGTCAGTGACTTTATGTGTTAAGACGTTGAAAAGGGCTTGTCTGTGATTGTAGCCTCTGGTTTGGAGTATTGTGCACTTAATGGGAAAGTGACTTAACAGGGAAGTACCCTGAGCGTAAATGCAGGTACGCCCAGCGTACTCACTATTTAGCTAGTACGCCCAGCATACTCATAGATATGGGCCTTGTGAATTTTGGGCCTCGGTTTGGGCAATGTAGGAGATTTTGGTCCTTTGGGCCTTGGTGGGCCATCAAAAGTCAGCTAATGTGGGCCAAGAAGAGGTTTGGGCTTAAGTTAAGGCCTATTAGAGGGATTGGGCCCAATTTAGCAAATTAGGCCATTAGTGGGCCACTAGTGGGCTTGGAAAGCCTACCTGGTGTTGCGTTTTGGTTTTGGTATTGGGCTTGGCCCAAATTAGAGAAACGACAAAATGGACTATATGGACCCCTTAGTCAGGATTGATAGCCCATATGTTGACTCAGTATTCGTTATGTTCGATAGTTCGGGATTTTCGGTGAGACAACATTTCGGGAGTCGATACTTCAGTTCAAACCGACATTGGGAGGTGAGTTATCCTCACGTACTCAAGGGTCTAAGGCACCAAGGCCGACCATTTGTTTTGTTATTGGGATCATTACTATTGTGATATGTTAGCTCGGTATCCTGGTAGATAGGATGGTTATATGCTAGTATGATCTGTTAGATCGGTATCCTGGTAGATCGGTTGTGGTTATGCTTAGTGACCTATAGTTAGTCTGACTGTCTGCATGCTAGTTGTTATGCCAATTAGGTAGATCTGTAGGACTACCTGTAGTATGATGTGATTATCTGTATGCGCATTAGTTGTGATATATGTCGACGTATTATGTGGGATGAGTTGAGGTGAAACTGCTCCGTGCGGTAACCAACAAACCCGAGAGCATTCCAGATACGAGCTAAGGGAGAATCTTATTGTGGGCTCGAGAGAATTCCATATACGAGATGAGGGAGACTCATACTGTGGGCTCGATGGCAATCCAGATGTGAGATATGGGCCCGGAAGGCAATCCAGACTCACACTGTGGGCCCAGGGGTAATCCAGTGTGTAGAGTTGTGGACATAGTACATGTTGATTAGTTTTATATGTGTTATGGTATGTTGGCACTCCAACCCGATGGTTGAGGGATTGGGTTATTCAATCCCGATGGATAATTGGACCCATAGTATGCTGTTTGTTATTGTATGTGTATTGTTGTGTGTATGGGTATTTTGGGGTTAACTCACTAAGCTTTCAGGCTTACAGTTTCAGTTTATTGTTTCAGGTTCAGCGGATGACAGCGGGAAGGCGAAGGCGTGACCGTACACTTCCTCGATTGATGAATATGATTTCTGGGAATTCTGATGTTTAAACTATTTTGAAAACAAATTGTAAAAACTGAGTGGTTTTCAATGATTTAAAAAGTTTTAAATTGGATCGAATTTTATGGATGTTACAATAGGGTTGTTTTGGGACGAATTGAAGTTAACTGGAAGAGCCTTGGGAAAGGTACAGGTAGGTGTGGAAGGTAGTATTGGGCTCGTACTACTGAAAGCACATGACCTGTACCCGAACCAATGTTAGATCTGACAGCTCTAAGGAGGACCGGTGTGGGAAGATCCCCTATGTAGATGTCCTGATTATTATGGATTATGACATTGCAGTTCAACATGGTGGTGACGCGATTTGAGATAGGGGGATCAGGATCGGGATCAGGATCTGGATCCGGATCGGGCAGTGGTGCAGAGCCCGTCGTCGGGAGGCTGCACGAGATCATTGCAACCGAGGTTACGAAGGGCATCCTTGACGCAACCCCGGTGATCTTTGGGACGGTCAAGGAGGGGATGATGGAGATCATGGAGGAGAAGCTCAGGTCATTCAGAGCTGAGATTGTTGCAGGTCAGATCGGAGCCCGAACTCCCTCATTTAGGTAGTTCAAGGCGTGTGGAGCACCAGAGTTTTTCGGGGTCAGGGACCCCATTGTTAGCCGACGCTGGGTGGAGGACATCGATAACGCCCAACACACGAGTTCTTGCCCGGACGCGGAAATTGTGGGATTTGCCTCCTGTATGCTGAGAGACAGAGCCCAAGACTGGTGGGGCGAGGTGACTAGTCAGGTGGGAGCAGCCGGTGTGGCTGAGATGACATGGGCCGATTTTGTTCGGTGATTTGATTTGGAGTTTGCACCACCCATTGAGGTGCAAAGGATGGTGAGGGAGTTCCAAGAACTCCAACAGACCACCGAGACTGTGGCGGAGATTACCGCCAAGTTTCGAGACCGAGCATTATTGATTCCACATTATGCTACCGATGAGGACATGAGGAGGATGAGATATCATTCTATGCTGAGGGATGATATCCGGGAATTTGTGAGCTTTACAGGGTTCAAAACCCTGAATGAGATGGTGGAAAAGGCATGTGAGAGGGAGATGGAGTTGGATTTCCGCACCAAGCGGAAGCCTGAGCAGGCACATGCAGCAGTAGGTCAGGATAAAAAGCGTAAGTCCTCAGATTTATGTAGTAGGGGCCAGCAGGGTGGTGGCCGGTGTGCCAAGTGTGGGAGGTCTCATGGGGGAGCTTGTCGGGGTACGAACCCGGTGTGTTATACGTGTGGTCAACAGGGCCACGTGAGCAGGGATTGCCCCAAGAAGGGCTTGATATGTTTCCACTGAAACCAGACGGGCCATAAAAAGGCTGATTGTCCGAGGTTGCAGGGAGGGGGAGGAGCAGTGGCGGCGCCTGTGCCTGCCGCAATGAGGATTGCTGATGGCCGCCCTGCTAAGGCGGATGCTCCAGCGGTGAAGAGCCGCACATTTCAGTTGACTACCGAGGAGGCTCGGGCAGCGCCAGACGTTGTGGCTAGTACGTGTTTATTCTTCTCTGACCCATGTTTATTTGTATTGCTTATGTATACGTTGTGGCTAGTACGTGTTTATTCTTCAATGGTATGTCAGCTCATGTTTTGTTTGATTCGGGTGCTACCCGATCGTTCGTATCTCTTGCGCTTAGCAAGAAGTTCCGGGAGGCGCCGGGAACTTTGGATTCCCCGCTCGAGGTAGAGATTGCGGATGACCGCACTGTGAGTGTTGCGAGGGTGTATCAGGACTGTGTCCTGAACGTGTTGGGAGAGAGATTTCGTGTTGATTTAGTCCTAATACTATTGCGAGGGCTGAAGGTGATTGTTGGGATGGATTGGGTGGGGGCAATGGGGCCATAATCGACTGCGAGCGCCAGTTAGTGAGGGTTTGAACCCCAAGTCGGGGAGAACTAGTGATACATGGTGAGAGGACCTCGCAGGGACCAACCCTCTGTTCGGCTGCGAGGGCAAGGAGATTTCTGCAGCAGGGATGTATGGGATTTATGTCCTGTATCTCGGATACGAGGGTTGAGACCACAACAGATGTGGGCAGTGTGCCAGTTGTACGGGAGTTTCGGGATGTCTTTCCCGAGGAGTTACCAGGAGTGCCTCCGGAGAGGCAAGTGGAGTTTCGCATTGAGCTGGTACCGGGTGTCGCTCCGATAGCGAAGGCAACGTACCGGCTGGCACCACTCGAGATGCAGGAAGTATCTACGCAGCTTCAGGAGCTTCTAGACCCGGCCTTATCCGTCCGAGCAGTTCCCCGTGGGGAGCTCCGATCCTGTTTGTGAAAAAGAAGGATGGATCACACAAGATGTGCATCAATTATTGAGAGCTGAACAAACTAACGGTGAAGAACCGTTATCCATTACCGAGGATCGATGATTTGTTCGAACAGCTGTAGGGTGCGTCTTGGTTTTCCAATATTGATCTTCGATCGGGATACCATCAGATGAGGATTCAGGATGAGGATATACCGAAGACAGCTTTCAGGACTCGGTATGGACATTACAAGTTTATGGTGATGCCATTTGGGCTCACCAATGCCCCATCAACATTCATGGATCTCAGGAACAGGGTGTGTAGACCGATGCTGGATCGGTCGGTAATCGTCTTTATTGACGATATTATGGTCTATTCTAATACCAAGGAGCAGCATGAGCAGCATTTGAGGGAGGTGTTGGAGACCCTGAGGGCGAAGAGCCTGTATGCCAAGTTCTCCAAGTGTGATTTCTGGCTGCGGGAGGTATAGTTTTTGGGGCACATCATCAACCAGGAGGGTATTTCGGTTGATCCAGCTAAGGTGGAGGCAGTGATGCGGCGGGAAGTACCGAAGAATGCTTCTGAGATCCGTAGTTTCTTGGGTCTAGCGGGCTATTATCGGAGATTCATCCAGGATTTCTCCAAGATTGTTGTGCCCTTGACCCGCTTGACTAAGAAGAATGTGACATTTCGATGGGGTGCGGATCATCAGATGGCATTTGAGACCCTGATACAGAGGTTATGCGAGGCTCCGATCCTAGTATTATCCGAGGGGTTAGATGATTTGGTGGTGTACTATGACGCATCAATTTCAGGGTTAGGTGCGGTGCTGATGCAGAGGGTGCATGTGATAGCTTACGCCTCGAGGCAGTTGAAGCCTCAGGAGGCGAATTACCCCACCCACGACCTGGAATTGGGGTAGTGGTGTTTGCCCTCAAGATTTGGAGGAACTACTTGTATGGAGTGAAGTGCACCATCTATACTGATGACAAGAGTTTGAAGTATTTGATGGATCAGCAAAACCTCAACATGCGACAGAGGAGATGGTTAGACGTGTTGAAGGACTACGATTGTGAGCTCCTATACCATCCCGGGAAGGCCAACGTGATGGCCGACGCTTTAAGCCGTAAAGCGGCAGATTTCCCGATTGGGAACGTTTGTTTGAGAATGATTGTGATCTCTCCATTGTTGGATATGATCAAGGAGGCTCAGGTCGAGGGGGTGAAGAAGGAGAATTGGAAGATAAAGCGGATTCCGGGGCAGTATCCTTTTTTTGTTAAGGATAGTCGGTGTCGTTTGACGCAGTGTGGCCGGGTATGGGTACCAATGACTCGGGGAGTGAGGCAGAAGATATTGGAGGAGGCGCACAAGTCCAAGTTCTCTATACATCCAGGGGATACAAAAATGTATAGAGATTTGAGACTGAGTTACTGGTGGCCCTGCATGAAGCAGGAGATCGCCTGGTTTGTAGAGCGGTGCTTGACCTGCAGGAAGGTCAAGGCCGAGCATCAGCGGCCTCATGGTAAGGTTCAGCCGCTACCCATTCCCATTTGGAAGTGGGAAGAGATCACTATGGACTTCATTACGAAGTTACCGAGGACGACAATGGGTGTGGACGCCATATGGGTGATCGTAGACAGACTGACGAAGAGTGCCCACTTTATTCCGATCCCTGAGAGTATATCCGCTGAGAAGTTGATGGATATTTATGTGCGAGAGGTGGTGGCTAGACACGGGGTGCCAGTGTCGGTAGTCTCTGACAGGGATGTTCGGATTACATCTAGGTTCTGGAAGAAATTCCACGAGGAACTGGGCACTCAACTGCATTTTAGCACGGCGTATCACCCCCAGACAGATGGCCAGAGCGAGAGGACGATCCAGACACTGGAGGATATGTTGCGAGCATGTATGTTGGATTTGGGATGGAGTTGGGATACGTACCTTCCACTGGCAGAGATTTCATATAATAACAGTTACCATGCTAGCATCGACCGACCTCCATTTGAGATGTTGTATGGTAGGAGATGCAGGACTCCGGTTTATTGGGATGAGGTTGGACACCAAGTCATGGGGAGCACTGAGGTAGTGCTCAAGACTACCGGAATGATTCAGTAGGTGCGTGACCGGCTGCAGGTCGCGCAGAGTCATCAAAAAAGTTATGCTGACAGGCGGCGATCGGATCTTGAGTTCCAGGCGGGGGACTTTGTGCTACTAAAGGTGTCGCCATGGAAAGGAGTCATCAGGTTTCGGAAGAGGGGCAAGCTAGGGCCCCGATACATTGGACCGTTTAGGATTACGGCCCGGGTGGGCAAGGTGGCCTGTCGTTTGGATCTGCCGGATGAGTTCAGCCAGATTCACAACACCTTCCATGTATCACAGCTTAGGAAGTGTGTCACGAACGAGGCCGCAGTCGTCTCTTTGGACGACATCTGGGTGGATGAGAGCCTGAACTACATTGAGAAGCCTGTGACGATTCTAGATAGGAAGACCAAGGTTCTACGAAACAAGGAAGTTAAGCTGGTAAAGGTGAAATGGCAGCACCGAAGGGGCTCCAAATGGACTTGGGAGCCGGAGGACGAGATGCGAGGCCATTACCCGAATTTATTTGAGTCGTCAGACTTCGAGGACGAAGTCTAGTTCAAGTGGGGGAGATTCTTAACACCTGTTCCAAGCATTACTTAAATTATTTATCAAGTTTAAGGTTTTGTGCATGGACTCGGCGAGTTGGGAGTTCAACTCGTCGAGTAGAAGCATTATTGGTTGACGCGGGATTGAGACCTACTCGATGAGTCGGAAGGACGACTCGGCGAGTAGGAGATGTAAAGAGAAACCCTAATTTTTAGAGTTTGCACCCTATTTAAAGAACATATACTGCCTCTTGTGGCCTCCCTTAGCACCCTATCAGCCAGAGGAAACCCTAGATCGACCTTGCACCCTCTTGAGTGAAAGAAAGAGCATTTGTGAGCAATTTTGAGGTGATTGTGAAGAACTTTAGAGCTTGAAGAAGAAGGAGATAGGAGAGGAACAGTAGATCCAACATCTACATTATTTTTGCCAGCATCCTAAGGTATAAAGTCTTGATCTTGAGCTTTAGTTACTTAGATCTCCTTTCTTGAAAGTAAATGGCCATTCTTGGTGCAAAATGGAGTCAAACTTGGATCTGGACTTATCACAAGGATATGGTTCCATATATGGACCTCTTTAGGTCCCAAATGCCACAAAGTTGCTTCCTTTATGCAGTTTAGTCACTTCCCATGCACAAAAACCTTGTAAGAAGCCTAGTTTTGGAGTTATAGCCTTGAAGGATCTTGTATGCACGTAAAGTTTGCAACTTTACGTGGTATCTGCACTAGGAGAGCTTGGATCTGGAGTTTGGGACCTTAGATCCCACTGAAAAGGGCTGAACTTGATGAAGACTGAAGGAACTCGTCGAGTCCATTAGCTGACTCGACGAGTCAAGTAGAGTTTACAAGTTTTCGGGTATCCCGAGGGATTTCGGTCCAATGAGTTTTCGGTTCCATGAGTTTTCGGTTGTCACCAGTTTTCGGTTGACATTGAGTTTTAGGTTTCATGGGTTTTCGGTCGGACTCGGCGAGTTACACAGGCAACTCGTCGAGTGGATGAATTACAAAGATTACTCGACGAGTTGCTGGATGCACTTGACGAATTGAGGTCAACATGGACTGTTGACCTTGACCGGTGATCTTGACTTTGACCACGGTTGACCAGGGTTGACTTTAAGGGCAATTATGGGATTATGACAAGTTAATCATATAATGACTATAGTCATCTGAGTGGGAGTAACACGTGGGATATATCTGATTCTAGCTTGGCAGTTCAGCATCCGAGAGGTGAATCTTCTGTGACAACCCAAACCTTTTTTCAGTACCGTTAGCTGATTTCCGTTAATAAAATTTGAATTTTATTGAGTTCCGTCAAATTCCTTTGGTTTGGAGAATCATTTAGTTATATAATTGAATTTTATATAAGAGTCGAAACCAAAATCACGCGAAAAACCCGAGTTTCCTTTAAAAAATCAATGGTTTTCGGCCTGAGTGATGTTCACGGCCGTAAACCCGTTTACGGTCAGTGACAGGTGGCCCCAACCACCGACCATGGAACCCCCTATACATATGAGCATCTACCCCTCATTTACGCTTTCCTGGCCGAAAACTCCTTCATTCCCTCTCAAAACCTCTCAACCGCAAACACCAAAACACCCTCTTTTCTTCCGAAAAACATCAAGAATCACCTTTGAAGGTTGTCTTGGAGCATCTAAAACATGTTTTTCATCGAATCCAACATCATTGTTCTTGAGTTTACGACCGTACACCCTTCAAATCTTCAAATCTTCAAATCTTCAAAGACCGCAAACCGTTTACGGCCGTACACTCTTCAAAGATTCATAAATTCCTCAAGAACACCGTTCACGGTCGTAAACCCTTCAAGGGGCTATTCACGGCCGAGAACAGTTCACGGCCGAAAACCCTTCACGGCCGCAAACTCCTTGACACCGTGAATCTTGGCCGCAAACCCACTTTTCCATCTCGATCGAGTCTCGGTAACATCCCTAAACCAATAACAAGTGTTCTTCCAACACTATAACAAATGGTTTCGCTAATAAAATACATATATGTATTAATTGTTATTAGGATTCCGTTGAGTGCTGCGTACATCAACTCGAAGGTCTTTATTCCCAGTTTCGTTGTCCAACACTTTCACGCAACTAACAGTGAGTTCATATCCCTATGCTTTTACTATTTTCACGTTTTCAGGGGGGAATACAAGCCAAACACAAATGATTTTGTGAACTTATACAAAAGGATTTCAACACCTTTAAAACTGATGCAATTAAAACAATCATAAGGTTTCCACATGTTTATAAAATATTTAGATATTTTATCCCTTTTGTAACATGCTGAGCATAAGGGACCTTTTCAATCTACAGTCAAAATTGCATAGTTTTTAGATCAATACGTAAGTCAAGTACACAACATACATGCAAACTATAATAGGTATAGTTTAGGTTTTCAATACACAGTTTTATGAATCCAGAGTTATACATAGCAAAACATATAAACTATGACATATTTAGTTTATGATATACATTACTACATTTGGACTTCAAGAGTACAACATTAAATAATTATTTAAGTATAATTATTACCCCATAAAGTATACACACGTGTTTAAATACAGTAGATTAGTACACAACTACACGTAAACTAGTTAATACAGGATTGTGAGACAACACTTCAATTGTACCTTTCGGGGTACATGTTAAATCCTATCATAGTATAACCAAAGTCTTCTGGAGGGAGAGCGTGAGATTTTTGAATAGATCTATTCGGTACTGACAATCCCACACCTGAAATGCTAGCTACAGTTAGGCAGGCATGCCTGCGGTGACAAATGTCATATATCCGACACTTGAAGAACGTCATAAAGGTCACTAGGTCATATCAAACATGGTTATACGACTCACAATAGTATAAACTAAACTTATTGTTTACGGGATTTCATTCTTCTTTAAGTTTTATTTTATTAATAAAACTAGTTCACAATATAACTGGAGGATTCTAGGGATTTCAGGTCATAGTTTTATTTTAAGTAATGAAACTACTATACATACTAGTGGTAACCAGGGTTTTCAAACAATACATTCAATACATTACTAGTGATAGCCATGGCTTTCATACAAAGGTGTTTTTCATTCAAAACAACGATATACAATACAACTAGTGGTAACCAGACATAGAAACCAATACATTATACACTACTATAGAACACAGTAATAAACATATATGTTAGAAAATATTGGATTTTCTTGGGAAGCATACAAACATTTTACAGATTCATTGACAGGTTTTCATTACAAAAACATGCTTATGAACTCACCAGCTTAATGCTGATACTCTTTTCAAAACTGCTTGTATTCTCAGGAAATCAATAGACAAGTACCTCAGCAGACTTTTGAGAAGAAGGAGCATATAGAGTCACGTCTTTGTTTTGCTACTTTTGATGTATATAAATATGAATCAATCAGATATAAATAACTTTTTATATATTCAATGTAATGGTTGTGTTTACTTTGATTACTTTGATGCAATTGTTGTGATACTACATATGAAGTCATCCACCCCGAACGTTTCTGTCGTTCCGGTTTAGGGGTGTGACATCTTATTACCATACCAATGGGTCTAAGGCACCAAGGCCTGTCCATTTTATGTTATGTGGATTGATGATTGATTATGCGTTATGTTAGTATGACATTTGCATGGAAGACCACGAGGGGGATCCCGTGGCATTTGGTATAAGACCTTGGAGGGTTTCCATGGCATCCTAGTATATTTGCATGTATGGTTTGCATTATGTCTTGTTTGGTAGTGAAGACCTTGTGGGGGTTCCCAAGGCAGGAAGACCTTGTGGGGGTTCCCAAGGCAGGAAGAACATATGGGGGTTCCCATGGCAGACAGTAAGACCACGTGGGGGTTCCCGTGGCACTAGGTGTAAGAGCCTGGAGGGTTTCCATGGCTTCCTTATATGTTGTATGCATGGCTTATGTAGTAGAGATATCTTTTATAGCTAATATGATATGTGTTATGTGGAATGTGTGTGGGGTATGCTCTGGGGGACTCACTAAGCATTAGCTTACAGTTTGTGGATTTGTTTCAGGTACATCTGAGCCCAAGGGTAAGGGCAAGGCGTGATGGCACGACATGCACTCTCTCAGACACTTTTATGGGACCTTCTGATGTTTTGAAATAAAATTGTAAATGATATGAGTTTTGAAAACAATTGTATCTGGATTTCACGGTTTATGGAAATATGTTTTGATTAATTAAAAATAAAAACTTCTTATGAAAATTGGTTCGTTACAAGTTGGTATCAGAGCCTTGGTTTGAGGGATTCGGGCACACTCTCGGGTGTGTCAGGACTCAAACTAAGGAAATGATAAAATTGTTTTCAAAATAAAAGCTAAAAATTTTAAAGAATGGAAAAGAGGAGAGTGCAATTCGCGTGATTAGCCGAGCCAAGTAAGTAGTTCCCCAATATGTTAGCCATGTTATACTGATATTGAGCTTTGATAATCATATGAATTTTGCTATGTGTATGCTTCTAAAATTGTATATATGGTTAGGAGCTTATAGCCTTAGAATGATTGATTTGGCCTTATTTCCTGTTCCTTGTTTGGTTGTGGTCCTAGGGTAGAATCTTTTATTCGAAAGACTATTTGATCCTTTTCTGTGTATAATTTGCATGCATAAAGGCAACCTGTTATGTTTGGTCTGATTGAGGCGAGTAGAGAGAATCTTAGGACAACCTAGGATTTGAGATATGCGGTAGTCTGTGGGATTGGGGTCTTTTGGGACGAATTGGAGTTATCAGGTAGAGCCTTGGTGAAAGGTACATGTAGGTGTGGAAGGTAGTATTGGGCCAGTACTACTGAAAGCACAAGACCTGTACCGGAACGAATGTTAGATCTGACAACTCTGAGGAGGACCGGTATTGGAAGATCCCCTGTGTAGATGTCATGATTATTATGGATTATGACATTTCAGTTCAGCATGGTGGTGACGCGATTTGGGACAGGGGGATCAGGATCGAGATCAGGATCTAGATCCAGATTGGGCTGTGGTGGAGAGCCCATCGATGGGAGGCTGTGCGAGATCATTTCATCCGAGGTTACGAAGGGCATCCTTGACGCAACCCCAGTGATCTTTGGGACGGTCAAGGAGGGGATAATGGAGATCATGGAGGAGAAGCTCAGGTCATTCAGAGCTGAGATTGCTGTGGGCAGATCGGGGCCCGAACTCCCTCGTTTCGAGAGTTCAAGGCGTGTGGAGCACCAGAGTTTTTCGGGGTCATGGACCCCATTGTTAGCCGACGTTGGGTGGCAGACATCGAGAATGCCCAGCGCACGAGTTCTTGCCCGGACGCGACAAAGGTGGGATTTTCTTCGTGTATGCTGAGAGACAGAGCCCGAGACTCGTTGGGCGAGGTGACTAGTCAGGTTGGAGCAGCCGGTGTGGCTGAGATGACATGGGCCGAGTAAGGCTACCATGAGGAGGATATAGTACTACATGATCCTAAAATACTAATCTCAAGGGACCTATCCTAAAGGATCTCTGTGACAATGAGTAGACAACACTGACTCGGGGATTCCTTATTAATACATGTCAGTAAGGCTACCATGAGGGGGATAGAGTACTCGAATGAACATATAATCCATATTCCTAGATAGAATGATTCATTAACACCTACAGATTGTGAGTATGCTAGTGTTCCACTAGACTGTCTAGAATAGTATGTGGTCGTCGTCAATAATCTGCTAGATGACTTCTCTTAGTTGGATATGAGCTCTCACCTCTATATTATCTTTGGTATGGTCTCTCGCTACTATTTTATCTCTGGAATGGTCTCTCATCATTATACTCTCTATGGTATAGTTTCTCACCACTATTTTATCTCTGGAATGGTCTCTCATTATTATCTCATCTCTTTCTCTCTCTACCCTTTTTACCCGATTCAATATAAGTATAATAAAAATAGATATATAATTTATTGTGAGTAGAAATCATTGTCTTATTTAGCACTGATATCAGGAACACAGATAATAAGCACATAGGGAATCTAATAAAATTAAAAACTTGATATCTATGTGTAAGCTGAAAGTAACTATGCACTCACTTGTTAAAAGTGCATGCCATAGAATTTGGGTAGTGTTTCGCCTTAGCACTTGTCTTTTCCCTTGATGTGACCTAGGTATAATTATTACTAAGTCTTAGTCTGATATTTCTCAAGACATATGATAATCTAGATTCCTCAACAGTCCTAATGTCTACATCAATATCTATCAAGTAAGGAATAACCAGGTAGGATCATATCGGAGGTAGGGTCCGTTTGGTATATAGAATATACTATTTTGAAATTCCACTTTAAACACCTCACTAAATCCAACCTATACATCACTCTCTTAAGTAGATCACTCACTATAATGACTTGGAATCATTGATAAATCTTAATAATAGGTTCATAATAACGACTATGAACATAAATATAAGTTACACTTGAAATAAAATAAGTGTACCTTAACTTACAAAATTTTTAGCAAAAACAGGGAATTTGCATGCGCAAAATCTTGACCTGAAAGCTTCAATTTTGCAAGCCCTCTGATGCGATAGAGCCCTGTTACTGATCAATAAAAACCCCTAAATTAGGATCTAGAGAAAGTGGGAGGATTTGAGAGTGTTCGGAAGTTTTGGTGTGAGAAATGGGTTAAAATCACGAAATATTTATAGGATGAGGGGGTGCACACCGAGCAAAGACAAGAGGCATGTTGCGCCTCAGAGATGTGCTGGCCCCATAGATTCTTGCCACGTGTCATGCTCATATTTGTCGACATACCCACCTTTTAAGAAACAATCATGTGTCTGCTTATTGTGCTGCCGCGTGTCGCAATGTCGTCGTTCCATGTCACCATATGTCTCGAAGGAGTCGGCTCTCCGACCACGCCATGTAACGTCATTGCGACATGTAAATTTTCACAGATCTTCGGACTACCATAACTTTCGCATACGAGCTCCGTTTTTGACGTTCTTTATATTTGGTGAATCCTCTCGACGAAGTCTACAACTTTCATTGTGGTCTCAACAGATAATTCTCGCTCTAACAAAAATTCATATTTGGACTGATTTAGACTGTTAAGGTTCATGCGAAATTCATAACTTCTTCATACGAATTCCGTTATCGACTGTCTTTATATCGACAGACTCCTAGTCAAACGATACTCGACTCTCATTTAGACTGTTTTGTCTAGCAATCAACAGATTTGAATTTTGATTTTTGTGTCCACACTACTGCGCCAAAACTTCGAAATATCATGACTTACTCATATGTATTCAGATTTTTACATTCTCTATATGCACGCTATCGATTTTATTATTACTACAAATTTCATTTAGATTGCTTAGGCTAATAAGCAACCTATCTAAAATTCACTTTTTACGACACGCATAGCTGTGTCGGCTTAATCGAAAAACTTCGAAGAAGCATAACTTCTTCATAAAAAGTCAGATTTCAGTGTTATTTATATGTACGAAATCCTTGTTACACCTACTAAAACTTTGGTTAAGATTATTTATCCTAAATAACATTTTATCAAAATTTCGTTTTATCGCTTATCGATAAATTCCTTAAAAAACTTACAATATGTAGTCTGCGATGCGTAAGACTAATGATCTCCCTATTCGAGGGAGTAAATTATAATTATTTCACTTATTATATCTTAATTGGTGATCTTTATTCTTTCCAAAAATAAGCCCTTACCAGGAGAGAATTTAAGGTACTTCAAAATTCTATACACTATATTCATATGATATTCTCTTGGTGCGTGCATGAAACGATTGACTACACTTACAACATAAGCAATGTGTGGCCAGGTGTGAGAGAGGTATATGAGCTTTCCAACCAGCCTTTGATACCTTTTTTTGTTCATGGGAACTTGATATGGGTGAATAGATAACCTATGGTTTATCTTAATTGGTGTTTCGATGGGCTTGCAATCAAGCATCTTAGTTTCAGTTAATAGATCTAGTATATACTTACGTTGACACATGGAGATTCCAGATTTGGATTTGGATACTTTAATACTAAAACGTCCCATTTTCACGACCAATAATTTTCATTTTTGTTAAGGTAAAACTTCTTAATTATAAATCCATTAAAAAAACCATTTATTCTGAATTAGATTTATCGAAAATCATAGTAATAAAAATCATGTGGAATCCTCAATGCTGCTGATGCATGTGTAGAATCCCGCCCTTTCCTTCCCACGATCACCAATCGAACCTGAAGCATAAAAAACTGGGTAAGCACAAATCTTAGTGAGTTTCCTCCAAAATACCCCATATAACAAACATACTAGCATGCATATCTGATCCACAATCATCGGATTGGATTACCCTGGCCCAATTAGTCATCGAACTGGAATGCCAACATGCAACAGGTACAATCAGTCATCGGACTGGAGTACCCTGGGTTTGTTGGCCTTCCGCCTCAACCCAACCACTCTTCATGAACCTCCGTGCCTACGGCTTATAGCGGCCCGCACCTGGTATCTTGGTCTACAACACACAACAGGACTGCCTCAACCTCATCCGCAACCATATGTTGTCATATAGACAATCAAGGATCAAGTAGGCACATAATACAGGCAATTATCAATCATACATCTCACTACTACCTACTAGACCCCTCACAACACACTACTCCACTACAAGCTAACCTCCATGGAATGCATAACCATAAGTAACCAAAGGTGAGATAACCACCCGAACAGATGATCCTACTCTAGAGCCACAACCAGACAAGGAACATGCAAGAAATCCTAGATCAAGAGTTATCAAGATATCCTACATGACTACATACAGCCCTTAGGGCACTCCATTAGACGATAACCCGCCTATTGGTACTCTAACTAGTATACCACTAACGCTACATCCTATCACACCAAGATATATAAATCTAGAAAATCACTATAACATAACAACATCATATACATAAGGATACATTACCAACTCTCCAAGGAATGCATGACTATATGTACCTAGAGGAGAGATAGATACCCATATAGATGATCCTATTCTAGAGCCACAACCAAACAAGGAACAGGGAAGAAAGCCTAGATCAAGGTTCCTCAATATATCCTACGTGAATACATAAAGCCTCTAGGGCATCCTTCTAATAAATGATGACCAAAACTAATGGGCCGACATTGGCGCCTTCGACCCACAGGTACAATGTGGAAAACTCACCTTAATTGAAGAACCCGAGAACACTACGACACGCTCCCTTTCTGCACTGCTTGCTCCTGCGAACCTTCTAACACCAAAGCATGGAAGAATCGTAATTAACAACCCAAATCCTTCAAGTTTGACCCAAAGTCAAACCGGTCAGAAAGTCACAGTCAACAGTCAACAACCCCTCACGACGTGACCATCTATGGCTCATGTTGCGAGCCACTACACGACAAAATAACCAGGACTTATAATTCTCATGATGTAACATGCATATCCTCATGTCATTGGATCAGTCTGAATCCCATTTTGATCCATAAACTTTTTCATCCATTAAGCCACTAATCCATCTTTTCTAGGAGGATTCCTAACACCCCAAGGATCATAAAAATCGATGCTTTAAGCTCTTGTATGTCCAATACAGGACTTGAGCTCATACTAGGGCATTCATGAAGAAAAAGGAGATCAAATATCAAGCATGAACTTAAACATCATCCAAACTTCAGATCAATAACATATAATCACCAAGAGACCTTAAGGACCCATAAAGTTGCTAATTTTATAGCGTCCCAACACTATAACTCTTATAGCCAGGGTAAACATGCATAAAACCTTAGATCAAGAAACAAGGAAACAAAAAGCTTGAATATTGATTACTTACAATGGTCCAGAGATGTTGCTAGAGGTTGCAAATGGAATTTCCAAGTTGAATCTATGCTTCAAAGGTAATCTCTTCTTCTTCAAACCACCAAACCCCACCAAAAGCTCAAGAATCATAGGGAGAGGCTAGGGTTAGGGTTTTACCGTGCTTAACGACGAAGGAGGCTGTTTAGGAACCTTAAACTGTAGTTTATGTGGTTGAAATATGAAGGAAACCCTAAAAGATCATGGGCTTGAGTTGCAGCGCATATCACGCCATGAGCTCCTATTGCTCACGTCGTGAGCTCAATTTAAATCAAAATTTCATTTGATCACTACTCACATCATGACCTCTCTATGGTCATGTTGTGAGCCTTGGTTTTACCTAAAAACCATGCCTTTAACTCTTCGAAGCCCTAAACTGATATGATTTGGAAACCGGGTGTTACAAATACTTAAGAAATACTATAGGTGTCCAAGATCCTTTAGATCAAACTTTGTGGCAAATATAGTTTGAAGATTCGCCATATCTTCTGGGTCATTCCCAGTGACTACCATATCGTCAACATATATGATAAGAGCAATCACTTTTCCATTGTTTTTAACAAACAATGTATGATCAACATCATTTTGTTTATACCCATTTTTTTCATGAAGCTTGAAAACCTTCCGAACCAAGCCGGGAGGATTTCTTCAGACCATATAATGCCTTCTTCAGTTTACACACCTTTCCACTACTTTAGACTCCAGGAGGAGGATCCATGCACACTTCTTCTTCTAAGTATTCGTTCAAGAAGGCGTTTTTACATCAAATTGCTTTAGAGGCCAATCTTGGTTGGCTGCAATCGAGATTAAGATTCGCAAACGTGACTCCATAATCAATCCTGTATTTTTGTGTATATCCTTGGGCCATGAGTCTCGCCTTGCATCAATCTATGTTTCTTTATGAATCTAGTTTCACTGTATATATACACCTGCATCCAACCATTTTTTTCCAAGAGGAAGTCTCACAAGCTCCCAAGTTTGGTTCTTTTGTAGCACATCCATTTCCTCGTTCATGGATTTCTTGTACATCATTTGGTATTGATATGGTGGACAACTTTTCAACTACTAGCGCATGTGGAGACGCCATGCAGTGATGCGGTGATGTGATACATAATTTGTGATTGGATACTTTGTCTTTTCCTTTAGGTCTGTTTGGTACTATTTCTTTGGAACACCCTGGTTGCTTCTGGTTGGATATCTAGCTTGGGATGTGTCATTCGTTTCCTACAAGATAGAACTAGATGTGGTATCTGGAATGTTAGTAGTATTAGGCGAACCATTAGCTACCTCGGGATGATTGATAGTGATAGACTCAGTTTCATCAGCATTCCCGACTTCAGTTATGGTTGTACTATCTCGGTTATCTTCTTCTTCAATTTTAGTATCATAATTACCCTCATCATGGGTGTTCTCTAAGATAGCATGTTCGTTTGTTTCGTGTACACTTTTCGCGTTCTCATTGACATGGAGATCTAAATGTGGGGTAGATTCCATTTGTTGGTATTGAACGATGGCATCTTCAATTTTAGTGTGGGTTTGCTTCATCTTGTTTCTCCCCCTGAAGCAGAATTACATTTCCAAAGTATTGAACGATCTCGTGAAAGGATAGATCAGGTGTCACATACATTTTTTCCATGATTGGATCATAGCATCGATACCCCTTTTTTTGATCTACATACCCCAAAAAATGCATATGATCGCCCTTGGCTCTAATTTTCCTATGTTATGATGAACATATGTCGTGCACCCAAAAATTATTGGTTCGAGTTCGTAATTCACCAAGATGTTTACACGTTCATGTAGCTTTTGTAATGCGCTTTTGAAATCTATCACCTGCAAGGGAGTTTTGTTCATGAGGTATGCAACAGATCGAACTGCTTTACCCTAAAATTTCCATGGAACATTCATGCCAAATAGGGAAGCCCATACTATTTCAAGAATATGTAGGTTTCATCTATTTGATAACCCATTTTGTTGAGGTGTTCCTGCACACAAAGTTTATTGTCGAATGGAGTTTTCTTTACAAAAAAGTTGCATTTCATGGTTGATATATTCCCCATCGTTGTCAGATTGTAATATATGAATTTCCTTTCGATATTGGGATTTGATGATGTGGTGTAGTTCCTTGAATGCATAATGTACTTCCCCCTTGTTTATCAGAAGTGAGATCCAAATCATTCGAGTGCATTCATCAACAAAGGTTACAAAATACCGTGCACCGCTAGGCGTAGGAATCCGAGCCGGACCCCATATATCGAAATGTATAGTCAAAAAAGGAGTTAACGTTTTATTAAAACTAGGAACATACAAAATTCTTTTGTTTTTTGCTAACTCACAAGTGTCACACTTAAAATCACTGTCCATTACATTCAAAAACAAATTTGGTTTGAGCTTCCTAAGGTTATTAAATGATATAAGCCTGAGCCGACAATGCCACAACCAAGCCACATACTAGTTTTCTTGACTAATGATGCGCTTGACTTTGATGGTTTTCTTTGAGAGAGTACAACTACCCCGACCTAGTACCATAGCCAAGAATCTGATGTATTGTCATATCCTGAAAGACACAATCATTTGGCCAAAATATCACATAGTAGTTAAGGTCTTCCGTAATGTCACTAACAAATAGTAAATTAGACAATAAGGATCGAACAACTTGAACTGAATCAAGATCCATTGAGCTTGATATTTTCACATTGTGCAGTACTTCCATCTGCGGTGCATATGTTTCTTTGTTTTGGGGAAAAAGTTTTCATTTTTTTGAGTCATTCGTCATATGGTCTGTGGCACTTGTATCATTTATCCAACCATTATTTGAGGCGTGATTATGGTGTGACATACCAGAGTTGGTTGATGTGTGAGCTGCTATTGGAGTGATTACTTCCTCAGATTGAGATGATGTTATAACAGTTGTTTGGCTGATCTTTTTCCGCGGTTTCTTAGTGAAGTCCCACCATTCACGATATCCGATGATCTCATAGCATCGGATTTTTGAGTGACCTTCTTCCCCACAGTGTGTACACGTAAATGTATTCCCCTTCCCATTTGTTTTTTATCCTTTGTGTTACGATTTCGAGTGGCCAGATGAACCACATTGACTGATTCGTCTTTTGGTTCTTCCATGGTTTTTCTTTGATTTTGATCTTTTCGGATGTAGGCATAGCATGATTCCATATCAAGGGGCGGGTCTTTGCTAAGTACTTCTCTCCTTTCTTGATTAATTTCCAAATCTAGTCCAGCCAAGAAGGTGTGCATCTTTTCTAAGTACTTCGCTCCTTTCTTATTTTAAATTCCAAATCTAGCCCAGACAAGAAATGTGCACATGAAGGTGAGATAATGTTTTGTTTAGGGTGACTATTTGAGTGACCATGTCTTCTTGAACGGTTAAGCGGGTATCAATTTCTTGAAATATGCTATTGATTGCACAAGGTTGCCTTTTAAACAAAATATGCTATTAGTTGCATGACTGTTCCAAACAGTTTCATAAAGCACTATTGTATATTTGTATAGGTGATTTCAATTTGAATGTAATGTGTTTCTACCTTTCTTCGTTACTTTTATTCCGGTTTTATCTAAGTAACCATATTTACGAATATTGTATCACCATCGTTCTTATAAAAAGACAATGAAAGTGAAAAAAATAACATGCATGGATGTACTTGCCTACTTGTTATAAATTTAAAGGGAGAATACATCATATTATCTGATGATCCATAGGCTTGACATCTCTGTTTCAACATGGCACATGGCCAACTATATTGTGTGTGAAAGCACATGCTGAATGTTCCCCATCTCAAGGATCAATACAAATATCTTGTATCCGGTTCCAACTATAGCCACATCTTTTATATATATATATATATATATATATATATATATATATATATATATATATATATATATATATATATATATATATATATATATATATATATATATATATAGTCTTATAGTTTCCTTCTAAATTTTTTTATCTATTGATATGGTCTCTATATATGGTGATGACTAAAAATGACATGGCTAATGTAGTTTTCTTATGATTATACACAATAAATGTATAAACAATAAACCGCAATATAAATTATAGTATAATTTATATTTTTATTACATGAAAATGAGACATTCAAATGACATCCACTCATCTTCCTCTCTCTTTTTTCTTTCCAGATTGGATCTTACACAATGTCCCCTTTCTCAACTTTATACTTCTATGCCCTACCCAACCAGATGGACCACAACTTAGAATCTTTCTCCTTTTAATTCATCATAATCAACAAAAAGTATCTCCAAGAAACAATCTAAACCCTACCCCTTTTCACCATACTACATTTACAACTTCTAATGCATGCTTTACAATTCACATCACCTCAAATTTTGAAACTTTATAAAGATTTCATCGATTTAAGGTGTCACTCAAATTCCAGTCTGTAAAGTTAAAAAAAAAAGGCAAACATTTACACATCCCACATATATACACTTCAAGAAACCATAAATCTACACATCAAATCCAGAATGTAAAGTATATAAAAAGCATCCCATCTGTATATACCACTATTTTGATTCAAGTCACATGCACCCCCAACAAGAAAATACAAAAAAGAAAATGGTTTATGTTTCTAAACCCATATCAAATAATCTACAAATCTACCTAAAATTTAATTAGCACTCAAACTTTATAATATAATATAGAAAGAGAAAAAAAAAAGATGCAAATTAATTAACTAGACAGCTACCACTTCTTGTTGTTGATCTTCTTCATAGTGGAGGAGTTTTGTGGATCTTGATTTGTATGTTTGTGATGATGATGATGATGATAATGATGGATCTTGTGTGTTTAATGGAGGTTGAAGAAGAAACATTTCTTTTTGGAGATATGAACAATAAGTGTGAAATGTGGTGGGATTTACATTTAATTGAAACCCTAATCCAAATAGAAAATCCACTTCAAGAAAGTTGATTTCTGTTGTGGTTATTCCTCCTACTTTTGCATAGTATGCATTGTTATAGTACCTGTAGAAATTAAGCCATAATTAAACACAAAAAGAACAATGACAACTACTACTATAATTATGTTTAATTTGAACACAATTGTTTTGACATTAGTGATTTCTTGAAGTTTAAACTTTTTTGATTAATCATGATTGTCCATGTGGTGGGTTGTGATATTCTTTCTAAGTGGCATTCATGAGGTGGGGAAGAAAACAAGATAGAAAAAAATGCAACCACTTGATGCCTTTTTATTATTCCTTTAAATAAGATTTTAAAAGCGTTAAATCTTTGTGTAGCTAATTCAAGGTGTATAATTTGTGTTTGATAATAATGTAAATGAGCATTTTTGTGTTATAAAGTTGGTGTGTGATGTGAACACATTTCAAAAATCTATGAGCTAATGATTAAAAATGACAAGAAAAGGAAATATCTACATGGTTAATAGGGCCAATGTTTTTCTGAAAATTGCAATTTGAAAAAAATGTAGAACATTGTTTCACCATTTCCATAACAAGTCAAGATTATAGATCATTGTTTATGAAATCTAAGGGAAGATTCTCAATCAGCCTTTAAATCATCATGTATCCTCTTTTAAGCAAGACATAGAAACCTAGAATTTGAAGAAAAGTATATTTGCTTTTTCCCTTTTCTTCCCTGTTCCTAGATGCAAAAGCAACTGGAGAGAGTAAAAGCCTGTAATTCTTCAGAAATGGGAATTTGTTTTCATGCATATCTGATGCGAAGAACATGATCCATAGAAATTGAAGGATTCGTTGATTACAGGTTAATCTTTTGATGAAAATTCCGTTAATTTCCTAATTAAAATGCCTTAAAGAAGCTCAATTACGAAAAGCTAAAGCAATTTCACGCACATACGGAATCCAATCTTGGATTTGGAATTTGAGCAAAATCAGTGAAGATTTTGAACTAAACGATCTCCAATTCCAATTCCAGACCTCGGATTCTCATTCTAAGTAGAAAATCTTACATATCATCCATGAACTTGGCAGCAATCATTACACTCGTGATCAGCAACCGGTGAACATTGAATGAATTGATAGAAAGCGATGGCTGTTGTTGAGTAAATCGATCGAGATAAACATATGCAACAACATAGCAAGAGGGACTACAATTGGCGTACTTGAAAATCCTCTCTAAATAGCTCTGAATTGAGATAGATGGCCTGGTAAGACCATGAAAAGCTGAGATCTTCTGTTGGTGGAAGCGAGGGTTGAGATCATTAGATTCAGCTACTTGTTGGAGGAGAGATGAGAGGTAGGCGATCAGCTTGCTCATCACCGACGGGCACTCAAGTTCCGCCATTGATAAGCAGAGGAAGTTTTAGCAGAGCTTGACAAAAGAAAGATTGCTTTGCGTATATAACCACCACTTCCGGGTGTCACCGGGTAGGTATGCTTGAATTACTATTTTGTCCTTGGTTTGTCATTTTGCAACTACGTTCAAACTTTTAATTTTGTGAAGAGGGAAAACATTAAACATTGATTAATGTGGGAAATTAAGAATCAAGGTTACTTTGTTGTTTTATGGGTTAATCATTATTATACAAGAGAATTAACTAATTTAGCCATTTGTCTAATAATATTGTAATAAATAGTTAACATTTTGGGTTTTTTAAAAAATAGTCACCCAAACCACATACGAGGTTAAAACGTATGCATTTTCGTCTGGCGGTATGTGGTTTCGTTAATCACTTGAGTTTTAGTTTCATGGCCCATATGAGGAATCGCAACCCATCAGCCAATATATTTAAAATTGAAAAATAAATGTAGGTGATTACTCTCCATTCATAAAAACTCATCTCAAGAAAATCACAAATTTCATATACAAATCATCATCATAATAATATCAGAGTGTCCCAAAATATTCAGAATAAAAAACTGAAGACAAATGTGTACAATCAAGCTTTCGCCTTCCTACGATCAACAGAAGTAGCTGAAACACATGTAATCAACAACTGTAAGAACGAAGTTTAGTGAGTTCCCACGGTACCACATACAACACAACACAAATACACAATTATGGGTTATCAGTAACCCTGGAGACTACCCAAAATCTCTGTGGGCAAACAGCGCGTCATGTGGGTTATCTGCAACCCTGGAGACTACTCGTAGTCTCAGCACACAAATTAACACATATCGTAGTAACAAAAATAGACCCAGCTGGTCAACACATATATTCCACCACACTGGTACGAATAGTGAGCAGACTCACCTCACATAGAAGACTGACAAAACTCACACCTGAACTGTTGGAACTAGACTCCATCTATTAATCGCACCAAATAACCCTAATTAACAATTAAGGTAATTTCCCAAACTTAACTAGTCCCAAACCAAGCCTAATCCATAATTTGGGCAAAATATCATTTTGCCACTTTCAAGACCAAACCCTCACAAATTGATCCAAAAGTCACACTTTGACAAAAAGTCAAAGCTCGAAACAATTGACCTTACATGCGGCATACCAAAGCCCTACGATGGTCGTAGAGCACCAAAGCTGAAAACGAGGTTTGAGCTGGCTACGGTGGGCGTAGCCGAATTTACTCTCAGTGTACTCGGCCTAAACTCAATCTTAATTTTTAAGCTCTTAATGATTAAGACACTTTACCCCAACTTCAGATCTGACCCTAAAAGGCATTCTAATCCGTAAAGTCTCCAACTGTATGCCTTTGCATCGCTAAAGAGACCTTAATCCTAAAATCCTAACTTCTAACATTACCAAAAACTCCATAACTCATGCATGGATGGAAAGTAAAGGACCAAGCTTGCATTTTTATGACACTATGCACTCTAAAATGTCTGAAAGGACATCTTAAATGGTCTGGAGTAGTCCATACTCGCAAGGACCAAGGTTTTGGGACAAAATGAGCATAAACTTAAGCTCTAACAAGATCTAGCAAAGCAAGCCTAAATGTATACACTTTATGTTGGGTTTTTGGTATAATACAACATCCTATGGTGCACATACAACCCTAAATACCTTGGATCTATGTTTTCACTAATTATACATGCAAATGGTTTCCAAGGAATTAAACCTATAACTAGCATACATTTGACATAAACCATATAAGATACTAGTTAGGATAACATACATTTTGATGGAGCTTGAAGTCTTGGTGTATTTGGCCTTAAAGAGCTTAGCCCCAATAGTGTGGAAGCCTCAAATAAAGTCACAACACATCATGAACAAAGGTAGAACTTGAGAGAGAATTCCATGCACCCAAAAACACCCATGAACTCCAAGAATGACTCAAGTGGCGTTTTTTAGGCTAAGAGCATGTATTTATATGTGTGGATTCCAAGGGTCATGGGTATAACCCAAATCCATACCCATGGGTTTTATGATCCATGGTTCATGTGGCCAAACTCTTTATTTATCCATACATAAACTTGGTCCAACATGGATCATAAGCCCAACACATATAAATAAAACTAATTATCATAATTAGTCCCCATAGATTTAATTAGTCTCTTTTTGATAACTAAATTAATTCCAAATTAATTCTTGATCAGTACTAATTTAAACATATGATTTCATATTAATATATTATAACTTATAATATATTAATAAACCATAAATTACCTTCTCTCAAAAGTCCATCCTAACAAATTGTCCCGATGATATGCAACCCAAATGGACCATGCTACACTCGGGTCGAGTACATACCAATAATAGTTATGGGCTTAGACATCTAATCCAACAGTCTCCCACTTGGATAAGTCTAAAACTATTATTGCAAGTACGACTTCATAACCCAACTAGCAATCATAGCTCTTAAAGCCGCTGTCGAACTCTGAACAAATCAATGACGCGTCCATTAGATAAGAGATCATATATTCCTCCATTCTAGATATCATATGGACTGAGACATGGATTATAATCATTCTCTCTGTAAATTTGTTGTTTCCCGATTTCCGATTTATGACGACTGACTGATTGAACAAATCAAATCAGTCCTGGCTTGGCCAAACACTTACAAGTGTCATCATTAAATCATCGAGGGGCCCACAGATAGCGCTTTTATCCCGAAGGTAAAAGGAATGGATAAACTTCGACTCATATGGCTTGTTCTACTACTTGTTGAATCATACACAAAGGCACGTTTTATAACATCGAGTTACCAATGCGTTTTCGTGCAATCAATGTATAACCAACTCATAGTAACAACTCATATCTCTGGGTTTGAAGAATATAGGATATTATCGTCTCATGATCACTCATGATAAAATCCATGAAGTGATTCCAATGAGCGTGGATTCAATCCAATACTCAGAAATTATGAGCACTCATGAGTGTTGTAGCACCACTTTGTCCAACATCTTAGACCTCTACAAGCCAACCCATGACAGTCTTGATTCATATCTACTTCCAACATATGACCGACTGTGGATGGTTTGAATAACTTAGTCATTCGGGAAGAATGACCTAGTTTATTCTGGAAGTCAAAACATGCAAAATGAAACACAAGAATAATTGAATCCAATATGGTATCAAAACCTATGAATATAAATAGAACACTTTTATTTATCACCATACTGATTACTCATTATTCATTGTTTCGGTTTTATCAACTTTCTACTTGAATTAAAAACACTAGTCGTCCCATGCTCCAAGCATGTACACTATCTTTTTCAAAACAATAGCTTTGCCATACACCAAGTATGCACTCTATGTTTGTCTATGATCCTTACTTTGTGAAATAAACCAAATGAACATAATTTCAATGATTCTAATTTCACACTCCCAAATTCTTATCGAAAAATGTGAGAATTTCAAATTCCTATCATTTATCGAAATCTGTTTAGATTTTAAACTTATATACATTGACCCTCTTGTAATGAATATGTACAAAGTCACAAAGACTTGTCAACAATCATTATAAGGTATTTCAATGGAGATCAACTACATGGAAACTAAGTCTCATATTCAAAGTACATTGCTTTGAACATGCTTCTTGCATTAAGTTTTCTAATCTTACACAGATAACTTTCACCTATGGAGACAACTCCATATTCTCATTTTGACTATCACTTCTGAACAAGAGATGCCTCTTTTCGGAATATGTCAATATGGTCCTTCCAAAATTAGCATTATACTTCCAACTGTCCCTGAGCAACCAATCTTTGGTAAACCTTAGATTGTCCTCGACAATTGCTTAATCATTTTAGTCATATCCAATTCTAGACCTTTTCCCTTCTTAATGCCTCTGGGCATTTGGAAAATTTAGAAAGGACAAATATTATAGCACATGCAATCGATCCTGTACCCAAAGCAAATGGGACACGATTCATGATGTCTCACATAAAGACATGATTCTAGACCAGTCTTTTGCTACAATATTTTTATTTGCCATGTTTTCAAAATTTGACTATGAAGAGGGGTGCCGTAATCATAATCGAATTTTGAGAATGCAATATATAGAATTTCCTTAAGTTGAACCAATCCAACATGAAATTCATATATATATATATATATATATATATATATATATATATATATATATATATATATATATATATATATATATATATTCTTGACTAAAGATGATTAAGGTCTTAATCTAAGCCTTTAGAACTGAAATGAAGTATATCCTCTCCCTTAATTATAGCAAAACAACTTTTTCAACCCCTGCAACTTCACGAGTTGAAACTTTTGTTTTCTATAATTAACATTGCTAACTTGCAATATTTATCATAATTATTATGCTCCCACTAACATGATGATTATTAGCATAACACTTATGCTCCCACTACTTTGACATGTATCTAGAAAATAGCTGGGCTTCTAGAAGTAAATACTTTATTGACTTTCTTACCAAAGTTCAGATTTCTGATACGAGATTGCTTTGATAAGACTTTATCAAACTCATACACTTTATCTTAGATAGCTTACAGATGTGTCTAAAAAATTCAGAACTATGAAAAGGGATGTCATAATCATAGTCTCAATTGTTTAGACCTTTTCCATTTCTCATAAGTCCATGTTAGTGTGCCGGTTAACCACGCACGATCCACTAACGACTTTGAGAACTCCAAATATCACAGTTGCTATCTTCTTAAAATCTACTTAGTGAAAGTGTTTCCTCACCATCATTTTCATGAGTCGGAGAGAAACCTTGTGACACTTAGATTTTATGGTGTATGTGTTCTTATCCATGTGAATTTGTCAAAACCATAGACACAAGACAAGGTTTGTGATAAATTCAAACTCATATGGATTGAACTTGTGCAATGTTAACTACAGGGCCTGCCATTGCTTCCAAGTAGTTATGCAAAAAATTGAGAACATGTAGAACTCAAATGTATAGCCAACTTTACTGGAATGGGCACAGAAATGTCAACACGATAGGTTATAAACCTCTAGTCGTGTGCTATGATGAAATACATGTTTTATTCTTGATTAGTTCTTGAAACTATTTCATGATCTTTTATACTCCCACTGTCTTCTTGACCTATAAGAATTTCTTGTCAAATATTCAAGAGATAGTGTGGATTCTAATCAAGACAAACACTTCACACAATTGGCCTTAGTTGGTCTTTGTTTTATCCAAAACATCACAAATTACCAACTTCAAATGTAAAAGTAGAAAACTTTTACTCTTACATTTGACAAGTGTTAATAAACCTTCTTTAAGATATGTCACTCAAGTTACAATCTTAAAGTATGAGTCTAAGATTTTTTTTGGAACGAAGTATGAATCATCTTCTTGATTTAACCACTTCAACAATTCATGACTCCTCTTCTTAGCCATCAGAATGCACTTAGAGGATGAATTGTGATAAGGTCTCATAATCATTAAGATGGTCATAAAACATGATACTTAAAGTGCTCTCCCATCTTTTCAGATTTGAGACACTTTTATCCTTCTGCCAAATTTGATTCTTCTCATTCGCTCTGCCATACATTGAAACTTTTCCAATGTCTCATAATTATACTTAAGCTTATAAGTATAACCATATTTACTAAACTTTAGTAAATCATGACGAATAGTATTATTGATCTTTTGTGGTGGACTTTAACTAGTGCACAAGAATGTGTACTTGATCCCTTAGTCCTACACTTGAGTCACATATACATGTGAACAAGGACTTAGTCTTAATTTCCAAAGATGACAATTCTCATTCGTCACACAATACAACTTGCATGATTTCAAGTTTCTATCCAACTGAAACTTGGGTGATGAGAATTTTTCCTTATTTGGTAAATTATGACACTACCACAAATGAAGGAATCAAATCCATTTTCCAATATTGCTATCAATGGAAAAATGTAAACAACAATTTTTCACAAATGCCATTGTAAGGATACTTAAAATAAATAAATCAAAACTGTTTTTTTTATTTTAAAACTTGTGGAAAACTTATCCTTTACAGTGCAAAAGCATATGAAAAACTTGTTGTTATCTCTTCCTAAGCAATATATCATAACTCCTAAGCAACAGCTCAAAATTCTGATCACCGAACCATGCGATCGAAAACCATCTTCGCGATCAGAATCAGCATATACTTCCTTTAAGTTTCTTCACCTTTCTTTGATTCTTAAAACATCAACATGTGACCAAGTCACATCATGTAATAACAATCTCATAATAGAAACTTAACAAAGTTAGATAGTGGACTTTACCTGAAGCAGAGTCAAACTTCTTGACTTGATCAACCTTATGATCTTTCAGGTAAATAGGCAGCTTCGCAATCAATGCCCATTCCTTTGGCAAGAGAAACATATGGACACACTGGGAATGGTACATGGGACTATCGCAGACTTAGCCTTTCTCTTTACCATTTGGTCAACCTAGTTGACTATGGTCAAACCCTTTCTTTGGGATGAGAAGGCTTTTCTAGATATCCAATGTTACCATTGTCAATGTACATTGGGAAGTTGATCTCCTAATCAATTCGCTTTACTAGTCCTCAAATCATTGCTGACCAAGCATATAGATAAGATCATTAAGGGTCATGTCATAGTCTGTTTCATAGTAGTCCCAAAGGAACTCATTATGTGACTTAGAAAGTGATTGAACATCCAACCTTCTTAAGACTTTGACACCCAACTCTCCCGGCTTGTCAATATGTGACTTCATCTCCAAGATGCGATCACACATAGACCTTGCTTGCCAATAGGGCTTGAGTGACCTTGAACTTGTGGGTTAGGGAGAATAATTGGAGGAGGTGGCGGAAGTGAAGTTCCAAAAGATTTGGGAAGATCATAGATGTCTGAACTAGACATCTTTTGGGAGAATTTCAAGATAGTTGATCTAAAGTCCTTAATATAACACCCAATATGAAATATTAAGGCTAGAACCCAACACAATAGTTTTATAACTTGGAAGAGGGATGCCGTAATCCAAGCTATAAAATATTTGAAGGTAGGCGAATGACGATTCACCAATTTCCACCATGAAAACAAAATAATTTAATTAGGTTTTACTTGGATTTGAAACTCCTATATCTATTGAGATTCATTGAACTGTTTTAATGACATGTTTCAATCTCGATTGTGCCATCTCAAATTTTGTGACTGGGATGCCGAGGATCACAAAAGAAGGTGTGAATAACCATGCAAATATACTTGGTACCCTTAATATTTACCCCTCAATCGATGTGCCGGTTAACCACACGCGCTCCAACGATACTATGATAAACATTAAGTTACCCTTTGCCTACCTTGTTAAATCCAGGTTAGTGTGTCGGTTACCCACACACGCTCCACTAACGACTTAAGCAAAGTGCAAAGTGTAATTTCATGGGTTAGCACCAAATTCACATTTTCCTAAGTAACTAAGATTGGGAATTTATAAAAAGTTTAGTTACTTAGTATTTATCATTAATACTTTTAATGAAGGGAGAATTATAGTCATTGTCCTACCTGTTCGGCTAACGACCCTCCACCAGTCAAGGAAGCGGTGGGTGAGAGTGGACACCCATTAAACTGCCATTTTATAGGCAGTAACCTTATACCTCCCTTATAGACCGGCTTCATGAATGAGGCCTACTAATGGTAAGACGACTTGCTCTTATACATATAATATATTAAACTTTTAATATTATAATAGTATAAGGGTGTATTTTAGACATTTAAAATACTTGGTGGTTTAAGCTATTAATTAAACTAAACTTTTAATTTAATTAAACTCAAACCATATCTTTACTTATGGATTTAATAATACTCTTTTAATTAAACGCTTTAATTAACTATTAATAAAGTCCATAAGAGTTAATTTGAACTATTCAACAAAACATCATAATTCCAATGAGTAAATTCAAAATTAAAACCATTTAATTAATTGTCTAAGTTAGGAACCCAAGAGTCTTAGAATTCAATTCTTTTTTTTTTCATAAATAACTTTTTTTCAAATTTCAAAACTTGAGGCCAAGTTTTGTAACTCTTGAAAACCTTTAGATTCCATAACTTATGAAATTAATGGTGTTTTATGATGAAACTTTCCATCTTCCATAACTTATGAACAAGTTATGGGATTCTTTAAAACATTAACACCAAGTTTTGTAACTCCATTAAAACTTTGAATCAAATTTTTTTTTATTAAAAAAAACTTTCATATCCATAACTTATGGAAGTTTCAAAACTCTTAAGATCACAAATTTAAAAAAAAAAAAACTTTTGAGCTCCAAAATTTTATGACAAAATTTGTAACTCCTTAAAACATTTAGATCAACCTTTTAAAACTAATAAAATAATCATATCATTTTATCTTTTACTAAATTTGACCTAATTCAACTCATATAGCAAATGATTCAAATTTTACAAATAATTAGTTTTTCACAAAACAAGTAATTATCTTAAAATTTCACAAACTTCATGTTTTTTTTCCTTTTTTTCCAACTTTGACAATCAAACATTTGCATGAATATAATAGAAAACAACCCATGGCTCTGATACCACTGTTGGGTTTTTGGTATAATACAACATCCTATGGTGCACATACAACCCTAAATACCTTGGATCTATGTTTTCACTAATTATACATGCAAATGGTTTCCAAGGCATTAAACCTATAACTAGCATACATTTGACATAAACCATATAAGATACTAGTTAGGATAACATACCTTTTGATGGAGCTTGAAGTCTTTGTGTATTTGGCCTTAAAGAGCTTAGCCCCAATAGTGTGGAAGCCTCAAATGAAGTCACAACACATCATGAACAAAGGTAGAACTTGAGAGAGAATTTCATGCACCCAAAAACACCCTTGAACTCCAAGAATGACTCAAGTGGCGTTTTTTAGGCTAAGAGCATGCATTTATATGTCTGGATTCCAAGGGTCATGGGTATAACCCAAATCCATACCCATGGGTTTTATGATCCATGGTTCATGTGGCCCAACTCTTTATGTATCCATACATAAACTTGGTCCAACATGGATCATAAGCCCAACACATATAAATAAAACTAATTATCATAATTAGTCCCCATAGATTTAATTAGTCTCTTTTTGATCACTAAATTAATTCAAAATTAATTCTTGATCAATACTAATTTAAACATATGATTTCATATTAATATATTATAACTTATAATATATTAATAAACCATAAATTACCTTCTCTCAAAAGTCCATCCTAACAAATTGTCCCGATGATATGCAACCCAAATGGACCATGCTACACACGGGTCGAGTACATACCAATAATAGTTATGGGCTTAGACATCTAATCCAACACTTTATACCTTCTGTAGATGAACAATGAGGTGTAGATTATGGGTCCAAGAGCTTGAGTGTGCCACTACTTCCTCAATGATCTTCCTTCACCACCAAGAACACTTAAAAATCACTCAAAGGCTTCAAAACTCACACTCAAGGGTTAAGGTTTCGATATTAGGGCTAAGAGGGATGGAGGCTGGTCATAAGAAGGTCCAAGGAGGAATAAGATGCTTTAAATACGGGACATATCCCTAAAAATTTAGGGTTTGGGAATAGCACGAGTACGCCCCACATACTCAACGTGTACGTCTAACGTACTCAACCGAAGTTACGATCCCTTTTTTGACTTACGCCCAACGTCCACTTCGTGTACACCCGACGTAAGGGATTACTTTGAAATAATTTGACAGTTAAGATTAAAAAATGGAAATACCTGGAAACAATTGTTACAATTCTCCCCCACTAGAATCAGACTTCGTCCTCAAAGTTAGCCGTTGTAGAAAGTGATGGGTATTATGCAAAACATATAAACCCTATGTGTGCATGCAACCCTAAAAATTGATCTATGTTTTCTCTAATTGAACATACAACTTAACAACAAAATAGAAACCCTAGAACACTAGTAAATAATAAAAAATATAAATAGGGTTATAAGAATCATACATTGATTGTTATATAGTAATAACAATGCAAATCCTTGTGTTGATGAAGCCTTGAGAGAAAGTGTCACAAATGTCATACCTTTAATGGTTCACACCCAACACTAGCAAAGGAAGACAGTTGAGAGAGAGGAGGGAGGCTCAAATTTTCAGGTAGCTCTTCAAAGGATTCAGTTGGCCGAAAATCATAGGGTTATTCCCTATTTATAGTGCTGTCAGGAAACCCTAGATAAGCCAAATCCAAGATCAACTTAAACCGAGTAATTATCCACCTACCTGTTTATCCACCTAGGACAATTCTTGAAGCCCTTAGGCTTCAAGAAACCATCTAACCCATATGGAGGGTTCTATAATGCCTCTTGCTCAACTATTAAACAATTACATTTTAGTCCCTATACTTTTTATTAATTCCTTTAATCCGAAAATTAATTCCAATTAATTTCTGATTAAATATTAAATATTACCATTTCTAATTAATATATTATTTTCATAATATATTAACAAATAATTTATTTTGATTTATTAATCAAATAACAAATCAAAACTCTCTATCCAAATATCATCTTGTCTAGTTGCTAGTCTTGAGGGCAACCAAAAAGGATTGTGCTCCTATCAATTTAAGTATACACCAGTTATAGTTATGGGCTTAGACACCTAATCAAACAGTCCCCGACTTAGATAAGTCTAATAACTATAATTGTCAGTATAACTTCTAAAACTTATTAGCAAATTGTAGCTCTCAAAAGCCGTTGTCGAACTCTAACCCAGTCAGTTACATGTCCTAAGATAAGTGATCAAATATTCCTATGTTCTACAAGATATTGTAAAGACGTGAGACATGGATTATAATCAATCTCATTGTCCAAGTTTTGTTTCCCGATTTCTGATTTATGATGACTAAAATTAGACTACCAATTAAACACATCAATTCAGTCCAGGCTTGGCGAAGCACTTTAGATGTTATCATTAGATCATCTAGGGGCCCAAAGATATTGTTTTTCCCGTTATGACAAAAGGAACGAATAAACATTGACTTATATGCTTGCACTATTTACTCATCAAATCATGCACAAAAATATGTTTTATAACATCAAGTTACTAATGCGTTTACGTATTATCAATCCACAACTAACTTGTAAACAACCACTCATATATCTCCGTTTCAATAATATAAGATATTATCGTCTCAGAATTACTCGTGATAAAATCCATGTAGTAATTCTCTGAGCGTGGGTTAATCCAATACTCAAAATCCCCATTTTCTAAGTACTCATGAACATTGCAACAAAGCTATTGCTATGTTTATTACCCATAAACAATCTACAATTCTATTCATGACAGTCTTAATTCGCTACTTACTTCCAAAAGTACGATCGACCGTGGAATTATGAATAATCAAATTATTCGGGAAGTAAAACATGAAGAGTGAAACACAATAATAATCTAATTAACTATGGTGTCAAAAACTATTGGATAGAAATAAAACTCTTATTATTTAATCACGGTATTAATTAGACTTTATTCATTGCATAATGTTTCGCGCAATCAACTAAACACTTGAATTAAGTATCAATCATGCCATGTTATAAACATGCATACTATGTCTCTCTATTGCCTTCGTTTGTGAACATATCGACTGGACATTATACCAATGATGCTTATTTCAAAATTCCAAATTCTAGTCACTACTAAATGTGTTAGAGTTCAACCTTACATGCAATGATCTTCTATGATGTCAAGGCTTCAAAGTCACAGAGACTTGGCCACCAATATTACAAAATGTTCTATTGGAACTTTGTTACAAAAAACAGTTCCAAAATAATGATGTTTCAAATTCAAGGCACACTCCTTGAATACTTTCCTTGCATTATGGTTTCTAACTCACATGTAGATTTTAATCGATCCTATATCCACAGCATATGTGACTCGATGTCTTACATAAAGACTTGATATCTGATCAGTCTCTTTCTATAATATTTTCCATATATCGAATTTCTTTTGTTGAACCATTTCAACACGATATTCATATATATCCAAGACTAAGTTCTTTTAAACCCTTTAATCTAAAATTTTAGATTTGAAATGAAGTATGAATGCCCTCTCCCTTGAAGTCTTACTATAGCGAAACAATTTCCAAATTTTGCAATTTGCAAATTTGTATACTTTGTTTCCTATAGATAGTATTGCCACCTTGCAACACTTAGCATAACAATTATGCTCCTACTAGCATAACAATTATGCTCCTAATAGCACAACAATTCTGCTCCCACTAGCTTTGACATGTACACTGAAATCAGCTGGACATCTAGAAATCAATACTCTTGACTTTCTTACTAAAGTGCACATTTCTGATACGTGATGCTTCGATAAGTCTTCAACTATACTTCTCAAGCTTTTAACACCTTTCATTAGATAGTATATATATATATATATATATATATATATATATATGTGTGTGTGTGTGTGTGTGTGTTTAAACTCTTTCAGAACTTCTAGATATATGTCCTGAAAGTTCAAACAATTCCTTGCCATTTCTCACAATTCAAACTATGAAAAGGGATGCCATAATCATATTACGATCTTAAGAATGTAATTAACACAACCACTAACCATAATGATATTTTCTCATATCTTCAAAATCTATTAGCGAAAGTGTTTCCTCATAATCATTCTCATGAATTAGAGCGAAACCTTTTGCCACCTAGATTTTATTGTGTATGTGTTCCCATGTATGTGAATTTATCATTTCCAACCTACAATCATAAGACAAGGTATATGACAAAAGAAAATTCAAATTTAGCTTTCATGGACCGAACTTTGCACTTTCACTGACCAACGTGTTCTACATTTTGCAGTCCAATGAGAACCATAGAACTCATAAGCATCGCTAACCCAACTGGAAGGCGCACAAAAACAAGAATGTGTTAACTTAACACGATAGGTTATCAACCTCAGGTTGTGTGCTAGTGATTACTAAAAGGTTTTATTATTGATTGACTCCTGAAACTTTTCAAGATCATTAAGACTCCCACAAACTTTTTGACATATATGTTTCTCTCTCAAGGAACATTCCTTGACGAGCAAAACAAATATTCAAAAGTTAGTATGGATTCTTGACAAGAAACACTTCATGAGTTGGTCTTAGTTTATCCTTTGTTTTAACCAAAACATCAGAACTTCCAATTCCAAATGTGCTAGAGTAAGAAAACATTATTACTCCACATTTCATGAGGTGTTATAAACCTACTTAGTATAGAATAAGTTTCATGATACGATCTTTAGTAACTAGAGCGTGGCTCTAAAACTTGATTGGAAATGAAGTATGACCGATCTCTCGATTGAACGATTTCAACAATATATAAATCCTCTTCTTAGTCAAACAATTGCACTAAGATGTTCTTCGAGGATCAGATGAGATATAGTTCCACAATCATTAAGATGATCACAAAACACGATACTAAATTACTCTCCTTTCCTTTCAGATTGGAGAAACCTCTATCTTTCTCCCTACCAGATTCTTCTTATTCGTTCTGTCACACTTTGAAAAACCGTTTTCAAAATGTTAGAATTATGTTTAATCTTATAAACACAACTATATTTACTGAATCATCAGTAAATCATGACGAATATAATTTTCATCCTTTGTGGCAGATTTGAATCGTCCATATCAATGACTAGATTCATCAATCCTTCACTTTGACTCACATAAAATATGTGATTAATGAATTAGTCATAATCTTCCAAAGATAAAGATTCTCATAATATTCCAAAGATCAAGGACCACCACTGTCACCATTGTCCATATCCATGGAAACTTTAGAATTATATCCTTCAAACACTTTTGCTTCACTTGTGCTCTTAAGCATTTCTGCTTCAACAACAATCAACATATATGTTAGATCAATTAGGGTCACGTCGTGGTCACTCATATAAAAGTTCTTAATGAACTGACTATATGAATCAGGAAAGAGAAAGTAGAACCAAATCAATGGCATGCTCCCTTGGGAAAACAACACCCATTCTATCCAATTTGTCAATGTACGATTTCATTTCCAGAACATGCGTACACATAGAATTTGCATCTCGATGCATGCATGCCAATAAGGCTTGAGTATTTTCGTATCTTTCAACTTGTGACGTGGGGAGAGTAACTGGAGGAGGAGGAGGAGGGAGAGTTGGAGAAGTATGATATCCATTTCCACCATTTCTTGAAGAAGGGAACATACTTTCACCTTGATGAATATGTGGAAGATCATCTTCAGAAAGAAGAGGAAAACCGCTTCCCAAAGAACGAGGAACACCATTGTTGTCTTGAATTGACATTTATAATAGGAGAAAAGAGAATTCAATTTAGTTGATTTTAGTCCATAATTACTAACCCATAAATTTAAATTAAGGCCAGGATCCATATTTTTGATTCGAACTTTGAAAAGGGATGTCGTAATCAAATTCGAATCTATTTTAGGTAGGTAAGGCTTTTACCAATTTCAATCTTATGAAACTCCTAGATCTTTTGAAATTCATTGAATCTAATCAATGGCATGTTTAATCTCAATTATGCCTCTCACTTTTGTGATTGGGATGCCGAGGATCACAAATGAGATGTGAATAACCATGCAAATTAGTTTGGTACTCTCGATGTCATCATCTCGTTTTAATGTGCCGGTTAACCACACGCACTTTATTAATCAACAATAATTTTTGAGACACCCATTACCACCCTTTATTAGTCTCCCATTAGTGTGTCGGTTAACCACACACTCTCCACTAACGACTTATAAGTGTAATGTGTAATTTCATGGACTAGCATACAAATTCACATTTTTCCTAAAGTAACTAAGAGTGGGGTTGAAAATGGTTTAGTTACTTTATATCATTATACTTTTAATGAGATTAAGTGTCCTATCAAACCCGTTCAGCTAAAGACCATCCACCATACAAGCGAGCGGTGGGTAAGAATGGATACCCAATGGCCGTCATTTTATAGGCCACTTCATTAAACTCCCCTTATAGTATGACTACGTGAATGAGGCGTACTAGCGGTTTGACTGAATATTCTTATACATATAATATATATTTATACTTTTAATTATATACATAGTATAAGGTGTATTTAAAAATATTTTAAAATTCCAAGGGTTTAATCTTTTAATATAAACTTTTAATTTAATTAAATTTAAGCCATTTTATCGACTTATTGATTATCTTTTAATTAATCACTTAATTAAATTAATAATAAGATCCATAAGGATGTGTTTTAAACTTTTCAAAATACTAGGGTTTATATTTAAAATTTCAAAACTTAAGAACTTAACAAACAAAAATAAACCAATCATGAATTTAAGATAAGGTGTAATACATGTTCCTGGTTTTAGAGGTTATTTATAATTTATAAGGGTTTTGTGCATGGACTCAGCGAGTTGGGAGTCCAACTCGTTGAGTAGGGGCATTTAATCACGGACGCGGGATCGGGACCTACTCGGCCAGTCGGAAGTCCCCACTTGGCGAGTAGGAGCTGTAAGAGGAAACCCTAGTTCTTAGGGTTTGCACCCTATATAAGGATCATTATCTGCCCTTGGGCCTCCCTTAGCACCTTATTATCCCAGAGAAGGACGTTTGCGGCCGTGAACCCCCTTGAGTGAGAGTAAGAGCTTGGTTTAGCAAGCTTGGAGTGTTGAAGAAGAGATCTAGAAGAAGGAACGAGAGGGGAAGCAGTAGATCCGGCATCTACACTGCATTGGTCATCATTTTAAGGTAAAAAGTCGTTACCTTGATCTGTAGATTCTTAGATCTCTCCTCTTTCTAGTTGATGTCCATTTTGGGGCAAATGAAGTCCAATTTTAGATCTGGACGTATCATTGGGATATAGTTTCAGATCTGGACCTTTCTAGGTCCCCAAAGTCATGAAGTTGCTCCTTTTAAGTAGCTTGACCCTTTGCATACACACACACACACACCTTGTTGATTGTATTATATTGACATCCTAGCATTATGAGGCCTTGCATGCACGTAAAGTTTGCAACTTTACGTGGCATCTGTGATAGAGAAGGTTGGATCTAAAGTTTGGGACTCCAGATTCCACTGTAAAGGACCGAAAACGAAATGGACTAAAGGAACTCATCGAGTCGCCTTGCGAACTCCGCGAGTCGGGTTTACGGCTAAGGGTTTGCGGTCAAGGGTGTACGGCTAAGCGTTTGCGTCCATGGGGTTTTCGGCCAAGGGTTGCGGTCGAGTGTTTGGAGGGGACTCGGCGAGTCATTCTAGTGATTCGGCGAGTCGACGAGTTAGGCAAGGAACTCGACGAGTGGCTAGTTATAGTCGACGAGTTGAAGTTAACATGGACTGTTAACCTTGGCTATGGACCTTGACCAGGGTAGACTATGAGGGTACTATGGGGATTGTGTTAAGTCAATCACTTGATGATTATAGGCAGCTGAGAAGAAGTAGTGTGGGACGTATCTGACTTCAGCTTACCAGTTCAGCATTCGAGAGGTGAGTCTTCTCACCATACCTATGGGTCTACGGCACCAAGGCCGGCCCATTCCATGATAATTGGTTTGTATGTGGGGTGTGCTCTGGGAACTCACTAAGCTTTCAAGCTTACCATTTGTGGGTTTGTTTCAGGTACATCGGAGCCCAAGGGAAAGGGCAAAGCTTGATGGCACGGCGTGCACTCTCTCGTACTTTTGTGGGACACTATGATGTTTGGAATAAAAGTTGTATTTGAATTATGTTTGAAAACAATTTTAACTGGATATCTTGATATTGGAAATGTGTTTAATTATTCAAAAATGAAAATAATTTCTTTGTTAAAATTGGATAATTACAAGTTGGTATCAGAGCCTTGGTTTGAGGGATTCGGGAACACTCTCGGGTGTGTCAGGACTCAAACTAAGGAAATGGTAAAATTGTTTTCAAAATAAAAGCTAAATTTTTTTAAGAAATGGAAAATATGAGAATGCAACGCGTGTGATCAGCCGAGCCAAGTAAGTAGTTCCCCAATATGTTAAGCCATGTTGTACTGATATTTGAGCTATGATGATCTTATGGAACTTGCTATGTGTATGCTTTTAAAATTATATATGGTTAGGAGCTTATAGCCTTGGAATGATTGATTTGTGTGTGGTTGTGGTCCTAGGGTAGAATCTCTTATTCGAAAGTCTATTTGATCCTTTTATGTGTATAATTTACATGCATAAAGGCATCCTGTCATGATTGGTCTGTTTGATGTGGGTAGAGCAAATCTTAGGACCGCCTGGGATTTAGGTTATGTGGTGGCTTGCGGTATATGATTTATTGTGGGACGAATTGGAGTTGTCAAGTAGAGCTTTGGGGAAAGGTACAGGTAGGTTTGGAAGGTAGTATTGGGCTCGTACTACTGAAAGCACAGGACCCGTACCCGAACTAGTGCTAGATCTGACAGCTTTAAGGAGGACCGATATGGGAAGATCCTCTATGTAGATGTCCTAATTATTATGGTTTATGACTTTCCAGTTCAGCATGGTGGTTACACGATTTCGGACAAGGGGATCAGGATCAGGATCCGGATCGGGGAGCGGTACAGAGCCCGTTAATGAGAGGTTGTGTGAGATCATTGCAACCGAGGTTACGAAGGGTATCCTTGACGCTACCCTAGTGATCTTTGGGACGGTCAAGGAGGGTATTATGGAGATCATGGAGGAGAAGCTCAGGTCATTTAGAACTGAGATTGCTACAGGCCAGATCGGAGCCCGAACTCCCTTGTTCAGGGAGTTCAAGGCGTGCGGAGCGCCGAAATTCCTCCGGGTCAGGGACCCCATCATTAGCCGACGCTGGGTGGCAAATATTGATAATGTCCAGCGCCCGAGTTCTTCCCCGGATGCGGCTACGGTCGGTTTTGCCTCGTGTATGCTGAGAGACAGAGCCCGAGATTGGTGGGGAGAGGTGACCAGCCAAGTGGGAGCGACTGGTGTGGCTGAGATGACGTAGGTCAAGTTTCTCCGTCGATTCGATGAGGAGTTTGCACCACCTATTGAGGTGCAACGGCTTGTGAGGGAGTTTTGATGACCTTCAGCAGACTACCGAGACTGTGGCGGAGATCACCGACAAGTTTCGGGAACGAGCATTGTTGATTCCGCAGTACGCTACCGATGAGGATATGCGGAGGACGAGATATCATTCCATGCTAAGGGATGATATCCGGGAGTTGTGAGCTTTACAGGGTGAAAAACCCTTAATGAGATGGTAGAGAAGGCCCTGGAACGGGAAATGGAGTTGGACTTCCGCACCAAGCGGAAGACGGAGCAGGCACAGGCAGCGGTGGGTCAGGCTAAGAAGCCTAAGACCTCAGATACGTCCAGCAGGGGTCAGCAGGGTCGGGGTCGGTGTGCCAAGTGCAGTAGGGTGCACAGTGGAGTTTGTCGTGTCACAGGCTCGTGATGCTACACATGTGACCAACAGGGCCACTTGAGCAGGGATTGCCCCACGAAGAGCTTCATTTGTTTTCACTGCAACCAGATTGGCCATAAGCGGGTGAACTGTCCGAAGTTGCAGGGAGGGGGAGGAGTGGTAGCGGCGCCTGCGCCCACCACTTTGAGGATTACCAATGGCCGCCCTGCAAAGGCGGATATTCAGGTAGTGAAAAGCCGCATATTTCAGTTGACCACCGATAAGGCTCGGGTAGTGCCAGACGTTGTGGCTGGTACGTGTCTATTACTCTCTGCACTTTATTATTGGTATGACTTATGTGTAAGTTATGCTTGTATAGGGACCTTTTTGGTCAATGGTATATCCACCCATGTTTTGTTTGATTCGGGGGCTACCCGATCGTTCGTGTCTCTTGCACTTAGCAAGAAGTTTCAGAATGCTTCAGGGACTTTGTAATCCCCGCTCGAGGCAGAGATTGCGGAAGACCGCACGGTGATCGCAGCGTGGGTGTATCGGGACAGTGTCCTGAGTGTGCTTGGAGAAATGTTTTGAGTTGATCTGATCCCAATACCGCTGTGAGGACTGAAGGTGATTGTTGGGATGAACTGGTTAGGGGCCAACATGGCCATGATTGACTGTGAGCGCCATTTAGTGAGGGTTTGGACCCTAAGTGGGGAGAACTGATTATTTATGGTGAGAGGGCCCCGAATGGGCCAACCCTCTGTTCCGCTGCAAGGGGTCGGAGGTTCCTGCAACAGGGATATGCGGGATTTCTGGCTTATATCTCAGATACGAGGGTCGAGACCACGACGGATGTGGGCAGTGTGCCGGTTGTACAAGAATTTCGGGATGTTTTTCCCAAAGAGTTACTGGGACTGCCTCCGGAGAGGCAAGTGGAGTTTCGTATTGATTTGGTTCCGGGTGTCGCCCCGATAGCGAAAGCACCGTACCGACTAGCACCGCCCGAAATGCAGGAGCTCTCTACGCAGCTTCAGGAGCTGCTAGATCGAGGGTTTATCCGTCCGAGTAGTTCCCCGTGGGGAGCTCCGATCCTATTTGTGAAAAAGAAGGATGGATCGCACAGGATGTGCATTGATTACTGAGAGCTAAATAAATTAACGGTAAAGAACCGTTATCCGTTACCGATGATCGATGATTTGTTCGACCAACTGCAGGGCGCGTCTTGGTTTTCCAAGATTGATCTTCGGTCAGGTTACCATCAGATGAAGATTCGGGAAGAGGATATACCGAAGATAGCTTTCAGGACTCGGTATGGGCATTACGAGTTTGTGGTGATGTCGTTTGGGCTCACCAATGCCCAGCAGCATTCATGGATCTCATGAACAGGGTGTGTAGACCAATGCTGGATCGGTCGGTGATTTTTTTATTGATGATATCCTAGTCTATTCTAAGACTAGGGAGCAACATGAGCATCATCTGAGGGGGGTATTGGAGACCATGAGGGCGGAGAGGTTGTATGCCAAGCTCCCTAAGTGTGATTTTTGGCTGCGAGAGGTACAATTTTGGGGCACATAATCAACCAAGAGAGTATTTCGGTTGATCCAGCCAAGGTTGATGCAGTGATGCGGTGGGAAGTACCAAAGAACGCGTCAGATACTCGTAGCTTCTTGGGTTTAGCGGGTTATTATTGGAGGTTTATTCTGGATTTCTCCAAGATTGCTGTGTCGTTGACCCGTTTGACCAAGAAGAATGTGACCTTTCGGTGGGGCACGGATCAGCAGATGGATTTTGAAACCCGGAGATGGAGGTTATGCGAGGCTCTGATTCTAGTACTACCCGAGGGGTTAGACGATTTGGTGGTGTATTGCGACGCATCGATTTCGGGGTTAGGTGCGGTTCTGATGTAGAGGGGGCACGTGATATCATACGCCTTGAGGCAGTTGAAGCCTCATGAGGCGAATTACCCTACCCACGACCTGGAATTGGGGGGAGTAGTGTTTGCCCTCAAGATTTGGAGGCACTATTTATACGGAGTGCGGTGCACCATTTATACAGATCACAAGAGTTTAAAGTGTTTGATGGATCAGCAGAACCTCAACATGCGACAGTGGAGATGGCTGGATGTTCTGAAGGACTATGATTGTGAGATATTATACCATCCCAGGAAGGCCAACATGGTGGCCGATGCTTTGAGCCGCAAGACGGCGGGGTCCCCGATTGGGAACATTTGCATGAGGATAACGGTGATATATCCTTTGTTAGATATGATCAAGGAGGCCCAGGTCGACAGGGTGAAGAAGGAGAACTAGAAGATAGAGCGGATTCGAGGCCAGTATCCTTTGTTCGTTAAGGATAGTCGTGCTCTCTTGACACAGTGTGGCCGGGTGTGGGTACCGGTGACCGGAGGAGTGAGACAGAAAATATTGGAGGAGGCACACAAATCCAAGTTCCCTATACACCCAGGGGCTACAAAAATGTATAGAGACTTGAGACGAAGTTATTGGTGGCCTTGTATGAAGCGGGAGATCGTTTGGTTTGTGGAGCGATGTTTGACCAGCAGGAAGGTCAAGGCCGAGCATCAGTGGCCTCATGGCAAGGTCCAACCGCTACCCATTCCCATTTGGAAGTGGGAAGAGATCACCATGGATTTCATCACGAAGTTACCAAGGACAGCGAGGGGTGTGGACGCTATATGGGTGATTGTGTATAGATTAACGAAGAGCGCCCACTTTATTCCGATCTCTGAAAGCATATCCGCTGAGAAGTTGGCAGATCTTTATGTGAAAGAGGTGGTGGTTAGGCACGGGGTTCCCGTGTCGGTGGTGTCTGACAGGGATGTTCGGTTTACCTCCAGATTCTGGAAGACGTTTCATGAGGAACTGGGCACTCAGTTTCATTTCAGCACAACATATCATCCTCAGACCGATGGCCAGTGCGAAAGGACGATCCAGACACTTGAGGATATTCTCTGGGCATGTATGTTGGATTTTGGAGGGAGTTGGGACACATATCTGCCACTAGCCGAATTTTCATAAAATAATAGTTACCATGCCAGTATCGACCGAGCTCCATTTGAGATGTAATATGGTAGAAAATACAGGACTCCGGTTTGTTGGGACGAGGTTGGGCACCGGGTTACGGGGAGCACTGAAGTAGTGCTCAAGACTTTCGGGCTTATTCAGCAGGTGCGTGACCGGCTGCGGGTCGCGCAGAGTTGTTAGAAAAATTATGCTGACCGGCGGCGTTCGGATCTTGAGTTCCAAATAGGGGATTTTGTATTGTTAAAGGTATCGCCATGGAAAAGGATTATCAGGTTTCGGAAGAGGGGCAAGCTAGGGCACTGATATATTGGACCGTTCAGGATTTCGGCCCGGGTAGGCAAAGTGGCCTACCGCTTGGATTTTCCGGATGAGCTTAACCAGATTCACAACACCTTCCATGTGTCGCAGCTTCGGAAGTGTGTCGCTGACGAGTCCGCAGTCATTTCATTGGATGATATTCAGGTGGATGAGAGCCTGAACTATATCGAGAAGCCCGTTTCGATCCTTGATAGGAAGACTAAGGTTCTTCGAAATAAGGAAGTAAGGCTGGTAAAGGTGCAATGGCAGCATCGAAGGGGCTCCGAATGGACCTGGGAGCTGGAAGGGGAGATACTAGAGCACTACCCGGAGTTTTTTGGGACGCTAAATTTCGAGGACGAAGTCCAGTTCAAGTGGGGGAGACTTGTAACACCTGTTCCTGGTTTTAGAGGTTATTTATAATTTATAAGGGTTTTGTGCATGGACTCGGTGAGTTGGGAGTCCAACTCGTCGAGTAGGGACATTTAATCACGGACGCGGGATCGGGACCTACTCGGCGAGTCGGAAGTCCCGACTTGGCGGGTAGGAGCTGTAAGAGGAAACCTTAGTTGTTAGGGTTTGCACCCTATATAAGGATCATTATCTGCCCTTCGGGCCTCCCTTAGCACCTTATTATCCCAAAGAAGGACGTTTGCGACCGTGAACCCCCTTGAGTGAGAGTAAGAGCTTGGTTTAGCAAGCTCGGAGTGTTGAAGAAGAGATCTAGAAGAAGGAACGAGAGGGGAAGTAGTAGATCCGGCAGCTACACTGCATTCGGCATCATTTTAAGGTAAAAAGTCGTTACCTTGATCTGTAGATTCTTAGATCTCTCCTCTTTCTAGTTCATTTCCATTTTGGGGCAAATGGAGTCCAATTTTAGATTTGGGCGTATCATTGGGATATAGTTTCAGATCTGGACCTTTTTAGGTCCCTAAAGTCATAAAGTTGCTCCCTTTATGTAGCTTGACCCTTCCCATACACACACACACACACACACCTTGTTGAGAGCATTATATTGACCTCCTAGCATTATGAGGCCTTGCATGCACGTAAAGTTTGCAACTTTACGTGGCATCTGTGATAGAGAAGGTTGGATCTGAAGTTTGGGACTCCAGATTCCACTGTAAAGGACCGAAAACGAAATGGAATAAAGGAACTCGTCGAATCGCCTTGCGAACTCGGCGAGTCGGGTTTACGGCTAAGGGTTTGCAGTCAATGGTGTACGGCTAAGGGTTTGCGGCCATGGGGTTTCCGTCCAAGGGTTGCGGTCGAGTGTTTGGAGGGGACTCGATGAGTCACTCTAGTGACTCGGAGAGTCGACGAGTTAGGCAAGGAACTCGGCGAGTGGCTAGTTATACTCGACGAGTTGAGGTTAACATGGACTGTTAACCTTGGATATGGACCTTGACCAAGGTAGACTATGAGGGTACTGTGGGGATTGTGTTAAGTAAATCACTTGATGATTATAGGCAGCTGAGAAGAAGTAGGGTGAGACGTATCTGACTTCAGCTTACAAGTTCAGCATTCGAGAGGTGAGTCTTCTCACCATACCCATGGGTCTACGCCACCAAGGCCGACCCATTCCATGATAGTTGGTATATTGGTTGTTAGAAACGTGTGGCATGTTTGTGTGATGATATGTGGTAGAGATAGCCTTGTGGCTAGAGGTAGAGATAGCATGTATGGCTAAGAGTGGAGATAGCTTTGATAGCTAACTGTAGAGATAGGCTTTATGACTACTGGTAGAGATAGCTTTATAGCTAACATGGCATATGATATGTGGTAGAGGTACCTTGCATAGTTGATATGATGTGTGGTTGGTATGTGGGGTGTGCTCTGGGAACTCGCTAAGCTTTCAAGCTTACCATTTGTGGGTTTGTTTAAGGTACATCGGAGCCCAAGGGCAAGGGAAAAGCTTGATGCCGCGGCGTGCACTCTCTCGTAATTTTGTGGGACACTCTGATGTTTGGAATAAAAGTTGTATTTGAATTATGTTTTGAAAACAATTATAACTGGATCTCTTGATATTGGAAATGTGTTTAATTATTCAAAAATGAACAAATTTTTTTTGTTAAAATTGGATCGTTACATAAGGATATCCAATTACTTAGATAATTATTCATTTTGTCTTATTTAAAACATTATTTAAGGTAATTATCCTAATCAATTCATGAGATAACATAAAAAACGATTTTATGGATCTGACTGTCCAACACGCCTTGGTAAACAATCACCACGCCGTGTTTGGATGATTTCGCAGGTTAACACGCCGTGGTGGAAGAACACCATGTCGTGTTGGCGGAACAGAATGACGATTATGTTTGCTTCACCTAGTTCAAGTTCAACCATTTTATCAATTTAATAGAAAACTATACCTACGCTATGATACCACTGATGGGTATTATGCAAAACATATAAACCTTGTGTGTGCATGCAACCCTAAAAATTGATATATGTTTTCTCTAATTGAACATACAACTTGAACAACAAAATAGAAACCATAGAACACTAGTGAATAATCAAAAATATAAATAGGGTTATAAGAATCATACCTTTATTGTTATATAGTAATAACAATGCAAATGCTTGTGTTGATGAAGCCTTGAGAGCAAGCTTCACAAATGTCACGCCTCTAATCGTTCACACCCAACACTAGCAAAGGAAGACAATTGGGAGAGAGGAGGGAAGCTCAAAATTTCGGCTAGCTCTTCCAAGGATTCAGTTGGCCAAAAAATTTAGGGTTATTCCCTATTTTTAGTGCAGTCAGGAAACCCTAGATAAGCTCAAATCCAAGATCAACTTAAACCGGGTAATGATCCACCTTTGTGTTTATCCACCTAGGACAATTCTAGAAGCCCTTAGGCTTCAAGAAACCCTCCAACCCATATGGAGGGTTCTAGAATGCCTCTTGCTCAACTATTAAGCAATTACATTTTAGTCCCTACACTGTTAATTAATTCCTTTAATCCCAAAATTAATTCTAGTTTACTTCTGATTAAATATTAAATATTATTACTTCTAATTAAACGCCGGTGAATCCTCAGTATCATCACCATGGGAGATAACTCTTGGTCGACAGTCAGTTATCGCAATAGGAACATCAACGTGCATGGCAATCGTAAGGATCATCAAAGCAGTCAAGAACCAAAAACTAATTACGTAAGGTCAGATATAATCTCCCTCTTTATCACTAATTTTCCGGATTCAGTTCAAGTCGAAGACATTCAGAGGGTATGTGGTCGAGCATGTAGTCGCTTGGGTAAGATTGTCGGAGTGTATATTGCTAAAAAACTATCAAAATTGGGAAAACGATTTGGCTTTATTAGGTGTTCAGGCGATGGTAATTGTAACTCCCTGATAAAACAACTTCGTGAAATATGGTTTGGATCATATAAAGTGTTTGCCTCCCTCCCTCCTTCCCTTGTAAATAATAATTGTTCCCTCCAACCTATTGCCCTCTCCTCAGCAGTCCATCATAATGAGAATGTAAAATCCTATGCGAATGTCGTCCGAGGCCATCCTAATAATACAAGAATCAGCACAAATACGGAGGAGATTATCGATCTTCCTTCTGGCGACTACATAGTTGAAAAAAGACAAAGGGCATGCCTTGTTAAGGCAAGAGATTTTTCCACTCTTCCCAATCTCCGGGTGCTATGTGTGGACGAGGGATTCGATAACTTTGAGATGAAATATGTTGGAGGTTTGTGGGTGCTAATCGAATTCAATTCTAATAATGCTTGCAAAAACTTTATGAATAGTGAAGCTATGGATCATTGGCTTTTAGAAAAGAGAGTATGGGATCGAAATTTCATTCCATCTGAACGATTAGTATGGGTGGATGTTGAAGGAGTCCCTCTTTCTACTTGGAGTAAAGAGTCATTTAAAAAAATCCTCTCTAAATGGGGAAAAATAGCACAGTTAGATGATGACATGGGAGAAGATATTTACAAGAATAGGATCTGCATACTTACAAATATCCAATCTATCATTTCAGAAGTGATCAAAGTACGTGTTGGTGGGATTATACATTGGATTAGAGTCAAAGAAGCTCCGGGGTGGACCCCATCCTTTGTTCACGATTTTCCTGCTCCTGACTTGGCCGAAAGTCAATTACAAGAATCTGAAAAAAACGAAGAAAGGAATGATGAGGCTTCATTGGACCCCTTTGGTATTTATGATGCTATTGAAAAAATGAAAAAAGATGAGGTCAACAATGATATTAATAAAGGATTTAATTGTTGGGGTAATGGCAAAAAATACAATAATAACAGAGAGAGACCTCAGGGGAAAAATGGGAATTCAGTAATGGAAACTTTTTTTCCTCATACTCCTGCTGATCGATGTGCTTCAAGTTTGCCTGCTGCTTCACAGATTCATTCATCTGTTGCCCCTGGACCTGCTGTCGACCCCCCAGCGACTGCACCAACTGTTCCGGCCTCTGATGCTACTCTGAACGCTGCTACTATAGAACCCGCTGCAGCTGAAGAACCTGCTGCAGTAACTGACTCGCAAGCAGCTTTTCCTGGGTCTCTTCAAATTGAAAAAGAAAACTCAAACAAACAAGCTCAGGTTGGTTTCTCAAGTGGTTTTATTCGCATGTCGGGCATCCCATCTATAGATGATTCTCTATCTCATCCACCTAGTTTTTCAAATATCAATCAAGGAGAGAACGATGTTTTCTCAGAGGGTTCTTTCAACACTGACTCAATAGAGGTTGAATCCCGAAAAACAATTGTTGTGGGAGGGAGTATCGGTTTAAATTTGAATTGTTGTTCTGAGCATGTGAAAAATTCTATTCAAGAGGAGCGATTTAATAAAATTTAGATAGGAATTGTTTATCGATTAATATCCAAGGAGCGGGATCTTTTGGGAAACGGGTGTGGATAAAATCTCTTTGTATCAAATATAAGATAAATTTTCTAGCTATTCAAGAAACGAAGAAGGAGCTAATAGACCTTTCTCTTGTTTGCTCATTGTGGGGTAACCTCGCGTTCTCTCATGCTTTTTCTCCTTCTCATGGTGCTTCTGGAGGTATTCTAGTTCTTTGGGACCCAAATATTTTTATTCATAATAAAGTAACCATCTCTGAGTGGTATGTGGCGGTGGAGGGGGTTTCGGCTGTCTCTAGCATGGATGTACTACTAATTTCTGTCTATCCTCCCCAAAAAGACGATTGTAAAAGACAACTGTGGGATGAAATCTCTATCTTGATTTCTTCTTTCTCTGGAGAATGTGTGCTTATGGGGGACTTTAACGAAGTCAGGAGCGAGTCTGAAAGGTTTGGTTCTCAGTTTCAACATGTTCCTGCTATATTTTTTAATCAATTTATTGATCAGGCCGATTTAGTTGATATTCCTATGGGTGGGCCCCGGTATATGTGGAGCAACAAATGGGGATCCAAGTTTTCTAATGTGGATCGTTTTTTGGTCGCTGAAGGTCTTTTGCAGCGCTTTCCTCACCTTATGGGTTTGGTTCTGGAGAAAAACATCCCTGATCATTGGCCTATTGTCTTATTAGACCATCGGGTGGATTATGGTCATTCTCCCTTCCGTATATTCCATTCTTGGTTTGAGCTCGAGGGTTTTGATGATGTGGTTCATAATTCCTGGAACTCCAATATTGTTGAGAATGATTGATCCTTGGGTTATTTTTAAGAAGAAGCTCCAACTTCTCAAATCTAACTTAAGTTTATGGAATTCTAGTGCTCGAGACTGTCTGATTAGCAAAAGGAAACTTCTTCAAGACAAAGTTAAAGGGATTAATGCATCTCTTATGCTTGATGGAGGTAGTGTTGTTCTTCGTAACAAAGAGTTTCAACTATTAAAGAACTGACGGACTTAGATCATCTTTCTAGAAATAACCTGGTACAGAAAGCGAAAATTAAATGGGCAATTGAAGGGGATGAGAATTCTAGTTTTTTTCATGGTACTATCAATTAGAAGAGACGTCAAAGTGCTATAAGGGGTATCATGATCGATGGTGTTTGGGAGGATAACCCTGGGAAGGTTAAGAAAGAGTTCCAAAGTTATTATAAAAATCTTTTCTTGAAGAAAAAAGGAATACGTCCTACTACTAATCCTAGTCTGTTTCATACCCTCACGGATGATCAAGTTCTCATCCTTCAAGCTCCTTTTTCTCGTGATGAGATTAAAAGGGTTGTTTGGGATTGTGGCTCTGATCGGGCTCCTGGCCCGGATGGTTTTTCTTTTGGTTTCTTGAAAAGATACTGGAATCTTATTTCTGATGATTTGGTGGCTTTCATTCAACATTTTCACAGTCATTGCTCTATCCCAAAAGGTTCTAATGCTTCTTTCTTTACGGTTATCCCTAAAGTTCGCGACCCTAAGCATATTAGAGACTTTAGACCTATTAGTCTAATAGGGTGCCAATATAAAATTATTGGTAAATTATTAGCTAATAGGTTGGCGGAGGTTATTAGTTCTATTATTAGTCTGGAGCAGTCTGCTTTTGTCAGAGGTAGAAAAATCTTGGATTGTCCATTTCTTCTTAATGGGGTGGTGGCTTGGAGTAAGTCCTCGAATAATCCTCTTATGATTTTCAAAGTGGATTTTGAAAAGGCTTTCGATTCCGTTTCGTGGGAGTATATTTTGGAGATTATGCAGATTATGGGCTTTGGAAAACTGTGGTGTGATTGGATTATGGAGCTTCTTAGATCTGCTAGGGCTTCGGTTCTTGTTAATGGGTCCCCTACTGATGAATATCAAATTCATCATGGCCTGCGACAAGGCGATCCATTGTCACCTTTTTTATTCATCCTGGTTATGGAAGGGCTTCATGTCGCTCTTCGGAAAGCTCATAATGCAAATGTTTTTCGAGGCATTTCTATTAGTGGGATTGAAATCTCCCATCTGTTATATGCTGATGATGCTGTTTTGCTATCGAATTGGGACCCAATGAATGTTCCCCGAATCATTCTTATCCTGCAGTGCTTTTATTTAGCTTCGGGGCTAAAAATCAACTTACTAAAAAGTAAGTTGATTGGAGTGGGAGTTCCTTTGGCTCAGGTTGAGGTGGCGGCTCGTAAAGTTGGGTGTGCTCTTGATTCTTGTCCTTTTATTCATCTTGGAGTCCCTGTTGGCCAGAACATGTCTCGGATTACTGCTTGGTGTTCAGTTGCTGATCGTTTTCAGTCAAAGCTCTCGGGTTGGAAAGCGAATTGTCTTTCTTCTGGAGGTCGCCTAACTTTGATCAAATCAGTTCTTGGAAGTCTTGGAAGCTACTTGATGTCTATTTTCATGGTTCCGATCTCTGTTGTTAACACCTTGGAGTCTCTTCGAGCTAGGTTTTTTTGGGGTGCTGATATAGGTGAGAGACGCATGCACTGGGTTCGCTGGGACAGGGTCTTAGCCCAAAAAAAGAATGGGGGTCTTGGTGTTGGTAGTTTGTATTCCTTTAATCGGGCCCTGCTCTATAAATGGCGATGGAGATTCTTTCATAATCCAGATTTGATATGGGTTAAAGTTGTAAAGGCTCTTTATGGTCCGGATGGTGGTTGTTGCTCTTTCTCTCATAGAAGAGGTTCAATTGGTCCTTAGAATGGTGTTATTCGGATGCTTGTGCAGCTTCATAATCATGATCTTGATCTCAGGCCTCTTAGTCCTATTAGAGTTGGCGATGGGAATAGAACTTCATTCTGGCACGATGTATGGAAGGGGGATACCCAATTGGCTCTTTCTTTTCATAGGATTTATGAATCTACATCAGTCCGTGATAGGGTGCTTCTCGGTTGGAACTTTGATTGTCTCAGGCGTTCTCCTAGAGGGGGTATTGAGGAGACTTAATGGACTACTTTCACTTCCTTAATGCAGGGAGTTCTTCTTCATTCCATGCCTGATCGTTTGGGAGGGACTATCGATGTCTCAGATTCTTTTACTATTTCTTCTCTCCGAGCTTTTTTAGATAGTCATATGTTACATTCAGGGGGTCCTGAAACTCGTTGGAATAATTGGGTGCCTATCAAAGTGAATATTTTTATTTGGATATTGCAGTCTAGAAGTCTTCCGACTAGAGAAAATCTTTCGCTCAGTGGGATTACTATTGATTCCTATCTTTGTCCTGTTTCCTCCAATACTGTTGAATCTATTGATCACCTTTTTCTCCAGTGCAATCAGTTGATCGACTTATAGACCCGGTTAGCTATTTGGTGGGATGTTCAGCTTCCTCATCTTTCCTCTATTGATTCTCTCCTCTCGTGGTCCGATTCTCTTTTCCTTAAAAGAGGGAAACGACAAGCCTTTGACACTGCTATCATCACTACCTTATGGTGTTTGTGGAATTTTCGTAACTCCACCATTTTTGGATCGGCTCAACCCAGGAAGTCTCTCATTTTAGACGATGTGATTGATAGATCTTTTTTTTATTTCCAGTAGGTATAGAAAAGCTAAAATTAGTTGGACCTCTTGGCTTCATAATCCCCTCTTAGCTTATAATTTGTTGTGATGTCTTTTTTTCCTCTAGCTTGTTGCTAGTTTTTTAATAAAATCTCTGTCGTTCCAAAAAAAACAAATCATTTATTTTGTTTATTAATCAAATAATAAATCAGAAATCTATTTCCAAATATCATCCTGTCTATTTTCTAGTCTTGAGGGCAACCCAAAAGGACTATGCTACTATCAATTTAAGTATATACCAATTATAGTTATGGACTTAGACACCTAATCCAATAAAAAGATCAGGGAAATGCTCATGCATATCAGCCTTGGGCTCCCAAGTCCACTTAGAGCCTTTCTGATGTTGCCACTGAGCTTTGACCAAGCTCACTACCTTGTTCCTCAAGGTCTTCACCTTCCTATCCAGAATCGTCACTGACATCTCGTTGTAATTCAGGCAATCATCGACCTGAATGTCCTCCAAAGGAACTGCAACTATCTCATCGGCCACACACTTCCTCAACTAGGAAACATGGAAGGTGTCATGAATCTGACTCAACTCCTCAGGCATCTCTAACCGGTACGCCACCATTCCCATTTGGGCTACCACTTTGAAAGGGCCAATAAACCTGGGGCCCAACTTGCTCTTCTTCCTAAATCGGATAACACCTTTCCAAGGTGAAACCTTCAGAAGCAACAAATATCCAACCTGAAACTCCTACTCAGAGTGTCGCTGATCTGCATAACTCTTCTGGCGGCTTTGGGCTGTCAGCAACCTCTGTTTGACCTTCTGGATAAGCTCTGCCGTCTTAAGCACTATGTCAGTGCTCCCTATGACTCTTTTTCCGACCTCTCCCCAACAATTAGGAGTCTGACACTTCCTCCATACAGGAGCTCAAAGGGAGGCATGTCAATACTGGCATGATGGATTTTTTTGTAAGAAAACTCAAACAACGGAAGGTAGGAGTTCCAGATACCACAAAAATTAATGATGCAGGCTCTCAACATATCTTCGAGCATCTAAATAGTCTGCTCACTCTGCCCGTCTGTCTGCGGATGGTATGTGGCAATGAAATGTATCCGGTTACCTAATTCCTCATGAAATCCCTTCCTAAATCTGGAAGAGAAGCGACCATCCCGGTCTAAAATAATGGAAGTCGGAACTCCATGGCGAGCCACTACCTCTCGAACATAAATCCCGGCCAATTTCTCTGCAGAAGAGCTCTCACATATGGCTAGAAAGTAAGCACTCTTTGTCAAATGAACAACTAGCACTCTTTGTCACATGAACAACTGGCATGATGGATTTTTTTGTAAGAAAACTCAAACAACAGAAGGTAGGAGTTCTAGATACCACAAAAATTAATGATGCAGGCTCTCAACATATATTCGAGCATCTAAATAGTCTGCTCACTCTGCCCGTCTCACTCAAAGCGTCGGCCACCACATTAGCCTTGCCCAGGTGATACAAAATCTTGTAGTCATAATCTTTTACTACATCGAGCCACCTCCTCTGTCTCATGTTCAAATTATGTATATCTATAAGATATCACAGACTCTTATGGTCTGTCTAGATAGTACACCAAACCTAGTAAAGAGAATTGTGCCAAATCTTGAGGGTAAAAACCACCGCCCCAACTCAAGATCATGAGTGGGATACTTCGCCTCATGAGGCTTTAACTGCCTCGAAGCGTATATAATCATATGCCCTCTGTATATCAAAACAACATCGAATCCTGATATGGATGCATCACAATAGACCACAAAATCTTCAACTTTCTCAGGAAGGGCAAGTACCGGAACCTCACAAAGTCTCTGCTGAAGAGTCTCAAACGATGCCTGCTACTTAGGCCCCCATCTAAACACAACATTTTTCCTCGTCAACTTAGTGAGATGAAATGCAATCTTGGAGAAATCACGAATGAATCTCCGATAATATCCTGCCAGAACCTCCCACCACATAACCGCCTCAATTTTGGCTGGGTAAACCAAAATATCGTTCTAATTGACGATGTGTCGCAAAAAAACGAACCTCGTGCAACCAAAACTCACATTTGGAGAACTTGGCATATAACCTCTCCGTCCACAGAATCCTAAGAATCTCATGTAGATGTTTCTCATGCTGTTCTCTGGTCTTCGAATAGACCAAGATATCATCAATGAAGACAATCATTGACCGGTCAAACATATGTCTATACACTTGGTTCGTGAGATCCATGAATGTTTCCGGCGCATTGGTGAGCCTAAAAGGCATCACCACGAAATCATAATGCCCATAACATGTTCAAAAAGCCGTCTTCTAAATATCCTCCTCTCGTACACTCATATGATGGTAACCAGACCTCAAATCGATCTTGGAAAACCAAGCTGCTTCCTGCAGCTGATCGAAAAGATCATCAATCCACGACAACGAATAACGGTTCTTCACTATTAACTTTTTCAATTCCCGATAGTCAATACATATCCAGTGTGAACCATCCTTCTTTTTGAAAAAAGGATTGGTTCTCATGTCACACCCCCAAACCAGACGGCGGAAACGTCCGGGAGTGGATGACTTCATTTGTAGTATCACAACACATGCATCATAGTAATCAAAGTACAAACAACTGATGTATTTAAAAAGTATAAGTATTTACATGTGTTCAATAATAGTATATTGACACCAAAATAGCTATACAAAAAGAAGAAGACATGACTCAAAATAGCTCCATCTTCTCAAAAGCTCGGGGAGTACACGTCTATTGATTCCCTGAGTATACAAGTAATTTGAAAAGAGAGTATCAACATAAAGTTGAGTGAGTGCATAAGTATTTATGTTTGAAAGTATGTTTTCTGTTGCTTGAATATGTAAACTGTTCCAGAAAATCCTATATTTTCTGTTGTATATGAAAAGTAGTTTTAATCTCATAAAATTTTTCTGTTTGTAAACCGATGTTCTGTATTCGTATTCCTTTATGTAAAACTTGTAACTGTGAGTTTTCCTGGCTCCACCAGCTGTTATTGTAAATTGTAATGTAATACTGTAAAATTGTATCTTGTAAACTAGTACTTTGAAAATGTACTTATGTTAAGTTTATTATACAATAACGTATTGTTAATATCTTTTTAATGAGTTATTATAACCATACTGAGACTAGAAGGCCTGACCCAACGCTTTGAAGGTGTCAAAAACTGTTGATAACAACTGTCACTCGTAGGCGTATATGCCTAACTGTAGCTAGCAGTCTGAGTGCGGGGTTGTCAATCCCATTATAGATCAATATACACATTGTTTTGATCCCCGACTGGAGATTCTGGTTATAATGTTAGGACTTGAACTATGTTGTTTAAATAAACTAAATAACCTGAATTAAATGACTCATAAAAAGTGTATAGACGTTACATGTATAATAGTTATGAAAACCCAATCATTCTGTAATGAACGATTGATAGCATGCCCCTGTATTAGTATATGAAAGGTGTATACTCTTGATTAGTTTTGAATCAAACCTTTGTTCTTGTAAAACAGTGTACTTTAGTATACTCGAATCGTGAATTAATGTCCTATGAATCATAAATTATACCTATAATAATTTATATGTACTTTCTGAATTGATACTAATTGTTTATGAATGCAACTCCTTGCTCAACACGTTACAAAGGGTATTTGAACTGAATGAAATAACTTTTATAATTATATACATATACAAATATATATAAGTAAAATTTAAACGACATTCGGACAAATTAACCGATACTATAAGCCGACATCCAAACAAGGAAAAGGAATCAAAGTGGGATATCAGTCCTAAGCCTTTTAAACCTTAATTATATATATATATATATATATATATATATATATATATATATATATATATATATGATTTTTGGGGAAAAATATAAGTTTATGAAATCAATTAAAAGAAGTTTAATATTTTGAAATACTTTTGGTGTCTTAATGTCATTTTAACACAATATTTGAAACCATTTGATTTGATGATAACTGAAATCGATTTTGATAAGATATTTTGAAACTATTTGTTTGTAACATAAAATCTTTGTGTTAGACTTGTATGCCCCCCCCCCCCCCCAACACCCTTAAAACAGTAAAAACTATGAAAATGCGGGGGTATGAACTCACCTGTAGTGAGTGATTCAAACGAAAGATCGATATAGGATGCTAAGAATACCAAGTGAAGTCTTGAGCACAAACGGATCCTATTGAGCATATAATGACACATATATGTGTATAATTAATGTATATAACAACTAATCATGTAAGGTAAACAATCTTAGGTGCTAGGAAACACTTGAAATGAAGTGTTACAATCACATGTGATTGATGGAAGGGTGTTCACGGCCACACTATAAGTGTTTACGGCCATACACATGAAGTGATTACGGCCAAGACTTGTTCTCATGAAGGGTTTACGACCACATCAAGATCCTATGAAGGGTTTACGGCCACATCAAGATCGTATGAAGGGTTCACGGCCGTGAACTCTTGAAGATCATGCCTTTGGGTATTTGTTTCATGGTTGGAAATCAAGTGTTTCTAATGTATAACAAGATGATAGAAGAGATACTCACGTTTTGGAAGTCTTTAGGGATTTTACGGCCCAAGAACAAGTGTGTGTTCTTGGTGTTCTTAGTCAAAAAGATGATGATTTGAAGATGTAAACCAAAAGTGTTGAATTCATGGACGAAATCAAAGAGTTTCTTGTGAATAAGAAGGATATCAAGTTAATATGGATGCATCACTTATGATTTTGAAGAGAAGGGAGAGTGTTCTTGATGATACTTGAGAGAGTTTTGAGAGTTCTAGACTTGAAGATGTGAGAAATGAAGAAATAATGAAGGAACACCTTATATATGTAGAGGGGTTCACGGCCAACATGGGATCACGACCGTGAACCCTAGTTTGCGGCCGTGAACTCCTTGTGAAGGTGTTTTAGGCTCAATTTCAACTCAATGATCTCAAGTTAATACTTCCTAACATACAATCCTTGAGTGTACTAGGCTTAGAACTCTCATACAGACCCTTAACAAAGCTAAGAGTTAACAGGAACAAGTATGACTTTTGATTGAATTGATTGGCTTTACAAGATAGAAAAACAACGGGATGTTACATTATCCCCCCGTTAGAGGGAATTTCGTCTCGAAATTTGGACTAAAGAGATACAGAAAGACTAGGGAAAAAGATGTGGATACTTATGTTGAATTTGATCCTCCCGCTCCCAAGTGAATTCCGGTCCTCGTTTTGCATTCCATCGAATCTTCACTATTGGGATACGGATTTGTTTGGTTCTCTTTACTTCCCTGTCTAAAATCTCTATGGGTTCTTCCACGAAGTTTAGATTCTCGTTTACCTCAATCTCATCGAGTGGGATAACAAGAGTCTCGTCGGATAAACACTTTTTCAAGTTAGAGACGTGGAAGATAGGATGTATGTTACTTAGTTTTTGGGGTAGTCGGATTTTGTAAGCTACTGGAACGATTCTAGCAAGAATCTCTAATGGTCCTATGTACCTTGGGTTCAGCTTGCCACGCTTTCCAAAGCGTATCATGCCATTCCAGGGTGAGACCTTCAATAAGATGCGGTCGCCAACCTGAAATTCCAAAGGTTTTCTCCTTTTGTCAGCGTAGCTTTTCTGTCTATCTCTGGAAGCTTTAAGTCGCTCCCGGATTTGTACGATTTTCTCCGTAGTTTCACGAATGATTTCCGGACCAGTGAGAGTACTGTCAGGAACTTGACCTCTAGCTAGCTGCGTGTCACCCAGTTCATCCCAGCACAGAGGTGATCTGCACTTGCGGCCATAGAGGTCTTCGAAAGGAGCATCCTTTATGCTAGTGTGATAACTATTGTTGTAAGAGAATTTGACAAGGAGTAAATGAGTATCCCATGCCTTTCCAAAGTCTATCACGCAAGCTCGCAACATATATTCTCTAGTTTGAATCATCCTCTCACTTTGTCCGTTGGTTTGTGGATGGTAGGTTGTACTCATGTCCACCCTAGTTCCCAAAGATTTTTCTAAAGACTGCCAGAAACGAGAGGTGAATCTACTCTCTCGGTCTGAAATAATAGCTATTGGCACACCATGCAGTCTACTGATTTCCTTGAGGTAAGTTTTTGTTAGCTTCTCCATCTTGTCGGTTTCTTTTATTGGCAAGAAGTGTGCGGATTTGGTCAATCTATCGATGATCACCCAAATAGTATCATAACCACCCGATGTCTTGGGTAACTTAGATATGAAATCCATCGTAATCCGCTCCAACTTCCATTCAGGGATTTCAGGTTGTTGCAATAAACCTGAAGGTTTCTGGTACTCTACCTTAACTTTGGCACAAGTAAGGCACTTGCCCACAAAGGTAGCGATTTCGGCCTTCATGTTAGGCCACCAGTAAAGTTTCTTGAGGTCCAGGTACATTTTGTCTGAACTTGGATGAATGGAGTATCGGGTTTTGTGTGCTTCATTCATAACCACGTCTCTGTAACCACCGAACTTTGGTGTCCAGATCCGGTTCATGAAACAATAGACTCCATCATCCCTGACTTTGAAGTTCTTATCCTTTCCTCTCAGTGTTTCACCTGTCACGTTTTCGGGTTTCAAGACCTCGAGTTAAGCCTCTTTGATCTATGTGGACAGATGTGAATGGATTGTCATGGTCAATGACTTTACTCGGCGTCCCGAGTATTCTTTTCTACTAAGGGCGTCAGCTGATACGTTTGCTTTACCAGGGTGATAAAGAATCTCACATTCGTATTCGTTCAGTAGCTCCACCCACCGTTGTTGTCTCATGTTTATCTCTTTCTGATCGAAGATATGTTGGAGACTTTTATGGTCCGTGAATATTGTGCATTTCGTGACATATAAATAATGTCTCCAGATCTTCAGAGCAAATACCACTGCTCCTAGTTCAAGGTCATGTGTTGTATAGTTCACCTCATGTGTCTATAGCTGTCTTGAGGCGTAGGATATAACCTTTCCTCTTTGCATAAGAACACATCCAAGCCCTTGATTAGAAGCATCACAGTACACTACGAAATCCTTTGTCCCTTCAGGAAGAGACAGGATCGGTGCGCTGCACAGAGCTCGCTTCAGTGTTTGGAACGCTGTTTCTTGTTTTTCTTCCCAGCTAAATGTTACACCCTTTTGCGTCAGGGTGGTAAGCGGTTTAGTAACTCGGGAGAAATTCTGGATGAATCTGCGATAGTAGCTAGCAAGACCTAAGAATTGACGGATTTTTGTAGGTGTTTTGGGTGCTGGCCAGTTCTCGATTGCTTTAATTTTGGAAGGGTCCACGCGTATTCCTTCTAAACTGACCACGTGACCTAGGAAATCAACTTTCCTGATCCAAAACTCGCACTTTGAGAACTTCTCATATAACTTCTCTGTTCTCAGTGTTTGCAAGACTTGACGAAGATGTTGGTCGTGCTCTTCTTCACTTCTTCAGTAGATAAGGATGTCTTCAATGAAGACTATGACGTATTTGTCCAGGAACGGACGACCCACTCTGTTCATCAAGTGCATGAACACAGCAGGTGCATTCGTCAATCCGAATGGAATCACTACAAACTCGTAATGACCATAATGAGTTCGGAACGTGGTTTTGGGAATGTCCTCCTCCAAAATCCGTAACTGGTGATACCCGGATCTTAAGTCTATTTTCGAGAAGTAGCTCGCACCTTGAAGTTGGTCGAACAGATCGTCAATGCGAGGCAGAGGGTATCGGTTCTTTATAGTAAGTTTATTCAGCTCGCGGTAGTTTATGCACATACGGAATGATCCATCCTTCTTCTTCATGAACAAAACCGGTGCTCCCCAGGGTGAGAAGCTTGGTATTATGAAACCATTGCTAATGAGTTCGTTCAGCTGGCTGGATAATTCCTGCATTTCAGAAGGTGCAAGACGATAGGAGGATTTAGCTGCAGGGGTATCCCCAGGGATTAAGTCGATTCTGAATTCGACTTTTCGTTTGGGAGGCACTCCTGGAAGATCGTCGGGAAATATTTCGGGAAAGTTGCAGACCTCAGGAATGCTCGCGATATCTTTCACTTCTTGCTTTTTGTCTACCACGTGAGCTAAGAAATCACAATACTCTCTACGAATGTACTTCTGTGCCTTGATGCAAGAAATAATCTGAAGGTTCGTTCCGGGTTTGTCCCCGTAGATAATAAGAGTTTCCTTAGTTGGCAAATTCAGGCGAATGGCTCTTTCATAGCATAAGATGTCAGCATGGTTAGGCCACAACCAATCCATGCCTATTATGACGTTGAAACTTTTGATAGAGATCGGCATAAGGTCTATTGGGAACGAAAAGTTATTCAAGGTAAGGGTACATCCTATGTATATATCATTGGTGTATTCAGATTTCCCGTTTGAGTAATTTCGACTGTGAAAGTTTCATTTAGTGGTTGGGAGTTTTGATTTAGCAGGTGTTTGAAATTATGGCTCACGAAGCTCTTCTCAGCACCACAATAAAATAGAATGCATGCATAAGTATTGTTGAGAAGAAAACGTACCCGTGACCATCGCAGGGTCTGTCACCGCTTCTTCATGACCCAAAGCTAGAATCCTCCCAACTCCACCGTCATTTCCAGCTTTCGGACAATCTCTTTTGAAATGCCCCACATCACCGCATTGGTAGCATGCTTGACATACTCCAGTGGAAGATACTTGATTAGTCAGTTGGGGTGGTGATCTACAGAATCGGACAATATGCCCTTTTCTGTTGCAGTTACGACACTGCATTTCCCGGTAATTTCCATTGTGGTGAAATAGCACTTCTTGCATTTGGGGAGATTACCAGCATAAGGCTTAGTTGGTGCAGGGTTAGCAGGAACAGCAGCAGTTACAGTAGCAGCATGGACTGCCACTAATTGTTTCTTCTTTGAGGGTTCCTGAGAAGATTTGCCCTTCCTCTTATTCCAACCTTTCTTTTTGTTGTTGTTGTTGTTTCCCTTGGGTTGTTCTGGGGCAGCAACCACGGAGTTTTGACGGGTTACGTGGTCAATAAGGGATTGTGCCAACTCTTTTGCACTGTCAAAGGTAACATGTCCAGAAGCAATGACACCAGCCTGAATTTGGGACGATAGTCCCCAGATGTACCTCTCAATCGTTTTGCTCTCCAGAGCCACCATTTCTGCACAAAGTATCGCTAAGTCATAGAATCTATTTGTGTAGGTTGTTATGTCTGAACCAACCATACTAAGACCCCAGAGCTCTTGCTCAAGTTTCTGAATTTCCCCTCGCGGACAGTATTCCCGCATCAGCATGGTTTTCAAGTTCTCTAAACTTATAGAGTTAGCCACTACCAGGGTCAGTGACTTAACATGGCCGTTCCACCATGTTAGGGCTCTATCAGCAAAGGTACAAACAGCGAATTTGACCTTGCTACTCTCCGGACAGGAGCAGATTTCGAAAATTGGCTCTGTCTTCTCAATCCATTGTCCGAACGCCATCACTTCTCCAGTCCCGTTAAAGGTCCTGGGTTTGGTGTTCGATAAATCCTTATAGGTACACTATCGTGAGTGCCCGTGACTATCACCATGGTTAAAGGGATGCACACCAGCTCCTGATCCACTTGCACCAGGGATGTTTATATGATACATAGCAGCTGCAACAGCTGTCGTGACTGCCGCCTGAAACATACATGGTAGCGTCGAATTGAGGAAGTGGTGACGGAGGTGGTGTTGGCGCTTTATTAACATTGACATGCCTTGGGTTTCTCCGAGGAGGCATCTTTTACTATAAAAGTTAAAAGATGAAAAGATGGTAAGATATCAGGAGTGAACGTGAATATGATATCTTTGAACTAAAACACTTAGTTCAACATGAATCTTGTAAAGAATTGGAAATAGAAGTCTACTGCAAATACAATCTTGCAACAGGATATTATGAAATTTGAATGGTTATTTTTCAAGGAGTATGAAAATGCATGTCGATTGAACTGGTATATTAATTATATGGAGTTTCTGAAAACTTGACCTTAGAGCAAGTTTACAATATACAAAAGTACAGGGAAAACATCGACACCAAACCGACCTACTGAAAGTGAAATTTTTGCGATCGTACTAAAAGACATGAACAATAACGCTAGAACATATCCGCAGACTTAACATATCCGCATTCTATTTCATACATACGCATGTCTTGTGATAATTGTCGTTCTCGCAGTTCTCTAACTTCGGCTTGGGATGCCGCTAGTTCTCTTATCAAGAAATTAGTATGATCTCTTGTCGCATTATGACTCTCCTCTAAGTTATGAATGCGAACGGTGTTGACTCATGTGGCAGCATCGACCTGCATGACTCGGTCGATATCAGCTCTTCCTTGTTCATCATTACGTGCCACACGACGAACTAACACTGGGAGAGCTCTGTCTGCTGAGCCTCCTGTGTTTAAATTGTAGAAGCTTCGGTCTCCTTGGTAAGGATGGTTCTGACCCTATTCGTTACTCCACCTTTCTATGTTTATCGCCCATATAGGTGTCGGACCTTGGAAATTTTTGTCGTGGATTGGGATTTTAGGCAACTGGTGGTGGATTATAGGCTTCTGATTCGGAATCAGAATCTTCAGGAACGTTTTCTGCAAAATCATCATCTAAGGGGATTTCATGATTCTCTTTTGGCTCATCCTCAAGCCATCCTCCATTTTCCTGATTGGGGAAGTACGGGTCTCCGGGCAGATGAAATACAGCCATTGTTATCTAAGCGAGAATAGGGATAAGATATATAGAATATAATTAGTAACGATAGATTGTAAATACAAGTTTCTACAAGTGAAACTTACAGTTAACAAGTAATGTATTATGTATGACTTGTTTTGGGTATTACTATAACTACAAAGTGTATACTAATTATATATAACTTGGATATAATCGACATTTGATTAAATGATCCGGCTCTAAATCCACAACCAAACAAGGAATAGGAAATTAAGCTAGATCATATATTCTAAGTCTATATAACTTAAATTATATATAACTGTAATATACCCTTAATATTTACAGCCTTACCCACTATGGTTCTTTTGTGCTCACATGTTTGTTATTAGTATATAGTGCCTAAAATACTCCTATAGTATTTTAACTTTATGTTCTGTTCTAGAGTTCTTCTGTTTATGTATAGTTGGTAAGTTTTAGACATGTCGCAACACTACCATCACTCCCAAACACATGTTGGTCATATCTCAAACCAATATAGTTTATCAGGCTATATTAATCCCAGATATGATTACATAACTGCCCAGGTTTGACTGCAGTGTCCAACATCCAAATACTTTTAAGTTCTTATGACTGTGATACTGTACTTGTAGGTATGAGTGTTAGTATACTTCTTGTAAAAATACTTAAATTTTTAAATATTATACTTGTAGTCAGAGCTCTTAGCCCCAATGTATTTATAGTTTGTATATCTTTTATGGATTGATATACTGAGTTCACTATAAACATAGCTCTGATACCAATCTGTCACACCACCAAACCAGACGGCGGAAACGTCCGAGGGTGGATGACTTCATTTGTAGTATCACAACACATGCATCATAGTAATCAAAGTACAAAAAACCATTGTATTTAAAAAGTATAAGTATTTACATGTGTTCAATCACTGTATATTGACACCAAAATAGTTATACAAAAAGAAGAAGACATGACTCAAAATAGCTCCATCTTCTCAAAAGCTCGGGGAGTACATGTCTATTTATTCCCTGAGAATACAAGTAATTTGAAAAGAGAGTATCAACATAAAGTTGAGTGAGTACATATGGATTTATGTTTGAAAGTATGTTTTCTGTTTCTTGAATATGTAAACTGTTCCAGAAAATCCTATATTTTCTGTTGTATATGAAAAGTAGTTTTAATCTCATAAGACTGTTCTGTTTGTAAACCAATGTTCTGTATTTGTATTCCTTTATGTAAAACATGTAACTGTGAGTGTGCCTGGCTCCACCAGCTATTATTGTAAATTGTAATGTAATACTGTAAAATTGTATCTTGTAAACTAGTACTTTGAAAATGTACTTATGTTAAGTTTATTATACAATAACGTATTGTTAATATCTTTTTAATGAGTTATTATAACCATACTGAGACTAGCTGGCCTGACCCAATGCTTTGAAGGCGTCAAAAACTGTTGATAACAACTGTCACTCGTAGGCGTGTATGCCTAACTGTAGCTAGCAGTCTGAGTGCGGGGTTGTCAATCCCAATATAGATATATACACACATTGTTTCGATCCCCGACTGGAGATTCTGGTTATAATGTCAGGACTTTAACTATGTTGATTAAATGAACTAAACAACCTGAATCAAATGACTTATAAAAAGCATATATACGTTACATGTATAATAGTTATGAAAACCTAATCATTCTGAAATGAATGATTGATAGTATGGCCCTGAATTAGTATATGAAAGATGTATACTCTTGATTAGTTTTGAATTAAACCTTTGTTCTTGTAAAACAGTGTACTTTAGTATACTTGAATCGTGAATTAATGTTCTATGAATCATAAATTATACCTATTATAATTTATATGTACTTTCTGAATTGATACTAACTGTTCATGAATGCAACCCCTTGCTCAACAAGTTACAAAGGGTATTTGAACTGAATGAAATAACTATTATATTTATATACATATACAAATATATATAAGTAAAATTTAAATGACATTCGGACAAATAACCGATACTATAAGACCACATCCGAACAAGGAAAAGGAACCAAAGTGGGATATCAGTCATAAGCCTTTTAAACCTTATATATATATATATATATATATATATATATATATATATATATATATATATATATATATATATATATATATATATGATTTCTGGGGAAAAATATAAGTTTATGAAATCATTTAAAAGAAGTTTAATATTTTGAAATACTTTTGGTGACTTAATGCCATTTTAACACAATCTTTGAAACCATTTGATTTGATGATAACTGAAATCCATTTTGATAAGATATTTTGAAACTATTTGTTTGTAACACAAAATCTTTGTGTTAGACTTGTATATCCCCCCCCCCTTAAAAAAGTAAAAACTATGAAAATACGGGGGTATGAACTCACCTGTAGTGAGTGATTCAAATGAAAGATCGATATAGGATGCTAAGAATGCCAAGTGAAGTCTTGAGCACAAACGGATCCTATTAAACATATAATGACACATACATGTGTATAATTAGTGTATATAATAACCAATCATGTAAGGTAAACAATCTTAGGTGCTAGAAAACACTTGCAATGAAGTGTTACAATCACATGTGATTGATGGAAGGGTGTTCACGGCCACACTATAAGTGTTTACGGCCATAGAGATGTTTACGGCCACATACATGAAGTGTTTACGGCCAAGACTTGTTCTCATGAAGGGTTTACGGCCACGTCAAGATCCTATGAAGGGTTTACGGCCACATCAGGATCCTATGAAGGGTTCACGGCCAAGGTAGAAGGGTTCACGGCCATGAACTATTGAAGATCATGCATTTGGGTGTTTGTTTCATGGTTGGAAATCAAGTGTTTCTAATGTATAACAATATGATATAAGAGATACTCACGTTTTGGAAGTCTTTAGGTAGTTTACGACCCAAGAACAAGTGTTTGTTCTTGGTGAAAAAGATGAGGATTTGAAGATCTAAACCAAAAGTGTTGAATTCATGGATGAAATCAAAGAGTTTCTTGTGAATAAGAAGGGTATCAAGTTAATATGGATGAATCGCTTACGATTTTGAAGAGAAAGGAGAGTATTCTTGATGATACTTGAGAGAGTTTTGATAGTTCTAGACTTGAAGATGTGAGAAATGAAGAAATAATGAAGGAACACCTTATATATTAAGAGGGGTTCACGACAAACATGGGTTCATGGCCGTGAACCCTAGTTTGCGGCCGTGAACTCCTTGTGAAGGTGTTTCCGGCTCAATTGCAACTCATCGATCTGAAGTTAATACTTCCTAACACACAATCCTTGAGTGTACTAGGCTTAGAACTCTCGACGGCTCGACGGCTCTGAGAAGAAGAGCTTTTCGGCTTAGAAACGCTGCTCCAGCGAAGCCCGATTTTTAATAAAAACCCGCTGTAAGTGAGATACGCCTACCATACTTTATATATAGCTTATATATAAATATAATATCGTTATTATGAACCTATAAATAAGATTTATTAGTGATTCAAAGTCGTTATACTGATTGATCTACTTACGGGAATGATGTCTATGCTGTGATTTATTGAGGTGTTTAAAGTGGGATTTCCAAACGGTATACTTCGTATACCAAACGGACCCTACCTCCGATATGATCCTACCTGGTTGTTCCTTACTTGATAGATCATGAAAGTAAAGTTTGAGTTAATGATGAATCTAGACTAATAATTAGTCACAATGAATATTAGACTAAAATCTAGTGGTAATGCTACTAGGTTTCGTCGAAAGAATATAAATTAATAGAAGCGAAGCGCTGTCTGAGTTCGGAATCACCACCTTAAGAATTGAGTGCATAGTTACTTTCATCATACACATAGATATGAATTATTTTATATAAATTATATGCTATATGTGCATATTATTTGAATACTTGCTTTCTATGCTAGATGAACGATTTTATACATGTTTTAAATAATTTAAACTGTATATGTATTTTATATCTACGAATATGTTGGGTAAAACATGGGTAGATGAATGATGAGAGATGAAAGATGATATGAGTGAACATTGACAGCTGTAGACTTAGTGCCTAACAAATAACATCGGCAGCTATGGAATTAGTGCCTATCGAATAAACATTGGTAGCTATGGACTTAGTACCTGTTAGATAAACGTTGGTAGCTATGGACTTAGTACCTATTAAATAAACGTTGGTAGCTATGGATTTAGTACCTATTAGCTGAACACTGGTAGCTATGGATTTAGTACCCGATGAATGAACTTTAGCAACTATGGAATTAGTGCTTTACGAACAAGCATTGGCAGCTATTGACTTAGTGCCTGTCATATAAACCCTGGAAGCAATGGGCTTCGAAATGAACGAATGCAGGATAGATGATTCTTAGGGTAGATCCTTAAGAGTAAGGAAGATAATCGGGATGGGTAATTGGGTTGATTGTTTGATGTTTAAAGATAATAATTAAATTATTGTGGGTTGAAAACCCTATGTACTCACCAGGTTTCCCAACCTTACCCACTCAAGCTTATTTGTATCATAGGTGTCGATATGAAGCTACTTTACTCTGAGGGATTTAAAAGAGATGTAGATCACTAGTGTAAATGAATGTAAGATTTGTTTATGCTTATGTTTCTGTATTGACGATGACATCCCAAATGTATTAAAATGGATAAAAATACATTTCTTCAGAAATTCTTTGATAACGTATTTATCATGTTTTTCTGGGAACAAATTCTGCAACATTTTTATTAAAAGAGGTACTCTGATTTTTATAAAGCATAAACAAAATCGGTTTTTTCTGGCCGTGAAAATGGGGATGTCACATTCACTCCCAAGCGAAGTATGTTCAGAACAAAGAAAACCTTCAGATTATTCGGACAGGAGCCAGTGTAGAAGCAACTCTCAACATCAGAAATTCATCTCATCGCAGCAATCGGGTCCTTGGTTCCGTCAAACTCCGGTGGCTTCATGTAGTTGAACTCCCGGTACCACAAGGAATCACCCCCTAAAGGCATCACAAATCAAGAAACCTTATCACACACTTCCTGAGGGATCCATGGCCTATGAACTAGCATGCACTTCTATTAGTTCATAAGATAACAGCTCGACACTACGCACAAAATAAGTGAAGATATTTTGGGAAACCACTGCTCGAGCTCTGGGTAATTGTACACACTGCTTCATCCGATTTTTCTCCTTTGAAATTCTTTGTTTCTTTTTGAAAAGCTCTTATGAAAATCCTCAAATCCTTAGGTTAAGTTTGGAATCCCACAAGTGTTCATCCAAATCCCTCAAACCAGGACGCTAATCCCAATTTGTAACGTCTAAATTTTCAAACCAAAATTTTCATTTTTAATTAACTAACGAAAATGTTCATAAAAACCAATTTCAACAAAAATCACAAGTTTCAAATACAAATCATCATCATCATAATATCAGTGTGTCCCAAAAATATCTGGAATCAGAAACTGCAGAAGAATGTGTACAATCAAGCCTTCGCCTTCCCGCGATCATCAGAAGTACCTGAAACACATGTAATCAACAACTGTAAGAACGAAGCTTAGTGAGTTCCCCAACGTATCACATACAACACATCAAAAATAAATAGTTATGGGTTATTAGCAGCCCTTGAAACTACCCAAAGTCTCCTTGGGCAAAGAGCACGCCCTGTGGTTATCAGTAACCCTGGAGACTACCCAAAGTCTCTACATACAAAGTAACAAAAATAGACCCAGTTGGTCAACACATATATATTCTACCACATAGGTAAGAATAGTAAGGAGACTCACCTCATACAGAAGACTGATAGAACTCACACCCGAACTGCTGGAACTAAACTCCACCTATTAATCGCACCAAATAACCATAATTAACAATTAAGATAATTTTCCAAACTTAAATACTCCCAAGACATTTCTAATCCACAATTTGGGCAAAACACCATTTTGTCACTTCCAAGACCAAACCCTCACAAATTGATCCATAAGTCACACTTTGACAAGAAGTCAAAGCTCAACACAGTTGACCTTACGTGTGGCGTACCAAAGCCTTACGTTAGGCATAGAGCACCAAAGCTGAAAATGGGGTTTGAGCTGGCTATGCCGGGGGTAGCCAGATTTACGCTTAATGTACTCGGCCTAAACTCAATCTTAATTTTTAAGCTCTTATTCATTAAGATTCTTTACCCCAACTTCATATCTTACCCTAAAAGGTATTCTACTCCATAAATTCTCCAACTTTAAGCCTTTGCATTGCTAAAGAGAGCTTAATCCCAAAATCCTAACTTCTAACATTACCAAAAACTCCATAAGTCATGCATGGATGAAAAGGAAAGGACCAAGCTTGCATTTTTAAGAAACCAAGAACTCTAAATTTTTTGAAAGGACAAGTCAAATGGTCTATAGTAGTCCATACTCAGAAGGACCAAGGTTTTGGAAAAAAATGAACATAAACTTAAGCTTAAACAAGATCTATCAAAGCAAGCCTCAATGTATGAACTTGATACCTTTTGTAGATGAACAATGAGGTGTAGATTATGGGTCCAAGGTATTGAGTGCACCACTAATTCCTCAATGATCTTCCTTCACCACCAAGAACACTCAAAAATCACTCAAAGGCTTCAAAATTCACACTCAAGGGTTAGGGTTTCGATATCAGGGCTTAGGCTGGTCATAAGAAGGTTCAAAGGGAAATAAGATGTTGAAATAAGGGACATAACCCTAAAAAATTTAGGATTTGGGAACAGTACGAGTATGCCCAACGTATTCAACCGAAGTCGCGATCCCTTTTTTGACTTACGCCCGACAAATACTTCGTGTATGCCCAGCGTAAGGGATTACTTTGCAATATTTTGACATTTTAAGGATAAAAAATGGAAATACCTAGAAATGTGTGTTACATAAAGAGAATGCTCCATTAAACAAGGTTTTAGGTGATCGTTTTGTTAGTTTTTATCTTTCTAATCGAATTTTAGTAGCATTGTGTATGTTTTTTTTGGAAATAAACCGGAAAAGTAAAGGACTAAACTGAAGATGGCATGGTCATCTGTGGTTGTATAAGCCAGTCGTACACAATATGTGTTTGAAATAGTTGTACAACACAGATGGCCATCTTCAGTTTCGTTCTTCATTTTTCCGGGTTTTTCTTCATTGTTGCAATTTTGTTGTGGTTTTCACTAACTATCTAGGGTAGTAGTACGTTGTATATTTTTGGAAAAAACCTTAATGATTTTAAACAAAAGTGCAGATGAGGCTATGAACAAAAACGAAAATGGGTGTATAAACCCGAAGATGAACCCCATCTGCCGGTTTCATTCGTTAAATTTTGAAAAAAAAAATTATGGTTAATTTGTGTTGAAATTCCGCATGCAGATAAATGACTACATGTGTCTGTAACAATTAAAGCTTCGTGTCATAAACTAATGGAGATCCTAAGTCTTTTAAACGATCCGTGTCGCTAACTTATTTTCTAATATGTTGGAGACCATTTCATTGGGTATAATGAGAACTGTGGTTGGACTCCATGACATTGAATATATATGATAGCTTAAGAATTATTAAATCATATGAAGACCTCTAATTAATTCAATTTGAAGAGAAACTACAAGGATTTTAGTCGAGATCGACTACGGGAATAAGATGGATTTACCATAAGTAAAAGTCCTTGTAAATTTTGTTAACATTGAACACTTGTCGCAATATGAGGGATCATAAAGAGATTGTGGGGTTTTTATGTTAATGTTCTTGGAGCAGCTCGTCATGCTTTAGGGTGGGTATATCGACTACACCACAGTTAGATGTTATACAATATCACAATAGGATGGCGATGGTTTATTTGGATCTTGGGGTCACCATAGTTTGATAATTAAAATTTGGCAACGTTTGTAATATAAAGTTTTGTTAAAATTTTGGAAACGTTTGGTTATAAAGTTTTAATATATTATATTACTTGTACCGTTACACATAATAGTTTGATACTTAATAATAACCTTAATCATAAGAAACAAACAAAGATTACTTAAAAGAGAATTGATGAACATAATACATTGATACTTAATAACACCCTTAATCATAAGGAACTAACAAAGATTACATAAACTTTATTGATGATAAATACTACCATTGAATCGGTAGTAGAAAACTCTGGATAATCAATAGGATATTTTTCTTTTCTTGAAGCACCCAATTGTGATATCTATGTATTCCTTTAAGATCCCTCTTAATTTCAATCTCTTCTTTGTTAGCTGCCTGAATGGCCTCTCGTACCCAAACTATTGCATTTTTTTATTTCGTGTTCTTTGTCTTTAACCAACGTCATCTTCAAGAAAATTTATGTTTCTAGTTGTTCCAACCGTTTTCTTTCTTGGTCAATAGCTTTAGTCTCTATTTCGATCTCTTTTTCTTTTGTTAAGACTTCTTTTTTCATATCCTCTAGCATCAACCACATCTTCCATGAGAAGTAGAGATTATTTTAGGTGAAGGATACATAGAATATTTTTTTTGATATGGTTAGTATTTTCTAAAGTTAGAAGCCATATATATAGATAATAATTTGACTTCGATTTTATAGACATTAACTACGATTTCATAGCCTTTGACTATGATTTCATGTATTCATACTTCAAACAATGATTTTCCAACACATCATATAATAGAAGTCATATCTGTAACAACCCGTTATTTTCAAGTCTGTAATTGTCAACAAAACTCAACCAAGGTAAACAAAAGTCATACTTGCTAAATAAAAGTTAAATTATTTGATTTGCAATTTATTAAGTCTATATTAATGTATTTTAATATATATAAAACCTTTAGTAGATAAGTGTTGCAAATATATAAACCAAATGTGAGAACCGAGAACACATCAACCGAAAACCCTCGCAGGACCCTACCTCCCTCGGACCGCAATCATGTTTTCGGTCAAGACCGCAAACGTGCGAAGCTGATTCTTCGGACCGCAAACTTGTTTTAGACCGCAAACCCCTTTTTCGGCCGAAATCACTCTTCTCGGACAAAGTTCCACACTGAAAACCCTTAAAAATCTAGATATTTATCTTTAAACCGCCTACTTTTCCTTCATACTTAAGACGCATTTCGAACATATCTTACACTTTACACTCTCAGTAAACAAACTTCCATACAATTATCTCTCAAAAACCTTTCGTTCTAAGGAACAAAAACTACTTCAATAGGCATTTTACTTCCAAATTCGAAGAAGTTTTGGTAAGTTTTATTTATAAAACTAGTGTTATTAAACACTTTAAATTATTAGATTATCTAATTTAGACCCGTTAATATGTGTTTAAAAATGTTAGGATACAACTATTATTTCGTGTTCTAAATCAAAGTTACCGTTTCTATTCCGTTAACAAAACCGCTATCACACACAAGATGAGTTCATACCCCTACGTTTTCATGGTTTTTCACTATTTTAGGGGGGGGGGGGGGCATACAAGTGTAACACAAGAAATTTGTGTTTATATCTAAATGTTTTCAATATTTATTAATTATTGCCGTTATTAAAATTATATATATATATATATATATATATATATATATATATATATATATATATATATATTATAATTAGGGTTCAACAGGCTTAGAATTGATAATTTAACTTCATTTCCTGTTCCTTGTTTGGTTGTGTAAAACTATTTATTCGACTGTCTATTTAATCATAATTATATAAATATTATAGTTATATAAGTATAAAGTCATTTTAAACTTGTTAAACAAAAATATAATTTTTGCAAACTATTTTAATACCATTCGGGTATAAATATTGAATTTCACGGGACAACCGTATCATAGATTTTTCGATTTAAACTTACCGAATTATTAACAATACAAAGGTTTTCATTTCAGTAAAACACAAACATATAAACTATAATAGTATAGTTTATGGAACTTACATGTTGCTTTTCAAAGTTCAGTTTACAATACGGAATAACAAACATATAAACTATAATAGTTATAGTTATGGATCATATGCACTACTTTACATATTCAGAATACATTACAGAAAACAAATATATAAACTATAATAAATATAGTTTATGAGATATACTTACGGTTTATCAATTTCAAAGTAATTTTCCATTATTCTACACGTAACCGTCAATATAGCATTTGTGAGACACACTTCACGTACTTATCTAAATACCAACCAAGTCCTGAAATTATAACCAGAGTCTCCTGGAGGGAGAGCCTGACACTTGTGTATAGATCTATACGGGACTGACAATCCCGCACTTGAGATGCTTGCAACAGCTAGGCCGGCAGGCCTGTGGTGACAAATGTCGTACCGATTTCGACGCCTGAAGAACGTCGTGTTCAGGTCATCTTAGGTCATCAAGCATGGTTATAATAACTCACAATTTGGTATTGAACAATACAATTAGTGTAAGAATAAGTAAAGAACTTCACATAGTTTTATTAAATAATAAAACTATAATACAGTAGTTTACAAGTACAGCTGGTGAATCCAGACATTTACAATTACACAGTTTTCACATAAGTACAAATACAGAATACTATTCCAGTACAGAGAAAACATACTTTTCATGGTTTTATGTGATTCAAAACTACATTTTACTATCTCAGAGTACAATAACATTTACACATTTTGATTACAATATATTACAACAGAAAATATAGGATTTTCTGGGAAAACATACTTACATTTTCAAGGAACAAACGACAGATTTCAATTACAAACATGCTTATGAACTCACCAACTTAATTGTTGACACTCTTTTCAAAACTACTTGTATTCTCAAGAAAACAGTAATAGGTATCCACAAGTTTTGAGAAGACGAGCTTCATAGACTCATGTCTTTTAACCTTTTCTATACATTTTGGTGTCAATATACAATGATTTGAACACATATGTAATAAATTATACTTTATCAATACATAGTTGTTGTACTTTGATTACTATTATACAATTGTTGTGATACTGTACATGACGTCCTCCGCCCCTGAACATTTCTGCCGTTTTGGTTTGGGGGTGTGACTGATTGGTATCAGAGCATTGTTTATAGTGAACTAAGTATATCAAACCATAAAAGATATACAACTATAAATACAATGGGGCTGAAACGCTCTGACTAAAAGTATACTTTTAAAATCTAAGTATTTTATAAGAAGTATACTAACATGCAGACATACAAGAAACAGTAGCACAGTGAAAACTACATAAAAGTATTTAGATGTTGAACACTACAGTTAAACCTAGACAGTTATGTAATCATATTTGGGATAAATATAGCCTGATCAACTATATTTATTTGAGATACGACCAAAATGTGTTTGCGAGTGATCGTGGTGTTACAACAAGTCTAAAACATACCAAATCTATATACCAGAAGAAAGCTAGAACCAAACATAAAGTTAAAATACTATAGGAGTATTTTATGACACTATAACACTAGAACAACAATATTCAAGAAGGTCTTTCTTACTAAAATCAAACATGTGAAAACAAAGGATCATTTATGGTAAATCTATAATTACTAAGTGTATACATAAGAATTATATATAACTAAAATTTTATAGACTTAGAATTTGTGATTTAGCTTTATTTGTTGTTCCTTGTTTGGTTGTGGACTTAGAGTAGGATGACTTATTCAAAGGTCTATTTGGTCTTGGTTATATATGATTCGTATACACTAAGTGATTATACAGGGACTTGGTATGGATTACACTATACAAATTCCTTAGAAGTGTTACTACAAATTCCATAAAATGAAATTGCGACTGTTTACTTATATTAGTAAACTTCTATTGTAAATCGAAGAACACTATGAAAGTCATGATATGATACGTTTAGAACTAAGATATATCTTGTTCAATGTCACCTGACTCATAACTACTATAGAGGACTTATCATTATTTCCTCTTTAAATATTATAGAAAAAGATGCCGCCACGTAAATCAAATAGGCGTTTCAACAACAATCCACCAATTCCACCACCGCCACCACCTCCACAGTATGATCCCGCTGTCTTCCAAGCAGCAGTCACCTTCACCGTGGCTGTTGCCATGACACAAATTAACGCCAGTGGTATTAGTGGAGCCGGTAGTGGTTCTCACAACTCTAATCATGGGGAAAGTCTTGGACACCCAAGGGAGTGTTCTTATAAAGATTTTACGAACGCTAAACCCAAATTGTGACAACCCGAAATTTCTATCTTGTACATCCATTCAATTCAATCAAAGTTAGACTCATTTATGCTATCTTTTAGCATTGTTTAGGGTCTGTTTGAGTGTTCTAAGCCTAGTACATTCAAGGTTTGGATTTAGGAATGAGTTAACTTAAGTTCATCGTGTTGCTTTCGAGCCAAGAACTCCATCAAGAGGAGTTTACGGCCGTAAACATGAGTGTACGGCCGTAAACTCAAGGTGGCCATGAACTCCTCCCTTATGTAGGATATTCCTTCATTATTCTCCATTTGGTACACTTTTAACTCAAGAACTTTCATTTCTCTCTCAAGTATCATCAAGATCACTTCGATTTACCGACAAATTTGTAAGTGATTCTTCCATTTATTAGTTGATACCTTTCTTAATCTAGTAAAATCCCTTGATTTCATCCGTGAAATCACCTCTTTTGGGTTAGATCTTCAAGAACACCAAGAACACGCTAGCTTTATGGACCGTGAACACCCCTTCAAGCTTCAAAACGTAAGTATCTTTTCCATATACTAGTTTCCCATTAGAAGCTCTTGAATCAAACCCTTGAAATCAACCACTTTAGCTTCTTAATCAAGAGTTTACGGTCATAGTATCTCCTTTGGTCGTAAACCCTTCTCAAGAACACCAATGGCTGTGAACATCTAGGGCCGTAAACCCTAGGTTGTTCTTGTGTTGGCCGTAAACTCTCATGGCCGTAAACATCTTGGCCGTACACACTCTTGTGTGGCCTTAAACCCCTTTGATGCAATCATATGTGATTGTAACACTTCTTTCCAAGTGTTTCCTAGTCCCTAAGGTGGTTCCAATTCATGATTAGTTGTTATATACACTAATTATATACATATATGTGTCATTATATGCTTAATAGGATCCGTTTGTGCTCGAGGCTTCACTTGACACTTATCATCCTATATCGAACTTACATTCGTATCACTCACTACAGGTGAGTTCATACCCCTTAACTTATCTTTTAAATGATTTTAAATGCTTTTATGGGGGCAAATACAAGTAGAAACATTATAGTTATTATATCAATCACATGTGATTAATAACTACCAACAAGTGGATTTCTTATACTTCAAAACTGTGTTATCAAATAAACAATTTCAAGACCTTTTATAAGCTGACATCAAGTCATCGGTAACCATTCAAATGGTTAAAATTCCTTTTATGTTTAAAACTCTTTTACATGCTAAACTCTTTATTAAAACTCTCTTAAACTTATATATTGTCAAAATCATGTCTATATAGATATAGTTATATAAATAAGGTTGAAAGGGCTTAGGATTGATAACTCGCCTTATTTCCTGTTCCTTGTTTGTTTGTGGACTTAGGGTACCGGTTGTTTGTCCGAGTGTCGTTTGAATCTTAGTTATATATTATGTATATGTGTATAGATATAAAAGTTCTTACATCAGCCCAACACCTTTGGGTAGCAAAGGCGTACAAACATGCTCAGTCATTCAAACAACTTTACTGGTAAACTATAATAGGTATAGTTTAGAGGATTACTACTCATTATTTCTAGTACAATGAAACATACAACAGTCAGTTCATACATGAGTCAATTCAAACATACTATAATGAGAAACAGAGAGAACATACTATAACGAGAAACAGAGAGAACATACTATAATGAGAAACAAAGAAGAACATATTATACACTAGAACAGAGAGAACATGCAATACACTAGAACATACTATACAAATACCAGAATACTATAACATTAATGTGAGACACTACTTCATGACACAGCAATATACTGTTGTGCCACGTTTTGTAACCAGAGTCTCCTGGAGGGAGAGCGTGAATTGGTGTATAGATCTATACGGGATTGACCATCCTACGCCTTGCTGCTAGCTACAGTGGGACCTGTAGGTCTGCGGGTGACGAATGTCATACCATTTCGACGTATCGAACGTCGTGTTTTACTAGTCAATAAAGTATGGTTATAATCTTATCACATTTTACCTTAATTAAACAAACAGGTTTAAGGTAGTTAGTACATTGGTAGTTACTTATATATAAAGCTACAATACTTCTTTATTTTTCCCATTTCATTCACATTGTGATCTTCTCACGTAATCGGTAATGAAAACTATATTTTGGTAATGATAGTCATCCTTGGGAAAAACACTCACTTTTACAAAAGAACAAACTTACAAAACAGTTGAGTCTTGGTAGAAGGCTACTTTAGTAGAAAATATAGGATTTTCTAGGAAGTATTCAAACATTTACAACAAACACTTTCATCAAACTTATACAAACAATGACACTAAAATACTTATGAACTCACCAGCCTTAATGTTGATCTACGCTTTCAAAATAACTTGTATTCTCAGGTCACCAGTAGACAGGTACCGATGAACAGGTTTTGAGAAGACGGAGCACGTTCAAGACTCGTCTTATATTTTGATTCATATTTTGGTGTCTTATAAACTATACAGAACACACTTGTATTAAAATTATATATTTAATGCAATGGATGATGTTGTTGCTTGTTTACTATTATACATTGTTGTGATACTGTACATGACGTCCTCCGCCCCCGAACGTTTCCGCCGTTCTGGTTTGGGGGTGTGACACAAATCCTTTGATGGCACCAGAGGTGTCATTGCTTTAACATGCTGGTTCGAGAAAACCAAATCGGTGTTTGAAATATGTACGTGCCCTGAAACTAGAAAAGTGAAGTTTGCAGCATGCACTTTCTTGGATAGAGCTCTCTCTTGGTGGAACGGCTATGTCAAGTCGTTATCTCTCCCAGTAGCCAATGCCATGAGTTGGGAAGACTTAAAGGTTCTGATGCTGGCAGAATATTGTCCCCGAGGCGAAATACAAAAGTTAGAGCAGGAACTTTGGAGTCTGACGATGAATGACTATGATATTGCTGCATATACTGCCAGATTCAGTGACCTGGCTCTTCTTTGTCCCGGGATGGTCACCCCGGAGAGCAAGAAAGTAGAAAGATACATCTGGGGGCTAACTCCCCTGACTCAACGAAACGTTATTGTCGCCAATCCACTTACATTCGATAGTGCCAAGCGTCTGGCACAAACACTTGTAGATCATGGAGTTAGTCAAGGCTCCATGCCAGCCGTTCCTGAAAAGCCCAAAGAAGGAGGCAGCAAAAAGAAATTCTGGAATAAACGAAAAGGGCAGTCATCGCAAGAGCCTTCTAAGAAGCAACAAACTGTGGCAATACACACTACTATTGTTCCTGCTGTTGTTCCTACTTCTACTCTTACCACTGTTTCTGCTACTCCAACAATCCCGAGTCGATATGCTGGAAATTTGCCAAAGTGTAATAAATGCAACTTCCATCACACGGGAGTTTGTAGGAAAATACACTGCAGAAACTGCAACATGAAGGGGCATACCACACGTTTCTGTAAAGCGCCAGCACAACCCTCTCTCAAGTCCCCGCCGCGGGAGTGAGTCAAGCTTGTTATTAGTGTGGTGAAACCGGCTACTTCAAGAGAGACTGCCTAAAGACAAGGAATGCTGGCGGTGTAGGAAGAGTTCTGGAAATTGGCCATAAAGAAGCGATAGCGGATCCTGTCGTGGTTACCGGTACGTTCCTTCTCAATAATTCTTACGCATGCATTCTTTTTTATAGTGGTGCGGAGAAAAGCTTCGTGAGCCATAAATTCAAACATCTAATAAAACAAAATCCCCAAACATTAAAAGACACATTTACCATAGAGATGGCAAACGGAAAGACTGAGAGTACAAACGACATATACATAGGATGCACACTTACTCTAAACAACTTTTCCTTCCAAATTGACATTATGCCGGTCTCAATTAAAAGCTTTGACATTATCATCGGCATGGATTGGTTAAGTTTGTTGGATTAGTGTATAAGTCCATAACTATAATTGGTATGTACTTGACCCAATTTGGCATGGTCCATTTGGGTTGCATGGCATCGGAACAATTGGATAAACAAAATGAGAAAAAGGATACTTATGATTTATATTAATATATTATAAGTTCTAATATATTAATATGGAATCATATTATTTAATTAGTATTGATCAAGAATTAATTTAGAATTAATTTAGTGATGAAAAATGAAATAATTAAATATGGACTCTTATATATATATATATATATATATATATATATATATATATATATATATATATATATATATATATATATATATATATATATATATATATATATGTATAGGCCTAGGTTATTCTATTCAAAGTAATTATTGTGTTATTGTATTCATAACTGTGGGCCAATCAATTTTACTTATTTTAAGAAAGTGATTAATATATATTATTGAATTAAAATAGACTTAATAAAGGAAAATTGCATATTTTAAGGGATCATAGATTCTATTAATTTTAAAAATCCGATTTTACGAATTATAACTATTTTAATTCGGACATTCTGACAGAATATGTTTATTTATTTAATTATTTACTCAAAAATAAAAATATTCTTGAACCATAAATTCTTGAACTTCTTGTAGAATAACAAAGTCTTGAACAATCATATGAAGAATAAAAACAAAAAATACATTATTTCTTATAGAATACGGTGAACAAATTCTTGGCCCACATTTATGAATACGATAACACAATACTTAGTTTAAACAAATGAACCTAGCTCTCTCTCTCTCTCTCTATATATATATATATATATATATATATATATATATATATATATATATATATATATATATATATATATATATATATATATATATAGGATGGGCCAAGTTAATTTAAGTTGGGCTAAGCTTTCATGGATAGTCCATGGAGTGTTTAACTCATGGATCCTATGGAAATGAAAGGTCATGTGTATTAGGGTTTACATGAATGTAACCCTAATCCTCCACACTATATAAGGAGGTCCCTAGTTCATGAAATGGCACTAGTGTGTGTACACAAGAGGGCAAAACCGATTTTGGTGCTAGTATCCTTATTCTCAAGTTATTCAAAGGGTTCTTGGTGTTGTGTGAACCATTTGAGGTGCAACACTTGAGGCAGTAGGCTCTTAAAGGTTCAAGACTTCAAGCTCCATCAAAAGGTATGTCATTCTACTAGATTCTTGTATTGTATATAATTCTTATTATGCTAGTTAGGATGAAACCTTGGAATATAGAATATTTGCATGTATAATAGAGAAAACATAGATCCAAGGTTTATAGGGTTGCATGTACACCATAGGAGTGTTAGAATGCTCAAAACCCATCAGTGGTATCAGAGCCTAGGTTTGTTTTCATTTATACTTGATGCAAATTGCTGAAAATCAAAGTTTATATGATATCTGGACAGCTGACTCGCCGAGTCCATTAAGGGACTCGACGATTCCATGCCTAAATTCATCCAACTCGTCGAGTTGGTTCATGCACTCGACGAGTTGGACCCCCTGATAGCATATCTTCGAGTTTTAAGGCTGGAATTGGTCTAGAATCATTACCTTAAACTGTTTTGGACTTATAAAACCTGTTTTTGATGTGGTGATGATTATGGTAAATCAATTTCAAGGTTGTTATCAAAATTTCAAGTTTTATGTGTGTTTATGTATTTCTTGAAATTATTTATATGATTAGTCATACACTTATGAGTTTTGGTAGATCATAGGAATTATTTGCAAATTGTTTGTTAGTTAATTCTTGATCTAAATGTTTTTAATGGAGTCCATATTTTGTCCTCAAGTTATGGATTACCAAAAGTCATTTCTTTTAAAGATCTATTAAAATGCATAGGTTACACAATTGAAGAATCTTTTTGTTTTATGAACTCCATAACTTGTCCTCAAGTTATGGATGTTCAAGAGTCTCTTCATTAAAGTTTTTTAAAAACCTTAATTAAACTCATAAGTTATGAAAGTCCAAAAGTTTTTGAATAGTTCAAAACTTGTCCTCAAGTTTTGGAATTTGTAAAGTTTCCCCTCGTGAATACTTTAATTCCAAGTTAAACCCTTAGAATTTTAAAAGTTAAAATTCAACCCTTATACTTTATTGTATTATAAGTTAATAATATATATATGTATAAGAACAAAGTCAGTCTTACTGTTAGTAGGCCTCATTCACGAAGCCGGTCTATAAGGGGGGCATAAGGTTACTGCCTATAAAATGGCAGTTTAATGGGTGTCCACTCTCACCCACCGCTTCCTTGACTGGTGGAGGGTCGTTAGCCGAACGGGTAGGACAAGGACTATAATTATCCCTTCATTATAAGTATAATGATAAATATAAAGTAACTAAACCTTTTATAAATTCTCAATCTTAGTTACTTTAGGAAAATGTGAATTTGGTGCTAACCCATGAAATTACACTTTGCACTTTGCTTAAGTCGATAGTGGAGCACGTGTGGTTAACCAGCACACTAGCCTGGATTTAACAAGGTAGGTAAAGGGTAACTTAATGTTTATCATAGCATCGGTGGAGCGTGTGTGGTTAACCGGCACATCGATTAAGTGATAAATATTAAGGGTACCAAGTATATTTGCATGGTTATTCACACCTTGTTTTGTGATCCTCGGCATCCCAGTCACAAAACTTGAGAGGGAACAATCGAGATTGAAACATGCCATTGAGAAGTTCAATGAATCTTAAAAGGTCTAGGAGTTTCAAATCCAATTAAAACCTAATAAATTATTTCATTTTTTATGGTGGAAATTGGTGAATCGTCATTCGCCTACCTTTCAATATTTTATAGCTTGGATTACGGCATCCCTCTTCCAAGTTATAAAATATTATATTGGGTCCTAGCCTTAATATTTCATATTGGGTGTTATATTAAGGACTTAAATCAACTAACTTGAATTTTTCCTATTGTAGATGTCTGGTTCAGACAATTATGATCTTCCCAAATCTCTTGGAACAAGCTTTCCTAATGAATTTGATGTTCCGTGGTTGGATAATGGAAATCATACTTCTCTTCCTCCATCTCCTCCAATTATTCTCCCTAACCCACAAGTTCTTGAATAGTTCAAGGTTACTCAAGCCCTATTGGCAAGCAAAGTCTATGTGTGCTCAGATCTTGGAGATGAAGTCACATATTGACAAGCCGGAAGAGTTGGGTGTCAAAGTTTTGAAGAAGTGGGTTGTTGACTATGTTCTTCAATCACTTTCTAAGTCACATAGTGAGTTCCTTTGGGACTATTATGTAACAGACTATGACATGACCCTTAATGATCTAATCTATTTGCTTGGTGTTGCTGAATCAGCAATGATTTGGAGCACTGGTAAAGAAAATTTGATTGGAAGATCGACTTTCCAAACTTCCATGGACATTGACAATGGTGACATTGGAAATCCAGAAAGCTTTCTCTTCCCAATGGAAACGGATCGGCCATAGTCAACTGGGTTGAACAAATGGTAAAGAGAAAGGCTAAGTCTGAGATTGTCCCGTGTACCATTCCCAAAGGGTCCATATGTTTCTATTACCAAAAGAAGGGGCATTGGTTACGAAGCTGTCCTATTTACCTGAAAGTTCACTAGGATGGTAAGAATCAAAAAGTTTGATTCTGCTTCAGGTAAGTCCACTATCTAACTCAGTTAAGTTCCTAATTGATGATTCTTAACACAAGATGTGACTAGGTTGCATTTTTATGTTTGGCAGGATGAAGCAAAGGGAAGGAAACTTAAAAGAAGAGTATGTTGAATCTGATCGCGAAGATGGACTTCAATCGAATGGTTCGAAGATCGGATTTTTGAGCTACTACTTAGGAGTTATGATAGATTGCTAGAAAATATGTAATATCATAGTTTTCATTTAAAGTTGCATTGTAAGGAAAAAGTTCTTTCTGCATTTATAAATAAATAGAATTTTGTTTTACTTTATTTTATATCTCCTTGCAATGGCATTTATGGAAAATTGATGTTTGTATGTTTCTTGAAATAATGGAAATATGAATTTGATTCTTTCATTTGTGGTAGTGTCTAAATTTACCAAATAAGGAAAGATTCTCATCACCCAAGTTTCAATTGGAAAGAAACTTGGAATCATGCAAGTCGTATGATGAATGAGAATTTTCATCTTTGGAAAAAATTAAGACTAATTCCTTGTTCACATGTATATGTGAGTCAAGTGAAGGACTAAGGGATCGAGTACACATTCTTGTGCACTGGTCAAGTCCACCACAAAAGGTCGATAAGACTATTCGTCATGATTTACTAAAGTTTAGTAAATATGGTTATACTTACAAGTTTTAAGTATAATTCTGAAACATCGGAAAAGTTACAATGTATGGCAGAACGAATGAGAAGAATCAAATTAGGCAGAAAGATAAAAGTTTCTCAAATCTAAAAAGATGGGAGAGTACTTTAGTATCATGTTTTATGATCATCTTAATGATTGTGAGACCATATCACAATTCATCCTCTAAGGACAACTTAGTGCATTCCATGGCTAAGAAGAGTAATCACGAATTGTTGAAATGGTTAAATTAAGAAGATGAGTCATACTTCGTTCCAAAACAATTCTTAGAGTCATACTCCAAGATTGTAACTTGAGTGACATATCTCAAAGAAGGTTTATAACACTTGTCAAATGTAAGAGTAAAATGTGTTCTACTCTTGTACATTTGAAATTGGTAAGTTGTGATGTTTTGGATAAAACAAAGACCAACTAAGGCCAATTGTGTGAAGTGTTTGTCATGATAAGAATCTGCACTAACTCTTGAGTATTTGCTTTGTCAATGAATAGTTCTTGACAAGAGAAGCTTATATGTCAAGAGCTCAGTGGGAGTCTTAAAGATCTTGAAAAAGTTTCAAGAACTAATCAAGAATAAAACCTGTTGGTTATCACTAGCACACGACTTGAGGTTTATAACCTATCGTGTTGACATATTCCTATTTCTATGCCCATTCCAGTTAAAGTTGACTATGCATCTGAGTTCTACAAGTTCTCAGTTGTTTGCTTAACTACTTGGAAACAATGGCAGACCCTTGTGCTGCCAGGTGGCAAGAATTTAAGATTGCACAAGTTCAGTCCATATGAGTTTGGATTTGTCACTAACCTTGTCTTGTGATTATGGTTTTGACAAATTCACATGGATAGGAACACATACACCATAAAATCTAAGTGTCATAAGGTTTCTCTCCGATTCATGAAAATGATGGTGAGGAAACGATTTCACTAAATAGATTTTAAGTAGATCACAAGTGTGATATTTGCATTCTCAAAGTCGTTAGTGGAGCGTGTGTGGTTAACCGACACACTAACATCGACTTGTGAGAAATGGAAAAGGTCTAAACAATTGAGACTATGATTACAGCATCCCTTTTCATAGTTCTAAAATTGTTTAGACACACATGTGAGCTATCTAAGGAAAGGTGTATGATTTTGATAAAGTTTTATCAAAGCATCTCGTATCAGAAATCTGAACTTTGGTAAGAAAGTCAATAAAGTATTGATTTCTTGAAGTCCAGCTGATTTCTGAGTACATGTCAAAGCTAGTGGGAGCATAAGTGTTAAGCTAATAATCATCATGTTAGTGGGAGCATGATAATTATAATCAGTGTTGCAAGTTAGCAATGTTAATTATAGAAAACCAAAAGTTTAAATTGGGAAAAAGTTGTTTTGTATAATTAAGGGAGAGGAAATTATACTTCATTTCAAATCTAAAAGCTTAGATCGTGAGATTTTAATCAAATTTAGTCAGGTATATATATGAATGTTATGTTTGAATTATTCAATATAAGGAAATTCTATATATGGGAACATTATTTGCGTTCTAAAATTCGATTGTGATTACGGCATCCCTTTTCATAATCTGAATTATGAGAACATGGCAAATAGAAATAGAAATATTATAGCAGAAGACTGGTCCAGTATCATGTCTTTATGTGATACATCATGAATCGTGTCCCATATGCTTCGGATATAGGATCGATTGCATGTGTTATTATATTCATATGTTCTAAATTTTTCCAAATGCCTAGGGCATTAAGAGGGAAAAAGTACTAGAACTGGAGATGACTAATTTGATTAAGCAATTGTCGAGGACAATCTAAGGTTTACCAAACATTGGTTGCTTAGGGACAGTTGGAAGTATGGTGTAAATTTTTGGAGAGGACCATATTGACATATTCTGAAGAAAAAAAGGCAACTCTTGTTCAGAAGTGATAGTCAAAATGGGAATATGGAAATGTTCCCATAGGTGGAAGTTATTCATTAGATATGTGTAAGATTAGGAAACTTAATGCGAGAAGGATGTTCAAAGCAATGTACTTTGAATTTGAGACTTCGTTTCCATGGAATTGATCTCCATTGGAATACTCTGTAATGTCTGTTTCCAAGTCTTTGTGACTTTGTGCACAGTCATTACAAGATGATCAATGCATTTGAGTTTAGAATCTAATAGATTTCAGTAAATGGCAAGAATTTGGAATTCTTACATTTACGATAAGGTTTTGGGATTGTGAAATGAGAATCATTGGAATCATGTTCAATTGATCTATTCCACAAAGTAAGGATCATAGAAAAACATAGTGTGCATACTTGGTGTATGGCATAACTATAGTTTGGATAAACATAGTGTTCATGCTTAGAGCATGGCATGACTATTGTTTTGATTCAAGTATAAAGTTGATGATTTGAAACATTATGCAATGAATAATGTGTAATCAATATGGTGATAAATAAAAGGTGTTCTATTTATATTCATAAGCTATGAGACCATATTGGATTCGATTATTCTTGTGTTTCACTTTGCATGTTTTGACTTCCAGAATAACTAGGTCATTCTTCCCGAATGACTAAGTTATACAAACTATCCACAGTCGATAATACGTTGGAAGTAAGTATTAAGGCAAGACTGTCATGAAGCTGGCTTGTAGATGTCTAAGGTATTGGACATAGCAATATTTGCTACAACATTCATAAGTGCTCATAAGTTCTGAGTATTGGATTAAACCCACGCTCATTTGAATCACTTCATGGATTTTATCACGAGTGATCATGAGACGATAATATCTTACATTCTTCAAACCTAGAGATATGAGTTGTTGACTATGAGTTAGTTATACATTGATTGTACGAAAACACATTGGTAACTCGATGTTATAAAACGTGCCTTTGTGTATGATTCAACAAGTAGTAGAACAAGCATATGAGTCGAAGTTTATCCATTCCTTTTTACCCTTAGAGGGATAAAAGTGATATATGTGGGCCGCTCGATGATTTAGTGATGACACCCCTAAGTGCTTGGCCAAGCTTGGACTGATTTGATTTGTTCAATTAGTCGGTCGTCATAAATCGGAAATCAGGAAACAACAAATGGACAGAGAGAATGATGTATAATCCATGTCTCAGTCCAATGATATCTAGAATGGAGGAATATATGATCCCTTATCTAATGGACAAGTTATTGACTAGGCCAGAGTTCGACAGCGGCTTTAAGAGCTACGATTGCTAGTCGGGTTTTGGAGTCATACGCAATAATAGTTTTAGACTTATCCAAGAGGGAGACTGTTGGATTAGTGTCTAAGTCCATAACTATAATTGGTATGTACTTGACCCGATTTGGCATGGTCCATTTGCAGGGCCGGCCGCGAGATTTAGGAGGCCCTGTGCAACTTAACCAAAAATATACTCTAAAACTTGAAATATATAAAAATTTAAGTAAAACAATTATACTATTTCATATTCTATTACAAAAAATACATTAATTACTTTTTTTCTTCTATTTGAAATCCTTCCAATATTACTCAACTTTTCGATAATATCATTCTAATATTTTAGCACTAAGCAGTAAAGTTTTAACATTTATGCAGTCTACGAATCTGTAACAAAAAATCAAAAATGAATCATAAAGAAAAATAGGCAATTAGAATGCTATATTACACAATCTGTAGGAGTGAAAGTCTCATTGGCTTCTAATAAAAAAATAGAAATCAGAATTTTATCTTCTGATCTTCAACACTTCAAACAACTCAGCATCAAAACTTCAAACCCTTGAAATTGGACTGATATATATTGTTTCTGAATTGAAGAAAATAGGAACATAAATTCAGTTAAAAAAATATGGATTGATAGATTTTGCTTCTGGAAGTCTGATTTCCTTTAGTTTCAAATTCGGATTTCTTCTTTTGAAAAAAATATGAACTCAAGAAAAAAGAAAAATAAATTCAAGAAAAAAAATCTGAATTCAAGAAAAAAAACATAAATTATTACAATACAAAATATGTATCAGATAGATTAAAAAAAGTGTATAGTACCATCTGAGTTTTTGTTCTTAAGAGGCTGAGACTCGAATTCTAATTTTCAGCACCTTCCTACCGATGATTGAAGGATTTTTTTTTTCATTTGGAAGATTTATGAAATAAAGAAGTAAGAACTCAATGGGTCTGAAATGTTTCTGATGTTCGAAGATTGAAGGTTTTCATTTGAATGATTTTTCTGATTTCAAGCAAAGAATGAAAGAAGGAAACCGTTGCCAAGGAGCTCGACGATGATTTGCTCAATCGATGACATCATTAACGTGCTCCTCTTACTTAAATCATAATCACTATCACCGAGATTGAAGGAACCTAAGCGTCAGTTTCTTCCCCAAAAACTTCTGATTCTCGCTTATTTTCTCGCCTGCGTCGTTCCGTTTTTCCACATGATACATAACCTAAGTTGATACAAAGGTCAAGGAATATTTGGGCCCTTAGATTTCAGTGGGCCCTGTTCAAAGGCACACTTTGAACATGCCTTGTGTCGGCCCTGTCCATTTGGGTTGCATGGCATCGGAACAATTGGATAGACAAAATGAGAAAAAGGATACTTATGATTTATATTAATATATTATAAGTTCTAATATATTAATATGGAATCATATTATTTAATTAGTATTGATCAAGAATTAATTTAGAATTAATTTAGTGATCAAAAAGGAACTAGTTAAATATGGACTCTTATATATATAGGATGGGCCAAGTTCATTTAGGTTGGGCTAAGCTTTCATAGATAGTCCATGGAGTGTTTAACCTATGGATCCTATGGAAATGAAAGGTCATGGGTATTAGGGTTTACATGAATGTAACCCTAATCCTCCACACTATATAAAGCGGTCCCTAGTTCATGAAATGGCACTAGTATGTGTACACAAGACGGAAAAACCGATTTTGGTGCTAGTATCCTTATTCTCAAGTTATTCCAAGGATTCTTGGTGTTGTGTGAACCATTTGAGGTGCAACACTTAAGGCACTAGGCTCTTAAAGGTTCAAGACTTCAAGCTCCATCAAAAGGTATGTCATTCTACTAGATTCTTGTATTGTATATACTTCTTATTATGCTAGTTAGGATGAAACCTTGGAATATTGAATATTTGCATGTATAATAGAGAAAACATAGATCCAAGGTTTATAGGGTTGCATGTACACCATAGGAGTGTTAGAATGCTCAAAACCCATCAAAGTCTTCATCGTGCTAATATCATGTGTTATGAAAAAGCTATTCGTCTTAATCTGCCAAGTAACGATTCTCTCGTTATTTATGGCGATAAACCTGATACGAATCTTCAAATCATTTCTTGCGTCAAGGCCCAAATGTATCTTCGCAAATATTATCCTTATTCTCAAGTTATTCCAAGGATTCTTGGTGTTGTGTGAACCATTTGAGGTGCAACACTTGAGGCACTAGGCTCTTAAAGGTTCAAGACTTCAAGCTCCATCAAAAGGTATGTCATTCTACTAGATTCTTGTATTGTATATACTTCTTATTATGCTAGTTAGGATGAAACCTTGGAATATTGAATATTTTCATGTATAATAGAGAAAACATAGATCCAAGGTTTACAGGGTTGCATGTACACCATAGGAGTGTTAGAATGCTCAAAACCCATCAAAGTCTTCATCGTGCTAATATCCTATGTTATGAAAAAGCTATTCGTCTTAATCTGCCAAGTAACGAATCTCTTGTTATTTATGGCGATAAACCCGATACGAATCTTCAAATCATTTCTTGCGTCAAGGCCCGGATGTATCTTCGCAAAGATTATTGTGCCTTCTTAGCTTACGTGGTTGACAAGAAACAAGAAGTGAACAACATCAAGGATATTCCTGAAGTCTGTGATTTCCCTTATGTATTCCCCGAAGATCTCTCAGGAATTCCTCCTGAACGCCAAGTCGAATTCTGAATCGACTTGATTCCCGGAGCTACCCCCGTAGCTAAATGCATGTATTGTCTTGCACCATCAGAGATGCTGGAACTGTCCAGCCAATTGAACAAACTTCTAAATAAAGGATTCATTAAACCAAGCTTCTCACCCTGGGGAGCACCGGTCTTGTTCGTGAAAAAGAAGGACGGATCATTCCGAATGTGCATAGATTACCGGGAATTGAATAAACTTACTATCAAGAACCAATACCCTTTACCTCGAATAGACGACCTCTTTGACCAGCTTCAAGGAGCCAGTTTCTTCTCCAAGATTTACCTGAGATCAGGATACCATCAGCTACGAGTCCAGGAGGCCGACATCCCAAAGACCGCTTTTAGAACTCACTACGGTTACTATGAATTTGTAGTGATGACATTTGATCTAACGAATGCACCCGCAGTGTTCATGGACCTGATGAACCGTGTGTGTCGACCTTACTTAGACAAGTTTGTTATAGTTTTCATCGACGACATACTAGTCTATTCCCGAAGTAAGGAAGAACACATCAAACATTTACGACAAGTCTTGGAAACCTTAAGGGCAGAGAAATTGCATGCGAAGTTCTCAAAGTGCGAATTCTGGATCCGGAAGGTAGATTTCTTGGGTCATGTAGTCAGCAAGGAAGGGATACATGTTGATCCCTCCAAGATCAAAGCTATCGAAAACTGGGCGACCCCACGAACCCCAACAGAGATTCGTCAGTTTCTACGTCTCGCTGGTTATACAAAAGGTTCATCTAAAACTTCTCAAAGATCGCAAAGCCACTCACCACCCTTACTCAGAAGGATGTAACCTTCAACTGGGAGTAGAAACAAGAAACTCCTTTCCAGACACTAAAGCAAGCCCTCTGCAGCGCACCGATCTTGTACCTCCCAGAAGGGACGAAAGATTTTGTAGTTTACTGCGATGCGTCCAAGCAAGGGCTAGGCTGCGTTCTTATGCAGTGAGGAAAGGTGAGATCCTACGCCTCGACACAGCTTAAGAACCACGAAGTCAACTATACTATGCATGACCTTGAACTACGGGCAGTGGTTTTTGCTCTGAAGATCTGGAGACATTACCTGTATGGTACGAAATGCACAGTCTTCACAAATCATAAAAGCCTCCAACACATCTTCGATCAAAAAGAAATGAACATGAGGCAACAACGATGGGTAGAGTTACTCAATGATTACAAATGTGAGATTTGCTATCATCCCAACAAAGCCAATGTAGTATTAGATGCCCTTAGTCATAAAGAGTACTCGGGCTGCCGAGTAAAGTCTCTAACTATGACAATCCATTCACACCTGTCTACTCAGATCAAAGAGGCTCAGCTGGAAGCCTTGAAACTAGAGAATGTGACATGTGAAGCTTTAAGACGAATGGAAAAGAACTTGCAAAATCAAAGGTGACGAAGTTCGTTATCTCATGAATCGGATCTGGACACTGAAGTTTGGTGGCTATAGAGATGTTGTCATGAATGAAGCCCATAAAACTCGATACTCCGTCCATCCAGGTTCAGACAAGATATATCTGGACCTTAAGAAACTCTATTAGTGGCCAAACATGAAAGCTGAAATTACTACCTATGTGGGCAAGTGTCTAACTTGCACCAAAGTCAAGGTAGAATATCAAAAGCCCTCAGGTCTACTACAACAACCAGAAATACCTGAGTGGAAGTGGGAGCGGATTACAATGGATTTCATAACCAAGTTACCCAGGACAACGGGTGGTCATGACACCATTTGGGTAATCGTCGACAGATTAACCAAATCCGCACACTTCCTACCAATAAAAGAAACTGACAAAATGGAGAAGTTAACAAGGACGTACATTAAAGATATAGTGAGATTGCATGGTGTGCCAATATCCATTATCTCTGACCGAGATAGTAGATTTACCTCGTGGTTTTGGCAATCACTGCAAAAGTCCTTGGGAACCAATCTTGACATGAGTACAGCGTACCATCCTCAGACTGATGGGCAAAGAGAGAGAATCATACAAACGCTGGAAGACATGTTGAGGGCTTGTGTGATAGATTTTGGTAAAGCTTGGGATACCCATTTACCACTCGCCGAATTCTCATACAACAACAGCTATCACACTAGCATCACAGTTGCTCCATTTGAAGCCCTCTATGGCCGTAAGTGCAGAATCTCCTCTGTGCTGGGCTGAAGTGGGTGATACACAACTAGCCAAGAATCAAGTACCCGACAGTACTCTAACCGATCCTGAGATCATTCGATAGACCACAAAAAAGATTGTCCAACCGTTATTTTCAAGTCTGTAAAAGTCAACAAAAGTCAACCAAGATCAACAAAAGTCAAACTTGCTAAATAAAAGACTAAGTTGTTGAATTGTTAGTTCATTAAAGTTAAATTAATACTTTAAAATGTATAGGACATTTATTCAATAAGTGTTGCAAAAATGTGAGTAAATTTCAAGGACTAAAAACCCTCGGATTGGCCATTTGCCTCGGACCGCAAACCCTATTCTCGGCTGCAAACGTCTTCGGACCGCAATCACCTTCTGACCGCAAACCTGTGGACCGTAGACTTATTCTCGGCTGAAAACTCCTTTCTCGGATAGAGTTCCACACCGAAATCCCCCAAACCGACTATCTTTTTCCTTCACATTTAAGCAAAAAATCGATCACTTTTACACTTCCAGTAAACAAAATTCTTCACGTTTTCTCTCAAATTATCAACCTTCTTTTGCTTTCACTTCAAGTTCTTCACAAACATCTTCATACCACTCCTAAGTTTTGGATACAACTATAATCACGTATTCTAACCCGAGAATTTTCACGACCACATCGTAACTAACCGGGAACCCACAAACAAGGTGAGTTCATACCCCTACGTTTTCATGATTTTTCACTATTTTAGGGGGGGGGGGGGAAATACAAGTGTAACACAAGAAAATTGTCTTAATATCTAAATGTTTTCAATATTTTATTAACCTTTGCCGTTATTAAAAATATATACTTATATATGTGTAAATTATATAATTAAGGTTCAACAGGCTTAGAATTGATAATTTGGCTCCATTTCCTGTTCCTTTTTTGGTTGTGGGCTTGGGGTAGAATTATTTATTCGAATGTCTATTTAATCATAATCATATAAATATTATATTTATATAAGTATAAAATGATTTAAAACTTGTTAAAAAAATATAATTTTTACAAACTATTTTAGTACCATTTGGACATAAATGTTAAATTTCACGAAAGAACCGTATCACAGATTTTTACAATTTAAACTTGCTGAATTATTAACAATACAAAGGTTTTCGTTTTAGTAAAACACAAATAAACTATAATAGGTATAGTTTATGGATCATATACACTACTTTACATATTCAGAATACCTTACCGAAATCAAACATATAATCTATGATAAATATAGTTTTTGTGATATACTTACAATTTATCTATTACAAAGTAACTTTTCATCATTCTACACGTAACCGTCAATATAGAATTTGTGAGACTTACTTCACAACTTATCTAAGTACCAACCAAGTCCTGAAATTATAACCAGAGTCTCCTGGAGGGAGAGCGTGACACTTTTGTATAGATTTATACGGGACTGACAATCCTGCACCTGAGCTGCTTGCAACAGCTAGGCCGGCAGGCCTATGGTGACAAATGTCGTACCAATTTCGACGTCTGAAGAACGTCGTATTCAGGCCATCTTAGGTCATCAAGCATGGTTATAATAACTCAGAATTTGGTATTGAACAATACAATTAGTGTAAGAATAAGTAAACATCTTCACATAGCTTTGTTTAATAATAAAACTATAATACAGTACTTTACAAGTACAGCTGGTGAATCCAAGCATTTACAATTACACAGATTTCATACAAGTACAAATACAGAATACTAAGTCAGTACAGAGAAAACATACTTTTCATGGTTTCATATGAATTAAAACTATATTATACTATATCATAGTATAATAACATTTACACGTTTTGAGTACTACACATTACAACAGAAAATATAGGATTTTTTTGGGAAAACATGTTTACATTTTTAAAGAACAATGAAAGATTTCAATTACAACTATTCTTATGAACTCACCAACTTAATTGTTGACACTCTTTTCAAAACTACTTGTATTCTCAGGAAATCAGTAAACAGGTATCTACGAGTTTTTCAGAAGACAGAGCATTATAGACTCATGTCTTTTAACTTTTGATATACATTTTGTTGTCATATATATAATGACTTGAACACATATGTAAAAACTTATACTTTATCAATACATGGTTGTTGTACTTTGATTACTATTATGCAATTGTTGTGATATTGTACATGACGTCCTCCGCCCTCGAACATTTCCGCCATTCCGGTTTCGGGGTGTGACATGATGGTGATTGATTTTTGATTGTTCTTGATATTCCGCATTCGTCATATTAGATTTCTTCCCAACAAGTGGTATCAGAGCGGGTTCTTGTAGATCTCAACGATTATTGCTAGAATCGATCTTGTTTATGGCGATATTTGATCATGAATGTCACATTGTTCTTCAAGTTTTGAAAGTTTTCTGAAAAGAAAAAGTCTAATACCTCGTTTTATTGCAAAATCTTATTCAGATTTGTTATCTTCTACTCATTATTTCATCTTATTTGTTCTTGAATTGTGTTCTGGAAGAGAATTAGAAGAAATATTTTGTGTTTATTCGAATGTTTTTGTTCAGATCTACTTTATCTCTCTAATAATCGTCCCAGATCTGGTTTCTGTCTCTAGAAACCATCTCAGATCTGTTTTCTCTCTTTAGAATTCTTATCAGATCTACTTTCTCTCTCTTCAAGTTTTCTTTCTTGTTGAAGATTTAATGGCGGATTATAAGGTGTTAAAAGACATTAAGAGACTAGGATTAAAAGTTATGGATCCAAAGTTTTGTCTTAAAGAAGAATATTTGTTTTGGGATGTTCTTGAGAAATCAATGTTGAAGAATGCTATTGAGATGTATAATCTCTATGTTGATGAGAAGATTGGTGATTTCACACAAATTTCTTGTGGTGGATTTAAAAGTAATCGTGTAGAGGAAGATAAAGATTTGTTAAAACAATTTATCATTATCAAAGAATATTTACTTCTGAAGAAAATACAACAGAAGTTAAAGAAAGAAAGAAAAGAAAAAGAAGATGTTATTTTGTGTTCTTGGAGAAGTTCATGATGTTCTTCAAGTTTCTGAAGAAAAAGTGACTCCAGATGTTCTTGTTGAGGGGGAGTCAAGTGTTTCAAGTTTTCTAGAAGCTTCACAATCCGAATCTAGTAGTTCTGAAGACAAATCTAAATGTAAAAATTCAAAAATCATGAAAGTGAAGGTGTTTTGTTCAATTGGAACAATAACATATGATTTTTTGTGTTCTGATGATGTTGTTGAAGGAATGGTTCCCTACAGAAAGCCAATAATTCAAGATGTTCAGATTTATCAAACTCCTAAGGATTGTGTTTAAAAGTCTTCAAATGCTTAGATTCAGAAAGGTGAAGAGGTTGTTCAGATCTGAAATTCGTTTCTGAAGCCTAGAAATCAGAAAAGAAAGAAGAAGAAGAAGAGGAACAAGAGTACAATAAAGAAGGTTTGGATGCCTAAGGCACAAGTATCTAATGCATGTGAAAAGGTTCAGAAAGCTGAAGTCAAGAATGTTCAAAGGAAATTCCATTCACATTTTTCTTCAGATGAATATGTTAAAAGTTTTAGGAAAGAGAAAAGAGAATTTGGTTGGTTAAATGAATTCTATGGAAATTTTTATTTTCCAACCAAAAAGCGGGTATTATTTTAAGAAGATGATAGATTTTTTTTTAAATAAATGGGTGTGCAAGAAACATACTTCAATGTTGAATCTTAAATGGGTACCAAAAGTGTCTTAAAGTTTTGTCCTTTATCAAAAAAAAATCGAAAAAGGGACAAAATCTGGTGAAATCTTGTGAATATTTAGTCGAAGATATGAAATCTTGTTGAATGAATCAATTTTTATTGATTTTTCATTGTTGGAAATGACAAAAAGGTGAAAAAGTTGAAAAAGTAGGTGAAAAATGACATTTTCTGCAAAAAGACGACTGTCATCTGACACTTTTCAGCAAAAAGGGTGCAAGCTGTCAATTCACTGCAATGTTGAGGGTCAGATTCGGAACGATTGAAAAATGGGGGTTAAATTCGCATTTAGACACAAAAATAAGTCACTTTCGGAGTTAAGGGCATAATCTGCCATTTCTTTCGATCTTTAAGGGCTCCTTTCGCATATGTAATGTCACGAACGATCCGGCAACTCAGTTTCGCATCTCAAATCATCGTTTTTGTCACGCTCCGAAAGGTTGTTGCTTGCGAACATTCGCAGGTCACTGTTCATCTACGAACATTCTCAGTTATTGATTCGGAGTTCTGGGAGACTGAAATTGGATCAGAGTTCAGGCGTTCGCTGTTAAAGGTTCGCAGGCCTCCATTCGCATTTACAGATTCGGTGTTTCAAGCCTCGTTTTTGAAATTGCAATTAACTGTAAACGAAGGCTCGCATGTAATGGATGTTTTCGCAACTCTTGGTCTCTGTTACAATGTAGTCGGAGGTTCGTAATCGATAGTCTGATTTTGACTTTTCAAGAGTCAAAGTGTCGTCGCTCTTCAGAATTCAACTAGGAAATCGTACAAACGTTCGGCACTCGGGAGTTCAAATCAGAATCGGAGGTTTAAAATCGAAATTTTGGGTCTTGTTAACTGTTATCTTGATGCGAACAATCCCACCAACAGCGAAACTGAAATTGAATTCTTTTACAAGCAAAAATCGAAATTGTTCATTGGAATTTTGGTGATCGTATCTTAATTGGAAATCAGCATTTTTGGAATCGTATTGTTGACTTACGCTATTACGAATCGGAATTCACGAAAATCGGAATCAAAATCTCGATCGGAAGTTTAAACCAGAAATTCAATCGCAATCGGTTACAAACGAATGGGAATCAGAATTAATTGTTTCAGAAATTGAAGTCGATCTTAGTGTTTCCTAATTTTGTTCTCGACAACTTCATCATCTGAAATCGTGATTACATGAAGTCTGCTCAGAATTATTTTAATCGATTATCTACCTTTGACTTTCAAAAGTTAAACAACGGCGTTGTCTGCAATTCAATTGAAGAAGATGACTTCATTTACAGTTTCAGCCCGCCGAAGTTACAAAGATTAGCAGAATTAACCCCATTTCTAAATCCTATACAAATCCATGGGTTTAACCATTGGAATTTTTGGATCTTGACGATTTCTACCCCATATTTTTAATTCTTTCAATCTTACCACTTTTTACCTTTTCTTTCCAAAAAAAATTCATTTCTAATCATTTTCTTTGGTCTTATTCTTTTTCAACCCTTATAAATTATTGTTTCGTTTTCTATTCTTTTGTCTAAATTTAAAAATCGAAAAATACGAAGTTAATTTTTGTTATTTTTCCGGTTTTAATTTTTGAGAATTGAGTTTATTCTGCAAGAACTTATTTCATCAATTCTGACGGGTTTTGAAGATTGTTGGTGATTCTTCTTAGCTTTCCAGATTCTCTCCACGGTATTTGTTGAAGATTCAAGGGGGAGTGATGATTGTTCAAGGGGGAGTTCGTATTTGGAAGACGATATTTGTTTCTCTCGCTTTGAAGACCCCATGTGCTGATGAGTCTCACAATTTAGGGGGAGAAATGCCAAGAAGATCGAAAATCGTGATCTTCATCAGTTTCATCATCTAGGGGGACATTGTTGAGTATTTGAGATATTGAAACTGATTTGGCATGTTTGGTTATTTAGGGAAGCCTTTTTAGGGATAATCGTTTTATGATTCCTTACGGTGCCTTTACAATAGAAGTTCTTTATTGAGCTCTTCTAAGGCATTGGTTTTATTTTAAGGCGTTGGTTTTATATTTATTGTATATATTTATTGTTCCCTATAAATAATCATTCGATTAACTTTTGATGTAAGCTTTTTACCAGATTAGGTTTTTATCTATACGTTCATATCATAATCAATATACACAAAAACCTTTATCATATTACTTGCATATGATGGTGATAGATTCTTGATTGTTCTTGATATTCCACATTCGCCATATCGGATCTCTTCCCAACACTTCTCGATTGGATATGTTCAAAATTTATCGAACTAAGTAATCTAGTCTGATTTACAATATAAAATGTGAAATTTATTAGCTTTTTTTTTAAAGATTTTTATCATAGTATTTGATTGGGATCAGAAAGTCCTTTCCAAAATTAAATTATCTTTCAATTTTCTTACAAGATCTTGTTTGTCCATTAACTATTATAGTTTTATATTGATTAAGATATCAATGGTGGAATCTACTTTAATTGTTTAAGTTGTAACCATAATCTTGTTATTTCAAACGACAACAATTTGGAAGAGAAAAACTTATGCAAAAAAAAAAAAAAAAAACAATGTCATTGATACCAAGCAAAACCTATATCTAAAGATGACAAAGCGACTAACATGTTTATCAAGGTGGTCTACCTATTTCAAGATGAATGGATGAGGTGGTGATACTTTATAGTATTTATTTTGGTGTACAATGCTTAATTTTGAGTTGGATAGATGAGTTTTTTAGGCTTAATTTCAAGCTGAATGGATCAATCTGCATGGAATTTTTAGTCTAAAAAGAAGTAAGGATGTGAATTTAGAATGTAGACTATTGATATGAGACTGAATCAAGATAAGATTTACCATCCCGATCATAACCCTGAGATCCCATTATAAATTTTTCTTTAGGATCTATCCTGGTGCGGTCTGGATCCTTTTCCGCTTATATAATCTAAATATCATAAGATATTCATATCAAAATCAAGATGCATAAGGAAAAAACATCTTATACATTGTTAGTTTGTGAAAAATAATGACATGTGGAGTAACAATATGAAGACACTTGTGTCCTTTATGATTAGGGGAAGGTCCAAGGTCCATACATGATGTAGAGTTAAGAGATATCTTGTGAGGAACAATGGATAATGTGTTAGGGTAGTAGAGACATCCAAAAGCCACATAGATGATCTTAAGTGGGCATAAAACATATAAGACCTCAAAAGGTGTCTAATACATGTTCATAGTGGGAAGAAGGTTAAGAGTATAAACACTGGTGAGAAAAGCTTCGGTCCAAAAGTTTGTAGATAGAGAAGCTTGAAACAAAAACATACAAATAATGTTATTTATAGAACGAATGGAGTCTTTAGCTTTTCCATTTTGTTGTGACATGTAGGGACATGAAAAATAAATTATAATACCATTAGATTGAACATATATGATTAGAAGATGGTTATTAAATTCAAGTCCATTGTCAGATTAATAAGACTGAATGTCAGTCTTAAATTGATTTTTGACATACATTCGGAAATTTCAAAAGACAATATAAACATTAGACTTGGAACATAAAGGAAAAGCCCACAAAGGTGTGAAAAGTTATCAAGAAACAAGATATAATATCTAAAACCACTCAGAATTGTAAAAGTAGATGTCCATAAATTATAATGAACAAGTTCAAATACAAGAGATGTTTTTGACGTGGATGATGTAAATGGAAATTAACAATGTTTTCCAATTTGACAAGCATGACAAATTGGAATTTTAATAGAGTTGCTGGAAATTAAATAAGAATACAAAAACTAAAGGACTAAGGAGTCGGGATGTCCTAAACGACGAACAATGTGAGAGAGACAACGCTATAAAAGTTTTAGCTGAGACTGAAGATATGGAAGATGGGAAAATTGGATACAAGTTACTAACATTGTTATATCATTGGAGCAATGCACATGAATTGAGATCCTTTATAGAAAAGCCAAACTGGTCAAAAGTAATAAAAATCGAGTTATTAATCGTGAATTAAGGAAGAAAGGTGTGACAAATATGAGTAACAAGAATTGTTGATTGATTACCAACTATGATGGATTTAGAATTACATGGTGTAAGGAAAGACATATTACCTTGGTTAAACGACATGTGTTAACTTGCACCCATATCTATGTGGTACTGGTTGTCTGGTGGAGGCTGGAGTGATATAGATTAGAAAACTGAGGTGAGATCTGTAAGTTGTTGCAGGGTGTGTGGAGTTGCATCGTGTCCACCAAGAAAGGTTCATGTTGGATAAACTGAATATCGTGACAATATTTTGCGTGAAAGTGTTCTAGCCGAGAAGGGCTTCTTGGCCCGACAACGCTAAAGGAGACTGAGCAGTGGACTGGGTCCCATTAGGAGTTTTTAGTGTGGATTGTGGACTGCATCTACATTGGGCCAAACACTAGTGGGTAATAGAAGTAGTAAGGATGAAAAGGAGTCGTTTCAGCTTGTTGGTGACTGCCGAGAGCAACAATAGCTTGTGGTTGGCTATGCTTGAATTTGTTGGAGTAGAGTCCAATATACCTACAAGTTGTGTTTGTTAACTCGATTGAGCACCTGCAGAATTATTTGTACTAGTATACAGGCTAGAATTCCTCTCCTCTTGGAATCACCTCAATTATTATACGTTTTTATGCCATTTATTTTTTGGTTTTTCGGATTGTCAGGATACCGGGTATAAAGTCGTAGTAGCGGGGCTTGGTGCTGGTAGTTATATAAAAAAATACTATGATATGGTGGTTGTAGTTATGGAAGAATTTGCATCACAAGTTCTATTTGGGTAATTGGAGAGTCGACATTGGAAAGAGCATCAACAAGGTTCTCTAGAGCATGACAAAACTCGATAATGGTGGAGGTGTTGGTGATTTTAGTGTCACCATGTCATTTTAAGTAACTGGAATTAACATGTGAGCTAAGGGGCTTCATAATTTGAACTCTATTATATGTACGGGGTTGTGCAGAGTGCACGCATGTATAAGATCGAATTAGAAGCCGGTTCGACGACTAGTCGGGGGTCCGGGGGCAGCGCCCCCGGGTCCAGGGTTTCCAAAGGGGCAGCGCCCCTTTGGCGGGGTCCAAGGGGCAGCGCCCCAAAACCTCACCGAATTTTACATATGGGAACATAATGGAAAATTCAATTTCTTGAGGGTGATTATGGTAAAACTAACGAAACTCGTTAGTTTTTGGTAACTCTAAATCCTCATTAAATCCAGATTAACATTACTTGCTTCCAAAGCAACTAATGACGGCCCAACCCTAATGAAACCCTAATCGTGTTTAATATATAAACAGCTCTTCCTCAACAGAAGAGGGTTACGATCTTAAGCTCTCGTTTCATCATACTTTCACAGAATCCTCTAGCATATTGGCTTACGTCTTCTGTGCCTAGAAACGTAAGTGTCCACTTGGATTATCCTAGGCTGAATTTCTTGTAACCTAGGCATAGGGTAGAAATATCAGTTCGGAAAGTGATATCACGATCCAAGTTGGTATTCAGATCTCCACCACAAACCCTAGATTTCCTAATAGGAGGCACCCGTCTTTGTACATGTTTCGGAATAGATATTGTAATTGAAGCATGTGATACATCCTCTTGTTTAGGAAAAAAAAACTCATCAAGTTTATCCCATAGATTTGTGGTGGTGTAATAGTCACTAGAGATTATTTGAAGTAGATTAGGTCACAAGTAGAGTAGAACCATGACTTTACATGTAAGTTAAAGGACTCTTAATCCTCATCATCTTCACCGGAGGATTCGGACTTCTTATTCATGTGACTACTAACTTTCGCACCTTTGCAAATGTCAAGAAAAATCCGGTGCCATAACTTGTACTTGGATCCATCTACGGTTAGTTTAAAATTTAATTGTGCTTTAAAATTTGTAACCACATACACAAGTTGACAAGCGGTAGGAACGACGTTGCTGAACCAGCCGGTGTAGTCATGATTGCGGAAAACAGAAAATAAATGAAATAAAAGAGAATTTCATAGTAATTAAGTTGCTTATTGTGGGTAAAAAGATTGTAGTTGAGTACGATATACAATTTGCATAGCAAGAATGAAGGAGGGCAACAGATTGTTGCCGATGAACCAAGGTTGTTGAGAATAGGTAAAGCAACAAAGGTTAGGCGGCAATAGTGGTAAGACCGATGTCGAAAACTAATGGCTCCGTAGGCAGACACAAGGATGAGAACCTACAGACAATAGTCTGTGGAGAAGTTTGGAGCAGTCAGAAAGGAAAAAAAAAAAAAAAAAAAGAAGAAGCCCAACGTATACCCAAACTGACACCATGTTGGTTTGTGAAAGTATTTGTTAGGCTTTTTGATGTATTCAATTTCTTTAAATAATACAACCAATATAATATATTTATACATAGGACCCTATACTATACAAAATAATATAAAAACCTACACTATACAATAAATATTAATTAACATACTTGTTTTTATTATTTAAAACCTATTCAATATTCAAAAAACTGTTATCCTATATTTGAAAACATTCAACTTCGAAATAGAGGGAAAAAGTTGTATAATTTGGCTAATTATTATTGAAAAGGTGACTTTATTTCACTTTATTTAAGAGAATTTTCCGTAGTTCAACTTTTAGAAGGCATTTGAAATTGAAAATTCGAATGCATCGCCGGTGTGTCTCTTTATCATGTTGTTAATCGTTAATTTTTTTATTCGTTAATTCGTTTTTAAAAGTGCAAAAGTTCTTTAAACTGCTTCTATGAATAATATAAAATATTTCTACTTAAACAGATTAGTATAACTTTTATACAAAAGATACATTAATTCTTTTTCTTTATAAAAAAGTTGTCATTGTGGATAATCTATTTAATTTCACGATAGTGAATTCACAAAAGGGGTCAATGTGTTTGTAGCCGCCACAAAAGTTGTAACACACATCTAACTTTAGTTTAAACAACCATTTGGTGGTTTATAGGTAACAAGCTAGACTCTCTTGTCAGGGATTAAACTCATGAGTTCTTAATTAGTTGTTAGTTTAGAACCTTCATGTTAGCCAAGTAAGCTAGACACAACTTATATGCATATATGTTTATCCGTAAGCTGTTTGATGTATTATGAGTTATACCAGTGGCGGATCCTCACTAGGGCTAGGGGGGCCATGGACCCCCTGATTTTTTTACTTATTAATACTTGTATTATATAACATGATAGGTTCATCTTTTCACTAATTTTATGGCCCCTCCACTTTATGATATATGACATTGAATCTTCAGCTCCAAAATAACAACACAAAAAATCAAGCTTATTTGGTGATAAAAAGATTCTATATAATTAACAGATTATCCGAAAATCACTGGAAAAATCAAAACTAAATCCTAATTTTAAAAAGATGATATCATACTCTATAAATAAACCCCGAAAACTATTATAATTTACATTTTATTAACACAATGTTTGAGAAAATATGAAACCTAAAAACTAAATAACACTGTTGCTAGAAAAATTGTTCACCGGAAAACAATCATGGAGTCCTCGAATAGGCCGATCTTCTCACCAGAAAATACGCCGCCCAATAGTGAGTGCTCAATTACTCACTATTTCCTCTTCGCCCTTCTTGCACTATGTGCGCTATTTCTCTCGTCTCTTGGTCGTGCCGTTCGATGAACTGCTAATATGAGTCTTCGACGTCTCCTCTTCACCTGCAATGTGATGACCTCTGTGAGCTCGGTCTCTCCGCTCCAATCTCTGTAGGATTTGTAAGCTATTTTCTTTTTGTTACACTTTCTATCTTTTTATTTTTTTTATCTTTGTTAAATGAGATTATAACGTTGGAATTTGAGAAGGATAAGAGGCAATTGAACGTCTAAAAGCTGTAAAAGTAATTTTAAAGGCTACAACAAGTACTACACATGTATTGTCATTTACTATTTGTTAGTTTATAACTTTTTTTTTTTAAAAAAAAATATTAAAGACTCTTACGGTAATCATAGGAAATTAATTTGGAATTTAGTTTTGTTTAGCTGAAAATATATATATTAATTGTTAAATATTTTATAATTATGAGTTAATTTTGTAATTTGTTAAATGTTGGTTGACTATAATTATAAATTTTGTAAAAATTCAAGTAAAGTTAAAGAATAATTTTACAATATTAAAAAAATTAAAAGATAATTCTCATTTTGACCATAGATGTAACAATATTTCATATTGTTTTTTTTTCTAAAATTTTGAAATGTCGTAACTTTGAATAATATTAAATTTGTTTATATGATTTTAGTTTGAAGTTTTAGATTCGGCCCCCCCTAGTCTGAACGTGCATATTCCGCCCGTGATTTATACTCATCATGCATACATTGAGGGTTGTGAAAAGTTTGGACATGGGACATGCTTTCTTGGAATTTAAATTACCATGATAGGAAATTGTCACAAAAAACATAATAAGACCGTTCATGAAGGAAGCATATAATTGAGTTTTTGATCAAGAGTGGCTCAAATATATTGCAATAGTGTAGGCAATATGACCAATATTCATGAAGGAAGCATATAATCGAGTCTTTTATCATGAGTTGCTCAAATATAGTGCAACGTACTTCAAGACATTGAGATGCAACCCAATATGTTTGGTACGTCGATGTTGGACTGAATTGGTAAACTAGACAATACTAATATTATCACATAGATAATGAAGCTTTAACAAGTAGTAAGTTGAGATCATGAAGGGGATTGAGTTACCAACAAGTTTCAAATATATTATTAGCATGTTGGGAATAATAAGCAAAAAATAAAGAACCAATCGTTCTGATGATTGTGTATACGAACATGCGTGGTCACATAATGCAGAACATTGTAAATGAATAAATAAATAATAAAAATTTTAGTGTATAAATTTACTATTTTCTCAACTTATAAATAAGTAAATAATAGTATTTTGTTATATATTGGTAAAAAAACGTAATAAATAAACAAAGCAATTTATTTATCATAACTAAGTAAAAATAATTAATTAATAAAATGACCAAATTAATTAATTATGGAATTAACTAAGAATGAGTTTGGACCTAAGTTGTTTAGAAAGAAAAGAGACTTGAAAACGTCGATCAACTAAGTATTTAAGGAAGCTCTTTTGGTCATAACTACAAAACAAAACAATCGAAACCCTAACTTCTCTACCCCCTTTCCATTTTGTTGGCATCCTCAATTCCTCCCTTATGGTCGTTCACCTTAAGCAAGAGAAAATAGAGATCGGTTTTATTAGTTGGATAGTGTAGGAGATGTTGTTCATGGTGTGGATATGTATTGATGTACGTAACCTACTCATGGTTACTTTTCTACAACACCAAGTGACACCAAAGTTGAGGTAGTAATCCTCAAACCACCTATAAATGTGTAGTTGGTTTATCACATTCTAGTTGATCTAGTTTTTGGGACAATTAGATTTTTAAAGTATTATTCTTTTTTGTTGTGTTTGATTTCATAAATATTTTTGAATAATAATATCCAAGAATGTTATTAGAGCCATTTTTAGAACAAATGGATCATTAAACTAAATTATTGAATGATATGTTTTTAGTTTGAAGTTGGATATATACAAATATGACTTGCAAAGATCTAGTAAATAATGATTTCTTAGTTGTATTTAAAATACTTGGTTGAAAAGGTAAATTCCAAGTGGGTTAATGAACTAGAAAGGTAACGAACTTTGGTCTTTGTTCACATTAAGTTAACCATGTTTTTTCGTACATATTTGACCATTGAACTTGTTTGATGTGTTCAAAATAAGATAATATGACTGGTAATTAGCGGTAACATTACCCTATTATGATACCTTAATATGACTGGTAAATAATGATTTCTTAGTTGTAGTCAAAATACTTGGTTGAAAAGGTAAATTCCAACTGGGTTAATGAACTAGAAAGGTAGCGAACTATGGTCTTTGTTCACATTAAGGCAACCATGTTTTTTCGTACATATTTGACCATTGAACTTGTTTGACGTGTTCGAAATAAGGTAGTATGACTGGTAATTAGTAGTAACATTACCCTATTATGAATAAAGCAAAAAAGTTTACTGGTCAAATGTGTACGAAAAAAACATAGTTACCTAAATATGGACAAAAACCAAAGTTTCTTACCTGTGTTGGTAATATTGGGTTCTTTATGTTAAGTCCACGTAGTCATGATACCCATTGATGTGAAATGAAATTGGGTTGTCTGGTCTTTGTGTATGAGGAGATGGTCAGGTCTTGGACCAACCCAGTTTAGGCCCAGCTAGTTAGGTTGTATACACTTAAGGGGCTAGGTTGTATGTGCTTAAAAGACCTAGCAACACAGCCTAGCCTATGACTTGTCGGGACTAAACTAGGTTAGACCAAGCCAAACTTAATTGTTCATTGACTGTCAGAGCCTAATCCCAAGCACAGTCCATGAGACGGTTCTTGTCCAATATTACCAAAACGGGTATGAAACTTTTGTTTTTGTCCATATTTAGGTAACCATGTTTTTTTGTACACATTTGACCAATAAACTTGTTTGACCAATTCATAATAGGGTAATATTACCGTAATTACCGGTCATATTACCCTATTTTGAACAGTCAAACAAGTTCAATGGTCAAATATGAACGAAAAAAACATGGTTACCTAAATGTGAACAAGGACCAAAGTTCGTTAACTTTCTAGGTCATTAACCTATTCCGAGTAGGGTGGGTGTTAAATGAATGTTTAAAGGGTAAAGTAAATGACGAATCAGATTGAGAAATGACAAAGGTAAGTTCCATTTATCTTGTTTATTAAGATTTATTTACATGTAAGAATCACACTACATGATTTCTCACTTGCTCACTAGCAAAAGGTTGATGTGTCTTCCATATATAATAATAGTTGGCAAGTATTTCGGTTAAATTGAACATTTATGGTTGTTTGATAGGATCTGAATTTTTAAGAGGGCTGAACTTATAAGAGAATCTGAATTTTGAATATCATAATTTTTAACATGTTTCGTTGGAACCGCTGAATTGTTGTGCCGAATTATAAAAATGACCATTTCACCCTTTTGTATCATATAGGTTGGGTTCTTGGGTCACTTTCCGCCGCTCTAACAACCTATTATTGAAATTTTTAGAAATCAATATAAATAAACTGTTATAGATAATCTAATTTAATAGAAATAAAAAATACCACCACTATTTTCAACCCAATCCAAGAGCACAATAACAAACCAGTTAAACACAAATCTTGAGTCAGCCTTAAAGATTGGATATACAAAATTAGGGCGTGGATGATATTCATTCCACCAAGAGTAAAATAAAATAAAACATTGATTCCAAAAGAAATCAATCTCTGAAAAAAAAACGATTCCAACAAAGGGAAAGAAAAGAAAAACCATATATGCTTTCAATCACCTGATTTCTAGTAAAATGATTAAAATTGTTAATAATCGAGTTTTAGCAGGAAAAAAAAACTTACCGTTGTCGAAGACTTTCACAAAGATGGAGGGCATCGTTGGCAACTGGTGGCAGAGGAGAAGGCGGAGGCGGCGTTGCTGACTGTGGCAGGCAGTGGCCGATTGGTGGCAGGGCGTGGCGGAGGGTTGAAATCGAAGATGCAGTGGGAGGGAGTTAGAGGTATCGGTTTGTCAAGTGGAAAGAGTAGAGGGAAAGAAATAGAACCATTAGGGAGAAAGTGGAATACTCGTTAATTTAGACATACCTATGTATCTTAAAAATTAAGAGGCATCTCATAAAATAAGAGGCATAAATTTAGATGCTACCAAACACTCTGAATCGGAAAAATTAAGAGTTTGCCTTTTAAATTTGCAATTAAGAGGCTACTAAACAGGGCCTTATGTAGATATGTACTTACTTTCCTTTATTTTGTCTTCTTTTCTTCTCTTGCGACATCATGATTTTGTGTAATTGATTCGCAAGGTCGTTTAGTTTGTTCATCATCCTAGAGTTGTGTAAGCAAGACAAGGAAGGTTGTACACAGTAACATCTCATAAAGGAAACCTTCCTTTTCTTGCTTACACCATTATATATGGGATGATGAACCACTTGAGCGACCTTGGAAAGCCATTGCGTAAAATCTTGATGTTATGAGAGAAGAAAGAAGAAGAATAACTAATGGAAAGTCGGTACAGATCTACATAAGGGTTCATTTTAACCAAAATGTTTTGTCAACTAGGATCATATGTGAAAGCCACATCAGCTTTTAGTCTAGCCAGGAAGTGGAAAACATGAAACAAAGCACATGGTTGATTGGTTAAATTTTTAATAAAATTGAAAACTTAGCGACTTAATTGAGAAAAAAGAATACACAGTGTCAAAATCAAAATATTGTGTAAAGTTCATTCCTTTTATGTAATTTCCCCATGAAAATAAGATGAAATAAGCTTAGTTTTAGCATGTTTAAAACATATTGGCTGCAATGAGATGAAATTTTTGGGATGAAGATATATGTGTATAAATTAATGTGATTTTGAGTTTCAATCGGTAATGAGATGGAATTTTCGTAACTGTGCAACATGTCATTTGGGAATTCACGATGGCTTCCAAATGATAGATGGCATAAAAATCAGTCTTCTAATGCAACTTACAAACGTACTGTATTGAAACCTAATCGAGATTATCATCTTGCAAGGTTTGATATCCAATTTTTCTATGTCACAAATTTCTGAGAACCTGTTTGCCTTCTAATTTGTAGCATGTGTGTGCTCGGTTGGGAAAAATTATTGATGTATTTATCTTTAATAAGATGTCTTGTATGGGGAAACACTTTGGGTTTGTGAGATTTCTGGGAATTCGTAACGTTGATCTTATGGTTAAGAAACTATGTGATGTTCGGTTTGGTTTTCATAAACTGTTTGCTTCGGTTCCACAGGTTGCTAGAAAGGATAGTGTGGTTATAATCAATTGAGGTTGCCATTGTTCTTAATTTTGGGGACTTTATTATGGAAAATAGAAGGCCTGCATGTCAAGCAAAAGCTACACACTTTCGTACGTTACCCAATCTTGGGATGCTATGCCATGATGAAGGCTTTGTTGATTTTCAAAATAGATATGTGGGTGGCCTTTGGGTGATGTTTGAATTCAAATCTAAAGAAGTGTGTAAAAATTTCATGGAAAGTGATGCGGTTAGTCATTAGATCATTGAAAAACGGTTTTAGGATAGAGAGTTTGTGCCACCGAATCGTATAGTATGGGTTGATATTGAAGGTCTTTCTCTTCGGGCTTGGAGTAAGATCGCGTTTAGGAAAATAATGGAAAAATGGGGTTGTGTTGTTTAATTAGATGATACTCCTGGTGAAGATCTATACAAGAGTCATGTTTGTATTTTGACTACTCATCTTGGTATTATCTTCGAGGTGGTGAAGGTTAGTGTGTATGGTGTTATTTTTCCGGTTAGAGTCAAAGAGGTACCTGGTTAGATTCCTTTGTTTTCGTGTGGGTACGCAAATATCGGGGATGGAGAGGAGGAAGGGCATATAAATCTACCCTAATAAATAATAATGATTTTGCCACATGTCTTATTCTCCTTCATTTTGACACTTGTCATTTTCTAGATTTTTTTAATTATTTAATATCCACTTGTCATTTTTGTAGTTTTTTTCTTTTGTATTCAAATTCCACTTATTAAATGCCACCTCATATTAATTAGTTTTATTAAGAAATTAATTAATCCATATAATAACTTTCTATTTGTGAATTCCTCTTCCCATTAATATATTAATTAATGTATATGTATATTAATGTAGATAGTACATTCCATTTGTAAATTCATATTAATAAATTTTATTAGTATAGATTAATTAAGACCAAATTACATGAATGGTCCATGTAGTTTACCAAAGGTTATAAACTCAGTAGTTACTTATTTTTTTATGAACATGGTCCTTATGGTTACCAAAACTTACGTGAATGGTCTTTTTTTGCTCACACAGTTACTTTTGGTCTTTCTAATAAACTCGTGCAATACACAGGTCTCACACCTAGTATAGATGATAAAGGATGTTATGTATCAATTAATGATAATGATGAATCATCAAAAGACCCGTTTGGTATTTATAATACTTTGGAGAAACTAGACAAAGAGGAATTAAAAAAAACCCAAGGGGAAAGCTGAGAAAGTTAACGAGGCATGTGAACCTCATAAGGGACCTGAGAACTTACCATCTCCAGCCATGTTAATAGCTTCTATTCCAGAATCCCCAAAGAAGTAATGTGCAGACCACCGACCACCTGCTCGTTCAACGTCCGGACCTGTTGCAACTCTGACAACATGATTTTTTTCAGGTCGAGAATGTCCAATACATGTGTAATAAACCTAATTTGAATCAGGTGAAGAAAAAAGTTAGAAGTGAAATATGATCAACCAATGCTTCAAAATTTCGACCTGGTCGTGGTTCATTGGTTTTTACAGGCGGTTTCGATAGAATTTTGGGAATTAGTCTTTCTGAGGATGATCTTTCACAACCCTTGGGTTTTTCAAAGAAATGTAATTCGGTTAAAGAGGGTAATCAAAGTGTATCGGTAGAAGCGTTTAATTACAATTCAATTTTTATTGGGTAAAAAAAACAATTGCTTTGGGAGAAGCTATAGGATACAACATGGATAGGTGCCTTAATTGGTTGAAAGAAATAGTTGTAGGTCACGTTGAAACACAAAGGATTGGATGAATTATATTTCTATTAATGTTCGAGGGGCGGGATCTTTGGAATATCGAGTTTGGATTAGAAAATTATGTCATGTTCACAAAATTAACTTTCTAGCAATTCAAGAAACGAAGATAGAAGATATTGATTTGGTCACGATTAGATATTTTTAGGGTAATGCTTCATTTGTGCTTGTTTGTTCTCCTTCCCGTAGGGCTTCGGTTGGCATCCTCGCTATTTGGGACCAATTTTCATTTCTCACAAAAGGGTGTTTATTTCTAATTGGTGTGTAGTTATTGAGGCGGTCTGGAATCTTTCGGTTCTAGATGTTATTTTTATTGTAGTTTATGCCCTTCAAGGTGTTGATTGTAAAACACAACTTTGGAATGAAATTTCTCAAATCACTTCTTCTTTCCCGGGAGAATGTATTATTATAGGGGACTTTAATGAAGTTTGAGATGAATCTGAAAGATTGGGGGTAATAATTTAATCCAGCTACTGTGAGATTCTTTAACGAATTTATTGATCACCTTGATCTTATTGATATTCCATTAGGTGGCCCTCGTTTTACTTGGAGCGATAAGTGGAGGTCAAAATTCAATAAACTTGAAAGGTTTTTGTTCACGGAAGGTATTATGACTTCCCTTCCCCACTTACGGGCCTTGTATTGGATAAAAAGATTCCCCATCATCGTCGTACTCTTTTATTGTAGCATCGTAATGATTTTGGTCCTACTTTGTTTCAGATTTTTCACTATTGATTTGATATGGATGGTTTTGATGGAGTGGTGTGAGATTCTTGGTTGCAGCCGTTAACGGGTGTGGGTTTGGACAACCCTTGGGTTATATTTAAGAATAAATTAAAGATTCTTAAATCTAGCTTAAGGAAGTGTAATGCTAATATTCAGGATTTTGATGTTTCAAAGAAGAAAAACATTCAAGATTTGATTGAGTCGATTGATAGTCGTTTAATAGTAGATGGTAGCTCTGCTAATTTGAGAGAACAAAGGGTTTCTTTACTTAATGAAATGGCAGATATGGATCATGCTTCTTAGGTGGAACTTGCCTAGAAGGCTAATATTCAGTGAAGTATATAGGGCGATGAGAATTCTGGATACTTCCATGGAATTCTTAATTGAAAGAGGCATTAATTTGTTATTCAGGGTCATTTTATAGATGGTGCTTGGATGGACACTCTGGTTCGGGTCAAGAAGGAGTTCCATGATTATTATCAGTCTACTTTTCACAGTTTATGGGTTCCCGCCTTGTGACTGATACTAGTCATTTTAGCACTTTATCAGGGTCTAAGGTTGATTTTTTGTGGTATCCTTTTACACATGAGGAAATCAATGGGCGGTATGGGATTGTGGTTCTTCCAAGGCCCTGAGACCTGATGATTTTACTTTTCGTTTCATTAAGCGTTATTAAGATATGTTAGCGGAGGATGTGGAGGCGTTTGTTATGCATTTTTTTCCAGCATTCTTCAATCCCGAAGGGATGTAATGCTTCTTTTTTCACTATTATACCAAAAGTTAGAGACCCAGAGACTACGAAGGATTTTATACCTATTAGTTTGATTGGTTCCAATATAAAATTATTGGTAAACTTTTAACTAATAGATTGGTGGAGTTATTGCTAGTGTGGTTAGTCTGGAGCAGTCTGCCTTTGTTAAAGATAGACATATCTTGGATGGTCTCTTTCTCTTAAATGAAGTGGTGGCTTGGAGCAAGTCTTCTGTAAATCCTCTCTTGCTCTTTATGTTTGACTTTGAGAAGGCTTATCATTTTCTCTCGTGGGATTATATTTTGGAGATCATGCAAATTATGGGATTTGGTTCTATATGGTTTAATTGGATTCGAGAGGTTTTGAAATATGTTAGGGCTTCCGTTTTGGTTAATGGGTCTCATAATGACGAGTTTCAGATTCATTGTGGTTTGAGATCCACTTTCTCATTTTCTTTTCATATTGGCGATGGAAGGTCTTCATGTAGCTTTGGTTAGAGCCCAAATGGCTAACGTGTTTCGGAGGATTTCTATTTCAGGGGGCAAGATACCTCATCTTTTGTATGCTGATGATGTTATGCTTATTTCTTCCTTGGATCTTGTGAATACGAATCGGCTAATTCGTATTATTCGAAGTTTTTATTTGGCCTCGGGTCTTAAAATCAATTTCCATAAAAGAAAATTGATTGGTGTGGGAGTCCCCTTATCTCAGGTGTCTAGCGTTGTATTGAAGGATTGGTTGTGTTGTGGAGGAGATTCATTTTACTCATCTTTGTAACACTCATTGTCCATGTAAATTTTCATTTTTTTACCCAAAGTGAAAATTTGTTGCAAATTGGTCCCAATGAACCGTCAATGAAGGTTGGGCCTCATGTGAGTATGCTGGGCGTACTCACGAGTACACTGGGTGTACGTAACAAATGAGAAAACCCTAACTTTTAGGGTTTGAACCCTATTTAACCATAATTAACTTCTCAAGACCTTTTCCCTCAATCAACCTCCATCTCCCAATTCATCTATAACAAACCCTAATCCTTTTTGTGAGCCTTTTTGAGATTGAGGGTGCATTTTTGGTGTTCTTGAAGGAAGAAAAAGGAAGGGAAATCATCTTGGAAGCTCAAGGCATCTTGGATTTAGAAGTGTTTCACCTTTAAGCATCCTTTGGAGGTATAAAGTCTGAAACTTGATGAGTTATTTGCTTAGATCTTGTCAACCTTGAGTTTGTGTTCATTTCGGTACCATAAGCTTGGTGTTCATGAATATGGATTACTCTAACCAGAAGAGCTATCCTTTCAAACCTCTTAGGTGTTAGGATCCATAAAAATGTGATCTTGGTCCTTCTATCCCTTCCATGCAAGAGTAATGGCGTCTTAATGGAACAATAAGTTAGGGTTTTAGCTTTTGGACCATTTCTAGCCATGGAAAGTCATAAAGGTGGAAACATTATGACTTAGAATGATGTTTTGGGTATAGATCTGAGTTTGGATGAAAATTCTTTAAGGAATAAGCACATTTCAAAGAAAAAAAGTTTCACACGGCTTACGTTGGGTGTACAAAGGGGTACGTTGTGTGTACTGGGCTGAGAACCCATGGATTGGAAGCATCATGACTACGCCCAACATAATGACTGAGTACGCGGGGCGTATTCAATCTACTTTGACTTTACTTAAGTTTTTGATTTTCTGACTTTGACCTTTAACTTGGGGTTTGACCAAGTTTGAGCTAGGGGCACTTGGGGTATTTTGAGCAGTAGTTTGAGATTAGGTCATTGTTTGCCAAATCGGTGACGTGTGGAGTCAGCAGATGGAGTTGTGATTGGTCCAGCTACATTCAAGACTGTGAGGTGAGTTTCCTCACTAAATTTGTGGGTTAAAGGCACCAATGACAGCCCGATAGGTTGTGTATCTTGGTTTAGGATGTTGCTATGCTGTAGTGATCTGTTAAAATCTGCATGATTATTTGTTTGTTGTTATATGTTTTATCTGTTGCATATGTCGACATAGTATGGTTGGGTTGAGGCAATACTGCTCTGTGTGGAGGCCAACAAACTCGAGAGCAATCCAGACATGAGTTATGGGTCGGTAAGGCAAGCCAGACTCATGTTGTGGGCTTATGGGTAATCCAACCCGATGGATTTGGACCTGAGGGTATTTAGTCTGATGATTGACTGGACCTATTATATATTGGTATTCCAGTCCGATGACAGATTTGGTCGTGGGTAATTCAGCCCGATGGCTATGGACCCAAGGGTATTCCAGTCTGATGACTGATTGGACCTAGCATGCATGATTGTATATGTTATATTGTGTGGTGGTATTTTGGGGGAACTCACTATGCTTTGGCTTACAGTTTAAGTTTTTGTTTCAGGTACTTCATATGATCGGGGCAAGGCAGAGGCTTGATCATGCATATCCTTCAATTTTTTTGATAATTGATTTTGGGATACTCTTATTTGTGATTTTGACTTTTTGGAAACTAAGTTTTGTAAGCATTTATGGTTTATGGTTTGGTTTTTAAAAATGAAAATTTTACCTTGATTTTTGGGATGTTACAGGTGATGGGTTTTCAGCATTCTAACACTCCTATGGTGTACATGCAACCCTAGAAACATTGGATCTATGTTTGACTAAGATACATGCAAATAATTATTTTTCCAAGGTTCTTATCCTAACTAGCATGGCATGGGGTACTTGAATCAAATAAAACTAGTAGAATTACTTGTTGGATTAGATGTCTAAGCCCATAACTATTATTGGTATGTACTTGACCCGAGAGTAGCATGGTCCATTTGGGTTGCATATCATCAGGACAATTTGTTAGGATGGACTTTTGAGAGAAGGTCATTTATGGTTTATTAATATATTATAAGTTATAATATATTAATATGAAATCATATGTTTTAATTAGTATCGATCAAGAATTAATTTGGAATTAATTTAGTGATCAAAAGAGACTAATTAAATCTATGGGGACTAATTATGATAATTAGTTATATTTATATGTGTTGGGCTTATGATCCATGTTGGACCAAGTTTATGTATGGATACATAAAGAGTTGGGCCACATGAACCATGGATCATAAAACCCATGGGTATGGATTATGGGTTATACCCATGACCCTTGGAATCCTACATATAAATAGGTTACTCCATAGCCAAAATCACCACTTCTTTTCTTAGAGAAATATGGAGGTGTATTGGTGCATGGAATTCTCTCTCAAGATCCACCTTTGTCCTAGGTGTGTTGTGATTCCATTTGAGGCATTTCATACTATTGGTGCTAAGCTCTTAAGGCCAAATACATCAAGACTTCAAGCCACATAAAAGGTATGTTTCCCTAACTAGTATATTATATGGTTTATGTCAAATGCATGCTAATTATAGGTTTAATGCCTTGGAAACCATTTGCATGTATAATAGAGAAAACATAGATCCAAGGTATTTAGGGTTGTATGTGCACCATAGGATGTTGTAGTATACTAAAACGCAACAGTGGTATCAGAGCCATGGGTTGTTTTCTATTATATTTGATGCAAATGTATTTTTTTTCAAGTTGAAGGAAAAAAAAAGAAAAAAAAACATGAAGTTTGTCAAATTTTATGATAATTACTTGATTTTATGAAAAACTAATTATTTATAAAATTTGAGTCACTTTACTACAAGAGTTGAATTAGGTCAATTTATTAAAGATAGAATGATATAATTATTTTATTTGTTTTAAAAGTTTGATCTAAATGGTTTTAAGGAGTTACAAATTTTGTCATAAAATTTTGGAACTCAAAAGTTTTTTTTTTAAGTTATGATCTTAAGAGTTTTGAAACTTCCATAAGTTATGGATGTGAAATGTCTCATTTATTAACTCTTTAGGTTATGAATTCCAAGAGTCTTCAAAGGATAATTGTCAAATTTTCAAGATTTGTATTAGTTTATATGATTATCTAATTTCTTGAAAATTGTTGATGTGAATTATCTTTACTTATGAGTTTAATCTAGATCATAGAAAAATTATTTGATTATTGTGTTAATTGGAATATTTAATCTTAATGGTTTTTATGAACTCCATAACTTGTCCTCAAGTTATGGAAAGTGAAGAGTTTTTCTTTTTAAAGTGTCATTAAGTCTCATAGGTTATGAAAATAGAAGAGTCACTATTTTTAATGTCATCATTAAATGATTTAATGTCTTCCATAACTTGTCCTCAAGTTATGGAACTTGAATTTTTTTTTCATTAAACCTTAGTTAAACTCATAAGTTATGAAAAATCCAAGAGTTTTGAAAGTTTTCAAAACTTGTCCTCATGTTTTGGAATTTGTAAAGTTACCCCCCATGTATACTTTAATTCCAAACTAGACCTTAGAATTTTAAAAGTTTAAAATTCAACCCTTATACTATTATTATAATTTTAATTATATAGATATGTATAAGATAAAGTCAATCTTACCATTAGTAGGCCTCATTCACAAAGCCGGTCTATAAGGGGGGTATAAGGTTACTGCCTATAAAATGGCAGTTTAATGGGTGTCCACTCTCACCCACCGCTTCCTTGACTGGTGGAGGGTCGTTAGCCAAACGGGTAGGATAAACACTATAATTCTCCCTTCATTAAAAGTATAATGATAAATACTAAGTAACTAAACACTTATAAATTCCCAATCTTAGTTACTTAGGAAAATGTGAATAAGGTGCTAATCCATGAAATTACACTTTGCACTTTGTTTAAGCTGTTAGTGGAGCGTGTGTGGTTAACCGGCACACTAACCTGGACTTAACAAGGTAGGCAAAGGGTAACTTAATGTTTATCATAGTATCGTTGGAGCGTGTGTGGTTAACCGGCAAATCGATTGAGGGGTAAATATTAAGGGTACCAAGTATATTTGCATGGTTACTTCACACCTTGTTTTGTGATCATCGGCATCCCAGTCACAAAACCTGAAGGGCACACTCGAGATTGAAACATGCCATTGAAAATTTCAATGAATCTCAAAAGAATCTAGGAGTTTCAAAACCAATTAAAACCTAATAATACATTTCGTTTATCTTGGTGGAAATTGGTGAATCGTCATTCACCTACCTTCAAATATTTTATAGCTTGGATTACGGCATCCCTCTTCCAAGTTATAAAATAGTTTGTTGGGTCCTAGCCTTAATATATCATATTGGGTGTTATATTAAGGACTTAAATCAACTTTACGTGAATTTCTCCCATTGTTGATGTCTGGTTTAGACAACAATGATCTTCCCAAACCAATCTTTCCTAATGAATATGACTTCCCGAGTTTGGCTCATGGAAGTCATACTTCTCTTCCTCCACCTCCTCCAATTATTCTCCCTAACCCACAAGTTCAAGGTCACTCAAGCGCTAATGGCAAGCATGGTCTTTATGTGATCACATCTTAGAGATGAAGTCACATATTGACAAGCCGGGAGAGTTGGGTGTCAAAGTCTTGAGAAAGTTGGATGTTCAATCACTTTCTAAGTCACATAGTGAGTTCCATTGGGACTACTATGAAACAGACTATGACATGAACCTTAATGATCATATCTATTTGCTTGGTGCTGCTGAATCAGCAATGATTTGGAACGATAGTAAAGCAAATTTGATTAGAAGATCAACTTCCCAAAAACTTTATGGACAATGACAATGGTGACACTGGAAATCCAGAAAAAGCATTCTCTTCCCAATGGAAAGGGATTGGCCATAGTCAACCCGGTTGACCAAATGGTAAAGAGAAAGGCTAAGTCTGAGATAGTCCCATTACCAAAGGGTCCATATGTTTATTTTGCCAAAGGAAGGGGCGTTGATTGCAAAGCTGCCAAATTTACCTAAGGATGTTAAAGTCAATAAGTTTGACTCTATATCAGGTAGAGCCCATTATCTAACTCTGTTAAGTTCTATTCTGATGTGACTGGGTCACATGTTGATGTTTTAAGAATCAAAGAATAGAGAGAAATCTTAAAGGAAGTATATGTTGATTCTGATCGCGAAGGTGGATTTCGATCGCATCAGAATTTTGAGCAGTTGCTTAAGAAGTTATGATATATTGCTAAGGAATAGATAACAACAATTTTCCATGTGGATTGTAAGGATAAGTTTTTCCGCAAAGTTTTAAAATAAAAGAAAATTGTTTAATTTTATTTATTTGAAGTATCCTTGTAATGGCATTTGTGGAAAATTGTTGCTTATATGATTCCACTGACAGCAATATTGGAAAATGGATTTGATTCTTTCATTTGTGGTAGTGTCTAAATTTACCAAATCAGGAAAGTTCCTCATCGCCCAAGTTTCAATTGGACCGAAACTTGGAATCATGCAAGTTGAATAGTATGATGAATGAGAACTTTCAAGCATTGGAAAATCAAGACTAATTACTTGTTCACATGGATGTGTGAGTCAAGTGAAGGACTAAAGGGATCGAGTACACATTCTTGTGCACTGGTCATGTCCACCACAAAGCTCGTTAAGACTATTTGATTTACTAAAGTTTAGTAAATATGGTTATACTTACAAGTTTAAGTATAATTCTGAAACATTGAAAAAATCTCAATGTAAGGCAGAACGAATGAGAAGAATCAAATTAGGCAGAAAGATAAAAGTTTCTCAAATCTGAAAAGATGGGAGAGTACTTTAGTATCATGTTTGTGATCATCTTAATGATTTAGAAATCATATCACAATTAGTCCTCTAAAGGTCATCTTAGTGCATTCTTATGACTAAGAAGAGGAGTCATGAATTGTTGAAATGGTTAGATCAGGAAGATGAGTCATACTTCGTTCCAAAACAATTCTTAGAGTCATACTCCAAGATTGTAACTTGAGTGACATATCTTAAAGAACGGTTTAAAACACTTGTCAAATGTAAGAGTAAAAGTGTCCTACTCTTGTACATTTGAAATTGGTAAGTTGTGATGTTTTGGATAAAACAAAGACCAACTAAGGCCAATTGTGTGAAGTGTTTGTCTTGATAAAGAATCCGCACTATCTCTTGAATATTTGGCAAGATAGTCTTATATGTCAAGAGGATAGTGGGAGTCTTAAAGATCCTAAAAAGAATTTCAAGAACTAATCAAGAATAAAACCTGAGGTTCTTCACTAGCACACGACTTGAGGTTTATAACCTATCGTGTTGACATATTCTGTGCCCATTCCAGTTAAAGTTGGCTTTGCATAGGAGTTCTAAAAGTTCTCAATTGGTTGCATAACAACTTGGAAGCAATGGCAGGCCCTGTACTGCCAGGTGGCAAGAAGTTAAGATTGCATAAGTTCAGTCCATATGAGTTTGGATTTGTCATTATCCTTGTCTTGTGACTATGGTTTTGACGATTCACATGTATAAGAACACATACACCATAAAATCTAAGGGTCATAAGGTTTCTCTCCGATTCATGAAAATGATGGTGAGGAAACACTTCCACCAAGTAGATTTGAAGCAGATGGCAAAAGGTCTAAACAATTGAGACTATGATTACGACATCCCTTTTCATAGTTCTGAAATTGTTTAGACACACATGTATGCTATCTAAGGAAAGGTGTATGATTTTGATAAAGTTTTATCAAAGCATCTCGTATAAGAAATCTGAACTTTGGTAAGAAAGTCAATAAAGTATTGATTTCTCGAAGTCCAGCTGATGTCTGAGTACATGTTAAAGCTAGTGGGAGCATAAGTGTTATGCTAATAATCATCATGCTAGTGGGAGCATGATAATTATTGTTAGTGTTGCAAGTTAGCAATGTTAATTATAGAAAACAAAAGTTTCAATTCGTGAGGCTGCAGGGATTGAAAAAGTTGTTTTGCTATAATTAAGGGAGAGGATATACTTCATTTCAGTTCTAAAGGCTTAGATTGAGACCTTAATCATCTTTAGTCAAGAATATATATATGAATTTCATGTTGGATTGGTTCAACTTAAGGAAACTCTATATATTGCGTTCTCAAAATTCGATTATGATTACGGCATCCCTCTTCATAGTCAAATTTTGAAAACATGGCAAATAAAAATATTGTAGCAAAAGACTGGTCTAGAATCATGTCTTTATGTGAAACATCATGAATCGTGTACCATTTGCTTTGGGTACAGGATCGATTGCATGTGCTATAATATTTGTCATTTATAAATTTTTCCAAATGCCCAGAGGCATTAAGAAGGGAAAAGGTCTAGAATTGGATATGACTAAAATGATTAAGCAATTGTCGAGGACAATCTGAGGTTTACTAAAGATTGGTTGCTCAGGGACAGTTGGAAGTATAGTGCTAATTTTGGAAGGACCATATTGACATATTCTGAAAAGAGGCATCTCTTGTTCAGAAGTGATAGTCAAAATAAGAATATGGAGTTGTCTCCATAGGTGGAAGTTATCTGTGTAAGATTAGAAAACTTAATGCAAGAAGCATGTCCAAAGCAATGTACTTTGAATATGAGACTTAGTTTCCATGGAGTTGATCTCCATTGGAATACCTTATAATGACTGTTGACAAGTCTTTGTGACTTTATACATATTCATTACAGGAGGGTCAGTGCATATAAGTTTAAAATCTAAACAGATTTCGATAAATGATAGGAATTTGAAATTCTCACATTTTTCGATGAGGATTTGGGAGTGTGAAATTAGAATCATTGAAATTATGTTCAATTGGTTTATTTCACAAAGTAAGGATCATAGACAAACATAGAGTTCATACTTGGTGTATGGCAAAGCTATTGTTTAGAAAAACATAGTGTACATGCTTGGAGCATGGGACAACTAGTGTTTTTAATTCAGGTATAAAGTTGATAAAACCGAAACAATGAAATAATGAGTAATCAATATGGTGATAAATAAAAGTGGTCTATTTATATTCATAGGGTTTGATACCATATTTGATTCATTTATTCTTGTGTTTCATTTTGCATTTTTTGACTTCCAGAATAAACTAAGTCATTCTTCCTGAATGACTAAGTTATTCAAACTATCCACAGTCGGTCATATGTTGGAAGTAGATATGAATCAAGACTGTCATGGGTTGGCTTGTAGAGGTCTAAGATGTTGGACAAAGCGGTGCTACAACACTCATGAGTGCTCATAAGTTCTGAGTATTGGATTCAACCCACGCTCATTTGAATCACTTCATGGATTTTATCACGAGTGATCATGAGACGATAATATCTTATATTCTTAAAACCTAGAGATATGAGTTGTTACTATGAGTTGGTTATACATTGATTGCACGAAAACGCATTGGTAACTCGATGTTATAAAACGTGCCTTTGTGTATGATTCAACAAGTAGTAGAACAAGCCATATTAGTCAAAGTTTATCCTTTCCTTTTACCTTCGGGATAAAAGCGATATCTGTGGGCCCCTCGATGATTTATTGATGACACCCTAAGTGCTTGGCCAAGCCTGGACTGATTTATTTGTTCAATTAGTCGGTCGTCATAAATCGGAAATCGGGAAACAACAAATGGACAGAGAGAATGATTATAATCCATGTCTCAGTCCATATGATATCTAGAATGGAGGAATATATCATCCCTTATCTAATGGACGCGTCATTGATTTGTTCAGAGTTCGACAGCGGCTTTAAGAGCTACGATTGCTAATCGGGTTATGAAGTCGTACTTGCAATAATAGTTTTAGACTTATCCAAGTGGGAGACTGTTCGATTAGATGTCTAAGCGCATAACTATTATTGGTATGTACTTGACCCGAGAGTAGCATGGTCCATTTGGGTTGCATATCATCAGGACAATTTGTTAGGATGGACTTTTGAGAGAAGGTCATTTATGGTTTATTAATATATTATAAGTTATAATATATTAATATGAAATCATATGTTTTAATTAGTATCGATCAAGAATTAATTTGGAATTAATTTAGTGATCAAAAGAGACTAATTAAATCTATGGGGACTAATTATGATAATTAGTTATATTTATATGTGTTGGGCTTATGATCCATGTTGACAAAGTTTATGTATGGATACATAAAGAGTTGGGCCACATGAACCATGGATCATAAAACCCATGGGTATGGATTATGGGTTATACCCATGACCCTTGGAATCCTACATATAAATAGGTTACTCCATAGCCAAAATCACCACTTCTTTTCTTAGAGAAATATGGAGGTGTTTTGGTGCATGGAATTCTCTCTCAAGATCCACCTTTGTCCTAGGTGTGTTGTGATTCCATTTGAGGCATTTCATACTATTGGTGATAAGCTCTTAAGGCCAAATACATCAAGACTTCAAGCCACATAAAAGGTATGTTTCCCTAACTAGTATATTATATGGTTTATGTCAAATGCATGCTAATTATAGGTTTAATGCCTTGGAAACCATTTGCATGTATAATAGAGAAAACATAGATCCAAGGTATTTAGGGTTGTATGTGCACCATAGGATGTTGTAGTATACTAAAACCCAACATTACTTACCTTGTAGTAGTAGTTGATTACTTGGAGTTTGAGAGCCTAGCACCACTAATGTGGATGCCTCAAATGGAAGTCACAAATCACCACAAACTTGGAAACTTGAGAGAATAGTCACAAACTTCTTGAAATCGGCCCTCTTAGTTTACACACATCAACTAGTGCGATTTCAAGAACCAAAGCCTCCTTTATGTAGTGTGGTGGATTAGGGTTACATCCATGTAAACCCTAATACCCATGTCTTTTCATTTCCATGAGATCCATGGGTTAAAGCTCCATGGAGTATCCATGGACTTTCCATGCAAGCCTAGCCCATTCCAAATAAGCATTAGCCCACACTATATAAATACAAGAGCCCATATTTAATTAGTCATACTTTTGATCTCTAAATTAATTCTAAATTAATTATAGATCAATACTAATTAAATAATATGATTTTATATTAATATATTAGGACTTATAATATATTAATAAATCATAACTTATACTATTCTCAAACGATTATCCATAAATTGTTCGGGTGAAGGGCAACCCAAATGGACCATGCCGGGTCGGGTCAAGTACATACCAAATATAGTTATGGACTTAGACACTATATCCAACAGTCTCCCACTTTGATAAGTCTAATAACTATAGTTGCAAGTATGACTTCAGGAACAGATCAGCAATCGTAGCTCTTTAAACTCTGTTGAACTATGAAGCGCCATTTTAGATAAGTGATCATATAATCCTCTGTTCTAAATATCAGCCGGACAAATACATGGAACATGGTCTTGCTTATTGTCCAACATTTGTTTCCCGATTTCCGATTTGTTTGACATAGAACTTAACTGAACACATCAATTTAGTTCTGACCGGGCCCGGTACATAGGTCAAAAAAAAATCATCGAGGGGCCCAGATATCGCTTCTAATCCTAGAAGGAACAGATAAACTTCGACTCATATGTTTGCTCTACTACTTGTTGAATTACACACAAAAGCACGGTTTATAACATCGAGTTACCAATGCGTTTTCGTGCAATCAATGCATAACCAACTCATAGGCAACAAATCATATCTCTAGGTTTGAAGACTTATATGATATTACCGTCTCACGATCACTCGAGATAAATTCCATGAAGTGATACAAGTGAGCGTGGGTTGAATCCAATACTCAGAACTTATGAGCACTCATGAGTGTTGTAGCCCCGCTTTGTCTAACATCTTAGACCTCTACAAGCCAACCCATGACAGTCTTGATTCATATCTACTTCCAACAGATGACCGACTGTGGAGAGTTTGAATAATATGATATAAACCATAACATAATTATTCTGGAAGTCAAAACATGCAAAAAGAAATAATAGTAAACGATTGACAAGAGATAGCAACACTTTACTCATAAATAACAGCTTTTATTTATCATCAAATGTCAATTACATTTTAGAAATTTCAAGATTATCTAACTACTCAAACTAATATCATCCTTCAGCCCTATGCTCCGAGCATGCTGGAGATGCTTAGGCCGAGTCAGTCCCTTCGTGAGGGGATCTGCTGGGTTCTCATCCGATGATACCCTCTTTGCCATGAGGATTCCTTCTTCTATTCGATGTCTGATGAAGTGATATTTTCTGTGAATGTGTCTGGATCTCCGATGATCTCTTGGTTCCTTGGCTAAGGCAACCGCACTATTGCTGTCACAGAAAATCTCCATTGGCTTCTTTATAGCTGGTACAACTTCAAGGTCTCCGATGAAGTTCTTTAGCCATATAGCCTCCTTTGCTGCCTCGCTTGCTGCTATATACTCTAATTCACAAGTGGAATCAGCCACTGTCTCCTGCTTGGAACTATTCCAAGTAATTGGCCCTCCGTTTAGAGTAAAGACCCAGCCCGACTGAGAGCGGAAATTATCCCTGTCAGTCTGAAAGCTAGCATCACTGTACCCTACAACTCTCAAGTCCTTACTGCCACCGAGGGTAAGGACCCAGTCCTTAGTCCTCCGTAGGTACTTGAGGATATTCTTTACCGCAGTCCAGTGTGTCTTGCCAGGGTTCCCCTGATACCTGCTAACCATGCTCAAAGCAAAGGCTACATCAGGTCAAGTACACGTCATAGTATACATGATCGATCCTACAGCTGAAGCATAAGGTATTCGACTCATTTTTGCTATCTCAGCCTCAGTACTAGGGCTTTGTGTCTTACTCAATCTGGCGTTACTCTGGATGGGTAACTCTCCTTTCTTGGAGTTATGCATGTTGAACCTTTTCAACACTTTGTCCACATAGGTGCTTTGACTAAGTCCAATTAGTCTTTTACTCCTATTTCTCAAAATCCTTATCCCTAGGATATAGGCAGCTTCTCCAAGGTCCTTCATAGCGAAACACTTCCCAAGCCAGGACTTTACTTCCTGCAGGGTTGGGATGTCATTTCCTATGAGTAGTATGTCATCCACATACAGTACCAAAAAGCTGACTATACTCCCACTAGCCTTGATATAGACACAAGATTCATCTTCACTCCTTGAAAAGCCAAATTCTTTGACTTTCTCATCAAAGCAAAGATTCCATCTGCGAGGTGCCTGTTTTAATCCATAAATGGATTTCTCGAGCTTACACACTCTACTGGGGTACTCTGTACTTACAAAACCCTCTGGCTGAACCATGTAAACATCTTCAGCCAACTTTCCATTAAGGAAAGCGGTTTTGACATCCATTTGCCATATTTCATAATCATGAAATGCAGCAATGGCTAACAGAACCCTAATAGACTTAATCTTGGCCACTGGTGAAAAGGTCTCATCATAATCAACTCCCGGAGTTTGAGAATAACCCTTTGCAACCAGTCGTGCCTTATAAGTGTGTTGTCACTGATAAGTGTCTCACCTTCTGCAGTAATATGAAAACCATAATAATGCTCAGGTGCATTCCTAACTCTGGTGGAACGCCTCATAAGTATAGATTCTTCAGTCGGCTCAACAGGAGTTTCCTCCTCAGGTTGAGGGCTAGGGTTTGAGGTTCCTTCACCACTTGACTCTTGAATTTCTTCAAGGTCAATTTGCCTCCCACTGTCTCCTTGACTCATGAATTCTCCCTCTCGAAAGAATCCTCTTCTTGCTACAAAGACCACATTATCACTGGGTCTGTAGAAGATGTAACCAAAGGATTTCTGTGGGTAGCCGATGAAAATACACCTTTCGCTTCGGGGTTCGAGCTTATCGTGAGTCTCGCGTCTCACGAAAGCCTCGAAACCCCAAATCTTGATGTGGTCTAGATTGGGAACTTTTCCAGTCCACACCTCGTGAGGTGTTTTGGCAACCTTCTTTGTAGGGACTAGATTAAGGATATGGGCGGCAGTCTCTAAGGCATACCCCCAAAATGAGATTGGTAGCGAAGCTCGACTCATCATGGAACGAACCATGTCCAACAAGGTCCGATTGCACCTCTCAGCTACACCATTCAACTGTGGTGTCATAGGAGGTGTCAATTGTGAGACAATCCCACATTCCTTAAGATAGTTAAGGAACTCAGTACTAAGATACTCACCACCACGATCGGATCGAAGCATCTTAATGTGCCTGCCCAACCGATTCTCCACTTCTTGCTTAAACACTTTGAATTTATCAAAGGTTTCTGACTTATGCTTGATTAGGTAGACATATCCATATCTACTAAAATCATCAGTAGAAGTCACATAGAACCGATTAGCATCTCTTGTGGCAGTTCTGAAGGGTCCCCACACATCCGTGTGTATGAGGTCCAACAAACCTTCACCCCTAGCACAAGTGCCAGTAAAAGGTGACTTTGTCATTTTACCAAGCAAACACGATTCACAACTATCATCTGACTTTAGGTCAAATGACTCCAAGCCTCCATCCTTTTGGAGTTGGCCTATGCGTTTCTTGCTTACATGTCCAAGACGACAATGCCATAAGGATGCTTTATCTAAGCTAGTGGAAGAGTTAATACACAATACATTATTTCCTAGATTATCTACAACATATACAGTTTCATACACGCCATCACAAGGTAATGCTTTAAAATAAAGAACATTATTAAAGAAAGCATCAATACTACCATTATTATTATCAAAATAAAAGGTAAAACCTTGTTTATACAATGCATGAAAGCAAATAACATTTCTTGCCATTTCTGGCGAATAATAACATTTATTCAAATCTAATGTAAACCCACTATTTAGCACTAAGGAATAAACTCCTATCTTGGTAACAGGTGAAGTTTTCTTGTTTCCCATGATCAAGTTTATCTTTCCCTGCTCCACATTCTCACTTCTTTTTAGTCCCTGCAAATCACAACATATGTGAATACCACAACCTGTATCAAGGACCCAAGACTTAGAATGAGGTGAGTTATTAGACAATATAGTGTATATACCTGCATGGTTGGGTTTTACTTTCCCATCCTTCAAATCTTGCTGGTACTTTGGGCAGTTTCGCTTCCAGTGCGACTTTTCATGGAAATAGAAGCATTCAGCCTCATTAGGGTTAGCAAAAGGAGTGACAAAACCTTTCTTGGTTTTGCTTGAAGAGGAGCCTTCAAGGGTCTTACCCTTAGTACCCTTAGAAGGGTTCTTTTTCTTCTTCCCTTTGCCATGCCCGATTGCCAAGACATTGGCCGCAGTTGGAGTAGGAGTAGGAGTAGTAACAAACGAATTACCCTTTAGACCACTTTCGGCGGTCTTCAAGAGTCCTTGAAGTTTGCTGAGGGTGACTTCTTCCTTGTTCATGTGATATGTCATGCGGAAATGATCATAACACGATGGCAAGGAGTGCAAAATGATGTCTATTGCTAACTCCTCAGGGAAGTTCACATTCAGCTTCAGTATACGGTCCACATACCTTTGCATTTTCTGCATGTGGCCCGTGATGGGTTCACCATCCTTCATTCGGGTTGTTATCATGGAGGAGATTATTTCATATCGCTCTTGACGAGCACTTTGATGGTAGCGGTCCATCAAGTCCTGGTGCATCTCAAAAGGATAATAGTCCTCATAGGACTTTTGGAGCTCGGCTGTCATGGTGGCCATCATGATGCATGCCACTTTTGTAGCATCTCTTTCATGTACCTCATATTCAGCAAGCTCTTCAGGAGTAGCAGTTGGCTCGGGTACCTTCAGCTCCTTGTCGAGAACATATTCTTTGTTCTCATACCGAGTGACCATCCTGATGTTTCTGATCCAATCTGTAAAGTTGGACCCATCAAAGATGACTCTCCCACAAACATTCATGAGAGAGAAGGAGCTAGTAGGGTTTGAGCCAGAAGCATTGTTATTGGAAGACATCTGAAAAGAAGAAGGAATAGATTAGATTAGATATAGAGATAGTCATTAACCAACACCCAAATGTAATATTAAGGCTAGGACCCAACACAATATTTTATAACTTAGAAGAGGGATGTTGTAATCTAAGCTATAAGATATTTGAAGGTAGGTGAATAACGATTCACCAATTTCCACCATGAAAAACGAAATATTTAATTAGGTTTTAATTGGTTTAGAAACTCCTAGATTCTTTGAGATTCTATGAACTTTCTTCAATGGCATGTTTCAATCTCGAGTGTGCCCTTCAAGTTTTGTGACTGGGATGCCGAGGATCACAAAACAAGGTGTGAAGTAACCATGCAAATTACTTGGTACCCTTAATGTATTACCCCTCAATCGATGTGTCAGTTAACCACACACGCTCCATCGATACTATGATAAACATTAAGTCACCCTTTACCTACCTTGTTAAGTTCAAGTTAGTGTGCCGGTTAACCACACACGCTCCACTAACGACTTAAACAAAGTGTAAAGTGTAATTTCATGGATTAGCACCTTATTCACATTTTCCTAAAATAACTAAGATTGGGAATTCAATAAAGTTTAGTTACTTTAGGATTATCATTATACTTTTAATGAGAATTTATAAGTCCTTGTCCTACCTGTTCGGCTAACGACCCTCCACCGATGAAGGAAGCGGTGGGTGAGAGTGGACACCCATTAAGTTGCCATTTTATAGGCAACAACCTTATACCCCCCTTATAGACCGGCTTCGTGAATGAGGCGTACTAGCGGTAAGACGACATGATCTTATACATATATAAATATTATTAAACTTATAATATTATAAAGTATAAGGGTTGAATTTTAACTTTTAAAATTCTAGGGGTTGGAACTAAAGTTTTTAATATGACTTTACATGTTCCAAAACTTGAGGGCAAGTTTTGTAAACTTTCAAAACTTTTCATTTCTCATAACTTATGAGTTAATGGTTATTAAAAATGAAGACTCTTCATTTTTTGTAACCTATGTGTTCTTTTAATGGTTATTTATAAATGTGACTTTGGTTATCCATAACTTAAGAACTAGTTATGGACTCCATTAAAACACATAAAGATCAAGAATTAATCTAATCAATTATTAGCACATAATTTCTATGATCTTCTAAACTCATATGTTTATGAATGTTCATATAAAAAATTTCAAGAATCGTAAGTACATATACAAAACTTGAAATTTTGATACGTGCTTTTGAACAAAACTTCGATTTTCAAGTTTTTTTTTTTTTTTTTTTTTTTTTTTTTTGCTTCAAGTATCAAATAAACAAACCAAGCTTTGATACCACTGATGGATTTTCTGCATTCTATCACTCCTATGGTGTACATGCAACCCTAGAAACCTTGGATCTATGTTTGACTAAGATACATGCAAATAATTATTTTTCCAAGGTTCTTATCCTAACTAGCATGGCGTGGGGTACTTGAATCAAATAAAACTAGTAGAATTACTTACCTTGTAGTAGTAGTTGATTGCTTGGAGTTTGAGAGCCTAGCACCAATAATGTGGATGCCTCAAATGGAAGTCACAAATCACCACAAAGTTGGAAACTTGAGAGAATAGTCACAAACTTCTTGAAATCGGCCCTCTTAGTTTACACACATCAACTAGTGCGATTTCAAGAACCAAAGCCTCCTTTATATAGTGTGGTGGATTAGGGTTACATCCATATAAACCCTAATACCCATGTCTTTTCATTTCCATGAGATCCATGGGTTAAAGCTCCATGGAGTATCCATGGACTTTCCATGCAAGTCTAGCCCATTCCAAATAAGCATTAGCCCACACTATATAAATACAAGAGCCCATATTTAATTACTCATACTTTTGATCTCTAAATTAATTCTAAATTAATTATAGATCAATACTAATTAAATAATATGATTTTATATTAATATATTAGGACTTATAATATATTAATAAATCATAACTTATACTATTCTCAAACGATTATCCATAAATTGTTCGGGTGAAGTGCAACCCAAATGGACCATGCCGGGCCGGGTCAAGTATATACCAAATATAGTTATGGACTTAGACACTATATCCAACAACAGGTTGGTATCAAAGTCTTGGATTGAGTGAATTGGATGAGCATTCGTGTGAATCCATACTCAAACTAAAGATTAGTAAAAGTTTTCAAAATTGTTTTCAAAGGTAACCAAAGAAGGATGAGATGTGTATGATCATCCGGAGCAAGAAAATATACCCCAAGATACCAACACTGTTATTGCTTATGATGATTATGATAAAACTGCATGCTAGTTATAGCATAGGGATCTTCAAGAACTGTATGATACAATTTCCTGATTTATGATGCCTTATTTCTTATAGTGATTTTACTCTCGGATGTTGCTTGCTTGGTGTTTAGTAGGACCCTTTCAGGTGTGAATCTTAGAGTGAAGTATTTGGCCATATTGCGCAAATCTTGTTTGAGTTCAATCGTCGTAAGGTTGAATCTTTTAATCTACGATTATTTAAGTTATGTTGTATATGATTGTATTCATGAAGTAGTTAACTGGAACTAATAGGGGTCTTTCGACAACTGATGGCAGGGTGCAATGGGGATTCTAGGATAGCCTAGGAAGTGTTGTAGTGTGTGTGGTGTGCTTAGAAGATTCGAGATGACTTTTGAGGAAAGTATGGATAGGTGTGGAAGGTAGTATTGGGCCCGTACTACTGGAAGCATAGGATCCATACTCGAATTGAGAGAAGGCACGAGGATTCTAAGGAGTTGGTTGAAGGTAGATGGCAGGGTTGATACCATGATTCGTGACAGTGTTTCTGTATCCATTGATCTTTTGGTTATGGTTGTTCAAGCTGAGCATGAGTCTGGTGATTGTTGGGCTTTAGTGGCCATGCCATTTTAGGTTTGAATGGTGCAAACCTTGGTAAGTCAGTTGATTTTGAGGTCTCGAGGGCCTTGCTCGAGGTACTGCCAGTTGAGTCACTGGACTCAAAAAATAATCAATCGTTATGATCGGCTCGAGGATTCCAGCCGAGGGCTGAGTGATTGGCAGATAGATTGGAACGTCCTATCTACGACATAGGCTATGTTATGGTAGCTTTATGCGTTCAGATGAGAAAAAGAGAGAGAGAGAGAGAGAGAGAGAGAGAGAGAGAGAGAGAAAGAGAGAGATGGAGCAGACATGTGATTTGCAGAGTTTGGATGTAGACCCAACAAAACGTTGTATGGTTGCGAATTTTGGCGGCAATATGGCAGCGTAGGAATGCACAAGAGGATCCTTGTGGTATGGTTTCTTTGAGATGAGATCAATGGTTTGCTTTCTTGGGATATAGGCAGGTCAGGTGGTACGTGATGGTTTCAGGCGATCATGGAAGTGAACTGGGAGCAACAACTTTTGTTGTCTCTAATGTATCTCGACTATGAGAATGATGCCTTTTGTATTTATGAATGATTCTTGCGATGAATTGACGGCTAGGATTCGCAGGCGAGGAGTGTAGTAGTCCAATTGTTTCTAGATAGGAAGTTGATGTTTTTGTTGGTGCATCTGCATGGAATTCTTAATGTTATAGGCATTCATGAGTGGGGAATTCCTGAGGTCTGCATCTGAGAATAAGAATCTCTTCGAGTTTTCTTGGTCTTTATCTGTAAGATCATCTTGTATGGTGTTATACATCCCAAAGGTCATGTATGCTATGCATCTAGGTGAGCTGGTTTGAGTTTTGGTCTGTTTGTAATGTCAGTTGGTGGTAGTTCGAACCCTAAGTAGGGAGAGCTAGATATTTTTCTTGGAGAATCATCGATCTGTTTGACTTACGGTTTCAGAAGAATGGGTTATATGGATTTGCGGTTCGGTTGTGCGAAACTCTGGTTCAGGATTTGGCCAAGATGGGGGTGCAGAGAAAGTTGCCAGTAGATGTATGTGTTCAGGAATGAAAGAGTCGTCTTCGCGGCAGAAAGTTGTTGCACAAGGAGCTCGTTATAGCCAGGGGTTCCTTTCGGGAACGTCGAGGGATAGGTCAAGAGGCGTTTGGGTCGTTCAAGTTGAGTATCGATCGTTGAGGGATTTGTGAGGTTATTGTATAGATTGATATATATATATATATATATATATATATATATATATATATATATATATATATATATATATATATATATATATATATATTGTCTAGGTTGGTCAGTTGTTGATCGGTCAATCAATTTCAGAGTTTTATATGTTTAGTCCATCTTGGGCTTTGTCAAGTAGTGTATTGGATCAATGGATTAGTTATCAATGCACTCTTGATCGTTGGTATTTTCATTCATCGTCAATAGCAGAGTTTCTTCGGATGTTTAGAGTTGTATTAGTTAGAGTTCAATGGATGCGTCAACCTATTGTCAAGATCTGTATATTGTACATTTTGGTTTTTGGGTTTGGATATCCTCAATGGTTGGTTGTGAAATTATTTTTCATATCAGGCTCGAGTTTGACATATGCCCTTGGTTATTAGAAGTTCGGATATTGGGGGAATGTTGTTTATTTTTTCATGTGTGACTTGGGATCCGTGTAGAATCCAATTTTGGCATGTCGCGTAGGCAGGGTTGGATGTCAGTGCATTATTTTTAGGAGTCAGGAGACTTAGTGACCTGCTGGTTTGGATCATGTGGTCAGTAAAAGTATGTTTTGGTTTATGTATTAGTTGTGCATCGGAAATCGCTTAATGAATTTTTGAAATGGTGGACCCTTTTTTCTTCTGGTTTGTTTATTAAGAGTTTGGTTACCAATGTTATGTATCGTTTATGGAATATCAAGTGATGAAGTCCATCGTGAATGTGCCGAGTTATTTGTTAGGTGGAGGTACATCTGAGTGGATAAGGGGTTTGAATTTGTAACACTCAGTTTCGGATTTGCTCCGTTGTTTGGGGCTGCAACCCAGTCATTAATTGTCGCAAGGCTTAGGGCTTCGGGAAAGGAAGTATTTAGCCCATTTCGGATGTGGGTGTCATGGTATAACTGATCCAAGTATTCGATTGTGTCTTTGGAATCCAAAGGTATAATCGTAATTTGATATCTCGGTCTTTTATGAGTTTAGGGTGTTGTTCGGGAGGTTTTAAGGCTTGGGTGTGTTTTTAGGAGCGTAGGGCTTCTCACCACCTTTTCGTGGATATAAGGTTCGTTAGAAATGGGCCTAGGATAAGGGAGTTATGGTATTTTGAAGTTATTGGCAATTTTGATCCTTAATGAAAATAATTGGTGAGGCAGTCCCATGCATGCAAGGTGGCATGTGCGTGAGTACGCCTAGCGTAAGCTGGGGTACGCCCAACGTACGTGTGGGAAATGGACGCGGGTTTGGGAGACGTACGCCCAACGTACATGAAGTACTCCCATCGTATGTTCAGGATCCCCAAAACCTTATTTTTAAGGGTTAGCTCACTATTTAAGGGCCTTAAGTTCCAGGTTTGAGACTCCCTTTCATCCTCCATTGCCTTAAACCATAATTTCGAGTAGTATCTTCATCCAAGAGTGTTGTGAGCCTTGTATGTTCATTTTTGGTGGATTTTAGTGTATTTCAAGAAGTGGTAGCTTGGTGCAAGGTGGTAGTTCAAGGAAAGGCTTGTGGATCTGGACTCGTTCCAACATTTTCAGCTAATTGGAGGTAAAAAGATTTTATCTTGTCTTCTTATTTCATAGATATACTTTGGGTTGTTTTTTCGCCATTTTAGTCCCTTTTGCTTGGTCTTGGTGAGCTAGGGTTGTTTTAGAAGCTCAATCCAGTAGATCTGGACATTTTAAGGGTCCCTCATTCATAAAGGTGCAAGCTTTGTGGAGTTATTGAGTTCGTGCATGTTCTTGTTGGGTTTTAATGGATTAAAATGGTTATTGGGTCCCTTTGGGTCATGCAAATGCATAAAGGGGCCGACTTTATGCATTAAGAGCTTTAGGTGGAGGTTCCCTAAATTTTAGACACAAAGGGATTAATCGGTTAATTCATAAAGTGAGTTTGGAGGATCTGCGGTTACGCCCCACATAACTAGAGGTATGCCCAGCGTACCTCCTCTTTGGTCGCGATCCAGATTCCTCGAGTACGCCCAACGTAAGTTGTGCATACGCCCCGCGTTCGTGGTTCTGTGGACCTTTGGGCTTGTTTCATGTTTAGGCTTCAGATTTGAGTTGGGTTTTACGTGTTGGGCTTTTGGTCAGAGGAATTTTGAGAGTTTTGGGACTTTTGGACATGTCTAGTTGAGCCAAGATTTTTATTGGGCCTTGGTGGGCCCAATGGTTTGGACTTTAGAGGGCCCAATGGGTTTGGACCATTGGGCCATCGGAGAATTATTATTGGACCAGGAATTGTTAGGCTTTTGGGTAAGGCCCATATGGGGTTGGGCCCAATTTGGAAAATTGGGCCATTAATGATCTTTTATGGATCTTATAGTTTTGGGCCTTGTTGGTTTTGGGCTTGGACCATGGTTGTGAGTTTTCTTGGGCCAGGGGTAAAATGGTCATTTTAACCCAAGTTTGGATATGGATCATGGTTTGGAATTCAGTTACTAATTGGATGTTTTTTTGGTAATTGTTAGCTTGGGAAATCGTTAGGGCAACAGCTAGGGATCTCGTGCAATGAGTTTCAGCATTCGAGGTGAGTCTACTCACTTTTTGTATGGGTCGAAGGCACTAATGCTGAACCATTTGGTTTATGTATTGTATGAAGACCCGGGGGTTAGTTGGCATTATGTATGAAAGACCATGAGGTGGCTCCTGGCACACTGTATGAAAGACCAGAGTCTGAACTCTGGCAGTTATTAGTTAAGTAGTTGTAGACTGTATGCTAGTTATCTTTATGATGCTTGCATGGAAGACCCGGAGGTGGCTCCTGGGACTTGTCTGTAAGACTCGGGGTTGTGGCCCCCGGCCTTTCAAGAAAGACCACACGGTGGCTCGTGACATAATGGCAAGACTATGTACGACACATAACACCTTTATTGATTATGATATATGAATGATATGTATGGCTCGCAGTTATGTATGAAGTGTATGGATCGTTGGATATGTATTGTATGTGGTATTTGGGGAACCCACTAAGCTTTATGCCTACGATTTTCATTTTTGGTTTCAGGTACTCCAGTTTTCAAATGAAAGGCCTCGGGACGATCGTAGTGCATACACCCGTGTTTTCCGCAATATGTGATCTTTGGGATTAGACTCTGATATTTGTTTTAATTGAAATGTTCTTGAATGTCTTAAACAAAATTACAATAGTGTTTTTGGTTATAATAAAAATGAAATTTTTACCTTGGATTTTTGGGTCGGTACAACTTGGTATCAGGGCCTTGGTTTGAGGGATTCGGGCATACTCTCGGTGTGTCTGAACTCAAACTAAGGGTTTGGTGAAAAATTATATAAATAAACATTTAATTAAAAGGAAATTACTAAACGAAGAAAGGGGTGTGATGTGTGCAATCGGCCGAGCTCAAATAAGTGGTTCCCAAAATACCAATGCATGTTATTTATGATATATGATATGATTATGAGAATTGCATGCTAGATTAGGGCTAAGGATCTGCTCAGTATTATATGATAGGAGAGATGACTTTATATGACTGAGTGTATGAGCTTTAGAATTGCATGCTAGTATTGATTCCAGATTAGTGGATTGAATGGCTTGAATAGAATATGTTGGTCAGGTTATCTTCCTACCATATGTGTGAATGATGCTTGCATTGTACTTTGTGGGACTCTTAGTGATGTGAATTGAGTGCTAAGTGAATACGCTAAGACACATGTGGCATAGGTTAAATAATCTTAGAGTGATGGATTGGACCCTATTACGCAGCTCTTGTTTGAGTCCAACCGTTCTATGGTTGAGTCTTTTACTCGAAGGATTGTCTGATCTCTGTTGCATGTGGTTGTATTCATGAGGAAGCTAATTGACATTGGTGGGAGTCCTTCACCAGCTGAGGAATGGGTTGGGTCGGGAACCTAGGAGAGCCCATGATATGCTTCAGTGGGTTAGTGATGTGGTTTAATGAGTTTGGGTGCTTTGGCTTGAGGAAGTGACTTAGACGATTCAGGAGGATTGCTGAGGAAAGTATGGATAGGTGTGGAAGGTAGTATTGGGCTTGTACTACTGAAAGCACAGGATCCATACTCGAATCGGTGAGAGTCCTAGAGAATCTAAGAAACTTAGAGGGGGAGATTCTTGAGTATGTTTTGATCGTTGGTTTGTCGTATTTCAGGTTTGGAGATGAGCTATCAGGGAGGCAGTTCTGGTTTTGGTTTTGGTTCTGGTTCGGGCTCTGGCTCGGGTTCGAATGTTGAGTCGATTAGCGAGCGGTTGCAGGAGTTCATCTCATCGGATATTTCTTGCTGTATTTCGGAGATAGTGGATGAGCGCTTGGGCACGTTCTGTGTAGAGGTTATGGATACCATTGGAGCTCGCACTCTGTCCTTTTAGGAGTTCCGTGCTTATGGAGCTCCTGCGTTCCTTGGGGAGAGGGACCCCATTGTCAGTAGGAGGTGGTTAGCGGATATGGCTAACGCGTTCAGAACGAGTTTCTGCCCCGAGGAGGCGAATGTCAGATATGCTTCCAGCCTGTTGAAGGATCGGGCACGTGATTGATGGGAAGAGGTTGGTAGTGACTTAGGCGATGATGTTGTTGATGCTATGTCATGGGATGACTTGTCGACCAGGTTCGAGCTGAGTTTGTACCGACAATTGAGGTGTAATAGTTGGCACGAGAGTTTCTGGATCTCCGCCAGACGACTGAGACTGTGGCAGAGATCACTGCAAAGTTCCGGGAAAGGGCTTTGTTGGTACCGCAGTATGCATCAGATGAGGAGATGAAGAAAGTGAGGTATCATGATATGTTGTGGGATGATATCAGGGAGTTTGGGAGTATTTCGAGTTGCGAGACCCTGAATGATATGATTTCTAGAGCCCGAGAGCGGGAGATTGATCTGGAGCACATTGGGAAGAGGGGGTCAGATCAATTGCATGCATTGGAGGGTCTCGGAAGAGACCCAAGATTTCTGATCAGCCGTTAAGAGGCCAGTAGGGCTGGGTTCAGTGCAGCACGTGCGGGAAACTGCACGATGGATTTTGTTGTTCCAGGGATTTGGGCTGCTACAAGTGTAGCAGGGTTGGTCACGTAAGCAGGGATTGTCCTCACGGGGCAAGCTCATTATGTTTTCATTGCGATCAGGTGGGCCGCAAGAAGTCCGACTGTCCGAGGTTGAGGGGAGGAGCAGTGAGTGCGCCCGCTCTGGCTACTTTGAGGATCACCGATGGACGAGAGGGTAGGGAAGGAGCCCCAGTGGAGAGGAGTCGGACTTTGCAATGACATACAGGGGAGATCAGGACTCCAACAGGCGATGTTGCGGGTATGTATCTTTTGCACTTTTCGGTTCTATCTGTATTTTGTGGTTGTTATCTTACATCGGTTTGGGTAAGTGTATCACTGGTTTATTTTCTTTGATTATGGCTGGGTTATTACTTCAAGTAATGTCATATGCCATTTGCATGCTGTGGATTATTAGTGGTTAGTGAAAGGTTGTTTTCCTTGTTGTGGGTTTGGAGTGTTCAGTGTTATCTTGGGTTGTGGTCGAGGATTGGTTCAAGGGTATTATGTGGGAGGTCTGCGGTCAGGGTTCAGTGGGTTGGTTGTCCAACATCGTCAGGGTTCGGTGTTTCCAGTCTTTGTGCTTGAGTTGGCCTTTGGAAGCGCAAAGGGAAGCAGTCTATTGCTGAGCTTTTGGTCGGATCATCGGTTATTTGGAATTCAAGATTTGAGTGTGGCGTAATTTCAAGGCATATGGGGTTATTAGTTTCATTAGGATTCGGGAACTGTTCATCTGGTCTTCAGAGGTTGTACAGTCTTTTGGGGTTTGGCTAGTGATGGAGCATTAGCATTGGTAAGCGCCGATTTTCAGCAGATTGGTCATTTGAAGGTAATAAGGACTGGGATTCTTCAATTCTCATGCGTTGCGAGGACTTAGTCGAACCAAAGTGAGGGAGAATCGTTCAGGTATTCAGGATCAAAAGCTGGCTGGAAACTAGGATGAGTTGGGAGGAGGGCGGCCTAAGTGGTTGTCCGGATTGAGGATTGTGTGAGTTGGGAGTTCGGAAAACTTCCCAACATTGGGTTCGCATCTTCTTGGTGTCAACTAGCAGGCTTCGGGAGGGGAACCCACGGTGGGGTTCCATTCATGATTTGAGTTCAGTTGGGGAGTTTGGTTAGGAGTATGTTTGAATCCGGGCGGCATTCGGATTGATAGATTAGCGGTAAGGCTTTGGGCTGCAATTGTGGTTAGTGGAAGTGTTGTAAGACTACGGAGTGGCCCGTAGCATTCACTAGTTAGCAGTTAGTGGGAGTGTTGTAAAATTGTAGGGTGGCCCGTAGCATTCACTAGTTGCAGATAGTTTAGGCGTGTTGTAAGACTGCAGGGTGGCCCGTAGCATTCACTAGCGATCAGATAGCATGGAAAGTGTCGTAAGACTGGGAGGTGGCCCGTAGCATTCACTGGTCCCTGTGCAACGGTGAGGGTGTGGCAAATTGTGGTTTGTTTGCGATTTTCTTTGGATGGCTAAGGGTAGGGCGGGTCAGTTCACCAGGATGTGGGAGGGCCGCATCATGTTTGGAATCAGGATTTGGTAGGTTGTCAAAGACCGGGTATGAGGCAAGATCACAGTTGGTCCTGTGGCGTTGAACTTAGCACCGGGCTTGGTGTTGAGATGGTTCGGGTAGCTTTGCATGTTGAAGTTTTCTTTCGGAAGTCATGTGGGGTGACTATAAGGGTGTTCTTTGGCTCAGCAACCAGGCAGGAATCTGGTATTCCAAACAGTTGGCAGATAAATTGGGACCAGGGAGGTCTTGATTCATTTGGAAAGTGGATAAGAGGCAGCATGATGCGTCGGGCAAAAGTAGTGACTTGAGGATTCATGTGCGTGGAGTAACTTATGGGTCGAAAGTGCTAAGTCACTTGCAGTTAGATTAAATAATCTCAGAGTAATTGATTTGTCCCTGTTTAGCAACTCTCGTTTGAGTCTAACCGTTGTAGGTATGAATCTTCTACTAGAAGTATTATCTGAGCCTTCTGTCAAGTATAAGGTGTTGGATAAGGTGTCTAAGTCCATAACTATTTCTGGTATGTACTTGACCCGACCCGGCATGGTCCATTTGGGTTGCATGGCACCATGTAATTGGATAAACTAAAATGAGAGAAATAACACTTATGGTTTATTAATATATTATAAGTTCTAATATATTAATAATATTATTTAATTAGTTTGATCAAGAATTAATTTAGAATTAATTAAGTGATCAAAAGATAACTAATTAAATATATGGGTAGATTATGTAAATCTTCCATATCTTATATAGTGGGCTAAGAGGCTCCATGGATTATCAAGTTGGGTTCTACCCATAGAATGCTCCATGGATGCTCCATGGGAGTTACAAACCCATGCGTCATGGAAATGAAGAGTCATGACACATTAGGGTTTACATGGTGTAACCCTAGATGTCTCAACACTATATAAGAAACCCACTCTCCACCAAAATAGGCTACACTAAGAAACAAGAGGGCTAGAGCCGATTTTGCAAGTGTAAGATTCTCTCAAAGTTTACTCCTTTGCATTTGGTGTTGTGTGAAGCATTTGAGGTATCACACTTGGGGTGCTAGGCTCACAAGGTTTCAAGGATCATAATCAACAACAAGGTAAGTTATTCTATCTTTCATTCAAGTTAAAAATGTTCCCTATGTATGCTAGATAGGAATATAACCTTGGAATTCAACTTTGCATGATTATTAGACAAACATAGATCCAAGGTTATTAGGGTTGCATGTACACTTAGGAAGTGTTAGAATGCTCAAAACCCATCAGTGGTGTCAGAGCCTAGGTTTGTTTTTTGTTTTTTTTTTTTGTGTGCAAACAGCTTGAAAAAAAAATCGTTTTTCTGTTTTCTGCTCGTATGAAAGTTTGCACATTTGTTGCTGGAAATAGACTAGAAACATTACCCTAAACTATTTTGATGTTTTAAAGCTTGTTTTAGATGGTGTAATCTTTATGCTAATCCATTTACAATGGCAATTATTAAAATTACAAGTTTTTTTTAAGTGTAATTTTTGATTCTTGAAAGTGTTCATATTCATGTTCTTGAACTTATGAAGATTAGATGATCATAGGAATTGTTTGTAACCTTCATGGTAGTTTAATTCATGATCATAATGTGTTTTAATGGAGTCCATAACTTATCCTCAAGTTATGGAAAACCAAAAGTCTCACTTTTATTAAAGCCATTAAAAGAACACAAGAGTTATAAAAATGAAGAGTCTTCATTTTTATTACTCAATTAATTCATAAGTTATAAGAAATGAAATGTTTTGGAAGTTTAAAAAACTTGCCCTCAAGTTTTGGAACATGTAAAGTCTTGATTAAAACTTTAGTTCCAACCCTTAGAATTTTAAAAGTTAAAATTCAACCCTTATACTTTATAATATTATAAGTTACTAATATATATATGTATAACAACAAGTCGTCTTACCGCTAGTACGCCTCATTCACGAAGCCGGTCTATAAGGGGGGTATAAGGTTGTTGCCTATAAAATGGCAACTTAATGGGTGTCCACTCTCACCCACCGATTCCTTGATCGGTGGAGGGTCGTTAGCGAACGGGTAAGACAAGGACTTATAAATTCTCATTAAAAGTATGATGAATATTATAAAGTAACTAAATGCTTTTATTAAATTCCCAATCTTAGTTACTTTAGGAAAATGTGAATAAGGTGCTAATCCATGAAATTACACTTTACACTTTGTTTAAGTCGTTGGTGGAGCGTGTGTGGTTAACCGGCACACTAACTTGGACTTAACAAGGTAGGTAAAGGGTGACTTAAGGTTTACCATAGCATCGGTGGAGCGTGTGTGGTTTACCGGCACATCGATTGAGTGATAAACCTTGAGGGTACCAAGTGATTTGCATGGTTACTTCACACCTCGTTTTGTGATCCTCGGTATCCCAATCACAAAACTTGGAGGGCACACTCGAGATTGAAACATGCCTTTGAAAAGTTCATTGAATCTCAAAAGAATCTAGGAATTTCTAAGAACCAATTAAAAACCTAATATTTATATTTCGTTTTTCATGGTGGAAATTGGTGAATCGTCATTCACCTACCTTTCAAATATGTTATAGCTTGGATTACGGCATACCTCTTGTAAGTTATAATATATTGTGATTGGATCCTAGCCTTAATATTACATTTGGGTGTTTTATTAAGGACTCTCTTAATATCTAAACTAATCTTGTTCTCTTCTTTCAGATGTCTTCAAACAATGCTGCTTCTGGCTCTAATCCTAATGGCTCCTTTACCCTTATGAACTTGTGTGGGAAAGTCACTTTTGATGGATCCAACTTCAATGAATGGATCAGAAACATCAGGATGATTACCCGCTACGAGGACAAAGAATATGTCCTTGACAAGGAGCTTAAGGAGATTGATGAGACCACTGCAACTCCCCAGGAGATCGCTGACTTCCGGGCACATGAAAGGGATGCTACAAAAGTGGCATGCATCATGTTGGCCACCATGACAGCGGAACTCCAAAAGTCCTATGAGGACTTCTACCCTTTTGAAATGCACCAAGATCTGATGGAAAGATACCATCAAAGTGCACGACAAGAGAGGTATGAAATCATATGCTCTATCATAACAACCATGATGAAGGACGGGGAATCCGTCAGGGCCACATGCAGAAAATGCAAAGGTATGTGGATCGGTTGCTGAAGCTTAATGTGAACTTCCCTGAGGAGCTTGCAATAGATATCATTTTGCACTCCTTACCATCGTGCTATGATCAATTCTGCATGACATATCACATGAATAAGGAAGAGGTCACACTCAGCAAACTTCAGGGACTCCTCAAGACCGCAGAAACAGGTCTTAAGGGTAAGTCGGTTGTTAACACTCCTACTCCAAACTCCGCCCCGGTTTTGGCAATCGGGAAAGGTAGAGGGAAGAAGAGGAAGAGCTCTTCGAAGGGTACCAAGGCTAGGACCCTTGATGGCTCTTCTTCAAGTGGAACCAAGAAAGGTTTCGTCACTCCTTTTTCTGACCCAAAAGAGGCTGAATGCTTCTATTGCCATGAAAAGTCACATTGGAAGCGGAACTGCCCAAAATACCAGCAAGATGTGAAGGATGGGAAAGTTAAACCCAACCATGCAGGTATTTACACTATCTTATCTAATAACTCACCCCATTCTAACTCTTGGGTCCTTGATACCGGTTGTGGTATTCATATCTGTTCTGATTTGCAGGGACTAAGAAGAAGTGAGAATGTGGAGCATGGAAGAATAAACTTAATCATGGGGAATAGGAAAGCTTTACCTGTCACCAAGATTGGAGTTTATACTTTATTGCTAAGTAGTGGGTTTAGTTTAGATTTGAATAAGTGTTGTTATTCGCCAGAAATGGCAAGAAACATTATTTCCTTTCATGCATTGTATAAACAAGGTTTCACCTTTTCATTTGATAATGAAGTTGGTTCGATTAATGCTTTCTTTAATAATGTTCTTTATTTTAAAGCATTACCTTGTGATGGCGTGTATGAAACTGTATCTGTGGTTGATAACTTAGGAAATAATATATTGTGTATTGATTCTGTTAATAATAATAACTTGGATAAAGCATCATAATGGCATTGTCGTCTTGGACATATAAGCAAGAAACGCATAGGCCAACTCCAAAAGGATGGAGTATTGGAGTCATTTGACCTAAAGTCAGATGATAGTTGCAAATCATGCTTACTTGGAAAAATGACAAAGTCACCCTTCACAGGTTCTTGTGAGAGGGGTGAAGGTTTGTTGGATCTTATACACACAGATGTGTGTGGGCCCTTCAAACATGCCACAAGGGATGCTAATCGTTATTATTTGACTTTTACTGATGATTACAGTAGATATGGATATGTCTACTTAATCAAGCATAAGTCAGAGACTTTTGAGAGGTTTAAAGAGTTTAAACAGGAAGTCGAGAATCAATTGGGCAGGAACATTAAGATGCTTCGATCCGATCGAGGTGGTGAGTATCTTAGTTCAGAGTTCCTCGACTATCTTAGGGAATGTGGGATTGTCTCATAATTGACACCTCCCAGGACACCGCAGTTGAATGGTGTAGCTGAGAGGCGTAATCGAACCTTGTTGGATATGGTTCGTTCCATGATGAGTCGAGCTTCGCTACCAATCTCATTTTGGGGGTATGCCTTAGAGACTGCCGTCCATATCCTTAATCTAGTTCCCACAAAGAAAGTTGCCAAAACTCCTCATGAGATGTGGACTGGTAAAGTACCCAAACTAGACCACATTAAGATTTGGGGTTGCGAGGCTTTCGTGAGACGCAAGACTCATGATAAGCTCGAACCTCGAAGTGAGAGGTGTATTTTCATCGGCTACCCACAGAAATCCTTTGGTTACCTCTTCTACAGACCTAGTGAGAATGTGGTCTTTGTAGCTAGGAGGGCGTTCTTTCGAGAGAGAGAGAGAGTTCATAAGCCAAGGAGACAGTGGGAGGCAAGTTGACCTTGAAGAAATTCAAGTGTCAAGTGGTGAAGGAACTTCAAACCCTAGCACTCAACTTGAGGAGGAAACTTCTGTTGAGCCAATTGACAAGTCTGTACCTCTGAGGCGTTCCACAAGGGTTAGGAATGCACCTGAGCATTACTATGGATTCCATATTACTGCGGAAGGTGATACACTTATCAGTGATGAGACGCTGATAGGTCTGGATGAACCTAACAGTTACGCGGAAGCCATGGCAGGCCCTGAGTCAGCCAAGTGGAAAGAGGCAATGGACAGCGAGATACAGTCCATGTATGACAATCAAGTTTGGAACTTGGTTGAGAATGTACCAGGTCGTAAGACTGTAGGGTGCAAATGGATCTTCAAGAAGAAGACCGACATGGATGGTAATGTACACACTTATAAGGCACGACTGGTTGCAAAGGGTTTCTCACAAACTCCGGGAGTTGATTATGATGAAACCTTTTCTCCAGTGGCCAAGATTAAGTCTATTAGGGTTCTATTAGCCATAGCCGCATTTCATGACTATGAAATATGGCAAATGGATGTCAAAACCGCTTTCCTTAATGGAAAGTTGGCTGAGGATGTTTACATGAGTCAGCCAGAGGGTTTTGTCAACACAGAGTACCCTAATAGAGTGTGTAAGCTTGAGAAATCCATTTATGGGTTAAAGCAAGCACCTCGCAGATGGAATCTTTGCTTTGATGAGAAAGTCAAGGAATTTGGCTTTTCTAGGAGTGAAGATGAATCTTGTGTATATGTCAACGCTAGTGGGAGTATAATTAGCTTTTTGGTATTGTATGTGGATGACATACTACTCATAGGAAATGACATCCCAACTCTGCAGGAAGTTAAGTCCTGGCTTGGGAAGTGTTTCTCTATGAAGGACCTAGGAGAAGCTGCCTATATTCTAGGGATAAGGATCTTGAGAGACCGGAGTAAAAGACTAATTGGACTTAGTCAGAGTACTTACTTGGATAAGGTGTTGAAGAGATTCGGCATGCAGGACTCCAAGAAAGGAGAGTTACCCATCCAGAGTAACGCCAGATTAAGTAAGACACAAAGCCCTAGTACTGAGGCTGAGATAGCAGAAATGAGTCGAATACCTTATGCTTCGGCTGTAGGATCGATCATGTATGCTATGACGTGTACTCGACCTGATGTAGCCTTTTCTTTGAGCATGGTTAGCAGGTATCAGGGGAACCCTGGCAAGGCACACTGGACTGCGGTAAAGAATATCCTCAAGTACCTACGGAGGACTAAGGACTGGGTCCTTACCCTCGGTGGGAGTGAAGACTTGAGATTTGTAGGGTATAGTGATGCTAGCTTTCAGACTGATAGGGATAATTTCCGCTCTCAGTCAGGCTGGGTCTTTACCTTAAATGGAGGAGCAATTTCTTGGAAGAGTTCCAAGCAAGAGACAGTGGCTGATTCAACTTGCGAATCAGAGTATATAGCAGCTAGCAAGGCAGCAAAGGAGGCGATATGGCTGAAGAACTTCATTGGAGACCTTGTAGTTGTACCAGCTATTAAAGAGCCAATGGAAATTTTTTGTGATAGTGAAAGTGCAGTTGCCTTAGCCAAGGAACCAAGGGATCACGGGAGATCCAGACACATCGACAGAAAATACCATTTCATCAGACATCGAATAGAAGAAGGACTCCTCGTGGCAAAGAGGGTATCATCGGATGAGAATCCAGCAGATCCCCTCACGAAGGGACTGACTCGGGTTAAGCATCTCCAGCATGCTCGGAGCATAGGGCTGAAGGATGATATTAGATTTAGTAGTTAGATAACCTTGAAATTTGTAAAGTGTAATTGACATTAGATGATGAATAAAAGGTGTTTTATTTATGAGTAAAGTGTTGCTATCTCTTGTCGGTCGTTTACTATATTTCTTTTGCATGTTTTGACTTCCAGAATAATTATGTTTGGTATATCATATTATTTGAACCTCCACAGTCGGTCATATGTCGGAAGTAGGTATGAATCAAGACTGTCATGATTGGTTGCAGAGGTCTAAGTTGTTGGACATGGCTACAACACTCATGAGTGCTCATAAGTTCTGAGCATTGGACTCAACCCACGCTCACTGGAATCACTTCATGGAATTTATCTCGAGTGATCGTGAGACGGTAATATCATATAAGTCTTCAAACCTAGAGATATGATTTGTTACTTATGAGTTGGTTATGCATTGATTGTACGTTAACGCATTGGTAACTCGATGTTGTAAAACGTGCTTTTGTGTATAATTCAATGAGTGGTAGAACAAACATATGAGTCGAAGTTTATCTGTTCCTTCTTGGATTAGAAGCTGATATCTGGGCCCCTCGATGATTTTGTTTTGACCTATGTACCGGGCCCGGTCAGAACTAAGTTGATGTGTTCAATTAAGTTCTTTGTCAAACAAATCGGAAATCGGGAAACAAACTGTTGGACACAAAGTAAGACATTGTTCCATGTATTTGTCCGGCTGATATCTAGAACAGAGGATTATATGATCACTTATCTTAAATGGCGTATCATCATCTTCTCAGTTCCGAGAGACCTTGAAAGAGGTACAATTGCCGATCGGTTCCTGAAGTATTGCAGTTATAGTTATTAGACTTATCCAAGTGGGAGACCGTTGGATAAGGTGTCTAAGTCCATAACTATTTCTGGTATGTACTTGACCCAACCCGGCATGGTCCATTTGGGTTGCATGGCACCATGCAATTGGATAAACTAAAATGAGAGAAATAACACTTATGGTTTATTAATATATTATAAGTTCTAATATATTAATAATATTATTTAATTAGTTTGATCAAGAATTAATTTAGAATTAATTAATTGATCAAAAGATAACTAATTAAATATATGGGTAGATTATGTAAATCTTCCATATCTTATATAGTGGGCTAAGAGGCTCCATGGATTATCAAGTTGGGTTCCACCCATAGGATGCTCCATGGATGCTCTATGGGAGTTACAAACCCATGGGTCATGGAAATGAAGAGTCATGACACATTAGGGTTTACATGGTGTAACCCTAGATGTGTCAACACTATATAAGAAACCCATTCTCCACCAAAATAGGCTACACTAAGAAACAAGAGGGCTAGAGCCGATTTTGCAAGTGTAAGATTCTCTCAAAGTTTACTCCTTTGCATTTGGTGTTGTGTGAAGCATTTGAGGCATCACACTTGGGGTGCTAGGCTCACAAGGTTTCAAGGATCATAATCAACAACAAGGTAAGTTATTCTATCTTTCATTCAAGTTAAAAATGTTCCCCATGTATGCTAGATAGGAATATAACCTTGGAATTCAACTTTGCATGATTATTAGACAAACATAGATCCAAGGTTATTAGGGTTGCATGTACACTTAGGAAGTGTTAGAATTCTCAAAACCCATCATAAGGATTCTGCAGCTGGTTATGGTAAGGGGCTTTGTTTTCATAGGTTTTATCAAGATAATCCGGGTTGGAAGCATTATGGTTTATCAGTTATTCGGTGAGGTTTGGGCATGATAATATTTCAGCATGGGCGGTCTGTCGGGGTCGTAGACCATTATAGATTTCAGACTTCGGATGGGCAGAAGTGGTGTTGCGGGATTTTACGGTTTGCTTTCTTCGGGATAGAATTTCGGTTTGGGTTTCGGTTATCTCGGGAAGGTTGTCTTATGTGCTGAATCTACGGTTGCGTTCCTCAGATTGTTTGTTTTGATATGGGTGTTAGTAAAGAGAGATTTTGAGGACGAAATCTAATTTAAGTGGGGGAGAGTTGTAACACTCGGTTTCGGATTTGCTCCAGTGTTTGGGATTGCGACCCAGTCATTACTTGTGGCAAGCCTTAGAGCTTCAGGAAAAGAAGTATTTGGCCCATTTCGGATGTGGATGTCATGGTATTAGTGATCCATGTATTGGATTGTGTCTTCGGAAGCCAAAGGTATAATCGTAATTTGATATCTCGGTCTTTTATGAATTTAGGGTGTTGTTCAGGAGGTTTTAAGGCTTGGGTGTGTTCTTAGGAGCATAGGGCTTCTCTCCACCTTTTCATGGATATAAGGTTCATTGGAAATGGGCCTAGTATGAGGGAGTTATGGTATTTTGAAGTTATTGGGAATTTTAGTCTAATGGAAATAATTGGCGAGGCAGTCCCATGCATGCAAGGTGGCATGCGCATGAGTACACCCAGTGTAAGATGGGGTACGCCCATCATACGTTTGGGAAATAGACGCGGGTTTGGGAGACGTACGCCCAACGTACAAGAAGTACGCCCATCGTATGTTCAGGATCCCCAAAACCCTAATTTTAAGGGTTGACTCACTATTTAAGCACCTTAAGTTCCAGGTGTGATCCTCCCTTTCATCCTCCATTGCCTTAAACCCTAATTTCGAGTAGTAGCTTCATCCAAGAGTGTTGTAAGCCTTGTATGTGAATTTTTGGTGAATTTTAATGTATTTCAAGAAGTGGTAGCTTGGTGCACGGTGGTGGTTCAAGGAAAGGCTTGTGGATCTGGACTCCTTTAAACATTTTCAGCTCATTGGAGGTAAATGCTTTGATCTTGTCTTCTCATTTCATAGATCTACTTTGGGTTGGTTTTTGGCCATTTTAGTCCCTTTTGCTTGGTCTTGGTGAGCTAGGGTTGTTTTAGGAGCTCAATATAGTAGATCTGGACATTTTAAGGGTCCCTAATTCATAAAGGTGCAAGCTTTGTGGAGTTATTAAGTTCATGCATGTTCTTGTTGGGTTTTAATGGATTAAAATAGTTATTGGGTTCCTTTGGTTCATGCAAATGCATAAAGGTGCCGACTTTATGTAGTAAGAGCTTTAGTTGGAGGTTCCCTGAAGTTTAGACGTAAAGGGATTAATTGGTTAAGTCATACAGTGAGTTTGGAGGATCTGCGGTTACGCCCCGCTTAACTAGAGGTACGCCTAGCGTACCTCCTCTTTGGTCGCGATAAAGATTCCTTGAGTACGCCCAGCGTAAGCTGTGCGTACGCCCCGCGTTCGTGGTTCTGTGGGCCTTTGGGCTTGTTTCATGTTTGGGCTTCGGATTTGGGTTGGGTTTTATGTGTTGAGCTTTTGGTCAGAGGAATTTTTAGAGTTTTTGGGACTTTTGGACATGTCTAGTTGGGCCAAGATTTTTATTAGTCCTTGGTGGGCCTAATGGTTTGGACTTTAGAGAAACCAATGGGCTTGAACCTTTGGGCCATCAGAGAATTATTATTGGACCAGGAATTGTTGGGCTTTTGGGTAGGTCCCATATGGGGTTGGGCCCAAGGGGCTTTTGTGGATCTTATAGTTTTGGGGCTTGTTGGTTTTGGGTTTGGACCTTGGTTATAAGTTTTGTTGGGCCAGGGCTAAAATGGTCATTTTACCCCAAGTTTGGTTATAGATCATGGTTTGGAATTCAGTTGCTAACTAGATGCTGTTTTGGTAATTGTTAGTTTAGGAAATCGTCAGGGCAGGAACTAAGGATTTCGTGCAGTGAGCTTCAACATTCGAGGTGAGTCTCCTCGTTGTTTGTATGGGTCAAAGGCACAAATGCTGGCCCATTTGGTTTATGTATTGTAGGAAGACTCGGGGGTTAGCCCTTGGCATTATGTATGAAAGACCAGGAGATGGCTCCTGGCACACTATATGAAAGACCAGAGTCTGAACTCTGGCAATTATTGGTTAAGTAGATGTAGACTGTATGCTAGTTGTCTTTATGACACTTTCATGGAAGACCCGAAGGTGGCTCCTGGCACTTGTCTGTAAGACCCGAGGTTGTGGCCCCCGGCTTGGCAAGAAAGACCACGAGGTGGCTCGTGGCATAATGGCAAGACTATGTGCAGCACATAGCACCTTTATTGATTATGATATATGAATTATATGTACGACTCGTGCTTATGTATGAATTGTATGGATCGTTGGATATGTATGGTATGTGGTATTTGGGGAACTCACTAAGCTTTGTGCTTACGGTTTTTAGTTTTGTTTCAGGTACTCAGTTTTCAAATGAAAGAGCTCGGGATGATCGCAACGCATACACCAGTGTTTTCCGCAATATGTGATCTTTGGGATTAGACTCTGATATTTGTTTTAATAGAAATGTTCTTCAATGTCTTAAACAAAATTACAATAGTGTTTTGTTTATAATAAAAATGAAATTTTTACCTTGGATTTTTGGGTCGTTACAGAATTCAACATGAAGTTCTTAGATGGACCATCATTATGCTCGTGGGAGGAGTGGCTTGGTGATGACTTGTCTGGAAGTGAAGTGTGTAAGGTTTTTGGGAAAAAATTTCTGACTTGGGATTGTGCGGAATTCGCTATCGATATGTTTTGAGTATTCTTTCTGCATGTTTTAGTGGTATTCCTTGTCAACGACTAGGCGTAGGTTCGACGAGTGGATGATCATCAGACTTAGAGTATGGTTTCTAAAGTTTAGAAATGATGGGTTTCCGATTCCGAGAAGTATATTCATGGAGTTGGTTGTGGTGGAAGTTTCAAGTTATTTGGTTTTTTGTTGGCAGGTGTGGGTTTATGTGTGGTCTCTTAAGTTTTCCTTACAGTTCCATCCTTTTGGAAGATGTTCAAGGTGAGCTATCATTCAGAGAACAAGATGAAGCACATAGCATAAATGTCCGCAGTGAATAAGGTTGTATATCTTCCCTCCAATGAAGAACAATTGTCATTGAATCTAAGTTATTCTTATGAAATTATCATTTGATTATCTCATGAGATCTCATTTCATTATCTTTATTCACATCAACCAAAATTTTCCTTTCATTTTTTAGTTATTCCCATTAGCCAATTTTTTTCTTTCATTTTCATTCCCCTCGTATGCAATAGTGTTATCAGAACAAATCATTTATAATAACATTTAATCATCTTCATCACTTACATTCTATTTTACTAGGGGGGATGAAAGATGAATTTATATTTAAACACATATTAGAGTTTCGAAGTTATTTTTTATGTTTGATTCTAAAAACAATGTAAGATGTCAAGTCAATGGCAGCCGCCTGGGGGTGTATGAGTGGTGCAGTTGCATGGGGCCTCAAATTTTAAAGGGCCTCCTAGTTTAGGGAAAAATATGTAGTTATGGTATTGGTATTTTTTCATAATATACATTGTTATGTGTTATTATTAAGAACATTACCAATGTCAGTTAGCTACATACACAATATAAAATTTGGTTGCAATCTTAAAGTAATTTTAATTACGAAAAAATCAATGAAAAACAAAAAATTAAAATCTTATTATAAATTCTATAATTTGTGAAGAGTTTAAGAAAAGTATCTATGCAAAACTCACCAAAAATTTCAAACCCTAATAAGGGTACCAAAAGATTATCGGTATTACTCGTCTCTCTCATCGGAATCTACCATTTGTTGTCTTGAATCTTGATATCTTGATGAGTCACTTGTCGTCTGGTCCTCCTCTAAGTCTTTTATCTTACTCCCCGACCACAGGTTTGTATCTCTTATCTCTTTAAATTTCCCTAATTCCCAATTATGTTTCACTTCTTTCTCTCCCAACCTAAATACTCCTTTTTAATTGAATGATATATTTGTATATTCATAATTAAGTAAAGAAAGTAAAAAACAATGTTCTAGGTTTGTCCTTTTGTATAGTATAATATCTTATGAATCATGTTTATCAGTCTATGACTATGCTTTATTGCTTTCGCTTTTCAATGTTTGGTATATAGGGGTCAGGGTAGAGCATTAACGAATTTTAGGGTGGGGTGGGGGAGGGGGAAAATGGGTTTCCCATTTTTTTGGCTTCTAATATTAACATCATATAGTCTAAAACTTAAAAAGATTAGAAAACAAAAATTTTGTTTGACGCCCTATTGTTTTAACAGTTAAGTTATTAACATTCATTTTTAGTTAAAGAAAAAATGCTTCCAGCTAGAAATTTTATGTAAAAGAAAACATAAAGAAGAATAATTTATTCATAGTCAAAGAGGATTTGTCAATTGATTTATCATCAAACAAATGTCGCAATATCATGGTAATGAAGAATTAGTTGTGGAAGAACATAGAGACGAAGAAGTTGAATTGTGTGTGCCAGAAAAAATATGGATGAAGTTCATGAAACGGTGGAAGAACCTAGAGAATAAGTTTATGATATTGTGTAAAAACATTGAAAAAAAGAAGTGGAACTGCACGTGGCAGAAGATACGTCTAGTGTAGATGAAGACATAGCCACCTTGAATGGTAATGGTGATAACAAAGAAGATACTCTATTGAACATCTATGATCCTAAAAACCGGACTATCTAATGAATTATGACATGATATTGTAGTTGTGAATTTACGAAATTTTTGTTAGGAACTCTTAATTTTTAATTTAGTGGTAGCAAATTTACTTAATACTACTTTACAAGAAAAGTTTTATGAGACAACACTTTGATTTTTGCTCAAGGCCTCTGAAATGTAAAGGTCAGGCTTGTGTCAAGCCAGTCTAGACCGTTGTTGTCCATCTGCTTTTATTTATGAGCATCTTGCAAATATACTTTTACAAGAATTTTTCAAACAAAAGTTAAACACAACCTATTTCTTTGATTTAAAATCTTAAATGTTACTTCGAATTTTTTATACTTAAAACCATCAAGAATATCATAAAAAAAGATTCACAAATAGAAAAAATTGTCAAATATTTCGGGTCTTTTCGAAATAACGGTTGAAGGTTTCTTTACAAAAATTGTGTAAGGGAAGATTTAAAGTTTTGTATCAATCCGATACACTTCAAGTATAATAAACAGTAACAAATTAACTAAGCAAAACAAAGAACAGAAAAAGTAAAGAACACGAAATAATCACAAAGTTTACTTTCACCAAAAAATGATTTGTTTTCACCAAGAAAACGGGTTGTCACAAAGACGACTACATTAGGGTTTCACCCTAATGTTAAATATATACTAAACTATACTAGTATATCCCTTCAATCAATGGATTTTATCTAATCTATACTAAGAACCGATCCGTGTCACCAAGATATTGGATATGCTTTCTATTTTTACATATCCGTATAATTATCTAATATACAAAGATTACATTAGATCACTAACTACACACTGACGCTGATAAGGTTTGACATGTTGGCGCTAATGTTTCTGTTGGTGTTGGCGCTGGAAGTCAGCATATAGAGTGTTTGACTCATCAGATCATCATGTCTCAGCTTACAAGATTACAATTAAATCTATCAAAGAAAACCAAATCAAAACAAAGACCGCAAACATATTAGTATTTTTTAATATGTTTATCTTTAAATATAAAAATGAAAAAAATACAAGAACATTTATGATGTTAATCCTTTAACTAATTGTAATAAATATGCCTTGATAAATACATATCGGTTCAATTTACAGATTTCGATCGGATTTTCATAACGAACTTATATTTTAATGATAAACTAGTATTTAGCCCGTCGTGCGTTGTGACAGCGCCAATTCGTTTTGTAAATTGAATTTTGATGATTGTATGGATAAAGGTTATGTATTGTTGCATTTGTTGGTAGATAAATATATAAAGTCCACACTAAGGAGACTGTTAGTGGATGGGGGTAAACACGAAAGTTTAAACTCGAGGGGATGAAAATGATATTTTACAAAATTCAAAACTGAGGAGTTCAAAGTGACATTTGACAGAGTTAATGGACGATAACCATAGGAAAATCATATTATATAATTTACTTCATACGTAGGAAACATACATAAAACTAAGAACGAAAACATACACAAAATTTACATTGAAACGTAGAAAAACTCGAATTTATACCGACACGTACATAAAATAAACAAATGAAATTATTTTTTAATTTAACGAACAGAAGTTCAAAGAATAAAAAAATGTATTATATGTAACTCAATTGATATGTAGGAAGCGACGAAACGTACACAAAAATAAATACAACAACATAAAAAAATATGTCGAAACGTAGACAAACTCGAATTTATACTAACACGTAAAAAAACAAGTAATGAAAATTCAATTTTTTCTTCATAATGTTGACCAGCTTGATACCGACATACACATAAAAATAAGTATGTAAAAGGTATATTTTTTTAATATAAGTTAACGAACAAAAGTTATTAAGGAAATTCAGACTGTATATACTACACGAGAGAAACATGAAAGTTTATAAAATGGTGGGGGTGAATTTACAGACAAAAAAAGAGAAAAAAAGGACAAAACTTCATAAATGGTCCATGTGTAAATCTGAGATATAATCTCTAAGTTCAAAAAAACCTTCCAGATGGTCCTTGTGGTTTCAAAACTTTTAACAAAAGGCCATTATTGCTCACTCCATCAAGTTTTGTCCGTTTACTGCTATTTTATTAAAATATCGAAAGACATTTCCTTCATTTCACTACCACAGAGACGATTTATGATATTTTGTCTTATTTAAAAAAAGAAATAAATAAAATATATTATTTAATATAAAAAGGGTCACATCCTCTCTCTCTCTCTCTCTCACATCTCCATCACTCTCTTCTTATTCTTCTTTTTCTTCACATGATCGATCATCTTCTTCCTTAGAAAACCACACACACACGCACACATAGACTCAAATCTGTACCTGGTATTACCCATTAATGCATGAATATTCAGTTATAAACCGTAATTTCAGACTTTAGATAACATCAGCCATGGAAGAAGCAATATGTTCATTAAACATGGCCCATATTCCACCCTAGATTCTTCCTCCACAGATAATAGTTACACCACCATGTACAACTCCCTATCTCCGCTAACTAAAGACCTGGTCAACTTTAAGCATAAATTGTAGCAATTCGAGACTGCAATTCTTTCACATATTTACGAAGATTTGGTTGGAAATGGTGGAATCGAGCTTCTGAACATGGAAATATGGAAAGAAATGGTGGAGTTTGTTTCAAAACGTGACATGAAATAGGTTCCAATCTTCAATACAAATGCAAATCGATTTTTGGGATGAACACCGCCAAGAAATCCCAATAGCCTAATTTTTGGTGAGAAAGTAGCAACCACTGCTGACCATCCCCAAGAGGGTGTTGAAGGTTGAATCAGTTCTCAAAAAACCATTTGAAGATGTTACATAACACTACATGATGGGAAGAGAATTGGGTATAGGTCAACTTTGTACATAGAAAGGTGAAAAGTATACTTTTAAGTTGATATAAAGAGGAAACTTGTAAGAAAATAAAAACAATAAGGATGATATGAGGAGAGAAATTCAGATTATGCAGCATTTAAGAGGGTGAAAGAGTTGGAGCGTCGATTTACAAGTCTATTTGCATGTGGCTTATGTTTGTCATTTTATGGGTGTGTTGCACCGTGATTTGAAGCCTGGAAACTTCTTGTTTTCTGATAACGGTGAGTTATAATCCAGAAAAGAAGAAAAAAAAATCAGGTGTGTGAGTTTGAGATGGAAGAAAGAAAAAGCAAAATGATGTTCCTGTGTGTTATGTTATCCAATGAGAGAGATAGATAGAGAGAAAGAGAGAGAGAGAGAGAGAACCTCATAATTGGTCCATATGGTAGTGAAATAAGGGAAATGCCCTTCGATTATGTTAATACTAGACGAATTCCCGCGTGTTGCACATCGTAGGTTAAAATATATTGTTAAAATATTGAAAAATATATGTTTAAAATGGTTATGTTACTGACATTAACTTTGACATAATATTTTTAACAATATTATTCATTGACATCAATCCACATTCCTCATTAATAAAATTAAATATAATTATCTATTTAATATTATTTTTAACAATTGTTATGATTGATTAATTTAAATTTTTACTTATGCGATTATTTTCTAATTTCAATAATGATGTTCATTTAAAATACAATTTATTTGTTGCTAATATTATGTAATTTATAAATTGATGTTATTATCATTTAAAATTATTGTTCTTTAGTTTTAAACCACTTATTATTATTAATAAGTTAAATAAGACTTTTAAGAAACACTTAATATTATTATTAAAATGTGAAACATACACTAAATAATAAACTGATAAGATAGACACTTTGCATTTTAAAAGAAACCCCCATGGATAATATGGCATATCCATGATTTTGATAATTTGGTTTTATTATTTAGACAAAACTTCCAAAATGGTCCCTGTGGTTTCCGGAAATCTGATGTTTAGTCACTACTTTTTAAAAACCTCACAGATGGTTCGTGTGGTTTTAAAACTTTTAACAAATGGTCGTTTTCGCTAACTCTGTTAGCATTTAACCGTTAAGTGAAGGGCATTTCTGTCATTTCACAACCACATGGACCATTTATGAAGTTTTGTCTTATTTTTAAAAAAAAAGAAAAAATATAATTATTTAATATTAAAGGGCCCCACCCTCTCTCTCTCATTATCTCTATCTCTTTCTCTCTCTCTCTCTCTCTCTCTCTCTCTCTCTCTCTCTTTCTCTCTCTCCGGTCAATGGATACGTTAAGACGATTACTTAACCTCCATTCTCGCCCTCAGCAGAAATCTGATGCTAATTGGTCCGCCATTAAAGCTACCACGAACATTTCCTCTAACGGGATTCTCCATCTTAGTCACCTTAAGCTTGTAGGATCTGGGAATCTTGGCCGGGTCTTCGTCTCTTGCCTCTAAGACTATGAACACGCACCATTGTTGAGGCGATGCTATGGACTCAATTTGAGTTGGGGATTCAATTTCAAGGGTGAGTCCGATCAATCTATTTTTTGTTTCTAAAAATCTTTCTACTTCATTTACTAGATTCTTAATCTGGGTTTTGATTTTGGTTCAACGGTTGGATGATTGGGTGCTTTGTCGGATATATAAGAAGAATTCAAGTGCACAAAAACATATTTCTGATGGTTCTCCGACCACCGAACAGATCCATGGATCCTCTTCATCTTCATCGTCTCAGTTAGACGACGTTCTTGAATCATTGTCGGAGATTGAAGACAGTTTCTTCAACTTACCAAGGATTAAATCCTTGAAGACCTTTCGACAAGAAGATCATAAGGTAAATCTTCAAAAATTCGATTCTGGCAATTAAAATTGGGCCAAAACGGGGACAAGAAAGAAGAAGAAGTGGTGGGGGAAGTCGATTCGATTCAAGTGAGGGATTCATTATAGGGATTTAATTTTTTAGAGGAGCACTACCACCATTTCCCGTTTCCCAGGATTTATGAGAGGGATTCATTCGATTCAAGATGAACTGGGTCTAAAGTTGTCGGTGTCGGAAAAACGTGACCCATTTTGTTGTAATTTTATACAACCGAACTCCCACCATCGAAGTTGTTTGAAGAGCCACTGATAGCCATTTCAAGATCGCCTTACTCTTCTTCTTGTGGTTCTCCGACGAACCACCATCACCGCCTTACTCTTCTCCAGCAAGACAGCCGCCAACAATGCTTTGGGTGTGATTCCAGCATCCCGCTACTCCTTCATCCTTCCAGATTAACGCATGTGAAATCGAAGTCTGTAATTTTATGTGTTATGCTTTTATTTCGGGTTCAGATCGTTTGGTCTGTGTGGTGTGGATATGTTTTGGTTGTTTTCTATTCTTTCTAGATTTGTTTACAGTAACAGATCATGTGGGTTTCATTTTGTTTATATGGATTTATTCATTTCTTCATCGAGAAAGTTGTATGTTTGCATAATGATTTGGTTTTATTCTTTCATTTTGTTTCTTATTTATTTGAATGTTGTGTTTAAGAATCTAGTTCAAGGTGAATTCGAGGCAGAAAGAAACAATCTGGTATGGAGTTTAAAGCTTCATAGAGAGAGAGAGAGAGAATGAGAGAAAGAGAGGGCGGGGTCCTTTAATATTAAATAATTATATATATTTTTTCTTTTTAAAAAAATAAGGCAAAACTTCATAAATGGTCCTTGCGGTAGTGAAATGACAGAAATGCCCTTCACTTAACGGCTAAATGCTAACGGAGTTAGCGAAAAGGACCATTTGTTAAAAGTTTTGAAACCACAGGGACCATCTGTGGGGTTTTTAAAAATTAGGGACTCAACTTTAGATTTCCGGAAACCACAGGGACCATTTTTGAAGTTTTGTCTATTATTTATAATTATTGTTCATTAATTTTAAAACCACTTATTATTATTAATAAATGAAAGAAAACTTTTAAAAGACACTTATTACTATAACTAAAATGTTAAACATTTACTAAAATATAAATTTATACGATAGACAATTTGCATTTTAAAAGAGACTTACATGGATACTATGGATAATATTGCATATCCATGATTTTTAATTAATTATTAATTTGAAGCAACAAAAACATATAAACATATATACAATATTTAATTAAATGTTATCTATAACATGAATCTAATCTAATCCATAACATATGATCGATAATGTAACATCCATAAAATTTCAGTAAAATTTAAAACTTTTTCAAACATCCAAAAGCCATTAGTTATTACAAAATATTTTCGAAATAGTCTCATATCAGCGTATCCCATAAACCATAAGTCCAAAACGCGAGGATGTGTACGGTCACACCTTCGCCTTGCCAAAACATCCGAAGCACCTGAAACAATAAATTGAAACCATAAGCACAAAGCTTAGTGAGTTCCCCCAAAGTACCAACACACAAACAGTAGCACATATACAAATAACAGCATACTATAGTCCAATCAACCACCGGGTTGGAATACCCCAGGCCCCTCAACCATCGGGTTGGAATGCCAACAAACTATGAGTCCAATCATCCTCGGGATGGAATACTCTCGACCCACAACCATCGGGTTGGAATGACCACATACTATGAGTCCAATCATCATCGGGATGGAAGACTCTCAGCCCACAACCATTGGGTTGGAATGCCCACAGACTATAAGTCCAATCATCCTCGGGATGGAATACTCTCGGCCCACAACCATCGGGTTGTAATGTCCCAGTCTGTTAGCTCATGCACAAAGTAGAAAAGCCTCAACCACCAATCAACATATGCACATATATCAAATAATCACATCCAGTCTATAGACAGTGACACCAATCTACGGATCACTAAGCATAACAACATCATATCTACCAGGATACCGATCTAACAGATCCTAACAATAATAAAGCAGGATAACAATCCAAAGGGTCGGCCTTGGTGCCTTCGACCCTACTAGTACAGTGAGGAAAACTCACCTCACATTGCTGAAGTCCCGCGGACAAAACCATAGTTGTTGGATGACAGATTCTCGATCTGTCAACATCAAAACAACACCCAATTAATAATTGGGTTCCAAGCCCAAGGCCCAACTCACACTTCAAAGGCCCAAAAGTCAACCAATGAACCAAAACCCAACATATGGCCCAATTTTCCAAATTAGGCCCAAACCCTTCACATGGGCCTTACTCTAAAGCCCATCCAAATTCCCTAGTCTATATTCTTGTTATTAGGTGGCCCATCAAGGATCCAAACATCTAGGCCCAATAGAAAGGCCCAACCATTTATTCTGGTTCAACATTTGGCATTCTAATGGTCCAATATCTCACAATCATCAAGGCCCAATTATAGCCCACCTATGGCCCAATTTTCCAAATTGGGCCCAATCCTTTCCAATGGGTTGATCCTAAGGCCCAATAATTTCCTTAGTCCATAAATCTGTTCCCAATTGGCCTACGAAGAGCCCATAGTAACTTAGTCCACGAAATGGCCCAACAAGAATCCAACCCTAATTAGGGTTTTTCACATAAAATGACGATTAGGGTTAAGTGTTCTTACTTAACCCATTAAGGACATAATCCATTAAGTCCATCAATCCACTAGGCCAAACATAGAACGTGATCGGTCTTAATTCAAAATTCCAATCCAAAGGTCCAAAATGCAGGTCCCGACCATTCCAAATTAACATATCCAAAATTAGGGTTTTCCAAACCCTAATTAGAGTTTCCAACCCAATCGCGTGCCCATTAGTCAAATGGTTAGGTTTTTAGGTCAATTACAGCTTCATTAGGTCAATTAGGGTTAAATAAGTCAGGCGCCACCCACTACCACCTCGGGTAGTGGTGGTCAACGGCGGCTCACGGTGGCGGCCACCACCTCGTGGTGGTGGTTATGATTTTTGGCTAAAAATGTCTAAGCATCCCAAAATAACAATCACACACACAAAAGCACACAGCCACCCAAGGTGGCGGCTGGTAGGGGCAGAATGGCAGCGTGAGGTGGAAACCACCACCTCACGGCGGTGACGGGTTGTTTTCCTTGAATAATCCAGTCATACAACGTATATACAACAAAATATCCAAAATAAAACACATACAATAAAATGCACACACACACTCATCCACCCTTGTGGCGGCAGGCGGTGTTAGAGGGTGGCATCCACCACCTCACGGTGGTGGTGGTGGTTCACTTTTGATTCTCGATCACGCAACACACACACGCTTGCCCATAACAGTAACACAACCACCCACCTCACGGTGGCGTATGTCACACCCCCAAACCAGAACAACGGAAACGTATGGGGGCGGATGACTTTATGTACAGTATCATAACAATTGAATATGAATGAAACATAGCAACCAAACATCATACATTACAATATACCAACATTCATTGTTTTACAGATTGTACTTGTTTAACAATTACACAAAAATAACATAAAGTATGGTTGCTCAAAAGGTAGTAAAATGATCCCGATCCAAGGCTCGAGTACCTGTTCACTGAGTCCCTGAGAATACAAGTCGTTTTGAAAAGCGTCAACATAGAAAATCAAATATTTTCTATAAAAAGTAGTTTGTGAGTTTCGTTCCAAAACCGTGTATAATTGCATGCACGTCCTTTATTATCCTTTGTTTGCATTTGAAAAGAGTGTATCCCCAGAAAATCCTATATTTTTTGTATATAAAAGTGTTGTGGTCTTAAAGCCTCAAGACTCGAGTGGTGAAATCAGTTTTCAAAGTATACGAAGCATAGCTTGGTGTTTTGTGAAAACTAGTTGAGTGTAAATTCTTCGTAAATTCCAAATATGTGGTTATTCTCTGTGTGTCTTTTCCTTGTAGAGTGTTAATGAATAAATCCAGAAAATCCTATATATCCTGTATATAAAGGTGTTGTGGTCTTATAACCCTAAGACCCGAGTGGTGAAATTAGTTTACAAAGTATACGAAACATAGTTTGGTATTTTTTTTAATAAAACTAACGAAGTAAAGCTTCCCGTAAACCAAAATGGTGTTGTTATTCCTTATGTGAGTCTCTATAACCATACTCATATGACGGAGTGCCTGTCTTGACGCACTTCAGGAGTCGGTTTCGAAGAAGATATTTGTCACCCTAGACTGGCCTAGTCTAGCTGTAGCGAACAGCTCAAGTGTGTGATGTCAACCCCGTATAGATCTATACACAAACTCTCGTTCTCCTTCCAGGAGGCTCTGGTTATAACTAACAGGACTTACCACGTACGCTAGGTAGGTACGACTAAAGGAGAGTCTCACAAGAGCCTTAACAGATTTACGTAAACTATGACTTCTCTTTCTTGTAAAACGCTTGAGTATATCTAGTGTAATTGAAAATATTCATACGATCAAGTGTATACGCACATGCAAGTTATCATGTCTAGTTGTTTTCAAAAGGTTACAACCTTTAAAACTTACATCTAAACACAAGTATAAGCACTTTTAGTAAGCTAAAAGAATTTTATGCTTTTTGGCTTTTCTGTCCCTGTTTTTATAAATATTATAGAAAAATCATTATAAGTCTATATTTGGATCTGTAAACACTGGGAGTTTGGAAATTGAGTCTACTTTGTTCACAATTTTTCTCATAATTTTTAATGGCCTCAAACCTGTGTGAAATTGTTCATCGTCACAGACTGGTCCGAGATTATTCCTGAAATGATAGGCAGTTTTATAAAAATCGCCAAAAATTGTAGAAAAATCGTATGAACGCGTGAGAGTAGTCATTTGAAAGTTACAAACATGAAATATTTTCATATTAAACAGTTTTGAAATATATTGAGTTTAAGATGATAAAAACAGTCCGTAACTAGACCAAGACGTTTCTGTTTAAAGCTGATTTTTGAGTTTAGGTTATACATGTTTGAACACAACACTCATTTTTGCTATTTTTGAGTGTATAATCCCATATCTACAAGTATCCATACAATATATATATATATATATATATATATATATATATATATATATGTTAACAAACACCTTTCTCATGATTTTTGTGAAGATCTATGTGATAAACTTCATGTTCAAGTAAAACCCCAAAAGTTAAACACACAACACAATGGTCCATGCAATTATCCAATGGTTAACCGAAACTTTGACTTGTATTCGCCCCCCCCCCCTCCCAAAGAGTATGAAAACATGGAAAATAGGAAGTAGCTTTGAAAAGGTGAGAAATAGAGAGAGGTGGTGATGGTTCGGCCAAAGAGAATGGAGAGAAGAGATTATAGGGTTTGACTTCTAGGGCTTGTGATGTGATTGTTACCTAGTTGTATGAGATGTAATGCATGGTTATCCACCATGAAATTTTGAGGTGGCAATGCATTTATTCAACGCATTTCTCTTTTCTTTTTATAACCGAGAATAGGAGGGAAGAAAGAAAACAATGTTGGGCTTGGATTTGAAGTGTAACCTAGAACCATAAGCCCAAAGAGAGTGGAGAGAAGAGATTATAGGGTTTGACTTCTAGGGCTTGTGATGTGATTGTTACCTAGTTGTATGAGATGTAATGCATGGTTATCCACCATGAAATTTTGAGGTGGCAATGCATTTATTCAACGCATTTCTCTTTTCTTTTTATAACCGAGAATAGGAGGGAAGAAAGAAAACAATGTTGGGCTTGGATTTGAAGTGTAACCTAGAACCATAAGCCCAAAGGGTGTTTTCGGTTTAAAGGTCCAAAAATAAATAGCTCTTGGCCCAATAAATGATCCATGAAGGATATTAGCCCAATTAAGTCCTAAAATAATTCCTCACGGCCCAATAAGGCCCATTAGGAGGTTTACGACCCAATACTACGTTGATGGAGAGTTTTCGGCCTAACTATGGCCCAATAAGGGTTCTCGGCCCTTAACATGGTTAACTAGGGCTTTTGGCCCAAGAGGGCCCAATAAGAGAGTTTTTAGCCCATGAAGGGGTTTGGACCGAGAGAGTTTGGGTCAAGGCCCAAAGTTGAGTGATCATTGCTCATTGAGTTATATTTTAGGTTTATGCAAATAAGGTTTCGACTTGAATGACAATGTACGCAAGTATGAACTTAGTATCATTGACGTTTGCATTTCACTAAATGAAATGTTACAAGATTACACAAGGAGTTTTTCTTGTACAAGGGCCAACTTCCTAACCCAAATTTGCAAGGTGGGTTACACCTGATCCCGCATCGGCTGGGAAGGAGAACGAAACATTCCTTATAAGGGTTGTCGATACCTTCCCTATCACAACGATTTTTAAAGTCGTGAGGGCAGCAGATCCCATAAGAACTTTGCAGTTAAGCGTGCTCAGGCGAGAGCAATACATGGGTGGCTGACCCCCTGGGAAGTTTTCGCGCCGGGAGCCCAAAGAGGACAATATTGTGATACGTGCCATAGGGGGTTGTTATAAATGGTATCAAATCTGGGGCATGGGTCGATGTGTTCGACAGGGACGTCGAACCCTATAATGGGGGGGGTGAAGGTGGGTTGCACCAGATCTCGCATCGGCTAGGAAGGAGAACGAAACATTCCTTATAAGGGGTGTGGATACCTTCCCTATCACAATGCGTTTTAAAGTCGTGAGGGAAACATATCCCATAAGAACTCTGCAGTTAAGCATGCTCGGGCAAGAGCAATCCAGGGATGGGTGACCCCCTGGGAAGTTTTCGCGTCAGGAGCCCAAAGCGGACAATATTGTGATACGTGCCATAGGGGTTGTTGCAGCGTACGGCGATGGCAGCAACGGAACAGCAGTACAACATTCGTAGGTGGCTTCTTCAGATCATCCACTGCCATGGCGTCCCATGGCAGCCTTGGCCTTCAACAGCAGCATTACAGCAACAGCGGAGCTCGGTAGCTTCGTCGTCCACGGGAATGGCGGATGGAGGTGGTGACGGCGGAGTGACGTCGAATGAGTGGCAAAAATTCACCACGGCAATGGCGGCGCCAACGGACAACACCAACGACTTCAGGGTCATCGACCGGCGATGCCGATAGCGTGGCATACGGCAAGTCGGAAGAAGAAGGCGTCGCGGGACCGAGAACAACAAAAGCGGCAGTCCGGACGTTTCCCTGATGTCTATCTTCACCGGAAGCTTGGAGCAATCATGGCGTTGGATGTTCTGGTGCTTCTCGGTGGTTGACGACGGGTGCTTTGGCTTTAACCGGTGGGGAGGCGGCGCCGGAAATCGTAGGAAGGAGGGTGGCGGCTGGTGTAGGATATTAGGGTTAGGGTTACCGGGAGGGTGACGGGTATATATATATATCCCGTCTATAATCAACTTTTGGCCATAATTACATTTACAACCCCTCCCCCTCAATTTCCTACAACTTAGATCCACAATTTACCCAAACAGCCCTCCACTTTGAGAATCTTTTGCAAAACTAATCCGGAAATACCCTTTTAATCCTGTAATTACACTTATCCCCAAAAATCTAACTTATGACATATTCAGCCCCCAGCTCTCAAAAAATTTCTCAATTTAAGTCTGATATTTACCCAAAACCCCCTGACTTCTGAAAATCTTTACAAAACCAATCCAAAAATTACACTTTAAACCCCCGAAAATCGAACTTATATCATTTGGCTCCCCGAAACCAACACCCCGCTAAATATTATGGATTTTTAGGGCTACTATAAAATATAAATTTACATCTTGGGGTTCAAGGTTTATTATTGATTTATTAATTTTATTTAATTTCAAACGAAATGTTACAACTCTCCCCCACTTTAATTAGATTTCGTCCTCGAAATCATTCTTTACCACTCCTGACACGCCAAACAACTTGAGCAACACGGCCACAACCACAAACATATCCCAGCCTTTCTAAGGCCACCAAAACCATCCCTCGTAGGGTTCTAAAACCCGAAGATTAATGAACTCCTTGCAACATAATCACATCTACTTAGTCTGAAATTTGTAGTCTCGAGATGGTATGCCTCCCTAACAGACCGCCCACACTGAATCATTGCCAAATTCATTGCACTTATCTCCCAACTGGCTACTCAATTTCTGATAACTTGAGATTCCCACAGAAAACATAATCATAGATCATACGCTGCTGCCGACAATTCTTTACTTGACAAAGGAGATTAGACATTCTTTCAAGAGGAAGCTCATTCAAATGGCCAATTTCCCAGGGATACAATGAACAACGGGAGACCAACCGGGAGATTAACCCTTTTATTGTTGACCGACAATGCTTCCTTTAACTTCCGGACCAACATACATATAATAACCAGCTCACAAGCACGAACACTCATACCTGGCCTAATCAGCCTCGGGCTAGAATACCAGGCATGCCTACGACAGGTCCAGTCATCCTCAGGACGGAATACCCTCGTATCATGCACATGTTTGGCCCAATCAACCCTTGGGTTGGAATACCAAACATGTCAGGTCCAATCTATCATAGGGTCCGGTCATCCTCGGGATGGAATACCCTAGATTGGAACATCATTATTACATAACTCGGGTCTAAACTCATAACCCGAGATCTACGTACCTACCCTTGCATTTCACCCAAATCATCTGATCCAACGTGATACCTCACTAAACCTGGATACCAAGATTTCCTCAAACGCCGCTGAGACTACCGGTCTCACACATGCTCCAACCACCACGTTCCCAAACCCGAAAGATAAGAACATTCTAACTCAAACACCTTCGATTTCACCATCAATGACATTACACCATTTGCCTGGAACTCACAACTCTCCCCAGAAACCAAAAGATTCTCCATTTTCCTCACAGTCTCCCAGAATACATTCCTTGCACGGGTACACTCGCGATTCCCTAATGTGAGTTTCCACCAAAAGCTAGTCGAAAATGCCACTCACAATCTTCTCGAATACCCTTCCCTACAACTGATGAGAATCCAATAATGACTCTACCCCCAGTTCCAAGCTGGAGACACTACCATCAACATGCATAAATGATCCTCAAACACACCGATCGCAAACCTCACCCAAAACCAAACCATATGGCGCACCAAACCCTAATACACTCGACCCTTAACATGCCATTACCAACCACTGCCTTGATGACCAAACATGTTAAGACCCAAAAATTCCCGCGATACCACAAACTCCTATCGGCTCAGGTGTACAAGTTGTAACATTCCGTTTGAAATTAAATAAAATACGTAAACAACTAATAAACCCTGAACCCCAAGATGTAAAGTTATATTTTATAGTAGCCCTAAAAATACATAATATTTAGCGGGGTGTTGGTTTCGGGGAGCCAAATGATATAAGTTGGACTTTCGGGGTTAAAAGTGTAAGTTCTGGATTGGTTTTGTAAAGATTTTCAGTAGTCAAGGGGGTGTTGGGTAAATATCAGACTTAAATTGAGAAGATTTTTGAAAGCTGGGGGCTGAATATGTCATAAGCTAGATTTTTAGGGGATAAGTGTAATTTCAGGATTAAAAGGGTATTTCCGGATTAGTTTTGCAAAAGATTCTCAAAGTGGAGGGCTATTTCGGTAAATTATGGATCTAAGTTGAAGGAAATTGAGGGGGAGGGGCTATAAGTGTAATTATGCCCAAAAGTTGATTATAGACGGGATATATATATATATATATATATATATATATATATATATATATATATATATATATATATATATATATATATATATATATATACACCCGTCACCCTCCCGATAACCCTGACCCTAATATCCTACACCAGCCGCCACCCTCCTTCCTACGATTTCCAGCGCCGCCTCCCCACCGGTTGAAACCGGAGCACCCGTTGTCAACCATAGAGAAGCATCGAAACATCCAACGCCATGGTTGCTCCAAGCTGCTGACGAAGATAGACGCCGAGGAAACGTCCCAACTGCCACTGCGGTTGTTCTCGATCGCGCGATGCCTTCTCCTTCCGAGTCGCCGTCTGCCACGCCTACGACATCGCCAGTCGATGACCCTGAAATCGTTAGTGTCATCTGTTGTCGCCGCCATTGCAATGGTGAAGTTTTGCCGCTCATTCGACGTCACTCTGCCGTCGCCACCTCCATCTGCCATTCCCGCTAAAGACGAAGCCGCCAAGCTCCGTTGTTGTTGTAATGTTGCTGTTGAAGGCCAAGGATGCCATGGGACGCCATTGCAGTGGATGATCGGAAGAAGCTACCTACGGATGTCGTGCGTGTGTGTGTTGCGTGATCGAGAGTCAAAAGTGAACCACCAGCACCACTGTGAGGTGGTGGTTGCCACCCTCCACCACCGCCTGCCGCCACAAGGGTGGTTAAGTGTGTGTGTGTGTATTTTATTGTATGTGTTTTATTTTGGATATTTTGTTGTATATACGTTGTATGGCTGGATTATTCAAGGAAAACAACCCGTCACCGCCATGAGGTGGTGGTTTCCACCTCACGCCACCATTCTGCCCCCACCAGCCGCCACCTTGGGTGGCTGTGTGCTTTTGTGTGTGTGATTGTTATTTTGGGATGCTTGGACATTTTAGCCAAAAATCATAACCACCATCACGAGGTGGTGGCCTCCACCGTGATCCGCCGTTGACCACCACTACCCGAGGTGGTAGTGGGTGGCGCCCGACTTTTTAACCCCAATTGACCTAATGAAGCTGTAATTGACCTAAAAACCTAACCATTTGACTAATGGGCACGCGATTTGGTTGGAAACCCTAATTAGGGTTTGGAAAACCCTAATTTTGGATATGTTAATTTGGAATGGCTGGGACCCGCATTTTGGACCATTGGATTGGAATTTTGAATTAAGACCGATCACGTTGTATGTTTGGCCTAGTGGATTGATGGACTTAATGGATTAAGTCCTTAATGGGTTAAGTAAGAACACTTAACCCTAATCGTCATTTTATGTGAAAAACCCTAATTATGGTTGGATTCTTGTTGGGCCATTTCTTGGACTAAGTTACTATGGGCCCTTCGTGGGCCAATTGGGAACAGATTTATGGACTAAGGAAATTATTGGGCCTTAGGATAAGGCCCATTGGAAAGGCTTGGGCCCAATTTGGAAAATTGGGTCATAGGTGGGCTATAATTGGGCCTTGATGATTATGAGATATTCGACCATTGGAATACTAAGTGTTGAACCAGAATAAATGGTTGGGCCTTTCTACTGGGCCTAGATGTTTGGACCCTTGATGGGCCACCTAATAACAAGAATATGGACTAGGGAATTTGGATGGGCTTTAGAGTAAGGCCCATGTGAAGGGTTTGGGCCTAATTTTGAAATTTGGGCCATATGTTGGGTTTAGGTTCATTGGTTGACTTTTGTGCCTTTGAAGTGTAAGTTGGGCCTTGGGCTTGCAACCCAATTATTAATTGGGTGTTGTTTTGATGTTGACAGTTCGGGAATCTGTCATCCAGCAGTTAGGGTTTTGTCTGCTGGACTTCAGCAGTGTGAGGTGAGTTTTCTTCACTGTACTAGCAGGGTCGAAGGCACCAAGGTCGGCCCTTTAGATTGTTATCCTGCTTACTGTTAGGATCTGTTAGATCGGTATCCTGGTAGATAGGATGTTTTTATGCTTAGTGATCCGTAGATCGGTGTGACTGTCTGTAGACTGTATGTGATTATTTGATATATGTGGATATGTTGATTGGTGGTTGAGGATTTTCTACTTTGTGCATGAGCCAACAGACCGAGGCATTCTTACCCGATGGTTGTGGGCCGAGAGTATTCCATCCCGAGGATGATTGGACACATAGTATGTGGGCATTCCAACCGATTGTTGTGGGCTGAGAGTATTCCATCCCGAGGATGATTGGACTCATAGTATGTGGTCATTCCAAGCCGATGGTTGTGGGCCGAGAGTATTCCATCCCGAGGATGATTGGACTCATAGTATGTTGGCATTCCAACCCGATGGTTGAGGGGCCTGGGGTATTCCAACCTAATGGTTGATGGACCCATAATATGTTGTTATTTGTATATGTGCTACTGTTTTTGTGTTGGTACTTTGGGGGAACTCACTAAGCTTTGTGCTTACGGTTTCAGTTTATTGTTTCAGGTGCTTCAGATGTTTTGGCAAGGCGAATGAGTGACCGCACACATCCTCGCATTTTGGACTTATGGTGTCTGGGATACACTGATATGAGACTATTTTGGACTTATGGCTTTTGGATGTTTGAAAAAGTTTAAAATTTTATTGAAATTTTATGGATGTTACAAGTTGGTATCAGAGCTGGGGCACGGGTCGATGTGTTCGACGGGGACGTCGAACCCTATAATGGGAGGTGAAGGTGGGTTGCACCGGATCCCGCAACGGCTTGGAAGGAGAACGAAGCATTTCCTTTAAAAGGGATGTGGCTACATTCCTTGTCACAACGCATTTTAAAGTCGAGAGGGTAGCAGATCCCATAAAAACTCTACAGTTAAGCGTACCCGGGCGAGAGCAATTCAGGGATGGGTGACCCCCTGGGAAGTTTTCGTGCCGGGAGCCCAAAGCGGACAATATTGTGATACGTTCCAGAGGGGGATGTTACAGATAACATGAATCTAATCTAATCTACATTAAAGTTTCAACCACAACATACAATAATTGTCTTAAAAGAAAACTTAAACCAAGAAAAATATAAAAAAAAGAATTAGTATATAACAAATTTACAAATTAAAAACTTTAACATAATAACATGGCTCAAAAATAGTCCAAAGCCCTCTAACCAACACAAAACCTTTAAACTTGTTTTCTTTGTAAATTTTGTATGTGATTTGTATTTGTGTGTCTACTCAAAGAGATTGACATTTATATAGTAGACTATCCATTAATTGCTTATTAAACATATTATATAAGTTATAAAACATTTGAATGGTTAATCATTATTAAGAGACTTTTCAGTGGTATTCATTCAAATAGAAGGTTTCAAATTAATATGGTTTGAGTAAAAATGTCTCTATTATAAGATATACTAGGCGAATGCTCGCGCGTTGCGCGGAAACACCTATATAGTTGAAGTATTTACAAATATATATTTTTTTAAATATAACAATAACGTTGTTGTTAAATTTGATATAATAATTCGTATACTAAATTGATATAATATATTTTTTATTTTGAATTATATGATAATATATACATCTATTATAACTGTATAATCTCAATCATTTGAATGACTTCTACCCGCGAGTTACACATAAATAATATTAAATATAATATCTGGTTTAGTGTTATTTATAATTGTTGTTATTGTTGATTAATTTTTTAAAGTTTGTTTGTTTAATATTTTAATTTCTATCATTATAATTATTTAAAACATCAAACATTGTTTTTTGATTTTAAAGGTAACAATATAATCATTTATATAGTGTTATTTTTAACTATTGTTATTGTAAGTTATTTTAAGCTACTTATTTGAAAACTTTTAACGATTATAAAAATATCTTTAGGAAATATTTTTGTTAAATTGAGATTACAATTTAGTTTTTTCATTTATCACTACAATTTATCACTTTTAACTATTTACAAAATATTCTTTGGTTATTTAAGTGGAACTGGAATTTATATTTAAGTTGATACTGTAATGTTATATTTAAATTAACAATTTAAGTATTTTGTCCAAAATGTTCAAAAGTTGTACCTTTAAACTAATAATGGTTTACATACAACAACATTTTAAATCTAATAAATTAAGTATAATATGTTAGAAGTTAAATACAAAACTTTATAAGTAGAAGTAAAGATATTATTTAAAAATTGAAATTTAGTTTATTTATGATTACACTTTAGGTTTGTTATTTATTTACCCTTATTAACCAACTTATAGTCATTATTAGAAAGACACTACAATTTATCATTTTTAACTATTTACAAAATATTTTTTTGGGTTGTTTAAGTTAACCTAAAATTTATATTTAAGTTGACCCGATAATGTTATATTTAAATGATAAAACTGCACAAATGGTCCCTGTGGTTTGTCGAAAAATGTCACTTTGGTCCAAAAAGGTTTGGACTAGCGCCAGTGGTCCAAAATTTTCATTTTGTTGCGTCTTTGGTCCAATCTGTTCTGATTATTTTCAATATGACGGATCTACCCCTGCTAATATGATTTTCTCTTTTTCCTTATTTGTTTTTCTGATTTTCTGATTTAAAAAAACAAAAAAAATAAAAATAAAAATAAATCTCTCTCTCTCAAACAAAAAAATAAAAATAAATCTCTCTCTCTCTCTCTCTCTCTCTCCATTGGAAACGACAGATGTGCTCGTCTTCATCTGCTTCAACTATCTAAATCACTACCGTCTACCACTTCCTTCTTTAACCACCACCTACAGCTACCATCACCACCTCTCACCACCACCACCACCATCGGATGCCACCACTATAAAAGAATCAGAAATCGGAAATCGTTTTTGTTTCTTGTTTCAACTTCCTGCAAAAGAAAAAGTTGATTTGATCTAAATCATCAAATATTTAGCATTCATAACCAAAATCTGATTCAAAACTCAAAATCACCAATCTATCTATGAATGTTCATCGATTTTGAAGTACATAAACATTCAAAATCAGATGAAGGAACTGGGTATTTTGGGGGTCTCCTTGCTTGGGTAATCTGGTAGCAAAGAAGAGAGATAAATCGAGACCCACCTGTAAATCTATCTTCAAATAAATCGAGTAAATCGAGACCCACCACCCTACAATTTAAGTTGTTAATGTTAATAACAAGCTAACTAGCATAGAGGTGGGAGGTGGTGCATGGGTTACAGATTACCGATGGCAACAAAATCCTAGCTATTTAGATGACGGCGACTTCATATCGATTAGGGTTTTATGTAGGTGATGACGGCTTTGAAATAAGAGGTTGGTGGTGGCGGAGACGATGAGGCTGAAGACGACAACCCTAATCGAAGCTTGATCTACACTGGTGGTCTCTCCCCTTCCGGTCGTTAGTGCTAGATCGTCTCCTTCGACGGTGGTGCTAGATCGACTCCTCTGACGGCTATACTAGATCGTCTCCTCCGACGAAGGAAGCTAGGGCATAGAGGTGGAGAGTTTGATGCCTCCGATCTGTGAAAGGGATGTCCAACGAGAAGGGACGACACTCCAGATCTTCAAAAACCATGTTTAGGTCTTGTTGCAGATTTTCTAAGCGTGAGAGAGGGGAGATTTTTATATTTATTTTCTTATTTTTAGAGAGAGAGAGAGAGAGAGATTTATTTTGATTTTGATTTTTTTTATTTATTTTTTAAATCAGAAAAACAAATAAGAAAAAAAATCATATTAACAGGGGTATATCCGTCATTTTGAAAATAATCAGAAATGATTGGACCAAAAACGCAACAAAATGAAATTTTTGGACCACTGGTGCTAGTCCAACATTTTTAGACCAAGTGGCATTTTTCGACATACCACAGGGACCGTTTGTGCAGTTTTGTCTATTTAAATTAATAATTTAAGTATTTTATACAAATTGTTCCAAAATTGTATCTTTAAAATGATAATGATTTACATCCAACAATATAAAACTAATAAATTAAGTATAATATGTTAAAAGTTAAAATACATAACTTTATAAGTAGAAGTAAAGATGTTATTGTAATATTGAAATTTACTTTATATATGATTATATTTTAGGTTTGATATTTATTTAAAGAAATTTAAAAGTCATGGGAGTTTCAAATGAATGTGGTGAAAGTAAAAATGCACGGGAATTTCAAATGAATGTGGTGAAAGGAAAAATGCTTCCTTTTTAAGTATATTAGGCGTAACCTCGAGCGTTGCGCAAGAATGAATTTAAGTGGTTAAAATAATTATGGGAAAAAAATTCAAATATGTTGAAATTTATGTTTTTAGTCATGTTTTGGGCATTAACCGAATTATCAAATAACATAAAAATTCATCAACTTATATTTTGATACTATATAATATAGTCCATACCTTATAAACTTTACTTTTACTTTTATAATATCCAATATATATTATAAGTTTTTGTATAACATTAATATGATCTACTTTTCTTATGTCCGATAATATTTTTTTGGATAAAATAAGAAATAAGTTGTTTTAAATGAGCTATTAATAAACAATATTGAATTAATAAACTTTGTATTACACTATTTATATTACACCGAAACATCCAATGTTTCATATATGAACTTTTAAATATTAAACATTGAAATTAAGAATGAAGTCATACAAAATATATCATTATACATAAATGTCATCAAGAGTTTTAAAATAAGTCGATTAGTAAATATGATATTTAATTTTAATTAGATATTTTGCAAGGCGTACGTTTGACTTTATGTTGGTGCGCCGAGAATCCTATTCCTTTATTTGTACCTAAAAAATTAAGGTGAATAGGAACATAAAATAAATATTACTAATCAATAATATAAATAATTAAAAAGGATATGTGGATCTCCTACCACCGGTTAAAGACAACATACCTCTCTATGGTATCGATTCCTATGTGAAATTGAAGTAGTCATTCTATGTACACCTTGTTTTCTAATTACATAAACAAATATGAGTAACCAAACATAAAAATGTTATCTTTATGTAGGAAAAATATTTTAGTTAACTAACAAATTAAATAGTATAAGTTTAAGAGTTAGGAGTTTCAAAACGTTAATATTTTTATTAATCAATCAATTAAGTAACACATGTTGAAATTTTTACAATCATTATTAAAAAGCATTTGAAATATCAGATTTTAAATGAATTTTGGTTGAAGTGTTTTGACCTATATTATAATATATATATATATATATATATATATATATATATATATATATATATATATATATATATATATATAAGAGAGAGAGAGAGATGGAAAGTATAACATATGTATGAGTTTTAATTAATTATCTTTTTGAAACGGTACAATTACAAAACAAAAATAACATATTTAAAATATTTAATTAAATATTTTCGACATCACCTTATATAACATATGATCTATATTAACGATTAAACCACAATATACAACGACTGTATTACAATAATCCAAAAATGAAGAAAATATAAAAACGAATTAGTATAACAAACTTACAAATTAAAAGCTATTATATAATAGCATATCTCCAAAAGTGGTCATAAGACTTCAACCCAACACAAAAACCTTTAATTTGTTTTCTTTCTTAAATTTGTATATGATTTGTATGCATGTCTTCCCAAAAGATTGACCTTCTTATAGTAAACTTTTCACTAAATGCTAATTAAACATAATATAAGTTATAAAACTTTTGAGTGTTAAATCATAATTAAGAAAACTTTTGAGTTGCATTAGTTAAAAAAGGGGGTTTCAAATGAATGTGGTTTGAGGAAGTTAAAAAAGGGTTTTCAAATGCATGAGATTCAAGCAAAAATGCTAGCTTTATAAGTATGTATGACTAGGCGAATGCCAGCGCGTTGCGCATAAACACTTATATGGTTGAAATCTTTACAAATATATGTTTTCTTAAATATAAGAATAACGTTGTTGTTAAATTTAATATAATAATTCGTATACTAAGTTGATATAATATATTGATTATTTTGAATTTTATGATAATATATATATCTATTAAAACTATATCATCTCAATCGTTTGAACGACTTTTACCCGCGGGTTACTCATGAATGAAAATTAAAAAATAATATATGGTTTAATGTTATATAGTTGTTGTTATTGTTAATTAATTTTTTAAAATTTATTAGCTTAACATTTTAATTTCTATTATTGTAATTATTTAAAACATTAAACATTGTCTTTTGTTTTTAAAGTTAACATAATAATTATTTGTATATAGTTATTTTTAACTATTGTTATTGTTAGTTATTTTGTGCTATTTATTTGAAAACTTTTAATGAATATTAAAATATATTTAGCAAGTATTTTAGTTAAATTAAGATTACAATTTAGTTTTTGCATTTAACACTACAATTGATCAATTTTAACTATTCACAAAATATTCTTTGGGTTTTTTAAGTGGAACTGAAATTTATATTTAAGTTGACCATGTAATGTTATATTTAAATTAACAATTTAAGTATTTTATACAAACTGTTTAAAAGTTGTAGTTTTAAACTCATAATGGTTTACATACAACAACATATTAAATATAATAAATTAGGTATAATATGTTAAAAGTTAAAGACATAACTTTATAAGTAGAAATAAATATATTATTTTAATATTGAAATTTAGTTTATTTATGATTACACTTTAGGTTTGATATTTGTTTAACCTTATTAACCAACTTATAATCATTAATAGAAAAACACTAAAAAATTTATCACTTTTAACTATTTAAAAAATATTCTTTGAGTTGTTTTAGTTGAACTAAAATTTATATTTAAGTTGACCATGTAATGTTATGTTTAAATTAACAATTTAACTTTTTTATCAAAACCGTTCAAAAAATGTAGCTTTAAAATGATAATGGTTTACATACAACAACATTTTAAAGCTAATAAATTAATTATAATATGTTAAAAATTAATGACATAACTTTATAAGTAAAAGTAAAGATATTATTTTAATACTGAAATTTAGTTTATATATGATTACACTTTAGTTTAGATATTTACTTAACATTATTAACAAACTTATAATCATTATTAGAAAGAAATTGAAAAGTCATGGAATCTTCAAATGAATGTGGTGAAAGAAAAAATACTCTAGCTTTGATATTTATTTAACCTTATTAACCAACTTATAATCATTATGATATAGTTGTTGTTATTTGTTAATTAATTTATTTAGTTTATTTATGATTACACTTTAGGTTTTATATTTGTTTAACCTTATTAACCAACTTATAATCATTATGATATAGTTGTTGTTATTGTTAATTAATTTTTTAAAATTTATTAGCTTAACATTTTAATTTCTATTATTGTAATTATTTAAAACATCAAACATTGTCTTTTGTTTTTAAAGTTAACAATATAATTATTTGTATATAGTTATTTTTAACTATTGTTATTGTTAGTTATTTTATGCTATTTATTTGAAAACTTTTAATGATTATTAAAATATATTTAGCAAATATTTTAGTTAAATTAAGATTACAATTTAGTTTTTGCATTTAACACTACAATTTATCAATTTTAACTATTCACAAAATATTCTTTGGGTTTTTTAAGTGGAACTGAAATTTATATTTAAGTTGACCATGTAATGTTATATTTAAATTAACAATTTAAGTATTTTATACAAACTGTTTAAAAGTTGTAGTTTTAAACTGATAATGGTTTACATACAACAACATATTAAATCTAATAAAATAGGTATAATATGTTAAAAGTTAAAGACATAACTTTATCAGTAGAAATAAATATATTATTTTAATATTGAAATTTAGTTTATTTATGATTACACTTTAGGTTTGATATTTGTTTAACCTTATTAACCAACTTATAATCATTAATAGAAAAACACTAAAAATTTTATCACTTTTAACTATTTACAAAATATTCTTTGGGTTGTTTTAGTTGAACTAAAATTTATATTTAAGTTGACCATGTAATGTTATGTTTAAATTAACAATTTAACTATTTTATCAAAACCGTTCAAAAAATGTAGCTTTAAAATGATAATGGTTTATATACAACAACATTTTAAAGCTAATAAATTAATTATAATATGTTAAAAATTAAAGACATAACTTTATAAGTAAAAGTAAATATATTATTTTAATACTGAAATTTAGTTTATATATGATTACACTTTAGGTTAGATATTTATTTAACCTTATTAACAAACTTATAATCATTATTAGAAAGAAATTGAAAAGTCATGCGAGTTTCAAATGAATGGGATGAAAGAAAAAATACTCTATGTTTGATATTTATTTAACCTTATTTACCAACTTATAATCATTATTAGAAAGATACAACAATTTATCACTTTTAACTATTTACAAAATTTTCTTTGGGTTGTTTAAGTTAAACTAAAATTTATATTTAAGTTGAACCTGTAATGTTATATTTAAATTAATAATTTAAGTATTTTATTCAAATTGTTCAAAAGTTGTAGTTTTAAAATGATAATGGTTTACATCCAACAATATATTAAAACTAATAAATTAAGTATAATATGTTAAAAGTTGAAAAAAACATAACTTCATAAGTAGAACTAAAGATATTCTTTTAATATTAAAATGTAGTTTATATATGACTAGACTTTAGATTTGATATTTATTTAACCTTATTAACCAACTTATAATCATTATTAGAAAGAAATTGAAAAGTCATGGGAGTTTCAAATGAACGTGGTGAAAGAAAAAATGCATGAGAGTTTCAACTGAATGTGGTGAAAGGAAAATTCTTCCTATATAAGTATACAAGGGGGAAGGGGCGTCGGGTTTAATCTCGTGCCAACTTTCAAACATAATTTCATTTTTTCCAACTTTGGCCCTCCTCCACAAAATATTTTTCATCTTAACTCCAAAAATTACCAAACATCCCCTGTCTTCTGAAATTCTTTACAAAACCACCCCAGAAATTACACTTTAACCCCCAATATCCAAAATTATGACATTTAAGTCCCCGAAACCAACACCCTGCTAAATTATTATTGATTTTTGGTCAAAAGAATTAATATTGTAGATTAGTTAATTTATGATTAGAATTTAGTTTTGCATTAATTTAACATTATTAACCAATTTATAATAACTATTAGAAATAAATTGAAAAGTTATGGAGGTTTAAAATGCACGTGGTGCATGTAAAAATGTCTCTTTTATGAGTATATTAAGCGAATGCCCGCGCGTTGCGCAAAATCTCCTATATAGTTGAAGTCCTTACAAATATATGTTTTTTTTAAATATAATAATAAAGTTGTTGTTAAATTTGATATAATAATTCGTATACTAAATTGATATAATATATTGATTATTTTGAAATATATGATAATATATACATCTATTATAATTGCATAATCTCAATCGTTTGAATGACTTCTACCCGCGAGTTACACAAATAAAATTAAATATAATATAGTTTAATGTTATTTATAGTTGTTGTTATTGTTAACTGATTTTTTAAAATTTATTTGCTTAATATTTCAATTTCTATCATTATAATTATTTAAAACATTAAACATTGTTTTTTGATTTTAAAGGTAACAATATAATCATTTATGTAAAGTTAATTTTAAGTATTGTTATTGTAAGCTATTTTAAGCTACTTATTTGAAAACTTTTAACGGTTATAAAAATATCTTTAGGAAATATTTTCGTTAAATTGAGATTGCAATATAGTTTTTGCATTTATCACTACAACTTATTACTTTAACTATTTACAAAATATTCTTTGGTTTTTTAAGTAGAACTTTAATTTATATTTAAGTTGACATTGTAATGTTATATTTAAATTAACAATTTAAGTATTTTGTCCAAACTGTTCAAAAGTTATAGCTTTAAAATGTCAATGGTTTACATACAACAACATATTAAATCTATTAAATTAAGTACAATATGTAAAAATGAAAGACATAACTTTATCAGTAGAAGTAAATATATTATTTTAAAATTGAAACTTAGTTTATTTATGATTACAATTTAGGTTTGATATTTGTTTAACCTTATTAACCAACTTATAATCATTATTAGAAAGACACTACAATTAATCACTTTTAACTATTTACAAAATATTCTTTGAGTTGTTTAAGTTAAACTAGAATTTATATTTAAGTTGAACCTATACTTTTATATTTAAATTAATAATTTAAGTATTTTATACAAATTGTTCAAAAGTTGTATCTTTAAAATGATAATGGTTTACATCCAAAAATATATTAAAACTAATAAATTAAGTATAATATGTTAAAAGTTAAAAAACATAACTTTATAGTAGAAGTAAAGATATTATTTTAATAATGAAATTTAGTTTATATATGATTACACTTTAGGTTTGATTTTTATTTAACCTTATTAACCAACTTATAATTATTATTAGAAAAAAATTGAAAAGTCATGGGAGTTTCAAATGAATATGGTGAAAGGAAAAATGCATGGGAGTTTCAAATGAATGTTGTGAAAGGAAAAATGCTTCCTTTATAAGTATATTAGGCGAATGTTCGTGCGTTGCGCAGAAACACCTATATAGTTGTAATCATTACAAATATATGTTTATTAAATATAACAATAACGTTGTTGTTAAATTTAATATAATAATTCGTATATTAAATTGATATAATATATTGATTTTTTTTGAATTATATGATAATATATACATCTATTATAAATGCATAATCTCAACTGTTTGAATGATTTCTACTCGCGAGTTACTCATTAATAAAATTAAATATAATATGTGGTTTAATGTTATTTATAGTTGTTGTTATTGTTAATTATTTTTTTAAAATTTATTTCTCGCTTTAATTTCTATCATTATATTATTTAAAACATTAAACATTTCTTTTTTATTTTAAAGGTAACAATATAATCATTTATATAGGGTTATTTTTAACTATTGTTATTGTATGTTGTTTTAAGCTACTTATTTGAAAACTTTTTTTGATTATAATATATATTTATGAAATATTTTAGTTAAATTGAGATTATAGTTTAGTTTTTGCATTTAGCACTACTATTTATCACTTTTAACTATTCACAAAATATTCATTGGTTTTTTTAAGTGGGACTGAAATTTATATCTAAGTTGACACTATAATGTTATATTTAAATTAACAATTTAAGTATTTTGTCCAAACTGTTCAAAAGTTGTAGCTTTAAACTGATAATGGTTTACATACAACAACATATTAAATCTAATAAATTAAGTATAATATGATAAAAGTTAAAGACCTAACTTTATAAGTAGAAATAAATATATTATTTTAATATTGAAATTTAGTTTATTTATGAGTACATTTTAAGTTTGATATTTATTTAACCTTATTAACCAACTTATAATCATTATTAGAAAGACACTACAATTTATCACTTTTAACTATTTACAAAATATTCTTTGAGTTGTTTAAGTTAAACTAAAATTTATATTTAAGTTGATCCTGTAATGTTATATTTAAATTTATAATTTAAGTATTGTATACAAATTGTTCAAAAGTTGTAACTTTAAAATGATAATAGTTTATATCCAACAATATATTAAAACTAATAAATTAAGTATAATATATTAAAACTTTAAAAAAACATAACTTTATAAGTAATAGTAAAGATATTCTTTTAATATTGAAATTTAGTTTATATATGATTACACTTTAGGTTTGATATTTATTTAATCTTATTAACCAACTTATAATCATTATTAGAAAGAATTTGAAAAGTCATGGGAGTTTCAAATGAATACAGTGAAAGGAAAAATGCTTCCTTTATAAGTATACTAGACGAATTCCCGCACGTTGCGCAGCGAAAATTAAAAATATATTGTTAAAATATTGAAAAATATATGTTTAAAATGGTTATGTTATTGACATTAACTTTGAGATAATATTTTTACACTAATTTATATATATATATATAATCTCAATTATTTTGAAAAATAATAATCATTAACATTAACCCACATTCATCATTAATAGAATTAAATATAATTTTCTATTTAGTATTATTTTTAACAATTATTATTATTGATTGATTATATTTTTACTTATGCGATCATTTTCTAATTTCAATAATGATGTTCATTTAAAATACAATTTATTTATAGCTAAATGTAATTTATAATTTGATGTTATTATCATTTAAAATTACTATTCATTAATTTTAAACCACTTATTATTAATAATAAGTTAAAAAATACTTTTAAGAAACACTTAATATTATTATTAAAATGTGAAACATACGCTAAATAATAAAGTGATGAGATAGACAATTTGCATTTCAAAAGAGACTTGCATGGATAATATGACATATTCATGTAATTTGATTTTATTATTTATAATTATTGCTTATTAATTTTAAATCCACTTGTTATTATTAATAAGTGAAAGAAAGTTTTAAAATGCGCTTATTATTATAATTAAAATGTTAAACATATACTAAAATATAAAGTGATAAGATAGACAATTTGCATTTTAAAAAAAGCTTACATGGATAATATGGATAATATGACATATTCATGATTTTTAATTAATTATTGTTTTGAAGCAACATGAACATACAAACATGTATACAATAGTTAATTAAATATTATATATATCACCTTCAATAACATATGATCGATAACATGAATCTAATCTAATTTACATTAAAATTTCAACCACAACATACAATGATATTCTTAAAAGAATACTTAAATCAAGAAAATACAAAAAAGAATTAGTATATGACAAACTTACAAATTAAAAACTTCAACATAATAACATGGCTCGAAAAATTGTTCAAAGCCCTCAAACCAACACAAAAAACTTGAAACTTGTTTTCTTTATGAATTTTGTATGTGATTTGTATTTGTGTGTCTACTCAAAAAGATTGACCTTTTTATAGTAGAGTATCCATTAAATGTTTATTAAATATATTATATAAGTTATAAAACCTTTGAATTGTTTATCATTATTAAGAGACTTTTGAGTGGTATTCATTAAAATATGAGGTTTCAAATGAATGAGGTGTTTGCAAATTTTTATGGGGGTTTCAAATGCATGAGGTTCAAGGAAAAATGCTAGCTTTATAAGTATGTATGATAAAGATAGATATAGATAGATATAGATAAAGATATAGATATAGATATATATTAGATAGATATAGATAGATAGATAGATCGGGAACATATTTATAAGTACGTAGGAGGAAAATCAATTGTTCCTTCATGCTATGCTCTAAATTCACCATGATGTGTGATTAATTACTTTGAATGTGAAAATGTGTAGGAGTTTCAAATGCATGAGGTGCTTGGAAATTTGTGTGGGGGTTTCAAATGCATGAGGTGATTGGAAAAATGTCTCATTTATAAGTATAGTATGACTAGGCGAATGTCTGCGCGTTGCGCAGAAACACCTGTATAGTATAAATCTTTACAATATATGTTTTGTTAAATATAACAAACACGTTGTTGCTAAATTTGATATTATAATTCGTATACTAAGTTGATATAATATATTGATTATTTCGAATTACATGATAATATATACATTTATTAAAATTGCATAATTTCAGTCGTTTGAATGACATCTACCTGCGGGTTACTCATGAATAACATTAAATACAATATATGGTTTAATGTTATTTATAGTTATTGTTATTGTTAATTAAATTTTTAAAATTTATTTGTTTAACGTATTTATTTCTATCATTTTCATTATCTAAAACATCAAACATTGTTTTTGTTTTTAAAAGTAACAATATAATCATTTATATAGTGTTATTTTTAACTATTGTTATTGTAAGTTATTTTAAGCTAGTTATTTGAAGACTTTTAATGATTATAAAAATATCTTTAGGAAATATTTTAGTTAATTTGAGATCACAATTTAGTTTTTGCGTTTAGCATTACAATTGATCACTTTTAACTACTTACAAAATATTCTTTGGGTTTTTTAAGGTAAACTTAAATTTATATTTTAGTTGACCCTATAATGTTATATTTAAAATTAACAGTTTAAGTATTTTATCCAACCTATTCAAAAGTTGTAGTTTTAAAATGATAATGGTTACATTCAACAACATATTAAAAATAATAAATTAAGTATAATATGTTAAAAATTAAAGTCATAACTTTATAAATAAAAGTAAAAGTATTCTTTTAATATTGAAATTTAGTTATATATGATTACACTTTAGGTTTGAAACTTAATTTATATATAACTACACTCTAAGTTAAACATAACTTATAATCATTGTTAGAAAGAAACTGAAAAATCATGGGAGTTTCAAATGAATTTGGTGAAAGGAAAAAATACTTCATTTATAAGTATATATGGAAAATAACAATTAATGGATAAAACTTGACGAAGTGATCAATAAGGACCATTTTTTAAAGGTTTTGAAACCAAGAGAACCATGTGAGATGTTTTTGAATTTAAAGATTTTATGTCAGATTTCTTGAAAACAAGACTATCTATGAAGTTTTGTCAAAAAAAATAAAAATTAATAGAGACTAAATTGCCAAGTAAAGTAAGTATGGCAAAAAAAAAAGACGAACCTAAATTGTCTAAGTAGAGAAAAAAAAAAGTTCATAATTAAAATATTATAAAGTTGTAAAATTGAAATCCATAACAAAATTAGTTCAACAATAATTATTTCTTTTACTGAGACCGAATAATATTTCTCTACATTTTTAGGAATTTTGAGATTTAGCAAAACAGTTCTCTATACTTAAAAGAGTCCTTGTAGTTGGCTTTTCTTAATATTTGGTCTACAACTTTAAATCGGAAAGTAACAAAAAATGACAAGCTGGAAACATGTTTCACTATTCTTGAGTGAAACAACAGGAAATCATGTTCTAGAGTTTGTGAACTATATTTATTCCCTATATTTTGGGTTTTCTTAATAATTTTAAAAATACAATGAAAATACACACCTTCCCTACAAGTTGTCATCCATGTGAATCTTCTTTGCCAAATATCATATATTTTTTTTCCTTTATATATATATATATATATATATATATATATATATATATATATATATATATATATATATATATATATATATTGGCGATTCCAACATTTTATTTTGTTGGGAGCATTTTTTGAATTTTTCAAAAACAGAAAGGGTTTTAAAGTAAAACTAACATTTTATTTTGTTGGGAGCATTTTTTGAATTTTTCAAAAACAAAAAGGGTTTTAAAGTAAAATTAAAAATAATTGGAGTATTTATACATAAAAAATTAGGAAAATATCATTGAAACCTTATAAATTATCAGGTTTTGGTTTAAAAGGTCCTTCAGGTTAATTTTTTGCGTTTTAGGGGAATGAACTCTATTTTTACTTGTTAATTTGGGGACTTGACTAAAACAGGTTTTTAGAGCCAAATATGATCCATAAAGTCAAAACACTGGATGACATGGCCATGACTTACTGAGACATGCGTTGCTCTCTTATGTACTTGCAACATCTTGTAAGAAACAATCTACCTCCATGAATGACAAAGTTTCATTGTTAGCACCAAAAAAATTAGAGATTGAGAAGTTTGTGTACATCTTGACCATACTGACAGTCCCTAACAAGATCTTAATAATTACTAGATCTAAATTGAGCTTTTTCTAATGGGATTGTTTTTCCAAGAACCCTAACATATTAACATGACAATGCGAAGTGTGTTGAAATCTGAAATTTTGTAAACCCTACCACACTTTGCTCGACTGAAGTAGCAGGTACTCTCACTCCCTCGATTAAACGGGAGTCTCGACTTATTTAACTCCTTAATAAGACTGGGTAGTTCACGACTAGACCTAGAAATCAAAATGGAATATTCTCTTCTTTTATATTTATCTTTTAAATGACCATCTATCTTCCATCTGTCAATATCGCTACCAGAACTACTAGCATCTTCTCTGCCAGACTCAAACCATCCCAGGAAGAAGTTTTATCAAAATCTAAACAACACGGTGGCAGTTGAGAGATCTTAAAACCTTGAGAAATATATGATACCTGATAACTCCACCGATAATGATCCTTGGAGCGGAAAAATGAGTGGTTGTGTACATTAAGAGTGAGATCTGTCAATGGATTTGACGAAATATAGGAGATCATGGCTCAAATAGGGCAAGGCGGAAGTGATGACGAGAGGGCAGACCCTTGGTGACTCTTGTCGTTTTCAATTTGCTACCACTTTATGATTTTAGTCGACATAAATAATGCGAACATTTTCGTTCAACGGATACCGACAGTGACTTTAGCGTTTGGGAATCAGTTTTAAACATTTAATGAGATAGAAGTCAAAGTGTCAAACAAGATGACTAGGCAAGGGGTCATCGGATGACCCCTTCATTCACTACAAGAAAAATGCGATTTTGCTACGGAAGGAATCCGTTGCGAAAACCTGAAATTCCGTTGCAAAAGACGAATAGCGACGGAATTTGCAACGACCGATTTCCGTCCCTAAAAACGTCGTAGCGAGGGTTTGCAACGGAAACGCGAATTCCGTCACAAATTTGACAACGGAATGAAATCCATGGTAGGTGGTATTCCGCCGTGTATTCCTTAGTAGGATTCCATCACAAAATCCGGGGTAGTTATTCCATCACAAATTCCGTGATGGTGATTCCCTAGCAACTTTCGTGGTGGTGATTCCCTAGCAAATTCCGTGGTGGTGATTCCCTAGCAACTTCCGTGGTGGTGATTCCCTAGCAAATTTTGTGGTGGTGATTCCCTAGTAATTCCGTGGTGGGCATTCCCTAGTAAATTTTGTGGTGGTGATTCCGTAGCAAATTCCGTCGTGCTGAATCCCTAGCAAATTCCGTTTGATGACTTCCTAGCAAATTCTGTGGTCATGAATCCCTAGCAATTTTAGTGGTGTATATTATATAAAGATTCCATATGGACCGATGGATAATTGATTTATAAATTACATCCAAATTATTTTGTAGTAATATATGAAAAACAAAAATAACAAAAAAATCAAATAACATTATATCATAAAATAATACAATAATTATTTATTACATGGAAAAAAGAAAATTCACTAATATAAAATAAATACTTTGAAATAAACAAATTCACGCTTTATGATCTACTAGTTTTGTAGTTGTTGAAAAGCACTAAAAACAACCATTGTCGATTGTAGTTGCTTATTAAGCTGCTCGATTCTTATGTTGTGTTGTTCATATTTGGCCTTCATTATTTCCATCGGTTCTTCGTTTTGCTCTTTTTGTTTACTCACAAGGTCCCTGAATTCTTCTGATTCATCATTTTTGTCCATCATTTTTGTCTGGAATATAACATAGTTTCGTGAGTTCTTCACTGCGATAAAACCATATCACTCTCACATCTGTTTTTCCTGTAGTCTTCATACATGTCTTCTAAGTAACTAATGTGGTAAGCTCCTCCTTGACCTATATACATGAAAGAATATAAGTTTTAAAAGGAGGGGACAAAAGATGATGCTTTCACATCCTAATCAAAAAAGACACTCAGAAGCTAGATGTAAAAACATAATAAAAGATCCATCTTCATACATTTTCTCATCTCGGATGACTGGAACGGCGATACCGTGAGTTTCTGTGTGCTTTTGTATATATGTGTAAGTTTTCATGTGTTTTAAAGAATCTGCAATATTTTAGATTTGAAGATGAAGAAGCTGGAGAGATACCCATGGCATATGTGGTGAGAGCAGCTGGATGTCAACTCGGTGAAGACCAAGTTATTAAATTTGGATGCTTAGAATCTTTAGATGCTTAGAATCCTTTGGTTTTGGTCTCATCACAAATACCTCATTGCTATATTTCCCATTATACCCCCCAAAAGCAACCAGATAGTGTTCACCATCTATTAACACTGATGATACAGACAACCCCTGTTTCATTTAAAAAAATTATAATAAATAGGATTGTAAATAACAAAGAAAATTTTTTTTATACAAAAATTAAAATGGCGACCTCGCTGGCTAGTGGATCTCTTCCCTTCACATTTTTCAAAGTTGAGATAACAAGTTTTGACATATCCATCTCCAATGTCTCCAAGGCACCTGCAACATAAGGTTATATTGAGGTTTTATAAATTATAAACAAGTCAAACCTTATTTATTTAATATATATATTCATACCACTTTTATTATCGCCACCACCAACAATATACCAATTTTCATCAATAGAGACGCCAACATGGCCTGCCCTAGGAGACACCAAATCACCTTGAATTTGTGGTTGGGACCATTCTAACTACAATAAAACATTTTTTTAACGTAAACTTAAAATTTAGATGATAGCAAAATATATATATATATATATAAAATCACTTACTGTTTCCAAATCCGGCACGTGTCGATTCATGATATGACCTAAAAGATGACCCAATTAACGAGAAATATGAAGGTGAACCTTTAAACTAGCACAACCCATTATTCCGGTGATTATTGTAACACAATCTGGGTGACAGGCAGCCTGAATTGGAGTAGAAGAAGTTAGTAATATGACGGATTTTTAAGTAGAAGAAGCTTGAAACGATGGAGGAAAGTGGTTACTGACCTCAATAACACCTTCGTCGCCGGGAATAATTCCAGGCATGTAATCAGCGTCGGCCAAAGCTTCTTTGAGTTCACTAACCAACGACTCGTTCTTCATAGAAACTAATTGTGGTTTGAAAGCTTTGATCTGCGAAAAAGGTGTAGAATGTCAAAAGAGAGACCTTTCGAACACGAAGTTAATCTTCAATTTAGTCCCCGACTGAACAGCAGCCGTTCCCGGCCATGGAATCAGAAAAGGGAGAAGAACCAGAAATTAGAAAATCGATTTCTGAAAAGGGAGCAACAACCGACACGAGAAAGAACACATACCTGTTGATTTCATGAGCAAGACGTTGGCGACGAAGTGGATGAGAATATACGGGGATTGAAGGTGAAGTTGTGTCGGTGACGTGCGAAAATCTCAAAGCCTAGGCCGATGAAGAAGGAGGCTGATTCGATGGGGGGGGGGGGGGGAAGAAGAGACGAGCGACATTTTTTTGGAATGAAAGCTCCTTTTTTTTAGGTTTTAGGTTTAGAAGTGGTCAAAGACTTTTTAAAAAAAACTAATAGCCTTTAGGTTATTTGATATTTGGGTTGGTAGAAAATTCAAAATATTTTAAAAATATAAGAGGAAAGACCAAAATATTTTAAAATATAGGAGCGAATATCAAAATCTATAAAAATTTATCTATCTTAAATTTAGAAAAATAAATTTTTAATTTTTTACTAAATAATTTTGTTTATTATATTATATTATTTTATAATATTTTATATTATTATTTTTATCTTAAAATTAATAACTTATTAATGGAATCATAAATTTAAAACCTAAATATCTATTAATATTTATAAATTTTGAATGAAAACATAATTATTTTTATTTTTGCTACTCATGGGTTGAGTTGTGAAAAATAAAAATCTAGTAATAAACCCTAAGCAATAAGCCATAAGCACTAAACTATAAGCTATAAGCCAAAAGCCAAGAGCAATAAGCAATAAGCCATAAGCCCTAAACCCTAAGCCATAAACCCTAAGCAATAAGCCATAAGCCCTAAACCTTAAGCATTACTCTTTAAGCCATAAACCCTAAGCAATAAGCCATAAGCCCTAAACCCTAAGCCATAAACCCTAAGCAATAAGCCATAAGCCTTACTCTTTAAGCCATAAACCCTAAGCAATAAGCCATAAGCCCAAAACCCTAAGCCATAAACCCTAAGCAATAAACCCTAAGCAATAAGCCATATGCCCTAAACCCTAAGCCCTAAACCATAAGCCTTACTTTTTAAGCCATAAGCCCTAAGCAATAAGCCATAAGCCCTAAACCCTAAGCCATAAACCCTAAGCAATAAACCCTAAGCAATAAGCCATAAGCCCTAAACCATAAGCCTTACTCTTTAAGCCATAAACCCTAAGCAATAAGCCATAAGCCCTAAACCCTAAGCCATAAACCCTAAGCAATAAACCCTAAGCAATAAGCCATAAGCCCTAAACCCTAAGCCTTACTCTTTAAGCCCTAAACCCTAAGCAATAAGCCATAAGCCCTAAGCCATACACCTTAAGTCATAATTCATAAGCACTAAGCCATGCACTATAAATTCTAAACCCTAAACATTAGCCCTAACTCATGGACCATAATCTCTAAGTTTGAGCCCTAAGCCATGAGTCATAAGCCATAATCCGTAAACCATACGTCCTAAGTCATAAGAATAATCCTAACCCCTAACCCCTAAGTCATAAGCCACAAGACATAAGCATAAGGCATAAGCCCTAAACCATTAACCATAAGTCAAAAGTTATAAACCATAAACATTAAGCAGTAAACCCTAATTTGTAAGACAGAAGTCATAAGTCATATTCCCTAAGCTCGTATACACAAGCCACGATAATTAGCCCATAAACCATAAGTCATAAAGCAAAATCCTTAAGCTATAAGCCTTATGCCCTAAACCCCAAGCCCGAAGAAATATGTCATGAGAGGTAAGCTACATTAATCAATAAACCATAAAACTTAAACCATATGACATAACCCTTATGACCTAAGTCATAAGCCATACGCTCTAAGCCTTAAGCTATAAGGCCTAATCCTTAAGTCATACTTCTAATCCATAAGCCCTAAGGCCTACACCTAAACCCTATAACAAATATCTTAAACCTACACAGGTCATCCGACCATAAAATTTGTTACAAAATTAAAATCCATAGCTAACTCATTGATTTTTACTTTAAAGTTACTACGGTTAAATACATTTATTTCATTAGTGACGAAATCATAAAATTTAGAAAAATTTTAGATAAAAACAAATACAAATACAACCAAATCATAAAATTAGTAACATATTATGAAAAATTTTAGACTTTTATTTTTTATTACATAAAAAGCTATAAATTTAATAAAACCAATTAATTACCATATTCATAAAAAACTATAATAATAATAATAATAATAATAATAATAATAATAATAATAATAATAATAATCAGCATCATCTTTATGAAACTCCTAGGGATCTGACGGACCCAAATTTTGAGCGGGCTTTTACCCTTTCCCTCTAGAATTGTGGTGAAAAATTCTAATTTCCCACCACCTCTACCTAGGTTTCCCTCTTCTCCAAGCCCCACACGTCTCAGTTCTTTCTTCCTCACCACAACCACCTGAGCACCACCTTCATGGCAGTTTTGCTTTTCAATGGTGGTTTCGACTGGTGGTTCTTTGATGTTGGTTGTGGTGGGTTATACTCAACGGTATAACAGGGATATGGAAGGTGGCACGATGATGGTGGTTGCCGGCTGTTAATATGGGGCTGAAGTGGGAGGTATTCGAGGTGGCAAGAGTTCTCGGCAATAGCAGTTTTTCTGATGGATGTTCACGGTGTTTTAGAGGCTCGAAGTTGTTTGTAATTCGCCTTTTGCTAGAGTAGATAAGAAGCTGCTGGCAGATGGTATCAGGTGGTGATGGTGAACTGGTGGCGGTGGAGGTTGTAGATTGATGAACTCCAACAAAATCATATATCTTCTTTGCTTCTCCGTTCTTCCCCAATTTTCTGTCTTTGATCAATTGCTACTTTTAGGTCATATGTGTGTTTCTTTTGCATGCCACAACAGATCACCAGCACCCAATTAATGAACAGAAGTGTTCAAAGTAATTGAATTTATCAATCTTTATCATTTATCCGTTATCTTTTATTGTGTCAGGATAGTTTTTTTCCTATTCAATTTGAAGACCTTTTTGTTATAGTTGAGGAAAGATCGATAACATCTGCTTGGAAAAAAATGTGGCAAGTTTACTAAAAGCATGCCATGAGGCTTATGGGGGTAAAAACGTTTTAATTTTTTGATGCAACCATTGTGTTGATGGACAGCATCTTGGACCATTTCCAATGTATAATCTGTGAAATCCTTGTACCCAATTACAGGTGCATACCAGCTGTTTAATATTTTGCCTCAGTGAAATTTAATTCACATTTGTTGGAGGCTGCAGCGTTCAAGATTGTGTTTTCTATATTTGACATGTGGAAACAGGCATTTCTTTGTTTGAAAGCAGTAGCATTAACATTCAACCAGACAGGTTCATCATGAGTGCAGGTACAGTTGTGCATTTCTACAGGTCAACAGGCTTGCTAGTAAAGGTTGAAACTGTTCTGAGTAGCATCAATAGTTTGGGCATCTCTTTTCTCAACACTCTTCAAATTGGATCCAAGATAAACCATGCAGATTCATTGATTCATTGATTTTCGAAAAATGTTTGTTTTGAATTTGTAATTGTAAAATATAAATTGTAATGTGGTTTCTTCATGAATAATATACCTACCTTTTTGTAGTTAGAAATATAAGTGTAAGATTTAGTTAACACGTTTGCACCAAGTCTTTAGATGTGATGTATTAAGAAGAATCAAAGGGGTTTTTTGTAATCATATTTTCATGTTATAATGTTATATTTATTAAATTTCTAATAATTTTTTCAATTTATAATGGTACATTCTTAGGATTAATGCTATTAATTTGAGCTCCTTAGCAAATTTGCTATGTAATTAAATTTCATAACAAAATTCCTAACAACTTAGCTAGGAATTTTTTCCATAGCAAAACAAGCAACATAAATAAAATTCCGCAACATAATTCTGGAGGTAAATATCTACGAATAGTACTTCCATAGCAAAGCAACTACGGAATTGTTTTCCGTTGAATAATTATGTTGCATCTTAACCATGATAATTAATTCCATAGCAATAGTACAACGGAAAGTGTTTTCGTAAAAAATGTCGTTGGAAAATTGCTAGGAATGTTTTTTCCATGGAAATACCGGTAGCATAATACCAACGGATATGGAGTCGGTAGCATTTTCCCTAGCAAGTCCCATGCTCGCTACCAAAAATAAATTCCGTAGACAATGTGGTAGCAATCTTGCTATGGAACGACATTTCATAGCATAATCCATTGCAGATTAACAACGAAAATACGTTCCATAGCGCCATTCCCTAGCAAAATCTCGTTTTTCTTGTAGTGATTTTATGGATAATGGTTTTTTTAACATGTAAAATTAGACTTTAAACACCTAAGCTACTAAAAAAATATAAGGGACCTTTTAAAATAAAAACCAAGAGTTTATAGGGCTACAATGTCAATTTCTCTGAAAAATTTAGCCATTGGGGGAATGTTCCCCCACTCTTTAACGCTTTCATCCACCAATATATATATATATATATATATATATATATATATATGTATATATATATATATATATATATATATATATATATATATATATATATATATATATATGATTGGGTGAGGAGTACTCGAAATTCAGCAAGGACTGCAAGACAAATCTGACCCTTTAATCTCAAATAGTGTGTGGCTGCTATTAATTCAGAAATTTTTTTATTAAATACATGATGGCATTTTTGCTATTACTTGGAACTTTTAAGCTTTTCTTTCTAAGGGAAAAGTATTTGAGGGTACTATGGTGAAACTTCACATCTAACTTGATCTAGATCGAGATTTTTCCATCTTCATCATACTTTTTCCTTCTTTCTTCCATCTTTCTGTAAAACGTTGTGAAGTGTTGTATTAATCATCGGATCTTGTTGTAAACTACAAAATTTGACTTTAATCTTCGATAGTACGTGTGTGTGTGTCTTCAATTTTGTTCGATAACTGAGTTTCATGATATTTTTTGAAATTTCAACTTACTTGAACCAGGTAAACTTCATCTCATTAACTTTATTTTTCATTACTGGCGTTTTATGTGCTGGTGATTTTAGTGTTATCAACGTATTTTAGAGTAGTTATTATTAATATTGAGATAGACTGAGTTCAATTTACTCACCAAGACTGGAGGTGTGGTGTAACGCATGGTTCCTGGTATGTATTTAAAGATATAAATTATTCATTTTTTTTAGAAACTCGACGAGTTGGAGGCCCCAAACACGTCGAGTAGAGGTGGATTTGGGACGCGGATTGTGAAGTCTACTCGACGAGTTGAGAGCCTCAACTCGACGAGTAGGACTGGCAGAAAGAAACCCTATTTTCAGGGTTTTGCACCATATTTAAACACCTTAACCTCCAAAGGTTGGCCTCATTTACAGCCTCCATCATCCCAATCCCTAGCTACGAAACATTAATACACTTTTGAGAGTTTTGAGCCATTCTTGGTGCACTCTTGTGGTTTTGAACAAGAAGATACTTGAAGAAGGACCAAGGAAGCGTTGGAGAAGAGTAGATCCAGAAGTCTAGCTTCATTTATGGTTCATCAAAGGTATAAAGCTCCTGTCTTGTCTATTATATGCTTAGATCTAGTTATAGGGCATTTTCTCCATATTTTGGTTCAAGTTGAATGGTTCTTGGGAAGTGGGTGTCCCAAGTGAGCATACGTCCAGATCTAGGTCTTTGAAGGGCTTTCATGGCATAAAGGTGAAAACTTTATGGCCATTGAAGCCCTGTGCAAGCCTTAGGATGTCATTTTGGCCTTTTAAGCTCCAAAAGGCCTTGCATGAAGAGAAACTCAGAGACTTTACGTGTTCATCTAGTCTCTAAGGTCTTTATCTCTTTTTGTACACCATGTCTTGAAGAATATATTGCTTTTGGATCAAGATCTATACCTTGTAGAGTTAGGGTTTGAGCTATATATCTTAAGGAAGGGTATTAACGGGTAAAGTTGGAAACCTTACCCTTCTAAGGATATTTCCAATATGTATATGTATTATGGAGCTTAGATCTAATGATTTGTGACTTAATCCATTAAGAAAGCTTAACAGACTGAAAAACTCGACGAGTTCAGAGAGGAACTCGACGAGTTGGGTCGAAATACCCCGATTCTGGAAAAGGGAAGATTCGACGAGTTCAGGACGGACTCGACGAGTGGGGTTGGAAAGTCCTGATTTTATGATAGGAGAAACTCGATGAGTCGGGTGACGATTTAAGGGTTTATGATTTATGGAACTCGGAGACTTGATGGACCAACTCGACGAGTTGAGTCAACCCAAAAGGTTGACTTTGACCAGAGTGTTGACTTTGACTTGGACTTTGACCAAGGTTTACCCTTAAGGGGTTATGAGTATGAAAGGGTAATTAAAGGAAATCTTTTATGTGTAGGAGTTTGAGTGGGGTTGATTTAAGAGTTGAGGACAGATCAGCTACTCTAGAACAGTTGAGGTGAGTTGCCTTCTAGTAGAAGTGGGTCTAAGGAACCAATGTCAGCCCACTAGTAGATGATTATAGTTGAGATGATTGTCTTCGTGATAATTTTCTGGTATGCCACCATCTGTTATGCTTTATGTGCTAGTATGCTACGTTATTATGCGGTAGTGATAAGGGTGAAATAGTCCCCGGTTACCGGTTGAAAGAGACCGAAAGGGTAGGCCAGCACCCAGATATGCTAAGCAGTATGTGATTTATGTGTATATGCTAGGGTATTATGTGGTAGTGTTAGGGGGTTAAATAGTACCCGTATCCGGTTGAAAGAAACCGAAGGGGTAGGCCAGCACCCAGATATGTTAGGCGGTTATCGGTTGAAAGAGACGGAAGGGGTAGGTCGGGCACCCAGATATGCCTGACAGTATGTTATTGTATTATATGTGGTATGATGGGGGAACTCACTAAGCTTTGTGCTTACGGTTTATAGTTTTGGTTTCAGGTACTTCTTCTTCGAAGGGAAAGGAGTCGGCATGACTGCAACGCATCACACCATGATTTTCCGCACTATGTTGTTCTTGGGATTTGTACTCTAAAATTAATATCTTATGACATGTTTTTGAGACATATGACTTATGGGTTTGTATGAAATGAGATAACTCGATGATGTTTTCAATAATCTATTTTAGGAATTATTAAATTAAAAATGAAATTTTTGGTCTTGGATTTTGGGATGTTACAAGTTGGTATCAAAGCCTTGGTTTGAGGGATTTGGACACACCTTCGGGGGCGTCTGCACTCAAATCGAGGATTTGAAAAGTTTACAAGAAAAATAATTTTTCTAAAATTTAAAACTAAGTGTTTTTGAGAAAGAACAAGGAGTGTGATGCGTCCAATCAGTCGAGCACAAGTAAGTTTTCCCCAAGATACCCATACATGTTATGATATATGATATGATTATGAGAATTGCATGCTAGATTAGGGCTAAGGATCTAGGAAGGATGCCTTGTATGCCTACTGTATGAGAATTGCAGGCTAGATTAGGGCTAAGGATCTAGGAAGATGCCTTATGTTTCTGATGTATGAACTTATTGAACTGCATGATAGTACTGATTAGTTAGTGATATGATGGCCTGATTAGGATATGCTTGGTTACTTAATGCCCGAATGCTGCTTGCTTTTTGCTTTTAGGAGTTCTAGTTATCTTTAATTAAGTAGTAAACGAATATGTTAAGTTACATATTATGAGGTCTACATAATTTCAGAAGGTTAGGTCTAGCCCTATTTCGCAACTCTTGTTTGAGTCTAACTGTTGTAGGGTAGCACCTCTCATTCGAAGAATTATGTGGTCTTAGTAATATGTAATGGTATTTGTAAGCTAGTTAGGGAAAGGTAGCAGGGACTTCTTATGCAACTGATGGTGGAGAGTGGGTTGGAGATTACCCTAGGGTAAGCCTAGAATGAGAATAGCATGGAGAGCAATAGTAGTAGAAGGGACTTGGTGAAGTCAAGGCAATCCTTGAGGAAAGTACGGATAGATGTGGAGGTAGTATGGGCCCGTACTACTGAAAGTAGAGGATCCGTACTCGAATCAAGGAGGACTGAGATAGAACCAGGGAACTTGTCGTGTGTGTGACACCTCTCGAGGTTATGTACGACCCTGAAGATTATGTGTTTTGTTTCAAAATGGTGGTGACATGTCACGGAACGGGAGGTTCAGGGTCTGGGTCAGGTTCAGGTTTGGTTCCGAGCCAGTCGATGATGGATTGCGAGCGTTTATTGCATCAGAGATTACGAGAGGCATCCTTGAGGCGGCCCCGGTGATTTTTGGGTTGATCAAGGAAGGGATCATTGAGCTGATGGAGGATTGCCTTAGGGCATTCAACAGCGACATGGCACTGGGCCAGTCAGGGACTCGCACGCTCTCCTTTAACGATTTCAGGGGATGTGATGCACTAGACTTCCACGGGTTGAAAGACCCCATTGTAGCCAGGAGATGGATTGCAGACATCGATTCTGTATAGTTGACAAGCTTCTGCCCTGAGGGGTCGAAGGTCAGGTATGATGTTGGTTGTTTAAGAGATAGAGTTAGAGACTGGTGGGAGGCAGTCAAGGACACATTGGGAGCCCCAGCCATTGAGGCTATGACCTGGTCGGACTTTGTGGCCAGATTTAGGGTTGAGTTTGCGCCAGCTGTGGAGATCCAGCAACTAGCCAGGGAGTTATTGGATATGAGGCAGAGTACTGAGTCAGTGAAGGATATTACCGCCAAGTTCAGGGAGAGGGCATTACTGGTGACTCAGTACGCGGGTGATGAGGAGATGAGGAAAACTCGGTACCATGATATGTTGAGGGCTGACATTCGGAAACATGTCAGCTACTCGGCATGCCTGACATTGGATGACATGATAGCGAGGCCAAGGGATAGGGAGATTGATATAGAGCACATCAGGAAGAGGAAGGAGGAGACTGGGCAGACGATTGGGGTTTCGGGGAAGAAACCCAAGGGATTCGACTCTAGGACGAAGGGACAACAGGGTCGGGGCCACTGTGGAAAATGCGGCAAGTCTCATGAGGGAGTTTCTAAACTAGGGGATCGGGCTGCTATAAGTGCGGCAAGACTGGGCACTTTGGCAGGGATTGTATTGCCCCTACCCCCACCTTTCAGACATCAGACCTGATTTGCTTTCATTGCAATCAGAAAGGCCATAAAAAGGCCAACTACCCTAGATTGACATCAGGAGCGCCAGTGGCGGCGCCAGCTCCAGCGACTCTGCGGATCACAAATGGCTGACAGGGCAAGTCAGATGCTCTAGTGGTAAGGAGCCGAGCCTTCTAGTTGACCGTCTAGGAGGCGCGTGCCACACCTGATGTGGTGACGGGTATGTTTTCTTCTCTCTATCCTTTATTACATTTCAGTTTTGATATTTATATTCTATGTGTTTTGTTTAGGATCGTTCCTTGTGAACGGTATCCCAATACAGGTGTTATTTGACTCGGGGGCTACCCGATCATTCGTATCTCTTGCACTCAACAAGAGCTTTCCTGAGTCTTTAGGTATGTTGGATTGTCCTTTAAAGGTCAGGATTGCTGACGACCGATCTGTCCGAGCGTCAGAGGTTTATAGAGATTGTGTCCTGAGGATGTATGACGAGCGTTACCTCATGGATTTGGTTCCCATTCTGTTACGTGGCAGCAAGGTCATCATAGGCATGGATTGGCTGAGCCCTAATGGGGCGGTGATCAACTGTGAGCAGCTATTGGTTCGTTTCAGGACCCCAAGTGGGGGAGAGCTAGTGATTCAGGGCGAAAGGCCTCAGCGTGGGCCAACTTTGTATTCAGCAGCGAGAGCTAGGCGCTACCTTAAGTAGGGTTGCGCAGGTTATGTCGCCTATGTCATGGTGTCACACCCCCAAAGCGGAACGGCGGAAACGTTCGGGGGTGGAGGACGTCATGCGTAGTATCACAACAATTGTATCATAGCAAGCATAGTAAACACAACCAGACATCGAATACATATATGAAAAAGGTTTACATTGTTTAATACATAGTTTTGTTCATATCAAAAGCAAAATAGAAAGACGCGACTCTAACGCTCCGACTTCTGCAAAAACTCCTGGGAGTACCTGTCTACTAATTCCCTGAGAATACAAGCAGTTTTGAAGAATATCAGCATAAAGCTGGTGAGTTCATAAGCATTTAGTTTTTGATGGAAACGAGTTCTTTAAATCCTTTTGAAGAGTGTTCCTCAAGAAAATCCTATATTTTCTTATGAAAAGCGTGTTTGAAAACCCATACCTTCCATGAGTTCCAAATTCATACAAGATATGTACAATCCAAAGAGTCGTGGAAGGAATGTGAATATCCTTTGATTACATGTTGAACAATCCTGTTTTGGAATAGCCGGGTTATCCCGGGAAAATCCTATATTTTCCCAAAAAGAGTGGTTGGTTGTTTATCCATTTTAAAACTGAGGTTTGCAAGTATCTACCATACTCGTGTATATAAAAGCAGTTTTCTTTTAAAACCCTGGTTACACTCAGAGAGGTATATTAGTCTTAAAAACTAAATAAAAGAAAACCGTGATGAACTAAGTCCTGAAGATATTATTATTAATACCCTACAGTAATCTATCGGTCATTACTTTGAGGTTAGTTCACTTGATTCATTATTACAAAAGTAAATCCCTGCTATCTAAATTGTGAGTTTTATAACCATACATTAACTTAATACGGCACGTATGGGGGCCAATATCCTTTATGACTTTGTCACCCGTAGACCTGCCGGTCCCACTGTAGCTAGCAGCGAGGTGCGGGATAATCAGTCCCGTATAGATCTATACACAACCGTCACGCTCTCCATCCTAGAGATTCTGGTCATAAGTGCTAGTCCTACACTCTGATTCTGTGGGAGTGTTACCAAGGACGAGTCTCCAACTTAGACTAACAAATTTACAAGTAATAATACTAAAAATCCTATTTATGATTTGCATGAATCCTTTATAAAATAATGCATTTTACTACGTGATTCACAAGTTCATTGTTCTAGTTTTGAAAACTGTTTCTACGAGTTGATTTCTTAATCGTTTGGTAAAACTGTTTTTCCATGTTAAAAGCATACTGAAAATATAATTATCTTAAACAAAATAATATATTTTGAGCACAAGTTTCCTTGTACTTTTGCTTGTATTCCCCCCCTTAAAACATGAAAAACTCGGTAAAACGTAGGGGTATGAACTCACCTCGGGTGATTTGAATGAAGGATCGACACGAAAAATTGGGTGTTCAAGTGAAGCCTTGAACACGATTTGATCCTAATTAACATGCAATGATACATAAAGGAGTCAAATGAAGGTATTTCACCACTAAATGTGATGGAGAACCACTCTAGGAACTTGGGACTACTTGCACTAAGTGTTAGAACCTTGAAGGATTGCATGAGGGGAGTGTATGGCCACCTTTAAGGTGTGTGCGGCCATGGGTGTGCGGCCCAAGGGGTGTGCGGCCGTACACTCATGATGGAAGGTGTTCTTGGGGTGTTTCAAGGTCCGTACTTGCAATCCATGAAGTGTCCTAGGTCTATACTCAATTGTAGTGCAAGTTAGGGGTCCTAGAAGTGTGTTTGTGGCCCTAGGATGAGTGTGTGGTCGCACACTAGGGTGTGTGGTCGCACACTAAGGTGTGTGCGGTCGTACACAGGTGTGTGCGGTCGTACACCCCTACAAAATGATGTCCAAAATGTCCTTTCCAAGGTGCAACAAGGCTAGGGGCATGTCTATCTCAAATATGGAAGTCAAACTCTCACTTTGGAAGGTGTTTTAAGGGTGTGCGGCCACCTTAAGAGGGTGTGCGGCCGCACTCACTTCCAACACGAAGAACATGTCCATTTTTGCACACTTAAGGCTTAGATAGAGAGGTCTTTCATGGATTGTAAGCTAGAGGAAGAAGTACTCACGTTTTTGAGGCCTTGAGAGGGTTTGCGGTTGAAGAATCTTGAGAGAGAATGAGTAGTGTGCTGCCAAGGAGTGAAAGAAATGAAGGGAAGAGGGTCTACCCTTTATATAGGAGTAGGTATGCTGTCAACAAGTGAGTGTGCTGCCAGGAGGTGTGTGTGCGGCCGCACACCAATGTGTACGGCCGTACACTCCCTCTAAAGGTGTGTATGGCCCTGTTTTGACAGTATAAGACTCGCTGACTCCTTCCTAAACTCAACCTTGGTCATACTTAAGCTTAGAATCACTTAAACGAACCCCCAGACAGTGCAAGGAGTCAACAAAACACGTTTAACTTTGATTGAATTGGCTAAGCGTGCGAGGTAGGAGTTTCTGGGTTGTCACATCATCCCCCCGTTAGAAGGAATTTCGTCCCGAAATTTAAGAATAAGAATATAACTCATGGTCTTAGAAACGACGGAGGTACTTAAGGTTCATGGGACTCTCGTGCTCCCAAGTGAATCCAAGTTCCCATTTGACATTCCAACGGGCCTTCATTATCGGGATGTGACGTTATTTCGTTCGCTTGACTTCTCGATTCGCGAGCTCAGATGATTCTCTCACAAAGTGTAGGCTCTCGTCTAACTCGAGGTTGTCGAGGGGAAATCGTAAGTGTCTCATCGGACAAACACTCATTTCGGGTTGAAACGAGGAAGGCGGGATGGACTTTGTTGAGTTCTCGGGGTAACTGGAGTTTGTATGCTTACGAGACCGATCCTAGCAAGGGTATCGGACGGTCCAACGTATCCTGATTTTTGATTTCAATGCCTTCCGAAGCGTATCGGGCTTTTCCAGGGTGTGACTTGCAAAAGAACTCGTCCACCAATCTGGATCTTCAAGGGTTTTTGTCTCTCGTCGGTTTAGTCCCCTTTCGTACGTTCTTTTCTGCCGTCTCTCGGATGATGACTTGCGAGAGTGCCATTGTGGACTTGACTCTTGTCTAGTTGTATGTTGCCCACCTCAGCCCATCGCAGATGGGGTCTGTACTTATGGCTGCAGAGGGCTTCCAACGGCGCAGCCTTGCTACTGGAAAGGTCGTTGTTGTTGCAAAAAGGTTCAATTAAGGATAGATGTGTGTCCCATGACACATCTTTAATTGTCCGGATGGTTCTCTTACTTTGTCCTTCTCTTTGTGGATTATACTCTTCGTATGAATACTTTCGGGTTTCGAAGAGAGATGAATTCTTCGAAGTTCGCATGTGGTTGTCGTCACGAGCGACGGGAGTTTCGCGATCGAACGATATAAGACAAAAGGGTTTGGTATAACATAGACTCAGTCGAGCTAAACAGAATGGTGTCGTAAAATCGCGCGTCAAGTTAGTCCGGGAGGATCGTTTTGCTAGCACATTGGCATCCCTAAATGAACGTCTCTGGTATTTTCTGCGTTTGATTTGGACTTGGTGGGTACTACTAATGCGAGGGTCCAGATGTTTTGAAACTATGGGCTCTCGATGGAATGGTTCTCATTATATTTTCCTATGATTGCTTGGCGTATATAAGTCATGTATAATCACAACTGACTCTAATGTATACACTAGGCTACCATAATTTACCCATTAGGGCATCAACCTTTTAAAAGTAAGTCGTGATTAAATTTGGACGAGAAAGAAATTACGATTATGAATAATTCTTGAGGTTTTTGAAAACGTACCCAAAACACTGTAGGGTTCTTTGATGCTTCCCTTCTTCTGAGGTCAGACTCCTTCTGTCTCCTCATCGTTCTTCTCTGTTGGGAAGTCTCTTTTGAAATGCCCCATTTCGCCACATACACTGCACAGTTGAACTATGCTAGCATCGGTAGTGGAAGGGATATGTTGAGTCGGGGTCTTCGCGAAGCGAGCTTCCTTGTCATCCTTAGCCCTTGGACAATTTCTTTTGAAATGTCCTACACCACCACAGAGGTAACAGGTTGGACTAGCCCCAACATTGGCATTCAGAGTGACGAACTCGACTAGGGTCCTACATCTGCTGGAGGTGTGCCCCTTCCTGTTGCATCTGGTGCAATGCAGCACTAGACAGACTCCATGATGATGGAAGTTGCATTTGTTGCAGTGCGGATGATTTCCCAAGTAGGGTGTGGTCGGGGTTGGAACAGTAGGGCTGACTGGGGTATTGACTGTCCCAATTCATTGCCTTTCAGTAGGTCCTTGGGTTGAACAGCTTCCTTTGAACTTTCGCTTCAGGATGTTAGGTTGGGGATCAAGGGTGTCCTTTCCAGTAGGCACTTGTTGTTGAGGTTGGTTAACGCCAGGGTTTGGACTGCCATTAACACTTCCACCCGCATTGGTGTTGTTAGCGTTAAGGACAGCTAGGGCGGATGCTACAGCTGCTGTGATAGTAGCTTGGAACGTAGCTGAATCCATCTAAAGGATTGGTATCTTACCGGTGGGTTGGTTACGTTTCTTTGGAGGCATGATCTGCTACATGTCAAGAAAAGAAGTTTGTGAGCAACAATGGTTGCCCCTGGATATATCCTAAATGTTTATCTATGCTTTGAGATTTCCCGTTTTGCTATCTGACTCTCAGTGATTCGACCCACATCCCCATGATGTGGTCTTAGCTATGATAGAAAATATTTGAGCACACAAAGTTCACATACAATAAATTTACGAACTCTTGGTTGCTTAGCTCATCGGACTGGCTGAGTAACTCTCCCATTTTCTCCGGCCCCAGCCGATATAGAGGGTTAGCTATAAGAGTAGCTCCGGAAATCGATTCGATACGAGATCCAATTTGACGCTCGGGAGGAGTCCCTGGAATGTCTTTGGGAAAGACATCAGGAAAGTTGCAGACTTTGGAGGCGCTCTCGAGGTCTTTAACTTTTTGCGCCTCATTGTCAACATGAGTCAGGAATGCATAGCAATCCTTTCGCAGGTGCTCCTAGGCTTGACGCAGGAAATGATACGAAGGCTCGAAAAATCTTATCACTGAGACCAGTGAGGGTTTAGTTGAAGGGAAGATTGAGACGAATCGCTTCCTCGAAGCAAAGGACATCAGCATGATTTGAGGCTTAACCATTTCGTGCCGATTAGGATATCGAGCTTTTATGGAAACTGATATGAAATTGACGGGGAAAGAAAATAATCATCTAAGTACATCTTATGATTCATGTTTTGAGGACAAAACAGTGATAGGACTTTGTTAAGGTTGCTTAATTTGAATGCTACTGCTCCAAGGTATACTTTTGGCAATGAAGATCTTTAACTGAAATATGATAGTTGCCACCATTGTCGATATTAAGATTACACAGAGTTTGAAAAATTTGACCTAGGAGTAGGTCTACGACATACCAACAGAATAACAATTTGACAACAAAGAGAAATAGGGAATCGATACTTGCAACGCAAGAATGTCTACAGAGAAAGGAGCTACTTGGAACATAAATAGGAAAGCTATTCTTTAAACCAAAAGGAAGGACAAGTAGAATATTTCCTACTGGAGACGGGCACTTCTCGGCCGGAACCTTAGGTTAGTCAACTAGCGCTCCATGTCGAGCAGGCGACTCTCGTATACTGATTGGCGTGCTCGGAGCTCTACGACCTCAGCTCGAGTTGCAGCTAGCTCTCGCTGTTGGGCTTCGTGGTCTCTCAAAATCCTCCCATGAGCAACCTCGACACTGCGAATACGGTCTGTGTGGGCATCCAAGTCTGCCTCGAGTTCCACAAGTCGGTGAATGGCCGCCACGTTCATTTCGAGATTGCGGGCCACTCGGCAGACTATGATTGGAAGGGCTCTATCTGCGGAGCCTCCTCCGTCCACATTGTAGAAGCGGCGATCCCCATTATACGGGCGGGGTTGGCCTTGTTCGTGACTCCACCTATCCAGGCTTCTGACCCACATAGGCGTTGGGCCTTCGAGTACAAGCTGAGGGTTGGGATTTGGTATTGGGGCCACTGGGGGTAAGTTCTCGACTTCTGGTTCCGATTCAGTCTCTTCAGGAAATGGTTCGGCAATGCCATCGTCAAAAGGGATTTCATGGTTTCCTTCTGGCTCTGGTTCGATCCATCCGTCATCTCCTTGGTTAAGGAAGTACAGGTCGCCAGGAAGATGGAATCCAGCCATGCTATCTACGCGAGGTGAGGGTAAAGGAATAGTTAATAGGCATCAGATCTATTAATACTTCCAACGTATTATAACTACATAACTGGTTCTTGGAGAATTGATTCTTGGGTAAGTTTCAGGTTTGGTTGTTATAGCATCCTAAAATACTCCTATAGTATTTTAATCCTTATGTTCGGTTCTAGAACTCTTCTGGTATCTAGGTAAGTTTTAGGCTTGCTGCAACACCACAGTCACTCCCAAGCACATATTGGTAATGTCTCGAATGAATATAGTTGATCAGGCTATATTGACCCTAGACATGATTACATAACTGCCCAGGTTTAACCGCTGTGTCCAACATCCAAATACTTTTGTTTTGTTCTACTTACGACACGGTTTTCGATACTTATATACTTTTATAAAAATACTTGTATTTTCGAAAGTATACTTTTTAGTTTAGAGCACTTAGGCCCCTTAATATTTATAGTTGTATAGCATGTAAGGTTCGGTATACTTAGTTCGCTATAAACAAGGGCTCTGATACCAATCTGTCACACCCCCAAACCGGAACGGCGGAAACGTTCGGGGGTGGAGGACGTCATGCATAGTATCACAACAATTGTATCATAGCAAGCATAGTAAACACAACCAGACATCGAATACATATATGAAAAAAATTTACATTGTTTAATACATAGTTTTGTTCATATCAAAAGCAAAATAGAAAGACGCGACTCTAACGCTCCGACTTCTGCAAAACTCCTGGGAGTACCTGTCTACTAATTCCCTGAGAATATCAACATAAAGCTGGTGAGTTCATAAGCATTTATTTTTTATGGAAAAGAGTTCTTTGAATCCTTTTGAAGAGTGTTCATCAAGAAAATCCTATATTTTCTTATGAAAAGCGTGTTTGAAAACCCATCCCTTCCATGAGTTCCAAATTCATACAAGATATGTACAATCCAAGGAGTCGTGGAAGGAATGTGAATATCCTTTGATTACATGTTGAACAATCCTGTTTTGGAATAACCGGGTTATCCCGGGAAAATCCTATATTTTCCCAAAAAGAGTGGTTGGTTGTTTATCCGTTTTAAAACTGAGGTTTGCAAGTATCTACCATACTCGTGTATATAAAAGCAGTTTTCTTTTAAAACCCTGGTTACACTCAGAGAGGTATATTAGTCTTAAAAACTAAATAAAAGAAAACCGTGATGAACTAAGTCCTGAAGATATTATTATTAATACCCTCCATTAATCTATCGGTCATTACTTTGAGGTTAGTTCACTTGATTCATTATTACAAAAGTAAATCCATGCTATCTAAATTGTGAGTTTTATAACCATACATTAACTTGATACGGCACGTATGGGGGCCAATATCCTTTTTGACTTTGTCACCCGTAGACCTGTCGGTCCCACTGTAGCTAGCAGCGAGGTGCGGGATAGTCAGTCCCGTATAGATCCATACACAACAGTCACGCTCTCCCTCCAAGAGATTCTGGTCATAAGTGCTAGTCCTACACTCTGATTTTGTGGGAGTGTTACCAAGGACGTGTCTCCAACTTAGACTAACAAATTTACAAGTAATAATAATGAAAATCCTGTTTATGATTTGCATGAATCCTTTATAAAATAATGCATTTTACTACGTGATTCACAAGTTCATTGTTCTAGTTTTGAAAACTGTTTCTACGAGTTGATTTCTTAATCGTTTGGTAAAACTGTTTTTCCATGTTAAAAGCATACTGAAAATATAATTATCTTAAACAAAATACTATATTTTGAGCACAAGTTTCCTTGTACTTTTGCTTGTATTCCCCCCCCCCCCTGAAAACATGAAAAACTCGGAAAAACGTAGGGGTATGAACTCACCTCGGGTGATTTGAATGAAGGATCGACACGAAAAGTTGGGTGTTCAAGTGAAGCCTTGAACACGATTTGATCCTAATTAACATGCAATGATACATAAAGGAGTCAAATGAAGGTATTTCACCACTAAATGTGATGGAGAACCACTCTAGGAACTTGGGACTACTTGCACTAAGTGTTAGAACCTTGAAGAATTGCATGAGGGGAGTGTATGGCCACCTTTAAGGTGTGTGCGGCCATGGGTGTGCGGCCCAAGGGGTGTGCGGCCGTACACTCATGATGGAAGGTGTTCTTGGGGTGTTTCAAGGTCCGTACTTGCAATCCATGAAGTGTCCTAGGTCTATACTCAATTGTAGTGCAAGTTAGGGGTCCTAGAAGTGTGTTTGTGGCCCTAGGATGAGTGTGTAGTCGCACACTTGAGTGTGTGGTCGCACACTAGGGTTTGTGGTCGCATACTAGGGTGTGTGCGGTCGTACACAGGTGTGTGCGGTCGTACACCCCCACAAAATTATGTGCAAAATGTCCTTTCCAAGGTGCAACAAGGCTAGGGGCATGTCTATCTCAAATATGGAAGTCAAACTCTCACTTTGGAGGGTGTTTTAAGGGTGTGTGGCCACCTTAAGAGGGGTGCGGCCGCACTCACTTCCCACACGAAGAACATGTCCATTTTTGCACACTTAAGGTTTAGATAGAGAGGTCTTTCATGGATTGTAAGCTAGAGGAAGAAGTACTCACGTTTTTTAGGCCTTGAGAGGGTTTGCGGTTGAAGAATCTTGAGAGAGAAGGAGTAGTGTGCTGCCAAGGAGTGAAAGAAATGAAGGGAAGGGGGTCTACCCTTTATATAGGAGTAGGTATGTTGTCAACAAGTGAGTGTACTGCCAGAAGGTGTGTGTGCGGCCGCACACCCATGTGTACGGCCGTACACTCCCTCTAAAGGTGTGTATGGCCCTGTTTTAACAGTATAAGACTCGCTGACTCCTTCCTAAACTCAACCTTGGTCATACTCAAGCTTATAATCACTTAAACGAACCCTCAGACAGTGCAAGGAGTCAACAAAACAAGTTTAACTTTGATTGAATTGGCTAAGCGTGCGAGGTAGGAGTTTCTGGGTTGTCACACATGGATACCCGCAAGGAGGGTAAGGCGACCGTGAGCGATGTGTCAGTTGTGCGGGAGTACCCGGATGTGTTCCTAGAGGAGTTGTCTAGGATACCTCCAGAGAGACAAGTGGAGTTCCGAATTGACCTAGTTCCTGGTACGGCGCCGATAGCTAAGGCACCATATCGGTTGGCTCCAACCGAGATGCAGGAGTTGTATACACATCTGCAGGAACTATTAGAAAAGTGATTTATTAGGCCCAACAGTTCGGCTTGGGGAGCCCCGATTCTGTTTGTGAAGAAGAAGGACGGGTACCACCGGATGTGTATAGACTGCTGGGAGCTAAACAAGGTAACGGTGAAGAACCATTACCCACTCCCGAGGATTGACGACCTCTTCGATCAGCTTCAGTAGGAATCTTGGTTTTCCAAGATCGATTTGCGTTCAGGATATCACCAGATGAGAGTCGGAGATGAGGATGTATAGAAGACTACTTTCCGGACTCGCTACGGTCATTACGAGTTCGTGGTGATGCCCTTTGGGCTCACCAATGCTCCTTCCGCGTTCATGGACCTCATGAACCGCGTATGCAGACCGATGTTGGATTGGTTTGTGATAGTCTTGAAGGGTTTTGAGCACTAGAACATTTATATGGTGTACATGCAACCCTAATGCTTTGGATCTATGTTTTTCTCAAGTTATACATGCAATATTATTCATCCAAAGCATGAACCCTAACTAGCATACAATTTTCGAAATTGATAACATAATACAAAGTTAGAAGAATACCTTTTCCTTGTAGCTTGTAGATCTTGACCTTCAAGAGCTTAGCGCCTCAATTGTTGCACCTCTAGTGAGTTACAAACACCAAATAACAAGTTGGAAGAATATGAGAGAGGTTAGGAGGCTCAAAATTGGCTAGGGTATTCTCTAGGGTTCTAGTGGCCGATTTTGGGAGTCCTAGGGGTTCCTTATATAGCTGAGCAGCTAGGGTGTCAGGTAAAACCCTAATGTGATTGCTTAAGCCTTAAGCAGCCCAAAAGATCCTTCCAGAAGGCCCCTATGGACGAAATCTATGTGGGCTACACAAGAGATTTCGTCCACCCCTTCCTTAGGGATCCTCAGCCCAACTTTCAATTATTAGATAATTGCAATATCAGTCCCCCTTAATTTAATTAGTCTCTTTTAATCACCAAATTAATTCCAAATTAATTTTCGATCAATACTAATTAAATAATATGATTTCTCAATTAATATATATTATTCCTATAATATATTAATAAATCACAATTAACCTCTTTCTCCATAATTCATCCAGTGAAGTTGCTATGGTGAAGGCAACCCAAAAAGACCATACTACTATCGGGTTAAGTACATACCAATTATAGTTATGGGCTTAGACACCTAATCCTACAGTCTCCCACTTGGATAAGTCTAATAACTATAACTACAAGTACGACTTCAAAATCCGAATAGCAATCGTAGCTCTCAAAAGCCGTTGTCGAACTCTGACTTAGTCAATAACGCGTCTTTTAGATAAGGGATCATGTAGTCCTCCATTCTCAAGATATCGTGTGGACAAAGACATGGCATAAAGTCATACTCATTGTCCAACAGTTTGTTTCTCGATTTTTGATTTGTTTGACATAGAACTTAATTGAACACATCAATTCAGTCCTGACCGGGCCCGACACATAACTCAACACAAAATCATCGAGGGGCCTACGATATCGCTTTTAATCCTCTTAGGATAAAAGGAACAGATAAAATTTGACATATATGCTTGTACTATTTACTTATTAAATCGTACACAACAATACGTTTTATAACATCAAGTTACTGATACGTTTACGCATTATCAATGCACAACCAACTTGTAAACAACAACTCATATATATCGGTTTAAAGACTATACGATATTATCGTCTCATAATCACTCGTGATAAATTCCATGAAGTGATCCATATGAGCGTGGGTTTAATCCAATACTCAAATCTTATTTCAGGAGTATTCATGAACGTTGCAGCAAACTCTTGCTATGTCCAAACACTTAGACAATCAACAAACCAATTCATGACAGTCTAACCTAATAACCTACTTCCAAAGTATGATAGACTGTGGATAATTCGAATAATCTAATTATTCTGGAAGTCAAAACATGTAAAAGTGAAACAATAGTAAACAATTGACACAAGATAGTAGCTTTACTCATAAATAAAACTCCTTTATTCAATCATCAAATGTCAATTACATTTTATCTATTATAAGTTTCTAAACCACAATCTAATCACTAAAACTAATATCGCCCTTCAGACTAATGCTCCTCGCATGTTGTAAGTACTTAACCCTACATAGACCCGTTGTGAGGGGATCTGGTGGGTTCTCTTCTGACGATACCCTCTTTACTACGAGGAGTCCCTCTTCTACCCGATGTCTGATGAAGTGCTATTTTATGTCGATGTGTCTGGATCTCCCATGATCCCTCGGTTCCTTGGTCGAGGCAACCGCTTCTTCGTTATCGCAGAAATCTCCATAGGCTCCTTTATGGCTGGTACAACTCCAAGGTCTCCAATGAAGTTCTTCAACCATATCGCCTCCTTCGATGCTTCGCTCGCTGCTATGTACTCTGATTCGCATGTTGAATCGGCTACAGTCTCCTGCTTGGAACTTTTCCAAGTCACCGCTCCTCCATTCTGGGTAAATACCCAGCCCGACTAAGAGCAGATGTTATCACTATCGGTCTGAAAACTAGCATCACTATACCCTGTCTCTCTCAAGTCTTCACTTCCACCAAGTACGTGATGGGTTTTGAGCACTATAACATCCCTATGGTGCACATACAACCCTAATGCTTTGGATATAAGTTTTCTCTAGTTATACATGCAATTTTCTTTTTCCAAAGCATAAAGCCTAACTAACATACAACATTGATATTTGAAACATAAAAACGAGTTAGATGATTACCTCTTTGTTGTAGCTTGTAGAACTTGGCCTTACAAGAGCTTATCACCTCAAATGTGATGCCTCAAATAAGTCACAAAACACCAAGAACAAATGGAGGATTATGAGAGTGGTTTAGGAGGCACCAAACTCGTCTATATCCTTCTTAGAATATTTGTGTACCGATTTTAGGGGTTTAGGGGTTACATATATAGTGTAGAATTCCAAGGGTCACTTGTAAAGCCTAATCCATTCACTTAGGCTTTTGATCCAATAATTCATTTGGAATAACACTTCATGGACTCTCACATAAGCTTAGTCCATCACTAATCAATCATGGATCATTAGCCCAAACTATATGTATCACAGATTTACATAATCAGCCCCTATTAATTTAATTAGTCTCTTTTGATCACTAAATTAATTCCAAATTAATTCTTGATCAATACCATTTAAATAATATGATTTCTCAATTAATATATTATTTTTATAATATATTAATAAATCACAAATAACCTCTTTCTCAAATATCTTTCCTATCAAATTGCTCCGGTGAATGCAACCCAAACGAACCATGCTACTATCGGGTCAAGTACATACCAATTATAGTTATGAGCTTAGACACCTAATACAACAGTCTCCCACTTGGATAAGTCTAATAACTATAACTGCAAGTACGACTTCAAAACCCGACTAGCAATCGTAGCTCTCAAAAGTCGATGTCAACTCTGATCAATAACGTGTCCTTTAGATAAGGAATCATATAATCCTCTTTTCTTCAAGATATTGTGTGGACAAAGACATGGAATAAAGTCATACTCATTGTCCAACAGTTCGTATCCCGATTTCTGATGTGTTTGACATAGAACTTAATTAAACACATCAATTGAGTCTTGAACGGGCCCGATGCATAAGTCAACACAAAATCATCGAGGGGCCCAAGATATCGCTTTTATTCCTCTTAGGATAAAAGGAACAGATAAACTTCGACTTATATGCTTGTACTAATTACTTGTTAAATTATACACAACAACACGTTTTATAACATCAAGTTACTGATGCATTTACGCACTATCAATATACAACCAACTCGTAATCAACAACACATATATCTCGGTTTGAAGATTATATGATATTATCGTCTCACAATCACTCGTGATAATATTCCATGAAGTGATTCATGTGAGCTTGGGTTTAATCCAATACTCAAATATTATTTCAGGAGCACTCATGAACGTTGTAGCAAACTTTTTCTATGTCTAAGTACCTTAGACAATCTACAAGCCAATTCATGACAGTCTAACCTCATAGCCTACTTCCAAAGTATGATCGACTGTGGATGGTTTGAATAATCTTATTATTCTAGAAGTCAAAACATGCAAATTGAAACAATAGTAAACAATTGACACAAGATAGTAACTTTACTCATAAATAAAACTCCTTTTATTCAATCATCGAATGTCAATTACATTTTATCTATTACAAGTTTCTAAACAACTATCTAATCACTAAAATTAATACCGTCCTTCAGCCCAATACTCCTAGCATGCTGCAAGTGCTTAACCCTACTCAGTCCCTTCGTAAGGGGATCTGTTGGGTTCTCCTCTGACGATACCCTTTTTACTATGAGGAGTCCTTCTTCTATCCGATGTCTTATGAAGTGATCCCTTGGTTCCTTGGTTAAGGCGACCGTACTCTCGCTATCATAGAAAATCTCCATAGGCTCCTTTACAGCTGGTACAACTCCAAGGTCTCCGATGAAGTTCTTTAGCCATATCGCCTCCTTCGACGCTTCACTTGCCGCTATATACTCTGATTCGCACATTGAATCAGCTACAGTCTCCTGTTTGGAACTTTTCCAAGTTACTGCTCCGCCATTTAGGGTAAATACCCAGCCCGACTGAGAGCGGAAATTATCTCTGTCGGTCTGAAAGGTGGCGTCACTATACCCTCTCACTCTCAAGTCATTACTCCCACCAACGGTAAGGACCCAATCCTTTTTCCTTCGGAGGTACTTGAGAATGTTCGTTACCGCAGTCCAGTGAGCTCTACCAAGATTCCCTTGATATCTGCTGACCATGCTCAAAGCAAAGGCCACATCAGGGCGAGTACATGTCATAGCATACATGATCGAGCTAACTGCATAAGCATATGGTACTCGGCTCGTCTCTGCTATCTCGGCGTCGGTACTCGGGCTTTGAGTCTTACTCAATTTGGTATTGCTCTGGATAGGTAATTCTCCTTTCTTGGAATTCTCCATGTTGAAACGTTTCAACACCTTGTCCAAGTAGGTACTTTGACTAAGTCCTATTAGTCTTTTACTCCTATTTCTCAATATCCTTATCCCTAGAATGTAAGCAGCTTCTCCAAGGTCCTTCAGAGCAAAACACTTTCGAAGCCAGGACTTAACCTCCTGCAAGGTTGGAACGTCGTTTCCTATGAGAAGTATGTCGTCTACATACAATACCAGAAAGCTAACTATACTTCCACTAGCTTTGACATATACACATAACTCATCCTCGCTTCTCGAAAAGCCAAATTCTTTGACTTTCTCATCGAAATAAGGATTCCATTTGCAAGATGCTTGTTTCAATCCATAAATGGATTTCTCAAGCTTACACACTCTATTCGGGTACTTTACATCGACAAAACCCTCTGGCTGACTCATGTAAACTTTTCAGCCAACTTCCCATTTAGGAAAGTGGTTTTAACATCTATTTGCCATATTTAATAATCATGAAATGCAGCTATGGCTAGCATAACCCTTATAGACTTGATTTTGGCCACTGGTGAGAAGGTCTCGTCATAGTCAACTCCAGGAGTTTGAGTAAAGCCCTTTGCAACCAATTGTTCCATATATGTGTGTACTTTCCCATCCATGTCGGTCTTCTTCTTGAAGATCCATTTGCACCCGACCGTCTTATGACCAGGCACATTGTCAACCAAGTTCCAAAGTTGATTCTCATACATGGACTAAATCTCGCTTTCTGTAGCCTCTTTCCATTTTGAAGACACGAGTCCTGCCATGGCTTCCTTGTAGTTATTAGGCTCATCCAAATTTACCAGTTTACTATCACTGATAAACGTATCACCATCTGTAGTAATATGGAAACCATAAAACTCAAGTGCCATTCTAACTCTACTGGAATGTCTCATAGGTAAGGACTCGTCAACTGGTTCAACACGAGTTTCCTCCTCGGGTTGAGCGCTAGTGTTTGAGGTTCCTTCACCACTTAAATCTTGAATCTCATCAAGGTCAATTTGCCTCCCATTGTCCTCTTGGCATATGAGTTCTCTTTCGTGGAAAACCCTTCTCCTCGCAACAAACACAACATTGTCACTCGGTCTATAGAAGTGTCATACCCCGGCCGTCGGTGGAAACACCGAGTGGTGTAACGTCATTTCTCGTATCATAGTTATCAACTTCCTGAAAACACATGCATTTTAAAATACGTCAACATAAAGTTGGTGAGTCCACAGGTTTTGAATCCATATAAAAATAATACATTTTCCAAGTTCAAAAGTATAGTTTTGAAAGTATTATTTTGACTCTCCAACGTTTAGTATATATATCCTAGATATAATGGTTTACTTACCAAATAAGTATATACATATAAGTCTCATATATTATAAATATAAATTTTTGTAATTCCATACAAACTAATTTGCTACGTATAAATCTTATTTCAATTTTATACGAGTAAAACCACTATGTATAAATCTATTTCAATTCTATACGAGTAAAACCGCTACGTATAAATCTATTTCAATTCTATACAAGTAAGTAGGATAGGTATAGTGGTCTACTTAATATACAAGTAATGTACCTACTAGATTCTTGTACTTAGAGTACAAGTCTTTGAGAAACTTATACTTAACATTCATACTTATATATCGACAAAGTATAATGCTTCTAAAGTTGTGCTACCATGAGTCTGTAGCTGCGACTGTCTGACTTAGTTTTATACCTCTTATTATTATTACAAGGATCACACCTTGCAGTAGTATAAGGATCACACCTTGCGGTAGTACAAGGATCACACCTTGCGGTAGTTTCCGCACACTTCATTGACGTCGGAAGGTAGTAAATTAGGCAAGTTCGTCACCCGAATACCGTTGGGTTGGAGCTGGCAATCACGGGTGGGGTTGTCAACCCGTATAGATCCATATACAACTTCCTCGCTCACATGGGATTAACGGTTACATGCCAGAGGATTTCCACTAAGATTTCCAATCTTAGTTGATGAATACAATAGCTCATGTAAACTTTGATGGCATTCTATAGTTCTAATAACAAAAGCATTTTCGTGTCTAAAACCCTAAGTTACTAGACTATGCTTTTAAACATTACTCCTAATTTCATAACATTTAGGCAGTATAACAGCTATAACTTGAAGTAAAACCAGGTTTTATCTTGACATAAAACCAACAATAATATATAACATATCAAGTTTTATTTTGACATAAAACCAACAATAATAGCATATAACATATCAGGTTTTATCTTGACATAAAACCAATAATAGCAACATACTTTTTAACATATAGAACCCCCGAATATAACTTCGGAACTATATCGCACACAACATATATATAGAATCCTAAGTATAACTCAAGATCTACGTTAATACAAGAACATGCTAACAAGTTGATGATAGTTATATATTCAAAATATTATATTTAGAACAACTATATCCCGGTTAATATAACTATCTACGTTGATACTAATATACTATCATATAGACATAATATTAACGTATATACAATATTTAGCATGAGTTTTCCCCTGAAAATATTAAAAAGTGGGGCCGTGAAACTCACCTTAATATCGTGCTTCGATAGAATCTAACTGAAAACAGTCAGCGGTTATCGATCACCGGGCTCGGGAAGCGAAACGGCTTCAGCAAACGAGAGAGAGAGAGAAGAGATTAGGTGTGAGGAATGGCTGAGATCGAAGCCTCTATTTATAGGCTGATTTTTGGCCCTCATGACATGAGAATGATAGATTCACGTCGTGAGCTATGGCAAGAGTCATCCCGTAGCTTTAACGCGTGTTTTCTAGCCTCGAATAGTGTCCTGCAGCGTCCTCACGTCGTGAGAAAACCTTGCTCATGTCGTGAGCTTTTGGGTTATTGTTCCGTAGACTTCTAGCTTCAAAATGTGGCGGTTTGACTCCTCACGTCGTGAGTTTTTATGCTCACGTTGTGAGTCCAGTCAGATTAGGGTTTCTGACACGTGTCATGCTCTAAGACAGCTACGAACTCCGTTTTTGACATTCTTTATATCCACATGTAGGTAATTCCTAGTACTACAACTCTCTATTAGATTCCAATAGCTAATTCTAAGCCTATTTTAAATTACTATTGTTATAGAGATTTTATAGTGTTAGAGTTTATCATAACTTCTTCACGCGAAGCCAGATTTCGACGTTCTCTATATTTTTGGAATCGTATGGACGTATACTTTGATTTGTATCATAAAATATATATGAAAGTTCATATTTGTATTAGAATTTATCAGGAACTACATAGTAAGTTTATCACATTACTAGTTTAACAAGATCACATTACATGATTGGTATAATCACATGTGATTGTTATTGACCTATTTTGACTAGTGTTACAAGAAGAGACATCCAAAGGACTTCTGTGGGTAGCAGATGAAAATACAATGCTCATTACGAGGTTCGATCTTGTCGTGAGTCTCTCGTCTTACGAAAGCCTCGCAACCCCAAACCTTGATATGTGCTAAGGATGGAAACTTCCATGTCCACATTTCGTGAGGTGTTTTTGCAACCTTCTTAGTTGGGACTAGATTAAGGATATGGGCGGCAGTCTCTAAGGCATACCACAGAATGAGATAGGTAACGAAGCTCGACTCATCATGGAACGAACCATGTCCAACAAGGTTCGATTGCGCCTCTCAGCCACACCATTTAGCTGCGGTATCCTAGGTGGCGTCAATTGTGAAACAATTCCACATTCCTTAAGATAGTCGTGGAACTCAATACTAAGATACTCACCACCTCGATCGGATCGGAGCATCTTTATCTTCCTGCCCAGCTGATTCTCCACTTCTTGTTTAAACTCCTTGAACTGTTCAAAGGTTTCTGATTTATGCTTGATTAAGTAGATATACCCATATCTTCTATAATCATCGGTAAACGTCACATAGATGCGGTTAGCATCCCTTGTGGTGGATCTGAAGGGTCCACACACATCGGTGTGTTTGAGATCCAACAAGCCCTCACCTTTTTCACAAGTACCAATGAAAGGTGACTTGGTCATCTTTCCACGCAAACAAGATTCGCATATGTCATCCGACTTTTAGTCAAATGACTCCAACACTCCATCCTTTTGGATTTGGGCTATGTGCTTCTTATTGATATGTCCAAGATAACAATGCCACAAGCATGCTTTGTCTAAACTACTGGACGAATCAATATGCAATACATTATTTCCTAAGTTGTCTACAACCATCACAATTTCATATATACCTTTACAAGGCAATGCTTCAAAATAAAAAATACCATTATAAAAAGCATTTATACAACCAATTTCATTATTATGTGAAAATCTAAAAGCTTCTTTATATAAACCATGAAAAGAAATAATGTTTCTCGCCATATCTGACGAGTAGCAACTATTATTCAAATCTAACTCTAACCCATTATTAAGCAATAAAGAATAAACTCCAATTTTGGTGACAGGCGATGCTTTTCTATTCCCCATGATCAGGTTCATCTTCACGTGCTCCACATCCCTACTTCTTTTTAGACCCTGCAAATCAGAACAAATGTGAAAACCACATACTGTATCAAGGACCGAAGAATTATAGTTATTAGATAGAATAGTGTAAATACATGCGAAGGTGAGCTTTATCTTCCCATCCTTGATGTCCTGGAAGTATTTGGGACAGCTTCGTTTCCAATGCCCTTTATCATGACAATAGAAGCACTCTGCTTCTTTTGGATTGGATGAGGGAGCAGCAGAACCACCTTTAGACCCACTAGAAGAGGATCCATCACGAGACTTTCCCTTGTGATTCTTTGAAGGAGCTTTCCTTTTCTTTCCCTTCCCATGTCCAATTTCCAGGACTGGGGCAGCAGTAGGAGTGGGTACAACAGACTTGTCTTTTAAACTACTTTCAGCAGTTCTCAATAGGCCTTGAAGCTTGCTTAGAGTGACTTCCTCCTTGTTCATATGATAAGTCATTCTGAACTGATCATAACATAGAGGCAAAGAGTGTAGGATAATGTCAATGGACAACTCTTCATCGAAGTTGACATTCAACTTCAGCAAGCGGTCCACAAACCTTTTCATCTTTTGTAAGTGGGCCGTGATGGATTCTCCATCCTTCATTTTTGTTGTTATCATAGAGGCAATGATTTCATACATTTATTGTCGAGCACTTTGATGGTACCTTTCCATCAAGTCTTGGTGCATCTCGAAAGGCCAGAAGTCCTCATATGACTTCTGAAGCTCAGGAGTCATAGTGGCTATCATGATGCACGACACCTTTGTCGCGTCCTTCTCATGAGCCCTATACTTAGCTATATGTTCAGGAGTGGCAGTAGATTCATCAATCTTCTTAAGCTCTTTGTTGAGGACTTACTCTTTTTCCTCGTATCGAATGGCCATGCGGATATTTCGAATCCAATCACTGAAATTCGATTCATCAAAAATGACTCTCCCACAAAAGTTCATGAGGGAGAAAGAGTCGGAAGAGTTTGAGTTTAAAGCAGTGTTTGAAGTAGACATCTAAAAAGAAAGACAAAGTTTACATTAGATAAGGATCCTTAATACAACACCCAATTGAAATATTACGGCTAGGACCCAACACAATATTCTACAATTCGGAAGAGGGATGCCGTAATCCAATTGCAAAATATTTGAAGTTACGTAAATGACGATTTACCAATTTCCACCATGAAAAACGAAAATGAAGATTAGGTTTTAAATGAATTGAAATTCCTAGATTCTTTGAGATTCATTGAAATTTTCAATGGCATGTTTAAATCTCGATTATCCCCTTCAAGTTTGTGACTGGGATACCGAGGATCACAAACAAGGTGTGAATAACCATGCAAATGTGCTTGGTACTCTCGATGTCATTTATCACCTAATCAATGTGTCGGTAAACCATACACGCTCCATTGATCTATAACAAACATCGAGCTACCCTTTTCCACCCTTATTAGTCCAAGTTAGTGTGCCAGTTATCCACACACGCTCCATTAACGACATAGCAATGTGCAAAGTGCAATTTCATGGAATAGCACCATTTTCACATTTTCCAAAAGTAACTAAGATTGGGAATTTATAAAAGTTTAGTTACTTTATAATATCATTATACTTATTAATGAGGATTAATGTCCTATCCTACCCGTTCGGCTAACAACCCTCCACCAATCAAGGAAGCGGTGGGTGGGAGTGGACACCCATTCAACCACCATTTTATACCAGTTTCCTTATACCTCCCTTATAGATCGGCTTCGTTAATGAGGCCTACTAACGGTAAGACTAACTGTCTTATATATATATATATATATATATATATATATATATATATATATATATATATATATATATATATATATATATATATATATAAGTATTAATCTTTTAATATTATAATAGTATAAGGGTTGAATTTTAACCTTTTAAAATTCTAGGGTTTAGAATTTAATGTTTCATAAATGAGACTTTTCAAATTCCAAAACTTGAGGGTAAGTTTTGAAACTCTTAAAAAACTCTTGAATTTTAGAATTTTAATGTTTTATAAATGAGCCCTTTTAAATTCCAAAACTTGAGGGAATGTTTTAAAACTCTTCAAAACCTTTTGGATTCCAAAACTTGATGGCAAGTTTTGTAACTCTTCAAGACCTTTTGAATTCCAAAACTTGATGGCACGTTTTGTAACTATTCAAAGCCATTTAGATCAAATTTTAAACAAGTAAAATAATCACATATTTTTTTTTCATTTACCAATTTGATCTAATTCCAATCATATAGCAAGATAATTTCAAATCAAATAATACAAATAATTAGCTTGTCATATAATCTAGTAATTATCTTAAAATTTGACAATTTATCTTTTAATTGGATGAGGATAGTTACTACCATATCAGAAAAATCATATTTTATGATATAAAACAGTTTATGGTAATTAGGGGTGCAAATGAGCCAAGCTACTCGTGAGCTACTCGGGATCGACTCGTTAAAAGCTCTACTCGAAACTGATTTTAAACGATTCCGAGTCGAGCTCGAGCTTACTTTTAAGCTCTTTTATTAAACGAGCTCGAGATCGAGGCTATGTCATTAAGCTCGATTTGGCTCGCGAGCCTAAACGAGCCTATATATAATATAATTTATTATTATTTTTATATATTAGAAAAAATATATTTGAGGAATTAGGGATTTAGGGTATTAGTAAACGAGCTTCTTAACGAGCTCGAACCGAGCTTAAGCTTGTTTAGGCACGATAGACAAAAAAACGAGTCGAACTTGTATAATTCCTTACGAGCTCGAGCCGAGCTTACTATAAGAAAGCTCGAATCGAGCCGAGATTGAGCTCGACCCTTATATAACTTAAACGAGCTCGAGCCGAGCCTGGTCAGGTTCGGGCTCGGCTCGGCTCGTTTGCACCCCTAATGGTAATGAACCTAATCCAATTCTAGCCAAAAAACATGAAAATCTTCAAGCAGAAGATCCTACTCGTCGAGTGCATGAACTGGACTCGTCGAGCTGTCAGTCTGTGAGTGAACTCGTCGAGTCAGATAATTGGACTCGTCGATTCCATCAGTCAGAGGCCATAAATGAGACTTTTTCAGCTTTGAAAATTTAACCAATGCATCAATATAACATAAAACACCCTAGGCTCTAATACCACTGATGGGTTTTGAGCACTATAACATCCCTATGGTGCACATACAACCCTAATGCTTTGGATCTAAGTTTTCTCTAGTTATACATGCAATTTTCTTTTTCCAAAGCATGAAGCCTAACTAGCATACAACATTGATATTTGAAACATAAAAACGAGTTAGATGATTACCTCTTTGTTGTAGCTTGTAGAACTTGGACTTACAAGAGCTTAGTACCTCAAATGTGATGCCTCAAATAAGTCACAAAACACCAAGAACAAATGGAGGATTATGAGAGAGGTTTAGGAGGCACCAAAATCGTCTATATTCTTTTTAGAATATTTGTGTACCGATTTTAGGGGCTTAGGGGTTATATATATAGTGTAGAATTCCAAGGTCACTTGTAAACCCTAATCCATTCACTTAGGCTTTTGATCCAATAATTCATTTGGACTAACAGTTCATGGACTCTCACATAATCTTAGTCAATCACTAGTCAATCATGGATCATTATCCCAAACTATATGTATCATTGATTTACATAATCAGCCCCTGTTAATTTAATCAGCCTCTTTTGATCACTAAATTAATTCCAAATTAATTCTTGATCAATACCAATTAAATAATATGATTTCTCAGTTGATATATTATTCTTATAACATATTAATAAATCACAAATAACCTCTTTCTCAAATATCCTTCCTATCAAATTGCTCCAGTGAATGCAACCCAAATGGACCATGCTACTATCGGGTCAAGTACATACCAATTATAGTTATGGGCTTAGACACCTAATCCAACAGTACGAGGACCCAGTCCTCTGTCCTTCGCAGATACTTAAGAATGTTCTTTACTGCTATCCAGTGAGCTCTACCAGGGTTCCCTTGATATCAGTTGACCATGCTCAAATCGAAAGCCACATCAGGGCGAGTACACGTCATAGCATACATGATCAAGCCAACGGCGGAAGCATATGGTACTCGACTCATTTCCGCTATCTCAACATCGGTACTCGGGCTTTGAGTCTTACTCAACTTGGTATTGCTCTGGATTGGTAACTCCCCTTTCTTGGAATTCTCCATGCTAAAACGTTTCAACACTTTATCCAAGTAAGTACTTGGACTAAGTCCTGTTAGTCTTTTGCTCCTATTTCTCAATATCCTTATCCCTAGAATATAAGCAGCTTCTCCGAGGTCCTTCATAGGGAAACACTTCCCAAGCCAGGTCTTAACCTCCTGCAAGGTCGGGAAGTCGTTTCCCATGAGTAGTATGTCATCCACATACAATACCAAGAAGTTAACTATACTCCCACTAGCTTTAACATATACGCAGGACTCATCCTCGCTTCTCGAAAAACCAAACTCTTTGACTTTCTCATCGAAAGAAAGATTCCATCTGCGAGATGCTTGTTTCAATCCATATATGGATTTTTCAAGCTTGCACACTCTATTCGGGTACTTTGCATCCACAAAACCCTCTGGCCGATTCATGTAAACATCCTCAACCAACTTTACATTAAGGAAAGCGGTTTTGATGTCCATCTGCCATATTTCATAATAATGAAACGCAGCTATGGCCAGCATAACCCTTATAGACTTGATCTTGGCCACTGGTGAGAAGGTCTCGTCATAGTCAACTCAAGAAATTTGAGTGAAACCCTTCGCAACCAGTCGTGCCTTGAACGTAGGTACATTCCCATACATGTCAGTCTTTTTCTTGAAGATCCACTTACACCCGACCGTCTTACGACCTAGTATATTGCCAACCAAGTTCCAAAACTGATTGTCATACATGGACTGAATCTCGCTATCCATCGCCTCTTTCCATTTCGCAGACTCCGGGCCTGCCATGGCTTCCTCGTAGTTGTTAGGTTCATCCATATTTATCAGTGTACTATCACTAATAAATGTATCACCCTCAGCAGTTATATGGAAGCCATATAATATGGGTGGAACACTAACTATACTGGAACGTCTCAGAGGTAAGGACTCGTCAATCGGTTCAACAGGAGTTTCCTCCTCGGGTTGAGCGCTAGTGTTTGAGGTTCCTTCATCACTTGATTCTTGAAACTCTTCAAGGTCAATTTGCCTCCCACTTTCCCCTTGGCATTTAAGTTCTCTCTCTCGTAAAACCCCTCTCCTCCCAACGAAGACAACATTGTCACTCGCTCTGTAGAGGAGATATCCAAAGGACTTCTGTGGATAGCCGAGGAAAATACACCGCTCACTGCAAGGTTCAAGCTTTTCATGAGTCTCTCGTCTTACGAAAGCCTCGCAGCCCCAAACCTTGATATGTGCCAACGAGGGAACCTTCCATGTCCATATCTCGTGAGGTGTTTTGGCAACCTTCTTAGTTGGGACTAGATTAAGGATATGGGCAACAATCTCTAAGGCATACCCCCATAATGAGATAGGTAACGGAGCTCGACTCATCATGGAACGAACCATGTCCAACAAGGTTTGATTGCGCCACTCAGCCACACCATTCAGCTGCGGTGTCTTAGGCGGTGTCAATTGTGAAACAATTCCACATTCCTTAAGATAGTCGTGGAACTCGATACTAAGATACTCACCACCTCGATCGGATCGAAGCATCTTTATCTTCCTACCCAATTGATTCCCCACTTCTTGTTTAAACTCTTTGAACCTGTCAAAGGTTTCCGACTTGTGCTTGATTAAGTAGATATACCCATATCTATTATAATCGTCGGTAAAAGTTACGTAGAATCGATTTGCATCCCTTGTGGTGGATCTAAAGGGCCCACACACATCAGTGTGTATGAGATCTAATAATCCCTCACCTTTTTCACAAGTACCAGTGAAAGGTGATTTAGTCATCTTTCTAAGCAAACAAGATTCGCACGTGTCATCCGACTTTAAGTAAAATGACTCCAACACTCCATCCTTTTGGAGTTGGGCTATGCGCTTCTTGTTGACATGTCCAAGATGACAATGGCACAAGCATGCTTTGTCCAAACCATTGGACAAATCAATATGCAACACATTATTTCCTAAGTCGTCTACAACCATCACAGTTTCATATATGCCATTACAAGGCAATGCCTCAAAATAAAATTTACCATTATAAAAAGCATTAATAGAACCAATTTCATTGTTAAACGAAAATCAAAAACCTTGTTTATACAAACCCTGAAAAGAAATAATGTTTCTCGCCATTTCTGATGAGTAGCAACAATTGTTCAAATCTAATCCTAACCCATTACTAAGTAATAAAGAATAAACTCCAATCTTGGTGACAGGCGACACTCTCCTATTCCCCATGATCAAGTTCATATTCCCGTGCTCCACATTCCTACTTCTTCTTAGACCATGCAATTCAGAAAAAATGTGAAACCCACATCTTGTATCAAGGACCCAAGAACTAGCATGTGATGAGTTATTAGGTTGAATAGTGTAAATACCTGCGAAGGTGGGCTTTATCTTCCCATCCTTGATATCTTACAGATACTTCGGCCAGCTTCGTTTCCAATGCCCTTTATCATGACAGTAGAATCACTCTGCATCTTTTGGATTGGATGAAGGAGTAACAGAACCACCTTTGGTTCCACTTGAAGAAGAACCATCGTGAGACTTTCCCTTGTGGCTCTTAGAAGGAGCTTTCCTTTTCTTCCCCTTCCCTTGTCCATGTGCCAAGACATGGGCAGAAACAGTAGGAGTTGATGCGGCAGATTTACCTTTCAAGCCGGTTTCAGCAGTTCTTAACAACCCTTGAATTTTGCTCAAGGTCACCTCATCCTTGTTCATATGATAAATCATATTGAACTGTTCATAACAAGGAGTTAAAGAGTGGAGGATAATATGAATGGACAGCTCTTCATCGAAGTTGACATTCAACTTGAGAAAATGATCCACATATCTTTGCATTATTTGCAAGTGGGTCGCGATGGACTCTCCATCCTTCATTTTGGTTGTTATCAACGAGGAAACTATCTCATACCTCTCTTGACGTGCACTTTGATGGTACTTTTCCATCAAATCTTCGTGCATGTCATAAGGCCAATAGTCCTCGTAGAAGTTTTGAAGCTCGGGAGTCATTGTGGCTACCATGATGCACGACACTTTTGTCGCCTCCTTGCATCAAGCCCCATACTCGGTGATTTGTTCGGGAGTAGCAGTACTTTCATTGATTTTGGTGAGTTCTTTGTCGAGAATTTCTTCCTTGTCCTCGTACCTTAAGTCCATGCGAATGTTGCGAATCCAATCATTGAAATTGGATCCATCAAATGTGACCCTCCCACATATGCCCAAGAGAGAAAGTGGGTTCGAGGAGTTGGTGATGGAGGAGTTCGAGCCTGACATCTGAAAAAGAAAAGAGACAAAATTTATATTAGATAAGAATCCTTAATCAAATGAAATATTAAGGCTAGAACCCAACACAATATTCCACAATTCGGAAGAGGGATGCCGTAATCCAATTGCAAAATATTTGTAGGTAGGTAAATGACGATTTACCAATTTCCACCATGAAAAACGAAAATGAACTATTAGGTTTTAAATGAATTGAAATTCCAAGATTCTTTGAGATTCATTGAACTTTTCAATGGCATGTTTAATCTCGATTATGCCCTTCAAGTTTGTGACTGAGATACCGATGATCACAAACAATGTGTGAATAACCATTCAAATGTGCTTGGTACTTTCGATATCATTTATCACCTAATCAATGTGTCGGTTAACCACCCACGCTTCATTGATCTATGATAAACATCGAGCTACCCTTTTCCACCCTTGTTAGTCCAAGTTCATGTGTCAGTTAACCACACACGCTCCACTAATGACTTGGCAAGCTGCAAAGTGCAATTTCATGGAATAGCATCATTTTCACATTTTACCTAAAGTAACTAAGATTTGGAAACTTATGAAAACGTTTAGTTACTTTATTATAATCATTATACTTATTAATGAGGAATTAAATGTCCTATCCTACCCGTTCGGCTAACGACCCTCCACTAGTCAAGAGTGCGGTGGGTAAGAGTGGATACCCAATGGCAGTCATTTTATAGGTCGTTTCCTTAAACACCCCTTATAGACCAGCTTCATGAATGAGCCTACTAACGGTAAGACTGAATCATCTTATACATATATATATATATATATATATATATATATATATATATATATATATATAATCATTAAGCTTTTAATGTTACAATAGTATAAGGGTTGCATTTTAAACTTTTAAAACACTAGGGTTTAGAATTTAATATTTCAAAATTAAAACCTTTTTTAATCAAATTTTAAATTCCAAAACTTGAGGGCAAGTTATGAAACTTTTCAAAACTACCTAGATCCAATTTAAAGTAATTAAAATAATCATATAATTTTACCATTATCTGACTTTAACTTAACCCAGTTTTATTTGGTAAGATAATTACAATTCAAAATTTACAAATAATTAGTTTATCATATAATATAGTAATTATCTTAAATTTTGACCATTATCTTCCAATTAGATTAGGATATCCATTACCATATTAGAAAAATCAGATTCTGACAGAAAAAACAGTTTATGGTAATTATCCAAATCTAATTTAGGCTTAAAATCCGAAAATTCTGCATCAAGACGAGTCAACTCATCGAGTCAGGCTTTGGACTCGTCGAGTTGCCTCAACTCATCGAGTCCCAATATGGACTCGTTGAGTTCATCAGTCAGGGGCCAGAAATCGAACTTTTTCAGCTTTGAACAATTAACCATGGCATCAAATACAACAGAAAACAGCCTAAGCTCAGATACCACTGCTGGGTTTTAAGCACTACAACATTCCTATGGTGTACATGCAACCCTAATGCTTTGGATCTATGGTTTTCTCAAGTTATACATGCAATGTTATTCATCCAAAGCATGAACCCTAACTAGCATACAATTTTCGAAATTGATAACATAAATCAAAGTTAGAAGAATACATTTTCCTTATAGCTTGTAGATGTTGACCTTCAAGAGCTTAGTGCCTCAATTGTTGCACCTCTAGTGAGTCACAAACACCAAATAGAAAGTTGGAAGAATATGATAGAGGTTAGGAGGCTCAAAATCGTCTAGGGTATTCTCTAGGGTTCCAGTGGCCGATTTTGGGAGTCCTAGGGGTTCCTTCTATAGCTGAGCAGCTAGGGTTTCAGGTAAAACCCTAATGTGATTGCTTAAGCCTTAAGCAGCCCACAAGATCCTTCCAGAAGGCCCTTATGGACGAAATCCATGTGGGCTACACAAGAGATTTCGTCCACCCCTTCCTTAGGGATCCTCAGCCCAACTTTCAATTATTAGATAATTGCAATATCAGTCCCCCTTAATTGAATTAGTCTCTTTAATCACCAAATTAAATCCAAATTAATTTCTGATCAATACTAATTAAATAATAAGATTTCTCAATTAATATATATTATTCCTATAATATATTAATAAATCACAATTAACCTCTTTCTCCATAATTCATCCAGTGAAGTTGCTATCGTGAAGGCAACCCAAAAGGATCATGCTACTATCGGGTCAACTACATACCAATTATAGTTATGAGCTTAGACACCTAATCCAACAAGTCTTTATTGATGACATCTTGATTTAATCAAAGACGCAGGAGCAGCATGAGGAGCACTTGCGAGAGGTGTTGGATACCCTGAGGAGGGAGAACTTGTACGCCAAGTTCTCCAAGTGTGAGTTCTAGTTGTGTGAGGTGCAGTTTCTGGGGAACCTTGTCAACAAAATGGTATTCTGGTCGACCTGGCCAAAGTGGAGGTCGTGATGAGATGGGAAGTTCCAAAGTCTCCATCTGAGATTCGGATTTTCCTCGGTTTAGCAGGCTATTATCGGAGATTCATTCAGGATTTCTCCAAGATAGCGGTACCCTTGACCCGGCTGGCAAAGAAGGTTGTAGTCTTTTGGGGGCCCGAGCAGCAGGCAGCGTTCGAGACTTTGAGGCAGAGGTTGTGCGAGGCACCGATCTTAGCCCTGCCAGAGGGAATTGATGATAAAAAAAATGTTGTTACGAGTTTAGAAGAACGTCTTGCTACTCAATCTAGTTGTTATAAACATGAAGTCAATAAATTACAGGACGTTGCTCGTGAAAGGCATACTTTGTTTGAACAGATGACAACTTCATCAAAAGAGTCAATTATTTTTAAATTTCAAGACTTGACTGATTTGTTTACACATGAAGTCTAAAAGTTGAATATCTTTTGTGATGGGTTTAAGAAAAATATATGGCGTTCTTCTGGGAGCTACAAGAACTTTGGTGCAAGACATTCATGATTTTAACAAAGACTATGTTGAAGGTTTAAATTCAAAGAAATAAGTTGATGGCAAGGTATTTACAAACATTAAGAACTCTCTTACGAGTTTTCATGATTCTTTATCGAAGTTTGTTGTTCGATCAACAACTTTAATTTCTCCGGAACAAATTTCTTTTGTGGTTTCATCATCGGAATCATGTTTTAAATCTCAGGTGGTGCCAATCTTGGATCTTATTGTTCGATTACCCACCAATGCTCCATGTCCATCTATGAACATGTCACAAGGGGGAGATAAGGGGGTGGTTCATCGAAAGATAATGGAGAAGACAAAGGAAAAGTAGTTGGGAAAGTAATTTCTACTCAAATTCCAACTTCTCTTCCAATGAAATCCATTATGACAACTTCGACAACAACTATTATTCCAAATGTCGAAGTTGATATGTCAAAGCTCCAATCGAAGAAGGGATTAAACATAAATGCACAAGGCTCGGGTTTTAAATTGGATCCTACAACAGAAAATAAAAAGAAACTCCAAGAGCTTGAGATTGAAAGAATGAAGCAATTGACCAGTATCATGAGAATGAGAGCGAATCATGCACCTGGTCTTAACAAAGGAGATCCAAAAAAGGTGTGGTGTTATGAAAGAATTGAAAATGTGGCTTATGGGGCAGTGGATGTGTTTGATAAAAGACCAAAGAGAAGCTATGCCATTGAAAACTCATATTTCAATCAACTGAATTTTCCAATTAATCTTGCGGCATTCATTCATGCTCAGTTTAGTCTAGCTGAGAATATTAAGGATACAGAGGAGTTTAAAAAGATGAAGATTCGATTTCATGTTGTACTTGGATAGAATTAAGAAGATGTATGGTCCTTGGTGAAACTTGCCAAACTTATATCGATAACTCTTGATGCTATGTTCGAAGGAGTTTTGCAAAATTATCAATATAGTGTTGTAAGGGAAAACAATGTGCTTTTTGACTTCACAATTGCTGACTTTCCTTCGATGAATCTAAATGATCTCATTACGATTACGAAGATTATGGAAAATATGAATAATCACCAAGTTTAAGATAAAGCTTCGTACATCAACGGGTATAGTCACATCAAGAGCTTATTAGACTATTACTTTGTTAATCTAGCATTAGCAGACTTTGAGTTAGCTATTGCATTCAACAAGATGTCAAAGGTTACCAAGTTATTTTTGATGATTACAAAGATGGTGAAATCATCAATCAACCTTTGGGACTTGTCTTTAAAGCAAAGAACATGATGGGATGGAAAAAGAAATTATTCTTTCGTACTAAAGATGTAGAAATATATTCAAAGCATAATCTTTCTGGTGTCCTTCCTCATATCAACAATTTCAAGAAGAATACAAACGAAGATTGAGTGTAGATAAGGAAGATCATCGTGTGGTACATCGATATTAGAAGAGTTTTGTTGCAAGTGATAAAGACGTTACCCACAGTTTAAAGGTTCAATATGGATCACAAAGAGGGAGAATTTAGAGTCACATGTGCTGTGATAAATTGAAGTCTTATGTAGTGGTCTTAGTAGTGAATGTTATGTCAATGTTGAAGCTCTTCATGGCTTCGATGGTGTATATATTTTATCAGGCATATTTTTAGGTTGGCTATTCACGTTGAAGTCCTGACATACATTTTGCATCCTTTGAGTACTCTATAAATAGAGTAGTCATAAGAATATCCCACAACTTTTAAGATGATCGTATAAATCTTCACTTACATACTCCCCGCCCTTATAAGATTGAAGTATCTTGATTTTCATGCCTAGTTGGTTCTCTATTTCTCTCTATAACTTCTTGAATACATTAAATGTCTCGGAATTATGTTTAATTAGATAAACATACCCATATCTACTGAAATCATCAGTAAATATGACAAAGTATCTCTCACCATGTTTAGTGATGTGTCTGAACGGACCACATGCATCCGGATGGATGATGTCCAATAGATCTCTCCCTCTCTCAATGTTGCATGTGAAAGGAGACTTTGTCATTTTCCCAAGTAAACAAGATTCACAATATCCCTTAAACTCCAGGTTAAATGATTCCAAGATTCCATCTGATTGGAGCTTTACAATTATCTTCTTATTTATATGGCTAAGATGACAATGCCATAGACATGATTTATCCAAAGTAGATGAACTAACATTTAAGATTAATTATCGTTTCTACTTACACCAATCATAGATTCATATATGCAGTTGCAAGAATTTGCGTTAAAATAATGAGTATTATCTTTGTACACCAAAATACTAACATTATCATTATCAAATCCAAAAGAAAAACCATCATGCCACAATGCATAAAATGAAATGATGTTTCTTTCCATGTAAGGTGAATACCAACAATATTTTAAAACATATGAAAAACTAGAAGGTAATGAAAGCACGTAATCTCTAATATTGGTAACAGCTACTCTAGTCATGTTCCCCATGATCAAATCAAGCTCTCCATGCCTTAGCTTCATACTTCGTCTTAGTTCCTACACTTCAGAACAAATTTGGTTTCCACATCCTGTGTCAAGTATCCAATTATTAGAAGTAGAGGCTGAATTTAATTCAATTGTGAATATACCTGAAGTGCCAACACCCTTGGCCTTGTTCTTCTTAAGATCCTCTAGATACTTAGGGTAACTACGTTTCTAGTGGCCCTTTTCTTGGTAGTAGTAGAAAATGGCTTCTTTAGGGTCATTCACTGGTGGTATGTCATAAACGTCCTTAGGGATGGAATTTAGAGCACCAACTTTCCATTTCCCGTTTCCCTTAACATTGGTATGATAGTTCTTCTTTATCTTAACACCACCTTCCTTAATAGCCAGAACATGAGTGGTTTAACTTGTGTTCCCAGATGGAATGATGCTTTCTTCAACTGTCTTGAGCATCCCATGTAGCTCCATAATACTCTTCTCCAAACCATTCATATAGTAGTTCATAGTGAATTTCTTGTATGAACTAGTCAAAGAGTTAAGAATGATATCAATAGCCAACTCTTGAGTGAATGGAAAGCCAAGACGTTCAAGCCTGTCAAATTACCCTTTCAGTTTTAGCACATGTGCACACATAGAACCATTCTCATATTGCTTACAACCTAGAATTACATGCATCACCTTAAATCCCTCATTTCGAGCTTGCTCTTGGAACATGTCTTTGAGCTGCTCGTTCATTTGGTATTCCTCAAGGTTCTCAAAACTCTTTTGGAGTTTAAAAGACATGGTCTCCAACATTATACACGAGACCTCGATAGAGTGATAGTGATGTTTTTCGTGTTTGGTTGCTTCTTCTTCCGTAGCATCGTTAGGAAGTTCTTCTTCAAGATACTCGTCCAAGACATACTCCTTCTTTTCATACTTAAGAGTGATCCCCAAGTTATGAATCCGATGAAGGTAGTTAGGACCAGTAAGCTTATCTTGCGAGAGGAGTGAAAGTAGTGAGAAATTTAACGAAGTGGTTGGTGCGGGAGGAGGAGTGGCACCAGAACCAGAATTCATCTACTATGAAAAGAAACACAACTAGTTTGATCAAAAAAATCCTTTTATTATAATTACCCAACATCAAATTATTAATCAAAAAGGCTAGGATCCATATTTGCTTCACTATGTAAAGTGGATTAGCCGAAAATTAAAAAATGAAGTTATTTAGTTGGACAAATTATTATCGATCTCAGTCTCTATGAGATTCCGAGAAAACAAAATTTATTGACTTATGTCAATAACATGTTAATCTCTTCTACTGCTTTTAGCAATAATGACTGGATTAGCCGAGAATCATGAATCCAAATGGTGAATCGACCACACAAAGTTACAATGAGATTCGACTCAAGTAACGCTTGAGAATCGTGATCAACATTTACCTTTCTTTAACTACATTCTTCTCTTGAAGAGCCAATAAAAGATACACGCTTACATCAAAAAGAATATACCACAAGTCGTAATCTCCATTGGAAGCATAAGATTCACATAATTATTATAAAATAGGATTTTGTTTTACTACTTACTAAGTTAATATTTTTAACTTTTTACAATTATCATATCAAACCCTTTCGATATTTCCACTTCAAAAGCAAGAAGGCGGTGATGGTGGTGAGCAATAAATGTCACTTAAAAGCCAGCCTCATTAGGAATCAAAGACACCTGCCTTAAACCTTCCTTTTAGCTATAAAGTGGATGAGCCTAGTAGTGGTAAGACTAACAATACACATTTAACAAACACGTGAGGGCGCAATGTTTGTAGTTTAATGTGATACACATAAATACAATTTTACCATATATATATATATATATATATATATATATATATATATATATATATATATATATATATATATATATATATATATATACATTTGGGTTTTATATGTCTTTTAATTCTATCGACTAAAATGTCAACAATTAAACTTTAAGAGTACTAATCTTTTTTCTTTTAATTAATCTTATAATTAAATCAAGTTTACTTTATCTTTTAGTATAAAGGCTAGTTTGTATTTATTTAAAATCGAAAAGGATGAATTTATAGTTAATTTAAAAAGATTTAAACAAGAAATCCAACACATAGAAACCCTAACATACTATCCAAGACAAGTTCTAAGTGCAATATACTTGAGTTAACCTATTCTCTGATACCACTGATCGGTTTCGATCCTAGTCAAAGACTAAAATAATGGGTAGTGGAAACAACAATTCTGATCTAATAGACTCGAAACAACATATCAAACTCAACAATCCACACAACTTATAAGAAATAATATATAGAATCATACATTTGCTTTCTTAGTAGGTTTCTTCTTGTGACGAGCCAACTTATTAGACAAGAGAACCCAACGGAGTGTTTTTCTTTTGTAATCGCACCCAAGAAAGAAATTTCTAGCCGATCTGAACTAAAACTCGAACAGCAACAACAAGCAAATCATAAAACACGAATATGTGTTTGTCTACGTTGTGGCAAGCTATTGACTACATAGTGGGAACTAGGCTTCGATGATTCTTAGGTTTTGAGAGGGTTCTGAACTTTGATAGCTGAAAGGTATTTTTCACAAGTATCAAAACCAGATTTGGAGCCCTCTTTGTATAGTGTGATGATTTGAAACCCTAGAGATAATTACAAAATATAATAATAATCATCTATGGAATTCAAATCATTTTGGAATATTCTATATTCTATTATTTTCTAATTAATTAATTAAACTATTAACTAATTAACAAAACAAGTCCCTCATATAAATATCTTTTCAATTCTGCTTTATTTTGTTCTTGCGTGTAACCTAAAAGGACGACGCTATTTATAGTAATATTATCTGGCTTGGTATGGCTATGGGCACTAATCTCCATCAGGCCGAACATAAGAGACCTCATGGAAAGTTATATCCCTTAGAGATTCCTGTGTGGAAGTGAGAGCATATCACTATGGATTGTATCACCAAAATACAAAGAATGGACAAGGCGTTTGATGTTATTTAGGTGATTGTTGACCGTCTGAAAAAGAGTGCCTACTTCCTAGCTATTCAGAAGAGTTCTACGACCGAGAAATTGGCTGAAATCTAAGTGTGAGATATTGTTGCTCGCCACGGTATGCCTATTTCCATCGAATCTAATCGAGATGTGCGATTCACTTCCACGTTTTGGAAGAGGTTCCATGATGAGTTGGTTACTCAGTTGAATTTTAGTACCGCATATCATCCACTGGAAGATAGGTAGAGTGAGTGGACCATTCAAATTCTTGAGGATATGTTGAGAGTCTGTATCATTGACTTTGGCGAGAGCTAAGATTCGTAGATCTCTTTGGCTGAGTTTTCATACAACAACTATCATTCGAGCATTGATGTACCTCCTTATGAACTTCTTTATGGAAGGAGGTATCGGACCCAAGTATGTTAGGCAGAGGTTGGGTATAGGGTCATGGAGAGCACTGAGGTAGTGTTCAAGACGACAAAGCTCATTCAGTAGGTCAGGCAGAGATTATAGACGACATAGAGCAGACAGAAGAGTTATGCTAATCGGTGACGATCTGATTTGGAGTATTAGGTCAGGGATATGGTATTGTTGAAGGTGTCACCCCAAGAAGGGTTTTATTCACTCTAGGAAGCAAGGAAAGTCGGGCTTTATATTTATTTGGCCATTCCGTTTTATGGTTAGGGTGATCAAGGTAGCCTACCAATTGGATTTATCAAAGGAGCTCAACTAGATTCATATCACTTTCCATATGTATCAACTTTGGAGGTGCATAGGAGGCGATGTTGCGATAGTTCCATTGGATGATGTTCTGGTCAATGAACGCCTGAATTATATTGAGCGACCAATAGCAATTATTTACGGGAATACAAAGGCCTTGTGTAAAAAGGTGGTGACCTTGGATAAGGTACAATGCCAAAATAAAAAGGGCTGAGAGTGGACTTGGGAGACCGAGGCGGGGATGCGATAGCGCTACCAATATTTGTTTACTGCCACAAATTTCGAGGGAAAAATCTAATTCAAGTGGGGGAGAGTTGTAATATCTGCTTTCCAGGTATGCTTCTTTCGAGTTTGAATTATTTAATTTAATTTTTATAATGCTTTGGCTTGGCCACGACGTAGTGGTAGAAGGACCACGACGTGACATTTCCAGTTTAAAGGAAATGCATTCGTGAGGCACCACGACATGATGGTGAATGGGGGTTGAAAACCCTAGATCTCAGGATTTGTGCTTCGTTTAAAGGCACTAACTCCTAAGATTGCCTCATTTGGCACCCCCAACCTCTGAGATTATATTCTACCCAACCCTTTGTTGGATTAATGTCTAAGTCCATAACTATAATTGGTAAGACTTGACCCGACCCGGCATGGTCCATTTGGGTTGCATGGCATCGGGACAATTGGATAGACAAGATGAGGAAAAAGGATACTAGTGATTTATATTAATATATTATAAGTTCTAATATATTAATATATATAATCATATTATTTAATTAGTATTGATCAAGAATTAATTTATAATTAATTAAGTGATCAAAAGGAACTAATTAAATATGGACTCTAAGATATATGTGTGTGATGGGCCAAGTTCATTTAGGTTGGGCTAAGCTGTCATGGATAGTCCATGGAGTGTTTAACCCATGGATCATATCAAATGAAAGGTCATGGGTATTAGGGTTTAACCCTAATCTCCACACTATATAAAGATGTCCTTGGTTGGTGAAATGGGTACTAGTGTGTGTACACAAAAGGGCAAGGCCGATTTCACTAGAGAGAACCAAAGTATCCTTATTCTCAAGGTTATTCCAAGTGTTCATGGTGCTGTGTGAACCATTTGAGGTGTCACACTTGGGGCACTAGGCACTCAAGCTTCATGAAGACAAGTTACATAAAAAAAAGGTATGTATTCTATCTATTTTATTACCCAAGTATATGATATTTGTATGCTAGTATAGGGTAATATCTTGGAAACTTCATATTTGCATGTATAATAGAGAAAACATAGATCCAATGTATTTAGGGTTGTATGTGCACCATAGGATGTTGTAGTATACTAAAACCCAACAGTGGTATCAGAGCCATGGGTTGTTTTCTGTTATATTCATGCAAATGTTTGATTTTCAAAGTTGAAAAAAAAAAAAGAAAAAAAACATGAAGTTTGTCAAATTTTAAGATAATTACTTGTTTTGTGAAAAACTAATTATTTGTAAAATTTGAATCATTTGCTATATGAGTTGAATTAGGTCAAATTTAGTAAAAGATAAAATGATATGATTATTTTATTAGTTTTAAAAGTTTGATCTAAATGTTTTAAGGAGTTACAAATTTTGTCATGAAATTTTGGAGCTCAAAAAGTTTTTTTTAAAGTTGTGATCTTATGTGTTTTGAAACCTCCATAAGTTATGGATATGAAAAGGTTTTAAAAAAAAAATTGTTTTTATGGAGTTACAAAATTTGGTGTTAATGTTTTAAAGAATTCCATAACTTATTCTTAAGTTATGGAACATGAAAAGTTTCATCATAAAACAAGCATTTAACTCCATAAGTTATGGATTACCAAAAGTTCTATGTTTCCTTGATTTATGAGTTAGTTTAGATTAATGGAAAAAAAATTTGTGTTTTAGTTGTTTTCAATCCTAATTAATCTAAAAGTTGTTCATAAAATGTATTTTTTTGTAACTTGTCCTCAAGTTATATGAAAAGTCACATTTATGAATCTTAAAAAACTCATAAATATGCCTTAGGTTACAAAAAAAATGAAGAGTCTTTTCTTATAAATAGTTTTTATGGCTCCATAACTTGTCCTCAAGTTATGGATGTCCAAGAGTCTCTTCATTAAAAGTTTTAAAGCTTTACTTAAAACTCATAAGTTATGAAAATCCAAGAGTTTTGAATAGTTTCAAAACTTGCCCTCAAGTTTTGGAATTTGAAAAGTTTTCTCTAATGAATACTTTAATTCCAAGTTAAGCCCTTAGAATTTTAAAAGTTAAAATTCAACCCTTATACTTTATAATATTATAAGTTAATAATATATATATGTGTATAAGAGCAAGTCAGTCTTACCATTAGTAGGCCTCATTCACGAAGCCGGTCTATAAGGGGGTATAAGGTTGTTGCCTATAAAATGGCAGCTTAATGGGTGTCCACTCTCACCCACCGCTTCCTTGACTGGTGGAGGGTCGTTAGCCGAACAGGTAGGACAAGGACTATAATTCTCCCTTCATTAAAAGTATTAATGATAAATACTAAGTAACTAAACCTTTTATTAATTCCCAATCTTAGTTACTTAGAAAAACGTGAATAAGGTGCTAATCCATGAAATTACACTTTGCACTTTCTTTAAACCGTTAGTGGAGTGTATGTGGTTAACCGGCACACTAACCTGGATTTAACAAAGTAGGCAAAGGGTAACTTAATATTTATCATAGTATCGGTGGAGCTCGTGTGGTTAACCGACACATCGATTGAGGGGTAAATATTAAGGGTACCAAGTATATTTGCATGGTTACTTCACACCTTGTTTTGTGATCCTCGGCATCCCAGTCACAAAACCTGAAGGGCACACTCGAGATTGAAACATGCCATTGAAAAGTTCAATGAATCTCAAAAGATCTAGGAGTTTCAAATCCAAGTAAAAACCTAATTAAATTATTTCGTTTTTCATGGTGGAAATTGGTAAATCATCATTTACCTACCTTCAACTATTTTATAACTCGGATTACGGCATCCCTCTTCCAGTTATAAATAGGTTGTTGGATCCTAGCCTTAATATTTCATATTGGATGTTATATTAAGGACTTTAGATCAACTATCTTGAATATCTCCCAAACGATGTCTAGTTCAGACATCTATGATCTTCCTAAATCTCTTGGAAATTTACTTCCTCCACCTCCTCCAATTATTCTCCCTAACCCACAAGTTCAAGGTCACTCAAGCCCTAATGGCAAGCAAGGTCTATGTGTGATCACATCTTAGAGATGAAGTCACATATTGACAAGCCGGGAGAGTTGGGTGTCAAAGTCTTGAGAAAGTTGGATGTTCAATCACTTTCTAAGTCACATAGTAAAGCAAATTTGATTAGAAGATCAACTTCCCAAAAACTTTATGGACAGTGACAATGGTGACACTGGAAATCCAGAAAAAGCATTCTCTTCCCAATGGAAAGGGATTGGCCATAGTCAACCCGATTAACCAAATGGTAAAGAGAAAAGGCTAAGTCTGAGATAGTCCTATTACCAAAGGGTCCATATGTTTATTTTGCCAAAGGAAGGGGCGTTGATTGCAAAGCTGCCAAATTTACCTAAGGATGTTAAAGTCAATAAGTTTGACTCTACATCAGGTAGAGCCCATTATCTAACTCTGTTAAGTTCTATTCTGAGATCCTCATTACATGATGTGACTGGGTCACATGTTGATGTTTTAAGAATCAAAGAATAGAGAGAAATCTTAAAGGAAATATATGCTGATTCTGATCGCGAAGGTGGATTTCGATCGCATCAGAATTTTGAGCAGTTGCTTAAGAAGTTATGATATATTGCTAAGGAATAGATATCAACAATTTTCCATGTGGATTGTAAGGATAAGTTTTTCTGCAAAGTTTTAAAATAAATGAAAATTGTTTAATTTTATTTATTTGAAGTATCCTTACAATGGCATTTGTGGAAAATTGTTGCTTATATGATTCCACTGACAGCAATATTGGAAAATGGATTTGATTCTTTCATTTGTGGTAGTGTCTAAATTTACCAAATCAGGAAAGTTCCTCATCGCCCAAGTTTCAATTGGACCGAAACTTGGAATCATGCAAGTTGAATAGTATGATGAATGAGAACTTTCAAGCATTGGAAAATCAAGACTAATTACTTGTTCACATGGATGTGTGAGTCAAGTGAAGGACTAAAGGGATCGAGTACACATTCTTGTGCACTGGTCATGTCCACCACAAAGCTCGTTAAGACTATTTGATTTACTAAAGTTTAGTAAATATGGTTATACTTACAAGTTTAAGTATAATTCTGAAACATTGGAAAAGTCTCAATGTATGGCAGAACAAATGGAAAGAATAAAATTAGGCAGAAAGAAAAAAATTTCTCAAATCTGAAAAGATGGGAGAGTACTTTAGTATCATGTTTGTGATCATCTTAATGATTTAGAAATCATATCACAATTAGTCCTCTAAAGGTCATCTTAGTGTATTCTTATGACTAAGAAGAGGAGTCATGAATTGTTGAAATGGTTAGATCAGGAAGATGAGTCATACTTCGTTCCAAAACAATTCTTAGAGTCATACTCCAAGATTGTAACTTGAGTGACATATATTAAAGAAAGGTTTAAAACACTTGTTAAATGTAAGAGTAAAAGTGTCCTACTCTTGTACATTTGAAATTGGTAAGTTGTGATGTTTTGGATAAAACAAAGACCAACTAAGGCCAATTGTGTGAAGTGTTTGTCTTGATAAAGAATCCGCACTATCTCTTGAATATTTGGCAAGATAGTCTTATATGTCAAGAGGACAGTGGGAGTCTTAAAGATCCTAAAAAGAATTTCAAGAACTAATCAAGAATAAAACCTGAGGTTCTTTACTAGCAAACGACTTGAGGTTTATAACCTATCGTGTTGACATATTCTATGCCCATTCCAGTTAAAGTTGGCTTTGCATAGGAGTTCTGAAAGTTCTCAATTGGTTGCATAACAACTTGGAAGCAATGGCAGACCCTGTACTGCCAGGTGGAAAGAAGTTAAGATTGCATAAGTTCAGTCCATATGAGTTTGGATTTGTCATTATCCTTGTCTTGTGACTATGGTTTTGACGATTCACATGGATAAGAACACATACACCATAAAATCTAAGGGTCATAAGGTTTCTCTCCGATTCATGAAAATGATGGTGAGGAAACACTTCCACCAAGTAGATTTGAAGCAGATGGCAAAAGGTCTAAATAATTGAGACTATGATTACGGCATCCCTTTTCATAGTTCTGAAATTGTTTAGACACACATGCATGCTATCTAAGGAAAGGTGTATGATTTTGATAAAGTTTTATCAAAGCATCTCGTATCAGAAATCTGAACTTTGGTAAGAGAGTCAATAAAGTATTGATTTCTAGAAGTCCAGCTGATTTTTTAGTACATGTCAAAGCTAGTGGGAGCATAAGTGTTATGCTAATAATCATCATGTTAGTGGGAGCATGATAATTATTGCTAGTGTTGCAAGTTAGCAATGTTAATTATAGAAAACAAAAGTTTCAATTCGTGAGGCTGCAGGGATTGAAAAAATTGTTTTGCTATAATTAAGGGAGAGGATATACTTCATTTCAGTTTTAAAGGCTTAGATTGAGACCTTAATCATCTTTAGTCAAGAATATATATATGAATTTCATGTTGGATTGGTTCAACTTAAGGAAATTCTATATATTGCGTTCTCAAAATTCGATTATGATTACGGCATCCCTCTTCATAGTCAAATTTTGAAAACATGGCAAATAAAAATATTGTAGCAAAAGACTGTCTAGAATCATGTCTTTATGTGAGACATCATGAATCGTGTACCATTTGCTTTGGGTACAGGATCGATTGCATGTGCTATAATATTTGTCATTTCTAAATTTTTCCAAATCCCCAGAGGCATTAAGAAGGGAAAAGGTTTAGAATTGGATATGACTAAAATGATTAAGCAATTGTCGAGGACAATCTGAGGTTTACCAAAGATTGGTTGCTCAGGGACAGTTGGAAGTATAGTGCTAATTTTGGAAGGACCATATTGACATATTCTGAAAAGAGGCATCTCTTGTTCAGAAGTGATAGTCAAAATGAGAATATGGAGTTGTCTCCATAGGTGGAAGTTATCTGTGTAAGATTAGAAAACTTAATGCAAGAAGCATGTCCAAAGCAATGTACTTTGAATATGAGACTTAGTTTCCATGGAGTTGATCTCCATTGGAATACCTTATAATGACTGTTGACAAGTCTTTGTGACTTTGTACATATTCATTACAGGAGGGTCGGTGCATATAAGTTTAAAATCTAAACAGATTTCGATAAATGATAGGAATTTGAAATTCTCACATTTTTCGATAAGGATTTGGGAGTGTGAAATTAGAATCATTGAAATTATGTTCAATTGGTTTATTTCACAAAGTAAGGATCATAGACAAACATAGAGTGCATACTTGGTGTATGGCAAATCTATTGTTTAGAAAAACATAGTGTACATGCTTGGAGCACGGGACAACTAGTGTTTTTAATTCAGGTATAAAGTTGATAAAACCGAAACAATGAAATAATGAGTAATCAGTATGGTGATAAATAAAAGTGGTCTATTTATATTCATAGGGTTTGATACCATATTTGATTCATTTATTCTTGTGTTTCATTTTGCATGTTTTGACTTCCAGAATAAACTAGGTCATTCTTCCTGAATGACTAAGTTATTCAAACTATCCACAGTCGGTCATATGTTGGAAGTAGATATGAATCAAGACTGTCATGCGTTGGATTGTAGAGGTCTAAGATGTTGGACAAAGTGGTGCTACAACACTCATGAGTGCTCATAAGTTCTGAGTATTGGATTCAACCAACGCTCATTTGAATCACTTCATGGATTTTATCACGAGTGATCATGAGACGATAATATCTTATATTCTTAAAACCTAGAGATATGAGTTGTTACTATGAGTTGGTTATACATTGATTGCACGAAAACGCATTGGTAACTCGATGTTATAAAACGAGCCTTTGTGTATGATTCAAAAACTAGTAGAACAAGCCATATGAGTCGAAGTTTATCCATTCCTTTTACCTTCGGGATAAAAGCGATATCTGTGGGCCACTCGATGATTTAGCAATGACACATGTGAGTGCTTGGCCAAGCCAGGACTGATTTGATTTGTTCAATTAGTTAGTCATCATAAATCGGAAATCGGGAAACTACAAATGGACAGAGAGAATGATTGATAATCCATGTCTCAGTCCATATGATATCTAGAATGGAGGAATATATGATCCCTTATCTAATGGACAAGTCATTGACAAAGGTCAGAGTTCATCGGCAAGGTCAGAGTTCGACAGAAGCTTTTGAGAGCTATGATTGCCAGTTGGTTTTTGAAATCATACTCAATAATAGTTTTAGACTTATCCAAGTGGGAGACTGTTGGATTAATGTCTAAGTCCATAACTATAATTGGTAAGACTTGACCCGACCCGGCATGGTCCATTTGGGTTGCATGGCATCGGGACAATTGGATAGACAAGATGAGGAAAAAGGATACTAGTGATTTATATTAATATATTATAAGTTCTAATATATTAATATATATATAATCATATTATTTAATTAGTATTGATCAAGAATTAATTTATAATTAATTAAGTGATTAAAAGTAACTAATTAAATATGGACTCTAAGATATATGTGTATGATGGGCCAAGTTCATTTAGGTTGGGCTAAGCTTTCATGGATAGTCCATGGAGTGTTTAACCCATGGATCATATGAAATGAAAGGTCATGGGTATTAGGGTTTAACCCTAATCTCCACACTATATAAAGATGTCCTTGGTTGGTGAAATGGGTACTAGTGTGTGTACAGAAAAGGGCAAGGCCGATTTCACTAGAGAGAACCAAAGTATCCTTATTCTCAAGGTTATTCCAAGTGTTCATGGTGGTGTGTGAACCATTTGAGGTGTCACACTTGGGGCACTAGGCACTCAAGCTTCATGAAGACAAGTTACATAAAACAAAGGTATGTATTCTATCTATTTTATTACCCAAGTATATGATATTTGTATGCTAGTATAGGGTAATATCTTGGAAACTTCATATTTGCATGTATAATAGAGAAAACATAGATCCAAGGTATTTAGGGTTGTATGTGCACCATATGATGTTGTAGTATACTAAAACCCAACACCCTTAGCCTTCATGTGTGTGTTTTGAGTATGGGGACCCATTTTGTGATGTTTGAAGGAATAAGGAGCATCTATTGTTGCTTGTGTACGTGGTTCCAACTTATATCTAGCATCTTCATCACATTTTTGATCCTTTAGAGGTATAAAGTTGCTACCTTGCTCATTACTTCTCTAGATCTATTTCTATGACATTTTATGAACCTTTTGGTCGAAATCTTCTTATTCTTGGAGTTTGACTGAACTCTAAAACCATTGAGTGCATTCTATGGCTTCTGGACCATGGTGGTGGTTAGAAAGATGGCTTGCATGACTTAGTTTGGTGTCCATGGTTTTGATGCATCCATTAAGAGGTTTAGAGATCTTGGCTTATTGGGATGACATAATGGATAAAGTTGGAAGTTTTATCCGTCATGACCTTTGGAAGGATCAGATCTGAGATTTTGGGCATTTGAGATTAAAGGTTAAGAGCTTAATCCATTAAGTTCTTAGAACCAGTTCCCAGGACGTGGCGAGTTGCTTGCTATGACGTAGTGGCCAGTTTCACCGTGACTGTTTTGGCATGTAGCTACCACGATGTGGCCTTGATGTTGGCCATGACATGGTGACTCGACCATTGAATTTTTTACTAAGTTTACTTTTTGGTCAACAAGAGGGTTCTAGGTTGTAGACTTAGTATTTTCCTCTAGTTGATGTATAGGTGGTTCCTAGTGCCAGTCTTTACCTATGTGTGATCAGTGGTAATTATCTGTCATCTGTGAGGTGAGTTTTCTCATTATAATTTGTGTTGCGGTATGTATCATTTGTGTGTGAAGTTGATATGATGTAGTGATCTGTTACACTGGTAGATCTGTTATCATTACATGTGTTTGCTTGTTATTATATTTGCATATGTAAACATATTATGGTTGAGTTGAGGCGGTCCTGCTATGTGTTGTAGGTCAAGATACTTGGACAGACCATTTGTTATTGTAGGCCCAATGAGAGTTGTCCAACTATATGTTGTAGGCTCAAGAGAGAGGTCCAGTTGATATTGTACGCTCAGGAAAGCGATCCAGCCATAGATTGTAGGCTCAGGAGGCGGTCTAGTCTTATGTTGCAGGGCTGGCGTGAATTCATTGTATGTTTATTGTTGTGTGGGGTATTTTGGGGTAATTCACTGCTTTGGCTTATAATTGTGGATTTAAATGTTTCAGGTACTTTTGAGGATCGGGGCAAGGCAAAGGCGTGACTGTGCACATCATCTAATGGTTATTCTGTTTTGAGAGATAATACATTTTTGATACTTTGACTTTATGATATGACTATGGAACAATGTTTTTGGTGACTTATCTTTTATGGAAAAATGGTTTATTCACTTTTAAAAATGGAAAATTTTTACTATGGTTTTTCGTTACAGACAGAATACATTACATCTAGTTTACAGACTTCGACGGTTGATACAACATTGTTATGGCAAGGGTACACTTCTTAGCTACCTTGGCCCAATATCCTATCGACATCATTGTCACATAGAATTTTGGCCAACAACCTTGTTGTATACAGTCAAGCCAGCCATGCACTGCATAGATCCAAGTGCACCTCGGGATCTACTACAACACTACTACCTCTTATGGGTCGTGGATCGGAGATGAGCGTCGTTAGCTTATTCCCTATGGGATTCCTAGCTGAAACAGGTAACAAGACCGTTAGAACCGCCTAGGGAGTGTGTCTTGGGACTAGGCTTCGGTGATCATCCGCATCCCATACCCCCACACCGTTTGGCCAAATAGGTCTTTTATACTAAATTTTATATTCACTTGCACATATTTAAATATTTTGATCATTTGGATAAATAATGTTTAAAAATATTAAATCTTTGGAATTTATATCATTATATGACTTAAGGAGTCATGAACCTAATGTTTGGAGCAATGCCATATAGAAATGTTACATTATCGTCTCACATGCTCCTAATTTCCAAGTTTTTTTCGAAACTAAATTTAGTGAATTGACGGTGATTTTATTAACATTTTTAGTTTGTAGAAAAAAAAAAGGCAATATCTTTGCTCTTTATACCTTTTGTACGACATGACCTTTTCTTTATCAAAGAATATAATAATATAAAATATAATTAACGTAAATAATGATACAAAAATGGTCCATATGGCAGGACAAAGCTATTTCGTACTTTGTATTGAATAGGGGTAGATATAAAAACGGACATTTAGGTAGTAATGTTTGATTGATGAACCTCCTACACAACTTCAATTGGTTTGTGCTATAATTACTCCTTAACCAATTTTATCCCCCTAACATCAATCAAATCAATTTTTTACTTTTGATTTGACATTATTTTATTATTTTTTTTCCTTTTTGTTTTTGATTTTTTTCCTTTTATTTTATATTTTGATGAACCTCCTACACAACTTCAATTGGGTTGTGCTATAAGTACCCCCTTAACCAATTTTACCCCTCCTAAAATCAATCAAATCAACTTTTTACTTTTGATTTGACATTATTTTATTTTTTTCCTTTTTGTTTTTGATTTTTTTTCCTTTTATTTTATATTCTAATATTATTACTATTAAATTCGGATGACATTTTAAAATTCGGTAAACATTATAAATTCGCACGACATTATAAAATTCGAACGACTTTTTTGTCCGTATTTAAAAAATATAAAAAAAATATTTAAAAACGATTTTATATAGCCGTTTGAATTTATAATGTTTTCCGAATGTTAAAATTTTGTGCGAAATTTATAATAATAATAATAATAATAATTAAAAAAGAATTAAAAACAACAAAAAAACAAAATAGGAAAAAAACAAAAAAAACAACAAAAGACAAAAGTCAAATCAAGGGGGATGGAATTGGAAAAGGAAGGGGTGTACTTATAGCACAACCCTTTAAAAGTAGTTTAACATGATGAATTTTTGTTTGGCTTTGGTATGTGCATTTGCCTGCAAACTAAATCCAAAGTTGGATCGAGTTCAAAATATTCAATCATCATGTTTATTATACCTTCTAAAACCGTGGACTCGATCCATAGAAATCCCCTTATTCGGTCCGCTATGCAATTGTGAATGATCGGGAACAAAATCAATTATCTTTGTTTTTTCCTAAACATCGCAAGAACAAAAACAGAAGAAATCGACCATTACAAAAGCAGCCTTTGCCTCCAGAACTTCTTCCTCCGTCGTCTTTCTTCTATTGACGTAGCCTCTGACTCACATTCGTCTTCCTCAAGAGCGAAATCCCAGCCTTAAACTCAACAGTGCCCCCTGCAAGTGAAGAATCCTCTGTTCGGTAAAAAAACAAGGGAGGAAAACGAAATGCACCCAAAGACACACTAGATGATGAATTAAGAGAATTTGGAAAGGAAATTGTCACGGCCGCACATACATTCACAAAAGATGAACATTCTCAAAATGTAATAGAAATTTGGGATTTTGATATGATATTCACCTTTGTATGGGCTGGATAGGAGGGCATAGCACATTATTCAAAAGTTTTGAAAGAAGTTACATGTAATCCGACTTCCAGATTTCCATTCCTTCCACCAGGATTGGAATCATTCTATAACTTTTATTATCTATATTCTTTATATAACAAGTATTACATTTTATACCAACACTCATATATAATACATGTGGCACTCATCTACGTATAAATATTAGCTTTGTGACGCTATTGTAACACCTTGATTTCTAGTTATTTACACTTTGTGTAACACCCATAAATTTCAAGCCAAATTTAAACTTTTAAAACATTCAAAATACCAATAGTTATTACAAAAAGGTTTTCCAAAATATTTTAATATCAGAGTTCCCAGAAATCATAATCATAAACCGAGGGAGTGTACGGTCACGCCTTCGCCTTCCCGCGGTCAGCCGTTGTACCTGAAACAATAGTCGATAAATGTAAGCTCGAAGGCTTACTGAGTTACCCCCAAAATACCAACCTCATATAACCATAATCATATCATGTTAACAAATACAGAACAACCATGCATATCGAGTCTGCAGTGTGACTACTCCGCCCGCACCGGGCCTTCAGTCCCACCTGGTCCATTATCCGAGTCTACAGTATGACTAGTCTGCCCGCACCGGGCCTTCAGTCTATCTGGCCCACTCTCCGAGCCTCGGCATGTCTGGACCGCCCTCTCGGGGCCTTCAGCCTATCCGAACCGCTCGCCGAGCCTTCGGCCTGACTCTGTGATGTGCACAAAAGTACCCACTAATTTTAATATTTATAACCTAACAAACTTAGACCAACTATGCACCTATAGGCATTGTACCTAGTCAGATTATAGTATAGCTTGGGTAAGTCGGGTATCGATCACAGGGAACGGTGTTACTAATTAATCTACTTACTATCAAATTAACCTAATTATTAACAAGTTTAAAAAAAAGGTTTTATCTGATTTTACAAGATCAGGCGAACTTAGCTCAAATTCAATCAATAAGTATGACAACCGTCAAATTCAAGTCGAAGTCAAGGTCAAAGTCAACAAATCAAACCGGTCAAACTTAACTAGTACTTGTATGTTAAAAAGTTACTCTATGTATAAAAATGTGTATTTGTATGTCAAAAATTCAAGTGTCTTGACGAATCTATGTGTTATCAATGTAAAAACCCTAAAAAGGGAGTTAAACGCATCAAAACACGACTAAGGACCCTTTCGGGGACTTAAAACGATCATTAACGAAGCATAACGGGGTTCGCGAACCTTGCATTTGCGAGATTATGCGATAATAATGGCTAAGGTTAAATCTCTCCCAAATCTCTCCAAGTATGTGAAATCTCTCCCAAATCTCTCCAAGCATGTGAAATCTCTCCCAAATCTCTCTAAGTATGTGAAATCTCTCCAAGTATGTTAAACCTCTCCCAAATCTCTCCAAGAATGTGAAATCTCTCCAAGTATGTGAAATCTCTCCCAAATCTCTCCAAGTATGTGAAATCTCTCCCAAATCTCTCCAAACATGTGAAATCTCTCCCAAATCTCTCTAAGTATGTGAAATCTCTCCAAGTATGTGAAATCTCTCCCAAATCTCTCCAAGTATGTGAAATCTCTCCTAAATCTCTCCCAAAATCTCTCTCAAACTTTTTATAGTCATCCGGGTCATCCCGACCCTTAACTTGGTCAAAAATCACGCAAAACGGAAAGATTTCTCGAAAAACAGCCATATAGAACCGAAACTCCTCTTAGGAACCGAAAGTGTCAGAACCGAATGTGTCAGAAGCCTCCTCGGACCGAAGCCAGCAGCGAGGACCGAACCTGTGACAACCGTCAAATTTCGGTCAAGTCAAAGTCAAACAAAGTCAACAAGTCAAACCGGTCAACTCCAATAACCCTTGTATGTTAGGGTTTACGTTATGTAATCACTATACAATTCGCTATTTTAATGAGAAATCATCATTTGGAAAGTTCATGTGTTTGATTTTCCTTAGCCTTAACAGTGCTAAACAACGAACCAAAGCGATAAAACACTATTGCACAATCATCGGGATTGTGTACGACACTAAAACACGGTTTAACGGGGTTTACGAACCTTGCGTTGTGAAGCCGGACACTCAAATTAATCACAAACGAAACCTCTCTAAATCGTTTTCACTCTATCTCTTTCTATTTGAAATCTCTCCCAAATCTCTCTCAAAAGTTACTTTAACTTTTTGTAATCATTTGGGTCATATCGACCCTTAACCGGGTCAAAAATCGCTTGAAACGGGGTAAAAACGGGTAAAATAGCCTTAAGGACCTGGAACTGAAGCTTCAGGACCGAAGCCTCTCATCCGAGGCCTCGGATCCGAAGCCTCTCATCAGGACCGAATCCAAAGCCATCAGACAGCAGCCTCGCATGCGAGGGTCCGAATCCGGCCTCCATGCGAGGGGTCTCGCAGACGGCCCCTTTTTACCGGTTTTTCGACTACGACTTCGTTTTAACTCCGTTTTTCATTATTTTAACGTGGGATTTTCACCCAAAACTTTATTTTATAAACTAAGGCCCCAAAATATATAAATCTCCAGGGTTTTTATAAAAATATATTAAAAGAATTAATGGTTGAACTAATTATTAAGGGAATATTTGTTTTTCCTTAATTTATGGCAAAAGCAAACCACCACCACCACCTCACTCTATGATCAGCCACTCTTTCCCACTACCCCTTGTCTCCTTAGTGGACCTTTACACCCAATCTCCAGCTCTTCCCACGTTCTAAGAGCTGGAGGATTGATCCTCTCTCCTCATTCTCCATAAAGTTCTTTCATTCTACACTTAGCAACCAAAGGACACTCTCCAAAATTCTCTCATCTTTTCTCTCAACTTCAAGAACTTCAAGGCTTTCTTCAGGGATTTCTTTCTTCAATTAGTAAGTATCTTCATCATTCATATAATTATTACACTCCATTCTACTCAAATCATTGATATCTTACACAAATTCCATCTTATTCGATGTTAGATTCTCGAATCATCAAGACATCTTCTTAGTGTTCTTGGGTTGAACACTTCCTCTCTCTCACTTTCATCTACTGAAACCACATAGGGTGAGTTCATACCCCTACATTTACATGTTTTTCTTAAGTTTTAAGGGGGGAATACAAGTAAAATCATCAAGAACACAATTAAACTTTTTCTATCAGATTACATCAGAAAAGATGAACTTCGATCACGGACTGTTTTGGTCAACTTAAATATTTTAGTTTTCAAAACTGTTCCAGGTGCAAGTAGTTCAAACTCTTAGCTTTAAAATGGCTACTTGAACATCTCCATATGATTTTTCTACAATTTATGGTGATTTTTACAAAACTGTCTGTCATTTCAGAGGCAAACCCGGACCAGTCTGTGATTTCGAACATTTTCACCTCTGTTATAGATCACTAAAAATCATGATAAAATTTACGAACAAACTACACTCATATTCCAAACTCTCAGAATTTGCGGATTTGGATTTAGAGCTTCGATGATTTTTCTATAAATTTTCTAAGAACAGTAACAGAAACTGTATTCAACGAAAAGTTGCTGTCAATTTCATTTCACCTTGTAACATGTTGAGCAAGGTGTATATCTTTATGTGATTATATGTTATTGCAATATATAACATTTTATCTTAATATTTAGACACACATCAGTTTACAAATGGATTTGGACATATAAAATATAAAGAATAACAAGTGATTATAATCAAAGTACAACCGATACATTCAAACATTTAATAAACTATTTTGAATATAGTTTGCATACATTACTACGTACTACCCTTGGTTGATAAACTATAATAGGTATAGTTTATGATACATTACATAACACATACATTTAAAAAGGGTACATTTATACAAAGGATATTTTCATTAAGCAAGGTACGGCCATACGGTACCAAGTTTTCATAACACGTAATTCCGTTAATGACTTTATGAGACATTTACTTCAAATTACCATTAAGTCCTGTATTGTAACCAGAGTCTCCTTGAGGGAGAGCATGATACTTGTGTATAGATCTATATTGGGTTTGACAAACCCACACCTAAACTGCATGCAACAGTTAGACCGATAGGTCTGGGGTGACAAATGTCATAACATTTCCGACGCCTGAAGAACGTCGTTTTAGGCAACCTTGGTCATAGTATGGTTATAATAAACTCACATAAAGTATTAATAAACATTGGAATTTACGGGAACTTCATTAAAATTTAACGAGTTTATGTCGATTTAAACTTGCATTGTTTTACTATAAATATGACAAATTACTTGTACATTTCGGTCTTTGGGTTTTAAGACTACATTTACACATTAAGGAGAATATTGGATTTTCTAACACAAATACTACTGTTACAAACGAAAGCCTTTTAATAATACCAAACAAAAGCTTATGAACTCACCAACCTTTGTGTTGACACTTTTTCAAACAACTTGTATTCTCAGGAAATCATTAAACAGGTAACCAAGTGCTTTTGAGGATGGGGCGCTAAGGCGTCTACTATTTCATATTTTGTCAACATATTGTAATTGATTCGTAAACATGTAATTCATACAATGATGTAACTTTTTCAATTATATATATGTTGGTTGTGTTTGCTTCAATTACAATTACAATTGTTGTTATGATACTATACATGAAGTCCTCCACCCCCGGACGTTTCCGCCATCCTTGGTTTGGGGGTGTGACAGAACCTCGCCCCCCCCCCCATGCGAGACCTCGGATCTTTGGCTTCCCCCTTCGGACCTTCGGACCCTCGGCCAACTCTCGGTTCCTTCTTTTCCCTACTCTCGGTTCTTAGCTCCTTAGAGCCGAACCTCGCAGGTTCGGTCCCTAATGCCGGTTTTTGACTACTTTCCCCTCCTAAGCCCGTTTTTGACGGGATTTTTTTACCAAATTCATATTTTTATCATTTTTAACCCACATAACTATTATTTTAATTATTTTTCAAGGATTTATTAATTATAAATCATTATTTTATAATAAGAAGAGTATTCTACCCCATAAGTGGGTCAAGTGTGCCCACTTGCCTCCTATGTGTCACTTTCTCATTGGTCCAACCTTATCCACATCACACAAACCAAGGCAAACATCTCTTCATCCTAGCCACTTGCTCCAGCAACCCTTCATATAAGTAAATGCCTGAGATTTCCTTGATCATTTGCTTCACCATCAAACATTATACACTTCTTAAACCATCACGAGGGCCTCTTTTCTCTCAACTTTCAGCCACACTTTTGATGTGTTCTTGAGTCATTTATTCACTAATTGGTAAGTATTTCCTCCTAACTCAAGTGCTATTACATGTTTTCATAACACTCTTTGATCATTGACTCATATATTAACACCAAAAATCGTTCTTAGGATCATCCAAGTCTTCCCGTGTTCATCAAGTACTCTTGGCTTGATATTCCTTAACTTCAACCTTCCACTCTTCAAGTCATCACTCAAGGTGAGTTCATACCCCTACATTTTCTAGTTTTCTTCATTTTTCAGGGGGGAATACAAGTTAAAACACCAAAACATATTCAAAACTCAACTTGACAGCTTACAACAGAAAAGTTGTGATCTGTTCACGAACTATTTTACCCAACCTAAACTTAATATCTTTCAAAACTGTATAATATGAAAATAGTTCAGGTTTATACCTTTAAAATGACTACTTGCACATCTCCATATGATGTTTCTACGATTTATGGTGATTTTTACAAAACTGCCTATCATTTCAGAAACGAATTCGGACCAGTCTGTGATTATGAACACTTTCACATAACTTAGAGACTTCTAAAAATCATAATAAAAATTATGAGTAAACTAGACACATTTTCTAAACTCTCAGAGTTTACGGAGTTAGTTTTCGATTTCGTATGATTTTTCTATGATGATTTCAAAACAGTGCAGAAAGGATAAAAACTAGTTACATAGTTTACCATATTAACAACACTTTGTAGTATGTTGAGCAAAGTGCATAACGATAAGTTTCTCAATGTTTGGATGCATTCTTGTTAGTTTATCATCATAAACAGAAATTAGTCATTCATGTTAAGGTTTTTCCTCCATTCATTTCGAACACATATAATAAACTACATTAAGTATAGTTTATGAATTTTCGATAAAAGCATACTACATAGAAAAGGTTTTACTCTCAAAACAAATGGGTTTTTCATATACTACTTGATAAACTATAATAGTAATAGTTTATGGATTTATATCACAAATATATTTTTATAAAAGGTGATTTCACTTCCTCCACGGAAGAGGTTTTATACTCAAAACTATATGTAAACTAGTTAACGTAAGTTGTGAGACATTCTCCTTCGGGGTACTCTTAAGTACCACAGAAAATCCTGATTTAGTTATAACCAGAGTCTCTTGTAGGGAGAGCGTGATAATTGTGTATAGATCTATATTGGGATTGACAACACACACCCATGCTGCTTGCATAAGTCCGATCGGCCGATCGGGGGTGACAAATGTCATTTCGTTTCCGACGTCTGAAGAACATCGCAGCAGGTTATTCTGTCGTAGTATGGTTATAGCGACTCACATAGGGAGTTAACAATCTTTCAAGTTTATAGGAAAAAAAATTCTAAAATGAAAAGGGATTTTACTTCTAAATTAAACGAGTTTATGCCGATTTAAACTTGCATGAATTACTTTAAGTATGGAAAAATACTTGTATATTCTCTGTCTTGACGTTTAAGACTACATGACTTTTTATAAGGAAAATATTGGATTTTCTTTGGAAACACATTACCATTATGAACATTATAAGTACAAAACACACACATATTCTCTGTCTTGACATTTAAGACTACTTGACTTTTTATAAGGAAAATATTGGATATTCTTTGGAAACACATTACCATTATGAACATTATAAGTACAAAACACACACATATTCTCTGTCTTGACATTTAAGACTACATGACTTTTATAAGGAAAATATGGGATTTTCTTTGGAAACATATTTCTATCAAAACTACATTTCATCTAGAATTGTTAGACTTCGGCTATAATTGCTAAGTGTATATGCTAGAGTTATATAAGAATATAGTCGCAATCAACTTAGAATTGGTGGGTCCGCATTACTTCCTGTTCCTTGTTTGGTTGTGGATCTAGGGCAGACCCATTGTATTCGACAGTTTATTTAACTTAAATTCTATATAACTTATATACACTGGGTGATTATAGAAGGAATCTACAGGTCTTTCTAGGGTACATTATTGCATAACATAAGAGAATTCATTTCACGTTTAATAAAGAAAATACTGAATTTTCTGAAATCATACTCTATCGCTTTTTACAAGGAAAACGACTTCTTTCTCAAATAAAACTCTTATGAACTCACCAACTTAATTGTTGACGCTTTTTCAAACTACTTGTATTCTTAGGAATTCAGTGAAACAGGAAATTAACCGCTTTTGAGGATGGGACGTTAAATCGTCAAACATTTCATTTTTGTCATCATAAGTGTAATTGTTTGGAAACATGTAAACACATACTATTATATAACTTTTTCTATTATATTTATGATGGTTGTATTTACTTTGGGCACTATCATACTCGTTGTTGTGATACTATACATGAAGTCCTCCACCCCCGGACGTTTCCGTCATCCTTGGTTTGGGGGTGTGACAATAAGTAAAAGCACTCTTGTTTAGTTCGAATCCACTTCGTCCTTATGGCCAGCTAATAATTATGGATTATCAAGTTGGTTTTAAATATATTAGTAATTTAAGTCTAATTTTACCAATAATTAATTAATTCATGTAAAACTATGTATGGTCACACACAATTAAACACAGAACCAATTATGAATATGAATATGCTATGTAAGATTTATTATGTAAACGCAATTATAGTCATAATCTACGTTCTCTAGCACAGCTAAGTTTATTTACTTTAATTACTGACTAAGAGTGGTCAATCCTAGCTCTAACAATTTAATGTTCACTAAATCATTAGGTAAACAAGTTCATGCAGTTAATGGTCACTAAGCTACACAGAACATGGAATCAAGCAACTAAAGAAACAACGATAAGCATGCTAGGTAATTATAAATCAAACACAAGCAAGTTACCAACTAAATAAATCCATACAAAATTAAACTATTCATAAGTTAGAAGCTTCATCTAGCTAAACAAGAGTAGCTAGCTTCAGCTGCTCATGATAGCAACTAACACACTAAAACAAATCAAAGTATAAGGAAACATGTTCATAAGTATCAAATAAGTAAACTAAATGATGGACCTTCACTCTTTTGGTGTTGAAACCCTTTTCCAGAACCTTACTTCTGCTGTGAATCGTCTCCTGGGATCTCTTTCTTCCGCCAAAAAAGTCACCCAAATCGTAATGGAGAATGGTTTATATATATTCTGGAAAGTCGCATTCCACGTCGTGGCAGGAAGCTCCACGTTGTGGCTAAGGAGTTATTCGTATCGGGCAAGGCCTCCTTCTTCACGTAAACTTATCTTCTAGAATATTCGTGCCACGTCGTGGTATACTTGGCCACGTCGTGGTTTCAGTTGAATTTGTGAATTTCTTCATCTTTTGTACTCCAAGTCTCCAATGTTCCATATATTGTCACTTCTGGTCCCTATCTTCGAAAATGCTTTATTTTGGCTGCAAATAACATTTTATCCTTATAAGTACCATAATTCTGTGCAAATAACCAAAATATTAAATAAAATGTAGATCAATATTGCCTAAAACTATGTATAAATATGGCAATATCAACATACCCCACACTTAGGCTTTTCTTGCCCTCAAGCAAATCTACTTATTTAAACTTAAACCTTCATCACTAGCATCACATAGAACAATCCAATTCCAGCTCAGCCATTATGCCAAGACCTCAACGCATGCATTTGTGTCTAAATTTTTTTCCTAAATGACCCCCCCATACTTTAAATACTCACAATCTTCATAAACAATCACCCACTTCTTTCGAACAATGCTCATTTTATGCAACCCTCCGAATCCATCCTCAGAAAGCTTTCTAACCTCAAGATATTTTTGTAAAGCTACCCAAGCATACATAAAGTAGAGAATTACAACTTTTAGAAGATACCACAACTTGGAGCTCTTGAATTCTTCTTTTCTTTGATGTTTGATCTTTGATTTCTTTGAATTCACTTCTTTCATGATTTTTGGCATCTTCAAATTTTTGAATTTCTTCAGAATTTTTGATCTTTGATCTTCATACTTTGATACTTTTATGCTCCAAAATTCTTCAATTCTTTACTTTTGGCAATTTCTCTTTTTTTTACATGTATCTCACTTTTTATATCACTCAATAACCTACATGCTTAAGCAGGGGCACTTAACTTCAACCTTTATTGGTTAAGACATATCTTTCCTGTATACATTTCAAGTTTAGGCTGCTAAACATATTGCAATCCTCAAACTAAGCAGGGTTATGTTTTTGTTCCATGATTTCACTAAAATAAGGGAGGCCACAAATGCATTATAACGTATATCGGCTCAACTAAACATTTGAGCTCTTATCGAATCATTCCACTAGCAAGTACAGTTCAAAATATTGCTACTAGATCCAATTAATAGAAATTTTAAAATTTACCAAATTATCTAGCAATTTACTTTTTCTACCCCCTACCCCATACTAACTCATACAATGCCCTCATTATATGCATAAAATAAATCAAAATTAAGAGAAGGGAGAAAAAGGAACAGACTCCCCTGGGATAGCGGCGTGAACGAAACTCCAAAAGTGTGGAAAAACGTGCATCTCGAATATGGATCTCTTTAAAATAAAAACTCGGACTTGAAGCCACAGTATATGGTGGAGGAAAACGAGCCATAATAGTCTTTAAAACGACCCCAAGAAGATACGTGGAAAGCCATTTGGTAAAACACCCAATGGTCTTCAAAATAGTGAAAAAAATTAGAAACCACGTCGTGGTGTAGAATACCACGTCGTGGTATCGTATAAAAACGCGAACAGAATATCCCAGTTATAACAATCCACGACGTGAAAATATGTGCACCACGTCGTGGAAACTGGACCTTCAGAAAATTAAAATTTTTCACTTCTTCATCCTAGCACCTTGACTAACGTCTTAATGGGTTAAGACTCTTCTAATGTTGTATAAAATAAGAAACTTGTTGACTCTATCCTCCCTCTCTTTAATGCACCCCACACTTATTTCAAATTGTGGGTCACGACTCTTGACTCGACCTTACTCCTTCTCAAGACTCCTTAGCAAGCTGTAATCAAACAACCAAAAAAACTAAAAGAGTAACATAATAGTTTACCAAAGTCTTACATCAACAAACCAAGTTCAAAAATTAACTAACACCACACAAAATAAAATAAAAAAATTAAAAAAACAAACTAAAAACTAAACAGCAAAGGAATCAATCATCATCCTCTCGTCCCTACACTCCACTCGGTCCTTCCCCATCGTCCCTCGGGATCCACAGCTCTTCCCATGTCAGAATGTAAGGACATTGCGGTGGCACTGCGGGCGGTCGCGCCACACCCATTTGGGAAAACATCGCCTCCAAAACTTGTATGTTGTAATTCATCCCACCACGGATATTATCCAAATATGACCCAACCCGGGTTTGAAACGGGTCGATGGGTACTCCTCCCGGGTGACGGTCTCTCTCAACTTCTCCCCGGGCTCTAACATTTCTTTGTCTTCTCGCAGGAGGTTGCTCCGGTTGTTCCATCCCTTGCTCTCCATCTTCCGGGGGTATAACATAACCTCCCCCGACATCGACCACCACTCGCATAACACCTAAAAGCTGAATAGTTAAATCATTGTCTGGCAAACGGGTAAGGTTTTGCACAAACTCGTGGGACAAAATCTCATATGACCGGGCAAGACGGGTGACCAAATGTCCACCCGTGATTGGACTTCCTTGTCGTGAACTGACCGCTTTCTTTCCCAAAAACTTTGCTAGCATGTAAGGAAGATCACAACACACCCCGGGAGTAATAATACTCCACAAAAAGAACAAATCTTGTAAAGAAACCTTATCACCATGATGTTTATGATTGATAGAAAAGGTGATAAGGCGGTGAAGAAAACGATGCACCGGGTTCCGAATTTGTGCTTCATTTGAATCACGAGAAGTGTACTCGTGATTTGCGATAGTACGCCAAAATTGAGTATCAAAAATACCGGGCGCAAAATCCCGAACGCAACCAAGTAAAAATGGAACAAAGAACGGGGATTGAGTCTCCACTTCCGTATAGATCCCCATGCGCCATGCAAATTCCCGGAGACTACATTCCCGATACACCCCACCCAACCGGAAAACTAGTGCCCGGTTATAATCAAAATCAATGGTGCGTTCTTCAAAGCTCACAGTAGAGAAAAAACTCCACTGATAATTCCCGGTACACGGGTTCTTGGATCGCAAACAAGTTCCTCCATCCATGGCAAGTAAAGGAAAAATGGTCTCCCTCATATACTTTCGTCCAATGGCGCTCCAATTCAACAACCATTCCAACACCGCCAAGCCATCCCCAGTCAACAATCGGAGCTATAGCAAACTCCCTATTGTATAACCATCCCAAACGGTTCTGATAAGTCGTCAACAAGGCCCGTGAAATGGTTTGCGGAAATCGATATAACGGATGGATATTCGCGACATTAATTGGGTCATTGTCCTGCTGAACAGCCCTTCTAGGTGCCATCTTCCTGCAATGGTCAAAAACAAACCAAAACAAAAACAAAACACCTAAAATATGTTATCAAAAACAAAGCATAAAACTGGTCGCCCAGGAATCACGTCGTGGCTTGGCACGCCACGTCGTGGTCTCGCAGTCGTGACATGAACTACCCTCGATCAAAATACAGTCCAAATCTAGCAATTTAACACTTGGGGTTTGATCCTTCTGCCATTTTAAGAGCATTCAAAGTAAAAATACTAACCAATATAACCAATTTGGGACAATTTAATTTCTAAAGAAACCCTAACCCACTAAATACATAAAATTGGGATAAGTAGCAACTATTAGAGCATGAAACACATACCCGATTGAGTAAAAGGACAAGAGAATGCAAGAGATTTGGAAGAAAAACTGAAAAAAATCGGCTGTGGGGACTCCTTTCGTTCGTGCGGCAATAAACAAATGGGGAACACTTGTGGTCAAAGGGTTTAAGAACTGCCCCCCCCCCCCCCCCCGTGACTTTTTAAAGGCCACGTCGTGGAAGGCGTTACCACGACGTGGTTTTTATAATACATTAATCTGTTCAGGTCTCAAATAGTCCCCATGTTCTGCCTAAGATCACGACGTGGTGCATCAGACCACGACGTGGATGATGTCTGGTCAACAAAATAAAGTTAACTAAATTTTTTTTAAGTCCATTGTGTTCCATTTATTACCAAAGCACCCCACAGCAAAATATTTTTTTTTCCCTTAACAGTATTTAGACGATGAGTTGATAGCTTCCCTAATCAAAAACTCAAAAACTAAAAAGAAAAGAAAAGAAAAGAAAAGAAAATGCAAACCAAACTCGGGTTGCCTCCCGAGAAGCGCTTCTTTTTGATGGAGTCATGAGCCGGACTTCGTGCCTTGTACGTTGACTCGTTAGAAGAGTCCACCACCAGGATCTTTTGCTCCTTGAAACACCTCTTGTAAGCTTGCACTCGACGAATATACACCTTTTTAGAATTCTCCTTTTTAGCCTTGACTTCGTTTCCATCGAGCTTGCGTTTGATCCCTTGAATCTTCAATTCTTCATCATCTTTAAGCTCCATAGTATCCTTTTCTTCTTTCACCACTGGACTTGTTACTTTTGAAGTAACCTCCTCTTCATCACGCGACATCTCATCATCTTCCTTGCTTACCCAAGAAGTTGGATTCATGTAGGCAATGACTTCAACTAAAAATGGAACAGATGCTCTCGGCTTTGTTCGTTTAACTTGTTGAATCGTTTTGATTTCTTCTTCCATGAGCTTCTCTAATTCTTCAAGTTCATTCTCTTCATCAATGTTGAAAACCTCTTCTTAAGCATTACTCCTTTGGAAACCATCTTCTATTCCAAAAATTTCCTTCTCATCCCCAACTCTCAAGGTGAGCTTGGACTCGCGTATATCAACCAGAGCTCCAGCAGTGTTAATTAACGGGCGACCAAAAATAATTGGTACATTGGGATCTTCTTTCATATCCAAAACCACAAAATCTATTGGAAAAACGAATTTCCCAATTTTCACGAGAATATCTTCCACAATGCCCCGGGGCTGTGTCACTGAACGGGTTGCCATGTGAATAGTCATCTTAGTACCCTTCATTTTCTGAATATTTAACTTTTGATAAAACGAATAAGGCATCAAATTTATGCTAGCCCCAGAATCGGCTAAAGCATAAACCTTCATATTATTCCCAAACTCACATGGGAGAGTGAGTCGTCCAGGATCCCCTATCTTCTTAGGTATCTCTCCCAACACAGCATTTGAGCTTTGCTCACTTAGAATCACCTTAGAATTCTCCTTTAATTGCTGACGAGTGTCTAACAAGTCTTGTAGGAACTTAGCATATTCTGGAACTTTTGCAAGCGAATCAATAAAAGGAGTATTAATAGGAATACCCTTCAATTGCTTGATAAACTCCAGATATTCTCTCTCCAGTGGACTGAGATTAGCTCTAGACGGGAATGACAAAGGTGGTTTATAAATCGAGACGGTTTCTGGAATTTTCTGATCAGACCGAGGCCACGACGTGGACATATGATTCCCACGACGTGGTTTCTGTACTTCAGCTACATTTTTGTTCTCGAATTTTTGCTTCTTCGGTTTTGGATCGGGCTGTTGTGGCTCCACTTCTAAGGCTTCTAGGAACTCAGAAATCGCCTCTTCTTCAATATCTATGGCCATCACGTGAGATTGGGTCTTCTTTTCAGGATTTTTCGGGAACATTTTCTCATTAACCAAAGTGGTAAGTTGACCAAGTTGTACTTCAAGGTTATTGATGGAAGCTTGGTGATTTTTTAATAATGATTGTTGGTCAATCATCATAGCATCAGTAGCATCATGCCTTTTTTCTGAAGCTTCCATAAACTTTATTAACATGGTCTCTAGATCAACTTTCTTCTCAGCTGGTGGTTGCTCTCTTTGGTAAAAACCCCGGCCAGTTTGCCTAAATTTCTCTTCTTTTTGCTTCTTGTATTCATCGTAAGGCAGCCACTCCTTCTTTGGTTTCCTCCAATCTTCATCGTATTTGTCCCCACTCGAATAGCAAACTTGAGCTTTCTTGTTTCCATATTCATCCATATTGCAATCTCTTGTCAAATGCGGGCCACTACATCTCTCGCAACCAACTCGAATTGCATGAATTGATTGGTCCATTTGGGTCAATCTCTTATCCATAGTGCTAAGCATTGCCATCACAGTAGCCATCTCTTCAGTTTGTGCACCTCCACTGCCTTTTATTCCATCGCGTCTTGGGTTGTGATACTCACGAGAGTGCTTTGAAAATTCTTCAATCAGCTCCTTGCCCTGAATTGGGTTCTTCTTTGTTAATGGTCCTTGTGAATCAAGGAGTTGTCTAGTCATGACATTCACCCCATCATAGAATATCGACATTTCTTGCTGAATATTTAGGTCATGTTGAGGACAATTCCTTAACAACCCCTTGTAGCGCTCACATGCCTCGTATAATGCCTCCCCCGGATTTTGCTCAAAGTTGGCAATCGCCTTCTTGAGTTTAGAGATTTTGGAGGGTGGGAAAAACTGATCTAGAAATTTCTCACGCAATTGGGCCCATGAGGTGATTGTACCAGATGAAAGAGCCTTCAACCAGTCTTTTGCAGCTCCCTTGAAAGTGACTGGTAACATCCTTAACAAAGCTGTCTCCCTTGGGATATTAGGAGTATTAAAATAATCTGCAATATCATTGACCTCGTCTAAATGCTTAAAAGCATCCTCATGATCCTTCCCATAGAATGGGATATCCTTGAGTGCAGTAAGGATATGTCCCTTTAACTCGAATGTGGCATTGGCAGGTATCGCAGGATGTATTAAACCCGGCCCCACATCGTCTCGAATGCGCTTCTTGTAATCCTCCATGGCCGTCTCATCAATGTTCACCATTTCGTTCTCCGGCTCATTCTCGGGTTCACTCGTATAAAGTCCAAATTCGTTTTCTGATTCGTACTCGGTCTCGTGTGGATTAGGAAATTGATCGAAAACTTCAAACTTGCTCTTTGAGGCTGAACTCGATTCTCCCGTTTTCTTTCCTGACTTCCTTGAAAAGGCTGATTTCAGTTCTTGTAAAGGTGTCTTCTTTGGTGTTTGATCTTCTTTCATGTTCTTATCCTTCTTTTTTTGAATTGCAGACTCAGGATCTTCAAGTGGTGGCACCAAAGGTGTGTTAGAACCTCTGCTCATGAACTCCTGTAAAAACAAAAATAAAAACGTAAAACTGAACTAAACTAAAAAAAAATGAAAATAAAATAACAAAAAACTGGAAATCACAGTTTTCACGTCGTGGAAGGGTACTCCACGTCGTGACTTCTGTAACGTGTAAAAAAATAAACTATGCTAGAAAAATAACTCTTTGCGGGTTTTACCCCTAAAAAAGGATCGATTAATCTAAAGCAAATAAATAAACAATAAACTAAGCCATTCCCCGGCAACGGCGCCAAAAACTTGATGTGCACAAAAGTACCCACTAATTTTAATATTTATAACCTAACAAACTTAGACCAACTATGCACCTATACGCAGTGTACCTAGTCAGATTATAGTATAGCTTGGGTAAGTCGGGTATCGATCACACGGAACGTTGTTACTAATTAATCTACATACTATCAAATTAGCCTAATTATTACCAAGTTTAAAAAAAAGGTTTTATCTGATTTTACAAGATCAGACGAACTTAGCTCAAATTCAATCAATAAGTAAAAGCACTCTTGTTTAGTTCGAATCCACTTCGTCCTTATGGCCAGCTAATAATTATGGATTATCAAGTTGGTTTTAATTATATTAGTAATTTAAGTCTAATTTTACCAATAATTAATTAATTCATGTAAAACTATGTATGGTCACACACAATTAAACACAGAACCAATTATGAATATGAATATGCTATGTAAGATTTATTATGTAAACGCAATTATAGTCATAATCTACGTTCTCTAGCACAGCTAAGTTTATTTACTTTAATTACTGACTAAGAGTGGTCAATCCTAGCTCTAACAATTTAATGTTCACTAAATCATTAGGTAAACAAGTTCATGCAGTTAATGGTCACTAAGCTACACAGAACATGGAATCAAGCAACTAAAGAAACAACGATAAGCATGCTAGGTAATTATAAATCAAACACAAGCAAGTTACCAACTAAATAAATCCATACAAAATTAAACTATTCATAAGTTAGAAGCTTCATCTAGCTAAACAAGAGTAGCTAGCTTCAGCTGCTCATGATAGCAACTAACACACTAAAACAAATCAAAGTATAAGGAAACATGTTTATAAGTATCAAATAAGTAAACTAAATGATGGACCTTCACTCTTTTGGTGTTGAAACCCTTTTCCAGAACCTTACTTCTGCTGTGAATCGTCTCCTGGGATCTCTTTCTTCCGCCAAAAAAGTCCCCCAAATCGTAATGGAGAATGGTTTATATATATTCTGGAAAGTCGCATTCCACGTCGTGGCAGGAAGCTCCACGTCGTGGCTAAGGAGTTATCTGTATCGGGCAAGGCCTCCTTCTTCACGTAAACTTATCTTCTAGAATATTCGTGCCACGTCGTGGTATACTTGGCCACGTCGTGGTTTCAGTTGAATCCGTGAATTTCTTCATCTTTTGTACTCCAAGTCTCCAATGTTCCATATATTGTCACTTCTGGTCCCTATCTTCGAAAATGCTTTATTTTGGCTGCAAATAACATTTTATCCTTATAAGGACCATAATTCTGTGCAAATAACCAAAATATTAAATAAAATGTAGATCAATATTGCCTAAAACTATGTATAAATATGGCAATATCACTATGTGCCCTTCCCGGGTCTGCATTCTATCCAGTCCGCCCTCAGTATGTTGGCCTACAGCACAAAGCAGGACCCGCCTCAACCCAACCCCCAATCAAACAACCATGTGCACATATAACAAATAATCACATAACAGTCTATAGAAAACAAACTGATCTAACTTATCGTATAGCATAGCAACATCCTATAACCAGGATACCGACCTAAACCAGGTCACTAACATAATATCGTCCTAACTACCAGGACGCAGATCTAGTAGATCAATAAACATATCATACAATACCTGGATACATATCCGATAAAGGGCAGGCCTTGGTGCCGTAGACCCTGTCGATATAGTGAGGATAACTCACCTCGTAAGTAGCTCGGAAGGTAGTGTCAAACTCTTCCAGATGTAGTTCCAACTCCAACACCTATATACACCAATGTCCTTTGCTATAAATATCCAATTTATCAAAATACCCTTAGAAGTCAATTGTCAAGGTCAACAGTCCATGTTGACCTTAACTCGTCGAGTACCCTTAGCTACTCTCCGAGTTCCTTGCATAACCTGCCAAGCCGCCGAGTCACTTGTGTGGCTCGTCGAGTTCCGAGTGTCAATAGCCGTAACTCCTTGGCCAACTCGCCGAGTCTTCCCTTTATAACTCGCCGCGTTCATACGTGTCCAAAGTTTGGGAAAACCCTCGCCGACTCGCCGAGTCACTCGACTGCCTCGCCGAGCCCACAACAACCTTCATCGGACTCGCCGAGTCGTTCATACCACTCGTCGAGTCTACGACAATCTTCATTGGACTCGCCGAGTTGTTCATACACTCGCCGAGTCTCTTCAGTCCTTTACTTATACAGACGATTTTAAGCCATGCTAAGGCTCCAAATTGTAGATCCAGCTTCCCAATGCAAGTTTATCACGTAAAGTTGCAACCTTTACGTGCATGCAAGGCTCTATAGGCTTAGAATATTAATCTCAAGCTTACAATGGGGTTTATCTCAACATGAGGGGTCATGCTTGCTAAAGCTGGAGACTTTATGGCTTTAGAGTCCAAGATGAGCTCAGATCTGAAGTTGCAACTTCAGATCCTAGCTCATACCCGAAAATGGTTATCACCCATGCTATAAAAGCCCTAATCTTCAACATGAAGAGATCTAGAAAGAACAAGGTCAAGGTAACAACTCGTTACCTTCAAATGATGCTAAACTGAGGTAGACTTCAGATCCACACAAGCTCCTTACTGCTAGCTACTTGTTCTTCAAGTTCCTCTCTCTAAGAATCTTCTTCCAAGACTTGAAACATGTAAATGGAGCACACACACAAGTATTAAGGTTTGGTAAGCTCTCAAGGGACTGTAAAGAGGCTGAAGGTGGCTTATGATTCTTTAAATAGGGTGCCAAACCCCGGGACTTAGGGTTTTACCTTCCAGCTCCTACTCATCGAGTCCCTTCTTGGACTCGGCGAGTAGGTCACTTAAACTCACGGACTAACCCGCTGCTACTCGGCGAGTCAGGCCACCAACTCGTCGAGTAAACCTTGAAATCATGAGAATTTATAACCCCAAATTGATACTCGGGAATCGGGGCGTTACAATTCTCCCCCACTTAAACTAGACTTCGTCCTCGAAGTCTGCTGCGGTGATCAACCTTGGATAGTGCTCCCACATCGCTGCCTCCGGCTCCCACGTCCACTCAGACTCTCTTTGGTGCTCCCACCGTACCACTACCAAGGGTACCTCCTTGTTCCGCAGAACCTTCACCCTTCTTCCCAGTATGACCACAGGCCTCTCCACATAATCCAGGCGCTCACCAACCTGAATGTCATCCAACGATACTACCGCCTCCTGATCCATGACACACTTTCGCAACTGTGAAACGTGAAAGATGATGCAAAACTCAACCGGACCTGTTAGAAAGGTCTAACCTACAAGCCACTTTGCCAACTGACAAAATCCTGATGATCCAACGCATCTGAACCCCAACTTTCCTCTTCCTTAAGCGAACCCTCTGAGCTGACAGGATAATGCATCCTCCCGCTCTCAAAATATCATACATGCTCAGTCCACTAATAAATACGAACACTCATGCATGGCCCAATCAGCCTCGGGCTGGATTACCAAACACATCAAGTCCAGTCAATCATAGGGTTCGATCATCCTCATAATGGAATACCCTAGATTGGAATACCTCCATGAACATAACTCGGGTCCACTCATAACTGGAGATCCAAGGATCTATCCTTGCGTCTCGCCCACAATCCTCTCGTTCGTCACAATCGAGTACAACTCCCCTGAGCCTTTACAGAACATTCATTCGAACACGCTCCGGCATCTTGAATCTTGGAATCCCGAAATCGGTCTGACTTCCGGACAGACAACTCTACTGAACAGTTGTCACTTCCATACCACTTACACTCTATCCTGATAATTTGAGGTTTCCACCAAAACAGAATCGCAGGTTACCTACTGCTGCGGCAATTCAATGCCTCCACAGATTACAAAAACTAACGTACACCGAGCCTTCGGCATGACTGGACCGCCCTTCAGGGCCTACAGCCTCCCTGGTCCGCTCGCCGGGCGTTTGTTCTGACTGGGCCTCCTTACCAGGCCTTCAGTCTATCCGGAGCATCCGGGTCCGCTACCCTCTGGCCCCAAATCCCACTTTTCTACTGAACCCCTGTGCCTACGACTTACCGCCGGCCCGCACCGGTTATCTTGGCCTACTGCCTCAATCCTACCGCTCTCCCTGGAACCTTTGTGCCTACGACTCACCGTCGGTCCGCACCGGGTATCTTAGCCCACTGCATACTGCAGGACCGCCTCAACCCCATCCCAATACCATAAACGATCAAGAAAAAATCTAACCCGGTTCCCAGAGCCTGAATGACAGAACGTTCTAATCCCAAACCTTCCCCAAATTAACGAATACTCATTCGGATCCACTCTCAGTCTCCAACTGGAGTATTATCCGATCCAAGAAGATAATCCCGGCGACACTCCGAACTAAAGAGATCACAAAGATCCTTTGAACTCCTTTCGTCCTCTAATAACAACTTCCAATCAACCAAAATACATCGGAGTCCTCAGCCGACTCCAACAGAGTGTTCAATACTTGGAACAGACCTATTGATTGCTATGACGTAGCAGCCTACTCAATACCCGATCATAGATCTACAAACATATACATAGTCTTCAGCATAACTAGACCGCCTTACCAGGCCTTCAGCCCATCTGGACCACTCTCAGAACCTTCAGCATGTCTGGACCGCCTCCCCGGGCCTTCAGCCTGTCTGGACAGTTCTCCGAGCCTTCGGTCTGACTGGTACGCCCCACTGGCCTTCAGTCTATCCGGACCGCCCTAAATTGTTGAGCATTTTCCCTGGCCCACCCCTCCAGATGCTCTCTCCCATGCATCCTGTTCTAACCCACTTGGGGCTTCGAACCCCTGATCTACTATGGGGACTATAACCCCGACCTAACCCTAGGCCACAAGCCGATCGTCCACCCTTTTCGGAAAAACCGTGATCTGATCCCTGACCTGCGTATCTTCCACATACACTGAAATCCCGCATACACGTGCTGAAGTACTGTCCGACCCCGGCAGCTAAGCAAACCCTCAATGATCGATGCTCCCTCTGAGAATTTCTAATTCTCCCCCACTTGGGACACTAACCACTACCTACTAGTGGCGAAATTATAACTCTACTTAACCGTCCAAACTAACACTTCCATACTTCCCATAGAACGATGATTCCTGAAACAAAGAGTCTCCGCAGAACCACTCTCCTGGCGTGGAGCAACCGAACTTCGAAAGAACCCGAATCCCAGCTGAACACTTCTGCATCTCCAATTCACAGTCTCTAGCACTGGAATGGTGATCCTATATCCTAACTTCTGATCACCAACACCCTTGGATACTAACCGTCTACAACCCTTGATACTAAATTCCTCAAACTCTCTTATGCCATATGCAGAAGGGGATGGAAAATTCACAACATAAATATAATTAATAAGATACATATAGAAACATACCCGCAGCTGCATCTGGCACTGTCCTGTCCTCCTCTGCCGTAAGCTGGAAGGCACGTCCCTGAGCCCTCGGGGGCTCTGCTCTACCCTGCCCCCCGCCAGTAATCCTTAATGTAGCCGGCGTTGGAGCCTGCACCGGTCTAGCAACAAGTTGTGGACAGTTGGTCTTCACATGACCAACCTGATGGCAGTGATAGCAAATCCTCATGTCCTGAACTGGGGCCACCTGGCGACAATCCCTCACATAGTGCCCCTCCTTTCCGCACTTGCGGCACGCACCCCCGGACCTACAAACTCCGGAATGACCCTTCCCACACTTCTCACAAGTGCGGCCGCTCGGTCCTCCAACCCTGGAATCAGCGGTCTTGGACCGCTTTGGCGCCGGTTGTGACTGCACCGGGGCCTGCCTCTGCTCTCGCAAATGTAACTCAATCTCTAACTCACACCGCCTGGCGGCCTCCTGTAGCTCCAGCAATGTATCACACCGCTGGGTAGCAACGAACTGTCTAATGTTTGTCTTGAGCATGCCCAGATAACGTGTCATCTGAGCCTGCTCGGAAGCAAACTCCGGGCAAAACATCGCCCTCTCAGTGAACATACGGGTGATCTCCGTCACCGACTCTACATCCTGTCTCAACTCCAAAAACTCCTGAGGTAGCCGCTCACGCTCGACCCGTGGAATGTAGCGGGAGCGGAACATCTCCCTAAACTGATCCCAAGAGACTGCAGCTCTCTGCTCATCCGAATAAGACCCTGTCATCAACCTCCACCAGTCCTTCGCCCCGGACCTCAACATGTTCAGGGCACACCTAACCTTCTGGTCAGTAGGGAAGGAACATGTGAAAAATCATCCCTCGATGTCCGATAGCCACCTCATGGCTATGATAGGGTCCTGAATCCCATCGAAAGTCGGGGGCTTCGTATTATCGAAGTCCCGGTACTGAAAAGCCCGACTGGTTCCGATAGCTGCCGTGGTAGCCGCCTCCGCAAGGGCTGCATAGCGCTCGTCAAAGTACTCGACCATGGTGGCCTTGATAGACCCAAACATCTCCGACAACTGAGCCCGGAACATAGCAGCAACCTCATCATGCAGGATCTTCCGGATCCTGTCATCCATCTCGTCTGGCATCATCTAGCCGATAGTCTCGGGCGCTGCCGGCGCCTCCTGCCCATCCCCTCCTGATCCTGACCCGGATCCAGTCACGAATCTGGCCTCATAACAACCCGGGAACCAACTCCCAACCCAAAAAAACCCTAGGGGTTGTGACTTCCTTGATACGCGTATGAGTCTTGTGCTTTCAGTAGTACGGGCCCATACTACCTTCCACACCTACCCATATTTTTCCCAAGTATCATCACAACGCCCTAAAAATACACACAAATATAGCGAGCACTCAATCCTCACTCCTAGAGGAAATACTAAATATCTTATAATTGGCCTCCCGGCCTCACACAACCCATCCATCCATGAAACTTCCACCAACCCCTGCAGCACTAGTGTATGCTAGCCATACATAACGTTGGACCCTATAGACTTTTGAATATCCAATCCTATCCTAAGCCCTAATCAATAAGAACAGAACATAAGGCCAGATCAAACATTCTCAGGCTATAAGATCTTAATTATATACAGCTGTGATGCATACACAAGACAACTACAGTAATGATGTCAATTTCACATAAAGGAAACCTTAGGCTAGCAGGCATCATGTAACCAGGCAATTCTATCATGCAATTTCTGAAGATCCCTAGCCTAGTACTAGCATGCTATTCTAACATATCACAATATCAAATAACTGTATAGTATTTTGGGCTCTACTTACTGGCTCCGGCTGATCGTACACTTTACATCATCCTTTCCTTATTTTGAAAACCATTTTAAAAATCATTTTAAAATCATTTCCTTGATTTGAGACTGGATTCACACGAGTGTTCCTCCAATTCACTCAAACCAAGGCTCTGATACCAACTTGTAACACCCATAAATTTCAAGCCAAATTTAAACTTTTAAAACATTCAAAATACCAATAGTTATTACAAAAAGGTTTTCCAAAATATTTTAATATCAGAGTTCCCAGAAATCATAATCATAAACCGAGGGAGTGTACGGTCACGCCTTTGCCTTCCTGCGGTCAGCCGCTGTACCTGAAACAATAGTCGATAAATGTAAGCTCGAAGGCTTAGTGAGTTACCCCCAAAATACCAACCTCATATAACCATAATCATATCATGTCAACAAATACAGAACAACCATGCATATCGAGTCTGCAGTGTGACTGGTCCGCCCGCACCGGGCGTTCAGTCCCACCTGGTCCACTATTCGAGTCTATGGTATGACTGGTCCACCTGCACCAGGCCTTCAGTCTATCTGGCCCACTCTCCGAGCCTCGGCACGTCTGGACCGCCCTCTCGGGGCCTTCAGCCTATCCAAACCGCTCGCCGAGCCTTCGGCCTGACTATGTGCCCTTCCCGGGTCTGCAGTCTATCCGGTCCGCCCTGGGTATGTTGGTCTACAGCACAAAGCAGGACCCGCCTCAACCCAACCCCCAATCAAACAACCATGTGCACATATAACAGATAATCACATAACAATCTATAGACAACAAACTGATCTAACAGATCGTATAGCGTAGCAACATCCTATAACCAGGATACCGACCTAAACCAGGTCACTAACATAATATCGTCCTAACTACCAGGACGCAGATCAAGCAGATCAATAAACATATCATACAATACCCGGATACATATCCGATAAAGGGCCAGCCTTGGTGCCGTAGACCCTGTCGATATAGTGAGGATAACTCACCTCGTAAGTAGCTCGAAAGGTAGTGTCAAACTCTTCCAGATATAGTTCCAACTCCAACACCTATATACACCAATGTCCTTTGCTATAAATATCCAATTTATCAAAATACCCTTAGAAGTCAACTGTCAAGGTCAACAGTCCATGTTGACCTTAACTCGTCGAGTACCCTTAGCTACTCGCCGAGTTCCTTGCATAACTTGCCAAACCGCCGAGTCACTCATGTGGCTGGTCGAGTTCCTAGTATCAGTGACCGTAACTCCTTGGCCAACTCGCTGAGTTTTCCCTTTATAACTCGCCGCATTCATACGTGTCTAAAGGTTGGGAAAACCCTCGCCGACTCGCCGAGTCATTCGACTGACTCGCCGAGCCCACGGCAACCTTCATCGGACTCGCCGAGTCGTTCATACCACTCGTCCAGTCTACGACAATCTTCATTGGACTCGCCGAGTTGTTCATACACTCGTCGAGTCTCTTCAGTCCTTTACTTATACAGACGATTTTAAGCCATGCTAAGGCTCCAAATTGTAGATCCAGCTTCCCAATGCAAGTTTACCACGTAAAGTTGCAACCTTTACGTGCATGCAAGACTCTATAGGCTTAGAATATCAATCTCAAGCTTACAATGGGGTTTATCTCAACATGGAGGGTTCATGCTTGCTAAAGCTGGAGACTTTATGGCTTTAGAGTCCAAGATGAGCTCAGTTCTGAAGTTGCAACTTCAGATCCTAGCTCATACCCGAAAATGGTTGTCACCCATGCTATAAAAGCCCTAATCTTCAACATGAAGAGATCTAGAAAGAACAAGGTCAAGGTAACAACTTGTTACCTTCAAATGATGCTAAGCTGAGGTAGACTTCAGATCCACACAAGCTCCTTACTGCTAGCTACTTGTTCTTCAAGTTCCTCTCTCTAAGAATCTTCTTCCAAGACTTGAAACACCCAAATGGAGCACACACACACATGTACTAGGGTTTGGTAAGCTCTCAAGGGACTGTAAAGAGACTGAAGGTGGCTTATGATTCTTTAAATAGGGTGCCAAACCCCGAAAATTAGGGTTTTACCTTCCAGCTCCTACTCGTCGAGTCCCTTCTTAGACTCGACGAGTAGGTCACTTAAATTCGCGGACTAACCCGCTACTACTCGGCGAGTCAGGCCACCAACTCGTCGAGTAGACCTTGAAATCATGAGAATTTATAACCCCAAATTGATACTCGACAATCGGGGCGTTACACTTTGTACCCTTATTATATAATTTGTTTACAAATTGGTCACAAGTGGCATTTAAATGAAAAACAAGTTTGATCATGTAAGCTTGGTACGTTGGGCCTATGTGGCAACGACTCAAACCCTAATTTTTAGGGTTTGGACCCTATTTAAGTATTATTAACTCCCCAAGGCTCCTTCCTTCATCAGCCTCCAGCCCCATTTCATACCCTTGCAAACCCTAATCTATTTTGTGGGCATCTTTGAGCCATTAGTGTATGTTTTGGTGTTCTTAGAAGAAGGAAAAGGAAACGAAAACATCTTAGAAGCTTGAGCACTTTGGATCCAAAAGCATCTTGCCCTCAAGCTTCATTTAGAGGTATAAAGTTCTGAACTTGATGGTTATTTCTTTAGACCTTGCTAGATGTAGAGTTTTTGTGCTTAATAGCCCCATAATCTTGGTCCATGTGAGGATGAGCAACTCTAGAGCAAATGGGTTGTCCTTTTGGATGTTTTAGAGCGTCTAGAGTGATAAAAATGTGATCTTGGCCCTTCTTGTCTTTCCATGCAAATGTTATGATGTCTAAATAGGTTAAGAAGTTAGGGTTTTAAGGTTTGGGCACTTATTAGCCATGTAAGATCATAAAGTTCGAAACTTTATGAATAAGAACATCATTTGAGGACTAGATCTAGATTTTAGACAAAAGGGCTTAAGGACTTAAGCTCTTATTAGAAAGGGAAGCAGGCAGACGCGTATGTTGGGCGTACCTGATGGTACGATCCGCGTATGTGGTCAATATCTCGTAACTTGGTCAAGATGCTTAGTACACTACACGTACAAGCTGAGTACGTTGGGCGTACTTGGTTGAGTTGACTCCATTGACACATTTGACTTTTGACTTTAACCAGGGTTTGACCAAGTTTGACCTAGGGGTATTTTGGGTACTTTAAGTTGTAGTTGAGATTGGTCACTATTAAATGTATATGTGACTTGTGGAGCTTATATTCAGAGCGCGTGGTTAACCGACACGTTAATTTCAGATGGTTAATAACATCGAGAGTACCAAGCTAATTTGCATGGTTATTCACATCTCGTTTTTGATCCTCGGCATGCCAGTCACAAAGTGAGAGCATAATCGAGATTAAACATGCCATTGAATATTTCAATGAATCTCAAAAGTTCTAGGAGTTTCATTAGATTGAAATTGGTAAATGCTTACCTACCTAAAATAGATTTGAATTTGATTACAGCATCCCTCTTCAGAATTCGAATCGAAAATATGGATCCTAGCCTTAATTTAAATTTTGGGTTAATAATTAAGGATTAAATAAACCAACTAACTTGAATTCTTATCTCCCTTTGTAGATGTCAAGTTCAGACAATAATGGTTTTCCTCATCCTTCTGAATATGAACTTCCACATATTGATCAAGTTGAAAGAATGTTCCCTTCTTCAAATGGTGAAACTAGAAATCATGCTTCTCCAACTTTTCCTCCACCTCCTCCCATGATTCTCCCAAACCCACTATTTCTTCAACTTGAACAGTTCAAAGTCACTCGAGCCCTATTGGCATGTAAACATAAAGATGGAAAGTCTGTGTGTGTGCATGTTCTGAAAATGAAATTGCACATTGACATATTGGGAATGTTAGGTGTCGTTTTCCTAAAGGAGCTGGCCATTGATTTGGTTCTAGTTTCGTTTCCTGACTTATATAGTCAGTTCATTAAAGACTTCTATGAGAGGGACCACGACGTGACCTTAATCGATCTGACACATATGTTGATTGTTGCTGAAGCAGAAATGCTTAAAAGCACAATTGAAACAAAGGTGTATAAAGGATCTATCTCCCAAAATTCCATGGACAATGACAATGGCAACATTGGTAGTCCAGAAAATGTTTCTCTTCCCAATGGAAAGGGATCGGCCAAAGTCAAACCGTTTGACTATATGGTAAAGAGAAAGGCTAGTTCTGAGATAGCTCCATGTGCCATTCCTGAAGAGTCCATATGTTTCTATTTCCAATTGAAGGGACATTGGATGCGAAGCTGCCTTGACTACCTGAAATATCGCAGAGATAGTAAAGTCAATTTGTATGACTCTACTTCAGGTATATCCACTATCCAACTCTATTTTATTAAGTTCTTATTCGTAGATGCTTATTACATGATGTGATAGTCACATTTTGATGTTTTTGCAGGATCTAACAGAAAGAAGGAAGCTTAAGAAAAGTAAGCTAAATCTGATCGTGATAAATGGATTTCCGTCGCATGGTTCGATGATCAGATTTTGGAAGCTACTGCTTAGGAGTTATGATAGATTAATAGATTGGTTAGGAAATGTCTAGAAACATAGTTTTAATACATTTGTATTGTAAGGAAAAAAAATTTCCGCTCATTATCAACAAAGTGAATTTTGTTTTTATCTGGTTTACTTTATGTTTCCTTACAATGGCATTTGTGAAAATTGGTGGTTACATTTCTATTATTAGCAATGTTAAATGTGGATTGTTTCTTAATTATATCGTTTGTGGTAATGTCATGATTAACCAATTGAAAATGAATTCTCATCACCCAAGTTTCAGTTGGATAGAAACTTGGAGCCATACAATTCGAATTGTGTGATATATGAGAATCTTGATCGTTGGGAGAATATGACTAATTCGTTGATCACATGTTTATATGAATCAAAGTGAAGGACTAATGGATCTAGTACACATTAATGTGGACTATTTGGATCCACCACAAAGGACGATAAGTCTATTCGTGATAATTTACTGATGGTTCAGTAAGTATGGTTCTGCTTATAAGATTATGTGTAATTCTGATTCTTTGAAAAGCTTCAAAGAGTGGCAGAACGAATATGAAGAATCTATTAGGCAGAAAGATAAAGGTTTCTCCAATCTAAAAGGAAAGGAGAGTACTTTAGTATCATGTTTTGTGATCATCTTAATGATTATGGAACCATTTCACAATTGATCCTCTAAGGACATCCTAGTGCATTTGTATAACTAAGAAGAGGAATCGGATATTGTTGAAATGGTTTAATCGAGAGATGAGTCATACTTCGTATCAAATCAAGCTTTAGAGTCACACTCTAGTAACTTTGAATCTTATCTTGAAACTTATTTCAAACTAAGTAGGTTTATAACACCTCATGAAATGTGGAGTAGAAATGATTTCTTACTCTAGCACATTTGGAATTGGTAGTTGTGATGCTTTGGTAAAAACAAAGGATAAACTAAGACAAATTCAGTGAATTGTTTTTCTTGTTGAAATCCACACTAACTTTTGAATATTTGTTTTTTTCTTGTCGAGGAATGTTCCTTAACAGAAAAACTTATATGTCAAGAAGTCAGTGGGAGTCTTATTGATCTTCAAAAATTTTAGGAGTCAATCAAGAATAAACCTTTAAGTCATCACTAGCACACGACCTGAGATTGATAACCTATCGTGTTAAGTTGACACATTCTTGTTTCTGTGCACCTTCCAGTTGAGTTGGCAAAGCTTATGAGTTCTATGTTTCTCATTTGACTGCAAAAGGCAGAGCACGTTGGTCAGTGATGGTACATCGGTCAATGAAAGTGAGGTGCTTAACAACTTGGAAGCATTGGTAGGCCCTTGCGCTACCAGAAGGCGAGAAATTAAGAATAAGCAAAGTTTAGTCCATGAAATATAAATTTGAATTTATCATAAACCTTGTCTTATGATTGTAGGTTGGAAATGATAAATTCACATGGATAGGAACGCATACACCATAAAAACTAGGTAGCAAAAGGTTTCGCTCTAATTCATGAAAATGATTATGAGGAAATACTTTTTCTGGTAGATTTTAAAGATATCATTTTAGTTAGCAGTTATGATAATTGCGTTCTCAAATACGTATATGATTACGGCATCCTTTTTCATAGTTCGAATTGTGAGAAATGACAAGAAACAGTTTGAATGTTCATGACTTATAGTTATAAGTTCTGAAAGGGTTTAAACACACACATATGCTATCTAATGAAGGTGCATGAGCTTGAGAAGTCTAGATGAAGACTTATCAAAGCACCACATATCAGAAATCTAAACTTTAGAAAGAAAGTCAATAGTATTGATTTGTATAAGTCCAATTGATTTATGGGTACATGTTAAAGCTAGTGGGAGCATAATCGTTATGAAGATAGGAGCATAATTGTTATGCTAGTGGGAACATAATTGTTATGCTAAGTGTTGCATGTTAGCAATACTATTTGTAGGAAACAAAGGTTACAAATTCGCAAGTTGCAATGTTTGAAAATGTTTCTCTATAGAAAGTTATAGGGGAGAGAGCACTTATAATTCATTTCAAATCTAATAGTTTAGATTGAAGGATTTAATAAAAATTAGTATTGGACATATATGAATATCATGTTGAAATGATTCAACATAGGAAATTCGATATATGAAAATATTATAGCAAGAAAGTGATCAAGTATCATATTTTTTATGTGAGACATTATGAATCGAGTCCCTTATGCTTCAGATTTAGGATCGATTGCATATGCTATAATATTCACTTGTTCTAATTTTCTCCAAATGCCTAGGGCATTGAGAAGGAAAAGGGATTATAGCAGGATGTTACTAAATTTGTTAAAACAACTGTCAAGAACAATTTGAGGTTTACCAAAGATTGGCTGCTTGTGGACAGTTAGAGGTATAGTAATATTTGGATGGACCATATTGACATAATTCTGAGTAGAGGTGATTCTTGTTCAGAATCGATGGTCATATGGGAATATGGAAATGTTTCCATAATGGGAGTTGAGTATTTAAATATGAGTTAGAAACCTTAATGCAAGGAAGGTGTTCAAGAACTATATCTTAAATTTGAGACTTCGTAACCATGAAATTATTTTAAGTAACAAAGTTTCAATGGAGCATTTTGTGACATCGTTGGCAAAGTCTTTGTGACTTTCAGGCCACTTCATCACAAAAGGATATTGCATGCAAGGTTAGACTCTAACACATTTAGTGATGAAAAGAATTTTGAATTCTTACTTATTTTAATAAGAATTTGAAATTGTGAAATGAGCATCATTGAAATTATGTTCAATTGATATGTTCACAAATGAAGGACCATACAGAGACATAGTATGCATGTTTAGAACAGGGCATGACTGATGTTTAATTCAAGTATTTACTTGATTAATCGAAACATTATACAATTAATAAAGTCTAATTAGTATGGTGATTAAATAATAAGTGTTTTATTTATATATTCAATAGTTTTGAGACCATAGTTAATTAGGTTATTATTGTGTTTCACTTTGCATGTTTTACTTCCTAAATAATTGGATTATTCAAACATCCACAGTCGATCATACTTTTGGAAGTAAGTAGTGAGTAAAGACTGTCATGAATCAGACTGTAGATTGTTTAAGGGGTTAGACATAGCAATGGTTTGCTGCAGTATTCATGAGTACTTTTGAAATGATGATTTAAGTATTAGATTAACCCACGCTCAAAGAATTACTTCATGGATTTTATCACGAGTGATTTTGAGACGATAATATCTTATATTCTTGAAACGGAGATATATGAGCTGTTGTTTACGAGTTAGTTGTGCATTGATAATACGTAAACGCATCAGTAACTTGATGTTATAAAACGTATTGTTGTGTGTGATTTGATGAGTAAATGGTACAAGCATATAAGTCGAAGTTTATCTGTTCCTTTTGCCCTAATGAGAAAAGCGATATCTGTGGGCCCCTCGATGATTTGATGATGACATCTAAAGCGCTTGGCCAAGCCTGTACTGAATTGATGTGTTCAATTAGTAGTCTGTTATCAGTCGTCAGAAATCGGGAAACAAATCTTGGACAGGGAGATTGATTATAATCCATCTCTCATGCCCATATGATATCTTGTAGAACGGAGGAATATTTGATCACTTATCTTAGGACATGTCACTGACTGGGTCAGAGTTCGACAGCGGCTTTTGGTAGCTAAAATTTGCTTATCAATTTAGTAGTTATACTGGCAATTATAGTTATTAGACTTATCCAAGTGGGAGACTGTTGTATTAGGTGTCTAAGCCCATAACTATAATTAGTATAAACTTGAATTGATAGTAGCACAGTCATTTTGGGTTGCCTTCAAACCTGGCAATTGAATAGGATAACTTTTAGAGAGAGAAGAATGATTCATTAATTTATTACTTGGTTAATAAATTAATTAGAAATCAAAATAAATGATTAATTAATGTATTATGGAAATAATATATTAATTAGAAATCATATTGTTTAATTAATATTTAATCAGAAATTAATTTGGAATTAATTTTGGGATTAAAGGAATTAATTGAAACTGCAGGGACTAAAGGTGACAATATTTAATAGTTGAGCATTGGGCAATTCTATAACCTCCCTATAGTAGGGGGGAACGAATTCTAGATGCTCCTAGGGTTTCCTTGGGCTCTAAGGGTGCCTTGGATGCCTCAGGGAGGAAGTTAAGGGATTAGGGTTATCTTAGATACACGTGCCTTATCCAATACATTCCTAACACCTATATAAACCCTCCTTAGGGTTAGATTTCGTCTATGCACTCCTCAAAAAAAGTTTTAGAGTTGAAATTCTTCTTCCCTTCTCTCTCTCTCTCTCTCTCTCTATATATATATATATATATATATATATATATATATATATATATATATATATATAGTATTCCTTGGTTGCTTGAGTTTGTTTGTGAGCCATTAGAGGCGTGACACTTGTGGCGCTTGCTACTAAAGGTCTTTCAAGCAATGATTCAAGATTGTTTACAATAACAATCTTAAAGGTATGTATTACAAACGTATTATGTGATTTTTGATTATTATCCATAGATCTATGGTTTATTCTTTGTTGTTCATTATTGTATGTTCAATTAGAGAAAACATAGATCTTCAATTAGGGTTGCATGCACACATAGAATTGTATGTTTTACTTCAAATTGTGACAACCCGAAATTTCAATTTTGTACAAACCATTCAATCCAATCAAAGTTAGACTTCTTCCTGCTAACTTCTAGCACTATTTTGAGTCTATTTGAGAATTCCGAGCCTAGTATATCCAAAGAATGAGTGGTAGCAAGTGTCCATTGAAGTTGTAAACTATCAAGCAAACCATAAACCCTCTAAAGAGGTGTTTACGGCCAGGACCCATGAGTTTACGGCCGTAAACCCATGGTGGCCGTAAACACCATGCTATATATATATGGGCCTTAGTCATTTTTCCTTCATTTTCACCATTCCAAGCCCAAGAACTCGGAATTCTCTCCCAAGGATCTTGAGACTTTTGCTTCCAAACTTCAAAAATGTAAGTGATTCCTTCCCTCTATGTGTTGATACATCTCTTCTTCTTGATTCACTCTTAAATTCATCCACAAATCTCATCTTTTGAGTCTAGATCTTCAAGATCCTCAAGAACACCAAGAACACTTAAGTGTTTTGGGCCGAAAACACCCCTTTTTCCTTCAAAACGTAAGTACACTATCCTTAACTTATTGTATACTAGAATCACTTGTTAAACATCTAGAAAACATCAAGAAATCTGGAACAAAAGGGTGCTTACGGCCAAGGCAATATCCCTTGGCCGTAAACCCTAGTTAGTGGTGCAATGTTGCCACAACTCCTTCCTAAGCCTTGGATCTAAGTCTAGAACACCTCAAGGAAGAACATAGGACCTTAAACACACAAAATGGTACAAGATACCATGAGTTTACGGCCGTAAACTCATTGGGCCGTAAACCCATGGGCCGTAAACACTTTGGGTCGTGAACCCATGGGCCGTAAACTCCAATGTGAGGCCCTACAACCCTTAGATGCAACCCTTTGTACTTCTAGCACTTGAATCAAAGTGTTTTCCATGTCCTAGGGTGTCTTTACTTGCTTAACTAGTTGATTATCACTAATTAGATACATATATGTGTCATTATATATTAAATAGGATCTGTGTGTGTGATCAAGTCTTCACTTGGCACTTAGCATCCTATACAGCACTTTCATCCAAGCCACTCACTGCAGGTGAGTTCATACCCCTTAATCAACCTTTGAAATGATTTTAAATGCTTTTATGGGGGGGGGGGAATACAAGTTGAAACATTCTAGTTATTATATTAATCACATGTGATTAATAACTAGAACAAACATAAAGATTTTCTATTACTTTCAAAATGTTACTAAACTTATGGATTTCAAACACTTCAAAACATTTTATTAAACTCTTTTAAATGCTACATCCTTTATCAAAACTCTTTCAACCTTATGTTATTGTCAAATTCATGTCTATACAGATATATTTATATAAATAAGATTTGAAAGACTTAGGACTGATAGCCCACTTTATTTCATGTTCCTTGTTTGGTTGTGGACTTAGAGTATCCTGTTATTTGTCCGAATGTCGTTGAAACCTTAGTTATATATCTTATATATGTGTTTAGATATAAAAGCTTTTACTTCAGTTCAGTACCTTTGGGTAGCAAAGGCATATAAACAACATTACTAGTAAACTATAATAGGGATAGTTTAAGAGATTACTACTCACTATTACTAGTACAACGAAGCATACAAGAGTCAGTACATTTACAAGCCATTACAAACATACTATAACGAAATACAATACACACTATACACTATACAAGAGAACATACTATACACTATACAGGAGAATACCCTATACAGTAGTACAGAGAGAACATTAATATGCTATGACTTACTATACAAACACTAATATACGATAAATTAATGTGACATACTATTTAAGGATACAACAATACAGTGTTGTATCATATTGTAACCAGAGTCTCTTGGAGGGAGAGCGGGCATCTTGTGTATAGATCTATACGGGACAGACACTCCCACATCCCGACTGCTAGCTACAGTCCCAGCCGATAAGGCCAAGGGGTGACAAAATGTCACCTCGCTACATATGACACCGGAGGGTTATCATTTATTCAGTCGTCGATCAGCATGGTTACATACGAGTTCACATTTAAACCTTTAATTAACCGACTAAGGATTAAAGGCAAAAAGACTCCCCGAGGGGTATTGTACATTTAATACTACCTGGAGTCTGTATTTTATCACTTTATAGCCAGCAGTGTCACTGCTGAGGTAAAACATTATTTTCCCTATTACATTAACTCTGTGATCATCTCACATAAATGGCAACGTAAACTATATTTTTATAATGATAGTTCCACTTGGGAAAACTCTTACATTTACAAAAGAACAAACATACAAATGGTCGGGTCTTGGTAGAAGACTACATTTTAGTAGAAAATACATGATTTTCTAGGAAGTACAAACATTTACAAACAATTGCAAGCACTTACATTGCACTGTTACAAACACTTTTATATAAACAATGACACTAAATACTTATGAACTCACCAGCTTTAATGCTGATAAACTCTTTCAAAATAACTTGTATTCTCAGGTCATCAGTAGACAGGTACCGATGAAGCTTTTGAGAAGATGGAGCACATTCAAGACTCCTCTTTTATTTTGATTATTCATTTTGGTGTCTTAAAAACTTCAGAACACGCTTGTATTAAAATTATTCTATTAATGCAATGGATGTTGTTGCTTGTTTACTACTATGCATTGTTATGATACTGTACATGACGTCCTCCGCCCCAGAACGTTTCCGCCGTTCCGGTTTTAGGGTGTGACACAAATGCATCACTTTTGTGGTCTTGAAGAAGAAGGAAGCTTGAGGAGAAGCAAATAAAAAGAAGGAGCTTGTACATCCAGAGTTTGTGCATCATTTCTAGCCTATTGAAGGTATAAAGTCTGAAACTTGTTCATTCTAAGCTTAGATCTAGGTTTAGGGAAGATTTTAGAATCTTTTGGTCCCATAACTTGGTCTTTTGGAGTATGGGCTACTCTAGGCGATTTAAGATGTCCTTTTGGACTCTTAGGAGTGGATGAAGTCATAAAAATCGTATCTTGAAGATTAGGACTCAACCATGCATGTGTTGGCGACCACCTAAGGGAGTTAGAAGGCTCAATTCATGGTTTGAGTCCCAACAAGGCATGCAAGAGCATAAAGTTTGCAACTTTATGGCTTAAGACACTATTATAAGCTTGGATCTAAGTTTTGGACGTTAGAGCTTAATGGATTAAGATATAGGTGCAAGTTTGGGTTGACTGACCAGTACGTCGGGCGTACTCTACGCTGCGCGTACTGGGCCAGTGCCTCGATTCTGAATCATCAACGTACATCGCGCGTACAAGCCATGTACATCGCGTGTACGCTGTTATAGCAAGACATTTTTGGGCTTTAGGCCATGTTGGGTGCTCTTGGGCCATATTGGGCCTTAAAGGCCTTATAGTTGGGCTTGGATGCCTTTTTGGACTTGTATGAATTTAGGCCTTGGTGGGAGGGAGGCCCAATGAAGCAACGTTGAAGAAACCCTTTTTGCCTTAAGTCAATAATTAGGGTTGGACTTTCGGGTTAGAATATTGGTCTGACTTCTAATTAGGGTTTTATACTTGTGCCTTAGGGAGGGGATTTTGCGAGTCATCTGTTGAGTGCGATTTGATACCTTCGGTCTAAGGTGAGTTTCCTTCACTGTATCTGTGGGTCGAAGGCACCAATGTCGGCCCACTAGTTTATGTTGTAGTATGATGGTTGACTTCGTGACAACTATCGGTTTATGCCTGTGTATGCTTGATGACTCTGTGATTCTTTGTTATGATATTATGTGGTAGTGGTAGGGAGTGAAATAGACCCGGTATCCGGTTGAAATAGAACGAAGGGGATTGCAAGCACCTAGATATGCTTGACAGTATACGGTTGAAATAAACTGAATGAGATTGCAAGCACCCAAATATGCTTGGCTTTATGTATGTATGGTATGAGGTATTTTAGGGGAAAGTCACTAAGATTTGTGATTACAGTTTTCAGTTTATGTTTTAGGTACTTTCAGTTCGAAGGGGAAGGTCTCGGCCTGATCGCATCGCATCACTCTACGGTTTCCGCATTTTGAGATTTTGAGAATTTGTACTCTGATAACATGTTGCTATGATACACTTTGACTGTTTTGATATGAGTATCGTATTTTTTGCATGAACTTAAAATCAAAATTTTTATCTGTATTTTCTGGACATTACAAAGGAACTAAAAAAATAAAGAATAATGGTAATTATTGGATCTAAAATATTAAAGATAAAAAATACCGTTTATTTTGTTAGTTGAACTTGTATGCTAAACCCTAATTTTTTGTTTTTATATTTATTTTTTATTGAAAATGTAAAAGTGTATATAAATATTCATAAATTTATATCCTTTATAAATAAATATTCATATTGACATATAGTTTTTTTAATATACTAGTTCGTTGACATTCACATGTGTATTTAAATTGTATCAAATTTTTATAAACGTTAATTCTTATGTATTTGGAAATTGTATTTTTTTTTCAATAATTCTTAATCATTTATTAACTAATTGCTAATATTTATAAGTAATTTTGAGTAAGTTTTTACATATAAGTTGTATTTTTAAAAGAAAAATCAATAATCTAACAATATGATTCATATAAGTTGTATTTTTAAATAATTACGTGTGAATGTGAGTAAATTCACTCGTAAATCTTATTAAATTCATATGTGAGAATAATCATGGGTAAATATTATAAAAAAAGTTGCAAATTAATTTAGTTATATTAATATGTAAATTTACTCCGATTCATATGTGAATGTGAATATTTATTGAAATTCACATACCAATATGAGTTAATTCATTTTTGAATCTCACTAAATTAATTTGTTAATGACTAAATTTTTTTTACAATTTTTTATAATTAAATACGAATTTACTCAAAAATCACATGTGTCTGTGAACATATATTTGATTCACATGTAAATTCAATACGTACATTCGTTTATATAAATATTTATCATGCATATTCTTAATTCACATATAAATTGAATGATAATCAAGTAAACTGAGAAATCGTTAGATATTATATGATTCTTATACTGAATTAAATTTTGTAAATATTAGGTACAGTTATTGGCGAGTCTATGTGTATACACTTGACCCATCTTTTTTTTTCATATTTTATAAGAGATTATAAATAATTAAAATTGACAAATTTTCAAAAATGGTCTCTGTGGTATGCATTTTTTTGGGGTTTTAGTCCAAACATCGACTTTTTTGGATTGATGGTCCTTTTGGACTAGTTTGTATGTGAAAATGGACCCTCCGAAAATTGAAATGACTAAATTGCCCTCTTGATATATATTTTATATTTTTTTTCTATTTAATTTAATGTTTTATTAATAATAAAATGGGACACACACCCCATTCTCTCTCTCTCTCTCTCTCTCTCTCTCTCTCTCTCTCTCTCTGGAATGAGGTATGATCCAAAAAATAAAACGACATACACACACTCATTGCAGCAAAACACACACTTCTTGGGATGAAGAAGTTCCAATTCAGACTTCCTCCCTGCCGCCATCGGAGAAGACAACGAAACCCACAGTCTTCGGTGAAGCTGATGAAGGTAATGACGATCTGAAACCCTCTAACCCACCCAACCCCGACGAAGAAGGTTGGTCGATTTCCTCTCTAGTTTCTGATTTCTTGGTTTCAACAACCCCAGATCATGCACCTCTCGTCCCCCCTCTCTCTCTCTCGCCGGAAAGCATCATCGCCATTACTAATCTTGGTCTCAACAACTCCGATCTTCTCAAAACTTCGGTAACGAATTTCGACATAGATGCAAGTTACCGGCGGCGAGGAATTAGACCCAGATTATTTTATTATGACTTTTATTTCATCAATAGGTAGCGTATCTTTAATCATCTATCATTTGTTCATTTATTCAATGTTTACGTCAATTACCTTTTCCAAGTCTCTGATTGGTTTATGAACTGTGAAATTGTAATCTTAATTTGGTAAATTTGGGCGATTTTAGGGGAAAATATGTGAATATAAATTGAAGCCAATTGGTGATTTTGAACCTGTAATCAAAGCTAAGCTAGTGGAATCTTTACATATGCTCGAAAAGTATGGGACGCCTGTTCCAGTAAATTGACTCTCCTCCTAGGCAGATACGACATTCAATTGACTGAATAGATGGCTCTTCTTCACCAGCTGAATCGTATTCTCCTATCAAATGTGAGAGAAAGCAATAAACAGGAAATACAGTACGTGATAAGAGCTTATTCCAAACTATTAAATGCCAAAAAAAATGAGGATGGGGAGATGATCCTGGGTTGGAAGACAGGTTCCATGAAATAAATCTAGGTTGATGGGTTATTTTGTGTGTGTGTGTGTGTGAACGAATGAACGTTTGTTATAAACAAGGTTTAATTTTTTTTCCTGGTTTGATTGGTTTCATACAGGTTGAAATCGAGGACTAAAATCAAGTATTTTATTGGGAATTGGTGCAGTTTCTTAGAAAAATGGTTTGGTTTGGTTTTAATTTCAGGTTTAAGGTTTCATTTTGATTTAGTGTCGTTAGATTTGGCATTGGTGGTTATTGGTGGTGTTGTACGCCGGTTGTCGGAGTTGGTATCAAGGGCGGTGGTGGGTGGTCATGTTGGACTGTGGATTAAAGAGCAATGATGTTGGAGAGAGAGAGAGAGAGAGAGGTGGGCCCATTTTTATATTTAATAATAATAATAATTTTAAAAAGTGAAAGAAAAATTAAAACTAAATTCATTAAGGGTATAATAGTCTTTTTAGTTTGGACATGGACCAAAACTGCATGTAAACCAACTTAAAAGGACCATCAATCCAAAAAAGTCGAGGTTTGGACTAAAATCCCAAAAAAATGCATACCACAAGGACCATTTTTGCAATTTTGTCTAATTATAAATTGTGACCTATCTTAAAAACATGAAGTGAACCACCTTAATGTTTTTTACAACAAATATATATAAATCAGAATTTCAAAAGCTCACATTTTATGTTTTAATAGGCACCGAATTCATTTAAGGTATAATCCAATAAAAAAAATAGTCAAATACAAGTTAAAGATAGTTAGATAAATACGAGAAAAAAGAAAAAAACAAACAATAAAAAAAATTATTCTCAACACGTTGTTCTTCTCCCACTTCAAGGTATACGTTGATACCGTGATACACAATTGCACAAATCGGAAATTACCCACCGTCCGTCGGGCCCTGACCCCACAACTAATATCAAGATACAAAACCTTATCGAGTATAATTATAAAAATTTAAATCTTTTTTTGGTTATACAACCCGACCCGAATTTGCAACTATTATTTTTTTAACATTTTTTTCGGTTTCACTTAAATAGTGAACGACATGATTTTACGTTCTAGACTCGTCACTGGGTATAGTTCAGATTTAAAAATAAATAAATAAATAAAACTATAATTTAAAAAAAAAAAATTTATATAGCAATATAGAGGTGTATTCATAGACACAAAATGAATTTTAATATGTTAAGTTTCATTTTGATAAAAAAATAAACCATAATTTTTTATTTTTTATTTAAAAAGTGGATTTTTGCATAAATTAAGGTCATAAACTTATAATAATGTAAATGCACGTCCTCTATATATTGAATAAAAGTATGGATTAAATCGGTTTCTTGGTATAGAGACAATACAATGATACACATAGTACGCTTTTTCATAATATAGTTTATGATTATTACTGATACAAACAAAAACTAAAATAGACCAAGTATTTAAAAATTTTACACCACCATAGAGATAAAACAGTACACTACATGGAAGCCTCCATATCCAAAGTACTTAGAAACACGCATCCAAGAGGCAACAGCAACACAGCCCAGCACAACTGCCATAAAATATTTTTCCTTTCAAACCACAAAACTCAAATCTCGACCATCTAAAAAAAATAAAACTAATTTTTAAGATTACACAAATCACAACCATCAGATTAATCATATCAATGGCCGAGATTGAGTTCCTATGACCATATATAAATATAAATTGGTTATATTTTAGACACATCCCAAGTTATTTTAGCAAACCAACCATTATCTGGGTCTCTTATAGATGTGCATATTCTTAACTAACTAAAATATACACATCTAAAGACTCACATGATGGTCATATAGTTTGCTTAAATAACTTGGTATATATATATATATATATATATATATATATATATATATATATATATATATATATATATATATATATATATATTCAAAGAGAGGGAGAGAATACCATCCCCTCCAGAATCCATCACCCCTAGGCTGAGTTCCATGAGGAGGATTCTGGCCACCTGATTCATAACCATCTTTCAACGTAGGACCAACCACCGGTGGTGGTGGTAGTGGTGGTGCAACCACATAACCCTTACCATTGCCACCCTCCAACGGATAATTATGAACTGATACAACATGATCAAGAACATCGATTAACAATTACATAATTATCAGTTTATCACCATTCAAACACACAAAAAGATGAGAATCAAGTATGCAAGTTTTTTAGGGATGGGTGGGGTGGGGTGGGGGTGGGTAGTACCTTGAGGTGGCTGGTTTTGCTCATATGTGCTCATTTTCAAATCTCAATTGCAATCCTCTTCTACTTAAGATATAGATATAGGTATGTGTGTATATATATAAACTATAATCCGAACAGGATTTAGCTATATGGTGGAGTAGCTATGATGGAGTAGTTAGCAAGAAAATAAGTACAACCAATTATGCCCAATGTACAACCTTAAAATCCATCGAATACCCAAAAACAAAACTTGGTCAACAATCTTGACATTTGATCATATCTTGCATCACATCACAATATATTTAAATGGAGATATTAAAAAAACCTAAGAATATGATGCTTCAAAGAAACACCATTAATGAGATTTATAAACCAAGAAAAAAATATGAATAAGACCTTAAGATTTCCAAATACAATTCTTGTAAGGTAAAACATGTAAAACCTTACTTTAGAACAAATTTACTACATTAAGAGTAATACGGAAAAACCGTTGTGAATTTCCAAATATACCCTTTACAAACTACCCTGCAACTCGTTTAGAAATGTATCACCTTCTTCATAATCATCATCTTTAAAAGAAGGTAACTTTGACATAAAAGTTTCATCTTCAAAAACACCCGAATCCCTCAAAACTTTAAAAAACGCCTCTTTGCTCTTTTCATCTTTTTCTTCCTCACAAATCTTTAAAAAAGACACAATATTTACAGGTTTCGGTTTCCAAAACCGTGATTCTTCATGTGAAAGTGCCTTTTGAAAGCAAGACAACGCATCAGAAAGCCTCCTATTCCCAATATGCCCTTCACCAATAATCTCCCATGAACTTGAATTCGCCTTCCCATTTTCCAACATTTCTTTAAAAAAAGATTCGGCTTTTTCCAAATACCCTTTTCGAATATACCAACCCAATAACCGATTCCCAATTCTTGCATCATAAGTTGTCTTCACTAAAAGCCATTCCTCATAAAGATTCTCAGCTTCTTCAATTTCATCCATTCTTATAAAAGATGAAATCACTGCATGATAACCCATGTTGGGTATATATGGAAAAACCGTTTTATAAGTCCCCCAAATCCTTTCAACTTCTTCCTTTTTTCCAATACTTCCATAATGACTTAAAAGATAATGATAAGGAATTCGATAACGCCCTGTAATCTTGTTTTCAATCATTCTTAAACAATCTTCAGCTTTTTCAATCTCTCCAAGCTTAATGTAAACAGTAGAAAGAGTGCTATAAGTAGTCCAATTTGGTTTCACATTCACATCAAGTTTCATTCTTTCAAACACTTCTTCCATCTTTTTCACATTCCCTTGAGACCCACGTGAAGAAATCCAAATACTATAAGAATATAAATCCAAATCTATCTCTTTTTGCATCATTTCTTGAATAAATTCCTCGACTTTTTCGTATTCTTTAAGGTTCATGTAGAGTGTCATCATCACATTATATGGAAGTGCATGGTTTGCATAACGTTTTTTCTTCATTTCTTGTAATAAAGATTCGGCTTTTTCTTTTTTTCTTGAGTGTACATATGCATTCAAGAGGGACCCGTATACACGATTGTCTATTAGATCATCTTCTAGATTTTTGAAATAATCTTCAGCTCCTGAAACACCATGTACTTTGGATATAAGATCTAATTGAATTGCAGTGTCACTTGGGGACATGATGAATCTTTCTGGTTTGTTGTTCATCCAATCATACACCTGCAAGAAAGTAGACAATTTATGTTTCATAAATCATGGATTTGGGTGTATATCACTCACATACAGATGGATGAATAAAATCCAGTGTTCGCAACTCCTAAGGTTGTTATGTTTCTCAACTCACAACTAAATATCTTTCAACCCAAGGCTTTATGGGTGATTCGATAAAGAATGAATCAAAATATCAAATTTATAAGTAATCAGAACAAAATCGAAGAAACCCATGAATTAAAGTGAAAGAGAAATGCGAAATAAACGTACCTCAAGAGCAAGCTTGTAACGACCATACTTCCTCAATTCTTTCACAAGCCTACAAAGCTCCCATTTTGTAGTAGTTTTTCCTTCATTCTCCCATTGATTCAACACACTGCTAGACCCCTTTTCACGATTACCCATCATCGAAATCCTCTTGTAGATAGCTTTCCAAGCAACCGTTGTTCCTGGCTTCTTTTCGTAGTCGACTGTGCTATAGTTGTAGACATTTGAAGCGTATAATGACGAAGAACAATTTCTTATGACGAGTGAACTGAATTGCGCTCTTTTGAGAGGTGAATTGCGAAACCCGGGAAGGAAATTGATAGAATTTGAGAGGGAAGAGGATGATGATGAAAGGGATAAGGGTTGCGGGTGTGGTGGAGATTGGGAAATTGTCGAGTGGAGTAACATTTGTTTTGATTCGTTTCTGAGTTAATTAGGGCTTTAGGAAATGCTTCGAACTCTTGAAGCTTGAAAGGATTCAGTGGGAAAAGCTCAAGGGTTATCTTCGTGTTTTTTCGTACCTGTGACAGGAAAGAATGGGGCGGCCTCCATCCAACACCCCCCTTCCCCATACCCACCCATGGATGTGACAATTTTTGCTTTGAAAATGAGTTAACCTTCAAACGGCCCTTGATGTTTCTTGTAATTACAATCAGTCCCCATAATCTTTATCAAGTTTAACTATAACCACCTTGTGACTCAATTCGTAAGACTCGGTAAACTCCACTTCTCTGAATAGAAAGACTAAGTTCAAATCATCAAGGCTTCAATCATTAGGGGTGAACATTCGTACCAATGGAGGACCAAACTAGGACATTACCTAGATGAGATCGGTTTTAAACTATCGGGTCGGTTATTGGTATATGAAATCACACTCAACTGGTTTCTTTTTTTTACAAGTTCGGTACACTGATTCGGTTTGGACCGGTACATGAAATTACCTCTTTTTTTTTTATTGTTTTATTAGTTTTTATGTGTGTTATATGAAAATTTTAAAAATCCCATATAAACATTCATTTGAAGTCGGATTGACAAACAATTTTTTTTTAATATTTAGTTTAAAGGTTGAACTTCAATTTAGGCTATAATTACATCATTTTTTGTTACGTATTTAATTAGTTATAGTACCTCGAAGTCGGGATATCAAAGTTGTAATATGTGAAACTTGTAAAAATTACATAACTTATGTGATTGAAGTTGGATTAACATGAGATCTTTATCATCATGTATTTTAGAGTTTGTGCTTCAATTTAGTATGTATTTATTCATTTTTAGTTCCACATTCAATAAGTTATAGTCTCTTGAATTTGAAATATTTGAAAGTTTTTCAACGACTTACACCGTACACAACAAATGTTCTACCGGTGTAAGAATTGGAAAACCAACACCGAAACCGGTTTTCACAAATCAAATGGTGGACCACCTCCAAAAAGTATGTTCCAAATGAGAATACTCTAAAAAGGGAGTCAAATACAAATTGTGTTTGGATATATTTTTGTTTGATTATCACTTGAAATAAGTTGAGTATTGATCTACATTTTCTAACAAATATTATCAGAATATTTTAGGATGGAGAGATATTGAATATTGTGTAACACCCCATCTTTCAAGTAACTTTAAATTCATCCCTTGGGTTTTAATTATGTCATTTTTGGTCCTTGGATTGGTAAGAAGTGGCCATGGGAAGCCCTAGTGGCAAGCTGGTAATTTTGGAGCATGATTAGTACGCAGGGCGTACATGTGAGTACGATGGGCGTACACATATGTACGCTGAGCGTACGTGTTTCCGGGTGAGACCATAATTTTTAGGGTTTGTGGAGTATTTAAGCACCGTTATGGGTCATTTTGACTCACTCTTTCAGCCCTCAAGTTCTTTAGCCGTTTTGAGAGAACCCTAACCCCTATGAGTGAGCATCTTGAGCTTATAGTGTGATTTTATGTGCCAAAAGGAGAAGATAGTGCACCAAAGGAGTCAAGGAAGGAAGCAAGCTTGTAGATCTGGGATTATGATGTTCTTGGGAAGCTCCAGAGGGTATAAAGCTTCTATCTTTATTCTTGGATTATTTAGATCTTGTTTTGGTTGCTTTTTGGTATTCTTCTTGTCCCAAAAGTCTCGATATTGTGCATGCTTTGTTTTGGACGTGTTGGGCTGTCCTTTCAGACGTTAGGATGGGTCCTGAGGCATAAAAATGAGGTCCCTTGAGTTAGTTTGGTCCTTTGTTCCTTGTAGGAGGTCTTAATGGATTAAGACCATGTATTAAGCCCTTTTTGGACGTCTAAAGTATTAAAGTTTGAGACTTTATGATTTGGGAGTACTTTTGAGTCATTGATATGAAGTTTGAGCTTAAGTGCTTAATCCATTAAGCACTTATAAGGATTTTAAGACATGCGAGGGTACGCCCCGCGTACCTGGTCAACGTCCCCATATGCGGTCAATACGAGGCTCGCGTATGCCCTGCGTACCTTCGGGGTACGCCCAACGTACGCCATCTGGTGGGTTTTCGCTTTTGGGCTTTGTGCTATTGGCCACCTTTTGGAATTTGATTCTTGGGCCCTAATGGGCTATCTAAGTAGTGTGTTCTGGACTAATTTGATGATTGGACCTTAGGATAATGCCAAATAAGGAGTTGGGCCCAATTTGGAAGTTGGGCCAATTATGGGCCTTGAGGTAATATGGGCCTTTTGGATCAAGAATTGGGCTTGGGTCTTGGCCTAATTAGGGAATGGGTGAAATGGACATTTACCCTATGTATGTATCATTGGTCAAGGATGGTAATCAAATTGTTAATTGGATGTTTGTTTTGTTGTGTTAGTTCGGGATTTTTGTGGGCTAGTAGTCGGAGGTTTCAGTATGATTCGCCATTGCGAGGTGAGTTTTCCTCACAGTACTTTTGGGTCGAAGAGACCAAGGCTGGCCCATTGGTTTGATATCATGTTATTTACTGATATGTCGAGTATGGAATAGATATGCATGGGTATGCTAGTTCTTGATATGCTAGTCTGGTAGATCTGTAGGACTACCTATGATTATGTCTGCATGATTATTTGCGCATGTGGCTATCTGTCAACATATTGTGTTGGGTTGACGTTGTACTACTTCGTGCTATAGCCAACAAACCCTGGGGAATTCAAGATATGAGCTGAGGGCCAGGTAAGGCATGCCAGACTCATACTGACGGCTCACTAGCATTCTATATACGAGCTGAGGACCCGGTTGGTATGCTAGATTCGTAGTGAGGGCTTGAGGGTATTGGAGCAATCCAGATATGAGCTGAGGGCTGGGTAAGGTGTGACATCCCCATTTTCACGGCCAGAAAAGACCGATTTTGTTTATGCTTTATAAAAATCAGAGTACCTCTTTTAATAAAAATGTTGCGGAATTTGTTCCCAGTAAAACATGATAAATACGTTATCAAAGCATTTCCGAATAAAAGTATTTTTATTCATTTTAAAACATTTGGGATGTCATCGTCAATACAGAAACATAGGCATAATCATAACTTACACTCATTATCACTAGTGATCCTTAATCTCCCAGTGTAATGTGACTTCATATCAACACCTGTGATATAAATAAACTGAGTGGGTCAGGTTGGGAAACCTGGTGAGTACATAGGGTTTTCAACCCACAATAATATAATTATTATGTTTAAACAATCAAGCAGTCAACCCAATTACCCATCCCCATCATCTTCTTTATTCTTAAGGATCTACCCTAAGAATCAGCTATTTCTCGTTTATTCATTCCTAAGGATTATCCTACGGAATAGGTACGAATTCCATCGTTGTCAATGACACATCTGTCAAACACAGCTGCTAGTTCTGTCACTTAGGCACAGCTGCCAAAATTGTGACATTCTCTACGAGGCGTATCTACCGGTATTGTCCTTTAGGCGCAGCTGCCAGGGTTATCTCGTTTATCGACAGTATCGTTTCCGAGAATCCACTCGCAATACATGTCAATGGGTTTTTAGAGTACACCAGTGAACACATCGTTCACAACACCTACAGGTTGCGAGCCTGCTAGTGTTCCACTGGACTGTCTAGAATAGTCCGTGGTTGTCATCCATACTCTGCTAGATGACGGGGCCATCATTTGGGAACAAGGATTCTCACATCGTCCGCCTCTCACCCTTACCTCATGGTCTATATCACCTCTCAACTCATCATCCAACTCATATTTCATCTACCCATGTTTTACCCAACATATTATGTAGATATAAATAAGTATACAATTTAAATCATATAAAACTTGTATAAAATCGTTCATCCAGCATAGATAGCAATTATACAGATAACATGCACACATAGCACGTAGTTTATATAAAATACTTCATATCTATGTGTAAGATGAAATGGACCATGCACTCACTTCAAAAGGCGGTGATTCCGAACTCAGACAACGCTTCGCTTCTTAAAAATAATTTCCTTCGACGAAACCTAGTATTATTACCACTAGAGTTTAGTCTATTATTCGCCGACACTAATTAATAGTCTAGCTATTATTACTATTATATAAGCGTTAAACAATACTTATATAACCCATAATAATAGCCCAAGTACTTATTATAAGTTCCTAATAACGTTACTATAATTAAATAAAACATATATTAAAAATAGCGTAGGCGTAGCTCACTTACAACGGGTTTTATAGAAAACCGGGCTTTGCTTGGAGCAGCGTTCCTGAGCCGAAAAGCTCTTCTTCTCAGAGCCGTCGAGCACTCCGGGGCTTCCGCCTCGTGCTAGGGAGGTTCCCTAGGCTTTTCGGGGGGTTTCGGGGCTAGAGAGAGGTTTTAAAGAGAGAGTAAAGAGAAGAAAGAATGGGAAAGGTGTGAAGAAAATGAGGGTGGGAGAGGTTCGATTTATAGGGTGAAAAATGGCTGAACTTGGTGCCACATGTCACCATCTAGTGGCAAGACTTGGGGAGAAAGCAATGGCCAAGATTGTGCCACATCACCCATTTTCGCACAACACACTTCCGACTTCTAAAATCCGTAACTTTCACATACGATCTCCGTTTTTGACGTTATTTATATCCACACGTAGGTAAAAATAAGATCTACAACTTTCATTTTGACTCCGTTGGCTAATTCTCGACCGATCTTAAATTTAACAGTACGAGGAGATTATACTGTTAAATGTCCGCGTAAAATTCATAACTTCTACATACGGACTCTGTTTTCGTCTGTCTTTTTACCGTTGAGTTCCTATTAATGAGATCTTCAATTCTCATTTAGTTCGCGTAGGCCAAAAACCGCTCGATCTAAAATTCGAGTTTCGGGCTGTGCACTGCTAAGCCAAATCTTAGAAAATTCATAACTTCCTCATACGAAGTCAGATTTGGGCGTTCTTTTTTTGTATGTTCTTGGTTTAACGTATACTAAAACTTTTGTTTATATTTCTAAGGCTAAAAAGTCCTCCATCGTAAATTCACTATTTACGTCTCCCGGTGTCGTGCCGGTTTTGCCGTAAAACTTCGACGGACCATAACTTCTTTGTTATAACTCGGATTTCGGCGTTCTTTATATGTACGGAACCCTTAAGACATATTCTAAAACTTGGTTAAGATTATTTATTCTAAATAATCTTTTGTTGAAAAGTTGTTTTCGACCCCTATTGTCTCTAAATTGACTAGCCCGGATCTACGGGCGTTACAATTATCTCCCCCTTATGATGATTACGTCCTGGAATCATCAACGAAACAGGGCAGTATAATGATTCCATATTGTATCTCTTCATCCTAGGTAATAATCGTAACTTCCTTGTTTTTTCGAATAAGTATCTAACTCTTGGACTCCTTGACTGCAGGCGTTGCTCGATCTTGCACTAGCTCCCTATCTCACGTTAGACTCCAAATTATGACCTTCAAGTCACAATCTCAATCCTTACTGGATACGAACTTAAGATAAGTTCTTTTATTACTACAATGGAACGATGTGTCATATTCTAATGACCTATCATCGTATGTTGCAATGCTTAGACTCAGGTCTCTTAGAGTCTTCCAGAACAGACTATACTTTACTTCATGTTCTAATCTCATCTTTAAGGGTAGCCTTTCTAGCTACAAGCAACTATCGTGATACCTCTACCGATCTCTTTGATTATCTTTTATTTCAATCTCCCGGCTTAAGTCAGATGCTACATCAAACTTGGTTCTCTGAACCATGTAACATACTCATCGTAGTCGGACTCAATTCGATATGACCACTCGAGTCGGAATAACAATCATCTTCTTAGTTATTACCGAAATGATGGTAACGACATATTGGAATAAAACGGTATCAATTACTAGCTTCTTGGTAACCTTGTGACTTTCCCTGATCCAAGCGTGAGTCCTGTGCTTCCGGTAGTATAGGCCTCTACTACCATTCACACCTACTCATACTCGTCCCAAGTATTGTCTCGCAGCTTTCCAAGTTACTATCACAAAAACAATTTTAACACATAAAAATGTGTCCAACCAATCATAAAATTTCCCCTAGACTCTACTAGGACTCCTTCCATGCGTATCTTCAACCATCAATTCTGCTTCAACTCGGTTGGTGATGGAAATGTTAGACGATGGGATAACTTCATGGATTATACCAAAAATCTTTCTTTCTGCTAATCGAAAGTGTACTTCTCCCGTACTAGACGTATTATTTCTTAGACACATTCTAAAGGCAAGATATCACTCTTACGATATCTTCCGATAGGTACCACTCAATATCGTAAGCCTTCTCATTTCCTCCATTTACTCAATTCACTACGAGTCTTCACCATGATGTTTTGCACACCAAAGCAGTCGTTTGGTGTGTCGAGACGAGAATATAGATAGAGGAAGGTTTAGACGCGTATTCCTCCTTATTACTTCGAAAAATTACATGTTAGTTCTAATATCGTAATTAAACTTTTAGAAATCTGAACACATAAAGTTTCCAGATCCGGTCGGCAACAGACCATAGATCCGATCAAACAATAGCATCATAAAGCATCACAAATCATTTAGCACATAAAAGAAATTTAGACATCTTCCCTAAATGAGTTAGTGCCCGTGTCTATTCAGGTGTACTTCCTAAAATATATTAGACACACTCCTCACGATCATCGCTTAGCATTCTATGTTTAAGTCTAGAAATAAATCCTTATTCCTAGTTCGCTTAAACTAATGCTCTGATACTAACTGTGACATCCCCATTTTCACGGCCAGAAAAGACCGATTTTGTTTATGCTTTATAAAAATCAGAGTACCTCTTTTAATAAAAATGTTGCGGAATTTGTTCCCAGTAAAACATGATAAATACATTATCAAAGCATTTCCGAAGAAAAGTATTTTTATTCATTTTAAAACATTTGGGATGTCATCGTCAATACAGAAACATAGGCATAAACAGAACTTACATTCATTATCACTAGTGATCCTTAATCTCTCAGTGTACATAACTAAGATTCTATAGCCTGAGAATGTTTGGTTTGGCCTTATTTCCTGTTCTTGTTTGAAGAAGGGCTTAGGGTAGGATCAGGTATTCGAATGTCTATAGGATCCAGTGTTATGTATGGCTAGCATACACAAGTGTTGCAGGGTTGGTGGAAGTTTCATGAGTGGGTGTAGTGTTTAGCGGGTCAGGGCGAGGAATGATTAGCCACTCTGAGGAGAGTGAGAGCAGGGCGAGGGTTCACCCGTGGTTTGGGGAGTTGAAGATTGAGGATTTCGTATGAGGATCTGTCTGATTGTATTACATTGTAGTGCCAGTCGGCTCCTCTACTCGAATGCTGCTTGCTTTATGCTTTGTGGAACTCATGAGCGATGTTAGTTAGCTATTAATTGAATATGCCAAGTCACATGTGGAAAAGGTTGGATAATCTCAGAGTGGCAGATTTGACCTTGCTGCACAGCTCTCGTTTGAGTCCAACCGTTATAGGGATGAGTCTGTTACTCGAAGGATTATTTGAGCTTTGTTACATGTGATTGTATTCATGGAATAACTAATTGACACTGTGTGGAGTTCTTCAGCAGCTGGTTGCAGAGAAGTGTGGAACCCTAGGATAGCCCAGGGAGTATTCTAGTGCAGTTGTTTCGCTGTTGAGCAAGTTTCAGGAGTATTCTGTCACTAGGTATTAGAGGACCCGAGATGATTCTTGAGGAAAGTATGGATATGTGTGGAAGGTAGTATTGGGCCCGTACTACTGGAAGCATAAGATCCATACTCGATTCAAGGAAGATTTCAGGGATTTTAAGGACTGGTCAGGGAAGCTAGCATGGTTGGATACCATGGTTCGAGGCAGTGGTTCCGTATCTATTGATCTTTTGGCTTGGGCTGCTCAGGTGAGGATGGGTTTTGTGTTTGTTCAGGCCTTGTGGCGATATTTATGTGGGTTGAATGGTTCACACCCATATGAGTATGTTGATTCGAAGTCTCGAGGGTTTCGTTAGAGGTCATGCCTCGGGCTTCGAGACACGGTGAGGAAGTGGTTGATATGATCATCTTGGAAATCGTATCTGGGATTTAAGTGGTGGATTGGTAGATTGGATTGTCGTTATCTGTGGCAAGGATCTTGCTATTCATTTTTTTTCCAAGTTAGAAGGAGTGGGCAGGCTTGTGACCTCCTGAGTTACGTTGGATTCTCAATTTGGGGTATGTCGGTTGCAGTGGTCGACGACAATATGTCAGCGTCGGTGTGCACAGATGGATTGATGTGACACGAGTACCTTAGAGATACAAGAAAGGGCCTGCATTCTTGGGAGATGGGAAAGCCAGGTGTCAGATTATAGTTGGATTGCAAGCAAGGGAGGTATGTCGGGATCGTAAATCGGTAGTTACTTATGTTTTGTAAGTGGTTATAATTTGGAAATTCAGAGGTCTTTAGTTGGAATTCAGGTTTCTCTTGGGGTTCGTTTGATCCGTATCTGGAGGTCTTTTCTGCATATGTTATTCATTCCATGGTCAAGTATGGTACCTGTTTGGGTCAGTTTGGTTATGTTTTGGTTTCACCACCAGTGGGTGGTGGTTCGAATTCTAAGTGGGGGAGAACTAGGATTCTCAGGTTGAGCGTCAGTCATTGAGGGTTTTGACAGTTCGTTCGGGTCGCTACTTTCAGATTTGTTGGGCAGATGTTGATCGATGAACCTTTCCAGAAGCGGGTATGTTCAGCTCCAGGTGGGTTGTGGTTCTTTGGTTTGGGTGTCAAGGTGTCCTAGACAATTGGTCGTTTAGTTTGTCTTTCAGCGGCAATTCTCCGAAGAATTCAAGTGGTGACAGTTTAATAGCAAGGAATATGTCACCTACCCTCATGTGGCGTGTGTTTATGTTGCCTCGGTCTTTGGGTATGTTTACCCTCAATGGTGAAGTGGAATTCTGATTCATAGCAGACTCAGGTTTTGGCAACTTTCGGAATTACCTTGGAAGTCTTCTCCAGCTAGTTTCATGTTGGTAGAATCTGTTCCGTCTCAATTAAGTATGGGATCTTGTTTCGAACAATCAGGAGGTTAGGGGTTCCCTAAGAATGTGCATGGCGGTAATTCTTTATGTGTATCTGTGGGTTGTACAAGGTAGCATTGGGGTTTGGTTTGACTTATGTGCATGGTTCGGTTGGGTTATAGCCTTCGAATTGGATCAAGAATTCGACCATTATCCTATCCTTGGGTCGTGTGCGACTATGGTTCCGTAAGGTTTTGCTTGGGTAGCAGCTTGTTCTATAAATTGAATCGTGCGGAGTAGGGTTTCAGCATTTTTATGATGATTCGGTGTAATACGGGACGTTGATTAGGTCCCTTCAAGGCAATGGAAGGAGGTGAGTATCTTTAGGCCCAGAGTGTTGCGCAAGCGATGTAATGCCGACAGGGTCGGTATGAGATCAGGAGCATTCCAATCATGGGCTGAGGGCCGGGAAGGGCATTCCAGACTCATGTTGTGGGTTCGGAGGCAATCCAAACCTATACTGAGGACCGAGTATTCCAGTCATAGGCTGTGGGCCTAATAGACAAGATTTTTCATTTCTTATGTTTGTGATACTCTCAGGATTGACGCGTTGATGAGGATCAGAAGACTCATAAATCACTTGGTGTGGATAGGGAGTGGTCAAGGATTGTTGGGGTTAACAGTCAGGTATCAGAAAGTATATGTGGAATGTGTGCATCGTGTTTCCGGTTGTTCACAAGTTGTTGTTAGAGGTTGGAAGAAATGCAAAAATTTTTGGTTTGATCATCTTTTCTCGTCGGGTCGGAGTTTGGTAATGGCATGGCAGAGAGGCAAAGGTTATTTTAAGGTTCTGGTACATCATATGGGTTTGGATTGGGAGAGGTTCACGATTGTTGTGATTTGAGGATCTTTCTGCATATTTTATGATGTCTCCAGTCAGGGACTGGGGGTAGAATTCATGAATGGATGCTCATCATCCTTAGGGAAGATCTTATGGGAAATTTTATGGATGGCCATTTGGGGATGACTTTTGGTGGGAACTCGTGTTGAGAATCGCGAGTGTATCCGTGCAAGGGCTGTAAGTCAGGGAGGTGTAAGTTAAGGAATCGGTATGTCAAGGGCATCAGTTGGAGGGTCGGGAGTTAGTTCATGTGTTTGTGCCCTGGGATGGTTGTATCGGTACAAAGGTCGGGCAGGTCATGGGGTTCTAAGGATTATAACAACCGCGTATCGTTCCTGTATCTCTTTGTGTTCATAGATTTTCTTTCATCAGGAGTTGAATAGATAGTTAATGGATAAGTGACATGGATTTAGCATTGGTTCAACAAAGGTGTTTTGTTAGCGAGTTAGACCCATTTCGAGTCTTGAGGTGTCAGATAAAGTAGGGTTGGTTTGATGCATGGGATTATGGATTCGTCTTCTTCGGGCTGAAAATATTTCTTTTGGGTTTAGTCTTCTTGAGAAGGTCGTTGTATGTTCATGGTTGTGGGTGTGCCCCTCAGGAGGTTGGGCTTGCCGGGGATGGTAAGGAATGATTTCGAGGAAAAAATCCAATTTAAGTGGGGGAGAGTTGTAACACCCCATCTTTCAAGTAACTTCAAATTCATCCCTTGGGTTTTTATTGTGTCATTTTTGGTCCTTGGATTGGTAAGAAGTGGCCATGGGAAGCCCTAGTGGCAAGATGGTAATTTTATAGCATGAGTACGCTAAGCATATTAAGGCGCGCCCTAATACGCTGGGCGTTCACATATGTACGCTGGGCGACGTGTGTCCGGGTGAGACCCTAATTTTTAGGGTTTGTGGAGTATTTAAACACCATTATGGGTCATTTTGACCCACTCTTTTAGCCCCCAAGTTCTTTAGCCGTTTTGAGAGAACCCTAACCCCCATGAGTGAGCATCTTGAGCTTATAATGTGATTTTGTGTGCCAAATGGAGAAGATAGTGCACCAAAGGAGTCAAGGAAGGAAGCAAGCTTGTAGATCTGGGATTATCATCTTCTTGGGAAGCTCCATAGGGTATAAAGCTTCTATCTTTATTCTTGGATTGTTTAGATCTTGTTTTGGTTGCCCTTTGGTATTCTTCTTATCCCAAAAGTCCCAATATTGTGCATGCTTTGTTTTGATCCGGAGACCAAGTATTCCCATCTGGAAAAACTAATACTTGCATTAGTAACTGTTTTCGTAAAATTAAGACACTATTTTAAAACACACACTATACACGGGAACTAATTACCCTATTAATAATGTTTTTCAAAAACCAAATATGTCAGGTATGATGGCAAATTGGTCCGTGAAGCTAAGCGCATATGACATCAAATATGAACCAATATCAACAATAAAGTCACAAGCACTAGCAGACTTTGTGGCTTAGTTCAGTGATGATCTACAACCTGAAGCAGAATTAGAAAGCAAGGAACTCCAAAAAGAAGAAAGCATGGGAAGATGGACGCTCTGCACTGATGGATCCTCAAACTTTAGAGGAACGGGTCTAGGGATCATACTAAAATCGCCACAAGGGGACAACATGCCCCAAGCAGTTAGCTGTGAATTTGATGCAACCAACAATTAAGCTGAATACGAAGCATTGATTATGGGATTGCAGCTGGCCAAAGATATTCAAATCAAGGATCTTTAGGTATTTGTTTACTCCTTATTATTAACTAATCATTTTAATGGATCCTATGCAATTAAAGGCGAAAGACTAGTATTATACCTCTAAATCCTGAAAAGCTGGCCTCCGAAATCAAGACTTTCAGCCGAAGCCAAGTTCGCAGAGAAGAAAATGCTGAGCCAGAGGCATTAGCCAACCTAGGATATTCCCTGAGGATCCCGCCGGAAGTCAGGATCCCTATAACCTATATATTGATCTCGACGATAGAAGATCCCTCCAATAAACCAGATGATCCTAATCAACATGGCCAAACAACCAATGTGGAAACAATCGAGGATCTTGACCCTCAACCATTCCCTCAGGATCCTATTCATCATGATCTCAACATTCAATTCCTCCGCAACACTCCAAATCTTGGATCCAACCCATAGTGGAATATCTCTAAAATGACGCAATCCCAAGAGACGAAAAAGCGAGAGAGCATTCAAGATGAGGGTCTCATGATTTTTGATGATCCAAGGAAGACTATACAAGAAATCCATGGCAGGTCCATACCTTAGATGCTTAGAAGGTAACGAAGCTGAAGAAGTCCTAAAAGGAGATTGTGACAACCACACCGGGGGCAGATCCCTATGTTCCAAAGCATTAAGGACCGGATACTACTGGCCAACAATGAAGAAGGATGCTTTCTTTCATACCCAAGGATGCGATCCTTGTCAAATACATAGTAACATCCTTCATCAACCAGCAGAACCGTTGCATCTTATCATTTCCCCTTGGCTATTCATGAAATGGGGAATGGATATAGTTGGCAAGCTACAGAAAGCTCCTGGTGGAAAGGTGTTCATGTTAGCGATGACGAATTACTTCTCGAAATGGATAGAGGCTGAAGCCTTTGTCCAAGTGCGAGACAAGGAAGTGGTCTCGTTTATCAAATGAAATATCTTGACTAGGTTTAGGATCCCTGTTGAGATCATATGCGATAATAGATCCCATTTCATAGGCAAAAGGACTAGAGACTTTTGCACAAGTTTGGGGATTAAAATGATAATGTACACTCTTGTTCACCCTCAAGCTAATGCTCAAGCTGAATTCAACAATAAGATCATAGTCAACAATCTAAAAAAGAGGTTAGATGAGAAGAAATGAAGATGGGCAGAGGAACTTCTTCTTGTCCTATGGGCAGATAGGACCACTTCAAAGGTAGCAACTGACCAAACTCCATACTCCTCGGTGTTTGGAACAAAAGTCGTGATCCCTACTGAAGTAGTAATCCCAACAGCAAGATATAAATTGCAGGATCAAGAGAACAACGATAGGATCCTAGCCGAGGATCTTGACACTATCGATGTTGCTCAGCAAAAAAGGATCACTAAATCATATAACAAGAACATCAAAGTCAGAAGGTTCCAGTTAGGTGACTTGGTACTTAGGAAAACATTCCAAAATATGAAGCTAACGTTTGCTATACGCAGGAAATCAAGGATCCTAACGCATAAGGATCCTATCGTCCAAAGATCCTGACACATATGCATCCTAACATTCGATGATCCTGACGTTGTAGGATCCTGGCATTCGAGGATTTTAGCATTCATGGATCCCGATAGATACATAATTTTGTGATCATGACGATTGTAATACGCAATTATCCAAGTAACCATGAACAAAGATTGATCATATCTCCTATGATTAAGGGTACGTAATCCCCTCTAAGGTTTCAAGAGTTAATTACCTATTTCATACGAGCTAAGGTTTCTACACCTCGCTTGGATGCACAAAATCTTACTATGGGATGTGGATAAGGGTATCATTTCACGCTTTAGTGACTTGGCAAACCTCTTATTTCTGAACATATGTCAAGATCCTAATGTTTGAACATAAGGTTTATAACACTTACGTGTTATCCTAAGTTGGGATCTTCCCCAATGATTTCATAAGGTTAATAACGCTTACGTGTTATCGTAAGTTGGGATCTTCCCCAATGATTTTATAAGGTTTATAACACGCATGTGTTATCCTAAGTTGGGATTTGCCCTAGTAACTTGGCAAACCTCTTATTTCTGAACATATGTCAAGATCCTAATGTTTAAACATAAGGTTTATAACACTTACGTGTTATCCAAAGTTGGGATCTTCTCAAATGATTTAATAAGGTTAATAACGCTTACGTTTTATCGTAAGTTGGGATCTTCCCTAATGATTTCATAAGGTTTATAAAACGTATGTGTTATCCTAAGTTGGGATTTTCCCCAGTAAATTTGCTAAAATTTGTACCACTAATGTGTTGGGACTCTCCCTAGAAGTTTGCTGAACATAATCGTGTTTTAAAAAGATGAGATATTTCGAGGAAACATATAAGGGTTGTAGCATTATTACTGACAGTGATCCTCCCCAGTTACATTTGAAGTGGGGATTATTCCGAGTTAATTTCTAAAGAGAGATCCTTCTCGAGTTAATTAAGTTATGATCAATCAAGGACCCTCCCTGATGAACTCCTAAAGAAAAGGTCTTTCCATGTGAAATCCCCAAAGTCATATGGAATTCAAAGACTTCTCCTAATACAAAAGGTCACAAATCCCAGAGTTAACCACGTTCTATCTATCCTTATTGAACTATTTCAATTATAACTGAAGATTTATCTCGAAGGATCCTTACCGACCTAAGATTCTAAAATAATAGACTAATTAATGTAGGATATCAAGGTTTTGAGATTTATTGTAGGATCCTAGCCATCTGAAGAGATCCTTTCACTGCAACTACGTGAATCTATCATACAAGCAGAAATATTAAAACATCCATGACATGAAAATTAAAAAAGGGGTTGCCCACAAACCCCACAAAAAGAGAAACATTGTCTTACAAGCCCAAAATATTAAAATTGTTTTTAAATAAAAATTAAACTGCAGACTGATCACCACTACATGGAGCCACCTTCGCCTTCTTTCCTCCTTCATTTGGCTGTGATGCAGGATCCTGATTGGCACCAACAGGATCGCCAGGCAATTTGCTCAGGGCCTCATGCCATCCTGCAACATTCCAGGATCCCGTATTCTCAAGATCCTCCGCAAGCTTAATTTTTTCCTCCCAGACAGCAATAGCATCACTCATTCTCACTTCAGCAATCACGTCATCCATCTCAGCCATATGCTCCTTTTCCTTTTTCAGCTTTCTCTCTGGAAAACTTCTCCAATCTCTGCAGGAGCTCCTTGTTGACTCCCTCTTGCTCCCTCAAAGCATGGTCTGTTTGAACGAGCTTGGCCTTGAGATCCTCATTGGAGCGAGAGATATGATCAACAACCTAAGAGGAATAACGGTAAATAGATAATAAAATTGAATGGAAAAGAACACAAGAATACTCATGGATTGCGAGAAGGATATAATATTCTTTAACGCCTCCTCTGTTCCAAGATTCTCAAGATCCCAGGCATCAGATGGTTTCCTCTTGCGAGATGTCGGGGTCTTCACAGTAAGGTCGAGCCGAGTCTTCATTGGAGGAAGAGAAGGAGGGACCATTTCCTTCTTCACCTTGAACAAAATGCTAGACATGTCGTCTTCAAGCTTGGACAAGACGAATCAAGCACTAGAGCGAGTGTTTTTGGATCCTATACAATAAGAAGGATCCCCAAAAGATCAAGATCCTAATGATAAAATAGATAAAAACACTGAGAAGGATCCTTACCAGTGGTCATCGAAGCTGTGGTAGATGAACCTTCTTGAAGACTAGGGGATTCAAACTTGAATGATCTAACGTCTGCAGGTAAAGCAAGAAAACTAGTAATCTTGTCCTCGGTAACCTCAAGTGGATTCCGAAAAATTCATGTTGAGATCGATGAAGAACGATCCAGGTTTTATCGAAATTCAATTTTAATTGCGATTCGTGCGTTTCATTTTTCATTTTTGATTGTTTTGGTTCGTTGGATCTATTTCATTTCAATCCCCATTGTTGATCCAATTATTTTTTGTTTAGATTAATCCAAAAATCAAAATCATATTCTCACAAAAAGAAATTTAATTTCGAAATCAATTTTTTGTTTTTGGCCAATATTTCGAAATTTCACTGTTCATCAAGCCTAACTTTATTAATTTTAATATTGTTCATATCTTGAGCCTAATATGATTTTCGTTTTTCTTTTTCCTTTAAGCCCACACATCGATTGTATGTCAATCAGTAAATCAACTCGATATCTTCTATCTCGCATCCGAGTAGTTTGACATTCTCAATCGAAGTCAACCGAAATCTCTAAATCGAAACTCATTTGGAATCATTCGATGAAGACGATCACATTGAAATCAAAATCTATATTGAGGGGGTGTTTGGCTTAGCTTTTTAGAGGCCAAAAGTTCTTTTAGGAAAAGATAGAAGGTAAAAGATGTTTGGCAAATGCATCTTAAAAGCTACTTTTGGATTTGGATACAAGTAAAAATGAACTTTTCGGAAAAGTCAGGAAAACCCGACTTTTTGTAACTTTTCCAAAAAGGACTTTTGCACCCTAAAAAGCTAAGCCAAACACCCCCTGACTGATCTTGTTAATTTCTGATTCCAAGTCGAATGTATTTTCTTGGATTATTTTCGATTTGTATGTTTTTAAGAGTCGAACGTATTCGCTTTTGAGAGTGAAGACTGTAATCAAATGTCGTTGTCAATGGTCGAAAGTCATTGTGTTGTGGTGTCGTAATTGAATGGAATTGATAGAAATCGAAAGTGTGCTATTTAAGGAGTCAATTTTGATTCAAACTGGAACTTGTGAGTTTAGGGTCGAAGTTAATTTTGAATGGGAGTAGTCCGAATTGGTCTTGGGAAGTCGATTTCGATGTATATAGTTTTAAGAAGAAAGTGACATCGATTGAAGTTGTGTTCGAAGGGTAGAGAGGTTTCAATGGGATTTTATGGTATTTCAATTGCGTAATCAGTTTGATGGGAGTTCGAATTGAAATCTGGGAAATTGATTGTCGACGTATATTGATATGAAGAAGGGTTAGTTTTGATGTGCACCAGGTACCTTCGATATTGGTTGTTGTTGAGTCTTAGATAGAGAGTATTTGAGGTCGATATTGGTTATATATTTGATATTGTTTTTCTCTCACAGTTGAATCAATCGTTCGTAATGAAAGACGAAGTGTCGAAGTTAAAGAGGAATTGAATGATCAAGGATCAAAAGTTTGAAGATCACCAGTTTCGAATGTGATTTGGTATGGTCGCATCGAAATTGCTTTGAGGTCAATATCGTCTTTGACTTCTGGTGTTAATTTTAAGTCGACGTCGAAGGCATATGGGTTAAGTCGAATGGGTTAATTTTTGAGTCGACATCAAACGTTTATGGAGAGGTTCGACTAGTGACATGTGATTCCGACTTGTGTTCGAGCATGTTGAGTCCGAATGTTCGATGTGTAATGAACACTTAAGGATTCGATGTGCATCTGTTGAGCTGGGAAGAAAACAAACATTTTCAGTTTGCACCCCTGAACATTTAACGAAATGGCAAATGTTACCCATATTCGAAATTGGTGTAAAAATTTGTGAAGAATGAAGAATTTTTGTTTTGCAACCCTGAAGTTTCAGTGAAATGACAAAATTTACCCATTTTTGCAATTAGGCTAAAAATTTTGAGAAATGGGAAAATTTACATATCGAGTCCCTGCAGTTTATGCTAATTGACACTTTATGGCCAGCTTCGCATTTGGGGTAAAGTTTCGCATATGAGGCTGTTTTGGCGCAATGGGTCCCTGTAGAAATTTGATATTGACAGTTTTTACCTGGATTTTCGAAATTCTTGCAACTCTCACCCAAAAGTCGAAAACTTTCACAAAATTTGGAATTTTTTCATGACTTTTTCGTGATTGTTTTTCATGAAAGTTTTTCGCTGTTTCATTTTTGGCACGCATCGAGGGGGAGATTCGTGAAGTTTATTCCTCGGGCGCTTCTCAACCTTAGTGGGTTTTATAATCACTTGTTGATTATAAAAAGGTCAAGAATCAAGAAATTGTATTCGAAGCTTCTCGGGTATTAATTTTTGGATTTGAAGACCGGTATTACTTCAAGGGGGAGTTGGTCTTGATCGCGCGAGATTGTTTGGAAACTGAAGTCGCGACATCGAATCCTAACTTTGAGGGGATAATGTTAGGGTGCAAAGTCATCCTTGGATGTGGAGTGTAGGCTTACCCATTTATGATGTGTTATGATCTGTCTTTCCTATAAATAGGAAGTGAGTGACACTCATTTATGTAATGAACTTTGGAGAGATTAGATTAGTGAGAGTATTTTTACATTACCCACTTTGTAATACTCACCTGATCTAATGAGAGCTAAACCGGGTTATTTACTCCTTGTGTTCATGTTTCTTGAATGATTCACTTGATCTTATCAATTCCGCATATGTCATGATAATTAGGATTACTACAATTACATATCGGAGTACTGTACTAGTATTCCTTCTCTTCTAGACAACCATAAATAGTGTGTCTGTATCAGACAACGGGGGGTATGTTTAGTTATCTACAGGAGTAAGTTGACAACACTTGATCATTATACTTAGTCTTGTGAATTACGTTGCTAGTGTGGACTTATAACCCACAGGCATAGATGAAATGGGATACCATATTTATCAAATACTTGGATGGCTTAATTTGCCTTTATGAGTTACACCGGCCAAGGAATCCCCTAGTTCTTTATTCATTGTTGTAAACGATTCATCAAGTAAGGTGGTTCTTCCAAATAACCATGGATTAGGATTTGTGAGAATACCATATTTATCAGATACTCTGATGGCATAGGATTTGGGCCTAATATGTATGGTGTAGTGTTTTATAGATATCTTTGTTGGATTATATACCTATATTGTTTGGTAACAATTGTTTTTGCATGATTATTATTTATGGATCATCATCATAAAAATATTGTGGGATTATAAACCCTATGCGTCTCACCAGGTTTTCTCAAACCTCACCCACTCAAATTATATGCATCATAGGTAATGATGCTAAGGCTAATGGAACTTGATTAGGATGTCGGGTGATTAAAGATACAACTTTCAATAGTATTCATGACTGTTTGGTCTTTACGATGTAACTTATGTTGTGTATTTATTATGACATCCATAGGACTTTTGAACTTTGAAACAACATCTGTACTCAAGATATTTTAATAAAATGGGAGAGTTTCTGCAAAACGCTTTAATATACTAAGATTTTTCCGCAAACAAAGATAACATGGTTTTGAAAGCGTAAAGAATTTTTTTCTTTGGTTCTAGAAAATAGGGGTTGTCATAACTGCGCTTCATTAGGATTCCAACAGATCCAAATGGAGGATTCAGAAAAAGAAGTCACAACCTTCATAACCCAACATGTATATATTGTTTTATAGCAATGCCCTTTGGTTTATAAATGCAGGTGCTACATATCAAATACTAGTGAATAATTTTTTCAAGGAACAACTTGGAAAAACCATAGAAGTCTATATAGATAACATGGTAGTCAAGTCCAAGAAAGCCGAAAATCATCTCCAAGATCTAGAAGAGGCATTAAATATCTTGGGTCAGTTCAATATTAAGCTTAGCCCTTCTAAATGCCATTTTGGTGTTAAGACTGCAAATCTCTTGGGCTACATGGTAACAAAGAGAGGAATCGAAGCTAGCCCATAACAAATTAAGGAAATCTTTAATCTGTAGGCCCTATCTTCAACAAAATACATTTAAAGGTTGACCAGTAGGGTTGCAGCCCTAAACAAGTTTATCTCTAAGGTATCTGAAAGATGCAAACCCTTCTATGGCATCTTAAGAAAGCACAAAATGTTCGAGTGGACATTAGCCCATGAAAAAGCATTCCAAGAGTTGAAGAGTTACCTATCTTCGACTCCATTGCTAGCTAAACCTGAAGATGGAGAACCTTTATTCCTATACTTAGCCATATCCAAGAATGACGCAAACGCAGTCTTGGTCAAGGAAAAAGATGGTTCTCAACATCCGGTGTACTATGTAAGTAAGAGTTTCTTGGATGCTAAGACCAGGCACTCACATCTTGAAACACTAATATTCTATCTTAGTTGTGCTTCTACTAAATTACTTCATTATTTTGAAACTCATCCTATTTGTTTAAAACTAACTATCCAATTAAGAATGTGATGAGAAAACCTGATATGTTAGGGATGATAGCCAAGTGGTATGTATAATTAAGTACATATGACCTAAGATACGAGCGAAGGGCCGCCATAAAATCACATGCACTAGAAGACTTTATGGTCGATTTCAGTCTAGATCTTCAACTTGTAGCCGAGAAAGAAGTTCAGTGGCTTCAAGATATAGAAGAACCTAAGAAGTGGATCCTCTTCATAAATAGAGCTTCCAATTTAAAGGGATCGAGTCTTAGAGTTGTAATAAAATCGACACAAAGGGAGATTATACCCCATCCAATAAGTTTGATTTTCAAGCAACCAATAACGAGGCTAAATATGAAGCTTTATTCTTGGGCTTGCAGATATCTCAAGATAATGGGATAAACAATCTTTAGATGGTAAAAAACTTGGCATCGAAGTTCCAATATTTTGTCATAAAACAGGTACCTGGAGAAGATAATACAAAAGCAGACGCATTAGCTAATCTTGGTTCCGCCTTCAAGAATCATCCAAACATTAAGATTCTAATATCTTATGTCATTAAACCTGCAATAGAAGATATAAAGGAATAAGTAGCGTCTGTCTAAGGTATTGAATCCAAGGATCTTGAACTCAAAGAATCTTGGACTTCATCGATCTTTCAATATCTCAAAGATGGACCCGTTACCGAAAATGAGAAATACCCTAGAAGCTTTTGAATCAAAGCTTCCAAGTTTAAGATCATTGAAGTTATATTGTTCAGAAAATCAACAACATTCCTATATATTAGGTGTCTCGAGAATGATGAAGCCAAGATCTCCCTCAAAGAAATTCATCAAGGAGAATGTGGCAACCATACAAGGGTCAAAGCACTCTTCTCCAAGACCCTGAGGACAGGTTACTACTTGCCAACAATAAAGAGAGATGCAATGGAGTACTAAAAAATGTGATGCATGACAAAGACATAGCAATATCTTGCACCAACCACCTGAACCTCTACAGCTAATTATATGTCCATGGGCCTTGATGAGATATGACATGGACATTGTTGGAAAACTTCCCATAGTAGCAGGTGGTAAAGTTTTCATGCTAGTAATGACTGATTAGTTCTCCAAATGGATAAAAGTTGAAGCCTTTGTTCAAGTTGGAGAGAAATAAGTCATATCCTTCATCAAGCGCAGCATCTTGACCAGTTTGGTATCCTATCTAAAATTATAAGTGATATTGGCTCTCAATTTATATATAAAAGACACAAAACCTTTGTGTAAGTTGGGGAATCAAGATGATCACTTCTACGGCTTTACATCCTCATGATAATGGTCAAGTCGAGTCGATAAATAAGATCATTGTAAAAAAACCTAAAGAAAAGACTCACAGAAAGAAGAGGAAGATGGGTTGAAGAATTACCCTTAGTTCTTTGGGAGGATAGGATCACGACCAAGAATTTTAGAGGATAACTACCATATTCTTTGGTATTTGGAATTGAAGTTGTGATTCCCCCAAAATTCATGATCCTTATAGCAAGGAGAAGATTCTGCAATCAAGAAGAAAATGACAAGATCCTAGTTGACGATCTTACCATAATGGATGAACTCAGGGATTTTGCCAAGATAAGGATAGCAACAGACCAACAAAGGATTACTAAATATTATAACAAGAATATCATAATAAAAAGATTCAAGGTAGGAGATTTTGTCCTTAGAAAAGTCTTCCAAAATATAGTCGAGAATAGTGCTGGCAAACTTGTCCTAAAATGGAAAGACCTTTACCTCATAGATTTTGAAGTTAGAAAGGGGGCATATTGGCTGTCTACCCAAGATGGTCAAGTATTACCTAGATACTGGAACATTATACATCTTTAAAATTATTTGTGTATAGATCCAAGATCTTGGCCCATGATACTCTGATGTGTTCTTTTTTTTTTTTTCAATTTCGATTATTTTTATATAATTTTCACCCTTGATAGTGACTTAAGCATCAGAGGGTGTTAGCTAATCTAACGCCCACCCTTTACCCAAGATCTTTGTTTTACAGAAACTTGAAGATCTTGACAAAGATATTAGGGACTGATCACCCCTATTAAGATGTAAGCTACCAATATACCTTCTAATGTTTAAAGATTAAAATCTATCTACGAGATCAGGTTTAAACACCTCGCTTGGACGCACAAATTCTAGCTATAGTCAAAGGATATGGGGATCAACTTACGGTTTAGTAACTAACAACCTCCATATTACTAACTATATGTTAGAACATAAGCAAAAATTAATGGAATGACATGGGTTTGTCATACAGTTAAGAACTTATACCTACACATTTAACATTAACATGTTAACCTAAAGCATAAGGGAACAACCCTAGGATAGGATATCCCAACATCCAACATTTTTATGTTGACTTATAGTTTTAACTTAGTCGTGTTCACAAAGTTAAGAAGTATAGAGCACATGGATTTATCAAAATTAAGATATTGAATCAAAACCAAATATTTAAAAGCCGTTGGGGCATCCTAAGATTTAACTCACGATGTCATCCAAGATAATCATCACTCGAAATGTCATAGAGGGTACAAAACCCTTCATATATTCATTTCTAAATTCAAAACATACTTTTTTTATTTATCTAAGAAGGATATCTTCTGAAAAATGTTTATTTATGACTTTTCATCAATGGTTTACTTCCTATTTTTTATTTGAATTTTGTTCCTCGATATTTTTATCAAATTCTATACATTCATTTTGGGTCCATTTTTAAAATACACTTTCAAAAATTTTCTTTAAAAAATATTTTCATGGAACTAAGAAATTATTTTCAACCATTCATAAAATTCAAAAGAAAAGTACCATGCTTCCATGAGCATGCATAACCTAGTTCAAACTAATACATAACAAATAAGTGTCTTAAAACATAAACCCAGATATTGTTCAACAACCCAACAACAACGAATCCAAAGCCTTCAAGGAGCAATGTCCTCACCTTTCTCTGGGCCTTCAACATCTTGACCCTCAACATTCTCCCATATGACGTTCCTATCAACTTTATGATCAACTTCTCCTTCACCCTTCAAGTTCTTCAATGCCTGCTCCCACTTAGTCATGTCCTAAGAATGAAACCTATTATTTTTAGTATCCTCTACCATCTTCAACCTAGCCTGCAATATTGAAATAGATATAAACATCATTGTCTTTTTCTAATTGTTGTCCAGTTGATCTTTCAGATCATCTCTCTCCTCCATCAACCTTTCCAGATCTTCCTTCTTGGCTATTAACTCCTTCACCTTTTATGCAAGCTCTTTATCCTTCTGTTTCAAATCGTGCTAAGATTGTTTCTTGGTAGCCTCCAACTCCTTCTTAAGCTCCTCAACACCCTTCAACATTAAAGTTGTAGCCAAGAACAATAACCAAGACAATTGATTAGCGCTAGCATTTGAAATAGAATATAAAAATAGAAACTTACACATTGATTCAATAGGATCATTTTTTGTTTAAACTCAAAAGGGTTCAACCCTTCAAAGATCTCTTGATCTATTTCTAGAATGACCTTCCTTTTCTTGGGTTCGGGATTTTTTTTGGCTTAGGCTCCATCTTTCTAGCACCTGAAGCGGAACGCTGCTTGAGTCAATTTTTGACCTAAACGAGAGGAAATCTATCAACCAATATGAAGATCATCAAGTTAAAGGAGAAATAGTAATATTGTTGGATATAGTGTCTAAGTCCATAACTTTATTTGGTATGTACTTGACCCGACCCGGCATGGTCCATTTGGGTTGCATGGCATTGCAATACTTGGATAGACTAAATGAGAAAATAAGGCACTTATGATTATTAATATATTATAAGTTCTAATATATTAATAATAGTATTATTTAATTAGTATTGATCAAGTATTAATCTAGTATTAATTTGGTGATCAAAGTGAGACTAATTAAATATATAGGGTTGATTATGACAATCATCAATTCTTTTATGGTGGATTAATGATCCATGGTTTATGGGTTTGGTTATAACCATATGGAGCTCCATGGATAGTCCATGGGAGTTACAAATCCATGGGTCATGGGAAATCAAGAGTCATGACAATTAAGGGCATTCATGTGTAAACCCTAATTGTGACAACACTATAAAAGGAACCCTATGGCTAGCAAAATCATGAGCTAGTGGACCTAGTGTTACTAGAGAGGGCATAACCGATTTTGAGGCTAAGTGACATTCTCTCAAGTTATTCCAAGTCTTGTAAGTGTTGTGTGAAGCATTGGAGGCACAACATTTGGGGTGTTAGGCTCACAAAGTCTTGAAGGAATCCAAGCAACAACAAGGTATGTATTTCTACTAGTTTTGTGTTTTATGTAATCCCCATGCCATGCTAGTTAGGAAATAACCTTGAAAAAGAAATTGCATGTATATAGAGAAAACATAGATTCAAGGTTATTAGGGTTGCATGTACACTTAGGAAGTGTTAGAATGCTCAAAAACCATCAGTGGTATCAGAGCCTAGGTTTGTTTTCTGTATACTTGATGCAAAACTGCTTAAAAATCGAAAATTCTGCATTCTGACGACTGGACTCGCCGAGTCCATGGGGAGGACTCGCCGAGTCCATGAACAAATTCATTCTACTCGCCGAGTAGAATAATGCACTCGGCGAGTAGGAGCGTGCTGGGCAGTTTTTTTTGAGTTTTGTTGCTGGAAATGGATTAAGATCATTATCCCAATATGTTTTGGACTTGTAAAATCTGTTTTTCAAAATGATAATGATTATGTTAACCCATTTTACATGACTTTTATCAATTTTCAAGTATTGTATATGTTTATATGATTTCTTGAAATTGCTTGACATGAATTTGTGTTCTTATGAGTTTTTAGAAGATCATAGGAATTATGTGTAACCACCATGTGTGTTTAATTCATGATCTTAATGGCTATGATGGTGTCCATAACTTGTCCTCAAGTTATGGATAACCAAAAGTCACTTCTTTTAATTATGATTAAAGAACTAAAGAGGTTTCATAAAATGAAGAGTCTTCATTTTTATGAACCATTAAAACTCATAAGTTACAAATTGAAGAGACTTGGAATAGTTTCAAATCTTGCCCTCAAGTTTTGGAATTTGAAAAGTCTTACACTCTAATACTTTAATTCCAAATTAAACCTTAGATTTTTAAAAAGTTTAAAAATCAAAACTTATACTATTATTATAATTTTATTATATAGATATGTATAAGAATATGTCATTCTTACCGTTAGTAGGCCTCATTCACGAAGCCGGTCTATAAGGGGGGTATAAGGTTGTTGCCTATAAAATGGTGACTTAATGGGTGTCCACTCTCACCCACCGCTTCCTTGATCGGTGGAGGGTCGTTAGCCGAACGGGTAGGATACGACTTTAAATACTCGTTAAAAGTATAATGAATTATAAAGTAACTATACATTATAAATTCCCAATCTTAGTTACTTTAGGAAAATGTGAAATTGGTGCTAGCCCATAAAATTACACTTTGTACCTTACCAAGTCGTTAGTGGAGCGTGTGTGGTTAACCGGCACACTAACATGGACAAGTAAGAGTGGCAAAGGGTAACTTGACCTTATTATAGATCGGTGGAGCGTGTGTGGTTAACCGGCACATCGATTAGGTAATATTGTTGAGGGTACCAAGTCAATTTGTATGGTTATTCACACCTTGTTTGTGATCCTCGGCATCCCAGTCACAAACTTGAGAGGGCACAATCGAGATTCAAACATGCCATTGAAAAGTTCAATGTATCTCAAAAGATCTAGGAGTTTCAAAACCAATAAAACCTAATAATAAAATATTTCGTTCTTATGGTGGAAATTGGTAAATCGTCATTTACCTACCTTCAAATATTTTATAGTATGGATTACGGCATCCCTCTTCCAACTATAAATACTTTTGTTGGATCCTAGCCTTAATATTTCATTTGGGTGAATTATTAAGGATTCCTAATCTAATGAAACTTGTCTTTCTTTCCTTTCAGATGTCTTCCAACAATGCTTCTGGCTCAAACCCAACAGGCTCCTTTTCCCTTATGAACTTGTGTGGTAAGGTCATCTTTGATGGATCCAATTTCAATGAGTGGATCATAAACATCAGAATGATTACCCGCTATGAGGACAAAGAATATGTCCTCGATAGGGAGCTTAAGGTTGTGAATGAAGCCACTGCTACTCCTGAAGAGTTTGCGGAGTTTGTTGCACATGAAAAGGATGCTACTAAAGTAGCATGCATCATGATGGCCACCATGACTCCTGAACTTCAAAAATCCTATGAAGATTTCTACCCCTATGAGATGCACCTGGATCTGATGGAAAGGTACCATCAGAGCGCGCGTCAGGAGAGGTATGAAATCATCTCCTCCATGATAACCGCAAGGATGAAGGATGGTGAACCCATCACCGGTCACTTGCAGAAGATGCAAAGGTTCGTTGACCGGTTGCTGAAGCTAAATGTTGACTTTCCTGAGGAAATGGCGATTGACATCATTCTCCATTCCTTACCTCCAAGTTATGATCAGTTTCGTATGACTTATCATATGAACAAGGAGGAAGTCACACTTAGCAAAATTCAAGGACTCTTAAGGACAGCTGAAAATGGCCTTAAGGGTAAAGCGGTTGCTACTTCTACTCCTTCAACAGCCCCTGTTCTGGCTATTGGGCAGGGAAAAGGTAAGAAGAGGAAAAGCCCTTCTAAGGGTACCAAGGGTAAGACTCTTGATGGTTCCTCTTCAAGTGGGACAAAGAAAGGTCCCATTACTCCTTCTTCAAACCCAAAGGAAGCACAGTGCTTCTATTGCCAGGACAAGGGACACTTCAAGCGAAGCTGCCCTAAATATCTGCAAGATCTAAAGGATGGGAAGGTTAAACCCACCCATGCAGGTATTTACACAATATTGTCTAACAAATCATCTAATGATAATTCTTGGGTGCTTGATACAGGGTGTGGTATTCACATTCGTACTGATTTGCAGGCACTAAGAAGAAGTGAGCAAGTGGAGCACGGGAAGATAAACTTAGTCATGGGCAACAGGAAAGCATCACCTGTTACCAAGATAGGAGTTTATTCTTTATTGCTTAATAATGGGTTAATGTTAGATTTGAATAAGTGTTGTTACTCGCCCGAAATGGCGAGAAATATTATTTCCTTTCATGGCTTGTACAAACAAGGTTTTACATTTTCATTTGATAATAAAAATGGTGCTATTAATGTTTATTACAATGATGTATTTTACTTTAAAGCATTACCTTGTGATGGTGTATATGAAGCCGTGAATGTTGTAGACAATCTAGGAAATAATGTGTTGTATATTGATTCTTCAGATAGCTTGGATAAAGCATCCTTGTGGCATTGTCGTCTTGGACATGTTAACAAGAAGCGCATAGGCCAACTCCAAAAGGCTGGAGTCTTGGAATCATTTGACCTCAAGTCAGATGATAGTTGCGAGTCTTGTTTACTTGGAAAAATGACAAAGTCACCCTTCACAGGTACTTGTGATAGGGGTGAAGGTTTGTTGGACCTTGTACACACGGATGTGTGTGGGCCCTTCAGAGTTGCTATAAGGGATGCTAATCGCTATTATGTGACTTTTACTGATGATTACAGTAGATATGGATATATTTACTTAATCAAGCATAAGTCAGAAACCTTTGAAAAGTTCAAAGAGTTTAAGCAGGAAGTGGAGAATCAATTGGGCAGGAACATCAAGATGCTCCGAGCCGATCGGGGAGGAGAGTATCTTAGCATTGAGTTCCTTGACTATCTTAAGGAATGTGGGATTGTCTCACAATTGACACCTCCCAGAACACCACAGTTGAATGGTGTAGCTGAGAGGCGCAATCGAACCTTGTTGGATATGGTTCGTTCCATGATGAGTCGAGCTTCGTTACCAATCTCTTTCTGGGGGTATGCCTTAGAGACTGCCGCCCATATCCTTAATCTAGTCCCTACTAAAAAGGTTGCCAAAACACCTCACGAGATGTGGACTGGGAAAGTTCCCAATTTGGACCACATCAAAATTTGGGGTTGTGAAGCTTTCGTGAGGCGTGAGACTCATGACAAGCTTGAACCTCGAAGTGAGAGCTGTATTTTCATCGGCTACCCACATAGATCCTTTGGTTACCTCTTCTACAGACTCAGTGATAATGTGATTTTTATGGCAAGAAGAGGAGTCTTTCGTGAGAGAGAATTCATAAGCCAAGGGGACAGTGGGAGGCAAATTGACCTTGAAGAGCTTCAAGAGTCAAGTGGTGAAGGAACCTCAAATGCTATCGACCAACCTGAGGAGGAAACTCCTGTTGATCCGATAGATGAGTCTGTACCTCCAAGACGTTCCACTAGGGTGATGAACACACCTGATTTTTATTATGGTTATCACATCACCACTGAAGATGATACATTCATTAGTGATAGTACACTAATAGATTTGGATGAACCTAATAATTACAGGGAAGCCATGGCAGGCCCTGAGTCTGCTAAATGGAAGGAGGCTATGGACAGCGAGATTCAGTCCATGTATGACAATCAAGTTTGGAACTTGGTTGACAATGTACCAGGTCGTAAGACAGTTGGGTGCAAATGGATCTTCAAGAAGAAGACCGACATGGATAGGAATGTACATACTTACAAAGCGCGACTGGTTGCGAAGGGCTTTACTCAAACTCCGGGAGTTGACTATGATGAGACCTTCTCACCAGTAGCTAAGATTAAGTCTATTAGAGTATTGTTAGCCATAGCTGCATTTCATGATTATGAAATATGGCAAATGGATGTCAAAACCGCTTTCCTTAATGGAAAGTTGGCTGAGGATGTTTACATGGCTCAACCAGAGAGTTTTGTCGATACAAGATACCCTAATAGAGTGTGTAAGCTTGATAAATCCATTTATGGATTGAAACAAGCATCTCGCAGATGGAATCTTTGCTTTGGTGAGAAAGTCAAAGAGTTTGGCTTTTATAGGAGTGAGGATGAGTCTTGTGTGTATGTCAGGGCTAGTGGGAGCATAGTTAGCTTCTTGGTGTTGTATGTGGATGACATACTTCTCATAGGAAACGACATCCCAACCTTGCAGGAGGTTAAGTCCTGGCTTGGGAAGTGTTTCGCTATGAAGGACCTTGGGGAAGCTGCCTATATCCTAGGGATAAGGATATTGAGAGATAGGAGTAAGAGACTAATTGGACTTAGTCAAAGTACTTATGTGGATAAGGTACTGAAGAGGTTCAGTATGCAAGATTCCAAGAAAGGAGAATTACCAATCCAGAGTAATGCCAAGCTAAGTAAGATTCAGAGTCCGAGTACAGAGGCTGAGATAGCTGAGATGAGTCATATACCATATGCTTCCGCTGTGGGCTCGATCATGTATGCTATGACTTGTACTCGCCCTGATGTGGCCTTTGCTTTGAGCATGGTCAGTAGATATCAAGGGAACCCTGGCAAGGCACACTGGACAGCGGTAAAGAACATTCTCAAGTATCTGCGGAGGACTAAGGATTGGGTCCTTACCCTCGGAGGCAGTGATGACTTGAGAGTGGAAGGATATAGCGATGCTAGCTTCCAGACTGATAGGGATAATTTCCGCTCTCAGTCAGGCTGGGTCTTTATCCTAAATGGAGGGGCAATTACTTGGAAAAGTTCCAAGCAGGAGACAGTAGCTGATTCTACTTGTGAATCAGAGTACATAGCAGCAAGTGAAGCAGCTAAGGAGGCGATATGGCTAAAGAACTTCATCGGAGACCTTGGAGTTATACCAGCTATAAAGGAGCCAATGGAAATTTTCTGTGACAATGAAAGTGCGGTTGCTTTGGCTAAGGAACCGAGAGATCACGGGAGATCTAGGCACATTGACAGAAAATACCATTTCATTAGACATCGAATAGAAGAAGGACTCCTCGTGGCTAAGAGGGTATCATCAGATGAGAACCCGGCAGATCCCCTCACGAAGGGACTGAGCAGGGTTAAGCATTTACAGCATGCGAGGCGCATTGGGCTGAAGGATGATATTAGTTTCAATAATTAGATTCCTGAAACTTGTAAAATGTAATTGACATTTGATGATAAATAAAAGTTGTTATTTATTTATGAGTAAGGTGTTACTATCTTGTGTTGATTGTTTACTATGTTTCAATTTTGCATGTTTTTACTTCCAGAATAATTATGTTATTATTCAAACCATCCACAGTCAGTCAAACTTTGGAAGTAAGTATTGATTTAAGACTGTCATGAATTTGGCTTGTATGATTTGTCTAAAAGTGCTTTGGACAATGCAATGGTTGCTACAACATTCATGAGTACTCATAAGGGCTGAGTATTGGATTCAACCCACGCTCACTTGCATCACTTCATGGAATTTATCTCGAGTGATCGTGAGACGGTAATATCATATAAATCTTCAAACCTAGAGATATGAGTTGTTGACTATGAGTTGGTTATTCATTGATTGTACGAAAACGCATTGGTAACTCGATGTTATAAAACGTGCCTTTGTGAATAATTCAACAAGTAGTTAGTACAAGCATATCAGTCGAAGTTTATCTGTTCCTTCTAGAAATAGAAGCGATATCTGGGCCCCTTGATGATTTGGTTTTGACTTATGTACCGGGCCCGGTCAGAACCTAATTGATGTGTTCAATTTAGTTCTATGTCGAAACAAATCAGAGATCGAGAAACAAATGTTGGACAATAAGTAAGACCATGTTCCATGTGTTTGTCCGGCTGATCTCATGAGAACAGAGGATTATATGATCACTTATCTTAAATGGCGTATCATCATCATCTCAGTTCCGAGAGACTTTGAAAGAGCTACGATTGCTAGTCGGATTTTGAAGTCATATTTGCAAATATAGTTATTAGACTTATCCAAGTGGGAGACTGTTGGATATAGTGTCTAAGTCCATAACTTTATTTGGTATGTACTTGACCCGACCCGGCATGGTCCATTTGGGTTGCATGGCATTGCAATACTTGGATAGACTAAATGAGAAAATAAGGCACTTATGATTATTAATATATTATAAGTTCTAATATATTAATAATAGTATTATTTAATTAGTATTGATCAAGTATTAATCTAGTATTAATTTGGTGATCAAAGTGAGACTAATTAAATATATAGGGTTGATTATGACAATCATCAATTCTTTTATGGTGGATTAATGATCCATGGTTTATGGGTTTGGTTATAACCATATGGAGCTCCATGGATAGTCCATGGGAGTTACAAATCCATGGGTCATGGGAAATCAAGAGTCATGACAATTAAGGGCATTCATGTGTAAACCCTAATTGTGACAACACTATAAAAGGAACCCTATGGCTAGCAAAATCATGAGCTAGTGGACCTAGTGTTACTAGAGAGGGCATAACCGATTTTGAGGCTAAGTGACATTCTCTCAAGTTATTCCAAGTCTTGTAAGTGTTGTGTGAAGCATTGGAGGCACAACATTTGGGGTGCTAGGCTCACAAAGTCTTGAAGGAATCCAAGCAACAACAAGGTATGTATTTCTACTAGTTTTGTGTTTTATGTAATCCCCATGCCATGCTAGTTAGGAAATAACCTTGAAAAAGAAATTGCATGTATATAGAGAAAACATAGATTCAAGGTTATTAGGGTTGCATGTACACTTAGGAAGTGTTAGAATGCTCAAAACCCATCAAATATGGCTGTAGACATATTGACATATTCTGAATCTTTAACCACCACATAAGTTTTAAGACCCTCAGAAGGACAATCTGATACTTTTCCAAAGCTTCTTTTTTCTATTGGAAACCTCCAGAATTCTTGGATCTTTGCTTCAACATCTTCTTGAGGTGGAAAGACCACTTAGAACTTTGGAACCGCCTAAGATAAAAAGTCAAAGTTAACATATAAAGGAAATATAAAGAATAGAGACCTAAATATAGAATCCCTAGCCTCAGTTACCAAATCTTAAGAGGGAAGATCTTGCCCGAGAGAACAAGTTTTGACAATGAATGATCTCTTTTTCCACTCATGATCAGTAGGAGAAGTTTTTAAGACTAGATAAGGTTTCCCAGTCTTTATATTAACGACAACACGAGAATACCCAATGCTCTTAATGTTTTAAACACTTTTTATGTCAGATAATCGAAGATCCAAACCTTCAGATATATTTAGATGATGAGTCCAAAACAGGATACGCCAAGTGACTGGCATAACTTGGTCATAAGAAAGTTTGGTAACTTGAAAAAAATCCAAAATTAGTGGAGGAAAAGGGAATGACAAACCAATGACGAAGGGAAACTCATCAAAACAAGTCCATGATGAAGAAATATAATCTTCTCTCAATGTTGACCCCGGAACCCTGAAAATTGTATAGTGTGGAAACTTTCCTGATGATCGAAGCAAATAGATATCGACATTGGAAAAGTTACCAATCTCACTTTCACTACCAGGTAGCAACCCTAAATCTATGAAATCATGCAACAATGGGTATCTATGATCTAACCCTAGGTCAAACAATTTTTTAAGCAATGATCAAACAAGAAGAATAAAAGAAAATAAGAGACAGGGAGGAGTTGATCACATAGAAGAAACCCTCGTGATCACAGGCCGAATAAAGAAAGATAAAATATCTAGGCTTAAAAGAGGGTTTAAATACGCAAATCTCGACCATTCAAAATTTGAAATTCATAGGATAGTAGATGGATAAGATTAAACCTTGATAAGCGGATTACGTCACATCAACATTTTAACATGCCTTTTCCAGAATAAGAATCTCCAACTCCTGGATCTTGGATTGAAGATTTCTAGGGGAAATTTTTATGGGTAAAGTTTTCATCTTAGGCTGTCATTGTATTTCTTGTAATATCTTATTTAGGGATTATGAACTTAATTAGAAAGAAGTAGACCATGTCAAAAGCATGTGGTCAAAGCCTTGTGAATGTTGAAGACCATCGAGAAAGTTTGGTCAAGCATAGATCAAGGAATATCTCTAAAATATCTAATTATTTGTTATTGTCACTATGTATAAATGCCTAGCTGATCACTCACTAACACACAAATTCTGACCTCGATTCTCACTCTCATTTTTTCAACACTTGAGCAATGTTACACGTACCTCATGATCGACTAGTGGATGGCATAAATTGGGCTTAAGCAAGTTTGGTAACTTGAAAAAAATATCAAATTAATGGAGGAAAAGGGAATGACAATCCAATGAAGAAGGGAAACTCATAAAAAAAGTCCATGATGAAGAAATATAATCTTCTCTCACTGTTGACCCCGAAACCCTAAAATTTTTATCTTGTGGAAACTTTCGTGATGATCGAAGCAAATGGATATCCACATTGGAAAAGTTACCAATCTCACTTTCACTAACAACCCTAAATCTATGAAATCATTCAACAATGGGTTTCTACTAGCATTTGTAATTTTATTTCAATTAATATAAGTTCTAAGGCGGGTGATTTTATCACCTCCCGAGGTTTTATGCTGGAGATCCAAAAGAATTAAGGGCTTTCCCATGTTAGGGCCAGGATCCTTACAATTTTCAGGATCCTCAAATATGCAGGATCCTCAACTACATCAGGATCCCGACTAATTACCGTTATTATTTTTATTGATATTTATAATGGTCATATTTTGTCTATAACTAACACGTGTGAAGAAGTAGTCAAGGGAAGACCAATTCTCAACGAAGAATCATCTCAACTATGCTAAAGACCCGAAATACTTGGTCAAAAACGTTCAAGAAGCTGGTTATAGAGGATCCAGGAAATATCAGACATCTTGTTGGCTAGATTAGACTATAAATTGACACTTGTAATCTGCACACAACACTGTTCTCTAGTCTAAGCTCACTCTACGAATTTCTATACTCATTCTTAGTAAGAACTCGCTGTAATCTTTATCTTATATCAATAAAATCATCAAGGAAGGTGATCATTATCACCTCCCAAAGTTTTATGCCGAAAATCCTAGCAAGGATCAAGGGCTTTCCTTGTAAACCATTGTGTCACTTTTCTTTTACTACTTGCTATTACACAATCCGAACATCACAGGATCTCATTCAATTTGGTTGATTAGTACTTGTGTAATTTTTGACTAAAACAATTTGGCGCCCACCGTGGGGCCGTGGTTTTCAAAATCCTGAAAAAAATCATGTCTAGACAACCGATCCTCTCTTCGTCCTCTGCTCCTTCCATTCCAACCAAAAACTTACCTCCTCCTCCAAGTGGACCCCCCACTCAGAGGAAAACGCCTGAAACTTCCAAGAAAAGCACCCCTTCAATCGCTAATCCAGGAAGTTTGGGATCCTCAGGGCTCCTGGATCCAATTGCCTCAGTCACTACTGCAAAACTTTTTGCTATGCTGAGGAAAATGACGCAACAGGTGACCCAACAGCAGGAGGAGAATAGAAAACTACTCAAAGAAGTGGAGAGGATGGAGGCGGAATTTCAGAAATCCCAGGAAACTACGCCCATAGTTGTGCAACCAAGGATCCTGGACTTCAATAATGTAGTATCCTCAGAAAATCGCCAGAAGGATACGATTCGTACCACTGTGGCGTCACCCTAGGGGGCAACTATGGACAACCGAGCGCCCATGATCAATGATCTCAATGAGCCTTTCAAAACTCCTAGAAACCTTGATTCTAGTAATTTCTTAAACAACAATACTAGTAATACTAACTATACTAATGTTGATGCATGAATAAACCTGAACATGGCCAGGGAACTTCAGCAATTAAGACAAATGATAGCCAGTGTACCCGGAGTGGTCCAGCCAATACCAGAAGCATCTCCTACAAGCCACATTATCTCGAGATTCGCTCCTGCGATAGCCAATACCGAAGTTCCTAAGCGCTTCCAAACTCCTAACATGAAGTTATACGATGGAACTATAGATCTTGAAGAGCATATAGCCCAATACAGAGAAAGGATGGAGATCATTCCCATCCCAGGGCACTTGAAGGAAGCTTGCCTATGCAAAGGCTTTGGTTCGACCCTTATGGGATCAGCCCTCAAATGGCTGGTAAACGTTACCCCATATTCTATTACTTCATTTGCACACTTAGTCAATATCTTTAATAATCATTTTTCTTGTAGCAGAACGTTCGAGAAGATCACTAGTGATCTCTACCGGGTGGTTCAGGATCCTAAGGAAAAACTTAAGGACTTTGTTTACAGATTTGGTAGGGAAGCTCTGAGCATACCCAACATCGACATGGCCACTGCTGTGGAATCCTTTAAAATGGGATTAAGAAAGGATTCACCCTTCTATGAAGACCTTGTGATGACCCCATGCAAAGACTGGACGAAGTCAGGTGCAGGGCGTTGAGATTCATAAGGCTCGAAGAGGATAGAGAGATACATAAAAGAAGCAACCCTTCGGATCAATATGAGAACCCCAACAGGAAGGCCAAATCCTCAACTCAGAGATCCTACAAATAGAAGCCCTATTCCAAACCAGATCATCACAGGGTTAATGTCCTTGAAGATACGGGAGAAGAAGAAGATTAGAAGAGCTTCCTAAAATCACTGACAATTGTTTTTCCGTGGATGTTTCAGGTGTAATTCATGCTATGAAGGATCTTGGAGATAAAGCAAGATGGCCAAAGAGAGACAGCAAATCCACCACTTGGAAAGACAAGTCCAAATGGTGTGCTTACCACGAAGACTTTGGCCACATGACGGAGGACTGCATAGCTCTACGAAAAGAAATCAGCTACCTCCTTAGCAAAGGACACCTCAAAGAGATCCTCGGGAGAAAAGAGAAAAATCCAAGGAGAACAGCAGAGATGATCACAGAGATCTTGAAGAAATTCAAGAGTTAATCAACAAAGAAATTGAAGTTGCACTACGTCTCAACAAGAGGTTGAAAAGACCTATTGATTGTCAATAAAGGGTTGTTGAGGAATCTAAAATATCTACATTTCTTCACCAAATAGATAATATACGATGTCATACACCTAGTTATATAGATTTTATATTACTGAGGGAAATGAGTCAACTCATAGATGATGATCAAAGCCCACCAATTATCAGAAAGCTATGGTTGGCCCTAAAGGTTGCAAAAGAAGAAGGGGGTATGGTGAGTGAGTTTCTGTCCATGTATGATAACAAAGTTTACAATATGGTTGATCTCACACAAGACTCTAAAATAGATGGGTATAAGTGGTTCTTCAAGAACAAGACAAACATGGATATGAATACACACATATTTAAACCAATATAGGTTGTGAAGGGTGTGTAAGATTAACAAGTTCATTTATGGGCTATAACCAGCGTCTCGTATTTGGAATATTTTATTTGATTTTTGGGTTTACAAGAAACAAATATGAGCCATAAGTATATGTTAGAGCTATTTGGAGTGTTGTTGTCGCCCTTGTATTGTATACGAATGATATACAATTCAAAGAAAATGATGTCCTAACTTTTTGAAGAGTAAAATCTTGGCTTGTCAATTGTTTTTCCGTGAAACGTTTGGGAGAATCAGAACACATATTCAATATAAGGATTTATGGAGATATATCTAAGTGACTTATTGGATTAAGCCAAAGTACATACTATCTTGAGGAAATTCAAGATGTAGAATACTAAAGAGTTTGTGAATATAAAGCATGGTATGAAATTGAGAAATGCTCAATGTCTTAGTTCTAGTGACGAGCTAAAGGAAATGAGTCGAGTCTCACATGCATTGGTCGTGGGATCAATCACATATGCCATTACATGTACTAGGTCTGATATCTCGTATGCCTTAAGCATGATGAGTTGATATCAGATCAACTATAAGAGAATAATAAAATCAAAACCAAGAACATTCTTAAGTATCCTAAGAGGACAAGAGAGATGTTCTTGTAAGTATGAAAGAGATCAATGTGAGGGTTATACTGATGCTAATTTCAGACTACTGGAGACAATTTTATTTGTAATCGAAATTCATGCTTTTACTGAATGGTAAAGACATGACTTGGAAGAGTACCAAGTAAGACGCTATAGTGGAATTAATAACAAATATATAATATATTGTAGTTAATGAGGCTGGAAAGAATGCTAAGTGGCTAAAAGGGTTCATCAATGGTCTCAATGTTGTCTTCCAGTCATCAATGATTTTGTTTACACTTTTTGTGACTCTAAGGGTGCGATTGTCTGAAATAAGGATCCAAAAATCAGACAAGAGCACATGGATTACTTAGTAAATACCATTACATCTGATAGTTCGTCAAATGCAAAGACATCATAGTCAGTAAAGTCACACCAGAAGAGATTCTTGCTGATCCATTCACTAGCTATTGTCACTGACCAAGTATGATTGTCATGCAAGGTCAAAAGACATTAGTTTTGAAAATGAATTGTCTTGAGCACAATCAATGTAGTTTGTTTCAATTTGGAAACTTAAGTAGTATAAATCTTTATTTAATTTGGCGATTATTAAGTCATCTTAATATATGCTAGAAGGTAGTCATTTTATTAGTTTATTACTGTGTTCCTCTTTGCATGTTTTGACCGACTTCCAGAGTATTAATTTACTCAAACCTTCACAGTAGGTCCTATTTCCGGAAGTAAATAATGATTTAAGATTGTCATAGAGTACTAGTGGATTTTTCATGGTGATGAACATAACTTGTAGATGTGACTAATACTCATGAGTACTTAAATTGAAATTTTAAGTGTTATAGTAACTCACACTTAAAGAATACTTCAGGGATTCCACACACAAATATTTCTAAGATGATAATATTCTATATTTTTTGACTAGAAATGCATGAGATTTTGTTATGCAATCTGTTATGTTTTGGTTTTTTCTAACATTATCCGTAACTAGCATCAATAAAGAGAATATATGTATATGACAAGATGAATAGACGGAGTCGATATAGTCAAAGTTTATTTGGTCCTTTTACCTTAACATGGGAAGTTGATATCTCTGTTCACCTCAATGATTTGGTGTTGACATCAAATGCATGAGCGTGCTGAAACTGAATTGATAATGGATCAATAGTGTAGTTTTTTCATGCTCAACACACGAGAAACATAATCTTGAACATTTGGGATTGACATATTTTCATGTCTCGTGTTTATGTGGATATGAAAGAGAAATTAATATTTGATCGCTTATATAAGGGTTGTATTACAACTTAGAGTTATATGTATGGCATTGTACATTGGATGACACAAGTTCTGTTGATTACTAGTGAATACTGGACCAAACAGTGTTGGGTGACTTGGATGACACACTCTCTATTGATCACTTATATAAGGGTTGTATTACAACTCAGAGTTATAAGTATTTTATCGTACATTGGATGACACACTCTTTATTGATTACTAGTGAATATTGGACCAAACAGTGTTGGGTAACTTGTGCAAATGGGAGATAGCTGGAGTTAGTGCCCAAAGGCAAAACAGTCGGTAATATTACTATTAATAGTAGGGTCCTTTTGGTTTATAAACAATGATAGATATTAGAAACAACTAACATGAGAGTTTCATTGGGGTCTTGTTTGATAGTTAATTAAGTGTTTAATTAATTAATAGAATCTTGTACACTTAAGGGGTTTAAGTGTAATGATTTGAAAAGTCAAATCACTTGGATAATTATCACTCTTATGGATAATTACTTAATGACCAAGTAATTATTCCATAAGGATTCTAAAACCACTCTATAATTAGAGAGACATAGGATTGGTTTTTCTAAGTGTTCCAAACCCTAAAATTCGATTGCCCTCTCACCATTCTCTCAATCCCGAATTTCCTTTGCGAACGGTGACACAAATTTATTAAATAATGACACGTCTTCGATTAGATGGCTAAATCGTATAGACTTTGGTGTTGATCATCGAGGGATCAATCAAGTGGTCGCTTTGCTGCCTCTTGGGTACGACTACGAAAAATGAGTTCTGATTTAGACTCTCTACATTCTCTCTCCATCAAGAACCTGGAAGATTTTAAAGGTTTCAAGGGTAAGATTCTTATCTTTCTATGATTGTGCTTAGATATATCTACTATCGGATTATGGATTTTTTTTGTATTGCTTATGATGTGCCGTTGTCACTTTTTTGTATCCCCATAACCCAATACATAGCTGTGTTAACTAATTTCTATAAACAATCTCAAATGAAACTGAGAACTGAAAACAAAGGTTTCAACTAAGTTGAAGGAGATGGTCACTAATGGCCAAGTAATTCTTATAAATGGTAGTAGTATTTTTTTAAAAGTATATTGTCACGTAATTGTTGTTATAATGTATAGTTTTGTAATTTGGCTATGGTTATTTATCTATTTGTATCCTTTGTTAATCTAGTGTCTATTGTATGTGTGTCAAATATATTTTTAAAAAAGAAATTATATAAGTGTACCTTGTACTACTTTTGGATGTTACATAATATTAGGGTTGCACGTGATTGAGTAAGTAATAATTTTAATCTTTATGATTTAGTACGTTGTCATATTAAAGTACATTATTTACATTGTATGAATAGGTATGTTTAAACTTAAAGTAGGTTGCTTATACTGCAAGTATGTTGCTATTATCTTAATATATTGCTATATAAGTATGTTGAAATTTGGGATTTATTGTTATTGTCATGTATTTTGTGTTAAGTATATGTTGCTATTTCAAGTGTATTGCCTATACTGTAGGTGTGTTGCTATTATTGTAGGTATGTTGTTATCGAAAGTTAAAGTAAATTGCATATATTATAAGTGTATTCCTATTTCGAGTGGATTTCATATATTGCTAATTAACCTTGTTTGCCTATATTCCAAGTATATTGTTTAAATTATATTGTTATCATCTTAATGATATTGCTATTATTGTAAATATGTTGTTTAAAGTAGATTTTTTGTGTTGTTTTGTAAAGTATTGACATAAAATTTATGTAATTAGGTTCATATTTAAAGTAGATTACAAATATTGTAAGTATGTTGCTATTATCTTAAGGGTATTGATATTGTTGTAAGTAAATTATTAATTAATTTATTATAGGTTCCATTGTATTTGGTGTAAGTATTGATATGAAATTTAAAGCAGATTGTTTATATTGCACATAAGTTGGTATTATGTTAAGCATGCCATTATTGTTATAAATATATTTGAAATATGAGAACTGTTGGGTTTTGATTATTTATTGTTAAACATTTCCATTATATGGCAATTATGCTACCGAATTTTATTAATAAGTTAATGCATGATTAGTATATTTTTTAATATATGATAAAATTCACTGAACAATAATTTTGGAGGCCGATGAAATTCGTCATGTCCATCTATGATAGATGAGGTTGAAGTACTCAAACGTGCACTTGGTAAAACGTCGTTCTGATATACGTGGTGTTGGTCAAAAGCTTAAAAGTGTCACATATTACAAACTAATACCTCCACTTCAGATGTGCGAACAGAAACAAAAAAAAAATATATATATGACAAATTCCTTGGAATGTCTAAATAATTTACCCACCAAATGCATGAGAAATATGATCGAGAATGTTGGTTCCAAGTCCAATTCAATCATGTTCATCAAGGAAATGATGGGAGTGATGAGGATAAAGGTTCTAGAGAAAGGAATTAGTTTGGTACTTTAATGAAACTACGAACTTTTTGGTATTATAATATTGATTGGTAAGTTATATTAGATTTGAATGTTCTTTTTATGAAAATTGAAAGCTTTTGTATTAGATCTAAGTGTTTTACAAAGTTTATGTTTTAAGAAAAAACTGGAAAAAGAACATATGACTAAAAATAAAAGTAAAAGAAAATGTTTAGTGGATTTCCTACGACGTGTCCCACCAACAGCAGCATGTAGTGATCAAAAGTATATGTCCCCCGACTATGCCACTATCGCCAAATGAAACCTGTCCCGACATCAGTGTTATCGAAACAATCCACCTACCGAGGACATGTAGTGAATCTTTCATATTAATTTACTTTTTTCTTAAAATAAGTGTGTTGTTTGCGAAATAAGTTTAAACTAGTTGAGGATGTTGATCACTCTCTCTTACAAATAGATATCCATAAGAAAATTGCATTCTATTTGTTTTATATACATGAAATGTATAGCCGAATATTTTCTGGTGTTCCTGAAAAGTCGATCAACCTTTTAAACTTACCTAGCTAGTACATAAATAAACTCAATCTTACGTAACCATGAATATGAAGATTGTAGCATACGTAACTTGTACATGAACATGGACTGTAGCTAGATCATGGATCGATGCCCTAAGCATGAAATATATATGTTGTAGGAACAAAATTCTTACTTAGGTTTTAAAAGGAAGTAAAACATTCGTGTTCGGATGAATTCGAGTCATCACAAGGAGAGTGGTTGTGTCGACCTTCGTATGTTGTGATTACCATTCTACAATCTTCTGATAATCTCTCTACCCTTTTCTTGACACGACAATTACTGTGTGTACAACGATAGTAACTTCTGCTAGTTCATGAAAAAAGAAAACAATCAGTAAGATATGAACAATCATTGCATGTATATATATTTGCCGCTGGAAAAAATATAAACAGACTAAATTTAATTTTAGGAATGGCAATTAATGATATTTATTGAATCTTAAAAACGACTTCTTTATATGTAAGAGTAGAATGTTACTTTTGTATATAACTATTTTTTTTGAAACAGTAAATACAAATATATAGTAAACTACTCTTAAACTATTAACTTTTAATATTGGACAACAATCTTGTTTAGAAAAATTTCAAGACTAATACTTGCATTCCCAAAGACAGAATAATGCCCAAATTTTGTTAAATATAATAGTTTTTCTAAAATAAAATCAAGTACAATTATTATAATTGCTTATGTTTTACAAATTACAAGTTATGTACAATGTTTTTTGGCTTTCTTTTCACACCATCATAAAATGTTTTCAGACGAAATCTTGAATAAAATGCTATAATTATTGTAGGATTAATGTGCTGTTTATAGAACGAAATTACTCGTTTCCTAAATATCCAACAAAGTGAATTGGATATCAGTGTGTAGTTATGTTTCAACGTGTTGGTAGAAATTTGACAAATTGATACATATGCAAATTTATGAGATCTGCTTGATTACATAATTTAAAAAAAAATAAATTGCTTCTTAAATTTTTAAAAAGTCGATTTTGTTAGGTCACCCAATAAAGTTATATATGATTTCATAGAGAAATCATCATCCCAATTCTTGGATATAGATGGGTATAAGGAACACTCTAATTAAAGTCGCCTTTTTGCCACAAATATGACATGTAACAACCTGTATCTTGAAAAAGAAGTGATCACAGATGTAATCATGATATTGTTATTGAAGCAAAAGAAGGTTAGATTTGAACCCTTTTTCATAACCTAAAAAGAGAACTTTTTTTAACTTTCTCATACCAATATTTATATATAAAGGCATAACATCATTAGATATTTTCAAGTGAAGAAAGCTTTCGAAATTGCTACATTTTTAAGTTTTACCAATCAACTAAAATATTTGGTTTCCATAGTATAGTTAAATCAAGATTTAATGAGTACATTACAGAATTTTCGTTTCTAGTTAACGCACCTAACCTTGGTTACATAAAATAGATAGATTTGAACCCACGAAAGATCACTTAATATATATAATACCAATTTCACAAGATAATGAAAACTAATTATAATATAGCATGCATGTACTTAATTAGAATATATAGATGTTACGAGTGAAGCACACTACGGATAAAACTATGCTGAGATGTGTTCAATTAGTTATCTCTAATGATTCTACATTACTTAATCTCAGTAACGTTGGATTATTGTACACAAGTTTCATTCACATTAGAATTAATCTCAGTAACTCGGGATTTAGTTGGGAAACTAGATGCATTCCACAAATCAACTAGTAACCATAACATGATATCCATACATGCTCTAGTTAAAGAGAAGTATGCATACCAACAAGACAAATTAATAGCTATGTGCAATATTTAATCTCACGCATGTAAAATGACGTATCAATATTCGAAAAAGGGACTGGGGGTATGGCTATCAACGAAGGAAAATTGAATAAAAGAAGTGAAACCCTTTGACAACAATAATAATTAAGATGATTATAGATTAACGAAGAAAAGTATTGTCTGCCTAAAACATGGTCACACGCACACGCACCCATAATTCGTACTTCATAAAAATGCACAGTATAAGTACACTATAAATATGGTGAGTGGACAGAGAAGTTTTCTTCCCTATCATACTAGGTTCAATAGAGTGCATAAGTCATAATATAGGGGTATATAATTACTAGTAGATGGAATGCAAAGTTTTATGAGCTCTTTTAAAGGCTCTAGACATTTAACCTTTTGTATGATAATGAAGCTCGTAATAGGTGATACATAACCCAGAGTAGTTATAGAACAAGATACGTATACACGTACAAACAAAGATCAAGTCTTGGTCTATGAACTTTATTCATAGGTCATACTGTTATAGCAGGAGTGTTATCAATATTCTCTTCATGATTAGATATCGTATTCTGTGTGTCCGTTTGCTCTTTCATATTCGTTTGACAGTTGTTGTACTTGCTAGTATACAAGAGTGGAAGAACTCGAACCACCTTGAAATTAATAATGCGATCATTTTGCTACCACTCTATTTATAAATAATGGATATTCATTATTGGTATTTCAATAATTCAATAATACTTGAAAAACCACACTCGAAAGTATGTCATTATGAATTATCCGGTGAATTAAATATATATAATCATGAACCAATGAATATTGGATACCCATAAAAAAATCTAATATTTTATGGTAATTATAACTAGATGAGCAATTAATTTATAGTTTAAATTAAAAAGAGGATTCAGTTCAAACTAGTGAAAAAACATTTAGGGTGAGTCAGTCTAGATCTACACGAGATTAATTTTATGAACTACAAAAATAGTAAAGTAGCATAGAGATCAATTTAGTACCTGGGATGAAGGCTATTTTTTACAACTTTCTGGCCATATTTCCTCCATTTGTAACCATCGTCAAGAACATCAACATCACTCCTTGTTTGAAAGCAGAATCTTGGTTCTCTCAGTTTTCTTCTCATTTTCGTTCTCCCCTTTTCAGGGTTTGATGAACTCCTCCACCTTCCAATTATATATCAATGCAAAAAGTTAAACTTTTATTTTTCTTTAAAGAGCGTACAGTAGTATGGATGTATAGGTGGTCTATAATGGATGGTTTGGTGGGCATGATTCATGAATGCATATATGGATTTATGTGATCATTAGGTCTCAAGATTCCTGTTCTTTCCCAAGTACTGACAACATACAGAGAGATTGAGAGATGCTTTGCAATTTGCTTTATGTAGAAATCTCTTCCATATATATATACTTAGATCTTGTTAGAATCTGACTGGGGAAGCACAAAGAGAAGCTTCTCTCTCTCTCTCACACACACAAACACACACATGAAAACACAGAGTAGAGAGAAAAACGAAACCTCCTGAGTCCAGAGTCCTACAATTCCTATTAGAAAGAGCAAGTGAAATCCATACCTCAGAGGTTTATTTATTAACGCACACAATGTAATTTACGAAGTAAGATGAAAACATGCATTCAAGCTCAAAAACTCAAGCTTTTTGAACGTTTCCCAACCATATATACGAATTGAAAACTAACACCTACTAAACAATTATGATCCACGCCTATCTTAAGCTACTTAGTTCATAACTTGATGTTCACAGCCAATCTTGTAAAATTTCAAGTTCATAATTAGCTCATGTAACCTTCGAAAGTCACAAGCCCTAAGTGTGGGTTGGAATGAGTAACTGATGCAACTTCTTGAAACCCTTTTTTGAATTTCCAACCCTATACGATCCTAATACGAAAGGTTGTAATTAGGAAAAGTAAACGAGATTAGGAGAAGAGGTAGATCCAAACCATGAAGTGTTATCATCTGTGCATTTTTCTTCGTTAACAGACTTCGGATCCACGCTTCCCACCTATAATATGTAAAAAAGAATAATTTACCTTAATTTGAGCATACATCGGATAATCGAGAGAGAGAGAGAGAGAGAGAGAGAGAGAGAGAGAGAGAGAGAGAGAGAGAGAGAGAGAGAGAGAGAGAGAGAGAGAGAGAGAGAGAGAGAGAGAGAGAGTTTTATTAAAAATATCATAGATCAAGACATGGATGATCAAAATATCATAACAAACAGCCTCGTGATGACAGGACTTTACCTGTTCTTTATGCCAAGAATCTCTATGAACCGAGGGAGCTTCCCTGTGGAAATCAGCAGCTTCTGCGGAGGTGGTGGTTGTGGTGTGGTGAGGTGGTTGAGATAATTGAGGAAGAGAGAGAGTTGGAGGCAGAAACCTCAAAACTTGGGTCTGATGAGGATCATGATTATGGTGGTGATCTTGAAAATGGGCAAAACCAATATGATCATGGATGGGGTTTTGGAAGGAAGAGACTTGAAGATCAAAGTTGGCTAGCCCTCTTTCAGACCCTTCCATAACCCTTGAATTCCCTAAAATTGTACTACTTTCCTGTTTTTCTACTACTATGCCACTACAAACTTGAACTTGTTTTTCTTCTTAGTGGGGTTTGTATTTGTAGTGCATGTGTCCGTACAAGCGATTGTGAATGTGTCTGTGGGATGTTATCGATGTGGTGGGGAGGGGGGGGGGGGGGGGGGGGGTGACGTAGTGCTATATTTTTATACATCTGGGAGTCGGGGCCATCCATCGGGGGACTATGAAAAACATGTTCCATGGGTCAACATGTAAACACTAGATAGAGTTGAATGGAATGGAATGTTGACGAATAAGATTTTTTTATCTTCAATGCTCATTTTCTCGTTTGGTGTTTAAGACCATCTAAGTTGATATATTATGTTCTGATTTTGATTTCGGTATAAATATACAATTGCAATTCAACATAAATATAGCACTTAATTAAAAATATAGTCTATTAATATATTTTTATTACTGTGAAATTGTAAATGTATAAATATTAAAATTTTATTTTCTAAGATTATTCTTATCTTCAGTTTCATGCCTTTTTTTGGATCAAGAGTTGAAGTCGTAGTTCCCTTTATATGGTATGACTGACTGGTTTAACGAACCCAATCAACTTTCTTTGTAATTCACGTATTTGCTTGTATTTCATGTATTCTAGCTCCTCGTTATCTTTTTGTTTGAAGTTAAATCTCCTCATTGTTGCAAAAAAAAAAAAAAAAAAAAAAAAAAAAAAAAAAAATGAAGACCTCTAACAAAAGTTAGAGAACATGAGTAGTTACAAGGAATCAGAGGCTGCAAGTGGGTTTTCAACGATTTCTAATCATGCGTCTTGTGAAGTCATCAACCATTGTATTTTCCGTAGACCCAAAAATAATATGTCATCAACATACATTCCTATCAGCCTAAGCCTAAGGAGCTTGTTATTTGACCTCCAGAATAGGAGGATCAACAACTCTTCTCACGAATATGGACCGTTTAAGAAACTTAGTTAAGGTTTCATATCACAACCTTGGAGCTAGTTATAACCCGTATACAACCTTCTTTGATTTATAGTAATAGTTGCGAAATTGAAGATCTCAAACCTAGGAGGTTGTTAGACATATAACTCTTCCTTCAACCCGTCATCGAGGAAGGTATTTATGACATCAATTTGATGTGCCTTGTTATTCATCTTTCATGTATATGTAAGGAAAATATATATAACCTCTAGCCTCTCAACTAGAATGGAGGTCTCGTCATAGTTAATGCATTTTTGTTGATGATATCTGTAACATCCAAAAATATGGTCTCAAAAAATTCATTTTTAAAATAGATAAAATAGTATTTCAAACATCACCCATACATCCCAGCCAAAACCAAAGTATCAAATGTTATAAAAATCAGAGTAAAGTATCATATGCAGAATCCCAATGGTGTGTGAATGTAGTCACCCCGAGCTCTTCCCCTTGCCACAGAAAGTACCTGAAACATAAACTGAAAACTGTAAGCACAAAGCTTAGTGAGTTCCCCAAACTACCACATACCACACATACATAAATCACATATTAAGCCCCCGCCATCCATCGGGTCTCGCTCAACATCGGGCCCCACCCGACATCGAGCCCCGCCCGATATGCATATTTGTTATCATAAGGCCTTGCTTGTCATTGGACCTCACCCACTATATACATACAAACAATATCACACAATCATGTCAACACAAATAATGGTCACAACCCTAGTTTATGTTCCAGTCCTTAGGCCTCGCCTGGCATCGAGCCCCGCTCGGTATACATAGCAGTCTATAACACATGCTGGGGTCACGAAGACTCGTAGCATCCTAACACAATCAATAAGGGTCGACATTGGTGTCTTAGACCCGCTAAACCCAGTGAGGAAACTCACCTCAAATGTTGAATCTCACAGAAAGAAATCCCTAGCTACTACCCTGACGACTCCTAGATTGTCAGTACAAATAACACCCATCAATATCCAATACTCCATACTTAGGGTAAAAGGACCGTTTTACCCCTAACCTAATTTGATCCATGACTAAGGCCCAATCCACAATATAAAAGGCCCAACCCTAAGCAATCCACCAAAGCCCATTAGTGGCCCACTTATGGCCCAATTTCCCAAATTGGGTCAAAACCCCTCCAATGGGCCTTACCCTAAAGCCAAGAAATGGACCAAACCGAGGCCCAATTGTGCAAAGTCCCCTATGACTGAGTATGTAGGGCATACCCAGCTGTACGCAGCGCGTACTCGCTTGCTGGCTTGTACGCTGCGCGTACAAACTTGTACCCCCAACATACTCCTCTATTAAGCCATCATTTGCTATTAAGCACTTAATGCTTAGTCCAAAGGTCCAAACCACATATCTGAGTCTCAAACAATGTCTAGACCAATAAAGTCACTGACTTGGTGACTTTGCATGCCCCAATTGAATCCAAACCCAAAATATAGCATTCTACTTTTATGGAAATCACCCTAACTCATGCTTGGATAGATTTCAACCTCAAAAATGACAACTTTATGACTCAAGGACCCAAATAACACCAAGAGTGGTAACTCTAAGCTCTAAAAACGATGTGGACTCATAGGATCTCATCAATGGGACCAAAAGGGTCCATAAACCCAAACCAAAAGAGATCTAACCTAATAAGCATCAAGTATGAGACTTTATACCTCAAATGAGTACACAAAGATGATAAAGTTTTGGATCTATAAGCCTTCACTCCTTCAATGAAGCTTCAAGGATGGACACTTTCCTTTAAGCATGAAAATACTCTTCCAAATGGCATTCTAAGCTCCAAAATCACACAAGATGGGATTAGGGTTCGAGTGTAGGGTAAGGAAGCTGATAAAAAGGAGGGTTCAAGTCCATAAGGATGTTTAAATAGTGGCCAGCCCCTAAAATTAGGGTTTTCATTAACCTTGCGCATGCCTCGCGTACCAAGCTGTACGCCCAGCGTACACATCTAGAACCCCGATCATTACCCTTGCATGAGTACGCTAAGCGTACCACTAGGTACGCCCCGTGTACTTGTTGGGTTTTGTGTACTATAACACTCCTATGGTGCACATACAACCCTAAATGCTTTGGATCTAAGTTTTCTCTAGTTATACATGCAACAAAAATTATCCAAAGCATGAACCTATCTAGCATACAAATTTGGTACATGAATCATAAAAATTAGTTAGAAGAATACCTCTTATTTGTAGCTTGTAGTTGTTGGCCTTTCAAGAGCTTAGCACCTCAAGTGTGTTGCCTCAAACAAGTCACAAACACCATGAACAAATGGAGGAATTTGAGAGAGAGGCTAGAACCACCAAAATCGGCTAGAGTTCTCTTAGAACCCTTGGGGTGGTGAATTTGGAGCTAAGGGGTTACTTTTATAGTGTGAAATTCCTAGGGTTTCAACTTGTAAACACTAATTCGTTTCGTGGGCCTTTAATCCAATAATCAATATGATAAGCCTTATGGACTAACACTTCATGGACTTTCACATAAACTTAGTCCATCACTAATCAATCATGGATCATTGGCCCAAACTATATGTATTATTGATTTACTTAATCAGCCCCCTTAATTTAATTAATCTCTTTTGATCACTAAATTAATTCCAAATTAATTCTTAACCAATATTAATTAAATAATATGATTTCCCAATGAATATATTATACTTATAATATATTAATAAATCACAAATAACCTCTTTCTCAAATATCCATCATGTCAAATTGTTCTGGTGAAGGCAACCCGAAATGGACTATGCTACTCTCGGGTCAAGTACATACCAATTATAGTTATGGGCTTAGACACCTAATCCAACAGTACTCGCTTCATCTCTTGTACGCCATGCGTACCTTGTTGTATGCCCCGCGTACAACTCAAGGGTCAAAATGGGACAATTTAATAATGTAAGGTCAAAAGTGGCACTCACCGAGATTCAAGTGTTACAACTCTCCCCCACTTAAATCAGACTTCGTCCTCGAAATCCACTGCCCCGAACAATTCAGGATGATGCTCTCTCATCAACACTTCGGGCTCCCAAGTCTACTCCGACCCATTGCGGTGCTACCACTACACCTTCACCAGCTCTACAACCTTGTTCCTCAAGGTATTTGTCTTCCAATCCATAATTGCTACCGGTCTCTCGATATAATTCAGGCTGTCATCCACATGAATATCCTTCAATGGTAACACTCCAAAATCATCCACAAAACACTTCCACTGCTGAGAGACATGAAATATACTCTGAATTTGACTGAGCTCGGCTGGAAGATCTAGACGATAAGCAACCCGGCCCACCCGAGCCAAAACCCTAAAGGGACCAATATACTTGGGGCCCAGCTTGCCCCGCTTCCTGAACCAGATGACACCTTCCCAAGGTGACACCTTCAAGAGAACCATATCTCCCACCTGGAACTCCAAGTCCGACCGGCACCTGTCAACATAACTCTTCTGCCAACTCTGAGCTGTCTGGAGCCTACTCCGAACCTGCTGAATCTGCTCAGTGGTCTTGAGCACCACCTTGGTACTCCCCATGAACCGTTGACTGACCTCACCCTAATAAATTGGGGTCCTGCATCCTCCTGTAGAGCATCTTGAAAGGAGGTCGATCAATTCTAGCGTGATAACTTTTGTTATACGAAATTTACGCTAACGTAAGATACGTATCCCAACTCCCACCAAAATCCAACACACATGCACGCAACATATCCTCGAGGGTCTGAATAGTCCGCTCACTCTGACCATTGGTCTGCGGATGAAATGTTGTACTAAAATGGAGACGAGTGCCCAACTCGTCATGGAACCACTTCCTACACCTGGAAGTAAAACGAACATCTATGTCCGATACCACCGATACCGACACCCCATGACGTGCCACCACCTCTCTGATATAGACCTCGGCCAACTTTTCCACGAAAATACTCTCATGGATGGGAATGAAATGCATGCTCTTGGTCAATCGATCCACGATGACCCAAATAGAATCCACTCTGCGCGAAGTCCTGGGAAGCTTCATGATGAAATCTATGGTGATGTCTTCCCATTTCCATACGGGAATCTCCAACGGATGCATTTTTCCGTGAGGTCGCTGATGTCGGCCTTGACTTTCCTACAAGTCAGGCACCACTCCACGTAGATCCCTATACATCTTCGTCGCCCCGGGATGAATGGAGAATCGTGACTTGTGGGCCTCCTCCATCAAGGTCTGACGTACACCGCTGCAGTAGGGAACCTAGACTCGCCGATGTAGAGTCAACAATCCATGGATGTCATAATCGAAGGAAGCCACCAGACCCACAATGTGCCCACTCGTTCGGTGCTCTTTCTTCATAGCATCTGCATAAGCTTCACGAATCCGCTCCAACATTGAAGTAATCACGGTCATCCTCAAACATATATCTCTAATCGGAGTCGCGACCACTTTGTGGCTGAGAGCATCGGCCACCACATTGGCCTTCCCCGGGTGATAAAGGATCTCACAATCATAATCCTTCACCACATCCAACCAACGACGTTGCCTCATGTTCAGATTTGGGTGATCCATCAAATACCCCAAGCTTTTGTGGTCCGTGTAGATGGTACAACGAACCCCATAGAGGTAATGCTGCCAAATCTTGAGGGCGAAAACAATGGCCCCCAACTCCAAATCGTGTTCCGGATAGTTCGCCTCATGAGGCTTCAATTGCCTCGAAGCATAAGCGATCACTCGACCCCACTGCATCAACATTGCTCCTAAACCCATGATCGAGGCGTCAAAATAAGCCACGAAATCATCAACACCCTCAGACAGGGTCAGAATCGACACCTCACACAACCGCTGTCTAAGAGTTTCGAAAGCTGCCTGCTGCTCAGGCCCACAACGAAATACCACCGACTTCTTGGTCAGTCAAGTCAATGGAACAGCGATCTTGGAGAAATCCTGGATGAATCTCCGATAGTAACCCACCAGACCAAGAAAACAACGAATCTCAGATGGAGACCTCGGAACCTCCCACTGCATCATGGCCTCCACCTTGTCGGATCGATCAGAATACTCTTCTGGTTGACAAGGTGTAACAACCCATTATTTCAAGTCAATGTAAGTCAAACTTGTTAAATGAAAGTCTAAATCTTAATCAAGTACAGGTGAATTCACATCATAACATTGATACAATAAGAACTTGGAATGCCAAGAATACATGTTTATATAAGTTCATATGTTAACATATAAGTGTAAATTGAAACCCATGTTGATTTGAGTTATTATAAGTCAACACAAGTCCACATATTAAAGCTAAAACCATAAAATATCATACTACATTGGAGTTTTCGGTTTAGGGAATCTAATCCCTAACCAAAACCAAAAACACCCTACTTTTGGAAAGCCAAAAACCGAAAACCCTTTCCTATTTGACTTAGGACCGAAAACCCTTTCCTATTTGACCTAGGACCGAAATCACTTCCTTTATGGAAGTATAGGACCGAAAACACTTAGTTTAAGGCCCATTATGGTCGAAAACTACCCCTATATATAAGTGTATGACCGCAAACACTCCTCATTTCTCATTTCTAAGACCGAAAACCTCTTCAAATTGCTCTCAAAACTCATCCGAAAACATTCATATCTTCAAGAGATATTGTCCAGATCATCATCCAATATTCAAATCTTCGACCGAAATCCCTTAAGAACATTCATCCCATATTCAAATCTTCATAAATTCCTTCAAATCTTCAAGTGTTCCTCAAGAACACCAAGAACATCATCAAATATTCGTTTTTCACCCAAGAACACCAAGAACACCTTCCTAACGCTTTTTGTAAGTATTTCTTACATAATTTAGTGTTGTCTAACACTTTAAATTATTATTTAGATTATTATTTAAATTAATATTTTATTAATTTAAATACAATATCATGTATAATTATTATTAGGATACGACTATTCACCCGGGTCCTAACCCAAGGATCATTGCTACTACTTCGGATCCAAACGAGAACACACATTCAAGGTGAGTTCATACCCCTACGTTTTCACTATTTTTCCATGTATTAAAGGGGAATACAAGTAAAACACAAGGAATCATGTGTTAACATTCAAACGATTTCAAACGTTTTCAAACATTTCAAACTATTTTAAACCGTTTCAAGCTATTCTAAATTATTTCAACTGTTTCAATTATTGTTTACACCAAATCATATATATATATATATATATATATATATATATATATATATATATATATATATATATATATATATATATATATAAATGAAATTCAACAAACTTAGGACTGGTGTTTTCGCCTTAACTCATGTTCCTTGTGTGGTTGTGGGCTTAGGGTAAATTCATTTGTCCGACTGTCTTTTCAATTTCAATTATATATGCCTTATATATGTATGAATTATAAAACATTACCCCTTTTGTAATTTGCTGAGCAAAGGGGTACTTTCAGAAATATTTTCATTACATACAGTACATACTTATAAACTATAATAGGTATAGTTTATGGAACATACATACTACTTTGCTAGTTTAAGAAACAATACAAGAACATACATAATAAACTATAATAGGTATAGTTTATGGAATAATTACATCATTTCTACTAAATTCAGAGATACAAAACAAAACAGACACATAAACTATAATAGGTATAGTTTATGGAACATACATACTATTTTACTAAGTTCAGTTTACACTACTGAAACAAACATACAAACATATAAACTATAGTTTCTGAAACATACATACAGTTTATTCATTACAAAGTAACTTTTCATTATTCTACACGTAACCGTCGATATAGCTTTGTGAGACACACTTCAAGTACTCATCTAAGTACCAATGAAAGCCCTGAAATTATAACCAGAGTCTCCTAGAGGGAGAGCGTGACACTTATGTATAGATCTATACGGGACTAACAATCCCGCACCTAAAATGTTAGCTACAGTTAGGCCGACAGGCTTGGGGTGACAAATGTCGTACCATTTCTGACGCCTGAAGAACTTCGTTTCAGGCCATCTTAGGTCATCAAGCATGGTTATAATAACTCATAATTTAGTATTGAACAATACGATTAGTGTATGAATACATAAACTGTTGGATTAGTGTCTAAGTCCATAACTATAATTGGTATGTACTTGACCCGACTCGGCATGGTCCATTTGGGTTGCATGGCATCGGAACATTTGGATAGACTGTTTATGAGGAAAAGACATTTTGTGACATATTAATATATTATAAGTTCTAATATATTAATATGAAATCATGTTATTTAATTAGTATTGATCAAGAATTAATTTGGACTTAATTTAGTGATAAAAAAGAGACTAATTAAATATATGGGGATTGATTGTGTAAATCATTCATTCTTATATATGTGGGCTTATGATCCAAGATTCCTTTATGTTGGGTTTAACCCATGTGGTGATCCATGGATACTCCATGGAGGTTAAAACCCATGGAGCATAAGGAATGGGTAAAGTCATGAGTTACATGGTGTAACCCTAATAGCCACACTATATAAGAACCCCTTTAGTTCAAGAAATTGGCACTAGTGATACATATTTTGAGGGCTAGCCAATTTGAACATGTATGTCTTCTTCTCATGGTTATTCCAAGAGTTCATGATGTTGTGTGAACCATTTGAGGTGTCACACTTGGGGCACTAGGCTCTCAAGCTTCATGGAGTCAAACAACAACAACAAGGTATGTATTCTATCTATTTTAGTATCTTAGTATCAATGTTTTGATATGCTAGTTAGGATAATACCTTGGATAATCATATTTGCATGTATAATAGAGAAAACATAGATCCAAGGTATTTAGGGTTGCATGTACACTTAGGAGTGTTAGAATGCTCAAAACCCATCAGTGGTATCAGAGCCTAGGCTTGTTTTCAATTATACTTGATGCAAATTGCTGAAAAATGCTGAAAAAGTCGAATTTCGGGCATTCTGGGCACTGGACTCGCCGAGTCCACTGATGAACTCGCCGAGTCCATGAAGAAAATCATCCTACTCGGCGAGTAGGTTGATACACTCGACGAGTAGGAGCCCCAGACAGCATATTTTCGAGTTTTTTGGCTAGAAATGGACTAGAAACATTACCCTAAGATGTTTTTGAACTTATAAACTTGTTTTTGATGTGGTAATGTTCATACTAATCCAATTTTAAAGATAATTGTCAATAGATTCATGTTTTGTATTAGTTTAGTGATTAGGCTAATTACATGAAAAAGTTTGATTTGAATTATCTTGTTCATATGAGTTGCTTAGATTAATAGAAAAGTTGATTGATTATGTGTTTTCAATCCATTTTAATCTAAGAGTTGATTCAAAATTGTGTTTTTGTAACTTGTCCTCAAGTTATATGAAAAGTCACAATTAAGTTTCATAAAACTCATAAAAGTTGGCAATGGTTACAAAAATGAAGAGTCTTGTCTTCAAGTTATGGAGGTTCAAGAGTCACTTCATTAAGTAATAAAATGTGTAACCTTAATTAATTCCATAAATTACAAAAATAAAGAAAAGTTACATTCTTTTATTAGTTTAAAGTCTTCCATAACTTGTCCTCAAGTTATGGAACTTGAAGAATTTTTTAATTAAAACTAATTTAAACACATAAGTTATGGAATTAATTAGTTTTGAATAGTTTCAAAACTTGCCCTCAAGTTTTGGAATTTGAAAAGTTTTCCTTATGAATACTTTAATTCCAAGTTAGCCCTTAGAATTTTAAAAGTTAAAATTCAAACCCTTATACTATTATTATAATTTTAATTATATAGATATGTATAAGATAAAGTCAATCTTACCGTTAGTAGGCCTCATTCACGAAGCCGGTCTATAAGGGGGGTATAAGGTTACTGCCTATAAAATGGCAGTTTAATGGGTGTCCACTCTCACCCACCGCTTCCTTGACTGGTGGAGGGTCGTTAGCCGAACGGGTAGGACAAAGACTATAATTCTCCCTTCATTAAAAGTATTAATGAAAAATACTAAGTAACTAAACATTTATAAATTCCCAATCTTAGTTACTTAGGAAAATGTGAATTTGATGCTAGCCCATAAAATTACACTTTGTACCTTACCAAGTCGTTAGTGGAGCGTGTGTGGTTAACCGGCACACTAACATGGACTAGTAAGAGTGGCAAAAGGTAACTTAACTTTATTATAGATCGGTGGAGCGTGTGTGGTTAACCGGCACATCGATTAGGTAATATTGTTGAGGGTACCAAGTCAATTTGTATGGTTATTCACACCTTGTTTGTGATCCTCGGCATCCCAGTCACAAACTTGAGAGGGCACAATCGAGATTCAAACATGCCATTGAAAGTTCAATGTATCTCAAAAGATCTAGGAGTTTCAAATCCAATTAAAACTTAATTATATTTCGTTTTTCATGGTGGAAATTGGTAAATCATCATTTACCTACCTTCAACTATTTTATAACTTGGATTACGGCATCCCTCTTCCAGTTATAAATAGGTTGTTGGATCCTAGCCTTAATATTTCATATTGGGTGTTATATTAAGGACTTTAAATCAACTCTCTTGAATATCTCCCAAAAGATGATCTTCCCAAATCTCTTGAAACAAACTTTCCTAAATGAAGATGATGTCCCATGGAAATCATACTTCTTTTACCTCCTCCAATTATTCTCCCTAACCCACAAGTTCCTGAAAAGTTTAAGGTCACTCAAGCCCTATTGGCAAGCAAAGGTCTATGTGTGATCACATCTTGGAGATGTAGTCACATATTGACAAGCCGGGAGAGTTGGGTGTCAAAGTCTAGAGGAAGCTGATGATCAATCACTTTCTAAGTCACATAGTGAGTTCCTTTGGGACTCCTATGAAATAGACTATGACAAGACCCTTAATGATCTTATCTATTTGCTAAGATCAACTTCCTAAAACTTAATGGACATTGACAATGATGAGATTGGATATCCAGTAAAGCTCTCTCTTCCCAATGGAAAGGGATCGCCCATAGTCAACTCGGTTGACCAAATGGTAAAGAGAGAGGCTAAGTCTGAGATAGTCCCATTATCAAGGGTCCATTGCCAAAGAAAGGGGCATTAGTTGCGAAGCTGCCAAATTTACCTAAGGATGTTAAAGTCAATAAGTTTGACTCTACTTCAGGTAAAGTCCACTATCTAACTCTACTAAGTTTCTATTATGAGATTCTTGATACATGATGTGACTGGGTCACATGTTGATGTTTTAAGAATCAAAGAAAAAAGTGAAGAAACTTAAGGAAAGATTATGCTGAATCTGATCGCGTAGATGGATTTCTATCGCATAGTTTGAAGATCGGATTCTTAAGCTACATCTTAGGAGTTATGATATATTGCATAGGATTAGATAACAACAAAGTTTTCATATGCTTTTGCATTGTAAGGATAGTTTTTCCGCAAAGTTTTTTAAAATAAAAGGAAAAATGATGATTTTATTTATTTATTTTAAAATATCCTTACAATGGCATTTGAGGAAAAAATTGTTGCTTATAAGATTCCATTAAGAGCAAGAGTGGAAATATGAATTTGATTCTTTCATTTGTGGTAGTGTCTAAATTTACCAAATAAGGAAAGATTCTCATCACCTAAGTTTCAGTTGGATAGAAACTTGGAATCATGCAAGTTGTATAGCATGATGAATAAGAACTTTCAAGCATTGGAAAAATTAAGACTAAGTACTTGTTCACATGGATGTGTGAGTCAAGTAAAGGATCGAGCATACATTCTTGTACACTGATTAAGTCCACCACAAAAGATCGATAAGACTATTCGTCATGATTTACTAAAGTTTAGTAAATATGGTTATACTTACAGGCTTAAGTATAATTCTGAAGCAATGGAAAAAATTTCAGTGTATGGCGGAACGAATGAGAAGAATCAAATTAGGCAGAAGGATAAAAGTTTCTCAAATCTGAAAAGATGGTAGAGTACTTGAGTATCATGTTATATAATCATCTTAATGATTAAGAGACCTTATCACAATTCATCCTCTAAGTGCATTCTGGTAGCTAAGAAGAGGAGTTATGAATTGTTGAAGTGGTTAAATCAAGAAGATGAGTCATATTTCATTCCAAAACAATTCTTAGAGTCATACTCCAAGATTGTAACTTGAGTGACATGTCTTAAAGAAGGTTTAAAAACACTTGTCAAATGTAAGAGTAGAAGGTTTCTACTCTTGTACATTTGAAATTGGTAAGTTGTGATGTTTTTGGATAAAACAAAGACCAACTAAGGCCAATTGTGTGAAGTGTTTGTCTTGATTAGAATCCACACTATCTCTTAAATATTTGACAAGAGAGTCTTATATGTCAAGAGGATAGTGGGAGTCTTAAAAGGTCTTGAAAGTCTCAAGAACTAATCAAGAGTAAAACCTAAAGTTCTTCACTAGCACACGACTTGAGGTTTATAACCTATCATGTTGACTATTTCTGTGTCCATTCCAATTATAGTTGGCTTTGCATATGAGTTCTTAGAGTTCTCAATTGGTTGCACAGCTACTTGGAAGCAATGTCAGGCCCTTGAGCTGCCAAATGGCAAGAATTTAAGATTGCACAAGTTTAATCCATATAAGTGTGGATTTGTCAGTAACCTTGTCTTGTGATTATGGTTTTGACAAAATTCATATGGATAGGAACTCATACACCATAAAATCTAAGTGTCATAAGGTTTCTCTCCGATTCATGAAAATGATGGTGAGGAAACACTTTCACTAAGTAGATTTTAGCTAGATAGCAATTATGATATTTGCATTCTCAAAGTCGTTAGTGGAGCGTGTGTGGTTAACCAGCACACTAACGTGGACTTGTGAGAAGTGGTAAAGGTCTAAACAATCGAGGCTATGATTACGGAATCCCTTTTCATAGTTCTTAAAATTGTTTAGACACACCTGTGAGCTATCTAAGATAAGGTGTATGATATTGATAAAGTTTTATCAAAGCAATCTAGTATCAGAAATCTGAACTTTGGTAAGAAAGTCAATAAAGTATTGATTTCTAGAAGTCCAGCTGATTTCTGATTACATGTCAAAGCTAGTGGGAGCATAAGTGTTATGCTAATAATCATCATGTTAGTGGGAGCATGATAATTATGATAAAGGTCGCAAGTTAGCAATGTTAATTATAGAAAACAAAAGTTTCAATTCGTGAGGCTGCAGGGGTTGAAAAAGTTGTTTTGCTATAATTAAGGGAGAGAAAATTATACTTCATTTCAATTCTAAAAGCTTAGATTGAGGTTTTAAGTCGTATTTAGTCAAAGATATATATATGAATTTCATGTTGGAATGACTCAACATAAGGAAATTCTATATATGGGTCCATTATTTGCGTTCTAAAATTCGATTATGATTACGGCATCCCTTTTCATAATCTGAATTATGAGAACTTGGCAAATAGAAATGGAAATGTTATAGCAAAAGACTGGTTTAGTCTTTGTGTGAGACATCATGACTCGAGTCCCATATGCTTCGGATATAGGATCGATTACATGTGCCATATTTATCCTTTCTAAAATTTTCCAAATGCCTGGGGCATTAAGAAGGGAAAAGGTCTAGAACTGGATATGACTAAAAGGATTAAGAAATTGTCGAGGACAATCTAAGGTTTACCAAAGATTGGTTGCTCAAGGATAGTTGGAAGTATAGTGATAATTCTGGAAGGACCATATTGACATAATCTGTAAGGAGGCAACTCTTGTTCAGAAGTGATAGTCAAAATGGAATCTGGAAATGTTTTAAAGTTAGAAATTATTCAATCTGTGTAAGATTAGGAAACTTAATGCAATAAGGATATTTCCAAGGAGCTGATCTCCTTTGGAATGCTCTGTAATGGTTGTTGTCAAGTCTTTCTGACTCTGTGCATAATCATTACAGGAGGATCAATGCATATAAGTTTATAATCTAACAGATTTCAGTAAATGGCATGAATTTGGAATTCTTGCATTTGCAGTAAGGATTTGGGACTGTGAAAGAGGATCATTGGAGTTATGTTCAATTGATCTAATTCACAAAGTGAAGATCATAGACAAACATAGTATGCATACTTGGTGTATGGCATGACTAGTGTTTAGAAAACATAGTGTACATGCTTGGAGCATGGGACAACTATTGTTTTAAATTCAAGAATAAAGTTGATAGCTGAAACAGTATACAATGAATAATGTGTAATCATATGGTGATAAATAAAAGGTGTTTTATTTATGTTCATAGGTTTTGATACCATATTAGATTCTATTATTATTGTGTTTCATTTTGCATGTTTTGACTTCCAGAATAACTAGGTCGTTCTTCCTGATTGACTAAGTTATTCAAACTATCCACAGTCGGTCATATGTTGGAAGTAGATATGAATCAAGACTGTCATGGGTTGGCTTGTAGATGTCTAAGATGTTGGACAAGGGGCTACAACACTCATGAGTGCTCATAAGTTCTGAGTATTGGATTCAACCCGCGCTCATTGGAATCACTTCATGGATTTTATCACGAGTGATCATGAGACGATAATATCTTATATTCTTCAAACCTAGAGATATGAGTTGTTACTATGAGTTGGTTGTACATTGATTGCACGAAAACGCATTCGGTAACTCGGTGTTATAAAACGTGCCTTTGTGTATGATTCAACAAGTAGTAGAACAAGCCATATGAGTCGAAGTTTATCCATTCCTTTTACCTTCGGGATAAAAGCGATATCTGTGGGCCCCTCGATGATTTGGTGATGACAAATGTAAGTGCTCGGCCGGGCCTGGACTGATTTGATTTGTTCAATTAGTCAATCGTCATAAATCGGAAATCGGGAAACAACAAATGGACAGAGATAATGATTATAATCCATGTCTCAGTCCATATGATATCTACAATGGAGGAATATATGATCCCTTATCTAATGGACAAGTCATTGACAAAGGTCAGAGTTCATCTACAAGGTCAGAGTTCGACAGCGGCTTTTGAGAGCTACGATTGCCAGTTGGTTCCTGAAGTCATACGCAATAATAGTTTTAGACTTATCCAAGTGGGAGACTGTTGGATTAGTGTCTAAGTCCATAACTATAATTGGTATGTACTTGACCCGACTCGGCATGGTCCATTTGGGTTGCATGGCATCGGAACATTTGGATAGACTGTTTATGAGGAAAAGACATTTTGTGACATATTAATATATTATAAGTTCTAATATATTAATATGAAATCATGTTATTTAATTAGTATTGATCAAGAATTAATTTGGACTTAATTTAGTGATCAAAAAGAGACTAATTAAATATATGGGGATTGATTGTGTAAATCATTCATTCTTATATATGTGGGCTTATGATCCAAGATTCCTTTATGTTGGGTTTAACCCATGTGGTGATCCATGGATACTCCATGGAGGTTAAAACCCATGGAGCATAAGGAATGGGTAAAGTCATGAGTTACATGGTGTAACCCTAATAGCCAAACTATATAAGAACCCCTTTAGTTCAAGAAATTGGCACTAGTGATACATATTTTGAGGGCTAGCCAATTTGAACATGTATGTCTTCTTCTCATGGTTATTCCAAGAGTTCATGATGTTGTGTGAACCATTTGAGGTGTCACACTTGGGGCACTAGGCTCTCAAGCTTCATGGAGTCAAACAACAACAACAAGGTATGTATTCTATCTATTTTAGTATCCTAGTATCAATGCTTTGATATGCTAGTTAGGATAATACCTTGGATAATCATATTTGCATGTATAATAGAGAAAACATAGATCCAAGGTATTTAGGGTTGCATGTACACTTAGGAGTGTTAGAATGCTCAAAACCCATCATAAACAACTTCAAGTAGTTTTATTAAATAATAGAACTACAATACAATATTTTACATTACAGCTGGTGGAAATCCAGGTACATACATTTACAAAGTTTTCATACAAGTACACTATAGTATACTATTTTCTAGTGCAGAGAAACTTACATTTCAGAGAAACATTCATTTCACATAGTTTTATTTAATAATAAGACTATGATATACTATTACTGAGTACAACAACATTTACACATTTTGGTCTTATGGTATTAAGACTACAATTCATTTACAACAGAAAATATAGGATTTTCTGGAAGAACATACTTACATTTTCAAAGAATAACGGACTGATTTCAAATACAAACATGCTTATGAACTCACCAACTTAAATGTTGATACACTTTCAAAATCACTTGTATTCTCAGGGAACCAGTAGACAGGTACACTTACAGGTTTTGAGAAGACAGAGCATTATGCAGTCACGTCTTATAGTTTTTTCTATACACTTTTGTTGTCATACAAATAATGTTATGAACAGATGTAAAAAACTATACTTTATCAATGTAATGGTTGTTTCTTTGATTACTATTATTCAATTGTTGTGATACTGTACATGACATCCTCCGCCCTCGAACGTTTCCGCCGTTCCAGTTTAGGGGTGTGACAGATTGGTATCAGAGCATTGTTTATAGTGAACAAAGTATATCAAACCATGGAGGATATACAACTATAAATACAATGGAGCTAAAGCACTCTGACTAAAAGTATACTTTTGAAATCTAAGTATTTTATAAGAAGTATACAAACATACATACATACCAGAAACAGTATCATAGTAAGAACTATACAAAAGTATTTAGATGTTGGACACTACAGTTAAACTTAGACAGTTATGTAATCATATTTGGGATAAATATAGCCTGATCAACTATATTTTTTTGAGATGCGACCAACATGTGTTTGGAAGTGATAGTGGTGTTGCAACAAGTCTAAAACTTACCAAATATATATACAATAGTAACTCTAGAACCAAACATAAAGTTAAAATACTATAGGAGTATTTTATGACACTACAACATTAGAACAGGAACATTTAGGCCTCGATTATTATATAAACTAATAGTCGAGATGGGCCTTCTTACCAGAAATCAACAAAGTGAAAACAAGGAACCCTTGTTGGCAGACTTATAATTACTAAGTGTATACGTTAGGGTCATATATAATTCAGATTTTATAGACTTAGAATTCGTGATTTAGCTTTATTTCATGCTCCTTGTTTGGTTGTGGACTTAGAGTAGGATCACTTATTCGAAGGTCTATTTGATCTTGGTTATAAATAATTTGTATACACTATGTGATTATAGGAGGACCCAGTATGAGTTTCACTATACAAATCCATTAACAGTGTTGCTATAAATTTCATAAATATGAAATGGCGATTGTTTACTTATATTTAGTAGACTTCTATTGTAAATCGCTGATAGAACACTATAAAAGTCAGGATATAATGTGTTTAGAACTAAGATATATCTTGTTCAATATCACCTGACTGTTGACCACTATAGAGGACTTATTGTCACTTCCTCTTTAATCTTTTTACAAAAAGATGCCGCCACGTAGATCAACTCGGCGTGTCAACAACACACAATAAACTCCACCACCGCCACCACCTCCTCAGTATGACCCTAAAATTTTCCATGCAGCAGTAACAACCGTCGTGGCAGCTGCCATGTTGCAAATCAATGCAAGTGGCACTAGTGGGGCTGGTAGTGGTGGCAACCCTTCTAATCACGGAGAAAGCCACGAACACCCAAGGGAGTGATCATACAAAGACTTCACGAATGCAAAACTTAAGTCTTTTGATGGCACCGAAGGTGTCATTGCCCTAACACGCTGGTTCGAGAAAATAGAATCGGTGTTTGAAATTTGTGCGTGCCCCGAAGCTAACAAAGTCAAATTTGCAGCATGCACTTTCATGGACAGAGCCCTCACTTTGTGGAACGGCTATGTCAAGTCATTGAATCTCGCGGTAGCCAATTCCATGAGCTGGGAAGACTTAAAAGTTCTGATGCTGGCAGAATATTGTCCAAGAGGCGAAGTGCAAAAACTAGAGCAAGAGCTCTGGGGTCTGACGATGAAGGACTTCGATATTGCTGCTTACACTTCCAGATTCAGTGACCTGGCTATTCTGTGCCCCGGGATGGTCCCCTCGGAAAGTAAGAAAGCGGAAAGGTACATCTGGGGACTAGCTCCTCAGATCAAAGGGAACATAATAGCTGTAAATCCACTTACTTCCGACAGTGCCAAGCGTCTGGCACAAACACTTATGGATCATGGAGTTCGCCAAGGCTTCATGACAGCCATTTCTGAGCAACCCACAGAGAGCGGTACCAAAAAAAAATTTTGGAACAAAAGAAAGGGGCAATCGTCACAGGAATCCTCAAAGAAGCAGCAAATTGTGGCGGTCCATGCTGCTACTTTTCCTGCTGTTGTTCCTACTACTCCAGCACCTCCCAGTTGATATGTTGGAAACCTTCCAATGTGTAACAAATGCAACTTCCATCACACGGGAGTTTGCAGGGAAATGCATTATAAAAACTGCAATAGAAAGGGGCACACTGCCCGTTTCTGTAGGGCGCCAGCTCAACCAATTACCCAAGTCCCCGGTGTGGGAGTAAGTCAGGCTTGTTATGGGTGTGGTGAAACAGGAAACTTCAAGAGAGATTGTCCTAAGACAAAGAATATTGGCGGTGTAGGAAGAGTATTAGCAATAGGTCACGAGGAGGCAGTAGCAGATCCCACGGTGGTCACGGGTATGTTCCTTCTCGATAACTCTTATGCTTAAATACTCTTTGATAATGGTGCGGAAAGGAGTTTCGTTAGCCATAAATTTAAACATCTACTCAAACAAAAACCACAATCACTAAACGAAACATTCATTGTCGAGATGGCAAACGGGAAGATAGAGAGCAGTAACGACATATTCCTAGGCTGTACCCTCACTCTAAACGACTATTCTTTTCAAATCGACCTTATGTCGGTCTCTATAAAAAGATTTGACATCATCATCGACATGGATTGGTTAAGTGCTCACCGTGCTGATATTCTATGCTACGAAAAGGCTGTTCGCCTTAATCTACGAAGTGGCGAAACCCTCGTTATCTACGACGACAAACCCGATATGAACCTTCGCATCATCTCTTGCATCAAAGCCCAAAAATACATGCACAAGGAGTACCACACATTCTTAGCACACATAGTGAATGAGAAACAAGAAGTGAAAGACATCGAGAGCATTCCCGAAGACTGTAATTTTCCCCACATTTTTCCGAAGATCTTCCAGGAGTTCCTCCTGAACGACAAGTCGAGTTCCGAATCGACTTGATTCCTGGAGCTACCCCCGTAGCCAAATCCTCGTATCGTCTAGCACCAGCAGAGATTTAGTAACTATCCAGCCAATTAAATGAACTACTCAGCAAAGGATTCATTAGACCAAGCTTCTCACCCCTGGGGAGCACCAGTCCTGTTCGTGAAGAAGAAGGGTAGATCATTCCGCATGTGCATAGATTACCGCGAACTAAACAAGATCACCATTAAGAACCGATACCCCCTACCGTAAATAGACGACCTCTTCGATCAACGCCAAGGAGCAAGCTGCTTTTCAAAGATCGACCTGAGATCGGGGTATCACTAACTACAAGTCCAGGAAAATGATGTTCCTAAAACAGCATTCCGAACTCGTTATGGTCACTATGAGTTTGTAGTAATGCCCTTCGGTCTGACAAATGCACCCGCAGTGTTCATGGATTTAATGAATCATGCATGCCGTCCTTTTCTAGACAAATTCGTGATCGTATTCATAGATGTAATACTTATTTATTCACGAAGTAAGGAAGAACATAGTCAGCACCTGAGACAAGCTTTAGAAAAATTAAGGGCGGAGAAGCTTTATGCGAAGTTCTCAAAGTGCAAATTTTGGATTAGGAAGGTAAATATCCTTGGTCATGTGGTCAGCGAGGAAGGAATTCATGTGGATCCCTCCAAAATAAAAGCTATAGAAAACTAGGCGACCCCTAGAACGCCAACAGAGATTCGTCAATTTCTAGGCCTCGGTGGCTACTACAAAAGGTTTATACAAAACTTCTCCAGAATTGCTAATCCACTTACCACCCTGACTCAGAAGGGTGTAACTTTTAGCTGGGGAGAGAAACAAGACACTGCGTTCCAAACATTGAAGCAAGCCTTGTGCAGCGTACCTATCTTGTCTCTTCTAGAAGGGACAGAGGACTTCGTAGTATATTGCGATGCATCCAATCAGGGACTAGGTTGTGTACTTATGCAACGAGGAAATGTTATTTCCTACGCCTCGAGACAGCTAAAGACACATGAAGTCAACTACACCACTCATGACCTTTAGTTGGAAGCAGTAATGTTTGCTCTGAAGATGTGGAGGCACTACCTTTACGGTACAAAGTGCACCATCTTCACCGACCACAAAAGTCTTCAGCACATCTTCGATCAAAAGGAACTTAACATGAGGCAACGACGATGGGTAGAACTACTCAACGACTACGAATGCGAGATTCGTTATCATCCTGGCAAAGCCAATGTAGTAGCAGATTCCCTCGGTCGAAAGGAGTACTCAAGTCGCAGAGTAAAAGAACTAACCATGACCATCCATTCACATCTGTCCACACAGATCAAAGAGGCTCAGCTGGAAGCCTTGAAGACTGATAATGTGGCAGATGAATCCTTAAGAGGAATGGAGAAGAACTTAGAAATCAAGGGTGACAGAGTTCTTTATCTCAATCGGATCTGGACACCGAAGTTTGGTGGCTACATAGAAGTTGTCATGAACGAAGCCCAAAAAACTCGATACTCTGTTCATCCAGGTTAATATAAGATGTATCTAGATCTCAAGAAACTCTATTGGTGGTCGAACATGAAAGTCGAGATTGCTACCTATGTGGGCAAGTGCGTAACTTGTGCCAATGTCAAGGTAGAATACCAGAAGCTCTCAGGTTTGCTACAACAACCAGAGATACCTGAGTGGAATTTGGAGCAGATTACAATGGATTTCATAACCAAGGTACCCAAGACATCGGGTGGTCATGACACCATTTGGGTAATCATCGATAGATTAACCAAATCCGCACACTTCCTACCAATAAATGAAACAGACAACATGGAGAAATTGACCAGAACTTACATTAGAGAGATAGTATGATTGCATGGTGTGACAATATATATTATCTCTGATAGAGACAGTAGATTCAGCTCATGGTTCTAGCAGTCACTAAAGAAATCTCTGGGAACTAGGTTGGAAATGAGTACAACCTACCACCCACAAACCGACGGGCAGAGTGAGAGAACTATTCAAACTTTAGAAGACATGCTGATAGCTTGCGTGATTGACTTTGGTAAATCATGGGATACCCATTTGCCACTTGTCGAGTTCTCATACAACAATAGCTATCACACCAGCATCAAGGTTGCTCCTTTTGAAGCCCTCTATGGCCGTAAGTGACGATCCCCACTGTGCTGGGCTGAAGTGGGTGACACACAACTAGTTAGAGGACAAGTTCCTGACAACACTCTCACCGGCCCAGAGATCATTCGAGAAACCACAGAAAAAATCGGCCAAATCCGAGAACGACTGAAAGCTTCTAGAGACAGACAAAAGAACTACGTTGATAAGAGACAAAAACCCTTGGAATTCCAGGTTGGTGACCACGTTCTGTTGAAAGTCTCACCCTGGAAGGGAATGATATGTTTTGGAAAACGTGGAAAGCTAAATCCAAGATACATTGAGCCGTTCGAGATCCTTGCTAAAATCGGCCCAGTGGCTTATGTGACAACCCGAAACTTTTCCCGTTATCCTTACCCAGTTTCCGTTAATAAAATTTGGGTTTTAATTAAATTCCGTCAAATTTCTTAATTTGGGAAGGACCTTAAGTTTTAAATAAATAATATGTATTTTATACAATTCGGAATAAACCGGGAATCACGCGAAAAACTTGAAACTTCCTCGAAAATCGCCGAGTTCACGGTCAGGACGAGTTTACGGTCGTAAACTCGGGTAGACCGTAAACCAAGTTTACGGTCGGTGCCAGGTGGACCCCTCCCCCCTGACCGAGAACTCCACCCTATATATAGGGTATTTGGCCTTCATTTCACACTTTAAACACTCCAAAGACTTTCTCTCTCTACTCTCTCTCTACAATTTTCGAGTTTGCTCAAGAAATCCTCAAGAATGTAAGTGATTCCTTCCTTTGGGTGTTAATCCTTCCTATACCCATGATTCACTCTTGATTCATCCATGGATTTCATATTTTATCTAGATCTTCAAGAATCCTCAAGAACACCTTAGTGTTTTGGACCGAAAACACCTTTCTTTGCCTTCAAATCGTAAGTATCATCCTTTTATGCTTATATCTAGTTAGGATTCTGGAGTTTTGCCTTGAAATCGTCACTTTTCCATGAACAAAAGGTGTTTACGGTCTAGTGTATCTCCTTAGACCGTACACCCTTCAATGACCGTAAACTCATGGGCCGTAAACCCAAAGACCGTAAACCCATGGACCGTAAACCCTATAACCGTAAGGTCATTAGACCGTAAACCTTATGACCGTAAGGTCATTAGACCATGAACCCATGGAACCGTAAACCCATGGACCGTAAACCCGTGACCGTACACTCCTGATTACGGCCGCAAACTCCCCTTTTCAATCACATGTGATTCTAACACTTAGTTTTAAGTGTTTCCTAGTCCCTAAGGTGGTTCTTTCCATAACAAATAGTGTTATGCCCGCACCTAATACATATATGTACTTCTACATGCTAAATAGGATCCGTTTGTGCCCGAGGCTTTATTTGACACTCAGCAATTCCTAGCAACTTACACTCGAATCCCACGTCAAACTGTGAGTTCATACCCCTACATTTTTCCGTGTTTTTAATGTTTTCAGGGGGTGAATACAAGCCAAACTCAAAGTATTTTATTAAGTTTTAAACTTATTAATACAATTCAACGATTTCCACGTTTAATAACCTACCCGAATATTTTTCCCTTTTGTAATATGTTGAGCATAAGGGAAACTGTTATTTTGGAAATCTAACTTCATAGCTTTCAGAAAGGTTTTACAAAACATTTTCCATAACAACACTAATAAACTATAATGGGTATAGTTTGGGATAACCCTCTAGGCAGTTTCTACCAAATCAGATTTCATGGATGAATATATCTAAACCATGATAGATTTAGTTTATGTTATATGTTTTCTCAGAAGTATAAAGTACATTTATTCAAGCATAATTACTGTTTTATACTGTTTCTAGCTTGTAAACAAGATTATACATAATTGTGAGGCTCTACTTCAATACTGTACCCTTAGGTGTACAGGGATAAATCCTTTTAGTATAACCAGAGTCTCCTAGAGGGAGAGCGTGAGATTTGTGAATAGATCTATTCGGGACTGACAATCCCTTACCTGAACTGCTAGCTACAGTTAGACGGGCACGCCTGGGGTGAACAAATGTCATTTAGCTTAACGCCTGAAGAACGTTATTAAGGTCTCTCGGTCATATCAATTATGGTTATACGACTCGCAAAATAAGTATAAACTAACTTTGGTTTACGGACTCTACCCTTCATTTGTTTTATTTTTAGTAATAAAACTACCTTTATATATACACTGATAGTAATCAGGGATTTCTAAACTTACATCTCTACCTCTAGGACGGATAACTTGCTTTTAGGGAAAACATGGGATTTTCCCAAGATAACACTGGCATTTCTAAAACTGATGATTTATCTTCTACTAATAGATACTCTTTCAACACTACTTTTCATAAGAAAATATTGGATTTTCTTGAGGAACACTTTCAAACAGATATCAAAGGAAAAATACAGTTAACTTTGTAAGTATCTAGTGAATATTTAAGGATTATGTACATGAGGATCCGACAACCAGTGGAATGTGTGGACTCCGCCACACTTCCTGTTCCTTGTTTGGTTGTGGTCTTGGGGCAGAACCACACAATCGATTGTTTGTTTGATCTGGATTGTATATGATTGGTATACACTACGTACTCGCAGGAGAAACTAGTAAGAATCATTTTTACTGAAGGTTTATACATTCATTACATCAGAAAATATAAGGTTTTCTGGAGAAACATAATGCACTTTTCAAAAGAACAAAGAACAGTTTTTCCAACACAAAACGCTTATGATCTCACCAGTTTTATGATGATACTCTTTCAAAACCTACTTGTATTCTCAGGACATTAGTAGGCAGGTACACGCGCGGATTCAAGAAGACGGAGCATAGTAGCTTCGAGTCTTTACTTGTATTTACTTTTGGATTCAATCATGTATGATTCAAATGTAATGTAAACACTATACTATTAATACAATGGTTGTGGTTGCTTTGATTACTATTATTCAATTGTTATGATACTACAAATGACGTCCTCCACCCCCGAACGTTTCCGCCGTTTCGGTTTGGGGGTGTGACAGATTGGTATCAAAGCATTGTTTATAGTGAACTTAGTATATCAACCAGTAAAAGATATACAACTATAAATACAATGGGGCCAGAGTGCTCTGACTAAAAGTATACTTTTAAAATATAAGTATTTTACGATAAGTATACTAATAAGCATACATACTATTGACAAGTATCACAATAAGAACAAGTAAGAACAAAACAAACAAAAGTATTTAGATGTTTGACACTACAGTCAAACCTGAGCAGTTATGTAGTCATATCTGGAATAAATATAACCTGATCAACTATATTTTTTCGAGATACGACCAACATGTGCTTGGGAGTGATAGTGGTGTTTGCAGCGAGTCTAAAAGTTACCTAACTCCATATTCGAAAGCTTCGTAGAACAAAACATAAAGATAAAATACTATAGGAGTATTTTAGGCACTATAACAAACTTACATAAGAACTAAACGAGCTATGCTGGCAGGTTTATAGTTGCGAAGTGCATGCTTCCAGGGTACTATATAATTGGGATCTTATAGACTCAGAATTGGTGATTTACGCTCTATTACTTGTTCCTTGTTTGGTTGTGGTTTTGGAGTAGGATCACCTATTCGAAGGTCTATTTGATCTTGGTTATATACAACTTGCATGCACTGCTCGATTATAGGAGGACCCAGTTTGGATCATCAATAACTAAAAGAAGAAATGTTTACTTAACCTCATAGGATTCTCTAGAAATCCCCATTTTCGCACGAACAACCTAGATATAGATAGCCACTTTAACCGCCAACAGAGGAATCAAAGAGGAACCATAGAGGATTCATAAAGAGGGTTCCTAGAAAGAATCATACAAAGAGACAAATCCTCCATCAGGAAGTGACAGAGATCTGTAAGTAGAAACCGGAGCAGGAGCTGCGGTGAATATGAAAGACTATAGGGAAGTTCAGAGACAACAAATCCCCACAGCTGAACTAAGGACGAACATAACTAGAACAGAAACACCTCCCGAGGCGCGCCAGGTGGTAGAACGCCATATATGTCATGCTAATAATTAACTAGTTAATATGATCTAGTGAGTTAGTGATTACACTACTCACACTATGTGTTAGGCTTATCTCCTTTTTCATATCCGTTAGTATCAGCAAACCAGATCCATAACTTCATTCAGAGGGTGGTCACTATCAAATTCATAAGTCTATGTTGCATAGACCTCTGTTATGAATTGATTCAAAAGTCGGAACATGATACATTCAAAACCGAGACCATCTCTATTCAGATAACATTTGATTCGTAGCCACTAAGGACTTACCCTCGTTTCGTCTTATTAGCAGAAAGATGCCACCTAAGAAGTCGAACAGAATCAAGAACAACACACCTCCACTGCCACCTCCTCCGTACGACCCGATTGCCTTTCAGGCAGCAGTGATAGCTGCAGTGACAGTGTCATGACACAGGTCAATGCAAGTGGTACCAGTGGATCAGGTAGTGGAACCAACAACTCTAACCACGGACGCACAAGGGAGTGCTCATACAAAGACTTCATGATTTGCGGACCCAAATCCTTCGATGGAAGTGGGTGTGACAACCATCAAATTTCGGTCAAGTCAAAGTCAAACAAAGTCAACTAGTCAAACCGGTCAACTTCATTAACCCTTGTATGATAGGGTTTACGTTATGTAATGACTGTATAATTCGCTATTTTAATGAGAAAACATCATTTGGAAAGTTCATGTGTTTGATTTTCCTTAGCCTTAACAGTGCTAAACAATGAACCAAAGCGATAAAACACTATTGCACAATCATCGGGATTGTGTAGGACACTAAATCATGGCTTAACGGGGTCTATGGACCTTGCGTTGCGAAGCCGGACACTCAAAAAGATCACAAACGAAAACTCTCGCAATCTCATTCAAACCCTACTCAAGATTACTTGACGCTAATAGGATCGAAACTCATACACTACGATATAAATTGACGTTAATAGCAACATAGTATAGTACAACGTTATAACTATAATCAAATTAAATTATGATACCATATTAAAATCAAATCAAAGTATAATGCTCTAATTAAATTTAAAAGAATCAAACTTGAATGCTATAATTAAACTTCAAATCAAAGTAGATTGTTATAATCAAATAATAACTCATCTTTTATAAAACTCCATTTTTATAAACTTTACATTAAATTTTATAAAACTCTATCTTTATAAACTTTACATTAAATTTTATAAAACTCTTATATTAATTATGTAAAAGATGCTTGTGTTAGTGGGAAATTATGAAGACCACCAAAAGCAAAAAGATTATTCCCATGGTCTCCCACTCACACCTCCCATCCACTTTCCTTTCCTTTTTCTCCCAACACATTATTCTCTTCACCACTTAAACCTTCTCTATTCTTTCTCTCACTCTCAATCTCGAAATTTCCTCCAAGAATACTCATATTCCATCCAAGAACAATCTATTATACTCAAATCTTCATCCCTCTTGAAGCATTCATCAAGGTATGTTGTTAAAAGTTTCATATTCATACAAGAAACAAATTAAATCCACCAAAATATCTAAAACTCATTTTATGCATAAACCTGATTTTTCTCAGAATCCCATCAATAAAATAAGAAGTTCTGGAAATTTTCAGAAAATAATTTATTTTTATTGAATTACTATAATTATTGCAATAAAGTAGGGCAATAATTCACATAAAATACTTTTTGCATTCAATAAATTCTGAGAAAATTCTGGGATGACCTGTATACTGATTAAACATGATATATGAAGTTTCATGCATTTATATTACTTTTTACTATTATTTATGATTTTATTGATTAATTAATAATGAAATATATAAAAAATACTTCCCATAGTCACAAATATCTGAAACTTATACACTGAGCTCTACATCATGTTATAAAACTATGGTTAATTTTACAGATTTTTTGAGAATCATTTACTATTTTTCCCGAATTTTGTGTTGTTTAATCATTAAAATATTAAATAAATACTAAAGCAGCTCAGAAAAATATACAAATTTTACAGTAATTCATATTGTATGCAATAATGATTTCCTAATAATTTCATAATTTTTCAATACTGTTTACTATTTAAAACTATTTTCCTAAGTATTTAAGCATGTAAAAATGCATTTTAATGATTATTTCATATAAATAATTGTTAAAATCTGTAAATAATTATAATTGGGCAAGTTATTATTTTAATAAGAAATTATTAAAATCTGGCATAAATTGAAAATATAAATTAATTATGCAAAGTAAGTAATTCAATTTAAAATTCATTTAACAAATAAATACCTTAATATTATAATCAAAATGAATTATTGTTAATTCATCTAATATAAGAATATGTGTCTAATTATTTGTATTAATACTCCATTCTCGTTTAGCAGTTCCTAAACCAAAACTATTAATTATATTAGGTTCTACGCCATTTTGACCCGAATCGTCTATCGTACGACACACGCATTTCGTTTTGGGACTAATGTGAGTAATCTACCCCATCTTTTATAATTTTCAATACTTTTGGGGTGTATCATGTGGTTCTAATATATTCCAACTTCATTTTATTGTTTTATCACAATTGAGACATTGTTGGGACATTTATACGTGAGTCATTAATTGTATAACTATTGTTTGTTTACGCTACATGTACTTGTAGTGCATTACCATTTTTAGTCTAATCTCCATAACTATGCCCGTATTCTTGAGGTACGTTATGGACAATAATAGCGCTATTGGGTTGACCACCCCGCCTTGGGACGCTAAGGTGATTGATTGCACGTGGTTGAGTGTGTATGATGATTAGATGCTCCATCCTATATATATATATATATATATATATATATATATATATATATATATATACATATATATATATATATATAGGGTGAGGACTTATTGTTGTTGTTATCATTTGTTAATCAATTTTTGATTTATAAACCGTTATCTCAAATACAATTGTTTGCCGACTTCAAAAGAAAACAAATTTCCAATTATAAAGGTTTCAACTTCACAATTTTCTCTACTAAAATTAGATTACTCACCAACTCTCGTAGTTGACCTGTTTTTACCCATGATGCAGATTTGAAGAATGAAGTTGATGAAAAATAGGTTGTGCCTTAGAAATCCACAAGACTATTTAAATTTGATGTAATAAATGTTGTTCATATTTGGATTTGTATTTGTATGTTGTGGATCTTGTTTGCATACTTAGTACTTAATTGAATCTAATCATATTATAACATAGTTGTCATGAGACTTTGAACAATATATCACGCCTCGATCGATTCCGACAAGGATCGGGGTGTGACAGATTGGTATCAGAGCCCTTGACTATATGGAATTAGGTTAATTGCCTTGACCTAGTCTATAGCCTCTAGGGTCCTCTCGTATGCTAGTTTATAAAATGCACACACAACTACATGCAATTCGCACTTAGAAAATCCTAGGAATACCTTTGTGTGTTAATTGCTCCCTTATGTGCATACGTATTACTCCTGACACTTATATGTGTGCATACACTTGTGAATATTCTCCACTTTCTCTGAAAATCGCACACATACTCAAGTTGTTTAAGAAAATGTATATACATATATGTATTCCTTAGATCTCATAGGAAATTCAAAGTTATCCACTCTAGTTGGGTAGGATCATAGTAATGGACGCGTAGTAACTGGAAGGGGGAGGTGCCAGTAGCCCGAAAGTCCTGACTAGGTAAGCATTCGTATACATCCCAATCAACCGAGGGACCAGTTTGCTTATCTGGGGACCAAAGGCGAGAGTTCCCAAACCTATAGGCCAAAGCGCGTCATTCACATTACTTTTGAGCCATCAAAATACCCGACCTTATCAAACGTATCCGAAAGGATACACTCCAAAATGGCCAACTCATTGGACTATTAAGTTCCCTAATGGGCCTAGAAGTGGGAAAGAAATGTGAAAACTTAGTTTTGTGGGGGCCCACGCAAGTGCTACATGTTTCACATTTAGTAACCATGGAAAGCCCAAAAGGTGCCCAACACTCCTAACCATGGCCCAGCAAGTGTTTTACAACTATTTTACCCAACAATGTCTAAAAAAAACTTTATTTCCCTAATCAATTTACAAATAACTCACAAGTCCATATGCGTGTTTCTCATAGTTGACATGTTCCTTGTTTGGTTGTGGACTTAGGGTAGACTCATTAGGATCAACAGTCTAATAAAATTTTAATTACACATAACTGGGGGCATGTCGAGTGAATCTTAGGAGTGGATCAGACATGGAACAAATCACAAGATTATAATCAAGTTATTCCTACTAAATTCATAAGTCTATTTATATAGACCTCTGGTATAGAGTCGTCAGCGTAGTCGTGTCGGCAATCTAGAATATAGCTAAATACATAATACAAACTATAATACCCAAATTATACAAAGTTTTCTGCATAAAAAATCAATAGACAAACACAATGAAACTAAAAAGGGTATCAATCTATCAAGAGAAAAACACATACAATGTAGATTAAAATCCACTAATTATAACAAAATGGCTAAAAGAAAAGGTAAGAACTAAGGATTGTTAAGTCCTCTCTTCTTATAAATAGCTTTGAAGCAAGCTTGCCTAAGCTTCTTTGTTCTTTCTGTCAATTCCATACCTGGCAATTTCTCCATCATCTTCTTGTGCCCTGCTAACGTCTCTACCTCCTCCTTTAATCCCAACTCCTAGTTTTTTTTAGGTAGATGCAATATATTTTTCGTGTGAGTTCATAAAATTTACAATGAGTTAAGTTTATGTAAATATAAATCAGAAATCGTAGTAAAACAATTGATTCGATGTGGCATATGCCTAGGGCCTATGTTTATGTTATAAAGAAACTAATAATTAAAATTTTAGAAAATACCAAAACTACTTTGGTTACCAAGTGCATGCATACATGCATGAGTAATGTATAGAAGGTTATTATCGTAGTTTACCTTGGCATTTTGAATGAGGGATTGAAGGCTCTTAAGTTTTCTATGAGGCCATCTGTTTATGTTTAGCTCTCTGCATCTTTTCTTCAACAATGTTAACCCTATCCTTAGTTCCTTTGCTGCCATGATTATCGGCATCTCAAAGTACTTCGCTATCTCTTCAAACTCCAATGGTCTCAATCTATTTGCCACCTTCCGGCCACCGTGATCAGTGGTGGCAGCACTAGAACTACCTGTAGCCTCACCACCGGATTTACAGTCTTCACTGAAACTAACCAATGGTAAATTACCATCCTCCCAACAATCCCATAAGCTTATGTCTTTAAGGGGATCCAAATCGTGAAACTCATTTCTAGAAATGATGTTTTGATCTTTGTTAAGTACTGTGGAAACGTTCTGATCGAGCACTTCATGCAATTTTTCTGACAACTCGTAATCATGATGGTCGAGCATGTCACCACTGCAAAAATCCAAAAAAAAAAAAAAAAAAAAAACTCAAGATAATCAAATCCAACACGATGAAAGACTCTTTTTTATCACTACAAATCCAAACCATGTTTTGATCAATATAGACAAAATCACTTTTCTGTGCGAAAGATGGGGTAATGAGTGACGTTTATATATACCTGAAAAGATCTTGATGATCAAAGTACTGAAACCAATCGAGGTCATCTATGGGGTTTTGATGATCTGCAGGTGGATCCATTTGTGAGGGAGAAGTTAAAAGTTGCGGTAAGAATGTGATGATTTATATAAGTGAAGTGGGAGAAGTAATTAATAACAAATAAAGAGGAAATGAATATATATGGTCTTTGAACTGTAACCTTCTTCTTCAATTCACACACATATACGTATATGTTGCCGCAAATTATGACTTATGTGCCTCATGCATTTAATACATCACATGCCTACCGCATATTCTTGACTTTGAAGCTACGTACCAGTTTCAAATTTCCCCAGTAGCACACTTTTCATTAGAAAGTACTCCAAGTCTTCACACATGAACCAGTTAGAAAGTACTCCAAGTCTTCACACACGAACCAATTAGAAAGTACTCCAAGTCTTCACACATGCAAATTATGACTTGTGTGTCGCTATAGGTAACTAATAAAATTTTATTTTTTAACCCCTTAAATATCAGTACAAGCTTCTAACCTCGACGTTTAAATTCAAAATTTCTTTTTATTACTAAAACTAGCATTGATTCAAGTATATAAACCATGAATCTTGAGAACACGGCAAAACCCAAATAAGTCTTATCATCTATGTAAAAAAAAACTCAGGGTTTTTACTAGTAAATCTATCAGTGGCGGAGCTTGAACAATTAACTTGGGGGGGGGGGGGGGCGAAAATATTATAAACTGAAATTAAAATTAAAAAAAAAACAGATTGTTTTCTACAAATAAACACCAAAAACACCTAGAAAAAGAATTACAACTCAGCCCGACAGCCTTTAATGTCTTTAAAAACAGATTATGAATGATATATAAGTAAGCAGACAACAATTTCTCTTTCAATGTTTTCATCTTTCCCATGATTATATCTAGAAAAATCAAAATGAAGGAACAATTGATCCAATCAAAACAAAATCAAATTCAAAATTAGAACAATAACCAATAACTCATTTAACAATAACCAAATCAATCTTCGTTGTCACTTTTCAGTTTTGTTTGAAGCTGACAAGCTGTTAAGCATAACCAAATCAATAACCAAATCTATAAGTTTATAACTTATAAATCAAATTGGCAAATCGCCAAATCGCAAATGACAGCCAAATTAAAAGGAAACTCAGTAAGACAGTAGTAACGCATAAATAGGCAACAAATTGACAGAAAACAGCAGCAGCAGTGCAATACGCCAACACCAACAATCAACAATCTTACAATCCGAAAAGAAAGAACATCTGAACAGGATTTGGGTCTCGGGATTACATACCTGATTTCTGTGAAGTGAGAATGGGGACTTGGGCACTTGGCGATGGCGATTGGCGAGAGTGAGACCAGGCGACTGACTTGGCGAGACAGCGACAAACGAACAGCAGGCGAGATAGGCAACGAATTGGGAAAATGGGGATGAATCGATTTTGATTTCTTGATACCGCTTGGTCGCTTGGAGAATTGGGAGTATTGGACCATTCTGATTAGGAATCAGGAGGGGCCAAAGCCCAAGTTTGAAGATAGCAGGCCTATAACTATTTTATTTTGAACTACAATTCTTACTTCTAGCCCAATAATACTACGTCCCTGGAATCTATGAGGGCTAGTGTAAACATTATGGTCATATATCATTAAGATTCTATGGACTTAGAATGTGTGATTCCGCCTCATTCCCTGTTCCTTGTTTGGTTGTGGGCTTAAGGCGGGGTCACCCATCCAAAATGCCCTTGCAATCTTAATGATATACGACTAGTTTACGTCAATCGACTATAAAAGAACTTGTAGGACTTATAATGCAAATTTCTTCAAAATTTGTTGAAACATTCGTAATGATGGAACTCGCTAACTACGTTATAAAATATTCATAGTGGTAATACCAAGGATAAAACAGGGAGTATAAAAGCACACATAGAATACTCTATCATCCCAAAACAATAAACTCCTTTTAAATTGACTCAGTTCAAGTTACAATAAGAAATTTCCAAGGTCATCATGTGACATCAGGAGGGTTGTTCCTCACCATAATCAATTTCTTGTACTACGAAAAGTTTTCCACATCTTTTTCCAAACTCTTGAAGTCCCAATCAAAATGCAAATTTCGGGACGAAATTCCCTCTAACGGGGGGATGATGTGACAACCATCAAATTTCGGTCAAGTCAAAGTCAAACAAAGTCAACTAGTCAAACCGGTCAACTCCATTAACCCTTGTATGATAGGGTTTACGTTATGTAATCACTGTATAATTCGCTATTTTAATGAGAAAACATCATTTGGAAAGTTCATGTGTTTGATTTTCCTTAGCCTTAACAGTGTTAAACAATGAACCAAAGCGATAAAACACTATTGCACAATCATCGGGATTGTGTAGGACACTAAATCATGGCTTAACGGGGTCTATGGACCTTACGTTGCGAAGCCGGACACTCAAAAAGATCACAAACGAAACCTCTCGCAATCTCATTCAAACCCTACTCAAGATTACTTAACGCTAATAGGATCGAAACTCATACACTACGATATAAATTGACGTTAATAGCAACGTAGTATAGTACAACGTTATAACTATAATCAAATTAAATTATGATACCATATTAAAATCAAATCAAAGTATAATGCTCTAATTAAATTTAAAAGAATCAAACTTGAATGCTATAATTAAACTTCAAATCAAAGTAGATTGTTATAATCAAATAATAACTCATCTTTTATAAAACTCCATTTTTATAAACTTTACATTAAATTTTATAAAACTCTATTTTTATAAACTTTACATTAAATTTTATAAAACTCTTATATTAATTATGTAAAAGATGCTTGTGTTAGTGGGAAATTATGAAGACCACCAAAAGCAAAAAGATTATTCCCATGGTCTCCCACTCACACCTCCCATCCACTTTCCTTTCATTTTTCTCCCAACACATTATTCTCTTCACCACTTAAACCTTCTCTATTCTTTCTCTCACTCTCAATCTCGAAATTTCCTCCAAGAATACTCATATTCCATCCAAGAACAATCTATTATACTCAAATCTTCATCCCTCTTGAAGCATTCATCAAGGTATGTTGTTAAAAGTTTCATATTCATACAAGAAACAAATTAAATCCACCAAAATATCTAAAACTCATTTTATGCATAAACCTGATTTTTCTCAGAATCCCATCAATAAAATAAGAAGTTCTGGAAATTTTCAGAAAATAATTTATTTTTATTGAATTACTATAATTATTGCAATAAAGTAGGGCAATAATTCACATAAAATACTTTTTGCATTCAATAAATTCTGATAAAATTCTGGGATGACCTGTATACTGATTAAACATGATATATGAAGTTTCATGCATTTATATTACTTTTTACTATTATTTATGATTTTATTGATTAATTAATAATGAAATATATAAAAAATACTTACCATAGTCACAAATATCTGAAACTTATACACTGAGCTCTACATCATGTTATAAAACTATGGTTAATTTTACAGATTTTTTGAGAATCATTTACTATTTTTCCCGAATTTTGTGTTGTTTAATCATTAAAATATTAAATAAATACTAAAGCAGTTCAGAAAAATATACAAATTTTACAGTAATTCATATTGTATGCAATAATGATTTCCTAATAATTTCATAATTTTTCAATACTGTTTACTATTTAAAACTATTTTCCTAAGTATTTAAGCATGTAAAAATGCATTTTAATGATTATTTCATATAAATAATTGTTAAAATCTGTAAATAATTATAATTGGGCAAGTTATTATTTTAATAAGAAATTATTAAAATCTGGCATAAATTGAAAATATAAATTAATTATGCAAAGTAAGTAATTCAATTTAAAATTCATTTAACAAATAAATACCTTAATATTACAATCAAAATGAATTATTGTTAATTCATCAATATAAGAATATGTGTCTAATTATTTGTATTAATACTCCATTCTCGTTTAGCAGTTCCTAAACCAAAACTATTAATTATATTAGGTTGTACGTCATTTTGACCCGAATCGTCTATCGTACGACACACGCATTTCGTTTTGGGACTAATGTGAGTAATCTACCCCATATTTTATAATTTTCAATACTTTTGGGGTGTATCATGTGGTTCTAATATATTCCAACTTCATTTTATTGTTTTATCACAATTGAGACATTGTTGGGACATTTATACGTGAGTCATTAATTGTATAACTATTGTTTGTTTACGCTACATGTACTTGTAGTGCATTACCATTTTTAGTCTAATCTCCATGACTATGCCCGTATTCTTGAGGTACGTTATGGACAATAATAGCGCTATTGGGTTGACCACCCCGCCTTGGGACGCTAAGGTGATTGATTGCACGTGGTTGAGTGTGTATGATGATTAGATGCTCCATCCTATATATATTTATATATATATATATACATATATATATATATATATATATATATATATATATATATATATATATATATATATATATATATATATATAGGGTGAGGACTTATTGTTGTTGTTATCATTTGTTAATCAATTTTTGATTTATAAACCGTTATCTCAAATACAATTGTTTGCCGACTTCAAAAGAAAACAAATTTCCAATTATAAAGGTTTCAACTTAACAATTTTCTCTACTAAAATTAGATTACTCACCAACTGTCGTAGTTGACCTGTTTTTACCCATGATGCAGATTTGAAGAATGAAGTTGATGAAAAATAGGTTGTGCCTTAGAAATCCACAAGACTATTTAAATTTGATGTAATAAATGTTGTTCATATTTGGATTTGTATTTGTATGTTGTGGATCTTGTTTGCATACTTAGTACTTAATTGAATCTAATCATATTATAACATAGTTGTCATGAGACTTTGAACAATATATCACGCCTCGATCGATTCCGACAAGGATCGGGGTGTGACAGTGGGGGAGTCATTGCTCTAATGCGATGGTTCGAAAAGACAGAATCGATTTTTGAGCTCTGCGGGTGTCCAGAAGGGAGCAAAGTGAAGTTTGTTTCCTGCACTTTCTCTGACAGAGCCCTTACATGGTGGAATAGCCATGTCAAGTCGCTGACTCTTCCGACCGCAAACACAATGGGCTGGGAAAATTTGAAACAGATGATGCTGGAAGAATACTGCCCGAGGGGCGAAGTGCAAAAGCTAGAGCATGAGCTGTGGAATCTCACCATGGCAGGGTCAGACATAGAAACCTACACAGACCGATTCAGCGACTTAGCTGCACTATGCCCTGGGATGGTTACCCCGGAAAGTAAGAAGGTAGAAAGATTCATTTGGGGACCACCATCTCCAATCCAAGGAAACATAATAGCGGCAAAACCTCTTACGTTTGACAGTGCCAAACGCCTGGCTCTGACCTTGGTGGACTATGGGATCCTCCAAGGCGTAATAGACCCCGTTCATAGGACAACAAAAGGAGACGATGATAATCAAGGGTCCGAGAGCAGAAGGAAGAGGCAGTCAACACAAGAACCCTCCAAGGAACAACAGACATGTACATCCTATGCTGCCCCGACGCCAACCACCTCAACGCCTGGCAATCGTTATGCTGGAACTCTCCCTAAATGTAATAAGTGCAACTTCCATCATATCGGAAGGTGTCGGAAGTTGTATTGCAAGAACTGCCTCCGAAGGGGACACACCATCCGCTTCTGTAGGGCACCGGCACGACCAATCTCTCAGGTCCCATTTGAGGAAGCAAGTCAGACCTGCCACGAATGTGGTGAATTGGGACACTTCAGGAGAGATTGTCCCTTGGTCAGGAACCCTGGTGAAGATGGAAGAGTGCTAATGATCACCGTAGGAGAGTCTACCCCGGAGACCCCCGAAAGCAGCGGTACGCCTCCCAACTCGAATCTTTTTCCCAAACCTACATTTTCAAGGAAACCATTTCACGATTAAGTTCTAACGATAATAGTTTCTTCCTCATCTAAACTAAGCACATAGTTTATATATAGAAACTAAATACTCTTTCTGGTAAGCTATAACGGCTTAGTGTAAACATTAGGGCTATATATAATTAGGAACCAATAGACTTAGAGTGCGTGATTCCGCCTTATTTCCTGTTCCTTGTCTGGTTGTGGATTTAAGGCAGGGCACTCAGTCGACTGTCTTATCACTCTTAATTATATATGACTTGTAGACACCAAGCGATTATAGAAAGACTGGATAGGGATCATAATATCAAGTAGTATTCACCAGAAAAATCTTTCAGTTAATACACACAAAGGGCAACGCAAAACTATCGTAGTAGTAATTTCCGAATCGAAACAGAAAACACCGAGAATACACCCAGATGCACCAATGTTCTAACCAAGTACCCTTTCCGAACTAACTTAACCCGAAACTCCACGACGTCTTTCCACTGAGTTCGATTGATTATGCATTATACCAAACCCACGTGTCACCGAGGAGACCCTTTGCCTTAAGCCGACTGAATAACACAACTCTCGTCACTCATAACGATAAACTAGATGCGAACCCCTGAAATTTCATCTCGCCTCAAACTCTCAAAAGTATTCATACAAGGAGTATGGTATCCAACCGTAACCTTCCTTAAGCACCCTCAACAGACCATTTTGGAAACACCCCTCATGCAACAAGTCAAGTTCAAGCACAGAGGCTAGGGACACATACGTTTAGTCTATCAATGTTAAATGTGCACGCGAGGGTGGTGAATAATTAAGATCCAGCAGACTTAGGATGTGTGTTTCCGCCCTATCTCCTGTTCCTTGTTTGGTTGTGGACTTGGGGTAGTGACACCCATCCGACCGTCTTATTAATCTTAATTATATATGACTTGTGTACATGAGGAAATGATAGACGGACCAGGTATGAGTCCTACCATGAACTCAAGGACAAAGGTTGCTCAGAACTGCGAAAGAACATTCTACCAGTTGGATGAACATGGCCAGGCAACCCCAAACTACACATCATTCACATATCAGAATAGCAGATACAACAGTGATGACCTGCTGAATCCCCCAGCAAGGATTTGAATTCACTAGAGAACGCGAGAGTTGTATGAAACCCAAGGGCTCTACCGATCCTGGAGAAACGTCGGTCCGATGAGACACTTGTGATAACCTTCATCTTTTTCTAAAATCCAGGAATTTTATTCCGTGTTTGAATTTCGGGATGAAATTCCCTCTAACGGGGGGATGATGTGACAACCCGAAACTTTTCCCGTTATCCTTACCCAGTTTCCGTTAATAAAATTTGGGTTTTTATCAAATTCGGTCAAATTTCTTAATTTGGGAAGGACCATAAGTTTTAAATAAATAATATGTATTTTATACGATTCGGAATAAACCGGGAATCGCGCGAAAAACTTGAAACTTCCTCGAAATCCTCCGAGTTCACGGTCAGGACGAGTTTACGGTCGTAAACTCGTGTAGACCGTAAACCCAGTTTACGGTCGGTGCCAGGTGGACCCCTCCCCCCTGACCGAGAACTCCAACCTATATATAGGGTATTTGGCCTTCATTTCACACTTTAAACACTCCAAAGACTTTCTCTCTCTACTTTCTCTCTACAATTTTCGAGTTTGCTCAAGAAATCCTCAAGAATGTAAGTGATTCCTTCCTTTGGGTGTTAATCCTTCCTATATCCATGATTCACTCTTGATTCATCCATGGATTTCACATTTTATCTAGATCTTCAAGAATCCTCAAGAACACCTTAGTGTTTTGGACCGAAAACACCTTTCTTTGCCTTCAAATCGTAAGTATCATCCTTATATACTTATATCTAGTTAGGATTCTGGAGTTTTGCCTTGAAATCGTCACTTTTCCATGAACAAAAGGTGTTTACGGTCTAGTGTATCTCCTTTGACCGTACACCCTTCAATGACCGTAAACTCATGGGCCGTAAACCCAAAGACCGTAAACCCATGGACCGTAAACCCTATAACCGTAAGGTCATTAGACCGTAAACCTTATGACCGTAAGGTCATTAGACCGTGAACCCATGGAACCGTAAACCCATGGACCGTAAACCCGTGACCGTACACTCCTGATTACGGCCGTAAACTCCCCTTTTCAATCACATGTGATTCTAACACTTAGTTTTAAGTGTTTCCTAGTCCTTAAGGTGGTTCTTTCCATAACAAATAGTGTTATGCCCGCACCTAATACATATATGTACTTCTACATGCTAAATAGGATCCGTTTGTGCCCGAGGCTTTATTTGACACTCAGCAATTCCTAGCAACTTACACTCGAATCCCACGTCAAACTGTGAGTTCATACCCCTACATTTTTCCGTGTTTTTAATGTTTTCAGGGGGTGAATACAAGCCAAACTCAAAGTATTTTATTAAGTTTTAAACTTATTAATACAATTCAACGATTTCCACGTTTAATAACCTACCCGGATATTTTTCCCTTTTGTAATATGTTGAGCATAAGGGAAACTGTTATTTTGGAAATCTAACTTCATAGCTTTCAGAAAGGTTTTACAAAACATTTTCCATAACAACACTAATAAACTATAATGGGTATAGTTTGGGATAACCCTCTAGGTAGTTTCTACCAAATCAGATTTCATGGATGAATATATCTAAACTATGACATATTTAGTTTATGTTATATGTTTTCTCAGAAGTATAAACTACATTTATTCAAGGATAATTACTGTTTTATACTGTTTCTAGCTTGTAAACAAGATTATACAGAATTGTGAGGCTCTACTTCAATATTGTACCCTTAGGTGTACAAGGATAAATCCTTTTAGTATAACCAGAGTCTCCTGGAGGGAGAGCGTGAGATTTGTGAATAGATCTATTCTGGACTGACAATCCCTTACCTGAACTGCTAGCTACAGTTAGGCGGGCACGCCTGGGGTGAACAAATGTCATTTAGCTTAATTCCTGAAGAACGTTATTAAGGTCTCTCGGTCATATCAATTATGGTTATACGACTCGCAAAATAAGTATAAACTAACTTTGGTTTACAGACTCTACCCTTCATTTGTTTTATTTTTAGTAATAAAACTACCTTCATATATACACTGATAGTAATCAGGGATTTCTAAACTTACATCTCTACCTCTAGGACGGATAACTTGCTTTTAGGGAAAACATGGGATTTTCCCAAGATAACACTGGCATTTCTAAAACTGATGATTTATCTTCTACTAATAGATACTATTTCAACACTACTTTTCATAAGAAAATATTGGATTTTCTTGAGGAACACTTTCAAACAGATATCAAAGGAACAATACAGTTAACTTTGTAAGTATCTAGTAAATACTTAAGGATTATGTACATGAGGATCCGACAACCAGTGGAATGTGTGGACTCCGCCACACTTCCTGTTCCTTGTTTGGTTGTGGTCTTGGGGCAGAACCACACAATCGATTGTTTGTTTGATCTGGATTGCATATGATTGGTATACACTAAGTACTCGCAGGAGAAACTAGTAAGAATCATTTTTACTGAAGGTTTATACATTCATTACATCAGAAAATATAAGGTTTTCTGGAGAAACATAATGCACTTTTCAAAAGAACAAAGAACAGTTTTTCCAACACAAAACGCTTATGAACTCACCAGCTTTATGCTGATACTCTTTCAAAACCTACTTGTATTCTCAGGACATTAGTAGGCAGGTACACGCGCGGATTCAAGAAGACGGAGCATAGTAGCTTCGAGTCTTTACTTGTATTTACTTTTGGATTCAATCATGTATGATTCAAATGTAATGTAAACAATATACTATTAATACAATGGTTGTGGTTGCTTTGATTATTATTATTCAATTGTTGTGATACTTCAAATGACGTCCTCCACCACCGAACGTTTCCGCCGTTTCGGTTTGGGGGTGTGACAGCTTACAAACTCCGTCTACTTCAATAACATAATAACGTACACCCTATCTTCCACGTGCCTAACCTAAAGAAGTGTCTATCCGACAAGACTCTTCTAATTCCACTCGATGAAATCGAGTTAAACGAGAGTCTACAATTCGTGGAAGAACCAGTAGAAATCATGGATATGGAAGTCAAATCAACGAAACAAAGTCGCATACCAATAGTGAAGGTTCGCTGGAATGCCAAGCGGGGACCTGAATTCACTTGGGAGAAAGAAAACCAAATGAAACAAAAGTACCCACATCTTTTCCCTAGTCCATGAGTACTCACTATAGAAATAATTTCGGGACGAAATTCCCTTTAACGGGGGGATAATGTAACAACCCGTTATTTCAAGTCAATGTAAGTCAAACTTGTTCAATTGAAAGTCTAAATCTTAACCAAGTACAGGTGAATTCACGTCATAAGATTGATACAATAAGAACTTGGGATGCCAAGAGTACAAGTTTATATAAGTTCATATGTTAACATATAAGTGTAAATTGAAACCCATGTGGATTTGAGTTATTATAAGTCAACACAAGTCCACATATTAAAGCTAAAACCATAAAATATCATACTACATTGGAGTTTTCGGTTTAGGGAATCTAATCCCTAACAAAAACCGAAAACCCTTTCCTATTTGACTTAGGACCGAAAACCCTTTCCTATTTGACCTAGGACTGAAATCACTTCCTTTATGGAAGTATAGGACCGAAAACACTTAGTTTAAGGCCCATTAAGGCCGAAAACTAACCCTATATATACGTGTATGACTGCAAACACTCCTCATTTCTCATTTCTAAGAGCGAAAATCTCCTCAAATTGCTCTCAAAACTCATCCGAAAACTTCATGTCTTCAAGATATATTGTTCAGATCATCATCCAATCTTCAAATCTTCAACCGAAATCCATCAAGAACATTCATCCCATATTCAAATCTTCATAAATTCCTTCAAATCTTCAAGTTTTCCTCAAGAACACCAAGAACATCATCAAATATTCATATTTCACCCAACAACACCTTCAAATAATTCCGAAGGCTTTTTGTAAGTATTTCTTATATAACTTAGTGTTGTCTAACACTTTAAATTATTATTTAAATTAATATTTTATTAATTTAAATACGATCTCGTGTATAATTATTATTAGGATACGACTACTCACATAGATCCTAACCCGAGGATCATCGCTACCACTTCGTATCCAAACGAGATCACACGTTCGATGTGAGTTCATACCCCTACGTTTTCACTCTTTTTCCATGTTTTTATGGGGGGAATACAAGTAAAACACAAGGAATCTTGTGTTAACATTTAAATGATTTCAAACATTTTCAAACATTTCAAACTATTTTAAACCGTTTCAAGCTATTCTAAATTATTCCAACTGTTTCAATTATTGTTTATACCAACTCATATATATATATATATATATATATATATATATATATATATATATATATATATATATATATATATATTTATATATATGAGATTCAACAGACTTAGGATTGGTGTTTTCGCCTGAACTCATGTTCCTTGTTTGGTTATGGGCTTAGGGTAAATTCATTTGTCCGACTGTCTTTTCAATTTCAATTATATATGCCTTATATATATATATATATATATATATATATATATATATATATATATATATATATATATACATATGAATTATAAAACATTACCCCTTTTGTAATTTGCTGAGCAAAGGGGTACTTTCAGAAATATTTTCATTACATACAGTACATACTTATAAACTATAATAGGTATAGTTTATGGAACATACATACTACTTTGCTAGTTCAACAAACAATACAAGAACATACATTATAAACTATAATAGGTATAGTTTAATGATTACTTACATCATTTTTACTAAATTCAGAGATACAACACAAAACAAACATATAAACTATAATAGGTATAGTTTATGGAACATACGTACTATTTTACTAAGTACAGGTTACACTATAGAAACAACCATATATACTATAACATGTATAGTTTATGAAACATACATACAGTTTACTCATTACAAAGTAACTTTTCATTATTCTACATGTAACTGTCAATATAAATTTGTGAGACACACTTCAAGTACTCATCTAAGTACCAATGAAAACCCTGAAATTATAACCAGAGTCTCCTGGAGGGAGAGCGTGACACTTATGTATAGATATATACGGAACTGACAATCCCGCACCTGAACTGTTAGCTACAGTTAGGCCGGCAGGCCTGGGGTGACAAATGTTGTACCATTTCCGACGCCTGAAGAACGTCGTTTCAGACCATCTTAGGTTATCAAGCATGGTTATAATAACTCACAATTTGGTATTGAACAATACGATTAGTGTATGAATATATAAACAACTTCAAGTAGTTTTATTAAATAATAGAAATACAATACAGTATTTTACATTATAGCTGGTGGAAATCCAGGTACATACATTTACAGAGTTTTCATACAAGTACACTATAGTATACTATTTTCTAGTGCAAAGAAACTTACATTTCAGAGAAACATTCATTTCACATAGTTTTATTTAATAATAAGACTATGATATACTGTTACTTAGTACACCAACATTTACACATTTTGGTCTTATGGTATTAAGACTACATTTCATTTACAACAGAAAATATAGGATTTTCTGGAAGAACATACTTACATTTTCAAAGAATAACAGACTGATTTCAAATACAAACATGCTTATGAACTCACCAACTTAAATGTTGATACACTTTCAAAATCACTTGTATTCTCAGGGAACCAGTAGACAGGTACACTTACAGGTTTTGAGAAGACAGAGCATTATGCAGTCACGTCTTATAGTTTTTTCTATACACTTTTGTTGTCATACAAATAATGTTATGAACAGATGTAAAAAACTATACTTTATCAATGTAGTGGTTGTTTATTTGATTACTATTATTCCATTGTTGTGATACTGTACATGACGTCCTCCGCCCCCGAACGTTTCCGCCGTTCCAGTTTAGGGGTGTGACACAAGGTGCCCCAGAAACTGCACCTCGCGCAACCAGAACTCCCACTTGGAGAACTTTGCGAAACGTTTCTCCCTCCTCAAAGTCTCCAGCACTTCCCTCAAGTTCTCCTCATGTTGCTCTTGAGTCTTGGAATAAACCAAGATATCATCAATGAAGACTATCACAGGCCGATCCAGCATTGGTCTGCACACACGGTTCATGAGATCCATGAATCCGGCTGGAGCATTGGTGAGCCCGAAAGGCATCACCACGAACTCATAATGGCCATACCGAGTCCGGAAAGCTCTCTTCTACACATCCTCATCCCTGACCCGCATATAATGATAAATCGATCGCAAATCAATCTTGGAAAACCAAGATGCACCATGAAGCTGGTCGAAAATATCATCAATCCTCGGGACTGGATAACGGTTCTTCACCGTTACCTTTTTCAACTCCCGATAGTCGATACACATGCGATGACACCCGTCCTTCTTCTTCACAAACAGAATCGGTGTGCCCCAAGGCGAACTGCTCGGTTTAATAAATCCACTGTCTAACAGCTCCTGCAGCTGTGTAGACAACTCCTGCATCTCGGGAGGAGCCAACTGATATGGTGCTTTGGCTATCGAAGCCGCACCGGGAACCAGATCAATCCTGAACTCCACCTGCCTCTCCAGAGGTACCCCAGGCAAATCCTCTGGGAACACATCTTGATAATCCCACACAATTGGGACATTATCCTTGATCACCTTACCCTTCTCCCAGGTATCCATGACATAGGCAACAAAACCCGAGCATCCCTGATGAATATAGCGTCTGGTCCTCGCTGAAGAGCACATAACCGGCACATGATGCGGTCTCTCACTCTGAATCACCAACTACCCCCCACTTGGGGTCCAAACCCACACTAACTGCTTCTCAAAGTCGATCACTGCCCCATTAGGGTTTAACCAATCTATGCCCACAATGACTTTGTTCCCGTGCAGAGGAATAGGAACCAGATCAACTAAGTAATGCTCGCTGAATAACTGGAGAGTACAACCCTGATGAACCCTCGCACCCCAACCGTCCTATCATCAGCAATCTCGACATCTAGAGGACAATCCAGCTCCCACGGAGCCCCAACAAATCTCTTTCTAAGCACAAGAGATACACATGAACGGATAGCCCCCGAATCAAATAAAATTAGAGCAGAGACACCGTTCACAAGGAACAATCCTAAAATGAAACATAAAACCATAAGAAATAATTCAATAAAATAAAGAGATAAGGATAAGATGCATACCCATCACAACATTGGGAGCTACACGTGCCTCCTCTGTGGTCAGTTGGAAGGCCCTGCTCTTTTCCACAGGCGCCTCTGCACGAACCTGACGACCGGTAGTAATCCGAAGAGTTGCAGGAGCGGGTGTTGATAACAGTCCTGCTGCAGTCAAACTCGGGCACTGGGCCTTCTTATGGCCGCTATTATTTCAATGAAAGCAAATCAGATCTGATCCCTGAGTGGTGGTAGCAGTACAATCCCTACCGAAATGACTCGTCCTGCTGCACTTGAAGTAGCTAGAACCACCACCACTACCATTCCTGCACGCACCCTCGTACGTCCTGCCACACTTGCGACAATGGCTACGGCCCTGATGGTCCCTCGATCTGGTATCTGATACCTTGGGCCTCCTGCCCGATCCCCTCGAAGTCTGAACCTCATTTGGTATCCTCTTCCTCTCCATCTCCAGGTCAATCTCCCTCTTCCTGTATCGCTCAATCATATCCTCCAGCGTCTTACAGCTGGATCGGCTCACAAACTGTCGAATGTCGCTCCTCAGCATCTCATGATATCGGGCCTTCTTCATCTCCTCATCCGCCACATACTGTGGAACCAGAATCGCCCTCTCCTTGAACATAGCGGTAATCTCGGCCACCGTCTTCGTAATCTGGCAGATATCCTGGAACTCCCGTGCTAGCTGTTGGACCTTAATAACCGGTGCAAACTCTGTTAGAAACCTGGTCGAAAAATCATCCCAGGTCATCCCATCAACAACATCATCACCCAATTCAGGACCAACCTCCTCCCACCAGTCTCGTGCCCTGTCCTTCAAAATGCAAGAAGCAAATCTGACCTTGTCCCCCTCGGGAAAACAACTAGTGTGGAAGGAGTTAGCAACATCTGCTAACCACCATATGCTCGGAATGGGGTCCTTCGCCCCATGATAATCTGGAGCCCCACAAGCCCGAAACTCCCTAAACGTCAAAGAACGTGTCCCCATCATAGCTACCATCTCAGCGCGAAAGGCGCTCATCTGATCATCAAGTAACTCCATGATGTCGTCCTTGACTGAGCCGAAAATCACAGGAGTCTGGTCAAGAATGCAACGAGTAATCTCAGATGAGAAAAACCCTAGTCTGCTCATCGAGCTGCCTGACTCAAGATCCTAAGCCTGAACCCTCCCCGTCACTTGAACTACCAACTGGCCTGCCCCGCAATACCACCATACTGAAAAATAGACCATAAAACCATCAGAATATGCATTGAAATATACCGAGGTATCACAACCCTGCAAGTTTCCCGATCTTATCACAACCTTCCTTGAATCGAGTACGGATCCTCTGCTTCCAATATTACAGGCCCATACTACCTTCCACATATATCCATACTTTCCTCAAGAATTGCTTTGACTCAACCAGGTCACTAAAAAAACATCTAACCTCCCCCACATATAAGGCTCGCAACACTAGATCTCATCCTAGGTTTTCCTAGGGCAAACTCCATACCACTCTCCACCATCAGCTGCAGAAGGAACTCCCGCTAACTTCCTCTAATTAGCTCGTAAATACTATTACATATTACAAAAAATAGATAATTCTTCGAATGAGAGATCTTGCACTACAACGTTTGGAATCAAACAAGAGCTGTGCAATAGGGTTAAAACCTAACCTTCTAAACTTATTTAGTTCCCATAATATGTAACTTAGCATATTTGTTTACTAGTTAGCTGAAGCTAGTTAGAACCCCTAATAGCACAAAGCTTTCAGCATTCGAGCATCAAGTAACAGGACTAGGAATACCTAAACAGGTCATCCTATCAATGACTGATTAGTACAAGCATGCAAGTCTACAAGCTCATACAATAGGCATACAAAGGCATCTCTCCAAGCATTCTATCTTACAAAACTGAGCAGATCCTTAGCCCTAACTAGCATGCAATTCACAGATTCATAGATCAAAACATATCGTATAACATGTATGGGTAATTTGGTAAAACTTACTTCAGCCCGGCTGATTGCATGCACCACACCCTTTTGTTATTTTAGAAAACCATTTTCTCAAATTATTTTCCCTTTTGAAAAACTTTAACCAAATCCTCAGATTGAGTTTAGACACACCCGAGAGTATGCCCAAATCCCTCAAACCAAGGCTCTGATAGCAACTTGTAACATCCAAAAATATGGCCCCAAAAATTTCATTTTTAAAATAGATAAAACAGTATTTCAAACATCATCCATACATCTCAACCAAAACTAAAGTATAAAATGTCATAAAAATCAGAGTAAAGTATCATATGAGGAATCCTAATGGTGTGTGCAATGCAGTCATCCCGAGCTCTTCCCCTTGCCATAGGAAGTACCTGAAACATAAACTAAAAACTATAAGCACAAAGCTTAGTGAGTTCCCCAAACTACCACATACCACACATACATAAATCACATACTGGGCCCCCGTCCTCCTTGGGCCTCGCCCGACATCGAGCCCCGCCCGGTATACAAATATGTTATCATAAGGCCTCGCCTATCATTGGGCCTCACCCGCTAGATACATACAAACAATATCACACAATCATGTCAACACAAATAATGGTCACAACCCTAGTTTATGTTCCAGTCCTCAGGCCTCGCCTCGCATCGAGCACCACCCGGTATACATAGCAGTCTATAACACATGTTAGGGTCACGAAGACTCGTAGTATCCTAACACAATCAATAAGGGCCGACATTGGTGCCATAGACCCGCTAAACCTAGTGAGAAAACTCACCTCAAATATTGATTCTCACATAAAGAAATCCCTAGCTGTTGCCCTGACAACTCCTCGAGTTATCAATACAAATAACACCCATCAATATCCAATACTCCATACTTTGGGTAAAAGGACCATTTTACCCCTAACCTAATTTGATCCATGACTAAGGCCCAATCCACAATATAAAATGCCCAACCCTAAGCAATCCACCAAAGCCCACTAGTGGCCCACTTATGGCCTAGTTTTCCAAATTGGGCCCAAACCCCTCCAATGGGACTTACCCTAAAGCCTACAATTTACTTATCCCAAAAGTCTGTTTTCAGATGCCCACTAAGGCCCAAAGCAGCCAAGTCCAAGAAATGGCCCAAACTGAGGCCTAATTGTGCAAATTCCACTCTGATTGAGTACGCATGGCGTACCCGGCTGTACGCAGCGCGTACTCGCTTGCTGGCTTGTACGTTGTGCGTATAGACTTGTACGCCTATCACACTCATCTATTAAGCCATCATTTGCTATTAAGCACTTAATGTTTAGTCCAAAGGTCCAAACCATAGATCTGACTCTTAAACAATGTTTAGACCCATAAAGTCACTGACTTGGTGACTTTGCATGCCCCAATTGAATCCAAACCCAAAATATAGCATTCTACTTTTATGGAAATGACCCTAACTCATGCATGGATAGATTTCAACCTCAAAAATGAAAAGTTTCTGACTCAAGGACCCAAATAACACCAAGAGTGGTAACTCTAAGTTCCAAAAACGATGTGGACTCATAGGATCTCATCAATGGGACCAAAAGGGTCCATAAACCCAAACCAAAAGAGATCTAACCTAATAAACATCAAGTATGAGACTTTATACCTCAAATGAGTACACAAAGATGATAAAGTTTTGGATCTATAAGCCTTCACTCCTTCAATGAAGCTTCGTGGATGGATACTTCCCTTCAAGCACGAAAATGCTCTTCCAAATGGCCTTCTAAGATCCAAAATCACAAAAGATGGGATTAGGGTTCGAGTTTAGGGTAAGGAGGCTGATAACAATGACGGTTCAAGTCTATAAGGATGTTTAAATAGTGGCCAACCACTAAAATTAGGGTTTTCATTAACCTTGCGTATGCCTAGCGTACCAAGCTGTACGACCAGCGTATGCATCTGGAACCTAAATCATTACCCTCGCATGAGTACGCTAAGTATACCACTAGGTACGCCCTGCGTACTCACTTCATCACTTCTACGCCCCATGTACCTTGTTGTACGCCCCGCGTACAACTCAAGGTTCAAAATGGCACAATTTAATAATGTAACTTCAAAATAGGAACTTATCGAGATTCAGGTGTGACAATATCCTTTCAATCCAGTATGAATTTATTTCGGATGACAACCATGAATTCACCAATTTTATTCCTAAATAGTCATTATGTTCCAACTACGATGTGACCCATCAATGAATGTACCAATTTCTACACTTGATTCTTTTTAAATTCTGTTAACTCCTCTTGTATGGATATATCCAATCTCAATGTTCTGAGTCCTCGTTTTATGGTCTTTGGCTAAACAAATGAGATCAAAGCTAGATAGTGACATTCATATTCTTTCTTTTTAGTAAATATGATTTGAACAATGACATTGGGATATCCTATCACTTCATTGGGCTTATGATCATGAGTCTATATATGTAGTCTTAGTGTGAGCTGATCAAATGCTATATGGGGATAAGATCGAAAATTGCTCTATCTCCCCCTGGACAATTTTAATTCTGAAGCTTGCTCCTCCTTGAATGTAGAGCATTTCGGTGACTCCTTATTGTCTATGTTCTGGTGGAAGTTGTTCAAGGAGTCAACATTGTTTTGATTTACTTGTTCTTACTCATTTACAGTTGGAAATTCCCTCTACTCCCCTCGAAGGTTGCATATATAATTGGAACTTACATGGAAGGAATAATAAGAAGTTTATTCAGTAGTTATTCCTATAGACCTTGGTCCAATGATCTTCTTTATAAATGAGATTGTTTATTCAAAACAAATTTGGGGTGTTTGGTTGGTGCTTTGGATGAATCTAAAAGGATTTTAAATTAAAGTTCCATGAACTCCTTGGTTGGGTTTAAAAAAATAAGGATTTATAAATAACTAGGCACAAAAAGTACTACTTTTGTTGCATTATATAAGTCTCTACCACCTAATATTTCTCGAACACCCTCTCATAAAAAATTTAGGTTAAATTTTATTTCTTTTCTTATTTCTCTCTCTCTCTGTGTGTGTATATATATATATATATATATATATATATATATATATATATATATATATATATATATATTACAAGGGTATATTAGTAATTGTATATTTAATTTAAATTAAAACAAATTAAGATCATATCTTAATTTTCTAAAATTTTGCGGTACTGACTACATTTACCTAAAATAAAAGTTTAACCGATTTTTTTTTAAATTATTGGATGATAAAAATAATTTGTATTCATTTTTTCATTAAAAAACGATTATATTTTAATTTATAATTCATCAGCATATTTTCAATCATATATGAATAAAACACATTTATAGTTATAAGAATATATGATTGTAATCCTAATTGAATAAAATACAATTTACAGGTAAAAAATTTCATTTATAAAAAAATAAAAAAATAAATTACTAATCATACATGAATATAATAACAAATAAAAGAAATCAATACATTAATAATTCATTATCAAACATTATTATATTGATAAATAATTTTCCAAAGATTGAGTTTATATATTTTTACATTTATATTCATAAATGAATATCTCAAGACTAATTTCTTACATTTATACATGATTATATTCAACAATGATTAAACCACTGCAATGGAATAAAAATTACAAAATTCATCCCTATGTCAACCACTTTCTTGAATCGGTTCCAACCTCATTCTTCTATTTGAATCAAACAGCCCGAAAGTTTGTGTAACGAGCAATAGTGATACCTAAAAAAAATCCAACATTCCTTTTTCTTTGATCAATATCTACAAAATGACAATAACATGTAAATACAATCAAAGATCGATAAAATATTAAAATGAATGATTAGTAACAAAATCATATGGTGTTATAATCATAAATGATTATAACTGGTAATCTCATCATTTATGCTGCCTATAGTTATAATCATAAATGACTATTATCGATGTCTTCTAATCATACAGACAACAATGTTTATAATCATAAGTGATTATAACTAACACAATCAGACGTTGTTTTTTGATTAAACTGTTATATTCTGCAAGATCACCCTACAATAAATGGGTTCACCTTTAGACGATTCTAAATATTGAAGTCACCAAAATTAATTAATAACCAAAAAAAAAATTGACCAAAACCTACAAAACAAATGGGTCTAAATTTAAAAAAAAACAAATACATTGATTTTTGTGTGAGGACCTTGCTTTCTTCTATTTGCAACCTTCGAGACCCAGACAAATTAACACAAGTTTTCTCTTAGACTTTCTTTCTTTCTCTGGTTGAACTTGATTGGAGGTACTAATAATAAAAAGAAACCAAAACAAATTTGTTTTTGGATCTTTTTTTGTTAAATCCACTTAGTTGATAAAATTTACATTTCAATTTATTTTGCGCTTTTTAGTTTCTAAACATCTTGGCTTCCCTTTTTACATAAAGATGATAATCAAAATAATATAATAAAATTGAAACATGATAATTGTTTTTGGTCAAAATTTGATCAAGTGTAATTCGACCAAATTGTATGAGAAGTTTTGGTGTTAGTGTAATGTAAGTATCAAAAGGTATTTAAAGTGAGACAAATGAGTTACAAGGAAATGAATTGATCATTTGTAGGATCTATGGCATAAAACCTTGGGAGGTGATAATAATCACTTGTCTTGATGTGTTTTATTGATTTTAATCTGAGGTTACAAAGATTATGAAAGTAATACAAGTACAAGAGTAATGCTAGGGCTAATCGTGTATGTTATGTGCAAGATACATGTGTTATTTATAGCTTAGTGTAAGTAACAAGAAGTCCAATAATTTCGGGATCCTCCGGAATCAACATATGAATATTGTTTGACTTGGTATTATGGACCTTTTGCCTGATTGAGATGACTCTTCGTTGAGAATGAGTGTTGACTAGTTCTGCACATATGAGAAAAATAAAGAAAATATAGTCGTTACAAGTGTTAGAAATATTAGTGGTAGTAGTTAGGAACCTAGGATATGTTAAAGGATCCTGAGGCTTCAGAAATATTTAAGGATCCTGAATATGAGTTAAGGATCCTGCCTATAACAACTGCCCCCAAATTATACCAGCAAAATATTAAGGTTAGTTTTACCATATTTAAAGGTATAATTTAAAAATAATAAATGAAAGAGATAAAAGATTTTAATTTTAAGCCCTAATCGGATAGGGTTTATCCACCCCAATGTTAATCATCACGCAGTAAAATCGTACCCTCTATCTTTTGCCATTGGGTTAAATGGGGTAATCCTCTTAACTCCTTTTATCTTTCCCAACATATCTCCGGCCACCTTCATAGGTAATTTATTCCACTCGTTTTTCTTTTGTACTCTTCTTTTCTCCGATCATGGGTGAGAAGATGACCCGTTCTTGCGCCACCATTACTGTTCCTCCAGAGAATGACTTTGTCGATCCGGGGATTTTGGCCCATGATGAGGTATGCTCCTTCAATACAAGGACAAGCAATCCCTTATGGCCAATGGAGCTTTTCCCTCTAATAGAATCTTCAGGTCCTTTGATCCTTCTATTCGGCCTGATTTCGTTTCTCCTTCTTGGGTATGCTTCCATGAACATCCCTTTTCTTTGGGCTTCAAATATACTTTTTCGGGTATTGATTCTGATTTCTTTCAACCCACCAAGCTTTCCTATATCCAAGCTATACCCATTATTTGTAGAAATTTGTATGGGATCGAGCGAGTGAATCATTCCCACAATCTAGACATTGGTCTTACTAAGTTAGCTTTTTTTATGATTTTTTGTACTTTTGGGAGTTTTTGTTTTCTGTTTAGGGTTAAAACCAACAAACCCCTTTTATTTTGAAAACCAAACACAATGATGAAGCCTGGATGGAAAAGTTCGTTTTGTGGGGCGAGACTCTATCGATGGTGGGGATCTCTTGCCAAAAGCTTGGGTTGAGAAAGGTAGGATCTTATTTATTTTTCTTGAGGATCCAAGGATTTACGTTTCTTTTTTTTCATTTTGATGCAGGTTACATGTTTGGTGAAGCTTTCCATGATGTTGAGGATACTAAGGATAAGCTGACGCATTTTCATGCTTTACCTGCAGACGTTAGATCATTCAAGCTTGAGTCTCCTAGTCTTCAAGAAGGTTCATGTACATCAGCTTCGATGGCTACTGGTAAGGACCCTCCTCGGTATTTTTGTCTATTTTATCATCAAGACTTAGTTTTATGGGGATCCTTCTTATTGTATAGGATCCAAAAACACTCGTTCTAGCACTCGATTCGTTTTGTCTGAAGTTGAAGACGACATGTCTAGCGGTTTGATCATAGTGAAGAAGGAAAAGGTCCATCCTTCTCTTCCTCCTAAGAAGACTCAGCTCGAACTCAAAGTGAAGACCCCGACATCTCGCAAGAGGAAACCATCTGATGTCTGGGATCTTAAGAAGTTGTATTCAGTTTTACTATCTATTCATAGTTGTTCCTCTTAGGTTGTTGATAATTTCTCTCGCTTTAATGAGGATCTCAAAACCAAGCTTGCTCAAATAGAGCATGCCTTGAGGGAGCAGTAGAGAGTCAACAAGGAGCTCCTACAGAGGTTGGAAAAGCTGTCTAGAGAGAAACATGAAAAGGAAAAGGAGCATGTTGCTGAGATGGACGACGTGATTACTGAAGTGAGGATGAGTGTTGTTGTTGCTGTCTGGGAGGAAAAAATTAAGCTTGCATAGGATCTTGAGAATGCGGGATCCTGGAACATAGCAGGATGGAGTGAGGCCCAGAGCAAATTAACTAGCTAGCATGCTGGTGCAAATCAGGATCATGCATCGCAGCCAAAGGAAGGATGAGAGAAGATAGAGGTGGCTCCGAGTGGTGGTGATCAATCTGCAACTTAAGATTGATTTAGTTTTAAAAAAAATTGAATAAATTTGGGTCTGTAAAACCATATTTCATTCTTTATTTTGCTAGGTTGGTGGGTAACCCCTTTTGTGTTATGGCTGTTTCATACTTCTCTACTTGCATGGTTAATTTTCTTGATATGATTATAGGATTTCAGAGGAACAATGAGTCATTAGTTTAGGATCTTAAAGTAGTTAAGATCTTTAGAATAATAAAACTCCTCATCATTGCATAGGAAAAATAACTTAAAGATAGATAAAACCTGGTCATCATTAGGATTTGCCATCATTTGACTAATGAGAAGTCTTAAGCTTCCGTGTGGAAAGGATCTTTGCTTTAGGAGTTCATGATGGGGGGTCCTTAACTTACTGAAATGGGAAGGATCCCAATTTAAGAATCAATTGTAAATAACGCCAACTTAGAAAAAGAACCAGGAAGGCTCTTGTTTTGTATGATAATGTCATAAGCCTTGCATATTTTCAGGGGAGAATCCCAATTTCAGACAACATGTTAATGTTATAGTTCTTAGCAGATCACTGAGGAAAATCCCAATTTCAGGGTAACACGTTAGTGCTACAAGCTTTAGTAAATCACTGGGAAAATCACAAATCGGATGATAGCATGAAAATGTTATAGACCTTAGTTTTTTCTGGCGAAGATCCCAACTTAGGATAACACGTAAGCGTTATTGACCTTAACAAATCACTAGGAAGATCTCAACATAGGATAACACATAAGTGTTATGGACCTTATGTTTAAACGTTTGGATCTTGAAATATGTTCAGAAATAAGAGGGTTGCCAAGTCACTAAAGCGTGAAGTGATCCCCTTATTTACATTCCATAGTAAGATCTCTTGCGTCCAAGCGAGGTGTAGAAACCTTAACTCGTATGAAAGAGTTAATTAACTCTTTAAACCTTAGAGTGGATTAAGTACTGTTAGTCGTAGGAGAGATGATCATTCTCTATTCGTAGTTACCTCGATAAGTACCTAGTGCAATCGTCAAGATTACAGAACCATGTTTCTTTTGGGATCCCTGAATCCCAGGATCCTCGGATGTCAGGATCATTAAATGTTGGGATCCCTACATGTTAGGATCCTTCAATGCTAGGATCCTTATATGTTAGGGTCTTTGATTTCCTACGCATAGAAAATGTTAGCTTAGGGTGGGTGTTAGCTTGGCCAACACCCCTCTGATGCTTAAGTTAGTATTGGCTTTCATAATAATAAAAAGAACCAAATAAGAGTAGAAGGTAGAGAGAGTGTACCTTGAGTTTGTTCAAAATGGTCGATATAACTTACATGAAGTACGCTTTTAGGTGGATGAAATTCCGAGGTCTTGGCAGGATGTTACCTTCAAGGGTAGCTGGCCAATATGCTCCCCTTTCCTGCTTTCGAATCAATGATATACGGTCCTTCCCATTTAGGTGCCAACTTACCTACACTGGGATCCTTGGTATCTTGGAATGTTTTCCTAAGTACCAGGTCACCTACCTGGAATCTTTTGACATTAATGTTATTATTATATGCTTTAGTGATCCTTTGTTGATGAGTATCAGTGCGGATCCTGGCAAGATCCCTAAGTTCATCAGTAGCGTCAAGATCTTGGGATAGGATCCTACCGTTACTCCCCTGATCCTGCAATTGATATCTTGTTGTTGGGATTACTACTTTAATAGGGATCACGGCTTCGGTTCCAAACACCAAGGAGTATGGAGTTTGACTGATGGTTGCCTTTGAAGTGGTTCTATCTGCCCATAGGACGAGAGGAAGTTCTTCTGCCCATCTTCCTTTCTTCTCATCTAACCTCTTATTTACATTGTTGACTATGATCTTATTGCTAGATTAAACTTGACCATTAGATTGAGGGTGGACATGATTCAACATTATCATTTTAATCCCCCAACTTGTGCAAAAGTCTTTAGTCCTTTTGCTTATGAACTGGGATCAATTATCGCATATGATCTCAGCAGGCATCCGAACCTAGTCAGGATATTTCGTTCGATAAACGAGACTACTTCCTTGTCTCGTATTTGAACAAAGGCTTCATCCGCCATCCATTTTGAGAAGTAGTCCATTATCACTAGCATGTACACCTTTCCCCCAGGGGCCTTTAATAGCTTGCCAACTATATCCATTCCCCATTTCATGAATGGCCATGGGGAAATGATAGGATGCAACGGTACTGCTGGTTGATGTAAGATGTTGCTATGTCTTTGGCAAGCATCACATTTCTGGGCATGCAAGCAAACATCCTTTTTCATTGTTGGCCAGTAGTAGCCGGTCCTTAATGCTTTGGAGCATAAGGATCTACCCCTAATGTGGTTGCCACAATCTCCTTCGTGTATATATTTTAGGACTTCTGCAGCTTCATGATGTTCTAAGCATCTAAGGTATGGACCTGCCATGGATTTCTTGTACAATTTTCCTTGTATCATCACAAATCATGAGACCCTCATATTGAATGCTATCTCACTTTTTTCTTCTCTTCGGATTGTGCCATTTTGGAGATATTCCATAATGGGCTGGATCCAACATTTGGAGTGTTGTGGAGGATCCAGAATGTTAGGATCCTGGCGGTTAGGATCCTAAGGAAGTGGTTGAGGGTCAGGATCCTCGATTATCGCCACGTTAGTTGTTTGTCATGGTGATTGTGATCATCTAGTTTATTGGAGGGATCTTCTATCACTGGGTTCAGTATATGGGATATAGGGATCCTGATTTTTGGCGGGAACCTTAAGAAAGATCCTAGGTTGGCTAGCACGTCAGCCTCAACATTTTCTTCTCTAGGAACTTGGCTTATGCTGAAAGCTTCATATTCAGAATCCAACTTTTTGAGGATTTGGAGGTATAGTGCTAGTCTTTCGCCTTTACTGCATAGGATCCATTAAAATGATTAGTAAATAATAAGGAGTCAACGAATACCTGAAGATCCTTGATCTAAAGATCCTTGGCCAGCTGTAATCCCATGATCAATGCTTCTTATTTTACATTGTAGTTGGTTGCATCAAATTCACAGCTGACCGTCTGGGGTATGATGTCACCCTTTGGCAATTTTGTATAATCCCTAGGCTTGTTCCTCTAAAGTTTGACGATCCATCAGTGAAGAATGTCCATCTTCCCATGCTTTCTTCTTTCTAGAGTTCATGCTTTCTAATTCTACTTCAGGTTGTAGATCATCATTGAAATCAACCACAAAGTCTGCTAGTTCTTTCTACTTTATTGTTGATCTTGGTTCATACTTAATATCATATGTAGTTAGTTTCACGGACCACTTTGCCATCCTACCTGACATCTCTGGTTTTTGCATAATATTATTGATGGGTGTTAGGGCCAGGATCCCAGAATTACATTCAGGATCCTCAAACCTCAAGATCCATAAACATACTTTAGGATCCTGATTATTATCATTTATTTTCCAAACATATATAACGGTTATATGCTTCTTTATTTTTCTCAAATGTGCAGAAATAGTAAGCTAAAGACTTATTATCAGCCAAGAATCATCTTGACCATGCAAAAACCTGGAGTACCAAGTCAAATAATGTGTATAAGATGATCTCGGAGCATCCTGGAATTATCGGACTTCTTGTTATTTGCTTTAGACTATAGATAACACTTGTATTACACACACAACATGAAAACACTTAGCTTATCTACGGTACTTGTACTTCCATTTTTACATTCATCTCTGTAATGAACATTTTCAATCAATAAAATCATCAAGGCAGGTGATCATTATCACCTTCCAAGGTTTTATGTCGAAGATCCTAGCAAGGATCAAGGGCTTTCCTTGTAAAGCATTTGTGTCTCTGTGATCATCATTTTGTACTTGTTTTATTCTGAACATCACAACCTCTCATAGAATTTGGTTGAGTTTCACGTGTGTAATTTTTAACCAAAACAATTTGGCACCCACCGTGGGGTCGTGGTGTTCAAAATCTTTCAAGAAATCATGTCTACACAATTGACCCTGTCCTCTTCCTCAATTCCTCCCATTTCCTCCAAAAACCTTCCACCACCTCTAGCTAGAGCTCCCAAGAAATCCGCTAAAGCACCAAAGAAAAACACCTCTCTGGTCGTTACCAAAGGACTCCAGGATCCTCCTGTGCTGATTTCCAACAATGAAATCTTCGCTATGATGAAGAGACTGGAACGACAAGTCGCTCAACAGTAGGAGGATAACAGGACAATTCTCAAGAAAATGGAGAGAATGAGGACTGAAATCCACAATCCTCAAGATGCAGGACCCTTGATCTTGCAGCCCAAGATCCTGAACTTCGATAACATGACATCCACAACGATTCGCCACGAGATAGGATCCTCAATACTGGCCTTTGTTCCCGCCTGGCGCGTAACTCCAAGAGAGCAAGCCCATACAACCCAAGATCCAACGAAACCTTCGTTACTCCTAATAACAAGGATCCTGCTAACCCCATCAATAATAATATATTTACCATTAACTCTATGGACATTGATACAGGTTTAAGCCCGATCATGGCTAAGGAGTTTCTATAATTAAGAGAAATGATCTCGAACGTTCCTTAAGTAGTTCAACATGTACCGGAAGTATCCCCCAGAAACCACAGGATGTCCAGATTTGTTCTAGCAATAGCTGATATCGAAGTCCCAAAGCGCTTCCAGACCCTCAGCATGAAGCCTTATGACGGGACTACAGATCCTGAGGAGCACGTGGCACAATACAGGGAAAGGATGGAAATCATTCTCATCCCCACTCACTTGAAAGAAGCTTTCTTATGCAAGGGTTTTGGTTCAACCCTCATAGGTACAGCTTCAAAATGGATTCTTAACGTTTCTCCTTACTCTATTACATCGTTTGCTCATTTAGTTAATTTATTTAACAATCAATTTTCTTGTAGCAGAACATTCGAGAAGATTACTAGTGATCTCTATCAGGTGGTCCAGGATCCTAAGGAACGCCTTAGGACTTTTATGAACAGGTTTGGCAGAGAAGTTCTGATTAACCCCAACATCGACATGGTGACTGCAGTTGAAGCCTTTAAATTGGGCTTAAAGAACGACTCTCCTTTCTACGAAGATCTCATAATGACTCCATGCAAAAGGATGGACAAAGTTAGGAGCAGAGCATTAAGGTTCATAAGGTTCGAAGAAGACAATGAGATCCAAAAAAGGAGAAACCCACCAAGCTCTTACGATCACCATAATAGAAAGGCCGACTCCTCGGCCCAAAGATCCTTTAAGTCAAAACCATATTCCAAACTTGACCATCATACGGTTAATGCCCTTGAAGATGAGGGAGAGGAAGAAGACTTTACTGAAATTACTTACTATTGTTTTTCTGTGGATATTTTAGGTGTAATATATTCTATGTAGGATCTTTGAGATAAAGCAAGATGGCCAAGAAAAGGAGAAAAATCCACCCCTTGGAAGGACAAGTCCAAATGGTGTGCATACCATGAAGACTTTGGTCATATCACAGAAGATTACATAGATCTCAGGAAGGAAATCAGCTACCTCTTAGGCAAAGGATACCTCAAAGAAATCCCTGGAAGAAGAAAGGAGAGATCCAAAGAGAAAGATCTGGATCCTCAGAAGATCCTCGACAGACAAGGATCCCCTCCTGCTGACGCCATGGTAATCAATGTGATCTCTGGAGGATCTGACATTTGTGGCACCTCTTATTCTGCAACAAACAGGCACGCCAAGGTGTCAAAAACAGAGAAAACAAAAGGACCACAGAAAAACAAGTCAATCACAAACGAGAAGGAGATCACCTTCGACGAAGTAGATAGAAAAGACATCCATGATCCTCACCATGATGGTTTGGTGATCACTATTTACATTGCCAACCATTTCTTCAGAGGATCCTTGTCGATGGAGGATCCTCAGTCAACATTATACTCCTAGACGCATTAAAAAGAATGAACATCCCAGAGTCTGAAATTGTTAGAAGATCCTCAGTGCTGATCGGATTCAGCGGCGAAACCAAACACACCATCGGCGAGATAAAGCTACTTGTCTATGTAGACGGGGTAAACGCTATACAATGTTTTTTTGTAATTGATACATTATCGTCTTATAATGCTATACTAGGTAGACCATGGATCCACGAAATGAAGGTTGTTTCATCGACATATCATCAGTTTGTGAAGATGCCTACCCCATAGGGGACAGTGAAGATCATAGGAGATCAATGAGAATCCAAAGAATGCTACAAGACTTTGATGAAAGCCTCGGCGATACCACGACAAGCATAGCAATTAAAGCAGGGGGAACAAGACGTACTGGAAACAAGAGAACAAGATATAAAATAAGTGCCCCTGAACCTTGAGGATCCTAAAGCCAAAACTCTCATAGGATCCTCAATGCCTGAACAAATCGAACATGATCTAATAAAGTTGGTCAAAGCTAGAAGAAAGACGTTTGCATGGAAGCATGAGGACATGACAAGTATAGACAAAAATATAATAACCCATAAACTTAACATTGATCCATCTTCCAGACCAATACACCAAAAGAGAAGGAAGTTGGCTCCGGAGAGAAACCAAGTTATACAAGAAGAAGTAGAAAAACTTCTCAAAACAGGGATGATCAAGGAGGTGAAATTCCCAAGGTGGCTATCTAATGTGGTTGTGGTACAAAAGAAGAATGGTAAGCGGAGAGCGTGTGCAGATTACACGGATCTTAACAAGGCTTTTCGCAATGATCCTTTCCCTATACCACACATAGACTCCATGACAGACGCGACAGCAAGCCATGACTAATTAACATTCATGGATGCATCCGCGAGATTCCAACAGATCCAAATGGAACCATCTGACTAAGAGGATACAACATTCATAACTCCAACAAGTATCTATTGTTATACTGCCATGCCATTTGGTCTTAAAAATGCAGGTGCAACATACCAAAGGCTAGTCAACAAGATGTTCAAAGAGAATCTGGGGGACACCATGGAATTCTACATCAATGACATGGTGGTCAAGTCCAAAAAGCTGAAGATCACCTCAAGGATCTTGAAGAAGCCTTTGACATATTGTACGAATATAATACGAAGCTAAATCCCTCCAAGCGTCACTTTGGAATGAATACAGGCAAATTACTTGGACACATGGCGACCAAAAGAGGAATTGAAGCAAGCCCGGAGCAAATCAAGACCATTCTCGACAAAAGATATTCAAAGACTAACAGGAAGAGTGGCAACCCTAAACAGGTTCATCTCAAGATCCTCAGAAAGATGCAAGCCTTTCTACGACATCTTGAAGAAGAACAAAAGATTCAAGTGGACCAAGGAACATGAAGATGCTTTCCAGGAACTAAAAAAATATTTAAGTTTAGCACCCCTATTGGTAAAACCATTGGATGGGGAATCACATCTCCTCTACCTTTTAGTATCCTCAAACACGGTGAGCGCAGTCTTGGCTAAGGATCATAACGGGGACCAACATCCCATATACTATGTAAGTAAAAGTCTCTTGGATCCTGAGACCAGGTACTCCCACCTTGAAAAACTTATACTTTCATTAGTAACTGCTTCTACTAAATTCAGACACTATTTTGAAACACATCATATAAATGTAAGAACTAATTATCCCATTAAGAATGTTATGAGAAAACTAAAAATGTCAGGAAGGATGGAAAAGTGGCCTGTGAAATTAAGCACATATGACATAAAGTATTAGCCAAGATCCGCTATAAAGTCTCAAGCATTGGCAGACTTTGTGGCTGACTTTTGAGAAGATCTACAAACTGAAGTAGAAGTAGAAGCGAAACAACTTCTAAAGAAGAAAACATGGGAATATAGACACTATTCACAGATGGAGCATTGAACCAAAGAGGAACTGGCCGAGGGATAATACTAAAATCGCCATAGGGGGATATCCTACCCCAAGCAATCAGCTATGAGTTTAATGCAACCAACAATGAAGCAGAATATGAGGTACTAGTCATGGGATTACAGTTAGCCAAGGATCTTCGAATCAAGAATCTTCAGGTGTTCTTCGATTCTTTATTATTGACTAACCATTTTAATGGATTTTATGCAGTAAAAGGAGAAAGACTATAACCATTTTAATGGATTTTATGCAGTAAAAGGAGAAAGACTAGCACAATATCTCCAGATCCTCAAAAAATTAGCCTTAGAATTCGAAGCATTTAGCTTAAACCAAATTCCTAAAGAAGCCAATGTGGATGCAGATGCATTAGACAATCTAGGGTCTTCTTTTAGGATCCCGCCAGAAACCAGGATCCCAATAATCCACGTCTTGATCCCAGCGATCGAGGATCCTGCCAAAAGACTAAAGGATTCCAACGATCACTAGGAAACTACTAATGTCGCTACTGTTAGATTAAGTATACTACTAGAGACTTACTAGTGTGTAGCCATATTGGCACAATATTGGCATAATTCTATTGTAGAAGTTAAGTATACTATTGTTAGATTTTCAAATAGAGACTTAATAGTGTGTAACCATATCGTAGGGAATCGGTAGGAGGACGTGTGGGAAGTTAGCTCAAGGCATCACAAATACATTCACACATCATTGTGATTATTCACACCTCCCCCTATTTTCGGTTTTTAAATGTTTTGGGGTGGAAAAGTATGTCCTAAATTATTTATATTCGTTGTATTTATTTAGACTCGTATAAACTTGGTTGCTATATTTTGCATGTATGTGTATGTTACTTTAATTCATGAGGCCTATATCGCGGTTAAGTCCCTAGAATCATTTGACACAACCCATTAACTCTTTGAGCCCATGGTCATTATGGATAACGCTATTAGGAGGTAGAAAACTCCTCACTTGCACGATTCGCAGAGTGCATTTTACCATTTTATACATTATGTTTGCGATACACATAATAGTCAATAGGGCACGATTCGATCATTAGGCTTGGGTTGTGAACTCATGATTGGAAACTTGATGCACATATGAATCTTACATCGCATTCTATCAACGAAACTTGTATACTCATTTTAGCAAAGAAACTTGTATACTCATTTTAGCAACGAAACTTGTATACGCATATTAGCAATGAAACATGTATACTTATTTAGAAACGAAACTTGGATACTTATTCTAGCAGTGAAACTTGTATACTCATTTTAGCAACGAAAATTGTTTACTCGTTTTAGCAACGAACTTTATTTCCCATGACAATATGAACTTTCCATCTCTTTTTGGCAACGTACTTTATTTCTCATGATTACAACGAACTTTGTTCATGCAACTTATTTACTCATTTTAGCAACGTACTTTTATTAATGGAAACTTCTATCAAAACTTTGATACCGATTTATGAAACCAATATTTTTGTAAACCAGTGATCTCACCAACTATTTTTGTAGTTGACGCTCATTTTACATGCTTTTTCACGAATCATTGACTAAATGGCACATAGAGATATATCACTTATAGGAGCATTCGCATGTGTGATTCTTTTTATACGATGTAAGTACTTTTAAAAGTTGTTCAAACTTATTGTAAATTGTAAAGCTTTTAATACTATTGTTGGTGTTGTCTTTTAACTTTTGCTATGAGACCCTTTGTACTGCTGCGCCCTGCGTTTCTGCTTTAGGGGGTGTGACATAGTGCATTGCTTGAACTTGAACAAAACCCGACTTGGAGATTCAACAGAATCATCATTTTTTCATAGCACCACGTCATGGTCCTCTTCTGCCACGACGTAGGGATCGTCAGATCAGTGTTTTTCTTTGTTCTGCTACGTCGTGGCAGTCGTATACCACGACGTGGTGAACCCTCTGATCAGTGAAGTTGTTTTTTCTTAATTCAAAATTGATTAGGACAATTACTTTAGATCATGTTTAAATTGTTTAAAACTGAATATTTATCTTTATAATCAGATATCCTATATCTTGAATTTGTGAATTATCCTTACGATTTAATTAATTTAATTAATTATTTAATTAAATTATAAAGATTAAACCAAAAATTGGTTTAATTTAAATTAAATTGATTTTTTACATTAATTTGAAAATTTTAAATTTAACCTAGTATTTTAGAAAAAAATTAAAATACACCTTATACTATATGTATAATTAAAACTTTTAATATATTATATGTATAAGACAAGTAAGTCAAATTGCTAGTACGCCTCACTTACAAATCCATACTATAAAGGATGTTTAAGGAAGTGGCCTATAAAATGACTACCATTAGGTATCCACTCTTACCCACTGCTCTCTTGTATAGTGGAGGATCGTTATCTAAACAGATTTGATAGGAAATAATGTCATTTGCACGTTATACTTTATATGTAGTTAGTGGAGCGCGTGTGGTTAACTGACACACTAATATTGACTATAAAGAGTAATAATGGGCATCTCGAAAATTATCATTGTTAATGGAGCATGTGTGGTTAACCGGCACATTAAATGGAGATGATAAATGACATCGAGAGTGCCAAGTATATTTGTATGGTTATTCACATCTTGTTTATGATCCTCGACATCCCAGTCACAAATAAAAGAGGCAAATTGCTTCTATTGTAATGACAAGGGCCATTGGAAACGAAGATGTCCCAAGTACTTGCAGGACATCAAGGATGGCAAAGTAAAGCCATAGTCGGTAGATATTTACACTATTCAAACTAATAACTCACAACCTACTCGTTCTTGGGTCCTTGATACAGGATGTGGTTTGTTCTTATTTGTAGGGACTAAGAGAAAGTAAAGAGGTGGGGCATGGAAGGATGAATCAAATCAAGTAGGCGATCTTCTTCGCTTAACAAGATTGGAACTTATAGTCTTATGCTTAGTAGTGAAGTTAGATTAGATTTAGTTAACTGTTGCTATTCGTCAGAAGTGACGCGAAACATTATTTATTTTCGTGCGCTATTTAGACAAGGTTTTCGATAGTCATTTAATGATATAAATGGATCGATTTTGGTTTATTAAAACGGTAGTTTTTGTTTGAAGCTTTACCTTGTGATGGTGTGTATAAAATTGTGATTTATATTGATAGCATAGGTAATAGTGTTTTCCATATATATTCGTCTAATGGCTTAGACAAGGCATGCTTGTGGTATTGTCGTCTTGGGCACATTAACAAGAAACGCATCGCCCGCCTCCAAAAGGATGGAGTGTTGGAATCATTTGACTTACGGCCAGATCATGAATGCGGATATTGTCTTTTGGGGAAGATGACAAAATCATCTTTCACTGGATCTTGTAAAAGAGGTTAAGGTTTGTTGGATCTCATAGATACAGATGCGTGTGGACCCTTCAGATCCACCACAAGGGATGCTAATCGATTTTATGTGACATTTACAGATGATTATAGCAGATATGGTTATATCTACTTAATCAAGCATAAATCAGAAACCTTTGAAAAGTTCAAAGAGTTTAAACATGAAGTTGAGAATCAATTAGTCTAGAAGATAAAGATGCTCCGATCTGACAGAGGCAGAGAGTATCGTAGTATCGAGTTCCACGACTATCTGAAGGATTGTGGAATTGTTTCACAATTGACTCCTCCTAGGACACCACAACTTAATGGTGTAGTTGAGAGACGTAATTGGACCTTGTTGGACATGGTTTGTTCCATGATGAGTTGAGCTTCTCTTCTCATATTTTTTTGGGGTATGCCTTAGAGACAGTCGCCCATATCCTCACTCTTGTCCCTACCAAGAAGGTTGTCAAAACACCTCACGAGATATGGACATGGAAGATTCCCTCGTTAGTACATATCAAGGTCTGGAGTTGTGAAGTTTTTGTTAGACGGGAGACTCATGAAAAGCTAGAACCTTGAAGTGAGAGATGTATCTTCAATGCCTACCCACATAAGTGTTTTTTATATTTGTTCTATAGACCTAGTGAGAACATGCTCTTTGTAGCATGAAGGGAAGTCTTTTGAGAGAGAGAGAGAGAGAGACCATATGCAAAGAGGACAGTGGGAGTACCATTAACCTTGAAGAGATTCAAGAGTCAACCAATGAAGGAACCTTAGAATATACTAGCATTTAACCAAAGGATGAGATTCATGTTGAAGCCATTGATAATGTGTTACCTCTTTTCCGATCTAGTAGAGTTAGAATGTCACCAACGTTCTATTGTTTTCGTATAACATCTGATGGTGACACGTTTATCAGTGATGGTACACTGGCAAATTCAGATGAACCATCTAACTACAAGGAATCGATAGCAGGCAATAAAGCTGCCAAGTGGAAAGAGGAAATGGATAGCGAGATCAAATCCATGTATTATAATCATGTTTGGTATTTGGTTGATCAAGAACTTGGTCGAAAGACAGTTGGTTGCAAATGGATCTTCAAGAAGAAGATCGATATGGATGGAAAGGTACACACTTTCAAGGCACGACTGGTTACAAAGGGCTTTATTCAAACCCCAGGGATTGACTTGTTGGGTTATGAGCATTCTAACACTCCTAAGTGTACATGCAACCCTAAATACCTTGGATCTATGTTTTCTCTATTATACATACAATTATGAACATCCAAGGTATTATCCTAATCTAGCATACAAAATAATAAATATAACAAGATAGAATACATACCTCTTTGATGTAGAATGTCTTCATGAAGCTTGAGTGCCTAGTGCCCCAAGTGTGACACCTCAAATGGTTCACACAACACCAAATACACATGGAATGACTTGAGAGAAATGGAACACTCCTTGAAATCGTCTAGCCTTCATATTCACACATTAGTGCACGATTTCTTGAGCCATGGGATTCTTTTATATGGTGGCTATTAGGGTTACACCATGTAACTCATAACTTTACCCATTCCTTATGCTCCATGGATTTTAACCTCCATGGAGTATCCATGGGTCACCCCATGTACTTAGTCCAACATAAGGAATCTTGGATCACAAGCCCACATATATAAGAATGAATGATTTACACAATCAACCCATATATTTAATTAGTCTCCTTTTGATCACTTAATTAATTCCAAATTAATTCTTGATCAATACTAATTAAATAACCTTATTAATATATTAGAACTTATAATATATTAACCAACCTTAAGTGTTATTTCTCTCATTATAGTCTATCCAAATGCATGATGCCATGCAACCCAAATGGACCATGCCGGGTCGGGTCAAGTCTTACCAATTATAGTTATGGACTTAGACATTAATCCAACAGTCTCCCACTTGGATAAGTCTAAAACTATTATTGCGTATGACTTCAGGAACCGATCAGCAATCGCAGCTCTCAAAAGCTTATGTCGAACTCTGACCTTGTCGATGAACTCTGACCTTTGTCAATGACTTGTCCATTAGATAAGGGATCATATATTCCTCCATTCTAGATATCATATGGACTGAGACATGGATTATCAATCATTCTCTCTGTCCATTTGTTGTTTCCCGATTTCCGATTCATGATGACTGATTGATTGAATAAATCAAATCAGTCCTGGCTTGGCCAAGCACTCACATGTATCATCTTTAAATCATCGAGGGGCCCACATATATCGATTTTATCCCGAAGGTAAAAGGAATGGATAAACTTCGACTCATATGGCTTGTTCTACTACTTGTTGAATCATACACAAAGGCATGTTTTATAACATCGAGTTACCAATGCGTTTTCGTGCAATCAATGTATAACCAACTCATAGTAACAACTCATATCTCTAGGTTTGAAGAATATAAGATATTATCGTCTCATGATCACTCGTGATAAAATCCATGAAGTGATTCAAATGAGCGCGGGTTGAATCCAATACTCAGAACTTATGAGCACTCATGAGTGTTGTAGCACCACTTTGTCCACCAACTTGGACCTCTACAAACCAACCCATGACAGTCTTGATTCATATCTACTTCCAACATATGACCGACTGCGGATGGTTTGAATAACTTAATCATTCAGGAAGAGCGACTTAGTTATTCTGGAAGTCAAAACATGCAAAGTGAAACACAAGAATAAATGAATCAAATATGGTATCAAACCCTATGAATATAAATAAACACTTTTATTTATCACCATACTGATTACTCATTATTCATTGTTTCGGTTTTATCAACTTTATACTTGAATTTAAAACAATAGTTGTCCCATGCTCCAAGCATGTACACTATGTTTTCTAAACACTAGTCATGCCATACACCAAGTATGCATACTATGTTTGTCTATGATCTTTACTTTGTAAAATAGATCAATTGAACATCACTCCAATGATCCTCTTTTCACAGTCCCAAATCCTTACTGCAAATGCAAGAATTCCAAATTCATGCCATTTACTGAAATCTGTTAGATTCTAAACTTATATGCATTGATCCTCTTAATGATTATGCACGAAGTCAGAAAGACTTGACAACAATCACTACAGAGCATTCCAAAGGAGATCAGCTCCTTGGAAACATCCTACTTTCATTAAGTTTCCTAATCTTACACAAATTGAATAATTTCTAACTTTGAAACATTTCCATATTCCATTTTGACTATCACTTCTGAACAAGAGTTGCCTCCTTACAGATTATGTCAATATGGTCCTTCCAGAATTAACATTATACTTCCAACTGTCCTTGAGCAACCAATCTTTGGTAAACCTTAGATTGTCCTCGACAATTGCTTAATCATTTTAGTCATATCCAATTCTAGACCTTTTCCCTTCATAATGCCCCAGGCATTTGGAAAATTTTAGAAAGGATGAATATAGCACATGTAATCGATCCTATATCCGAAGCATATGGGACACGATTCATGATGTCTCACATAAAGACTAAACCAGTCTTTTGCTATAATATTTCCATTTCAATTTGCCAAGTTCTCAAAATTCAGATTATGAAAAGGGATGCCGTAATCATAATCGAATTTTAGAACGCAAATAATGGACCCATATATAGAATTTCCTTATGTTGAGCCATTCCAACATGAAATTCATATATATATATCCTTGATTAAATACGATTAAAATCTCAATCTAAGCTTTTAGAATTGAAATGAAGTATAATTTCCTCTCCCTTAATTATAGCAAAACAACTTTTTCAACCCCTGAAACCTCACGAATTGAAACTTTTGTTTTCTATAATTAACATTGCTAACTTGCAACCTTTGTCATAATTATCATGCTCCCACTAACATGATGATTATTAGCATAACACTTATGCTCCCACTAGCTTTGACATGTACTCAGAAATCAGCTGACTTTCTTACCAAAGTTCAGATTTCTGATACTAGATTGTTTTGATAAAACTTTATCAAAATCATACACCTCTCTTAGATAGCTCACATGTGTGTCTAAACAATTTTAGAACTATGAAAAGGGATGCCGTAATCATAGTCTCAATTGTTTAGACCTTTGCCACTTCTCACAAGTCCATGTTAGTGTGCCGGTAAACCACACACGCTCCACTAACGACTTTGAGAATGCAAATATCACAATTGCTATCTAGCTAAAATCTACTTAGTGAAAGTGTTTCCTCACCATCATTTTCATGAATCGGAGAGAAACCTTATGACACTTAGATTTAATAGTGTATGTGTTCTTATCCATGTGAATTTGTCAAAACCATAATCACAAGACAAGGTTAGTGACAAATCCAAACTCATATTGATTAAACTTGTGCAATCTTAAATTCTTGCCATTTGGTAGCTCAGGTGCCTGCCATTGCTTCCAAGTAGTTGTGCAACCAATTGAGAAATCTCAGAACACCTATGCAAAGCCAACTTGAATAGGCACAAAAATTTCAACACGATAGGTTATAAACCTCAAGTCGTGTGCTAGTGAAGGACTTTAGGTTTTATTCTTCATTAAGTCTTGAAAATTTCAAGAGCTTTAAGACTCCCACTGTCCTCTTGACATATAAGACTCCCTTGTCAAATATTCAAGAGATAGTGCGGATTCTTTATCAAGACTAACACTTTACACAATTGGCCTAAGTTGGTCTCTGTTTTATCTAAAACATCACAACTTACCAATTTCAAATGTACAAGAGTAGATAACCTTTTACTCTTACATTTGACTAGTGTTAACAAACCCTCTTTAAGATATGTCACTCAAGTTACAATCTTGGAGTATGACTCTAAGAATTGTTTTGGAACGAAGTATGACTCATCTTTTTGATTTAACCATTTCAACAATTCATGACTCCTCTTCTTAGTCATAAGAATGCACTAAAATGACTTTAGAGGACCAATTGTGATATGGTATCTTAATCATTAAGATGATCATAAACATGATACTAAAGTACTCTCCCATCTTATCAGATTTGAGAAACTTTTATCTTTCTGCCATACTTTAATTCTTCTTATTCGTTCTGTCTCACATTGAAACTTCTCCAATGCTACAGACTTATACTTAAACTTATAAGTATAACCATATTTACTGAACTTAAGTAAATCATAACGAATAGTCTTCTTGATCTTTTGTGGTGGACTTGACCAGTGCACAAGAATGTGTACTCGGTCCCTTAGTCCTTTCCTTATTCACATAAGGATTTAGTCTTAATTTTCCAAGCTGAAAGTTCTCATTCATCATACTATACAACTTGTATGATTCCAAGTTTCGGTCCAATTGAACCTTGGGTGATGAGAATCTTTCCTTATTTGGTAATATTAGACACTACCACAACCGAAAGAATCAAATCCATTTTTCCAATATTGCTATCAATGGAATCTTATAAGCAACAACTTTTCACAAATGCCATTGTAAGGATACTTAAAATAAATAAAATCAAAACCTTTTTCTTTTATTTTAAAACTTTACAGAAAAACTTATCCTTACAATCCATATGAAAACCTTGTTGTTATCTATTCCTAAGCAATATAAATATCATAACTCTTAAGTAATAGCCCAAAATTCTTATCACCAAACCATCCGATTGAAATCCATCTTCGCGATCAGAATCAACATGTACTTAATAGAGTTAGACAATGGACTTTACCTGAAGTAGAGCCAAACTTATTGACTTTAACATCCTTAGGTAAATTTGGCAGCTTCGTAACCAATGCCCCTTCCTTTGGCAATAGTTACCTATGGACCCTTGATAATGGGACTATCTCAGACTTCGCCTCTCTCTTTACCATTGGGTCAACTGAGTTGACTATGGCCGATCCCTTTCCATTGGGAAGAGAGAGCTTTACTGGATATCCAATGTCATCATTGTCAATGTCCATAGCGTTTTAGGAAGTTGATCTTAGCAAATAGATAAGATCATTAAGGGTCTTGTCTTAGTCTGTTTCATAGGATTCCCAAAAGAACTCACTATGTGACTTAGAAAGTAGTTGAGCCACCAACTTTCTCAAGACTTTGACACCCAACTCTCCCGGCTTGTCAATATGTGACTACATCTCCAAGATGTGATCACACCTAGACCTTGCCTTGCCAATAGGGCTTGAGTGACCTTAAACTTTTTAGGAACTTGTGGGTTAGGGAGAATAATTGGAGGAGGTGAAAGAAGTATGATATCCATGGGACATCATCTTCATTTAGGAAAGCTTGTTTCAAGAGATTTGGGAAGATCATAAATGTCTAGACCAGACATCTTTTTGGGAGATATTCAAGATAGTTGATTTAAAGTCCTTAATATGACACCCAATATGAAATATTAAGGCTAGGACCTAACAAACTATTTTATAACTTAGAAGAGGGATGCCGTAATCCAAGCTATAAAATATTTGAAGGTAGGTGAATGACGATTCACCAATTTCCACCATGAAAAACGAAATAATTTATTAGGTTTTAATTGGATTTGAAAGTCCTAAATCTTTGAGATTCATTGAACTGTTCAAAGGCATGTTTCAATCTCGAGTGTGCCCTTCAGGTTTTGTGACTGGGATGCCGAGGATCACAAAACAAGGTGTGAAGTAACCATGCAAATATACTTGGTACCCTTAATATTTACCCCTCAATCGATGTGCCGGTTAACCACACGAGCTCCACCGATACTATGATAAATATTAAGTTACCCTTTGCCTACTTTGTTAAATCCAGGTTAGTGTGCCGGTTAACCACACACGCTCCACTAACGGTTTAAACAAAGTGCAAAGTGTAATTTCATGGATTAGCACCTTATTCACATTTTCCTAAGTAACTAAGATTGGGAATTTATAAGTGTTTAGTTACTTAGTATTTATCATTAATACGTTTAATGAAGGGAGAATTATAGTCCTTGTCCTACCCGTTCGGCTAACGACCCTCCACCAGTCAAGGAAGCGGTGGGTGAGAGTGGACACCCATTAAACTGTCATTTTATAGGCAGTAACCTTATACCCCCCTTATAGACCGGCTTCGTGAATGAGGCCTACTAACGGTAAGACTGACTTTACTCTTATACATATATATAAATATTATTAACTTATAATATTATAAAGTATAAGGGTTGAATTTTAACTTTCAAAATTCTAAGGGCTAACTTGGAATTAAAGTATTCATAAGTGAAAACTTTTCAAATTCCAAAACTTGAGGGCAAGTTTTGAAACTATTCAAAACTAATTAATTCCATAACTTATGAGTTTAAAGTAGTTTTAATTAAAAAAAAAAAAAAAAAAAAAAAAAAAAAAAAAAAAAAAAAACTCTTCAAGTTCCATAACTTGAGGACAAGTTATGGAAGACTTTAAACTAATTAATAAAAAAAATATTTTTTTTATTGTAACTTATGGAACTAATTAAGGTTACACTTTTTTTTTTAATTTAATGAAGAGACTCTTGAACCTCCATAACTTGAGGACAAGTTATGGAGTCATAAAACCATTTAATTAGAACTAGACTCTTCATTTTGTAACCTTTGCCAACTTTTATGAGTTTTATGATTCTTAAATGTGACTTTTCATATAACTTGAGGACAAGTTACAAAAACACACTTTGGAATCAACTCTTAGATTAAAATGGATTGAAAACAACTATTTCACACAACTTTTCTATTAATCTAAGAACCTCATAAGAACAAGATAATTCAAATCATCAATCTTCAAGAAATTAGCATGAACATACAAACTAATACAAATCTTGAAATTATGACAATTATCTTAGAAATTGGATTAGCATGAACATTACCACATCAAAAACAAGTTTATAAGTCCAAAAACATCTTAGGGTAATGTTCCTAGTCCAATTCCAGCCAAAACAATCGAATATATGCATCCAACTTGATTTTTCAGCTACTTTTGCAAGTATAACAAGAAAACAAGCCTAGGCTCTGATACCACTGTTGGGTTATGAGCATTCTAACACTCCTAAGTGTACATGCAACCCTAAATACCTTGGATCTATGTTTTCTTTATTATACATACAATTATGAACATCCAAGGTATTATCCTAATCTAGCATACAAAATAATAAATATAACAAGATAGAATACATACCTCTTTGATGTAGAATGTCTTCATGAAGCTTGAGTGCCTAGTGCCCCAAGTGTGACACCTCAAATGGTTCACACAACACCAAATACACATGGAATGACTTGAGAGAAATGGAACACTCCTTGAAATCGTCTAGCCCTCATATTCACACATTAGTGCACAATTTCTTGAGCCATGGGATTCTTTTATATGGTGGCTATTAGGGTTACACCATGTAACTCATAACTTTACCCATTCCTTATGCTCCATGGATTTTAACCTCCATGGAGTATCCATGGGTCACCCCATGTACTTAGTCCAACATAAGGAATCTTGGATCACAAGCCCACATATATAAGAATGAATGATTTACACAATCAACCCATATATTTAATTAGTCTCCTTTTGATCACTTAATTAATTCCAAATTAATTCTTGATCAATACTAATTAAATAACCTTATTAATATATTAGAACTTATAATATATTAACCAACCTTAAGTGTTATTTCTCTCATTATAGTCTATCCAAATGCATGATGCCATGCAACCCAAATGGACCATGTCGGGTCGGGTCAAGTCTTACCAATTATAGTTATGGACTTAGACATTAATCCAACATGACTATGATAAGCCTTCTCACCAGTGGCTAAGATGAAGTCTATTAGCATAATGTTTGCCATAGCTGCCTTTCATGATTATAAAATATGGCAGATGGATGTCAAAATGCTTTCCTTAACGGGAAGTTGGTTGAAGATGTTTACATGAGTCAGCCAGAGGGCTTTGTAGATGCAAAGTTTCCTAATAGAGTGTGTATGCTTGAGAAATCAATTTATGGATTGAAACAAGTATCTCGCAGTTGGAATCTTTACTTACATGAGAAAGTCAAAGAATTTGGTTTCTCTAGGAGTGAAGATGAGTCATGTGTGTATGTCATGGCTAATGAGAGTATCCTAACCTTTCTAGTATTGTATGTTGATGACATACTTCTTATAGGAACGAATTCCAAATTTGCAAGAAGTGAAGTCTTGGCTTGGAAAGTGTTTTTCTATGAAGAATCTAGGAGAGGCGGCCTATATTCTAAGGATAAGAATCTTAATGGATAGAAAGAAAAGACTAATTCGTCTTAGTCAAAGTACATATTTGGATAAGGTACTAAAACGCTTTTTTATGGAAAATTGCAAGAAATGAGAGCTACCTATCTAGAGTAATGCCAAGTTGAGTAAGACTCAAATCCCTCGTACAGATAAAGATATAGTGGAGATGAGTCGAGTCCCATATGCTTTGGCCGTAGGACCGAACATGTACGCTATGACATGTACTCACCCTGATGTGTTTTTTTCTTTGAGCATGGTCAGTCGGTTTCATGGAAATCCTAGCAGAGCTCATTAGACAGAAGTGAAAAACATTCTCAAGTATCTGTGAAGGAAAAAGATCTGATTCTTGTCCTTGTTGGCATTAATACATTGAGAGTAAGTAGGTATAGTGATGCCATCTTTCAAAAAGATAGAGACAATATTCATTCTCAATCTGGCTACGTGTTTATGTTAAATAAAGGAGCTATTACTTGGAAAAGTTACAAGTGGGACATCTCTTAGTAGTTTGTCGACAATCTCGGAGTAGTTCTGACCATTCAGGAGCCAATGAAACTTTTTCTGCGATAATGAAGGAGCAGTTGCTTTGACCTAAGATCCGTGAGATCATGGTAAATTAAGACATCTCGACAGAAAGTTCCATTATATCAGAACTGGAGTTGAAGAAGGTCATATCATAGTAAAGAGAGTGTCTTCAAAAGACAATCTTGCAGATCCTCTCACAAAGGCTCTGAGTAAGGTTAAACATAGTCCACATGCTAAGAGCTTTGGTTTGAGAGATGATATTAGTTTTAGTAGTTAGATGATTAGTTTGAAACTTATAACAAAATAAATGTAAGTGATTTTGGTGATTGAATAATAGAAATTATTTATGATTTTGTTTACTGCCTTTATCAATTATTTATTCTTGTGTTTTGTTTTGCATGTTTTACTTCCTGAATAATTTGATTATTCGAAACTACCCAGTCGTTCGTACTTTAGGAAGTAAGTAGTGAATGAAGAATGTCATCAATTGGATTGTAGATTGGATAAAGAGTTTGGACATAGTAATTATGTTGCTATAACATTTATGAGTATTTAGAAAATAGAGATTTGAGTATTGGATAAATCCACGCTTATAGAATTACTTCATGGATTCTATCACAGGTAATTTTGGGATGATAATATCTTATATTGTAAAAATCGAGATAAATGAGTTCTAATTTACAAATCGGTTGTACATTGGTGTTGCGAAAATGCATCAGTAACTTGGTGTTATAAAACATAGTGTCATGAATGATTTTGTGAGTAAAGGATACAAGCATATGAATCAAATTTTATTCGTTCCTTTTTCCCTAAAGGGAAAAGCGATATCTTTGGGCCAGTCGGTGATTTGTTGTAAACTTATAGTGTTGGGACCAACCAAGACTAAATTGATGTATTCAATTAGAAGTCTTATGACATCATCACAAATCAGGAAATCAAAAAAAATTGGACAATGAGATTGATTCTAATCCATGTCTCGTGTATATACGATATCTTGTAGAATGAAGGAATATTTGATCACTTATCTTAGGACTAATGTCTGATCAGATAAGGGACTGGAGAAGCTTGTGGAAATACCTTTTGTTGATAATTTAGAACTTATACTGGCAATTATAGTTATAGACTTATCCAAGTAGGAGACTGTTGGATTAGGTTTCTAAGCCAGTAGCTAAATTGGTATATACTTGAATTATTAACAATGTCTGTTTGGGTTGCCCTTAAACCTGGTAATTGAATAGGATGACTTTTAGAGAGAGAGAGAGAGAGAGACTAATTTATTGATTTATTATATGATTAATAAATAGAAATAAATGATTTATTAATATATTATGAGAATAATATATTAATTAGAAGTAGTATTATTTAATTAAGAAATAATCACAAATTAATTAGAATTAATTTTGAGATTAATTAGATTAACTAATAGTGCAAGGACCTAAGTTGTAATTGTTCAATAGTTGAACAAGAAGGTGTTTCAGGTCCTTCTACCCATGGAAAGTTTTCTAAGGGGTTTAGGAGCTTCTGGAATGTGTCTTGAAGGTAATTAGAAAACTAGATAATTACCTAATTTGAGATATTATTATTTTAATCAAGTAATGGTGGTCTAGGGCTTTCCTATCAGCTATAAATAGGGACCATTAGCCTCTAAATTTCGGCCGTCATTCCAATAGCTAAGAGCATAGACAAAAAAATTTCCTTCCCTTCTCTTCTCTTCAAATTTCCTAGTTCCTAGGTTTTGGATTTAAACCATCAAAGGCATGAGATTTCTGGTGCTAGCTTCCAAGAATTTTTCAAGAAGGATTATTTGACTGTTTACTACAACAATATACAGGTAGGTATTCTTCTTCTATGAATTTCGAAATTAACTAGGGTTATAGGGTTCTTTTTTATCAATAGAATGTTACTTCAATATTGTTATGACTAGATCAAATAGGTTGCATGTACCCTTAAGTGTATAATGATTTATCCGCATTGTTGCATGTAAAACCCATCACACTTCTCCAATGAGCTCCTTTTTCTTCAATATGCACCAAAAACACACCAAATCACTCAAAGGGCTCAAGAATATCATAAAGGGGGCTAGGGTTTCAAGGGGACATCTTTAGAGGATGGAGGCTGAAGATAAGGCCAGCCTCAAAGGAGATAATGAGGTTTTATAGGGACCAAACCCTGAAATTTAGGATTGCACACTGCGGCTCTACGCATTGTCTACTTCAGGTACGCCCAACGTACCTCCCTACATTGGAGCAACTGTTCGCATGAGAACAACCATCAGAATGAGTACCCTCGTTCGCATCCAATCACATCCGGATACTCCCTCTTCGCATCCAAACTCCTCAGATTGCATTCGGATACTCCCTTTTTGAATCCAAACACCTCCACTCACATCTAATCACATCCAAACTCCTCCGTTCGCATCTGATCGCATCTAAACTCCTACATTTCGCATCTGATTGCATCTGAATACTCCCTTTTCACATCTAAACACCTCCACTCATATCCAATCGCATCCAAACACCTCCATTCGCATCCAATCAAATCGAAACACCTCAATTCGCATCCGGTCATATCCAAACATCTCCATTCACATCCAGCCGAATCCAAAAAACCTCCATTCACATCCAGTCGCATCCAAACTTTTGGATTAGGTGTATAAGCCCATAACTATAATTGGTATGTACTTGATTTGATAGTAGCATGGTCCTTTTGGGTTGCCTTCACCATAGCAACTGGACAAAATGAGTTTTGGAGTAAGAGGTTATTTAATGGTTTATTAATATATTATAAGAATAATATATTAATTGAGAAATCATATTATTTAATTAGTATTGATTAGAAATTAATTTGGAATTAATTTAGTGATCAAAACAAACTGATTAAAAGAACGGGGACTGAATATGTAAATAAGTGATAGTTGTAGTTTGGGCTAATGGACTCTATTGATAAGGAGTGGACGAAAATCTATGGGAAGCCCATAGAGTTTTCGTCCAGGGCCTATCATATGGGGGTATATGGATTGCTTAGGGCCTAAGCAAGGGAATTAGGGTTTCCAGTTGAAAACCCTAGTAGCCTGAACTATAAAAGGAACCCCTAGCCTCATGAAATAGGCCACTTGATTCCTAAGAAGAAACCGTAGCCGATTTCACACTCCTTCTCCCTCATTCTTTTCTTGTGGTATTTGTGACTCCATTAGAGGTGCAATGCTTGGGGCACTAGGCTTTCGAAGGTCAAGGAATTGAACTGAGGATTGCTTGTTACTACTAGCTAACAAGAAATGTATTCATATAAACCCTAATATGATTAGATTTCGGTTTTATATCTTAGAATTAGGGTTCTTGCTTTGGAAAATTAATTTGTATGTATAACTTGAGAAAAACCTAGATCCAAAGCAAATAGGGTTGCATGTGCACATAGGAATGTTTAAAATACAACGCTTATACTATTTTAATATTAAAAGATTAATATGTATATATATATATATATATATATATATATATATATATATATATATATATATAAGATGAGTCAGTCTTACCGTTAGTAGGCCTCATTCACGAAGTTGGTCTATAAGGGGTATTTAAGGAAGCGGCCTATAAAATGACCGTCATTGGGTATCCACTCTTACCCACCGCACTCTTGACTAGCAGAGGTTCGTTAGCCGAACGGGTAGGATAGGACATTAATTCTCTCATTAATAAGTATAATGATAATAATAAAGTAACTAAATGTTTTTATAAATTCCCAATCTTAGTTACTTTAGGAAAAATGTGAAAATGATGCTAGTCCATGAAATTTTACTTTGCACCTTGCCAAGTCGTTAGTGGAGTGTGTGTGGTTAACCGGCACACTAACTTGGACTAACAAGTGTGGTAAAGGGTATCTTGAGAATTACAATAGATCAATGGAGCGTGTGTGGTTAACCGGCACATTGATTAGGTAGTAAATGACATCGAGAGTGCCAAGCTAATTTGCATGGTTATTCACACTTTGTTTGTGATCCTCGGTATCTCAGTCACAAACTTGAAGGGCATAATCGAGATTAAACATGCCATTGAAAAGTTCAATGAACCTCAAAAGAATCTAGGAATTTCATTTCATTTAAAACCTAATTCTTCATTTTGTTTTTCGTTAAATCGTCATTTACCTACCTTCAAATAAATTGCAATTGGATTACGGCATCCCTCTTCTGAATCGTGAATTATTGTTTTGGGTCCTAGCCTTAATATTTCATTTGGGTGTTATATTAAGGATTCTTTATCTAATCAAAACTTTGTCCTTTTTCTTTTTCAGATGTTTGGCTCAAACAACGCTTCTGGCTCGAACTCCAACTCCTCAAGCTCCTTTTCTCTTATGAATATTTGTGCCAGGGTCACTTTCGATGGATCGAATTTCAATGATTGGATTCGCAACATTCGAATGGCCTTGCGATATGAGGAGAAAGAATACGTCCTCGATAAAGAACTCAAAGAGATAGATGAAACCAAAGCTAATGCTGAACAAATAGCTGAGTATAGGGCTCACGAAAAGGACGCGACAAAGGTGTCGTGTATTATTGTAGCCACTATGACGCCTGAGCTACAGCGGTTCTACGAGGACTACTGGCCTTATGAGATGTGCCAAGATTTGATGGAAAAGTACCATCAAAGTGCACGTCAACAAAGGTACGCGATTTTCGCCTCGCGGATAACAACCAAGATGAAAGATGGAGAGTCCATCACAAGCCACTTGCAAAGGATGCAAAGGTATGTGGATATCCTGCTCAAGTTGAATGTCAGCTTTGATGAAGAGTTGGCGATTGATATATTTATACACTCTTTAACTCCTTGTTATGATCAGTTCAAGATGACTTATCATATGAAAAAGGATGAAGTCACTTTGATCAAACTTCAAGATAACAACCAAGATGAAAGATGGAGAGTCCACCCCTACTGCTGCTGCCCCGGTCCTTGCTATAGGACATGGAAAAGGGAAAAAGAGGAAAGCTCCCTCTAAGAGCCACAAGGGAAAGTCCCATGATGGATCTTCTTCAAATGGATCAAAGGTAAATTTGGTTCTGCCACTCCCTCATCCGATCCTAAAGAAGAAACGTGCTTCTACTGTCATGAGAAGGGGCATTGGAAATGAAGCTGCCCGAAATACTTGCAGGACATCAAGGATGGGAAGATAAAGCCCTCCTTCGCGGGTATTTACATTATTCTATCTAATAACTCATCACATGCTAGTTCTTGGGTCCTTGATACAGGATGTGGTTTTCACATTTGTTCTGATTTGCAGGGGCTAAGAAGAAGTAGGGACGTGGAGAATGGGAAGATGAACCTGATAATGGGGAATAGGAAATCATCGCCTGTCACCAAGATCGGTATTTATTCTTTAGTGCTTAGTAGTGGGTTAGGACTAGAATTGAATGATTGTTACTAATCGTCAGAGATGACGAGGAATATTATTTCTTTTCATGGTTTGTACAGACAATGCTTTAGATTTTCATTTAATAATGAAGTTGGTTCTATTAATGCTTTCTATAACGGTAATTTTTATTTTGAAGCATTGCCTTGTAATGGTGTATATGAAACTGTGATGGTTGTAGATAACTTACGAAATAATGTGTTGCATATCGATTCGTCTAATGGTTTAGACAAGGCATGCTTGTGGCATTTTCATCTTGGACATGTCAACAAGAAGCGCAAAGCCCAACTCAAAAAGGATGGAGTCTGTGAGTCATTTGACCTAAAGTCAGATGACACGTGCGAATCTTGTTTACTTGGAAAGATGACTAAATCACCTTTCACTGGTACTTGTGAAAGAGGTGAGGGTTTCTTTAGATCCACCACAAGGGATGCTAACCGCTTCTATGTAACATTCACCGGCAATTATAGCAGATATGGGTAAATCTACTTAATAAAGCACAAGTCGGAAACCTTTGAAAAGTTCAAAGAGTTTAAGCAAGAAGTGGAGAATCAATTGGGCAAGAAGAGAAAGATGCTCAGATCTAATAGGGGTGGTGAGTATCTTAGTATCGAGTTCCACGACTATCTTAAGGAATGTGTAATTGTTTCACAATTGACGCCTCCTAGAACACCACAGCTCAATGGTGTGGCTGAGAGGCGCAATCGAACCTTGTTGGACATGGTTCGTTCCATGATGAGTCAAGCTTCTTTACCTATCTCATTCTGGGGGTATGCCTTAGAGACTGCCGCCCATATCCTTAATCTAGTCCCAACTAAGAAGGTTGCCAAAATACATCACGAGATGTGGACAAGGAAGGTTCCCTCGTTGGCACATATCAAGGTTTGGGGTTGTGAGGCTTTCGTAAGACGAGAGACTCACAAAAAGCTTGAACCTTGTAGTAAGCGATGTATTTTCATCGGCTACCCACATAAATCTTTTGGATATCTTTTCTACAGACCTAGTGACAACGTGGTCTTCGTAGCAAGGAGAGGGGTTTTCCGCGAGAGAGAACTCATATGCCAAGAGGACAGTGGGAGGTAAATTGATCTTGAAGAGCTTCAAGAGTCAAGCGATGAAGGAACCTCTAACACTAGCGCTCCACCTGAGGAAGAGATTCCTGGTGAACATATTAATGAGTCATTACCTCTAAGACGTTCCTCTCGAGTTAGGATGGCACTGGAATTTGGATGAGCCTACTAACTACAAGGAAGCCATGACAGGCCCCAAGTCTGCAAAATGGAAAGAGGCAATGGACAGCGAGATCCAGTCCATGTATGACAATCAGGTTTGGAACTTGGTTGACAATGTACTAGGTCGAATGATAGTTGGGTACAAATGGATCTTCAAGAAGAAGATCGAAATGGAAGGAAGGGTGCATACGTTCAAGGCACGGCTGGTTGCGAAGGGCTTCAATCAAACCCCAGGGGTTGACTATGATGAGACCTTCTCACCAGTTTCCAAGATCAAGTCTATTAGGGTTATGTTAGCTATCGCTGCGTTTCATGATTATTAAATTTGGCAGATGGATGTCAAAACCTGCCTTCCTTAACAGGAGGCTGGCTGAAGATGTTTACATGTGTCAGCCAGAGGGTTTTGTGGATGCTAGATACCCTAATAGAGTATGAAAGCTTGAGAAATTCATTTATGGATTAAAGCAAGCGTCTCGCAGATGGAATCTTTGTTTCGATGAGAAAGTCAAAGAGTTTGGATTTTCGAGAAGGGAGGATGAGTCCTGTGTGTATGTCAAGTCTAGTGGGAGTATAGTTAGCTTTCTAGTTTTGTATGTTGATGACATGCTGCTCATAGGAAACGACATCCCGACCTTGTAGGAGGTTAATTCCTAGCTTGGGAAGTGTTTCGCTATGAAGGATCTAGGAGAAGCTTCTTATATTCTGGGGATAAGGATCTTGAGAAATAAAAGTAGAAGACTAATAGGACTTAGTCAAAGTAGTTACTTGGACAAGGTGCTGAAACGTTTTAGCATGGAGAATTCCAAGAAAGGGGAACTGCCAAATCAAAGCAATACCAAGCTGAGTAAGACTTAGAATCCGAGTACCGATGTCGAGATAGCGGAAATGAGTCGAGTACCATATGCTTTCGCCGTTGTCTCGATGATGTACACTATGACATGTACTCACCCTGATGTGGATTTTGCGTTGAGCATGGTTAGCCGATATCAAGGGAACCCGGGTAGAGCTCATTGGACAGAAGTTAAGAACATTCTTAAGTACCTACGAAGCACTAAGGACTGGGTCCTTACACTTGGTGGGAGAGATGACTTGAGAGTGATAGGGTATAGTGACACCAGCTTTCAGATCGACATATATAACTTCCGTTCTCAGTCGGGCTGGGTATTTACCCTAAATGGAGGAGCAGTTACTTGGAAAAGTTCCAAGCAGGAGACCGTGGCTGATTCAACGTGCGAATCGGAGTATGTAGCAGCGATCGAAGCGTCGAAGGAGGCAATATGGTTAAATAACTTCATTGGAGACCTTGGAGTTGTACCAACCATAAAGGAGCCTATATAGATTTCTGTGATAACGAAGGAGCGGTTGCCTTAACCAAGGAACCAAGGGATCATGGTAGATCCAGACACATCGACAGAAAATACCACTTCATCAGACATCGGGTAGAAGAGGGACTTTTCGTAGTCAAGAGGGTATTGTCAGAGGAGAATCCAGCAGATCCCCTCACAAAGGGTCTAAGCAGGGTTAAGCACTTACAACATGCAAGGAGCATTGGTCTGAAGGACGATATTAGTTCTAGTGATTAGATAGTTAGAAACTTGTAAAAATTTAAATGTAACTGACATTTGATGATTAAGTAATGGAAGATTTATTTATGAGTAAAGTTTACTATCTTTTATCAATTGTTTATTTTGTGTTTCATTTTGCATGTTTTACTTCCTGAATAATTCGATTATTTGAATTATCCACAGTCGATCATACTTTGGAAGTAATTAATGAGGCAAGACTGTCATGAATTGGTTTGTAGATTGTCTAAGTGATTAGACATAGCAAAGGTTTGCTGCAACAATCATGAGTACTTCTGAAATAAGATTTTAGTATTGGATTAAACCCACTCTCATGTGAATCACTTCATGGAACTTATCACGAGTGATTGTGAGAATATAATATTGTATAATATTTAAACCGAGATATATGAGTTGTTGTTTACGAATTGGTTTTGCATTGACAATGCGTAAACGCATCAGTAACTTGATGTTATAAAACGTGTTGTTGTGTATGATTTGACGAGTAAATAGTACAAGCATATATGTCAGAGTTTATTTGTTCCTTTTATCCTAAGAGGGTAAAAGAGATATCTTAGGCCCCTCGATGATTTTGTGTTGACTTACGTCTCGGGCCCGGTCAGGACTGAATTGATGTGTTCAATTAAGTTGTATGTCAGACAAATCAGAAGTCAGGAAACAAACTGTTGGACATTGAGAATGATCATGTTCCATGTCTTTCTCCACACGATATCTTGCAGAACGGAGAATTATGTGATCCCTTATCTAAAGGACGAGTCATAGACTAGGTCAGAGTTCGACAGCGGCTTTTAAGAGATACGATTGCTAATCAGATTTTGAAGTCATACTTTCAGTTATAGTTATTAGACTTATCCAAGTGGGAGACAGTTGGATTAGGTGTCTAAGCCCATAACTATAATTGGTATGTACTTGATTTGATAGTAGCATGGTCCTTTTGGGTTGCCTTCACCATAGCAACTGGACATAATGAGTTTTGGAGTAAAAGGTTATTTAATGGTTTATTAATATATTTAAGAATAATATATTAATTGAGAAATCATATTATTTAATTAGTATTGATCAGAAATTAATTTGGAATTAATTTAGTGATCAAAAGAAACTGATTAAAAGAACGGGGACTGAATATGTAAATAAGTGATAGTTGTAGTTTGGGCTAATAGACTCTATTGATAAGGAGTGGACGAAAATCTATGGGAAGCCCATAGAGTTTTCCTCCAAGGCCTATCATATGAGGGTCCATGGATTGCTTAGGGACTAACCAAGGTAATTAGGGTTTCCAGTTGAAAACCCTAGTAGCCTCAACTATAAAAGGAACCCCTAGCCTCATGAAATCGGCCACTTGATTCCTAAGAAGAAACCCTAGCCGATTTCACACTCCTTCTCCCTCATTCTTTTCTTGTGGTGTTTATGACTCCATTAGAGGTGCAACCCTTGGGGCACTAGGCTTTCGAAGGTCAAGGAATTAAAGTGAGGATTGCTTGTTACTACTAGCTAACAAGAAAGGTATTCATCTAAACCCTAATATGATTAGATTTCGGTTTTATATCTTAGAATTAGGGTTCTTGCTTTAGAAAATTAATTTGTATGTATAACTTGAGAAAAACCTAGATCCAAAGCAAATAGGGTTGCATGTGCACATAGGAATGTTGTAATGCTCAAAACCCATCACAAACATCTCCATTCACATATAATTGCATCCAAACACCTCTATTCGCATTCAATCGCATCCAAACACATGATCTTATCCAAAAATCAAACTTTTGACTCCTTACACCCCAGATCAACCAACTTTGGAAAATGGGTGTTATAATTCTCTCCCACTTAAATTAGATTTGAAATCATTCCTTACTAATTCTTATACCACAGTAGTCGGTCTATACAAGGATTGCTGAAATCTAATTAAGAGTAACCATCACTACTCTTTCCAAAATCCGAAAACCTAATATCATGTTTGACTTCCAGACATAAAGAATCATTCCGAATCACAACCATATTGACTTCACTCTGCAAGCCAGACCCACAACTCCTCCAACCCCAAGTCATCTTGCTGATTACTGGAAAACAGAACCCTTGGGCATTTTCCAATGTCGATAACCTTGCACCTGAACACAGGGGAGACTCCTAACACGAGTCTCAGGCATTGATGCCAAACCAACACCTCAGTATCATCCTGCCGACCAACATTCGCATCTTCGATCCAACCAAGGTCTCATTGGCCTCGTACTTACCTACCAACTAATCAAAGTATCGGACACCCAACCAGTTGCTGAAACTCATAGCCACTCAGACGAACCACACTATGAGACTCTGATCAAATGTCTAACTGCTACCAGCCACCTGAGCCTAAGTACCATACGGATTCCATACATTGATCACAAAGTTATCCCATTAAAAATGTGATCCAACAACATAATCAAGCAAATTTCTATCGGGTTTTACCCCTAGTATCATAACCAAACGGGCCTCGCCAATGGGTCTCACCCAATCTACATAGTTGAATGGGCCTCGCCCATGAGTTTCAACCACTCAAGGGCTATACAATCCCAACAACATTGCCATAAACCCAAAAATCCTCATTCCAAACAAGTAGTGGTCAACCAATAAAATTGTCCGACTTGACCCATTCCTATGTTGTGATCCTCTTACATCCCAACAACCATTCTTGTTATGACCTATATCATCTTGAAGAATGCTACGACTCCATCTCATATTTACATCACTTCCCTGACAGCCTATCAACCTTGTGTAATCTACGGCTACCAGTAATCTTATAACACTCCCATTACAGCCATGGGCCCAACCCATGGTCTTGCCCTCCATCTACCAAACCAAACCATAATCAATTATGAGTCGAAACCGCATCCAAAAAAACCAGAAATAGGTGTTTGGGCTATGCTTTGAATCCCAAATCTTTTATCAGACAAGAACATGCAAAGAGTCTCTAACACAACCCTCAACTTGAATCTAATCACATGTCCACCATTCGCCACGACTGAGACGCCAGCCATTTGGCGAAATGTCCAAGAATCCCCCATTATTGTGCAAACCTCAATTTGCCATTTGAACTTGCTCTCCACTTATCTAGGGTATAGAACTCCTCCTTCTTCTGCACTTGTAACTATTCCCAAAAATCCAAATGGTACTCCCTACTTGGATTCAGCTTCACTTTGCCAACCACGAATTCGATGGATCTCCAAACCATCTCGCAACCTTACTATTCAAAGTTGACGACAACCCGAGCTTACAAGAGCTAACATCCCAAGACCATCCAATCCTAGCAAACATACATATTCCAAAATCGGATGAATACACCCCAAAATCTCAACGAACTCAATATCCTCAAGAACCTTCCATTGATCCTACTTCAAAGTCCCCGAGCGACCCTAACAGATGGCGAGGAACAATTAACTTAATTATCAGTACATGTAGATAACTGATCCAACTACCCACTTACAATGGAGCAATTCCATGCGAACATGAAATCATTCACCTCAAAGGAAATTGACGACCCCCGATCTTACACCTAAGATCATACAAATCCTTTATTGCCTCGCAACCACAAAAGATCCCTATGAGTCCTGCATTCAAATCCGGCATGCCTACCTTGTGAATTCCTTGGATTTCTTGCTGCATTACCATAATTGAACCAGGTGTTGGTCTTCCACCACTTAAGGCTCGTTATGTTGTTCATCGATGCCTTCCACATCGAATTCTTAATATCGGATCACCTGAATATCCTCTAAGCCCGATTCTGGGTATGAAAAATGGCAGATGGAAATTCTTAGCATGATGACTTAAGCAATCATAAAGGAACCCAGAACCTTAGAAGGGGTTATCGAAAACTTTCCAACGTCACATCTTCGAACCTAACAAGAGCGATCTACACACCATTGAATTATGGGGAACCCGGAGGACTGCACCCTAACCCATTAAAATTTGTATAAATTCCAATATAGTTCTAACAATCTTACCACGTAAAAAGATTTTTGATTCGTCAATACAACACTGGCCTAGAACATACTTATTCTAGATAGATATATCATTCCAGAATTGGGGATCAAAATACATATCAGTGATTCCTTGAGTCTTGACCATGACCTCCTACAGGATGATGGGTGTTGAGGTCTGCACTCCCTCTGCCACCCATGCAAGACAACTGGATTTGAAATGACCCAACTGGTGTTAAGGTTTGCACTCCCTCCGCCACCCATATTTGATCCTTCTTACAATCTCGTTGCACATGCCCTCCTTCTCCACACTTGAAACACCTAAACTCTTGACAAGCAAACTCATGAGTTCCCATACACTTGCCGCATATATCATAGTCCCCCTGACTTCTAATACCCAGGTCAGCTATATTGAACTCTCCACCTTTCTCCAATCATTTTGAATCATGTGTCCGCCTTCTCTTTCCTTGACGTGCCTCCATATCAAGATTTCATTCTCTAGTAGCCTCAGCAAACTCTCTTGCAGCACGTAAAGTTGTGGTTCGCTCCTCGAATTTGACAATCAGCATGTCCGTGATCCGACCAATGATATCGGGTCACTCTTCCAGTAAAATCTGTAAAACCTCAATGGTAGTCCAGTCACATAATCCTGCGTTGCCCGAACCAATCTTGGATGGCTATGCTTCCCGTCCAGACATCGACATCCTATTAAACAAGACCAAACTGTCATCTCAAAACGAAAATGTTATCATTAATCCATCACACTTTACTCACTAATCATAAATCTACACATCAACCTTCTACCAACTTCTTAGAATCCTCGTGATGTTCCCTGATTCGAGTATGGATCCTGTGCTTTCAGTAGTATGGGCTCAATACTACCTTCCACACACATCCATACTTTCCTCATGAATCATCTTGCATCCTCTAAGTCGCCCACTCAAAGTGGTATTCCAAATACTGGTTAAACAGCGCATCCAAACCTACTAAAACACTTCCTAGGCTCTCTTAGGTTCCTCATCCCATCCTGCCATCAGCTACAGAAGATCCCCTACTAATGTCAGCTAACTACTTCATGAATACAATTCCATTAAACAAAGCTTAGATAATCCTTCGACTAAAAGACTCATCCCGATAACGGTTAGACTCAGACGAGAGCTGCACAATACGACCAAATTAATCACTTTATGATTATTTAACCTCTGCATCATACAATTTAACATATTAATGAAATAATTAACTCACATCAATATGAGTCCCACAAAGCACAAAGCAAGAAGCATTCAGACATCGAGAAATCTAAACCAGTGCATCACCTAATCAGGCCTTTCTATCCAACATCTGAACTCCATTTTAGCATGCAATTCTAAAAGTCAACCATTAGGCATATAAATGCATATATCCTAGCATTCTATCATGCAGTCCTGAGTAGATCCTTAGCCCTAATCTAGCACGAAATTCTCATAACATATAACATAAGATTACTGATTCCTCAGTTTGAGTTCAGACACACCCGAGAGTATGCCTGAATACATCAAACCAAGTTTCTGATATGAACTTGTAACGCCCCAAAAATACTAAGTAAAAAATTATTTTTATTCAATTAAAAGCCAACAAAACAACCATCCATTCATTTAATTACCAAAATCATCCAATAAGAAAATAATGTCAAATCATAAGAGTACAGAATAAAGTCTCAAAAGACGGAACACCAGTGGATGCCATGCAATCATGTCGAGTTGTTCCCCTTGGATCCGAAAGTATCTAAAACATAAACTTAAACTGTAAGCACGAAGCTTATTGAGTTCCCCAAAATACCACATACCAAACATACAACTAGGCATAGCCATGGGTATATTCCAACCCAATATATAATCATGGGCCTAGCCATGTGGTCTCCTTCAACCTATCATATACTTATGGGCCTAACCCTAGGATTTATTTCAACCCAATCATACAATAATAGGCCCAGCCCTAGGGTTTATTTCAACCCAAGAACAGTGATAAGACGCGCCTCAAACCAATGATAAACAATCATACACACACAAGCTGCTACTACAACGGATCCTCACACGGAACACATTCAAACTAACCCTAATTACTATTTAGGGTAATAACCTACAAATAAAGGTCCAAATCATAATCTCTCTTAGAAAGGGTAAAGACCTTTTTTCGGTTCCCACTCTGGACCCAACTAACTATGGCCTAAGGCCCAAAGTCACCCAAGGCCCAAAAATATCCCAAATGGGCTTCAGGTGAGTATCCATGCATACACCATGTGCACGCCTATCGTACTGAACACTCATCGAAATGGGACACGGCTAAACCTGTTACGTTGTACATACCTAGAGTATACGCCCAACGTACTTATGAACAACCCAAAAGTTGCTATTAAGCTCTTAATGCTTCAAGACTTTTCATCCAACTTACAGATCTCAACTTAAGGAACGTCTTAAATGAAAATTTTTACAAGTTGATGCCTTTTCATGGCTCAAAGAAGCCCAAAACCAAACTCTAACTTCCTAACTTCATATTATGAACAACAACTCATGCATAGTTGAACCAAAGCCATCGAGATACAATTTTTATGCACTAGGGACATCAAAAACATCAAGAAATGCTAACCTAAGCTTATGGAGTAGCTTTTACTCACAAGAATCAATCTATGGGACCAAAACATGCCAAAACCCTATGCTAAGCTAGATCTAGGCAATGAATCATAAAGGTTGAGATTGTAAACCTTCAAGAAGATGATTAAGAAGAGTAGAATCTAGATCTACAAGCTCTAAGCTAACTAATACTTCTCTAATGAGCTCGTTCTTCTTCAATATGCACCAAAAACACATCAAATCACTCAAAAGGCTCAAGAATCTCACAAATGAGGCTAGGGTTTTGAGGGGACTACTTTAGAGGATGGAGGTTGAAGATAAGGCCAACCTCATGGGAGATAATGAGGTTTTATAGGGTCCAAAACCTAAAATTTAGGGTTGCACATTGCAGCTCTACGTGTTGCGTACTCCAGGTAGTCCTAGTGTAGCTCCGTACTTCGGAACAAGTGTTCACATCGAAACATCCATCGGAACGAGTACCCTCGTTTTCATCTAATTGCATGTGGATACTCCCTCTTCGCATCCAAACTCCTCCATTCACATCTAATCACATCCAGATACTCCCTTTTCGCACCCAAACACCTCCACTAACATCCAATCGCATCCAAACACCTCCATTCGCATCCGATCGCATCCAAACTCCTCAATTCGCATCCGATCGCATCCGGATACTCCCTTTTCACATCCAAACACCTCCACTCACATCCAATCACATCCAAACACCTCTATTCGCATCCGATTGTGTCCAAACACCTGCATTCACATCAAGTCGCATCCAAACACCTTCATTCGAATCCAGTCGCATCCAAACACCTCCATTCGCATCCAGTCGCACCCAAACACCTCTATTCGCATCTAATCGCATCCAAACACCTCGATTCGCATTCAATCTCATCCAAACACCTGATATTTTCCAAAAATCAAATTTTTGACCCCTTAACAATCCAGATCAATCAACCGTGGAAAATGGGTGTTACATGAACCGTAAGAGACATTCACACTATTGGATGTTAGCTTTCCATTGTTCATTTAAAGAAATCAAGAGTTTGTATATTTAAATATAATAAAGGTTTGGTTCTATTCCTTTTAATTTTCAGTTTTAGTAGGTTAAATGTTGTTTCATAAAATATGTTGCTATAATAGTGAAAATTTCATAGAGTTCTACGTTGCATGTGCCCATAAACGTTTACGAGTAAAAAACTTGTTGTGTAAATCTTTATGTTGTAACCGAGAAAACCTGCTAGGTTGGTCATTTTTGGTTCTGATGAGATCCTAGACGGGTCCTTCGAATGGATTCATACATATGTTGGGTCAACTTTGAGACCGCGATTGTGATCTTTAGTGTGTTTACCCCATATGGGGGGCGGGGGGGGGGGGGGTGGGAATCATACCACCCATTGGCATGACATCTGGAAGGTTGTTTCTTCTCTGTCAGACATTTTTCATAGGATTTATGCTTTGGAAACTCATAAACCTGATTCGGTTAGAGATTGGGTGTTGTTGGTATCGAGAAGACACAATGGGATAGATTCATTTCCTTGATGCAAGATCTTCATCCAGAATCAAGAATAGAGAGATTGGGATGGATCTTTGATGTTTTTGACATCTTTTTCGTTATATGAGTACATGTTTCAGTGCGTAGGGACAAGGTTTAAAAACTCAAACCCTGAGTTAATGCTTAAGATCAATGTCTGCTCTTAATTAGTGGTTCCAGTCGAGTCTGGTAATACCAGTCAAGACTTGAATGAAATATTCAACAAAATACTCAAATATAAAATAAAGTAAACTAGGAGTATAATCCATGTAAATACATTTAATGAACAAGAAGAAGGTGGAGAAAGATCTTGACTTGAGAGAAAAGTGAAAGTGAAGTAAAGAGAATTATTGCTATCGTTGGAGTAACAACACACACATTTCTTGTCATTCATTCACTCCTTATATAAACTAAGGAGGAGCATCGTACAAAATGGGAAACATTCCCAGGACTGGATAATAATCAGTTACTGACAAACTGATTATCTGAAAGATAAATAAAGAAAAGTCCTATGAAACGTTACATCAATAATAAGACAAGAAACATTAAATGTTTGAACAGACAACTAATCTCGGATCATCACTATATCTCAGAATGATCTCCATCTCGTACTCCATCTCTATCTCAGACCTCAATACATCTCAGACCTACAACTGACTTCGGAAGTTTATTGTTCATGATTGCTAGAGGTTCACTTTTCAGGTTCCAACAATCTCCCCTAAGTGAACTGAGCAATCAATTCAGCTTAGTTGGATTCTTCACGAATAATTACATAAGCTTTATAGAGCCAGTTCCGAACTTCCAAGTACCATTGGAGTTGACTGATGAATTTGCTCTTCACATATTCCGGAGCTTCTGAGTTGGTTGCACTGGTGATCAACTTTTGAAGAATTTTAGTGGGGACGAAATGCTTATCTAGGACTCGAAAGAAATCGTTCTTGTTTGTCTTCTTTTTCAAGTAGACGTATCTAAGCATTGGTTCATCAATTAGCCCTTCTGAAAGGATCTCTGCATCAGGCAGCTTGTAATCAATCTTGGCCAAAAAAATTTCAGCTCCATAAAGATGAGCAAGCTCGAAGTCGCATCGGCATAATTCAGCAATATAATCCTTAAGATAGTTCATCGCAGCACTATAAGCAGCAATGCTCATTTAATCAACTTGGCGAGTTCGGAAGTGAGCAGCAATAATCAAAATGTGATTTGGATTTATGGAGGGGAAGTCGGCATCCGAGATGGTGAGTTGCTTTGATTTGTTCTGAAAGATAAACTAACAGTACAACATGCAGTGCATATCGAATTTACTCTGGACTTTTCGTCCGAACCCAGAAATCTTTGTGATTCTCTTCCGAGACCATACTTACTTTTGTGATTGTGTGTTGACGGAGTAGAATGTCTTCAGCCTTTCTCTTTCAGTTATGATGATCATTTGAGGATCATCTTCTGGGTGGAGAGGAGCAAACTTGATGTAGAATTTTCCACAGTGAGAGATGGGAAGATCAATCTGGTTTGAGTCTTGGGTTAGTAGATCATAATACATGAATGACACAATGTCCAAATCATGAATTATTCCTTCTCAAAAAAGTAGGGATAGCCCTAGCATTGGATTGGGGTTGTCTTTGAGGGATTGGATCTGAATGCTCTCTTCAAGGGCTTGATCTATCTGAGCTTGCGACCAACCTTCGGATTTCTTGGAGGTCTGTTTAGAGCTGTGAAATTCCTAGATATGTTTCCAAGAGATAGTATGATCTCTTCTGCTTTCTCCTCTTCTTGTATCGGATGGCCCGACAACCGAGGCAAGTATAGCTGATGCTTGGAATTCTGAGAGCCTATCAAACACCTTTTGGAAACTGGTGTTCATCTGCAGTGTAAGGACATCATAGGCTTCAGCGATAAGAGCCTGAGCTTTCATGTGGTCGAATAGAGTGGCAAGAATGGAAAGCATTTCATCGAACTTGTGGTTCAAAACGTCCACTATATTCTAACAGACTTGGAGGGGTTTGATGAGGACTTGTTGTATTATGAGATGCATTTCATCTTTCTTCTTGATCTCTTTATCCATCCTCTGAATTTTCCTTTCATTCCTAACATGGATTTGCTTTATCACCTCATTTATGGTGCTGATCATATCATCATGAACCTTGAGCATAGTAGTGATTGTGTCAAGGTAGTGGTCCAGACTTGAGTTATATTTTTTCTCAACCTCCTCAATGGTGTGCTTGAGTCGGAGGGAGATAAGTTGATCCGGCTGTTCTTCCCTTTCAGCATCTGAGGCCCCACCGTACTTGAATTCGGACAGAGATTTGAGGATGGCATCTAGCTTTGTGTCGAGGATAAAGACTTTGGCTTCGATATTGGAATCAAGATTGGCCACGGATTTGTCTAAGGAATCCACCTTTAAAACTGCAGGTGAAACGTTATCTCAGAGTTCCAACAAGGCAAATGGTGATGGGGTTTTGCGCATTCTAACACTCCTAAGTGTACATGCAACCCTAAATACCTTGGATCTATGTTTTCTCTATTATACATGCAATTATGAACTTTCCAAGGCATTACCCTATCTAACATACAATACTTGATACTTGGGTAATCAAATGGATAGAATACATACCTTTGTTTGATGTAGCTTGTCTCCATGAAGCTTGAGTGCCTAGTGCCCCAAGTGTGACACCTCAAATAGTTCACACAACACCAAATGCACATGGAATGACTTGAGAGAAATGGAACACTCCTTGAAATCGTCTAGCCCTCATATTCACACATTAGTACACGATTTCTTGAGCCATGGGATTCTTTTATATGGTGGCTATTAGGGTTACACCATGTAACTCATAACTTTACCCATTCCTTATGTTCCATGGATTTTAACCTCCATGGAGTATCCATGGGTCACCCCATGGACTTAGTCCAACATAAGGAATCTTGGATCACAAGCCCACATATATAAGAATGAATGATTTACACAATCAACCCATATATTTAATTAGTCTCCTTTTGATCACTTAATTAATTCCAAATTAATTCTTGATCAATACTAATTAAATAACCTTATTAATATATTAGAACTTATAATATATTAACCAACCTTAAGTGTTATTTCTCTCATTATAGTCTATCCAAATGCATGATGCCATGCAACCCAAATGGACCATGCCGGGTCGGGTCAAGTCTTACCAATTATAGTTATGGACTTAGACATTAATCCAACAGTCTCCCACTTGGATAAGTCTAAAACTATTATTGCGTATGACTTCAGGAACCGATCAGCAATCGTAGCTCTCAAAAGCTTCTGTCGAACTCTGACCTTGTCGATGAACTCTGACCTTTGTCAATGACTTGTCCATTAGATAAGGGATCATATATTCCTCCATTCTAGATATTATATGGACTGAGACATGGATTATAAATCATTCTCTCTGTCCATTTGTTGTTTCCCGATTTCCGATTCATGATGACTGACTGATTGAACAAATCAAATCAGTCCTGGCTTGGCCAAGCACTCACATGTATCATCTTTAAATCATCGAGGGGCCCATAAATATCGCTTTTATCCCGAAGGTAAAAGGAATGGATAAACTTCGACTCATATGGCTTGTTCTACTACTTGTTGAATGATACACAAAGGCACGTTTTATAACATCGAGTTACCAATGCGTTTTCGTGTAATCAATGTATAACCAACTCATAGTAACAACTCATATCTCTAGGTTTTAAGAATATAAGATATTATCGTCTCATGATCACTCGTGATAAAATCCATGAAGTGATTCAAATGAGCGTGGGTTGAATCCAATACTCAGAACTTATGAGCACTCATGAGTGTTGTAGCACCACTTTGTCCACCAACTTGGACCTCTACAAACCAACCCATGACAGTCTTGATTCATATCTACTTCCAACATATGACCGACTGTGGATGGTTTGAATAACGTAATCATTCAGGAAGAGCGACTTAGTTATTCTGGAAGTCAAAACATGCAAAGTAAAACACAAGAATAAATTAATCAAATATGGTATCAAACCCTATGAATATAAATAAACACTTTTATTTATCACCATACTGATTACTCATTATTCATTGTTTCGGTTTTATCAACTTTATACTTGAATTAAAAACACTAGTTGTCCCACGCTCCAAGCATGTACACTATGTTTTTCTTAAACAATAGCTTTGCCATACACCAAGTATGCACTCTATGTTTGTATATGATCCTTACTTTGTGAAATAAATCAATTGAACATAATTTCAATGATTCTAATTTCACACTCCCAAATCCTTATCGAAAAATGTGAGAATTTCAAATTCCTATCATTTATCGAAATCTGTTTAGATTTTAAACTTATATGCACTGACCCTCCTGTAATGAATATGTACAAAGTCACAAAGACTTGTCAACAGCCATTATAAGGTATTCCAATGGAGATCAATTCCATGGAAACTAAGTCTCATATTCAAAGTACATTGCTTTGGACATGCTTCTTGCATTAAGTTTTCTAATCTTACACAGATAACTTCCAAATATGGAGACAACTCCATATTCTCATTTTGATTATCACTTCTGAATAAGAGATGCCTCTTTTCAGAATATGTCAATATGGTCCTTCCAAAATTAGCACTATACTTCCAACTGTCCCTGAGCAACCAATCTTTGGTAAACCTCAGATTGTCCTCGACAATTGCTTAATCATTTTAGTCATATCCAATTCTAGACCTTTTCCCTTCTTAATGCCTCTGGGCATTTGGAAAAATTTAGAAATGACAAATATTATAGCATATGCAATCGATCCTGTACCCAAAGCAAATGGTACACGATTCATGATGTCTCACATAAAGACATGATTCTAGACCAGTCTTTTGCTACAATATTTTTATTTGCCATGTTTTTCAAAATTTGACTATGAAGAGGGATGCCGTAATCATAATCAAATTTTGAGAACACAATATATAGAATTTCCTTAAGTTGAACCAATCTAACATGAAATTCATATATATATTCTTGACTAAGGATGATCAAGGTCTCAATCTAAGCCTTTAGAACTGAAATGAAGTATATCCTCTCCCTTAATTATAGCAAAACAACTTTTTCAATCCCTGCAGCCTCACGAATTGAAACTTTTATTTTCTATAATTAACATTGCTAACTTGCAACACTAACAATAATTATCATGCTCCCACTAACATGATGATTATTAGCATAACACTTATGCTCCCACTAGCTTTGACATGTACTCAGAAATCAGCTGGACTTCTAGAAAACAATACTTTATTGACTTTCTTACCAAAGTTCAGATTTCTGATACGAGATTCTTTGATAAAACTTTATCAAAATCATACACCTTTCCTTAGATAGCATGCATGTATGTCTAAACATTTTCAGAACTATGAAAAGGGATTCCGTAATCATAGTCTCAATTGTTTAGACCTTTTGCCATCTGCTTCAAATCTACTTGGTGGAAGTGTTTCCTCACCATCATTTTCATGAATCAGAGAGAAACCTTATGACCCTTAGATTTTATGGTGTATGTGTTCTTATCCATGTGAATCGTCAAAACCATAGTCACAAGACAAGGATAATGACAAATCCAAACTCATATGGACTGAACTTATGCAATCTTAACTTCTTGCCACCTGGCAGTACAGGGCCTGCCATTGCTTCCAAGTTGTTATGCAACCAATTGAGAACTTTCAGAACTCCTATGCAAATCCAACTTTAACTGGAATGGGCACAGAATATGTCAACACGATAGGTTATAAACCTCAAGTCGTGTGCTAGTGAAGAACCTCAGGTTTTATTCTTGATTAGTTCTTGAAATTCTTTTTAGGATCTTTAAGACTCCCACTATCCTCTCGACATATAAGACTATCTTGCCAAATATTCAAGAGATAGTGCGGATTCTTTCTCAAGACAAACACTTCACACAATTGGCCTTAGTTGGTCTTTGTTTTATCCAAAACATCACAACTTACCAATTTCAAATGTACAAGAGTAGGACACTTTTACTCTTACATTTGACAAGTGTTTTAAACCTTTCTTTAAGATATGTCACTCAAGTTACAATCTTGGAGTATGACTCTAAGAATTGTTTTGGAACGAAGTATGACTCATCTTCCTGATCTAACCATTTCAACAATTCATGACTCCTCTTCTTAGTCATAAGAATGCACTAAGATGACCTTTAGAGGACTAATTGTGATATGATTTCTAAATCATTAAGATGATCACAAACATGATACTAAAGTACTCTCCCATCTTTTCAGATTTGAGAAACTTCTATCTTTCTGCCTAATTTGATTCTTCCCATTCGTTCTGCCATACATTGAGACTTTTCCAATGTTTCAGAATTATACTTAAACTTGTAAGTATATCCATATTTACTAAAATTTAGTAAATCATGACGAATAGTCTTAACGAGCTTTGTGGTGGACTTGACCAGTGCACAAGAATGTGTACTCGATCCCTTTAGTCCTTAACTTGACTCACACATCCATGTGAACAAGTCTTAATTTTCCAATGCTTGAAAGTTCTCATTCATCATACTATTCAACTTGCATGATTCCAAGTTTCTATCCAACTGAAGCCTTGGGAATGAGAATCTTTCCTTATTTGGTAAATTATGACACTACCACAAACGAAAGAATCAAGTCTATTTTTTTTTCAAATATTGCTATCAATGGAATCATATAAACAACCATTTTTCACAAATGTCACTTGTAAGGATATTTAAAATAAATATAAAATTAAAAACTTTTATTTTATTTCAAAACTTTGCAGAAAAAACTTATCCTTATAGTGCAAATGCATACGGAAAAACTTGTTGTTATCTATTCCTAAGCAATATATCATAACTCCTAAGTAACAGCTTCAAAATTCTGATGCGATCGAAATCCACCTACGCGATCAGAATCAGCATATACTTCCTTTAAGCTTTCTCTCTATTCTTTGATTCTTAAAACATCAACATGTGACCCAGTCACATCATGTAATGAGGATCTTAGAATAGAAACTTAACAGAGTTAGATAGTGGACTTTACCTGAAGTAGAGTCAAACTTATTGACTTTAACATCCTTAGGTAAATTTGGCAGCTTCGCAACCAATGCCCCTTTCTTTGGCAACGGACCCTTGATAATGGGACTATCTCAGACTTAGCCTTTCTCTTAACCATTTGGTCAACCGAGTTGACTATGGCCGATCCCTTTCCATTGGGAAGAGAGCTTTACTGGATATCCATTGTCATCATTGTCAATGTCCATAAAGTTTTAGGAAGTTGATCTTAGCAAATAGATAAGATCATTAAGGGTCTTGTCATAGTCTATTTCATAGGAGTCCCAAAGGAACTCACTATGTGACTTAGAAAGTGATTGATCATCAGCTTCCTCTAGACTTTGACACCCAACTCTCTCGGCTTGTCAATATGTGACTACATCTCCAAGATGTGATCACACATAGACCTTTGCTTGCCAATAGGGCTTGAGTGACCTTAAACTTTTCAGGAACTTGTGGGTTAGGGAGAATAATTGGAGGAGGTGAAAGAAGTATGATTTCCATGGGACATCATCTTCATTTTAGGAAAACTTGTTTCAAGAGATTTGGGAAGATCATCTTTTGGGAGATATTCAAGATAGTTGATTTAAAGTCCTTAATATAACACCCAATATGAAATATTAAGGCTAGGACCCAACACAATACTTTTATAACTTGGAAGAGGGATGCTGTAATCCAAGCTATAAAATATTTGAAGGTAGGTGAATGACGATTCACCAATTTCCACCAAGATAAACAAAATGTATTATTAGGTTTCTCTATTATACATGCAAATATTAACTATTCCAAGGTTTCATCCTAACTAGCCTATTATGAAGCACCTATACTACAAAGTTCTAGTTAGATGACATACCTTTTGATGTAGCTTGATGTCTTCAAGCTTTAAGAGCTTAGCCCCAATAGTGTGGAAGCCTCAAATGGAATCACAAATCACCAAAACACCTTGGAAGAACTTGAGAGAATATGTATGCACACTAAAATCGGCCCACTCTTATTTCCACCCACTTGTGCCAATTTTGTGAGCCAAGGACCCCTTTATATATTATGGAGGATTAGGGTTACATCCATGTAAACCCTAATACCCATGACCTTTCATTTACATAGGATCCATGGGTTAAACGCTCCATGGACCATCCATGAAAGCTTAGCCCAACCTAAATGAACTTGGCCCATTCCATATATATAAGAGTCCATATTTAATTAGTTCTTTTTGATCACTTAATTAATTCTAAATTAATTCTTGATCAATACTAATTAAATAATATGATTCCAAATTAATATATTAGAACTTATAATATATTAATATAAATCATAAATATACTATTCTCAAAACACTATCCATATAAATTGTGTCGGTGAAGTGCAACCCAAATGGACCATGCCGGGTCGGGTCAAGTACATACCAAATATAGTTATCGACTTAGACATTAATCCAACAGTCTCCCACTTGGATAAGTCTAAAACTATTATTGAGTATGACTTCAAAACCTAACTGGCAATCGTAGCTCTTAAAGTCGCTGTCGAACTCTGACCTTGTCAATGACTTGTCCATTAGATAAGGGATCATATATTCCTCCATTCTAGATATCATATGGACTGAGACATGGATTATAATCATTCTCTCTGTCCATTTGTTGTTTCCCGATTTTCGATTTATGATGACTGACTGATTGAACAAATCAAATCAGTCCTGGCTTGGCCAAGCACTCACATGTGTCATCGCTAAATCATCGAGGGGCCCACAGATATCGCTTTTATCCCGAAGGTAAAAGGAATGGATAAACTTCGACTCATATGGCTTGTTCTACTACTTGTTAAATCATACACAAAGGCACGTTTTATAACATCGAGTTACCAAATGCGTTTTCGTGCAATCAATGTATAACCAACTCATAGTAACAACTCATATCTCTAGGTTTGAAGAATATAAGATATTATCGTCTCATGATCACTAGTGATAAAATCCATGAAGTGATTCAAATGAGCGCGGGTTGAATCCAATACTCAAAACTTATGAGCACTCATGAGTGTTGTAGCACCACTTTGTCCACCAACTTGGACCTCTACAAACCAACCCATGACAGTCTTGATTCATATCTACTTCCAACATATGACCGACTGTGGATGGTTTGAATAACTTAATCATTCAGGAAGAGCGACTTAGTTATTCTGGAAGTCAAAACATGCAAAGTGAAACACAAGAATGAATGAATCATATATGGTATCAAACCCTATGAATATAAATAAACACTTTTATTTATCACCATACTGATTACTCATTATTCATTGTTTCGGTTTTATCAACTTTATACTTGAATTAAAAACACTAGTTGTCCCATGCTCCAAGCATGTACACTATGTTTTTCTTAAACAATAGCGTTGCCATACACCAAGTATGCACTCTATGTTTGTCTATGATCCTTACTTTGTGAAATAAACCAATTGAACATAATTTAAATGATTCTTATTTCACTCTCCCAAATCCTTATATGCACTGACCCTCCTGTAATGAATATGTACAAAGTCACAAAGACTTGTCAACAGTCATTATAAGGTATTCCAATGGAGATCAACTCCATGGAAACTAAGTCTCATATTCAAAGTACATTGCTTTGGACATGCTTCTTGCATTAAGTTTTCCAATCTTACACAGATAACTTCCACCTATGGAGACAACTCCATATTCTCATTTTGACTATCACTTCTGAATAAGAGATGCCTCTTTTCAGAATATGTCAATATGGTCCTTCCAAAATTAGCACTATACTTCCAACTGTCCCTGAGCAACCAATCTTTGGTAAACCTCAGATTGTCCTCGACAATTGCTTAATCATTTTAGTCATATCCAATTCTAGACCTTTTCCCTTCTTAATGCCTATGGGCATTTGGAAAAATTTAGAAATGACAAATATTATAGCACATGCAATCGATCCTGTACCCAAAGCAAATGGTACACGATTCATGATGTCTCACATAAAGACATGATTCTAGACCAGTCTTTTGCTACAATATTTTTATTTGCCATGTTTTAAAAATTTGACTATGAAGAGGGATGTCGTAATCATAATCGAATTTTGAGAATGCAATATATAGAATTTCCTTAAGTTGAACCAATCCAACATGAAATTCATATATATATTCCTGACTAAAGATGATTAAGGTCTCAATCTAAGCCTTTAGAACTGAAATGAAGTATCTCCTCTCCCTTAATTATAGCAAAACAACTTTTTCAATCCCTGCAGCCTCACGAATTGAAACTTTTGTTTTCTATAATTAACATTGCTAACTTGCAATACTTATCATAATTATCATGCTCCCACTAACATGATGATTATTAGCATAACACTTATGCTCCCACTAGCTTTGACATGTACTCAAAAATCAGCTGGACTTCTAGAAATCAATACTTTATTGACTTTCTTACCAAAGTTCAGATTTCTGATACGAGATGCTTTGATAAAACTTTATCAAAATCATACACCTTTCCTTAGATAGCATGCATGTGTGTCTAAACAATTTCAGAACTATGAAAAGGGATTCCGTAATCATAGTCTCAATTGTTTAGACCTTTTTCCATCTGCTTCAAATCTACTTGGTGGAAGTGTTTCCTCACCATCATTTTCATGAATCAGAGAGAAACCTTATGACCCTTAGATTTTATGGTGTATGTGTTCTTATCCATGTGAATCGTCAAAACCATAGTCACAAGACAAGGATAATGACAAATCCAAACTCATATGGACTGAACTTATGCAATCTTAACTTCTTGCCACCTGGCAGTACAGGGCCTGCCATTGCTTCCAAGTTGTTATGCAACCAATTGAGAACTTTCAGAACTCCTATGCAAAGCCAACTTTAACTGGAATAGGCACAGAATATGTCAACACGATAGGTTATAAACCTCAAGTTGTGTGCTTGTGAAGAACCTCAGGTTTTATTCTTGATTAGTTCTTGAAATTCTTTTTAGGATCTTTAAGACTCCCACTATCCTCTCGACATATAAGACTATCTTGCCAAATATTCAAGAGATAGTGCGGATTCTTTATCAAGACAAACACTTCACACAATTGGCCTTAGTTGGTCTTTGTTTTATCCAAAACATCACAACTTACCAATTTCAAATGTACAAGAGTAGGACACTTTTACTCTTACATTTGACAAGTGTTTTAAACCTTTCTTTAAGATATATCACTCAAGTTACAATCTTGGAGTATGACTCTAACAATTGTTTTGGAACGAAGTATGACTCATCTTCCTGATCTAACCATTTCAGCAATTCATGACTCCTCTTCTTAGTCATAAGAATGCACTAAGATGACCTTTAGAGGACTAATTGTGATATGATTTCTAAATCATTAAGATGATCACAAACATGATACTAAAGTACTCTCCCATCTTTTCAGATTTGAGAAACTTTTATCTTTCTGCCTAATTTGATTCTTCCCATTCGTTCTGCCATACATTGAGACTTTTCCAATGTTTCAGAATTATACTTAAACTTGTAAGTATAACCATATTTACTAAACTTTAGTAAATCAAATAGTCTTAACGAGCTTTTTGTGGACATGACCAGTGCACACGAATGTGTACTCGATCCCTTTAGTCCTTCACTTGAGTCACACATCCATGTGAACAAGTAATTAGTCTTGATTTTCCAATGCTTGAAAGTTCTCATTCATCATACTATCCAACTTGCATGATTCCAAGTTTCGGTCCAATTGAAACTTGGGCGATGAGGAACTTTCCTGATTTGGTAAATTTAGACACTACCACAAATGAAAGAATCAAATCCATTTTCCAATATTGCTTTTAGTGGAATCATATAAGCAACAATTTTCCACAAATGCCATTGTAAGGATACTTCAAATAAACAAAATTAAATAGTTTTCTTTTATTTTAAAACTTTGCGGACAAACTTATCCTTACAATCCACATGGAAAATTGTTGTTATCTATTCCTTAGCAATATATCATAACTTCTTATGCAACTGCTCAAAATTCTGATGCGATCGAAATCCACCTTCGCGATCAGAATCAGCATATACTTCCTTTAAGATTTCTCTCTATTCTTTGATTCTTAAAACATCAACATGTGACCCAGTCACATCATGTAATGAGGATCTCAGAATAGAACTTAACAGAGTTATATAATGGGCTCTACCTGATGTAGAGTCAAACTTATTGACTTTAACATCCTTAGGTAAATTTGGCAGCTTTGCAATCAACGCCCCTTCCTTTGGCAAAATAAAGATATGGACCCTTTGGTAATGGGACTATCTCAGACTTAGCCTTTCTCTTTACCATTTGGTCAACCGGGTTGACTATGGCCAATCCCTTTCCATTGGGAAGAGAATGCTTTTTCTGGATTTCCAGTGTCACCATTGTCACTGTCCATAAAGTTTTTGGGAAGTTGATCTTCTAATCAAATTTGCTTTACTATCGTTCCAAATCATTGTTGATTCAGCAGCACCAAGCAAATAGATATGATCATTAAGGTTCATGTCATAGTCTGTTTCATAGTAGTCCCAAAGGAACTCACTATGTGACTTAGAAAGTGATTGAACATCCAACTTTCTCAAGACTTTGACACCCAACTCTCCCGGCTTGTCAATATGTGACTTCATATCTACAATGTGATCACACATAGACCTTGCTTGCCATTAGGGCTTGAGTGACCTTGAACTTGTGGGTTAGGGAGAATAATTGGAGGAGGTGGAGGAAGAGAAGTATGACTTCCATGAGCCAAACTCGGGAAGTCATATTTATTAGGAAAGCTTGGTTTGGGAAGATCATTGTTGTCTAAACCAGACATCAACAATGGGAGAAATTCACGTAAAGTTGATTTAAGTCCTTAAGATAACACCCAATATGATATATTAAGGCTAGGACCCAACAAACTATTTTATAACTTGGAAGAGGGATGCCGTAATCCAAGCTATAAAATATTTGAAGGTAGGTGAATGACGATTCACCAATTTCCACCATGAAAAACGAAATAATTTATTAGGTTTTAATTGGATTTGAAAGTCCTAGATCTTTGAGATTCATTGAACTGTTCAAAGGCATGTTTCAATCTCGAGTGTGCCCTTCAGGTTTTGTGACTGGGATGCCGAGGATCACAAAACAAGGTGTGAAGTAACCATGCAAATATACTTGGTACCCTTAATAGTTACCCCTCAATCGATGTGTCGGTTAACCACACACGCTCCAACGGTACTATGATAAACATTAAGTTACCCTTTGCCTACCTTGTTAAGTCCAGGTTAGTGTGCCGGTTAACCACACACGCTCCACTAACAGCTTAAACAAAGTGCAAAGTGTAATTTCATGGATTAGCACCTTATTCACATTTTCCTAAGTAACTAAGATTGGGAATTTATAAGTGTTTAGTTACTTAGTATTTATCATTATACTTATAATGAAGGAAGAATTATAGTCCTTGTCCTACCTGTTCGGTTAACGGCCCTCCACCAGTCAAGGAAGCGGTGGGTGAGAGTGGACACCCATTAAACTGCCATTTTATAGACAGTAACCTTATACCCCCCTTATAGACCGGCTTCGTGAATGAGGCCTACTAATGGTAAGACGACTTGCTCTTATACATATAATATATTAAACTTTTAATATTATAATAGTATAAGGGTGTATTTTAGACATTTAAAATACTTGGTGGTTTAATCTATTAATTAAACTATACTCTTAATTTAATTAAATTTAAACCATGTTATTATGGAATTATTAATTCTCTTTTAATTAAACACTTTAATTATCTATTAATAAAGTCCATAAGAATTAATTGAATTATTCAATAAAAACATCATAATTCCAATTATTAAATTCAAAATTAAAACCATTTAATTAATTGTTTAAGTTATGAACCCAAGAGTTTTAGAATTCAATTCTTTTTTTTTATCATAAAAAACTTTTTCCAAATTCCAAAATTTGAGGGCAAGTTTTGTAACTTTTGAAAACTTTTGGATTCCATAACTTATGGAGTTAAATACTTGTTTTATGATGAAACTTTTCATGTTCCATAACTTAAGAACAAGTTATGGAATTCTTTAAAACATTAAGACCAAGTTTTGTAACTCCATAAAAAACTTTGAATCAATTTTTTTAAAAACCTTTTTATATCCATAACTTATGGAGGTTTCAAAAAACTCTTTAGATCAAACTTTTAAAACTAATAAAATAATCATATCATTTTATCTTTTACTAAATTTGACCTAATTCAACTCATATAGCAAATGATTCAAATTTTACAAATAATTAGTTTTTCACAAAAACAAGTAATTATCTTAAAATTTGACAAACGTCATGTTTTTTTTTCCTTTTTTTTTCAACTTGAAAATAAAACATTTGCATCAATATAACAGAAAACAACCCATGGCTCTGATACCACTGTTGGGTTATGAGCATTCTAACACTCCTAATTGTACATGCAACCCTAAATACCTTGGATCTATGTTTTCTCTATTATACATACAATTATGAACATCCAAGGTATTATCCTAATCTAGCATACAAAATAATAAATATAACAAGATAGAATACATACCTCTTTGATGTAGAATGTCTTCATGAAGCTTGAGTGCCTAGTGCCCCAAGTGTGACACCTCAAATGGTTCACACAACACCAAATACACTTGGAATAACTTGAGAGAAACTTGAACACTCCTTGAAATCGTCTAGCCCTCACACTCACACATTAGTGCCCGATTTCTTGAGCCATGGGATTCTTTTATATGGTGGCTATTAGGGTTACACCATGTAACTCATAACTTTACCCATTCCTTATGCTCCATGGATTTTAACCTCCATGGAGTATCCATGGGTCACCCCATGGACTTAGTCCAACATAAGGAATCTTGGATCACAAGCCCACATATATAAGAATGAATGATTTACACAATCAACCCATATATTTAATTAGTCTCCTTTTGAAAACATGGCAAATAAAAATATTGTAGCAAAAGACTGGTCTAGAATCATGTCTTTATGTGAGACATCATGAATCGTGTACCATTTGCTTTGGGTACGGGATCGATTGCATGTGCTATAATATTTGTCATTTCTAAATTTTTCCAAATGCCCAGAGGAATTAAGAAGGGAAAAGGTCTAGAATTGGATATGACTAAAATGATTAAGCAATTGTCGAGGACAATCTGAGGTTTACCAAAGATTGGTTGCTCAGGGACAGTTGGAAGTATAGTGCTAATTTTGGAAGGACCATATTGACATATTCTGAAAAGAGGCATCTCTTATTCAGAAGTGATAGTCAAAATGAGAATATGGAGTTGTCTCCATAGGTGGAAGTTATCTGTGTAAGATTAGAAAACTTAATGCAAGAAGCATGTCCAAAGCAATGTACTTTGAATATGAGACTTAGTTTCCATGGAGTTGATCTCCATTGGAATACCTTATAATGACTACTGACAAGTCTTTGTGACTTTGTACATATTCATTACAAGAGGGTCAGTGCATATAAGTTTAAAATCTAAACAGATTTCGATAAATGATAGGAATTTGAAATTCTCACATTTTTCGATAAGGATTTGGGAGTGTGAAATTAGAATCATTGAAATTATGTTCAATTGGTTTATTTCACAAAGTAAGGATCATAGACAAACATAGAGTGCATACTTGGTGTATGGCAAAGCTATTGTTTAAGAAAAACATAGTGTACATGCTTGGAGCGTGGGACAACTAGTGTTTTTAATTCAAGTATAAAGTTGATAAAACCGAAACAATGAATAATGAGTAATCAGTATGGTGATAAATAAAAGTGTTTATTTATATTCATAGGGTTTGATACCATATTTGATTCATTTATTCTTGTGTTTCACTTTGCATGTTTTGACTTCCAGAATAACTAAGTCGCTCTTTCAAGACGATGGTGTCTTGATGAGTTTCTCCTGATGCAAACTCCAGATCTGTGATTTCGTCAGTGGGAGGAATGAAGGGCACGTTGCTTCTAATGGCCCTATTTCTCATGGAGATCTGAGTTGCTTCAACTTGTGATCGAGTGAGCTTTAGATGTCTCAAATGAGCCCTGTCAATAAAATTACTACAATATTAATCAGTAAAACATGTTCATCCTTTACCTGAAACAGGTATCAGACCAGTTGTGGCTTCAGAAGTTGGAGGGACAACCCCATCTTCAAAAAGCTAGGGATCCGAGACAGGGGTCTCGGATCGTGCAAATGCAGAAGAAGGAGGAGGGATATACGAGATAACTCGTGAGTGAGTTCCATGGGGTGGAAGGAACTCTGTTCAACATCGGCATCACCTTGTTAGGAAGGTGATGAAAGATTATGTGGAGACTCCCCATGAGTGTGGGCAGCTGTTTTTGAAACTCTGAAGGGTACTTTAGAAGAGTGGCTTGGTAGGGTGAGCTGATGACCAGAGTCGGTCAAAATGTCTTTGATAGATTCCTTTTGAGAGGAAGTATTGACTTTGTCTCTCTTTTTGGTTTTTGGTTTAGAAGGAGAAGTCTTTCTTTTGGCTTCCTTCTTTTTCTTTCCACCAGCCGAGACTGGCTTGGCCACATCTGAGGTGGGCTCAATAGAGACTGGGGTAGATTGTGTTGGGTTGTACACAAACGAATTCTCCAAGTGATGCGTCAAGAAAAGGGACTTGGATGGTAGTGTGGCCAACCTGTGCTCAGATAGTCTACGTGTAGGTCCGAAAGATGACTGGTTCGGAAGTCTGTAAGTTTTTATAGCTTTAAAAGAGAGAAATACCTCTTTCAGAATGGTGCCAACAGGAATTTTTTATTTCCTTTATTTGTAGAGTTGTTGAATGGTAAGATCCCAGAACCTCGGACTCGAAATCTCTTGAGGCTTTCTCTTCACAACGAACTTTTGAAAGTCCTGCCACAAGACCTAGGTCAGGTCAACAACATTCGTCTTCCCAAAATAGATGTTGTACGCAATATAGAGCCAATCTTTGCTCATGGTGTCTGTTCCTCGATGTTTTCCTGAGAGTCCTCGAAGGATGAGGTGCATAAGTATCGTCCATAACCCAGTAACTGCCGATTTCGTGAACTTCTTTGCTTTGAATTCCTCTACATTCCCAATGTCATTGAGAAACGTCTGAAACTCTTCAGCCGTTGGTTCTTGAATGCTAAAACCCTTAGGGTTTTCTGGTATCCCAATAGCTTTAAGAAACATCTGTTTGGAGACAGGGACAATACGATCTCCAGTTATTCTGACTTCAAGAACCCCATCTTCAATCATGATTATGTAAAAGCAGTATGAAGGAGACGAAGTGGAAATGGGGGATCGGGGATTTTTGTGAGTGGAATGGAGATAGGATGATGAGAGATGAAATCGATCATCACTCTAATGGACTCGTCATAGTTCATAGGATCATGGGAGAAGAGTTGTGTGGTGTGACGAAGGAATGGCTCGGTTCAAGAGGATGAAGCAGATCCTTTGGAAGATTTCTTTATAGGATTTGAGGGACATTTTCGGATGAAGCCATTGTTGCAGGTTTTGAGAGCTGGAAGAACAGGTTTTTGCAGAGAAAGTAAGGGAAGAAGATGATGAGCATGTAAAAGGGGAACTGAGGGATTTGAAGACCCTTTTATAGGTTAAAAAAATGGGTCGGGTTGAGAAAAAAAGGTAATGATTATACCTGATGTGTAAATGGATCGCATTAAATGTGTTTCCATAATTGGCATGAGTTGACCTGCAAGGAAGAAAGGTGTGGTGGCAATACGAGCGAAATGGAAACCGTCATTTTAGTTGAAAGGATGTTTACTTTATTGAGACGTGTGCAAAAAGTGCAATAATTTAGGATTAAAGGATAATCATCATTAAAAAAATAACCATTTGAGTTATTAAGAAAACCGTTTCAAAAAAATAATAAAAACCTTTTGAACTTCTTTACAAGGGAGAGATCTCGGAGCAAGATATCTCCTAGATGGATTGTCGTAAGATACTTCCGAGGTGAGAATGAAAACATTTGTACATGATATAGAGTTCGAGATTGCACAGAATCAGACTGAATATCAGAGGTAAAAGGTAAGAAGATATTAGAGGACATTTTTAAACAGATTTTGAGACTCCGAGACATGAAGGAGCAGATCTCGGACAAGGTAAGAGTTGAGAATACAATACCTTTTCGGACTTGAATTCCGAGATGAACTTCATAACACACTTTTGAGATAGGTTATGAGGCGAGATCAAAACAAAATACCAATGTGACTATATTGGTCATGAACTTCAAAAGACGAGGTGAGTTGAAAATCTTAAAACTAGAAGAAGAGGTTAGATAAAAAGACATGTAAAATGATCCTATTTATTCCAAGAGAAAACAATTTCGAGATGAAAATGAATTTTGACTTCGAAATTATTTCACTTCCTGATGTTGCCATTAGAGAGTGCAAGCCTCTTGGAAGAATTGAGGATCAGGCATCATCATACCCATTTTGTTTAGAAATCCATTGAATTTGGTTTCGTCTAATGCCTTAGTAAAGACGTCAGCAATTTCATCGTCAGACGAAACAAAAATAAGTTCGATATTTCCATTTAAAACATGATCTTCAATGAAATGGTGTCGTATATTGATGTGCTTTGTCATGGAGTGCTGAATTAGATTGTGTGAGATCGCAATGGCACTTTCAGAATCACAATAGATTGGAATTTGTTGGAACCGGTAACCATAGTCCAAAAGCTGTGATTTCATCCGAAGAACTTGAGAGGTGCAGCTAGTAGTAGCAATGTATTCTGCTTCAGCTGTTGAAAGTGCAATGCAATTCTGTTTCTTAGATGACCAGCTAACCAATCTTCCACCCAAAAGTTGACAGCCACCAGATGTTCTTTTTCTATCCAATTGAAGATCACCATAGTTCGAATCGGAGTATGCTTATAGGAGGAAACTCTCATTTTCTGGGTACCATATTCTGGGACTATTTGTACCTTTGAGGTATCAGAATATTTGCTTAACCACCAAGAAATGAGACATCTTTGGATTGACCTGAAATCTGGCACATAAACATGTAGAAAACATGATGTTCGGACAACTTGTTGGTAGGTAGAGTAGTGATCCAATCATTCCCCTATACTTCTTTTCATCAACAGTAACACCTGATGGGTCCGAGAAGATCTTGTGTCTGAAACCCATAGGTACCTTTGTAGAGGCACAGGTGTGCATTGAGTATTTCTTGAGAAGCTGGGAAATGTACTTTTATTAGTGAATAAAGATCCCCCTGTTGGTTTGTTTGACTTGGAGACCGAGGAAGAAGCTTAATTCATGATTCATACTAATTTGGAATTGACTAATCATTAGTTTGGCAAAATCATCAACCATTGATGAATTAGTGGATCCAAAAATTATATCGTCAACATATATTTGGACAAGCATGAGATGTTTTCCATTTGATCTTCGGAACAGAGTAGGATCGATAATTCCTGTTGGAAATCCGGAACGCTTGAGAAAGTCGGTGAGAGTCTCGTACCAGGCACGAGGAGCTTGCTTGAGGCCATAAACAACTTTTCGGTGTTTATAGCAATAATTCAGATAAGAAGGATTGACAAAACTAGGAGGCTGTTGGAGATACACTTCAGTATCCAGTTCACCATTAAGAAAAGCACTTTTGACGTCCATTTGGTAAACCATAATGCCTTTGTGAGCTGCATAAGCAAGAAAGATTTTGATGGCTTCAAGAGGGACTACAGGAGCAAAGGTTTGATCGTAATCCAATCCTTCAATCTGTGTGAATCCTTTGGCCACCAGTCTTGCTTTGTTTCGAATGATAACTCCAGCATCGTCTAGCTTGTTTCGGAACACCCATCTCGTACCAGCAATGGGGTGATCCTGAGGAGGAGGAACGAGCACCCACACTTCATTTCGACTAAATTCTACTAACTCTTCCTGCATGGCTGTAATCCAGTCAGCATGTTCTAGTACTTCCTTGATGTATTTTGGTTCAACCATTGAGATGAATGCCAAGAAGTGACATTCATTTTGAATGTTGGTGGCATAACGAGTTTGAACACCGGCGTTTAGATTTCCAATAACTTGGTTTGGAGGATGATCCTTGGTCCAGATGTGTAGTCTCCAAGGTTCTTGTGTAGCAGATGATTCGACATCAACAATGGGGTTGTGTTGCTCCCCTTGAATAGTTTGAACTTGAGGAAGATGCTCCCCTTGAACTTCTGACCCCGACAAGTCAACGTCGTCATCAGGTGGAAAATCAAAGAAGTTGGCATCATCGTCATTGTTGATCGGAGTGGGATCAAATTCAGAAAATTAATCAGTTGTATCTTAGAATCCATCCCCATTTAATTCAAGGGAAGGTTGACCATTCTCCCCCTCGACCTAAGAATGTTAAAATGGATCGGAATCAAATAGAGGAAAAATGGGTGTCGGACCAGAAACATTTTGTGACATTGGAGCTACAGTTGATGAGGATTGTCTTGTTCGAGATTCCAAATCAAGAGCTATTTCTGATGGTCCAAACAGGGTTTCAAAGTCAACTTCATAGATAATTTGGGGATTCGGACATCCTGGAGATGGAGCATCGGACTCCAAAATATGGGTCGTTACATGGATTGGGCTAAAATTCCAAATGTAGTTGTCATCAAAGGTGACATCAATATTTCTTCAAGAACTCGAGTTCGACGATTCAGAACACGATAAGCTTTTGATTTAGCTGAGTATCCAAGAAAGATTGTTTCATCGGCTTTGGGTTGGAACTTAGTGAGTTGATCACGGTTGTTTTTGATAAAGCACCGGCAGCCGAAGACATGAAAGAAAGAGACACTCAACTTACGACCATTCATGGCTTTGTACGGTGTCATGTTTAGGCGTCGATTGATAATGCTCCAATTCTGAGTGAAGCAGGCAGTTGAAACGGCTTCAGCCAATAAATAAAGTGGAACATTTGCAAAGTTGAGCATTGATCGATCAGCTTCAACTAGAGTTCTGTTTCGTCTTTCAACCACACCATTTTGTTGTGGAGTGTAGGGAGCTGAGAAATTGTGGTCAATACCTTTCTCGGAGAGGAATTTCTCAATAGTGGCATTGGTAAATTCCGAACCATTCTCACTTCGGATTCGTCGCACAGGTAATTTGACGAGAACTTCAATTCCTTTGATAAAATTGATAAGTTCTAAGGCTGTCTCAGATTTAAGCCTAAGGAAGAAAATCTAAGTGATTCTTGTAAAATCATCCACAATCACAAGAATGTACTTTTTGTGATGAAGACTTTCTACAGTAGCGGGTCCACAAAGATCAATAGGCAGAAGTTCTAATGGTTCCTGATGCAACCTGGGCTCCGACCACCAAGAGGGTGAGAGTTGCGTTCGTCGGAGAGAAACCTGAGAGATCACAAAGAGTAAAAGCCGTCAGCCGTTCTCCAGGAGGAGGCCCCAAAAAAACGCTCTCACGGTCAAGTTAGTAGTGTATTCGAGAGTGAAGGCTGAGAATCGGGGGAGATAGCTTCCCCTTCAAGGAGAAATGGTGATCCTTTTATACTAAGGATCCTCCTCGGTCCGTACAACGAACAAGGGTTGCAGTCCCGACAAGATTTATTGTCCTTATTGGTGAGTCGTGTTCCTCGTTGTGTCAGGTCCAACGATTGGTCCAGGCGATAATGCTCCGGATGTGCTCCTTGTCGCCTGGAGCCGTTATCCTTCGACTGTAGTGGAAGGCGACCCTTGGCGGGAATGGGCTTTCCACGCGGTCGTCCTGCTAGGGCGCCTGGAAGCTGGGGGTTCCGCTGGGGCGCCTAGAAGCTGGGACGGCCAAGTTGGGCCTGGTCGGGCCTCGCTAGGGATTCCTTGTTGGGGGTTCTCTTATTCTTGGCCCGTTCTGAGGGGCATGTCATCAAGTCCCCCAGTCCAGTAATCATAGTGTTTTCTAGCTAGCTATGATGTTCTGGACTTAACTGATGGTATACGTGTCGTGCCCTTGTTTGGTCGTTGCTTCATTTTCGGCGATGTGACTGTTCGACGTGCGTGGTGGTTACGTCAGCCGTGTCAGGGATTTTCGAAAATCCCACTCTTTTCCATCTATAACTTGTAGAAAAGGTTTCCCTGGTTTTTTCACCTTCCTCTTTTGTTTCTTCTTACTTCTCTTCTTTTCCGATATCTCCTTTATGGCTTCCTCCATGGGTTTAGTCCCTAGTCTTCCGAGTTTGCCACACTCTAGGAGGCTTACGGCCTTATTCCGACGGAGTAGAGTTCCCGATAGCTGGGGCTGTGATTACTTCGCCACCACCTGGAAAAGTAGGCATTTATCTGAAGACTTTTGATGTCGGCCTCCATCTTCCTTTAACCAATTTTCAAGAAGAATTGCTTCGTCGCAACGGTTGCAGCGTTCTGATCCTGACCCCTAGCGTTGTTCACAAGATCATGGCCTTTGAGATGATATGTAGGGCCAACGGAATTGTTCCCGATTTCTTCGTCTTCAATTTCTTTTTCCGATTTGCAACTTCCAACGACAAATACACTTTTATGCTCGTCGTGGAGGTCACAACCTTGTTCTTGACAACAAACCGCCAAAGAACTGGCAGGACAGGTGGTTGTGGGTTAACCGGGAACTACTTGGCCGGGAGTACCACCGGGAAAATGCTTTGTCAGATGTTACTCCTAAATTATTTCCCCATAACCAGGCGACCGCCGATCTCTTGCGCACTCTTCACGTTGACATTGATGTGTTATCGGAGGTGTTGCTTGCCGGCGTTGGAATGAGTCCTAGTTGGCATGCCTGGAGGGAGATTCCGGTATTCTATATTGTCTCTAATGGTGAGTTGTTCTTACTTTCCTTCTTCCTCCCCCCCCCCTTCTTTTTTTTTTGGGGAGATAGAAAATGTCTCAGGTTTTCATTGTTGTTCTTCGCAGGCACCGAATGCTCTGTTTCCATGGACTCCGTCCTGCGAAAGCGGTACCAGGGGAAGTTAGAGCACCGGTTGGTAACTCTTCACGAGGTTCTGCCTCCGCCCCGTCGCTTGAGTGCCCCCGTTGTGGCATCGCCACAGCCAATGGGAAGCTCCTCTACAACGGGGGACCAGCTGGCTTCGGATGTTTCCTTGTCCCCTGCCCTGATACCTAGCCCATCAGGTGAACCTTTAAATGAGGATGTGGTGGATAGCAAGGATGGGATCATTGCCAACGTCCGTCGTGTTGTAGGGAAACAAAAAGTTGCTCGGGCTATGAGTGAGCCGGTGTCCGGGGGCAGTTCTGGCCAGATTGGCAGGCGTATGGTGCGACATCGTGGGCTTATGCGCCTGCTATCTTCTGCGTCGTCTCAACATGGAGGTGTTTTGGTAATACCAGATGATGATGTTCAACAGTCAGAGGGTGTTAAAAGGGCATCTCAGCAGCCCATTATTCCTGTTGTGATTGCTTCGAGTCCTTGTGCCAGTCCTCGATCTTCAAGGAATAGTGTCGAGCGGTTGCACCATGAGTCTTACGCTGCAGGGGCTTTTTGTGGTGCCTCCGTCTTTGTTTCGGGGTGGATTCTTCATGCAGATTCCTAGTTGTCTGTTCGTTCTACTGCTTTGGAGTTTACCCAACATGCCCTTCCTCCTGCTACTATTGAGGATATCGATGCGATGAACAATGCCGCCCTCACCCACAACCTGGCTTATGCTGCAGCGCAGGCCATGGCTTATCCGGCCGCTGGATCTCGGTGTGTGCAGCGGTTTCACAATTTGTAGAGTGCACATTCTGCTTTGGTGGCAAGCGAAGCGAGTTTTAAGGGGAAGGTGGTGGAGCTTGAAGTTGCTGCTCATCTATTGGACCAGAAAAACAAGTCGTTGGTGTCAGAGAAATTAGTGTTGGAGGATGTTCGGAGCTCGTTGGAGGCTCGTGCGGAGTCGTTGACGCAAACGAATGAGGGCCTGATGATCCAAAACGAAAGCATTGAACGCGACCTTGCTGACCGTGGTCGCGAGTTGGAACATTGAAAGCAGATTGTGATTGGCTACTTCAGTTCGGGCTTGTGCGTGTGATGGATAAGCTCATAGAACATCCTGAATTTGATGGGGTATCAGCCGCATCTGTCATGTTGCGTTTGTTGCAGGTGAGGAGTCGGTTCGATCAGGTTTGAAGGCGCAGGTTGATGCTGGGACGTATGATCCATCTGCCAGCGATTCTCGCTCGACCCATTCCTCAGCTCTGGATGATGCCCTGCTGGCTTTTGCAACTATAGATTTTGCAGGTTTACTTGGGCTAGGTCATCTTGATGTGGATGGGGTGAGGGTGCTGTGTGTATTTGACGAGGCTGAGGATGTTTTGGGGGATGCAGCGGCAGGTCTTGTTGGAGTAAATGGTGTCGGTGCAGATGGTGGGGGTGGTCCGGTGGTTGGTGGTGTTGGAGATGACGGTCCCAGTGGTTTTTGAGGTTGTTTAGAGCTACCCTTCGGGGTGCGAAAAATTTGGTGAAGCTTTTTTTCCCTTGTTTCTATTTTCCTTTGTTTCCTAGTAACTTACGGCCTTCAAGGTCTTTGTTGTGTACGCTTTGGGATTTTGTGGTGGGATTTTGCTTATATATTAATTGGCAATAGTTGTCCTTGCTTTTATTTGCTTTGGTGCTATCTTGCATTGCATTGCTTTTTTACGGATTGGGCATGTTTGTTTGTTCTTGGGCGCTCGTTTTTTTTGTTAAGATTTTGGGCATGCTAAGCCTCCTGTATAGATTTTTTGTTGCTCATTAAGAATTTATTCTAAAACTTGTCGTTTTGTTGCTTTTTATGTGACTATGTGCATGTGCGCGTGTGGATTCACTAAGTATCCTCTGTGTTTCATTTTTACTTCATTATACATGCCCATGGTGCATAACATATTAAAACTAGTGCATTTTTTCTATTGCGGTTATGTAATCCTGATACATGCTACTTTTTAATGCACTAAAGTTCCCTATCGGACTACACTGACGATCCGCCTGTCGGTCCGGGTGATCAGTCCGGCCGTGGGATGTTTTACTAGAATTATCATTCCTCCTGTGTAGGGGCTTGTGGGTTCACTCAAAAGTGAAACTTTCTTAAGTTCCTTGCGTTCCACGTTCTCGGGATCTGTTTTCCCTCGGGTGTCTCCAAAGAGTACGACCCATTGCGGCGCGCCTCTACTACTTTGTACGGCCCTTCCGATGTTTGGCTTAGTTTTCTGCGGGGCTGTGCAAGGCTGGCCTCATTTTTACGTAGTACGTAGTCCCCAACACGAAAGGCCTTGTCTTTGACTCGCTGATTGTAATACCCCTCGGCTATTTTTTTTGTATGCGGTCTGGCATATGCCTGAGCGTTCTCGGCGTTCCTCCAAAAGGTCTAAATTCTCCCTCACGTTCCTGTCGTTTGTTTGCTCCTGACAGTACTCTGTTCGTATCGATCCTATCATCATCTCTACTGACAGCATTGCTTCGGCTCCGTAGGCCAGAATGAACGGTGTTTCCTTCGTGCTGGTTCGCGGCGTGGTTCAATACGACCAGGGAACTTCCGGCAGTTCGTCTACCTAGTTTCCCTTTGCTTTGCCAAGTCGTTTTTGAGTCCGTGCACCAGCGTCCTATTAGACACCTCTGTCTGTCCATTGGCTTGGGGGTGTGCTACCGACGTGAATATTTTCTCTACTCCTCTCTTTACACACCAGTTCCTGAAGGGGTTCTCGGCGAATTGCAGCCCATTATCACTGATCAGGACCTTGGGTGTTCCAAACCTTTTTATGATGTTTTTCCATATGAATTTAATCATCTGTTTTCCAATAATACATGCCAATGGTTCGACTTCTATCCATTTCGTGAAGTAGTCGACTGCCACGACCAAGAACTTCACTTTCCCTGGTGCTTCTGGGAAAGGACGGACAATGTCGATCCCCCATTGGTAAAAGGCCATGGGCTAACTATGCTTATCAACTTGGTTAGGGGTACGCCTTGTACTGGTGAAAAGGTCTGGCACTCCACGCATGCTCGGGTTAATTTGGTGGCATCCTGGTGTATGTCCGGCCAGTAGAGCCCCATGCGTAGTATGTTGCTTGTGAGTTCCCTTGTCCCCTTGTGGGCTCCAGCTGATCCCGCATGGGCTTCTTGGAGGGCCTTTTTCCCTGACTCGTTGTCTATACATTTGAGCCACGGAGCTGTGTGGCCTTTCCTTTATAATGCTCCTCCCAAGATTGCGTACTGAGGAGCCCGTATCCTTGTTTTTCGTGCCTCCACGTGGTCGTCAGGAAGTATGTCGTGCTGTAGATAGTCTATAATGGGTGTTATCCAGCTGGGTCGTGTCGTGGATAGAGAGTCAACTCGGCGCTCGTCGATGCTCCTTTCTTTTAGCACTTCTACCAGGACCTCCTTAGAAAGATGGCCAAAACATGTTGATGCAAGTTTGCTTAAGGCGTCTGCCCGTCTATTGCTTCCCCTCGGAATGTGTTTTATGGCGAAACTCTTAAGTGGACTCGTGATTCGTTGGACTGCTTTGACGTACTTCTCCATTCGTTTATCCTTCGCTTGAAATTCTCCAGTGACCTGGTTGGCTGCTATGCGTGAGTAAGTTAGGGCTATTATCCTTTCCGCCCCTATTTTTACTGCCAACCTTAGGCCGGCTAACAGGGCTTCGTATTTGGCTTCATTGTTGGAGCTGTAGAAATCGAAGCGCGGGGCGTAAGTGATTTCTTTGCCCGTGGGGCTGGTTAGGATCAAGCCCGCTCCTGATCCTTCCTTGCTAGAAGCTTCATCCGTGTAGATGGTCCACTATTGGTTGGTCTTCTCTTCTGAGTGCCTTCGTTGGGCGGTCTCTGTCATTTCCAGCTGGAGCTCCCCCGAGATTTCCAACAGGAAGTCTGCCAGTGCCTGCCCCTTGATGCTCACCCTGGGGTGGTAACTGATGTCGTGCTCTCCCAGTTCTATAGCCCATTTTGTGAGGCGTTCGGACGTCGATGGCTTTAAGAGTACCTGCTTGATTGGGTAGCTGGTCAACACCTCTATTTGGTGGGCCTGGAAGTATCGGCGAAGCCGCCGTGCCGCGTAGATTAAGGCGAGCACCAACTTCTTGATAATTGGGTAGTTAATTTATGTCCCTTGTAGGTCCCGACTCCCGAAGTAGACCGGAAGTTGTCTTCCTTGCCTTTCGACTACTAATACTGATGAAATAGTGTCCTTTGATGCGGACAAGTAGACTTTCAGTGTCTCGCCTGGTACCGGGTTGGCTAGCGTAGGGAGTGTGTGCAGTGCCTGCTTTATCTTCTGCAACGCGGATTCAGACTCCGGCGTCCATCGAAAGTTGTTCTTCTCAATGCACCCCTTGAGTGTGTGAAATAGAGGCATGGCTTTCTCGGCTGATTTAGAGATAAAATGATTGAGCAATGTTAGTTTACCGTTCAACCCTTGGTCATCCCTTAGTGTGCTTGGCGAAGGTGTGTCTTTAAGCTCATCGATTTTGACTGGACTCGGCTGGATTCCTTCCTTCTTCACATAGTATCAAAGGAATTGCCCCTCTTCTACCCCGAAGGTACATTTTACAGGGTTTAGTTTCATCTTATCCTTTTCCAGGGTTCGCAATGTTTCCTCCACATCGTGTAATAGTCTCTACTCGTCCGGGATTTTGATGACCATGTCATCGACATAGACTTCGATGTTTCTGCCGATTTGATTGGCAAACAGAGAGTCGACCAGCCGCTCGTAGGTTGCTCCAGTGTTCTTTAATCTGAATGGCATCTTTATATAGCAGAAAGCGCCCTGATCTGTGTAGAAGGCTATCTTTTCTTCATCATACTTGCTCATTAGGATTTGGTGATATCCCTTGTATGCATCCAAGAAACATTTCCACTGGAACCCTTGTAGAGACTCTACTGTTTGGTCTATTTTCGGCAATGGGTAGCAGTCTTTGGGGCACCCATTGTTGAGGTCCGAGTAGTCAATACACATGCGCCAACTACCATCATGTTTCTTTACCATTACCGGGTTGGCGATCCATGTTGGGAAAATTGCTTCCCTGAGGATCCCGGTGCTGGTCAACTTGGCCACTTCTGCATTAATTGCCTTGTTTCAATCTCCTCCCTGGACTCGCTTCTTTTGTTTTACCTCTTTGTCCCCTGGCTTTATCATTAGCTTGTGTTCTATAATCCCCCGGTCGACCCCCGCCATGTATGTGGGTGTCCAGGTGAACACGTGTTTGTACTTTTGTAGCAGTCGGATCAGCACTTGCCTCACTGCCGTGGGAAGGGTGGTTCCCATGTTTACTTGTTGGCTCGGGTACTCCCTGTTGATTACCTCCCCCCCCCCCCCCCCCCCGCTCGATGAATCCGACTTCGGATTCTTGGCCTCGATTGAAATGTCCTTTGGTTGCATAATCTCATAGCATTTGAGCTCCCTTGGAGGGGCGGCTAGGATTGTCCCTGGGCCTTGGCTTGTGCTAAACTTTACTATTCCATGAATCGTTGATGAGATTGCTCTAAATTTTAGTAGGGCGGTTCTCCCCAGTATGACATTGTGTTCAGATGGGTGTCGTATGACCACGAAATCCACAAGGGTGGTCTGTCGCTTGGTCTTGTCTTGACTAGTGAGTGTGAATGGTAAGTGAATCGTACCTAGGTGCCACAGGCTGTGCCCTGAAAATCCTATGAGCTGGCCTACGGCTGGTCTTAATTCCTTATTCCATGCGTCCGGTAGCAGCCGAAAGCAATGCTCATAGATGATGTCTGCAGAACTCCCCATGTCGACGTATACCCGGTGGATCATGGTATCTCGAATGGAGCCCTAGATGATGAAGGGGTTGTCTCCTTTCCACCCGGCTGGGCTTGGGTCGGTCGTAGAGAAAGTTAGCCCTTGCATGGTTTCTGTGATACTTCGCACGCTGGTTGTGCACTCCGCTCTCCCCCGCTTATAGCGGATCATGAGGATTTATTGTCGGTATTCTGCCCCTCCTGTGTTGTCTTTAGGGTTTTCTGCGTCAAATTTAGCTTGCAGACTTTTGGCAATTTTTATCACGTTTCCCTTCAACTGTTTTTCTTCCATTTCCCGTTTTAAAACCGATCAGTTGACCGTGTTATGCGTCCTACTCTTGTGGTATTCACAATATCGCATTTTAGTACCCTTTGTTGTTGGTTTTTAGGCGACAGTGTAAACTTCTGCTCGTCTTCCTTGCCTTTCGTCCTTTGTGAAAGGTCTGAACCATCCATGTGGTCGCCTGTCTCGTCCTGAGAACCTACCCCCCCCCCCCCCGGGATTTTTGGTGGTGTCGTTTTCCAGCAGAGAAGGACATGGCGTTGAGGTATGCTTGCTTTGACGTTTCACCTTCTTCTTGGCGTAGGAAAAGCTCCACTCGCTTTTTTAGTTCTGCCCTCGTCTGAGGCTGCTTGCCCATGAGTTTCTGGGATAGCGAACCCAGAAGTAATCCCCAGGTAAATGCTCCTACAATCAATCCTTCATCATGCTCCGGTACGTCTAGTGTTGCCTTGGTGAACCTAGCGAAGTAGTCCTTGACTGTCTCCCCCTCCCTTTACTTGCACCCAATAATGGAGTGACAATCGCCTTTGTACTTTCGGAGCTGCATGAAGTTGGTTAAAAAGAGGTATTTCAGTTAGCTAAAGTTGCAGATGCTACCAAGGCGCAATGTTTTGAACCATGTTCCTGTGTTGCCTTCTAGAGTGGTAGGGAAATACGTGCACCATAATCGTTCATCTAGCTTGAGGGACGTCATCGTCCATTCGTATGTGTGGATGTGGCTGTTCGGGTCTGTGGTGTCGTCGTATGTTTTGAGGTGAGGTAGTTTGGTGGTGTTGGGAATCTCATATTCCAACAACTCTTTCACGAACAGTGATGTGACACTGTGCAAAAGACAGTCTTGGTTTGGTGTTTGTTGAGCAAAGTGGTACCCTTGTTGTTGCATTGCCAGGAATGGCTGTACCAGCATGTTATTGTAGGCCACAAGGTCTGTTGGTGTTGGGCCATAGAAGTTATGTGGTTGGAATGGGGTGGGAAACATGTGGGTCATGGGGATTTGCTGTTAGGGCGTGAATGGCGGTGCCGGCATGGCTCCTGTCACTAGCGGTGGATGGTTTTGTGCGTGGAAAACGACGCTTGGGCCATTAGCGGTGTTATTCGCAGGCGTTGTGTGCATGAGCGAGGGCATCCCATTTAACGGTGGTGTTATGAGTGTCGTTTGTCGTGGCTCGTTTGTGGTGTGGATGGGTGGTGGTAAGGGGCTGTAACTAGCGTTATTTAATCCGTCGGTATTAGGAAAAAACAGCGGTATAGGAGGTGCGATGGACGGATTGGATCCGCCGTCGTTGGGGAACAACGGCGGGGTTACGCTATTCAGCATGGGTATTGGTATTTGGCTCTGGGTTGTGACGGAAGGTGTAGCTGCTGCAAGAGGAGGTGGCGGGCCACGGGATGGTGGTGCCTCGGAAACCATGTCGGTCGTCTGAGCTGGTGGTGTTATTGGTATGTTGGCCGTCTCTAATGAGACCATTAGGCGTATCGGGATAGGTGGTGTTTCCGGTGGCTAACTGGTGGCCTCGTCCGTCATTTGTGGCTGGGTAAAAGAGGAAAAATGGGTTTGCGTATCTATTGTCACACAAACGGATGGCGCCAAATGATGCGAACTGGGCTCCGACCACCACGAGGGTGAGAGCTACGTTCGTCGGAGAGAAACCTGAGAGATTACAAAGAGTAAAAGCCGTCAGTCGTTCTCCGGGAGGAGGTCCCGGAAAAACGCTTCGACGGTCAAGTCAGTAGTGTATTCGAGAGTGAAGGCTGAGAATCGGGGGAGATAGCTTACCCTTCAAGGCAGAATGGTGATCCTTTTATATACTGAGGATCCTCCTCGATCCTTACGAGGAACAAGGATTGCAATCCCGACAAGATCCGCTAACCTTATTGGGGAGTCGTGCTCCTCATTTTGTCAAGTCCAACGATTGGTCCAGGAGATAATGCTCTGGATGTGCTCCTTGTCGCCTGGATCCATTATCCTTCGATTGTAGTGGAAAGCGACCCTTGGAGGGAATGGGCCTTCCACGCAGTCGTCCTGCTAGGGCGCCTGGCAGCTGGGGGTTCCGCTGGAGTGCCTAGCAGCTGGGATGGCCAAGTTGGGCCTGGACGGGCCTCTTTAGGGATTCCTCGCTGGGGGTTCTCTTATTCCCGGCCCGCTCTGAGGGGCGTGTCATCAGTTCCGAAATATATTTTTCAATAATGACCGGATGACCCTTCTTGGACTGCTTCCCACATTCGCACGCAGCACACAAATGATGATTTTCGAACTTGAGGAGTGGCAAACCTCTCACCATTTCACCAAAAACAAGATCGTTCATATAACGAAAGTTTAGATGAGCAAGCCTTCGATGCCATAACCAACTGATGTCAGGAACGACCTTTAAAGTAGACAGAGTTGAGGCTTGCCAATGATCATGTTGATGTCAAGTGGATACATGTTCTTGTTGCGATTAGACTTGATCAGACAGTCTTTCCGGTCTTCTGACATGACATAGTTGTGTTTCTTGCAAAATTCAACTCGACGATTTGCATCACTAAGTTGAGCTACACTTATCAAATTGTGCTTCAGGTTGGCTACGTATGCCACGTTTGAAATGGAAAAGTTTCCATTAGAGAGGATGCAATAACCTCGGATCTGAGAGTTGAATTTGTTGCCATACGTCACGTATCCAGCATTTGGTGAAAGTTTGGGATCACACAGAAAATCCTTCTGTCCCGTCATGTGCATGGAACAAGCACCATCAAGATACCATATTGTTTCTTGTTTCAAAGCACATAGTGCCTGCAAAAATTAGTGAATTTTGGAGTTTTTAGGCTCCGAGTCAGGTTTTGCGACATGGGCACGAGCTTTGGACTTTAGTTGTGACTTTTGAGCAACAGAAGTCTCGGAGGGTTTGTTCCGAGATCCTTTTGGAAACAAACAGAAAGCCATGGTCTTTTCATTGATCCAGAAATCATATTCAACAACAAGTTGTTTCGGAACAACTTTTCTCGGACCAACTTTTGGAACAGTGGGAATCACAGTGTCTCCTGGAGTTGCAGTTTCATTTTTGATATTTTTAACTTTCGACTCAAAATTTTGTTTTGAATCATTTCAAGATTTTTGAGTAACAGTTTTCGTAATAACTCGCTCTTTGTTTGTTATTTTTGATGGTACATTTGGTTTTGAAAGTTGTTGTGATTTGAAAATCGTACCATCATATTCAGCTATAAAAACATATGAAACAGTCCGAGGGGAGTTAGTTATGACAGATTGAGTATCAACAGTAGGCTTTTTTGGAGTGGGACTGATAACCTTGTTGTGTTCTATCGGACTAGGAGGATTGGATGGCCTTTAAGAATCTTAACAGACACAAAGGTGTTGTGACTCCTAGTGGATGGGCTAACAGTCCGAGATAATTTCTTTTTGGAATTCTCAATGATTCTAGAATTTTGTGTTGACCTAATTTAGTTTTTGAGGGCGTTTTTAGCTTCTATCTTAGGATCGACAACATCTTTCTTATTCAGTGAAGGTTTCTTTCTAGAGTAAGAGGATGACTTGGAAGTTTAGCCAGCAGATGGGTTGTTAAACTTAGGCTTGATTGGCACAAGGGTTGTTTTTGAAATCACTTGAGAATTAAAAACACAAGAATCAGATGAATCATCAACGTCACTATCTATAGATGCCCAAACAAAATCTGATTTATTGGAGTCAGATTCAGTTGTCTCGAGAATTAATTCTTCAACAACACAATTATTAAAAGGACCAAAGTTCGGAATTCGAACTTCAGTAGGTGTGATGCTGGGGAAAGATTCTGAAGTCCGATTCAAGTCTAATGGAATCAGAAGCGGAAGAGGCGTGGAATCAGGACTTTTAACAACAATGGGTTGAAACTCAGGAATCAGAGATGCAAATTTGTCCGAAGTCTCACGAAGGGGTGACAATGGTGAGACAGGGGTATCTGAATGTTGGCGGTTCGGAATGTCTCCCATAAAAGTTAAATTTTGTAACTCACTTCTGAGACCAGGTGCTTTAGACCAAGGATGACGAAAGTTATGAGTCATCCGTTCATTTGCTTCAAGAATATCTATGGAATTATGCAAATCATCTATTTTGGCATTAAGACGTTTGTTATCAGAAATTAAAACATTTCTTTCAGAATAAGTGATTTCATATTTGTCTTTAAGAATGATACATTCATCTTTTGACATTACAAGTTCATGCTCTAAAGATTCTATATTAAGCTTCTTATCCTCGAAACGTAGTCTAAGGCGGGTCAACTCACTTTCCATCTTCTCACTTGCTTTTAAAGCAGATTCATAGGCCTTATAGATGATGTTCATATCTGATTCAATCTGAGTTAGATATGGTTCACAGAGAGACAAATCAAAATTATTATCAGTAATCATAGATTTTATGTGTTCAACGATGCTTCTGTCGAGTGGGTCGTTATTCGCCATGTAGCAATAGTTTGGTTCAGCATCATCATAATCTTCCTTTGATCCATATGACCAGTAGCCTTCATCACATTCGATTGTTTGTCTTGCCATAAGATACATGTTTCTACCAGTTCTCACATCATCCTCATCTCCAGATGACCAATATCCTTCCACATCTCTTGACATGGTGGTGACGAACGCTTTTTCACTTGGAGCCATCTCTTGGGCTCGGAGGGCATAGTATGTAGAGTCCTTAATATTTTCTTCCTATGGTACTTCAGCCAAGAAGTCTTTGGCATAATGATTTGCATGACCACACTTGTGATAAATAATCTTTGGTTTGTCTGACTTAGGAATCTCGCGGGATTCCGAGGGATGGCTTGGGGTAAAGATGTTTGGTTTATAAGTAGGTGGGTTCCTGAAGGTTTGTTAAACGGTTAAGGATTATTTTGGTGAGGGGCTTGGAAACGATTGTGATATGGTTTGTGAGTGGGATTGAAAGGACGCTTGTATTTCATGGAAAGTAAAGAAAAGTCTTGTTGAAAGCGAACTTCGGAGTCCATCGCTTCAGGGTCGAGGTCTTCATTAAACTGAAAGTTGGGGCTAGCAAGAGTAGGTAAGGATGGTGGAGATGGTTAAACTGGCGGGATAGGTGGAACAACAACCTCGAAAGGGTCCGAAGCAGAGGGGTTCGATACATGAGGATCGAAAGAACTAAAAAGAGGTAGAGGACCTCCTGAGAGTTCCCTCAAAGTCTGTGCAACATTTGATTCATGACCTTGAAGCGTGTCTTCATGACCTCCTGAGAGTTCCCTCAAAGTCTGTGCAACAGTTGGTAAAACTTCAGCTTCTTCATAGATCCATTGCTCTGAAGACACGACTTTACATTTCCCCGTCCTTTACCAAGACTATTGATGAACATGAGATTGTATTTCAGCGGAGTTCGGACAATCCCATGAGCTGTCACGCTATTGACGACGATTCGGTATCTGTTAAATGCCGAGGCAACTGATTTACCGGGAGTTGTGGTGAAGATATTGAATTCGTTGATAAAGGAAATTAGACGTTTATCCTTCATGTTTTCTGAACCCTCGAACAGATCTTGGAGTGTGTCCCAGATCTCTTTAGCTAATTTGCACAACTTAATGTGCTCAAAGAGAGAAGGTGGAACACCGAACACCATTTCAGAAAAGGCAACTTGATTTGCATGCAGCTTCTCGATGTCATCAGCGGTAAGAGGTGTTGGACGTTGTTCTTCTTGACCCATGAGAGTTGCAGCAGCATCTCTCACAGTTTTTCTAACTCAAACATGTGGACCTTCCTTCACAGATCTCCATATAGCTTCACCTTTTTCTTTACCAAGCAAGAATCTTTCCATTCTGACTTCCAGTGATTATACTCTTCAACAAGTAGCAGTGGGTCACGAGAAGGGCAACCCACGCTATTTGCTATTTGCATTGAATAAATTTGTTGATAATTAGAAATGGCCATTGAAGTTAAGATATCTTGAGCAGAAGTGGTATATAGAAGAACTTTTATCCTGAACACATAAATGATTGAAATACGAAGGTAATTTCAAATCAACTATAATCTGTTCTTATGGATTCAAAGGAAAACCACTCAAGCTCTGTTACCAATTATGAGTACAGGATTCAGTGCGTAGGGACAAGGCTTAAAAAATCAAACCTTGAGTTAATGCTTAAGATCAATGTCTTCTCTTAATTAATGGTTCCAGTCGAGTCTAATAATACCAGTCAAGACTTGAATGAAATATTCAACAACGTACTCTAATATAAAATAAAGTAAACCAGGAGTATAATCAATGTAAAGACCTTTAATGAACAAGAAGAATGTAGAGAAAGATCTTGACTTGAGAGAAAAGTAAAAGTGAAGTAAAGAGGATTTTTGCTATCTTTGGAGTAACAACACGCACATTTCCTGTCATTCAATCACTCCTTATATAGACTAAGGAGGAGCATCATACAAACTGGGAAACACTCCTAGGACTGGATAATCACTGACAAACTGATTATCTAAAAGATACATAAAGAAAAGTCTTATGAAACGTTACATCGATAATAAGACAAGAAACATTAAATGTTTGAACATACAACTGATCTCGGATCTTCACTATATCTCGGAATGATCTCCATCTCGTACTCCATCTCTATCTCGGACCTCAATACATCTCGGACCATCAACTGACTTCAGAAGTTTATTGTTCAGGATTGTTAGAGGTTCACTTTTCAGGTTCCAACACATTACTGTTGCTCGTGCGTTTTTGGACAAACAGTTGTTATTTTCAGATAGGATAGAGACTAGATGGAACAATTAGGTTCCCATCAAGCTCAATATTCTTCTTTGGAGGATTTGGTTACATACTATTCATACTAGAGAGACTTTCGTATAGAGGTATCATGGTAGAGTCGATCATATGCCCTGTTTGTTCTCGTGTTGTTGAATCTGTTGATCATCTTTTTGCAAGTTGTAGCGAGCTGATCGATTTATTGGAGCGTATTGCTATCTGGTGGGATGTACAACTCCGTGATCAAATGTCTGTGTAATCTCTAGTTTCGTGGTTTGACATGGCCCATTTGAATGGAGGTCAACACAAGACTTTTAATGTTATAGTCCTGACTAAGTTTTTGTGCCTTTTGAATTTTCGTAAATTCTTTATCTTTGCAATGATTGCACCTAGAAAATCTTTTCTTTTTATGATGTGATAGATAAGACGTTTTCTGGATTTTTAATAGACATAGTAGAGCTAAACTTGGTTGGGGCTCGTGGTTATACAATCTTGTTGTAGCCTCTACTTTGTTATTATCAGTTTTTTATAACTTCTTAGTTTTTTTAGTAAATTTTATGGTTCCAAAAATAAAAAATTTAAATAATAATAAAATATTGGTTTTGAAAATATAATTTATATTTTTATTAATGTTATTTGGAAATAACTTCATTTTATACGTAATATAATTAATAAAGAAAGAGGTGTGTATGGGGAAAGGTCATAGGTGCAATGAGTAATGGTAGGGGTCCATAAAATATGTTGTCCAAGCCCAAGGAGCAGTTGAGACTTGAAATGAAATGATGACACCCTCTAAATTCTTAATGTCACAAAATTTTCTTTCAACTTCTGCAAAAAGATACAAAACACCAATCATACCCTCGCCACCACCACCACTCACCTGTACTTTCATCCACAGTTGCCCCTCTTCATATTCCACTAACCTCACAACCCCTTGAATTTGTAGCTTACAAGTTACAAATATCAAAAGATTTGGATTCTAATATAAAATTTACCAAAAATACAATAAAAAGGGGCAAAACGTACCATTGATATCTCATGTCGCATAATCAATGTACGAGAGGCAGATCAAGGAACACCAACAATAAATCTCGACCATTAACATGTCTTGAAGTGTAGCAAAGACATTTATATTACTTTGAAGCATATGCATCGTAAAATTTGTTCATCTTAACAAGGCATGTTTGGATAATATTATTAGTAAATGAAAAAAGGAAGTGTAAATAAACAAACAATTTTTCTAAGAAACACACGGTCAAGTTTGTTTCTTTTTGTGAAGAGTGATAATGACTTTCCAACACCCACCACAATAACAGCATCAAGCAAAGAATGTCATCAACCATCTTGTTCAATCCCAACAAACAACAATGTTAACGTATTAAATAGCCATGTACCTAAAAACCAACCATCTTATTACTATTTCACAACCTTTGTTTGTGCCAAAAAAAATCTCTCTCTCTCTATATATATATATATATATATATATATATATATATATATATATATATATATATATATATATATATATATATATAACATGAGAGAGAATGAAAAAAGAAAGGAAAATAGAAGAGATATTGATCCATGCTACAAACACACTTCATTTTGTAATTTTTTTTAATATTTATGTATATTTTTTATCGAAAAAACAAAATAAATGAATCGAAATTCAAAATCTGTAGTACTTTTTAAATAGATATGCATATCAATATAAAATAAAAATTTAGTGTGAATCTAATATGTATATAATTTTGATTTTTACATTGACAATGTAAATCTAACTTATTATTTCAAAACTTTTCATCACTCACAAATTAATTGAGTTGAATTTAAATGTGAATCCAATCATATTTCCTTGTAGTTTTATAATATTTTAATTACTCATAAACTGGTTTTATAAAATACAAGTGAATTTATCTATACTGTGAATCTGAATTATATATAATTCAATTTTCAATGATTCGGAATGTGATCCTGACTTACTATTATTCACGCTTTGAATTTGAAATGTATATATACTTTAGTGCTCAACATTCACACAATAAAATTGAGTTCAAAAATTATATTTTTTTTTAAATCTATATGAATTTCTATTTAAAAAGTACCAAAAAATATGAATTCTGACATATGTATTTTATTTTTATCGATATAAAATAACTTAAATATTAAAAAAAAAAAAAACTAACAAAATGATGTGAGTTTTTTTTTAAATTTATTTTTGTATATTCGACTTTTTTAATAAAAGAGAAGTTATTAAAAAAAATAATTAAATAAAAAAGAAGCAAGTGTTTTGTTATGATTTGATGTATATGCGTTCAACCACTTAATGTGCATCAAGTTTTTTTGGTCTTGATCATTTTCCTTTCTAACGGTTAAAATGGTTTTGTTGAACTTTATATATATATATATATATATATATATATATATATATATATATATATATATATATAACAATAGTCATGTTGACTACGAACACATGATTATCCGTAGTTATATGACTACGGACACGTAGTTATCAGCTATGTATTTGGAGTTCGCAAGTTCTCATGTTTTTTTAGTTCTCACAATAATTAAACTCTTTCTTTCTTTCTCTCTCTCTCTCTCTCTCTCTCTTTCTCTCTCTCTCTCTCTCTCTATATATATATATATATATATATAGAAAGTTTTGTGAATTGGAAAATCATTCCCCGCCAATCATTTATTTTTGTTGCAAAACCCTCCATCGTATCGGCGTAAATGAGAAATGAATACACGTGTGTTTTCCATACAAACATGTTTCTTTAAACTATGCTAAGCATTACCTTAATATATACAAAACATAGTTTTTTTCTTCAATTTTTAAGGAGTTATTTTTATCGAAAAACTATTTTAAATATATCAAAATTCATAATATTTTATTCTCTATAAATAGACATTCATATTGATATAGTTTTCAGATAAAAGAATTTATTTATTTTTTTATAGTTTCAACTCTCATTATTCATAAATGAATAAAATGCATTATATTTTTATTACAGTATATCCGTTAATCAGTTATGCATAAAAAGTATGTTTAATTTTTACACAGTTTAAGTATCATTCGTATATAAATATAACATGTAATAAACTTTTTACAGTTTACACTCGCTCCCCGCACATGTTATTGTAGGAATAATATTACGGAAATGTACGAAAACAAATAAGAAATAGAAAAAAGTTTAGGCATGTGTTTAACATATTGTCCTTAAAACAAATTCGCCCACTATTGGGTGTTTGTTTCCCAGGATACAGCATCTAGAAGTGGTTCTTCTAGACCACCTGAACCCTCATTATGCCTGAATTTTACTTTTAATTCAGCAAGAAAACTAAGAACATATAATGGAGAAGAAGAGAGTTTTTGTATTCTTATTGGTGTGCTTAAATGGTTGTATAGTAGTAGTATTTATACTGCACATTCTATAACCTCCCATTTAAACACCTCTATTAATCACAAAATTAATGTGTGTTAATATGTAATTAAATTGTAATATTAATTAGAATTTCAGTTACAAAGTAAAGAAATATTTGCAAGAAAGGTCCGTGGACTTTTCTTTTGTTTCTACCAGCCATTAAACTCTTTTATTTACTTCTTCCAACACCCTTACTTTAAGGATTAATTTCTCATTCATATAAATCCATTTTGGACGTGTTAAAAAAATGTAGAAAACCCATTTTTATAAATTGGTTAACACGAATTTTTCAACAGTTATATTCACATATGAATAAAACGTGTATTACTCTTCTCACAAGTTATATTCATACATGAATAACACATTTATCATATTTCTTATTACAATTTATTTTTTATTCATATATTGTGACATCCCCATTTTCACGACCAGAAAAGACCGATTTTGTTTATGCTTTGTTTAAAAATCAGAGTAACATTTTAAATAAAAGTGTTGCGGGATTTGTTCCCAAAATAAAATATGATAAAGAATTATCAAAGCATTTCCGTAGAAATGTATTTCATTAAAAACCTCGGGATGTCATGTTAGATACAGATCAAAAGCATAAACAGTACAATATAAACCTTACTACATTTGTTCATATCTACAGGCCTATATCTGTAATCTCTCATCCCAAACATCATATATATGCTCGTGCACCACTACCTGTAATACAAGAAACTGAGTGGGTCAGGCTTGGGAGCCTGGTGAGCACATAGTGTTTTCAACCCACAATAAATAAGTTTATTAATTTCATAAACCAACAATAAACCGATTACCCGTTCCCGTTATCCTCACTTTACGTCCCTAAACACCTGTCATAAGGGACCTAGCCTAAGGATCATCATCAGGATGGACACTACTGCTAAGGGGGTTCCTCAGCAATAAATGTCCTAAAGGCAACCATGAGGGGGATGGAGTACACCGGTGAACACATCGTTCACAAACACTTACAAGTTGCAAGCCTGCTAGCGTTCCACTGGACTGTCTAGAAGAGTCTGTGGTTGTCATCCATACCTCGCTAGATGACAGAATCAACAACAACAACATCGAGGCCTCTCATCATTTTATCACACATCGTCTATTACATCTACCCATGTTTTACCCCAACATTTTGTAGATATAAAATACATATACAGTTTAAATCATTTAAAACATGTATAAAAATCTTTCATCAGCATAGACAGCAAGTATTTAGACAATATGTACACATAGCACGTAATTTATATTAAATACTTCATATCTATGTGTAAGATGAAAGTGACTATGCACTCACCTGAAAAGATGGTGACTCTGCACTCGGATAGCGCTTCGTTATTCTTAAAACAATTTTCCTCGACAAAACAGCGGGTTTTTATTAAAAACCGGGCTTCGCTGGAGCAACGTTTCCGAGCCGAAAGCTTTTCTTCTCGGAGCCGTCGGGAGCTCCGGGGCTTCCTTCTCGTGCTAGGGAGGTTCCCTAGACTTGGGAGGGATTTAGGGAGGCTAGAGAAAAGTTAGAGAGAGAAAGAAAGGCTTATGGTGTGAAGAAAATATGAAGAGTTCATCTTTTATTTATAGAGATTTTATAGTAAAGTAGCCCCTAAGTTTCGTCTGTATCTTCCGCGTACGAGCTCCGTTTTCTACGTTCTTTATATCAACGCGTTGGTATTTACGAGCACTACAACTTTCATTTAGACCCCGTCAGCTAATTCTCCTTCTATCTCAGATTTACAAAAATTGTATCGTATTTATCGCGCACGAAGAGTAACGACTAAGCTTCGTCCATATCTATCGCATACGAGCTCTGTTTACGACGTTATTTATATCCACGCGTTGGTATTTACGAGTACTACAACTTTCATTTAGACCCCGTTGGCTAATTCTCATTCTATCTCGGATTTACAAAACTGTATCGAATTCGTCGCGCTCGAAAAGTAGAGACTAAGTTTCGTCCATAACTTTCGCATACGCGCTCCGTTTTTTACGTTATTTATATCCACGCGTTGGTAAAAATAAAATCTACAACTTTCCTTTTTACTCCGTCGGCTAATTCTCGACCGATCTTAAAATTAACAGTAGGAGGTGATTACACTATTAAATGTCCGTGTAAAATTCATAACTTTTACATACGGACTCCGTTTTCATCTGTCTTTTTGTCGTTGAGTTCCTATTAATGAGATTTTCAACTCTCATTTAGGTCGCGTAAGCCAAAAATCGGTCGAACTAAAATTCGAGTTTCGGGTCGTGCACTGTTATGCCAAATCTTAGAAAAATCATAACTTCCTCATACGAAATCAGATTTGGGCGTTCTTTATATCCCCGGAATCCTTGTTTCGACCACCACCACTTTATGTAAAGATATCGGGTTTATCTCACACTTTAATTTTGATGCTTATTTTTATTCCTTATTAATTATACATTTATAATTAAGTATAAAGCACATAAATTCACATAATTCACATAATACTCAAATAATTCATTTTTATTACTTCAAAAAAAGTTACAAAATTTGACCTAGACTATTACATCATCTATTAATGCTTAGCCCCAAAACCCGGACGTTACATATATGAATAAGGAGTTTGAATTTACAACACACTTCGTCTTTTATTAATATACTACATATTCATACATGAATAAAAAATGAACTGTAACAAAAATCTGATAAAATTTTTATTCATATATGAATATAACATATGACGAGATCTAATATACGTTTTATTCATATATAAATATATAACATGCGATGAAAGATAATGTTAAAAAATATACATATTCTAGGTCATAAAACTTAATTACGTGTTATATTCATATATAAATTATTTTTAAACTGTACAAAAAAAAATTTAAACATAAGTTTTATTCATAATTGAATAACGAATGTATTGTAATAAAAAATTTGATATATTTTCATTCACTTATAAATAATGAGAGCTACAACTATAAAAAAAATAAAAATATTTATTTTATCTTAAAATTATATCAATATGTATGTCTATTTATAAATAAATAAAAATTATGAATCTTGATATATATAAAATAGATTTCCGATAAAAATAGTTCGTTATAAAATAAAAAAAACAAAAAGAAACTATATTTTTGTATATACTAAGGTAATAATTAGTATAGTTTAAGTAAATACTTTTGTTTTGAACATACAGGTGTATCCATTACCTATTTCCACCGGTACACCTAAGTGTTTTGCGTCAAAATAAATATATGGTTCAAATTGATTCAGTTATTCCCAAACTTTCTCTCTCTCTCTCTCTCTCTCTATATATATATATATATATATATATATATATATATATATATATATATATATATATATATATATATCAGTATTGTAAATATCGGCCGAGGCAGAGCCTAGACGCTAGCCGGTCTGCAACTGATTACGATTAGGGGTGCTTGGCGTAAATTGGTCAATATCGGTCAAACTCAAGCTAGGCGGTCCTCGGCGGTCCTTGGCGGGAAGATTTTAAAATTTTCAAAATTTCAAAATTTCAAATATTACACCAAAATTTACAAAACTCCAAAATTTTAAATTTTTAAATATTCAAAATTTCTAATAAAATACCAAATATTGCAAAATTTCAAAATTTAAAAATTTTAAATTTTCAAATACAATTTTTTCTTAAGATATATTAAGTTTTAAAAGACTTTTATTAGTAATTTATGATCCACGATTAATCATCCGATTAATCCTCGCCAAACCGATTAATCGCTTGACCCCAGTCGCCGAGCTACCGCCGAGCGATTTTTACAACTTTGATATATATATATATATATATATATATATATATATATATATATATATATATATATATATATAGAGAGAGAGAGAGAGAGAGAGAGAGAGAGAGAAAAGTGAATATACCCTTAAGGGTATATAAGCTTAGGTACTCAAACACACTTAAATACATCGTTTTGTTTGATATATTCATTATAATGTTCTTAAACTTCAACCCCTAACTTGATTACTTTCAAGATTTTTGAAATTTCACTATAATTTTTCTCTTACATCACATCTTTTTGTCAAACACATACTAGCGTTTATATATTGTAGTTGAAAATGAAAATTATGCAAGAGGAAGTTAAATGTGTAATTTATAAAAATCATGGAAGTAAATCAAGTTAGAAGTTAAATTATAAGAAAATTGGACAATTAGAATGTATTATATGAGACAAAACGACGTAGTATGATGTGTTTGGATAACTAAGTTTATATACCCTTAAAGGTATATTCACTTTTCCCATATATATATATATATATATATATATATATATATATATATATATATATATATATATATATATATATATATATATATATATAGTTCACTTGAAATTAAAAAAAAGTAGAGATCTTGAGATTCAACATCAGCCACATATTTCTCATGTGCCGCTCTAATACTCTAGTGTACCGACAACAACAATGTATGCCTAATCATAAATGATTATATGACAGAAAAGTATAATCATATAGGATTATACATGTTTATACGTATATGCCTAATCATAAATGATTATACATATATGTCTATTCACAAATTGAATAATCATAAATGATTATTACAGTTGGTGTCAGAAGAGATAGTGGTGACAGAGGTGGCGATGGTATAAGTAACGGAGGTGGCAGTGATGGGGTCGGGTGGTGTGAGAGGTGGTGGTAGTGGTGGTGGCGGTGGGGATTATGGTGGTGGGGATGGTGGCGGAGGAGAAAACAATGGGTGACGTTGTATAATCATTTATGATTATACCAGATCTGTCGCGCCGGTATGCTGGAGGGTTAGAGCGACAGATGTGAAATACATGACTGATGTTGAATCTGAAGATCTCTATTTTATATTTAATTTCAACGTAACATATCTCTCTCTCTCTATATATATATATATATATATATATATATATATATATATATATATATATATATATATATATATATATATAGAGAAACACATCATATCAACTTTGTATACAGGGTATTATAGGTAACTGAAATAAGATAGGTTCTATGAAATAAAGCCATTTAACTTTTCACAAGATCTTATCATTGATTTTTGTCATCGAAGATTGTCTTTTACTTTATATCTTCTAATAAAGCTATTTAATATAATGAACTTTGATCTTGAATATCTAGAAATCACATGAATTAGACCGAGAGGTGCAATCTCTCCTTCATTTTTTGGCTGTCATTAAGTGTTATGTTATTTTTCTTTTAGTTTACTCACTATTGTCTTTAGAAAATTAGAAATTGACCACTGATTACTAATTTTTACTTTATACAACTTTTTATAAATAAAGTTTAATGGTAAATAAGTCGAAAATTAATAAAATAGAAAATATTTCATTAATTCAAAGCAAATAATAAAAATTACATCATGAAAATTAAAAGAAAATTAAAACGTAACAATAATAAAACAAAAGTAAATCACGTCGAACCCGCATCCGTTTTCTCGTCCATAACGTCACCTCAATCCTCGCCTAAGTGCGCATCCGATTCCTCATTCAAATCCTCATTAACGTCACCTCAATCCTCATCTAAGTGTGCATCCGATTCTTCATTCGAATCCTTGTACAATCTCCATCCATATCATCACCTCAATCCTCTTCCAAATACACATCCAATTCCTCATTTGATTCCTCGTACAAATCTATGTCTATATCGTCGACACTACGCAGCTAACTTTTATAATATGTTCCTTCAAAAATAGGATGAAGGTTGTGATGCGAATATTAGTTAAGCACTTAGATTATGTTTTCCATGTATTATACCATATCAATAACTGGTGAAATTTTGTTTTCATCATAGTGGCAACTCACTTTTAGTTCATCTTTTGAAACCATAATATCTAATATATTACATTAAACTTTGTAATTTTTTTGGGTGTTATGAATGTGTCAGGTTTTTAAATATTTCTCAACGACTTAAAAAGATATCAAATACTTGTTTCACATCTGTCCTAGCTTTTTCTTGGGTTGTCATAAACTCCGATCGTCTTTCATCATGTAAACATGTACATGATTAGACAAATATAGCATACTCATGATATATCATGTCACCAATATAGTATTTTCGCTTGTATGATACTCTATTTGTTGGGGATTTTAGTGTTACCGGACATTTTATGTAATAGGATCAAAGATGTGAGCTAAGGGGCTTATTATTTGTATTTTATATTATATGTTCGGTGAATGCGGAATGCATACATATATAAGATCAAATTATAAGTCGGTACGACAGAATGACGGGGGCCAACGATGTCGCGCCCCCTTGCAGGTCCTAAGGGGGTTGCGCCCTTAGTGGGGTCCAAGGGGCAGAGCCCTTGGAGGTGGATGCAGGGTTTGGGGAAGCGCCCCAAAAGGTCTTCATATATTTGAATTAGTTTTATTATGGAAAAATCGAATTCTAATGGGTGATTGTGGTAGTATTGACAAATCTTGTTAGTTTTGGAAACTATTGAGTATGACATTAATTTCAAGATTCTCCTAACTAATTTAGAGTTAAACCCCAATTTGTCATGTATATATACGACTCCTCTTTTGAGCCGTAGGATAATCCATCTCAACACTTCTTTTTTTTAAACGAACTCAGAATTCTCTGCCGATTTGGCTTTTGTTTCTGTACTCAGATACACAAGTGTCCTTATATAGATTATCTTAGACTAGATTTCCTGTAACCCAAACATAGGGTGGAAATATCAATTCGCAAAGTAAACTTACACGATCAATAAGGAATCCGGTTCTCCACTATCACCCTACATTTTACTCCCCAACACCATTCACTTAAAACGAAAAGTCATACGTCTTTCCAAGTTAGATGTCATTAAATATCGACGACTAGTCAAGAATATTGAATGTATTTTGTAACACTCGCGAGATCTAAGAAATGAATGCCAAATCCAAATGTTGTAAAATGTTATTACTTCTAGGATTATGGATTCTTTCCAATTAGCTTACGTTTGTTGATTGGGCCATGTATTATGGCATATTGCCTATGACGAATGGATACAATCAATGCTACCGGTCATTCTAGACAAATCGATGATTGCTTTCATATGTCATATATAATTTGTGGGTATCATTAAACATAGATTTCCTCATGTATTGTGCGTTGTAAACCAAAGCGATAAGTTTAGCAAATTTATAAACACTTTCTTGTGTGGTCTATTCAGACTACCTTAAATACTAATCACATGAGTTGGCTCCAGAGTCATATGTTTATAGATAAATTGCCGCTATGCACTTTTATATTGAAGAAAATATTTTCACATCTCTTCGATCCCACGTAAATTGAAAATATGAAAAATTATTCTTCAATTAATCAATTATATGTAGTAATAATTTTTTCCATGTTCTGTATCGCCGTCAAACCTTTTCAACGCATACGACATCATCGACAAAGTAGTCTTCTATAAAACGACGACTTCACTATAAAAATTGACTTCCTTTAACACCTTGATATCCAAACGAAATATAAAAGATAATGAGGACATAATGAAATACATAAAAATAATATAAAATATAGAATATTTTAGTTGTGTTAGACGACAATGATATTTATAGCGTTTATATATATATATATATATATATATATATATATATATATATATATATATATATATATATATATATATATATATCGAGAACATTTCTTATTGCGAGAACATTTAAAAACAAATTTTGATTACTAATTTTTAAATGTTGAAATTTTAATGATATGTTAAAAAAAAATTAATTTTATTCAAACATAATTAGAACATAATTTTTATTTTTATATACATTCTTTCTCATCTTTCTATCTCTACATATCTCTCTCATCTTTCTTTCTCTACGTATCTCTCTCCTATTTCTCTCTCTACGTATCTTTCTCTCTCATATTTCTCTCTCTATGTATCTCCTATTTCTCTCTCTATATATTTTCCTGGGTAATTTGAACCACCATCACAATCGACAGAGCTCGTCGTTAACTATCTTTTCCGCAAGTCCAAATGGACAATGAAGTTGATCTCTACGAAGACGGCTTATGAGAGCTTCCAGGTAGTATTTTTTAAGTCTGTACACCTGCGTTTTTTCAACCTAAATTGACTCGATTTATCACGAAATTCATGAAATTATGCTTATAATGAACAACTAATCGAGTGTCTAATACTTGATTTCACATCATAGAAGACGTTCTATTTGAAAAATTCCCTTATGTTTCCTGTTGTTGATGAATTATGAACGTGCTTGTTCATTTGCTTGCTTTTGTGAGGAATTAAGCGTACAGATGGATTGTTTTTATTGAAAATAGTAAGCTCTAGGGCCTGGATTGGACTCTATTAGAGAGTTGATGATCACTGTAGGATTTCATGCACACAAGGTGTTTGTCATATTCTCTAAAAGAACCTAATAAGTGTGAAAGTGACATTTTAAGTGAAAATCCTTAACTTTGAACCCTCATTAAGCCAAGAATTAAGTCCCTTAGATTAAATTGAATTTCACATCTCTATAGCCTAATAAGTAACCAACAATAATGTTAAAAGTGATAAACTTAAGGCTTAACCATTAATTCCTTAATAGAACACCAAAACTAATTTAGAAGCTATTATGATCAATTTTCCCAAATCTGTCCTCTAACTTCTAAAATTCGTGCAAGTCAGTAAGAAGATATAAAAAATCATGAGACTTTGTTTTTTGGAAATCTTAGCGTGTCTAGTTTCTTCAAGCTTTGAATCACATTTCAAAATTCCAACTCCTTGAGAGGTAAAATTGGCAATCTTCTCAGGCTGGTCCATGCTGTCAAAAATTTCATGCATTGTCTTAAAAAAATCATAATAAATTCATCAGAACTCCAAATGCCAAAATTCTAAAGTCTATAGTTAGATATAGAAGTATAGTTTTCCACATATAAAGGGACTGATGTAATTCTTAGTAGATTAGTACAGTTTATTCCAAGAGTGTAGAATGGTCCAGAAAGTGACAACTTAAAGTTACTAACTTGTAAATTGAATATAAAATCAACCAAAAATCGTTAGAATGAGATCTTTATATTTATGAAAAGATAAACGAGGAAAACTTTACCAGTATTATTTTATCTAAATTTAAGAATGGGTTGAAAGGTAATAAATCAGATCCCAAACAGAGCACTACAATCAAAGAGAAAATAAGGAAATATATACATAAGTTTTATAAGAGTAATACAAAAAAGCACAAGCTAAATAGTGTAATTTTTGTGTAGGTTCTCAGAAAGGAAATGATCCATCTAGTTCAAGCTAGCTAATTTTCAAGTTCAAGGGGGTGCGTTACACTGACTCTCCTATTATGTAGGCATTACTTGTTTTATGTTATTGTTCACGAATACCCAAATCCAGTAGCGTGAACAAGGAAAGGCAGAATGTAGTTTGTTCTCTAGTGAGACAAACTGACAAGATTCTTTTCCGCGTTCTCGATTCGTTAACTATTCTCGTGTATTAAATCACATGTGATTATATGATCTAATCACATATACATTATATGCACAAGATTCATTTTTGTGTTTTCGATTCAGTAGTTGTTCTTTGTCCATATTAATTGTATGTGATTAAATACATAAAATTACATATGATTAAATACATGATAACAACTTTTAAATTGATAACACAAATTTGAATCTTATTCACATAAATCATATGTGATTAGATACGTATCATCACATGTGATTAATATACGATAAAAATTATTGAATCAAGAACACGAAAATGAATTTTGTCCACATAAATCATATGTGATTAGATACATATAATCACATATGATTATATATATCTAATCACATATGATTTATGTGGATAAGATTCATTTTTGCGTTCTCAATTCAATAATTGTTTTTTCCACATTAATCATATGTGATTAAATACATTTAATCAGATGTGATTATATGCTTCTAATCACATATGATTTTATTTGGAAAAAGAGAAATATTGTCTATATAAATCATATGTGGTTAAATACATATAACCAGATGTGATTATATACACGATAACAAATATTGAATCAAGAACGCGAAAACAAATCTTTATCCACATTAATCATATATGATTAAATACATCTAATCACATGTGCTTATATGGATCTAATCACATATGATTTATGTCGATACAATTCATCTTCTCTTTGTCGGTTTAATAGTTGCTCTCGTGTATTTTATCACATGTGATTATATGTATATTCACATGTGATGAAGTACATGAGCACAACTATTGAATCGAGAAGGCAAAAATAAATCTTGTCCACCTCAAATCATATGTGATTATATATACATATAATCACATGTGATTAAATACACAAAACCAATTATTCAATCGAAACCGCAAAAATAAATATTGTTTACATAAATCATATCTGATTAAATGCATATAATCACATGTGATTATATGTATCCAATCACATATGATTTATGTGGATAAGATTCATTATCACATTCTCGATTTAGTAATTGTTCTTTGTCAACTTTAATCATATGTGATTAAATACATCTAATCACATGTGATTATTTGTATCTAATCATATATGATTTATATGGACAAAAAGAATGATGTTTATATAAATCATATGTGATTAGATACATACAATCACATATGATTATATACACGAGAACAACTATTGAATCAAGAACATAAAGATAAATATTGTCCACATATATCATATGTGATTAAATGCATATAATGGCATGTGATTATATGTCTCTAATCACATAGAATTTATGTGGAAAATATTTATTTTTGCGTTCTCGATTCAGTTGTTGTTCTTATGTATTTAATTACATGAGATTATATGTATCTAACCACATACGATTTATATGGACAATATTCGTTTTCGAAATATCGTTCAATAGTTGTTCTTTTACATTTAGTCATATATGATTTATGTACACAAGATTCATTTCCGTGTTTTCGATTCAATAGTTTTTCTTTTTCCACAATTATCATATCTGATTAAATACATACAATCACATACGATTAAATACATGAGAAAAAATATTGAATCAAAAATACGAAAACGAATATTATCAATATAAATCATATGTCATTTGATACATAATCACATGTGATTATGTACATGGGTACAACTATTGAATCGAGAATGAAATAATGAATATTGTCCACATAAATCATATATGATTAGGTACATATAATCACATGTGATTATATATATATTTAATCACATATTATTTATGTGGACAATATTTATTTTTGTGTTTTTAGTTTAATAGTTGGTCTCGTGTATTTAATCACATGTGATTATATGTATTTAATCACATATGATTTATGTGAAAAAGATTTGGTTTCACGTTCTTGATTCAATAGGTGTTCTCGTGTATATAATCATATATGATTAACATGGATAAGATTCGTTTTAGTGGGTTTTTTAATTTTTTTACTTATTTTTTGATTTATATTAATATTATTTGATTTTAATTTAAAAAAATTGTGTGATCCAAATTTGTTCTCAAATGTTTTTGCAATAAAAAATGTTCTCAATTGAATGCTCATATATATATATATATATATATATATATATATATATATATATATATATATATATATATATATATATGGTGATGTGCAATAAAGAACCATTATTAACAAGTAACCTATCGTGAGCGTCAAAATTTAAAGCGATCAACGGCCAAAGGAATGGATGTATACTTGTACATTGTATGCATATACACCAAATTATACCATAAACTTACCTCTTTACTAAAGAAATCCACCTTTTTTTCGTTAAAAAATTTTTAAGCCACGTATTTAAAAAAAAAAAAAACGAATATACCGTTCTTCATGATTTTTCATCCTCTTTCCACAGAGATCCATGTTGATATATAAAAAACAAACTTTTTTATTTTTTCGAAAAAAATTTATTTCGTTTTGTTGTTTTTTAATATTTGAGATTATTTTTATATAAAAAAATTAATTATACCAAAAATCTCAATTTGTTTCCTTCAATTAATAAACATCATCATCAATTAAAAAAAAACTCGATTAGTTTTTTGTTTTTAATCATGAGCAATTAATGGCATATTCGATTTTTTTCGATAAAAAACATAGCCTAAAAGAAATTAAACGAAAAAAAAAGTGAGTTTTGTTATAATCCGGTGCATGTGCGTCTATTGTAAAATTCTACAAGTCTTCCTTTTGTCGTTGATCGCTTTAAATTCTGACGCTTTAGATTGATTTCCATATATATATATATATATATATATATATATATATATATATATATATATATATATATATATATATATATATATATTCATAAAATGGTTTTATCATTCTTAGGAACTATTACAAGGCAGGTGTGTCTAATCATCAGATTATATAACTTTTGTACGATTAGGATATCGAACTTAAGAGAAACATGTATGATTCAGTTTATGAATTTAATTGTTAACGAACCTAAAAATAGAAACTAATTGGAGCAAAGTGTGTTTAACTCTAAACAAAGAAGTAATCTAAAAACAAGTAAAACCTAAAAAATTGGTTTAGAAACAACGAATTTTCTTTCACTTAAGATTTGATTGCCCTCTTTAGTTATGACTGATTTCTTTCAAGTGAAATGGATATAAGTTGTCATATACTGATTTATAGATTGGTTAAAAGTCTTTCTGTGATTCTAACCATTATGTTGATCAAGTTATTAAGTCAATGGTCATGATGTTAATTTTTAGTATTATCGGTCTTGTGTTCGTAGCATGCAATATATTAATCAATCGATCTCAATGGTAATGAAATTAAATAAGGTGTAATGAATGGTCATTATATGCAACTCATACACATTAAAGTTAATTGCCTTATAACCTAATCATATGGTTTGGTCCATCACTAATCATAAATTTTTAATAGTTATAAAACAATTTCGATTCAAGCCAACATAGTCAGAATGGTAATGTACACTGTATTAACTCAACAGTAGGTCATAAAAGCAAGGTTGTAGAACTCGCTAGTCGGTACTTGCTCGACCGACTGCCAAGTATCGAATACTCGGGGAGTACTCGGATTCGGTAATTCATGTAGAAATACTTTTAGGAAAATTATATATGTCAAAATCATAAGTTAAAATCATAATTTGATTGAAATATATAACAAAATTAGATACATGTGAATACATAAAAACTGAAATACACACAATTGTCTCACTTCGTGAATAATTATTGAAAATTTAAGATATATATGTAGTAATAATCACATGTGTGTGTGTTAAATAATAAATCATTAAGTGTATTATACATATTAATCTTGAAATTCTAGATTTTTTTTTCCTTTTTTATCATAATTTTGACCCTTTGACTGAGTTTGACTTTGTTCACCGAGTAGGCCAGAGTAATACCAAGTAGGCCCAAGTTAGAGAGATGTTGACCTAGTTTTGACCAAGGTTGACCGATTTTTGACCGAGTTTGACTTAATCCGAGTTTTTTTTGCCGAGTTCACATAACTCGCCTTGGTGGAGGCTCGATTCCGAGTACTCGACCGAGTACTCGACCGAGTTTTGCAACACTGCATAAAAGTAGAAACTTGAACACATTTGGATCTTAAGGGTTCATCTACTCTAAGTGAAAGCAAAAGGTTCATCTACTCCAGATATGGAGGCATTATCTTTATGGCACAAAGTGCAAACTCTTCACTGATCACAAGAGTCTCCAGTATCCCTTTGATCAAAAGGAATTGAACATGAGACAGCGACGCTAGCTAGAGTTACTCAAGGATTATGACTATGAGATACTTTACCACCCTAGTAAAGAAAATGTCGTGGCTGATGCTCGAAGTCGAAAAGTATACGTGGAAAGGAAAAGACCAAGAGCGTTAATGATAAAAGTTGTCGCAACTATTGTGGAAAGCATCAAGAAAGCTCAGGTAGAAGCTTTAGAGAAAAATGACCGAAAGGAAGAATGTTTAGGCAAAACGTTGATATTCGGTACAAACAGTCAAGGATTGAAGGTATTCCAAGATAGGATATGGCAACCTAATATGAGAGGAATAAGAGATCTTCTGATGGAAGAAGCTCACAAGACCATGTACTCGATTTATCCCAGCAGCACTAAGAAGTATAGGGATCTGAAACCTTACTACCGGTGGTCGACGATGAAGCTCGATGTTGCAAAGTATGTTGTAAAGTGTGTAACATGTGCGAGAGTTAAAGCACAACATCAGAAACCATATGGGAGTTTAGAACCTTTACTTGTACCTATGGGTAAATGGGAAGACATCACCATGGATTTTGTGACTAAACTGCCCAAGACGAAGAACGGTCACGACATGATTTGGGTAGTCGTGGATCGGTTCACTAAGAGTGCACACTTCATAGCAGCCAATGAGAGATGGTCTATGGATAAGCTTGCAAATGCTTGTGTGAAGGAGGTAGTAAGACTTCACGGTGTTCCCTTAACGATTGTATCAGATCGTGATAGCCGTTTCACATCAAGATTTTGGAGGAGTTTACAAGAGGAAATGGGTACGAAGTTGTGTTTAAGTCGAGCCTACCATCCGCAGATTGATGGTCAGAGCGAAAGAACGATTCAAATATTGGAAGATATGCTAAGAGCATGTACTCTAGAATTTCAAGGTACCTGGGATGAGCATTTACCCCTGGTAGAGTTTTTCTACAACAATAGTTACCATTCGAGCATCAAGATGGCATTTTATCAAGCCTTGTACGTACATAAGTGTCGTACGCCGTCTTGTTAGCTTGAGGCTGGAGAAAAGTAGTTTATGGGCCCCGAGATAGTCCATCAGACTGCTAAAAAGCTTAAGGTGATTAGAGAAAGGATGTTAGAAGCTCAAGATCATCAAAAGAGCTTTGCTGACAAAAATCGATGACCGATGACCATCGAAGTTGGAGATTCAGTTTTGCTCAAAGTCTCACCGTGGAAGGGACTTATAAGATCTGTAAAGATAGGAAAGTTGAGTCCAAGGTTTATTGGGCCATTCAAAGTTCTTCAGAGGATTGGAAACCAAGCTTACAAGCTGGAATTACCGGAAGAACTGGATGGTATTCATAACACTTTCCATGTGTGTTATTTGAGGAAATTTACGGGAGAAGTTATCAATATAATTCCACATACGAAGTTAAGGATGGATGAAAATAAGAGGTTAATCAAAGAGCCTGAGACAATTGTTGACTGTAAGACAAATAAGTTGCGACGCAAGATGGTCGAATTAGTGCTTGTGCGATGGAAACATTCGAATGGGCCTAACCTCACCTGTGAAACAGAGAGTGACATGATGAGTCGCTATCCACATCTGTTTGCTGATGCACGATTCCAGGACGGAATCATCCTAAGGAGGAGAGAATTGTAATGCTCGTGTTTCTAGGCTAAGCATTAGTATGATGATATGATAGTTAGGGTCAACAATTGTAATCTATTTTGAAGTAATAAAGAAGGATTATTTGAGTATTATGTGAATTATGTGATTTTATGTGCATTATACTTGCTATTAACGATGTAATAAATTAAGAATAAAAATAAGCGTCAAAAATAAAATAATAGATAGACCCAATATCTATAAAGAAAGTTTTAGTGGTTGTGACAAGGATTCAGGAGATATAAAGAACACTGAAATTCGACTTATAACGAAGAAGTTATGACCTGTCGAAGTTTCGCGACAAAACCGGCATGACGTTGTGTGACGTAAAAAGTGAGTTTGCGATAAAATACTTTTTAGCCTTAGAAATATAAACGAAGTCGTAGTATACGTTAAACCGAGAGCGTGCATAAAAAGAACGTCCAAATCTGACTTCGTATAAGGAAGTTATGATTTTTCTACGATTTGGCATAACATTATGCAGCCCGGAATTCGAATATTAGATCGACTCATTTTTAGCCGGCAAAACCTAGATGAGAATCGAAGATCTCATTAATAGGAGCTCAACGATATAAAGACATACTAAAACAGACCTCGGATGACAAAGTTATGAACTTTTAACGGACTTTACCTGTCCAGGCCTGTTAAAATATAACTTTAGAAATAAAGTCAAAATTAGCCGACGGAGTCTAAACGAAAGTTGTAGATTACATCGTCACCTACGTGTGTATATAAAGAACGTTGGAAACGGAGATCGTATGCGAAAGTTACGAAATTTAGAAGTCGGAATGGGCTGATGTGAAGTGGGTGACGTGGCGTAATCTGAGCCCTTGCTTTCTCCCCACAGCCTCGCATGAGGAGGTGACACCTGCCCCCTCGTACGCGCAGCTTACTTCGAGGAGTACGCCCATCGTAGTTCGAAGCTGAGGGCTATAAATAGATGCGAGGTTTCTTCCAATTCTTCACACCTTCACCCTTCTTTCCCTCTCAACACTTCAAAACTATCCCTCCCCTTCCCTAGTACTTCCTAAGCGCTAGAGGCGAGTCCCGGAGCGCCAGAAGGCTCCGAGAAGAAGAGTTGGTCATTCATAGTAGACACTCTTGAAAGAAGATTACACATCTAAGGGGGAGCAAAAGTCAAATGTTGCTTATTTGAGGGGGAGGTGATATCAACATTTTATCATCTCCTTATCATCTAATAGTTCGCTACAACTTATAATCCGTTGATTGTTTCCGTTTCTCTTACTGTCTCTACTGTTGATAACCAAAATGGGGGAGGGAAAAAAGTTCTTACTCTCAAGGGGAGCACAAGTTGAAGAATTTATTGAAGATTAGTTTTGACATCATCAGATAGGGGGAGATTGTAAGGCCACACCTTATGATCTGATGAGTCAAACACAATTACACGTTGACCAACAGCGCCAGCGCCAACGTCAAGTCAAGAATGATCAGCGTTAGCGTGAAGTCCATGATATTAGTGATCATTGTATATTAAGAAGATATATATATATATATATATATATATATATATATATATATATATATATATATATATATATTATAGGAAGATATGATATGTATATTAGGTAGTTATACTCTGTAAATATATAATAGATAACAGATCCAATTTCCTGGTGATAAGGATCTGTTTATATGTAGATTAGATATAATCCCTTGAATGAAGGGATTAACTAGATTAAATTAGTATATATATTCAACATTAGGGTGAAACCTTAATGTGAATGGCTTGGTGCCATCTGCGTCTTGGTGACCTTTTTGTGACAACCTGTTTTCTTGGTGAAAACAACTCCTTTCTTGGTGAAAGCATCTTTGTGATTATCTTGTTCTTCTGTTCTTCGTTATTTCTTTTATGTTTATACTTGAGTGTATTCGATTGATACAAACCTTCACACTCCAAAATTCTTCATTTTGGAACTCATGGTTACTTTGCCAAAAACTAAATATGTTGTTTATTTTCTTTAAAGATCCATAAATATTTGACTAGTTTAAACAATTTCCCTTTTTTATTACGTTTTCAAATGATTTCACCTATTTTTAAAAATAGTATAATACATTTTTTTACTTTGAACACTTCCCCTACAAAATTCCAACATTCATTGGTGAGTAACCTTTTTAGTAAATTGTCCAAGACAAACAAGTTCACTTCGACATGACTATTAGGCAGAAAACATTTTTGAGTGTCTAAGGGCACCACAAGCTCAGGTGTTTCTTATGACTATTCCTATTGACGGTCTTTGCCAACATATGTCACCAGTGGAGTATCGTCCTATCATCAAGTATCACCTTCTGATCCCTTTATTGTTGTGTTTTCAACGCATCAAATACACTCTAAACTACGTAGCGGAAAAATAGAAACTACGATATACCTAAGTGTACATGCAACCTATGGATCCATGGTTTCATGCTAATTACATCTACCCTAGAAAACAAAAAACATAAAGAATAAGACATACCTTTTATGTAGCCCTTGATCTCCATGCTTTAGATCTTGATCCTCCATGAAGTTGCTTGGATGAGAGGATCCAAACCAGAATCCTTCTAATAGTATCACACCTAATTACACCAAAGAGTGGAATAAAAATAACTAGGAGAAGGGTCAATTTCACAAACCCTAAGAGGGTTAGAAGTTGTCCCTAAGAGGGGGAGGAAGAAGGGTTTGTGAAACTTCAAGTCAAGGTGCAAGGAATAATGAAATCCCTAAGGCCTTATTTATAGCCTTGGATGCCTTCCTAGGTTTTGTACTCCTTCCCATGTAGGATGGGAGCCTAAACACGAAATTCACTCCTTTTCCCATGTGGGATGGAGTGATCTTTATCCAACCCTAATTTCATAAGGGTTGTGGAACATTCCTGATTAACCAGTTATCGATTAATGCATATTCAACCCTTTGATTAATTAAACTGTTAATTCTCAAAACATATTTCCAATTAGTTTCTAATTAATTATTAACCATAATAATTAATAAAACAATTTCTCCTTTATTTATTCTACTCAATTTGAGTCTTGAGGCAAACCAAAAGGACCCTGTTATTATTAGAAATATTACCAATAGTTAATGACCTTGGACACTCATCCAACAATCTCCCACTTGGACAAGTCATCAACTATACAAGGTCCTATATTTCTCATGTAATCAATATAGAGTTAGCCATCTAATGCAAACCGAACTCTTGATCTAATCAAGATTCAGTCATTAGATAAGTGATCAACTATCCCTTCGTTCTATGACATATGTATGAAGTCGAGATATGGATAATGGTTAATCTTAGAATTCAAGATTATGTTTCCCGATATAGATTTGTGACGACTGCATCTGACTAGTAAATTGGACACATTAAATTTCAGTTAGGGCTTGGCCAAGCACTTTAAATGTCAGCACCAAATCATCGAGGGGCCTATAGATATCGCTTCTCCTCTTAAGGTATGAGGAACAAATAAACTTTGACTACATAGTTTTTGACTACTTCATCATGTCACACATGGACATACCCTTTATAACTACCCGTTACGGAGAGCATTAGAGTTGACCAATGCATAATAAAATCATAGAGAAAAACTCCACATGTATCTAGGTTTGAAGAATAAAAGATATTATCGTCATAGAATTACTCGTGACTGTATCTATGAAGTAATATCTAAGCGCGGGTTGGTCCAATATTTAAATCTCTATTAAGTACTCATGAGTGTTAGCATAATCTCTATGTTATATCCAGTCATTATGGACAATCCACTAATACTCATAACAATCTTGAATCACTACTTACTTCCAAGAGTATGACCGATTGTGGATGTTTGAGTAAATTAATACTCGGGAAGTGGGATCCAAACATGCAAAAGTATAACATAGTGATAAGCTAATTAAAATTACTGAACTGCATCATATATTAAGATCTCCACATAATAATCGCCAAATCGGATTAACACTTATACTGTTTAATTTATCAAGTTTAAAACAAACTAAACCAAGAGTGTTTAAGCCAATTCATTTTCAAATCTAATGCCTCTTAACTTTTTCTGACTGTCAGACTTGGTCGGTGACATTGGCTTGTGGAATGGATCGACAAGATTATCTTTCGATATGACTCATTGACTATAATTTCTTTACATTTGAATCACTATCAAATGTGTTGGTACTTACTAAGTATGTATCCATGTGAGCTTGTGTGACTTGGGATCCATACTCGAGGTAAGTTCACCCTTATAGTCACAAGAAACTTCAAAACAACCACAATGATTGAATTTCAACAAAGATGTCAATAATGAGTCTCTTTCAGTCACATTGTCTTCTTTGAAATTTGACCAACTGTGATATACTCTAAGTGTATCAAATCCACTGTGGTGTATTACTTGGTACTCTTCCAAGCTAATATCTCACCATTCAGTAAAAGCATGAATTTTGACTGCGAACAGAATGGTTTTTATTAATGTGGAACTTAACATCAATGTAACCTTTACAATGATATCTTATATATTTTCAAGATCCATTCCTATTTCCTCCTAGGAAACTTAAGAATGTTCTTGATCTTGATTCATTGATTCTTGCGAAATTAATCTAATCCAACTTGTCATGCTCAAGGCATACGAGTCATCAGATCTGATACATGTCATGACATATATGATCGATCCCATAACAGATGCTTGTGGGAAACGACTTATAACCTCTAGATCAATAAGAGAATTAGGACATTAGCATCTCTTAATGCCATGCCATATTAAGCACAAACCTTTCCAAGTTCTACATGTCGACTTTCCTGAACATTCCATGTACTTTGGCTTAATCCAACGAATCACTTTGATCTATCTCCATAGATCCTTATTGTGTACGTGTGTTGTATCTCCCATGTTTATCGTAGCGAAGAAATTCCCATACCAAGCCACGTTTTTCCACTTGCTAAGTTAGAACATAGCTTCCTATGAATCTTACACTATCTATGTACAAAAGAAGGGTTACTACAGTGCTCCCACTAGCACTGACATATATATGGCTCATCCATGTTTCTTGAAATTCAAAATCCTTGAACATTCTCATTGAAACAAAGATTCCACTTACTACCACTAGATTTGACATATGTATGGCTCATCTTTATTTCTCGAAATTCAAACTCCTTGAACTTTTCTCATTGAAACAAAGATTCCAATTGCGAGATGCTTGTTTCGGTCCATAAGGAAATTCTCAAGCTTACACATCCTTCACAACCTATCTTGGTTTGATTATGTGTTTGTTCCTATCCATTCTTGTTTCTTCTTGAAGACCCACTTACACCTAATGGTTCAGGTCAAGTACTTGATCTACCAAGTTTTCACATACATAGACTGAATCTCATATCCATTTCCTCCTTCCATGTTGCAGCCTTTAGGGCCTACCGTAGCTTCCGATAGTTTCTATACTTTGATTGCTCCATACCAGTGACTCATTTACCTCAGTAATATAAACTCTTATATAACTTGGCGTATGACGTCCTCTATCATATCTATAAGGAAGAGGTGGAAATATGTCATTTTCCATAAAAGCTCTTTCAACCTCAAATTGAATGCTAGGTCCAACTTTAGGCTCTTCATTGGTTGAATCTCAAATATTATCAAGATCAATATGGCTCCCACTAGCCCTCTGGAAATCAGCCCCCTCTCTTGGAAGACTGACCTTCGAGCAACATACACTTTGTTTTTAAAAGGATTGTTGATCAATTATCCAAAATGATTGATGGATTCTACAACGAGATAAAACATCTCTATTTTGAGTTCTAGATTGTGGAGCGCTTCACGACGAGTGTAAGCCTCATAATTGTAGACTTCCATATGTGGTAGCGAGGACTGAATTCCGCTTCACATATCATAGAGCGTTTCATGAACCTTCTCATTTGGTACAATACCGAAAGAATTATGGTAACACTATTCATGATACAATCCATGAATTGTTAGTATGCATAATGTGACTCATCTAGTATAAAATCAATGAATGATTTGTTTCTTGTGACAACCCAAAAATTTTATTCTTATAAAAGTCAACTTTGGTCAAATTTATTCCTTCTGTTATCTTGAAGTAGCTAGATTATTGGTTTATAAGTATATAAGCCTTGCATATAGTGTGTTATAGTTTAGAGAGAAAAGCCTTAAGAAACCGAGACCCTTCGCATGTAACACAAACCCTCGCGGCCGTGAACAACTTCAGAGCCGTGAACAATTCACCGCCTTCGGCTGTGAACCGAGGCCGTGAACCCTTCGGTCGTGAACTCCTCCCTATATATATAATCGGCTGATTTATTTCTCATTCTTTCACTTCTGGCCGTAAACTCCACCAATTCCCTCTCAAGTATCATCTTCCAAACCTTCAAATCTTCTTAGATTATTGCTTGGATCTTCAAGGTGTTCATCTTCTCATCAACATTCTAGTGATTTCTATCCCTCATACACTTGTTACACCTACAAATGTTCAAGATCTTCAAGATCATTGGGACGTGAACTCAAGAACATCAATTTTCTTGGGCCGTGAACACCCCATCTGGACCGTGAACACATTTCAACTTTCCATTTTCGATTCTAACACTTCTTTGGTAAGTGTTTCTTACACCATAAGCTGTTTCCTATACACCTTTATGATTATGAACACTAAATGTATACATATTTACATCATAATAAACTAAATAGGACTCATTTGTACTTCGGGATTTCACTCGGGAAACTTACCAATCTATACCAAATATTCTATCGAATCCCTCAAATAAGGTGAGTTCATACCCCTATAATCTACCTTTTTAAATGGTTTTTAATGCTTTTTAGGGGGGGGGGGATACAAGTAAAACATAAAAAATCTTGTGTTTAAAAATGGAATTTTACTTATTTCGTTATCTTGTCATCAATATGAATGAAAACATGAAACTTGTTAAAATCATGGAAATGAACTTATAAACTATAGTAGGTATAGTTTATGGATCAAATGAACTTATAACTTATAAACTACAGTAGGTATAGTTTATGGAACAAATGACTCTTTTTACAAATTACTTGTTATATAAAAAGAGGTTTTTATTACTTTATGTAACTAATTAATACAGGATTGTGAACCACTCGATGTACCACTCATGGTACCCGTTAGAATCTTAGTTATAACCAGAGTCTCCTTAAGGGAGAGCGTGAGTTGGTGTATAGATCTATACGGGACTAACTTAGTATTAGTATGGTTATAATGAATATTCACAATAGTACTAACTAATTATTTACATAAAGATATACTTTTCCTAAACTTTCCCAAGGGATATTATGTCACACCCCCAAACCAAGGATGGCGGAAACGTCCGGGGGTGGAGGACTTCATGTATAGTATCACAACAACAAGTATAATAGTGCTCAAAGTAAATACAACCATCATAAATATAATTGAAAAAGTTACACCATAGAATGTGTTTACATGTTTCAAATCAATTACACTATGATGACAAAATGAAATGTTTGACGATTTAACGTCCCATCCTCAAAAGCTGTTGATTTCCTGTTTCACTGATTTCCTGAGAATACAAGTAGTTTTGAAAGAGTGTCAACAATTAAGTTGGTGAGTTCATAAGAGTTTTATTTGAGAAAGAAGTCGTTTTCCTTGTAAAAGCGATAGAGTATGATTCCAGAAAATTCAATATTTTCTTTATAAAAGTGTGAAATGAATGCTCCTATGTTATGCAATAATGTACCCTAGAAAGACCAATAGATTCCTTCTATAATCACGCAGTGTATATAAGTTATATAAAATTTAAGTTAAATAAACCGTCGAATATAATGGGTCTGCCCTAGGTCCACAACCAAACGAGGAACAGGAAATAAGGCGGGCCCACCAACTCTAAGTCGATTGCGACTAAATTCATATACAACTCTAACATGTACACTTGCTTTTGGGTTTGTGGTCTGAGGCATTTACGTTGGTAGACACCCGAGGGTGTTCTTGATTGTTATTGCGGTTAGAATTGCCAACACCGCCTTCACCTCTGCTGGCGTTGTTAGCATTGAGTTGCGCCATGACGGCTGTCACGGATGTCATGACCGCAGCTTGAAAAGTAGCAGAGTCTATCTGCAGGATTGCTGCCTTGCTTGTTGGCTGGTTACCTTCTTGTGAAGACATAACCCTGTTGCATGGGGAGAAATGATGTCGTGAGTGGGGATGATTATCTCTAGTTATATCCTTGCCATTTATACATACACATATATAAATTTCGCACTTTACTGAACTATTCTCGATGTTTGTGCTAACGTTCCTGAGACGGAGTTATGGTAGTGGGTAGAAGTAGGTTTTGTACGGGCGTTAAGTTTTACCCATCCTAGGATTATGTTTGTCCAAACACACTTAGCTGATGAGCTCTGATGGGATCCGGTGCATTAGTACTGGTATGATCGCAACCTCTAGGCCTACGAAAAAGGTACCTTTCAACCATGAGGTTTAAAAAAGTGAGATGATAATGAGTCTTGAATAAGGATTTATACGTCGTGAGCTATCTAACTAAGTTTATCTTAGTTCTGAGTGTATCGTGTTCCGATTTTTATGGTGTTCTGAAACCAATTCATAATGAGAGTCTATATATAATAAACTTATGAATTTTTGGTAGTATTGCTCCCAATGAAATAATATGTATGCCCATTTCATTTGTATGATTCTAGTATGTTTAGTTTTAGAGAAAATTTTGTGCCTGATGCAGGTCTACACCACATCATTGTAAGGAAAAGTTTGGACCGCAAATAAATCTCTCGACTAGTGTAATCACTAACTCGCTGGGTTGGGCCTACACATGGAGGGGAGTAGCACCAACGCATACTCATAGACCTAATCTACAAGGTCTTGTGAGTAAAATGAACTCTGCTCACGACAATACGTCCCCAGTGGTGCTTGAAACGAAGCCGATGCGTCCTATAGTTCTGCCAACCTACGCTCGGCTGCGACCACTCGCTCTTCGAGTGTCGAGTGTCTATCCTGACGCTCCTTTGCCTTCGCCTGAGCGGCGATAAGGTCCTTAATGAGTTGGTGTCTGAAATAGTAGTCTCTTTCCAAGTCTCGAGTTTGTGAGATGGTAGTGTCTGTAGTAGCACGTAGTTCCCGAACTCGATTCGCAGTCTCCCTGTTTTGGTCCCCGATGGTTGAGGTTACTGCAACCTTGTTGGTCCCCAAATGGCGATTGTTGTTGCTGATGGCGACTCCACCCCTCGATCAATGCTGCCCAACGGGGCACATGTTCGATGTAGTCGAAACGGTTCACAAGAGCACTGGTTATGTAAGGAGAGTTGTCGACCTCTGGCTCCACTTCCGACTCTTTTCCTAATCACCCACTAACTCTCCGGGTTTGGAAAGTAGGGGTCTCCTGGTAAGTAAAATCTTGCCATGATGTCCGTGCGAGAATAGGGGTGAGGTAAGAGGCACATAATAATCATATTCCTAGAAATACTTATAGGGGTTTGATCCTCCTTAGTTATTTCTATAATGACATGGTGCATACCAGTTACATATAACAAAAGATATGATAGACCTTCGAATAAGTGATCATACTCCAAAACCACAACCAAACAAGGAACAGGAAGTAAAGCAATGATCACAGATTTTAAGTCTATGATATCTAAGTTATATATAACTTTAGCGTATCCATTTAGTGATTGTAGATCTACTAGCAAGAATCTGTTTAGTTTTCACATAAGTTATAGTACCACAAAATACTCCTATAGTATTTTAAATTTTATGTTTGGTTCTTAACGATTTTCTGGTATGGGAAGTTTTTAGGCTTGTTGCTTACTATGATTATTCCCCGGCATACATTAGTCACACCTCGGATAAATATAGTTGATCAGGCTATATTCATCCCAAGTCTGATTACATATCCCAGGGTCTACTCGTAGTGTCCAACTCCTCATTTTACTTTTGAATTGTCCTAGATATGATACTATACTAGTATGTATGCATGCATGTATACTTTTTAACAAGAACTATTTATTTCTAAAAGTATAGCTATTTGAAAATGTTTAATCAGAGACTTTAGTCCCAATGCATTTATAGTTTGTATATCTTATGTGGTTCGATATACTTAGTTCACTATAAACAATGCTCTGATACCAATCTGTCACACCCCCAAACCAAGGATGGCGGAAACGTCCGGGGGTGGAGGACTTCATGTATAGTATCACAACAACGAGTATAATAGTGCTCAAAGTAAATACAACCATCATAAATATAATTGAAAAAGTTACACCATAGAATGTGTTTACATGTTTCAAATCAATTACACTATGATGACAAAATGAAATGTTTGACGATTTAACGTCCCATCCTAAAAAGCTGTTGATTTCCTGTTTCACTGATTTCCTGAGAATACAAGTAGTTTTGAAAGAGTGTCAACAATTAAGTTGGTGCGTTCATAAGAGTTTTATTTGAGAAAGAAGCCATTTTCCTTATAAAAGCGATAGAGTATGATTCCAGAAAATTCAATATTTTCTTTATAAAAGTGTGAAATGAATGCTCCTATGTTATGCAATAATGTACCCTAGAAAGACCAATAGATTCCTTCTACAATCACCCAGTGTATATAAGTTATATAAAATTTAAGTTAAATAAACTGTCGAATATAATGGGTCTACCCTAGGTCCACAACCAAACAAGGAACAGGAAGTAAGGCGGGCCCACCAATTCTAAGTCGATTGCGACTAAATTCATATATAACTCTAACATGTACACTTAGCAATTATAGCCGAAGTCTAACAATTTTAGATGAAACGTAGTTTTAATAGAATAAAAGCCATTTTCTGTAAACCTGGTACTTTGTAATGTATATTTCAAGAAAAATTCCTTATTTTCCTTATAAAAAGTTATGTAGCCTTAAATCCCAAGGCCGAGAGTATGTGCGTATTTTGTACTTATGTTTTGTTTATAATAGTAATGTGTTTCCAAAGAAAATCCAATATTTTGCTTATAAAAGTCATGTAGTCCTAAATCCCAAGACCGAGAATATGTGTGTGTTTTGTACTTATAACGTGTTTGTAGTTTTAAATAGATAAAACCCCTTTTTAAAGTAGAATTTTCCCCGTAAACTTGAAAGATTGTTAACTCCCTATGTGAGTCGTTATAACCATACTATAACGAGAATTAACCTGCAACAACGTTTTTCAGACGTCAAGATCCTATGACTTTTGTCACCCGTAGACCTGCAGGTCCCGCTGTAGCTAGCAGCAAGGTGTGGGGTGTCAATCCCAATATAGATCTATACACAATTATCACACTCTCCCTACAAGAGACTCTGGTTATAACTTACAGGAATTTTAACCCGTACTCTAAGAGTACGATGGAAGAATTGTCTCACAACTTACGTTAACTAGTTTACATATAGTTTGAATATAAAACCTCTTCCGTGGTGGAAGTGAAATCACCCTTTATGTAATAAATTAGTGATATAAAATCCATAAACTATTACTATTATAGTTTATCATGTAGTATATGAAAAATCCGTTTGTTTTGAGAGTAAAAACTTTTTCATGTAGTACGCTTTTATTGTAAAATCCATAAACTATACTTATTGTAGTTTATTATATGTGTTCGTAATGAATGAAAAACCTTATCATGAATGACTAATTTTTGTTTATGAATGAAAAACCTTATCATGAATGACTAATTTCTGTTTATGATGATAAGCTAACAAGAAGTATATCATGAATGACTAATTTCTATTTATGATGATAAGCTAACAAGAAGTACATTCAACATTTAGAAACTTATTGTTATGCACTTTGCTCAACATACTACAAAGTGTTGTTAATATTGTAATCTATGTAACTAGTTTTTAACCTTTCTGCACTGTTTTAAAAACATCATAGAAAACTCATACGAAGTCAAAAACTGAATCCGTAAACTCTGAGAGTTTAGAAAATGTGTTTAGTTTATTCATAATTTTTATTATGATTTTTAGAAGTCTCTAACTTGTGTGAAAATGTTCATATTCACAGACTGTTCCGAATTCGTTTCTGAAATGATAGGCAGTTTTGTAAAAATCACCATAAATTGTATCCCCCCCCTAAAACTTGAAGAAAACCTGAAAATGTGGGGTTATGAACTCACCTTGAGTGATCTCTTAGGATGGATGATGAATAGAAGAATTTTCCAAATCAAGAACACTTGGGAGATACTTGAAGATTTGAAGATCTAGCAACAAATATGACGATATTTGTGTGAGAAATCCATGACTTGAGTGAAGAAGTATGGGATAATAAGGTGAAGGAGGAAATTTGCTTACTAAAAGAGGGTGAAAAGCTCAAAACTTCTGGTGAATCTCAAAATCTTGGAGAGAAAATGAGAGAGAAAAGTGTAATTGCTTTTGGGTGAAGTGTTTGTGATCTAGAGAGTGTGAGTAGTATAGGTTCTTTGTGTGTGTGGGTTTAAGGATACTTGTGGGGGAAGGATAAGAGTACAATGAGTGGACAAGGGTGATGTGAATAGTGACTGAGGGTGGCCATAAAGTGGGTATGGGAGGTTGCTTGTGTCATAACTTTATGGAAAAGTCAACACTCCACCTTTTGTACTTTGCCTTTGCTCTTAAGAAAAGTGTAGGATTTAATACAAGAATCCTTAGAATATGCATATTTTATGATCGAAAACGGGCTTAAAACGAGATCGGGGTCGAAAACCGGGAAGAAATGGTAAAAATCCGAAGTCAGGCCGAAGGTTCGGTCCTTAGGTGCTTAGAACCGAGAGGAGTTTCGGTTGTTTGATAAGAACCAAGAGGAGTTTCTGTTGTTTGATGAGAACCGAGAGGAGTTTTGGTTGTTTGATGAGAACCGAGAGGAGTTTTGGTTGTTTGATGAGAACCGAGAGGAGGGTTCGGTCCGAGCAGGGTTCGGTTGCGAGGTTAGGACCGAAGGTGGCTTGGAAGCGAAATAGACCGAAGGCGGAAGAAGCGAAATGGACCGAGAGGCACTTCAGGAATCCGAACCGAATGTACAAGGAGCCGAACCCGAAGGTGACTTCGGTCCATAAGAGGCTTCGGTTCATTAAGGGTTGTGCGATTCTATTAGGGTTTCGGTTCTATTAGGGTTTCGGTCCTTAAGGGCTGTTTTTCAAATAAACTTCCCGTTTTGAGTAATTTTTGACCAAGTTAAGGGTCGGGATGCCCCGAATGATTTTAAAAAGTTGAGGGAGGTTATGAGAGAGATTTGGGAGAGATTCGAGAGAGATTTGAGATAGAGAGAGATAGAGTGAGAGAGATTGAGAGAGGCTTTCTTTGCGACCTTTGCGAGTGTTTAACTTCGAAATGCAAGGTTTTTAAACCCCGTTTTGCCTTGTTATGAGCGTTATACGCCCCCGAAGGGTATGCATTAATGTTTTATTGAGTTGTTCCATCAGTTGATCAGATTAGGGTTTAGATTTTCTGAACACGTGAAGACTCAAAGTGATACTTTGCATAAAGATAGTGTGTTGTACAATAGTAAACACGATGTAAACCCTAATATACAAGGGTGTCACACCCCGGACCAGGCGACGGAAACGTCCGGAGGCGGGTGACTTCATTGTGCAGTATCATAACAGTTGAATATAAATGAAACAGAGCAATCCAAACATCATACATTGATATAATAAACTTACATTGTTTACATATTGTATTTGTTCTTCGAATTACACAAAAGCGACATAAGCAGAAAAATCCAAGCTACATCTAAAAATCTTGCATCCGCGTCCCTTGTTACCTGCTTACTAAATCCCTGAGAATACAAGTCGTTTTGAAAGGTGTCAACTAAAAAGTTGGTGAGTTCATAAGCATCTTTGTATAAAATTGTTTACACTTGTTTAGAATCGTTCGTATTGTACTTTCAGAAAATCCGATATTTTCTATGAAATCGTTTGCAGTCTTGCCTTGAAAATCGTGGATATATGTGTGTATGTCATTACTTTTGTTCATCCTTATAAGGAGTGATCTTTGAAAAGTATTGTAATTTGTGAAAGCGAGTTGTGTCCGAAAATAGTTCTTTTGAATAGTAAAAATCAACCGTTTCCAGAAAAATCTCTTATTTTCAAAAAGGAAATATGGTTGAAAATATTGTTCCTCTTATCGAGTAAAATTGAATGTGCGTTCTAGTTTATCGTTATCGAAATCGTAGAAAAATAGTTCTCTCCAGAAAATCCTATATTTTCTGCTATAAAATATTCGTAAGTTCTAGTTTATCGTTATCGAAATAGTAGAAAATCGTTTTCTCCAGAAAATCCTATATTTTCTGCTATAAAATATTCGTAAGTTCTAGTTTATCGTTATCGAAATCGTAGAAAATCGTTTTCCCCAGAAAATCCTACATTTTCTGCTATAAAATAATCGTAAATTCTAGTTTCCAACTATGTATATGTGTGGGCTACTTTATCGTTATCAAAACCGTTTACAAACGTTTTCCATAGAGTCCTACGCTTTTTAATTTGTAAAAATAGCAGTAGTACGACTCTATACTTGTTAGGAGAAAGAATCAACATGGGTATTGTGGACATTCTACGCGATGAAGAAGGACAGTCAACACAACAAATGCGGACCATCACCTATCACGTGTAGGACAGTCAACACAACGTGCCAAAATTTATTTATGAGGTTTTCTTACATAATTTCTAGTTAATAGAGCATATTCCAGTTAGTCGTTATAACCATACTAATCTGACGGAGTGCCTGTTTTGGCGTTTCTCAGGCGCCCTCGGTTTGGAAAAGACATTTGTCACCCTAGACTGGCATGTCTAGCTGTAGCGAACATCGAAGGTGCGGGGTGTCAACCCCGTATCGATCTATACACAAATTCCCGCTCTCCCTCCAGGAGACTCTGGCTATAACTCCTTACAGGACTTAGACGTACACTAATACTTATATATTTAGGTACTTTTGAGGTTTGTCTGACTAGAATATTAACAACTTTTTGAGCAATCGTTAGAGATCCATTATTTGTTAGATAAATAATAAAATTCGTACTCATTGAATAGAAATATCGTTCTCGTTCCATATCATTGATTGTGCTCGTTAACTGGGTGCTCGTGTTCGTTCCTTTTCGTTTATTGAAAAATGAGTCATTTTAGTCAAGAGAAAAAGTGTCAAGTTATAATTTGTATAAATTTATAACTGCCGGTTATGACACGCATTTTCTGTTTTATGACATATAGAACATTACTTATGTTCTTGGAGGTTTTATGACAGCAGCTTATAACATGCAAATGTTTCTGTCATAAAGGCTCTATTTGTATATTTTCTTGACGCAAACTTTTATGTTGAATATTTATAAAATACTCCCTGACAGTTTGCAAAATAGTCACAAAGTTTCTATTTTCGAAAAATCACTAGAAATGGTGTCCACTTAGTAAGGTCCCTTTTTATAACTTTTATCTTTAGACATGAAAGCATAGATAAAGGGGTTAAGTTGGACACACTCAATAGTTGAGAGGCTCTTTTGCACAAAGTATCCTCTGTTCTTTATGAAATTGAGAAATCCTACGTTCATGAGTATATTACTAAAATATTAATTTAATAATATTTCACACACACATACAAACATACGTATATATGCAATCATTTAAGAGTTTAGGCAAGATTTGACTTGTACTCTCCCCCAAAAACATTAAAACATTAAAAAAGGTGGGGTATGAACTCACCTTAGTTGACTTGCTGGGTGATTTGAAGAGCTGAGGAGGAGTTTCCAAGTTCCAACACTTGAGAGTTTCTTTGAACTTAAAAATATCCTAAGAATAATTTTTGTGTAAATGTAATGAAATCTTAGAATAATCTGAAGAATTATTGTTCAAAGAGGATAAAAATACCCACCAAAGAAATCTGGGAATTTCCTTTGAAAAGATGAACTTGAAGCTTGAAAGAGTTGAGAGCACTCTTAGAAGTTTGCTGTAGGTGAAAAATGAGAAGTGGGGAAAAGGAAGAAGAGGAGTTCACGTATTCTAAGTGGAGGGATAAGAGTGATATGACACTTGCTTGGAGGACCGGTGTACAATGCTTGGTTATCCATGGGTATTTTGTGTTTAACTGAGATTTGTAGGGGAAATGAGGAATTTCATCAAATCACAAAGTCAATCCATTTGTCCTTTTCTTGATTTAGGATAAGGTTTTCCTAAATCCCAAACATTTATTTTTATGAAAAATATGCTTAAAATAATTAATTTTAGCATACTTAGGGAGATTTGAGAGAGATTTGAGATACGTGGAGAGATTTGGGAGAGATTTCACATACGTGGAGAGATTTGGGAGAGATTTCACGTACTTGGAGAGATTTCGCATATAGGAGAGATTTGGGAGAGATTTCACATACTTGGAGAGATTTGGGAGAGATTTCACATTCTTGGAGAGATTTTGGAGAGATTCGATATACTTGGAGAGATTTCACACACTTGGAGAGATTTGATATACTTGGAGAGATTTCACATACTTGGAGAGATTTGGGAGAGATTTCACATACTTGGAGAGATTTTGGAGAGATTCGATATACTTGGAGAGATTTCACATACTTGGAGAGATTTGGAAGAGATTCGATATACTTGGAGAGATTTCACATACTTGGAGAGATTTGGGAGAGATTTCACGTTCTTGGAGAGATTTGGGAGAGATTCGATATACTTGAAGAGATTTCTCACACTTGGAGAAATTTCCATTCTAACACTACATGGCTCATTAGGAACTCATATAGTACACTTAGAAGTGTTAGCACAAGTCTCACAATAGTCCTTGCTTACTTGAGGAAGGAATTTCCTAGCCAAAAAGGCTAGTTGTGACATCATCCCCACGTTAGAGGGAATTTCTTCCCGAAATTCTTTCTAAAGGTAGGGTCATGAATCTGGAAATAGGTGAAGGTACTTTCGATTCATCTGGTTTTCGCGTTCCCAAGTGAATTCCGGCTCACGTCTAGCGTCCTCTCGAACCTTCACAATAGGGATGCGACTTTGTTTTGTGTTCTTAACTTTCCCGTTCATTGCCTTGATAGGCTGGTCAATGATTAGGAGGTTCTAGTTCACCTTAGTCTTGTCTAGTGGGACTGGGAGGGTTGTTGGGTAGACACTTTCTAGGTTCGATACATGGAATACAGGGTGTGCGTTACTAAACTCGGAGGGTAATTGGAGTTTGTAAGCTACCAGGTCGATTCGTGCTAGGATTTCGAATGATCTGATGCATCGGGAATTTAGTTTACTTTTCCTTTTTGACTCGAGTCACTCTTCCCCAAGGGGAGTTCTTAAATAGTACCCTGATTCCCTACTTGGGACGTCAAGGTTTTAAGATGTTATCAACATAGCTCTTTCGCTGGCGTTACTATAGTTGGGGTCGTGTTCGGGTTTGGACCATCCTTTCCGTGGTTTATCGAATAATCTTGGGTCTAATGGGTGTGCTATTGGATATTTGTCAGCTTGCTGGCTGGATATCTTCCATCTCAGCCTATTAAAGGATGATTTGCACCTCTGGCCACATAGGGCCTCGAGGGGTGCAACTCCTATGTTCGAGTGGTAGTTGTTGTTATACGAATACTCGATTAGAAGCAAGTGGGTATCCCAAACCTTGTCAACATCCATTTCACATGCTTCTCTTCGGGATGTGGGTTCTTGTTTACCTTGACCTCGTCAGGTGGGATTTCTAGAGTTTCGGTGGTCCAACACTTATGAGTGTTGAATACATAGAATGTAAAATGCCTAACTGAGCTCTTGGGTTAATCGGAGACTATGGGTTATCGGACCTTTCTCTGCGAGGCCTTTGGAATGGTCTTCTAGGAATCAGAATCTTGGTGTCCTAGAAGTAGAGTTTTCAGGCCTTAAGAGTTGGTACTATGGTCACCAAGGTTGAGCCTGCGTGAGGTAGTTAACTTTATGAGTCTTTGATTATCTTGGGATTTTTCTCCCTAGGGTCTTTCCAAGCTAATGGTAGGTCGGTCTTTGCCAGTTCCTTGCTGGTGGTTGATCATGTCTCCGATTCGGGGTAGGGAGTATCAATCCTTGAGGATGGGTTTGTTTGGCTTACTCGTAGTCAGGTGCCTATGACAGTTTCGTCTTTCTCCCCTTATGAGTTAGGCAGGTGCTTTCTGTGGTTAGGGACTGGGTCTGATGTTTCCTTTACATAGTATGCCGATCTTATGATCAGACACTATTTGTTCTTGTGACCGTGCTAAGTGGTATCGGGTGTTTGGTCGTTGGGGTGTTTCCAGGAGTCGAGGTGATTCTATCTCTGCTTAGCACATGGTTGAGGTTTCCAGAGAGATTTTGGGAATCTCTGGAGGAATTTTGGAAGCCTTTCGGATTCCTTTTTATGCCCTTTGCTCCTTGATTTTCAATCTTTGCTGGGGCTAAGGAAGGGCGTGGTATTTCTTACACCAGAACTTAGGCGTCTGGTTGACAGGGATTTCGTCGTTATCGACTGAAAGAGTTTTGTTATTCGGTTGAGTAAAACGAAAGTCTATTTGCAGGGCTCGAGGTTTGTAAGGTGAGAATCAAGCCTATCCGTGTCAACTGATGACATTGGACTCCTTGTTGTTACATCGATTTGAGGAGACAAGGCGTTTTATGTTCATGCTCCTATCGTTACTAGTTTTGTTTTCGTTGTTACCATTCGGTCTATCTCGTTTCTGCTTGTTAGGTATTCCTATGTTCGCGTTCTTATCGTTGCTAGTTTCATTTTCGTTGCTACCATTGGGTCTATCTCGTTTCTGCTTGTTAGGTGTTCTAGCGACACGAGGGTGCTGCTATAAGGCAAGGGAATTCGTAATCCGAATTCTGCCAGGTCCTTCCGCTATAGATGGATGTGACCTAACCGTACATACTTAAGATCTTAGGATCTTTAGAGATGATTGACTGTGGGGTTCTGTCCTACTCGTTATTCAGCCCAGGGGCAGAAAGTAAGGCGGAATCGCACGGTCTTAGTTTGCGGAATCCTAACCATAGGTGATACTAACGGTTATATGGGACCATCATGGTCCATTCGTAAGGATCCCTAGCTTCCCGTAATCTACAGGATTTGTTCTAACAAGACAAATGTCTTTGGATTATGTTTTTAATTGACAAAAACTTTTGTGATAGATCGATGTTTAAGTTTATCGTGGAACGTACCAAAAGCTGTGGTAGGGTTCCTTGTCGTCAACTCCTGTCTAGTTGTCGGCTCCTTCGTTAGTCATATCCGCTAGACAATCTCTCTTGAGATGTCCTGTTGCACCGCACTTGTGGCAAACTGAACTTACTTCTGGGTTGTGGGTTGGGGCATAGCGTGGGGCCGGGGCCCTATAGTAGTGGGAGGTGTGCCGCATCTTATTGCACCTTTTGCAACGAAATGTCTGGCAGGCTCCCCAATGATGGTATTTGCACTTGTTGCATGGTGGATTGTCCCCAAGGTATGATGGTCTCGATGGGGGAGGTGTAGGGTTAGTGGGGGTAGGAACTGATTCCACTTGTTGTCTTTTACTAGGCCTCTGAGTCGGACTGCCTCCTTTTTCATTTCCAAACTTTCGTTTCTTGATTAATTTTTAGGGTGCATTGGCGAGTTGTTTTTCGTTGGTTTCCCTGGTTGTTGTTACGATTGAATTTATCGATACTGCTTCCATTTTCGTTCGTGCTGTTGGCATTGAAGTATGCTATGACGGCTGCCACAGCCGCTGTTACAGTGGCTTGGAGAGTGGCGAGGTCTATTCGTAGGACCGGTGCATGGTCGGGGTACTGATTACCTTCATGAGAAGACATAACTCTGTTGCACACGAAAAGTGAGCTTGTGAGTACTCGTAGTTAGTTTCAAGTGAGTTTACTCGTGTAATCTTAACGTACTGGTGTTAATCTGGTCAACCTACATCCCCATGATGCAGTTATGGTAGAGAGTGGAAACATGTATTGTTTGATGTAAAGTACGTCAAAATAGCACGTAGCTAGCACTATAGTTAACGGATTTGGTTGTATGGATTCTTGGAGGACGTACTCCTCTTGGTTTACTACTACTGGTTGCGATTAAGGGCATTATGAACCTAAGGTGAGTACTGTGGTGATCCTCTTTTGGCGCACAAAATGCTTGGCCATTTTACTTATACTATGAGTGCCCTTTTTGTGTTGCTTATGCTGCTAAGGCTGTCCTAGCCTTGATTGCTATGAGTTGCGGTTTCCAAATGACCATTTCCCCTTTCAAGGAGTGCACATGGTCTGTATAGTTTTCTGGTCCTACTTGTGGGTCTCGTAAGGCATTTGGAATGGCGTTCTTGTTACTCGTGGGGGATCGGATTTACATTCCCATATATCGGGCTTTGTTTATGGTCTCCATTACTCCATGACAGAGGGTTGGAAACCGGGAGTCACTTTGGGTTACTTGTGGTTTAAACAGATGTCTGATTCGTGAGGGCGTTGGCTATCGGAGTTCGGTGCACATCGATTGTGGATCGGATTGTCTTTTATAAAGGTACGCCCTAAATTGGATAGGAGCCAATTCCTCAACTTGTTTTTGCGTGGGTATCGTTTTGTTTCTAGGTATGTCTATTCCAGGAGCACCTATATGGGGTGTTTATGTGTCTGGGAAGAGAAAGGTGAAAGGGTCTCTGATCTACTATCAGTTGGGTAGAGCCTTGCTAAGGGTTTCCTTGGCGCTTTTATCCTTACTGGGTTCCTAGTCGGAATTCTCCCTTTCACAGTTCATCTCTGGGTATCCCTAAGGGTCCCCTTCTGGATTTTTCCTCATGGACTTCTTCTGGTCTCTCATTGCCCCATCCGCAAATTGTCGTGACAGGGTAGTAGAAGTCTTGGCGAGGAATTTCAACTACGTTGTTTGTGCGAGAATCGAGGTACGAGATATACTGGGAAAGTTTAGGTGTGAGAGGGGTTTATAGTATCCTAAAATACTCCTATAGTATTTTAAACTTGATGTTCGAATTCTAGTCTTCTCTTGCGCTCATAGTTGTTAGGTTTTAGGTTTGTTGCAACACCACCATCACTCCCAAGCACATGTTGGTCATATCTCAAATAAATATAGTTGATCAGACTATATTTATCCCAGATATAATTACATAACTGCCCAGGTTTGACTGTAGTGTTCAACCTTTTAGTTACTTTTGTTTTCTTCTCGTTATGATACTGTGTTAGTAGTTACGTATACTTTTATAGGATACTTGTCTTTTTTAAAGTATACTTTCAGGCAGAGTTTGTTTTAGTCCCATTGTATTTATAGTTGTATATCTTGTATGGTTAGATATACCAGTTCACTATAAACAATGCTCTGATACCAATCTGTCACACCCCCGCACCAGGCGGCGGAAACGTCCGGAGGCGGGTGACTTCATTGTGCAGTATCATAACAATTGAATATAAATGAAACAGAGCAATCCAAACATCATACATTAAGATAATAAACTTACATTGTTTACATATTGTATTTGTTCTTCGAATTACACAAAAGCGACATAAGCAGAAAAATCCAAGCTACATCTACAAATCTTGCATCCGCGTCCCTTGTTACGTGCTTACTAAATCCCTGAGAATACAAGTCGTTTTGGAAAGTGTCAACTAAAAAGTTGGTGAGTTCATAAGCATCTTTGTATAAAATCGTTTACACTTGTTTAGAATCGTTCGTATTGTACTTTCAGAAAATCCGATATTTTCTATGAAATCGTTTGCAGTCTTGCCTTGAAAATCGTGGATATATGTGTGTATGTCATTACTTTTGTTCATCCTTATAAGGAGTGATCTTTGAAAAGTATTGTAATTTGTGAAAGCGAGTTGTGTCCGAAAATAGTTCTTTTGAATAGTAAAAATCAACCGTTTCCAGAAAAATCTCTTATTTTCAAAAAGGAAATATGGTTGAAAATATTGTTCCTCTTATCGAGTAAAATTGAATGTGCGTTCTAGTTTATCGTTATCGAAATCGTAGAAAAATCGTTCTCTCCAGAAAATCCTATATTTTCTGCTATAAAATATTCGTAAGTTCTAGTTTATCGTTATCGAAATCGTAGAAAATCGTTTTCTCCAGAAAATCCTATATTTTCTGCTATAAAATATTCGTAAGTTCTAGTTTATCGTTATCGAAATCGTAGAAAATCGTTTTCCCCAGAAAATCCTACATTTTCTGCTATAAAATAATCGTAAGTTCTAGTTTCCAACTATGTATATGTGTGGGCTACTTTATCGTTATCAAAACCGTTTACAAACGTTTTCCATAGAGTCCTACGCTTTTTAATTTGTAAAAATAGCAGTAGTACGACTCTATACTTGTTAGGAGAAAGAATCAACATGGGTATTGTGGACATTCTACGCGATGAAGAAGGACAATCAACACAACAAATGCGGACCATCACCTATCACGTGTAGGACAGTCAACACAACGTGCCAAAATTTATTTATGAGGTTTTCTTACATAATTTCTAGTTAATAGAGCATATTCCAGTGAGTCGTTATAACCATACTAATCTGACGGAGTGCCTGTTTTGGCGTTTCTCAGGCGCCCTCGGTTTGGAAAAGACATTTGTCACCCTAGACTGGCCTGTCTAGCTGTAGCGAACATCGAAGGTGCGGGGTGTCAACCCCGTATAGATCTATACACAAATTCCCGCTCTCCCTCCAGGAGACTCTGGCTATAACTCCTTACAGGACTTAGACGTACACTAATACTTATATATTTAGGTACTTTTGAGGTTTGTCTGACTAGAATATTAACAACTTTTTGAGCAATCGTTAGAGATCCATTATTTGTTAGATAAATAATGAAATTCGTACTCATTGAATAGAAATATCGTTCTCGTTCCATATCGTTGATTGTGCTCGTTAACTGGGTGCTCATGTTCGTTCCTTTTCGTTTATTGAAAAATGAGTCATTTTAGTCAAGACAAAAAGTGTCAAGTTATAATTTGTATAAATTTATAACTGCCGGTTATGACACGCATTTTCTGTTTTATGACATATAGAACATTACTTATGTTCTTGGAGGTTTTATGACAGCAGCTTATGACATGCAAATGTTTCTGTCATAAAGGCTCTATTTGTATATTTTCTTGACGCAAACTTTTATGTTTAAAATTGATAAAATACTCCCTGATAGTTTGCAAAATAGTCACAAAGTTTCTATTTTCGAAAAATCACTAGAAATGGTGTCCACTTAGTAAGGTCCCTTTTTATAACTTTTATCTTTAGACATGAAAGCATAGCTAAAGGGGTTAAGTTGGACACACTCAATAGCTGGGAGGCTCTTTTCCACAAAGTATCCTATGTTCTTTATGAAATTGAAAAATCCTACGTTCATGAGTATATTACTAAAATATTAATTTAATAATATTTCACACACACATACAAACATACGTATATATGCAATCATTTAAGAGTTTAGGCAAGATTTGACTTGTACTCTCCCCCAAAAACATTAAAACATTGAAAAAGGTGGGGTATGAACTCACCTTAGTTGACTTGCTGGGTGATTTGAAGAGCTGAGGAGGAGTTTCCAAGTTCCAACACTTGAGAGTTTCTTTAAACTTAAAAATATCCTAAGAATAATTTTTGTGTAAATGTAATGAAAGCTTAGAATAATCTGAAGAATTATTGTTCAAAGAGGATAAAAATACTCACCAAAGAAATATGAGAATTTACTTTGAAGAGATGAACTTGAAGCTTGAAAGAGTTGAGAGCACTCTTTGAAGTTTGCTGGAGGTGAAAAATGAGAAGTTGGGAAAAGGAAGAAGAGGAGTTCACGTATTCTAAGTGGAGGGATAAGAGTGATATGACACTTGCTTGGAGGACCGGTGTACAATGCTTGGTTATCCATGGATATTTTGTGTTTAACTTAGATTTGTATGGGAAATGAGGAATTTCATCAAATCACAAAGTCAATCCCTTTGTCCTTTTCTTGATTTAGGATAAGGTTTTCCTATATCCCAGACATTTATTTTTATGAAAAATATGCTTTTAATAATTAATTTTAGCATAAAATAAGGGTTTTAGGGGTCTCAGTTAAGAAAAACACGAGTTTGGTGGGATTCCCGACCTCAAAATACCTTAAAATGATAAAAAGATCTGAAATGGTCCAAAATCCGGAGTCATAAGGTGAAATCTGGAGTTCTATGATGAATTCCGAAGCTATAGTTCAAATTCCGGAGGGGAGGGTACATCATGCGAGGGTCCGAAGTGGTTGGCAAGGAGGTTCCGGAGCCAACAGGCGAGGTCCGGAGTCATTCTCGGATCCGAAGTCAGAAACGAAGCCGTCCGGATCAGCTTGGAGGTCCGAACCGCCCACATCTCCTGAGTCAGAAGATAGTTCTGAAGCAACTAAGGGTCCGGATGAGAGGCTCATTCCGAAGCTGTTTCCTCTTGGCTCCTTAGAAGAGGGTTCCGGACCAAGAGGGTTCCGGACCAAGAGGTTCCGGACCCAGAGGAGGGTTCCGGACCAAGAGGTTCCGGACCAAGAGGGTCCTTTTGGGGTTTGCTCTTCCGGTTTTGAGCTATTTTCGACTGAGGAAGCTACTTAGGGAGATTTGAGAGAGATTTGAGATACGTGGAGAGATTTGGAAGAGATTTCACATACTTGGAGAGATTTGGGAGAGATTTCACATACTTGGAGAGATTTCGCATATAGGAGAGATTTGGGAGAGATTTCACATACTTGGAGAGATTTGGGAGAGATTTCACATTCTTGGAGAGATTTTGGAGAGATTCGATATATTTGGAGAGATTTCACATACTTGGAGAGATTTGGGAGAGATTTCACATACTTGGAGAGATTTGGGAGAGATTCGATATACTTGGAGAGATTTCACATACTTGGAGGGATTTGGGAGAGATTTCACATACTTGGAGAGATTTGGGAGAGATTCGATATACTTGGAGAGATTTCACATACTTGGAGAGATTTGGGAGAGATTCGATATACTTGGAGAGATTTCACATACTTGGAGAGATTTGGGAGAGATTTCACGTTCTTGGAGATTTTTGGGAGAGATTCGATATACTTGAAGAGATTTGGGAGAAATTTCTCACACTTGGAGAAATTTGCATTCTAACACTACATGGCTTATTAGGAACTCATATAGTACACTTAGAAGTGTTAGCACAAGTCTCACAATAGTCCTTGCTTACTTGAGGAAGGAATTTCCTAGCCAAAAAGGCTAGAAGTGTTAGCACAAGTCTCACAATGATCCCCGACAGGTCACTCTATGATCGAGCGGTATATGCAAGTCGTATGTAATTTGGTATTGATGAAACCGTCGAGTGAGTGGCTCTACCCTGAACCCACTACTAGACATGGAACAGGAGTCAGGACGGAATTATTCGCTTTAAGTCTGTAGTATTTTGATTATAATTAACCCTGATGTATACACCAAGTCATCACAGCTCACCGGTAATGATCCTAAGATCATATGGTAGTGTCTTTGATTTGATTGAACGAGAGAGTATTTTAACTACTTTTTGAAAGACGGTAATTTTAGCAAACATACCAAATTCATTACAAACATATGGTACTTAAACGTTCTTGTTGTTGGAAACATTACAAAAGTCCTAATAAGGTTCCTTGTTGCTCCTGCTGGTTTGTTTGTCACACTCCTCCTGCTCCCCCATCATTCCTCTCAGTTGGACAGTCTCTCTTGAAATGTCCCATTTCACAGCATAGGTGGCATACTGGACTTACACTGGTATTGGTGATTGAAGCGATGTGTTGGGTCTGGGTCCTGCAGAAGCGGGAAGTATGTCCGTTCTTGTTGCAGTTTTTACAGTGCGGCACCCGGCAAACCCCATTGTGATGGTAGCCACACTTGTTACACTTTGGAAGTGTTCCCATATATTATCTGACCGGTGCTTGAGTGACAGACGTTGTGGCTAGTGTCGAGGCATGAGTCGTGACTGATCTTGTAATTATATAGGCAGCCACGGATTGTTGTCTTTTAGCGAGTTTTTGAGATATATTGCACTTCTTTTTGTCCTGAAACTTTCATTTCTTGCTCTTGGGTTTGTGGTTTGAGGCGTTTACGTTGGTAGACACCTGAGGGTGTTCTTAATTGTTACTGCGGTTAGAATTGCCAACACCGCCTTCACCTCTGCTGGCGTTGTTAGCATTGAGTTGCGCCATGACGGCTGTTACGGCTTCTGTGACTGCAGCTTGAAAAGTAGCAGAGTCTATCTGCACGATTGCTGCCTTGCTTGTTGGCTGGTTACCTTCTTGTGAAGACATAACCCTGTTGCATGGGGAGAAACGATGTCGTGAATGGGGATGATTATCTCTAGTTATATTCTTACCATTTATATATACATATATATAAATTTCGCACTTTATTGAACTATTCTCGATGTTTCTACTAACGTTCCTGAGACGGAGTTATGGTAGTGGGTAGAAGTAGGTTTTGTACGGGCGTTAAGTTTTACCCATCCTAGGATTATGTTTGTCCAAACACACTTAGCTGAGGAGCTCTGATGGGATCCAGTGCATTAGTGCTGGTATGATTGTAACCTCTAGGCCTACGAAAAAGGTACCTTTCAACAACGAGGTTTAAAAAAGTGAGATGATAATGAGTCTTAAATAAGGATTTATACGTCGTGAGCTATCTAACTAAGTTTATCTTAGTTCTGAGTGTATCGTGTTCCGATTTTTATGGTGTTCTGAAGACAATTCATAATGAGAGTCTATATATAATAAACTTATGAATTTTTGGTAGTATTGCTCCCAATGAAATAATAGGCATGCCCATTTCATTTGTATGATTCTAGTATGTTTAGTTTTAGAGAAAATTTTGTGCCTGATGCAGGTCTACACCACATCATTGTAAGGAAAAGTTTGGACCGCAAATAAATCTCTCGACTAGTGTAATCACTAACTCGTAGGGTCGGGCCTACACATGGAGGGGAGTAGCACCAACGCATACTCATAGACCTAATCTATAAGGTCTTGTGAGTAAAATGAACTCTGCTCACGACAATACGTCCCCAGTGGTGCTTGAAACGAAGCCGATGCGTCCTATAGTTCTGCCAACCTACGCTCGGCTGCGACCACTCTCTCTTCGAGTGTCGAGTGTCTATCCTGACGCTCCTTTGCCTTCGCCTGAGCGGCGATACGGTCCTTAATGAGTTGGTCTTTGAAATAGTAGTCTCTTTCCAAGTCTCGAGTTTGTGAGATGGTAGCGTCTGTAGTAGCACGCAGTTCCCGAACTCGATTCGCAGTCTGCCTGTTTTGGTCCCCGATGGTTGAGGTTACTGCAACCTTGTTGGTCCCCAAATGACGATTGTTGTTGCTGATGGCGACTCCACCCATCGATCAATGCTGCCCAACAGGGCACAGGTTCGATGTAGTCGAAACGGTTCGCGAGAGCCCTGGCTATGTAAGGAGAGTTGTCGACCTCTGGCTCCACTTCCGACTCTTTTCCTAATCACCCACTAACTCTTCGGGTTTGGAAAGTAGGGGTCTCCTGGTAAGTAAAATCTTGCCATGATGTCCGTGCGAGAATAGGGGTGAGGTAAGAGGCATATAATAATCATATTCCTAGAAATACTTATAGGGGTTTGATCCTCCTTAGTTATTTCTATAATGACATGGTGCATACCAGTTACATATAACAAAAGATATGATAGACCTTCGAATAAGTGATCATACTCCAAAACCACAACCAAACAAGGAACAGGAAGTAAAGCAATGATCACAGATTTTAAGTCTATGATATCTAAGTTATATATAACTTTAGCGTATCCATTTAGTGATTGTAGATCTACTAGCAAGAATCTGTTTAGTTTTCACATAAGTTATAGTACCACAAAATACTCCTATAGTATTTTAAATTTTATGTTTGGTTCTTAACGATTTTCTGGTATGGGAAGTTTTTAGGCTTGTTGCTTACTATGATTATTCCCCGGCATACATTAGTCACACCTCGGATAAATATAGTTGATCAGGCTATATTCATCCCAAGTCTGATTACATATCCCAGGGTCTACTCGTAGTGTCCAACTCCTCATTTTACTTTTGAATTGTCCTAGATATGATACTATACTAGTATGTATGCATGCATGTATACTTTTTAACAAGAACTATTTATTTCTAAAAGTATAGCTATTTGAAAATGTTTAATCAGAGACTTTAGTCCCAATGCATTTATAGTTTGTATATCTTATGTGGTTCGATATACTTAGTTCACTATAAACAATGCTCTGATACCAATCTGTCACACCCCCAAACCAAGGATGGCGGAAACGTCCGGGGGTGGAGGACTTCATGTATAGTATCACAACAACGAGTATAATAGTGTTCAAAGTAAATACAACCATCATAAATATAATTGAAAAAGTTACACCATAGAATGTGTTTACATGTTTCAAATCAATTACACTATGATGACAAAATGAAATGTTTGACGATTTAACGTCCCATCCTCAAAAGGTGTTGATTTCCTGTTTCACTGATTTCTTGAGAGTACAAGTAGTTTTGAAAGAGTGTCAACAATTAAGTTGGTGAGTTCATAAGAGTTTTATTTGAGAACGAAGCCGTTTTCCTTGTAAAAGCGATAGAGTATGATTCCAGAAAATTCAATATTTTTTTTATAAAAGTGTGAAATGAATGCTCCTATGTTATGCAATAATGTACCCTAGAAAGACCATTAGATTCCTTCTATAATTACCCAGTGTATATAAGTTATATAAAATTTAAGTTAAATAAACCGTCGAATATAATGGGTATGCCCTAGGTCCACAACCAAACAAGGAACAGGAAGTAAGGCGGGCCCACCAATTCTAAGTCGATTGCGACTAAATTCATATATAACTCTAACATGTACACTTAGCAATTATAGCTGAAGTCTAACAATTTTAGATGAAACATAGTTTTAATAGAATAAAAGCCATTTTGTGTAAACCTGGTACTTTGTAATGTATACTTCAAGAAATATCCCTTATTTTCCTTATAAAAAGTTATGTAGCCTTAAATCCCAAGGCCGAGAGTATGTGCGTATTTTGTACTTATGTTTTGTTTATAACAGTAATGTGTTTCCAAAGAAAATCCAATATTTTCCTTATAAAAGTCATGTAGTCCTAAATCCCAAGACCGAGAATATGTGTGTGTTTTGTACTTATAACGTGTTTGTAGTTTTAAATAGATAAAACCCCTTTTTAAAGTAGAATTTTCCCCGTAAACTTGAAAGATTGTTAGCTCCCTATGTGAGTCGTTATAACCATACTATAACGAGAATTAACCTGCAACAATGTTTTTCAGACGTCAAGATCCTATGACTTTTGTCACCCGTAAACCTGCATGTCCCGTTGTAGCTAGCAGCAAGGTGTGGGGTGTCAATCCCAATATAGATCTATACACAATTATCACACTCTCCCTACAAGAGACTCTGGTTATAACTTACAGGAATTTTAACCCGTACTCTAAGAGTACGATGGAAGAATTGTCTCACAACTTACGTTAACTAGTTTACATATAGTTTGTATATAAAACCTCTTCCGTGGTGGAAGTGAAATCACCCTTTATGTAATAAATTAGTGATATAAAATCCATAAACTATTACTATTATAGTTTATCATGTAGTATATGAAAAATCCGTTTGTTTTGAGAGTAAAACTTTTTTCATGTAGTATGCTTTTATTGTAAAATCCATAAACTATACTTATTGTAGTTTATTATATGTGTTCGTAATGAATGAAAAACCTTATCATGAATGACTAATTTCTGTTTATGATGATAAGCGAACAAGAAGTACATTCAACATTTAGAAACTTATTGTTATGCACTTTGCTCAACATACTACAAAGTGTTGTTAATATTGTAAGCTATGTAACTAGTTTTTAACCTTTCTGCACTGTTTTAAAAACATCATAGAAATATCATACGAAGTCAAAAACTGAATCCGTAAACTCTGAGAGTTTAGAAAATGTGTCTAGTTTATTCAAAAATTTTATTATGATTTTTAGAAGTCTCTAACTTGTGTGAAAATGTTCATATTCACAGACTGGTCCGAATCGTTTCTGAAATGATAGGCAGTTTTGTGAAAATCACCATAAATTGTAGACAAATCGTATGGAGATGTGCAAGAAGTCATTTTAAAGGTATGAAGCTGAACTATCTTCATATTAAAGAGTTTTGAAAGATATTAAGTTTTAGATGGTCAAAACGGTCCGTGAATGGAACTAAACTTTCCTGTTGAAAACTGATGTTTGAGTTTAGTTAAGTTTTTGGTATTTTAACTTGTATCCCCCCCTAAAACTTGAAGAAAACCTGAAAAATGTGGTGGTATGAACTCACCTTCAGTGATCTCTTAGGATGGATGATCAATAGAAGAAGTTTCCAAATCAAGAACACTTGGGAGATACTTGAAGATTTGAAGATCTAGCAACAAATATGACGATATTTGTGTGAGAATTCCATGACTTGAGTGAAGAAGTATGGGATAATAAGGTGATGGATGAAATTTACTTACCAAAAGAGGGTGAAAAGATCAAAACTCCTGGAGAATCTCGAAATCTTAGAGAGAAAATGAGAGAGAAAAGTGTAATTGCTTTTAGGTGAAATGTTTGTGATCTAGAGAATGTGAGTAGTATAGGTTCTTTGTGTGTGTGGGTTTAAGGAGAATTGTGGGGGAAGGATAAGAGTACAATGAGTAGACAAGGCTGATGTGAATAGTGAGTGAGGGTGGCCATAAAGTGGGTATGGGAGGTTGCTTGTGTCATAACTTTATGGAAAATTCAACACTCCACCTTTTGTACTTTGCCTTTGCTCTTAAGAAAAGTGTAGGATTTAATACAAGAATCCTTGGAATATGCATATTTTATGATCTTGGAAGGTTAAAAATAATAAAATATGGATTTATACGAAAATCTCGTGCGAAAATCATCGAAAACGGGCTTAAAACGAGATCGGGGTCGAAAACCGGGAAGAAATTGTAAAAATCCAAAGTCAGGCTGAAGGTTCGGTCCTTAGGTGCTTAGAACCGAGAGGAGTTTCGGTTGTTTGATGAGAACCGAGAGGAGGGTTCGGTCCGAGCAGGGTTCGGTTGCGTGGGTAGGTCCGAATGTGGCTTGGAAGCGAAATAGACCGAAGGCGGAAGAAGCGAAATGGACCGAGAGGCGCTTCAGGAATCCGAACCGAAGGTACAAGGATCCGAACCCGAAGGTGACTTCGGTCCATAAGAGGCTTCGGTTCATTAAGGGCTGTTCGATTCTATTAGGGTTTCGGTTCTATTAGGGTTTCGGTCCTTAAGGGCTGTTTTTTTCAAATAAACTTCCCGTTTTGAGTAATTTTTGACCAAGTTAAGGGTCGGGATGCCCCGAATGATTTTAAAAAGTTGAGGGAGGTTATGAGAGAGATTTGGGAGAGATTCGAGAGAGATTTGAGATGGAGAGAGATAGAGTAAGAGAGATTGAGAGAGGCTTTGTTTGCGACCTTTGCGAGTGTTTAACTTCGAAATGCAAGATTTTTAAACCCCGTTTTGCCTTGTTATGAGCATTATACGCCCCCGAAGGGTATGTATTAATGTTTTATTGAGTTGTTCCATCAGTTACTCTAATTAGGGTTTAGATTTTCTGAACACGTGAAGACTCAAAGTGATACTTTGCATAAAGATAATGTGTTGTACAATAGTAAACAAGATGTAAACCCTAATATACAAGGGTTAGTTGGGTTGACCGGTTTGACTTGTTGACTTTATTTGAATTTGACTTGATCGGAAATTGACGGTTGTCACATATTAACTATATGATACTCAGTATATACAATAAGGTTAGATAAAATTGAAATCCGATAGACAGTGGAATGTGTGATTTCCTCCTTATTTCCTGTTCCTTGTTTGGTTTTGGGCTTAGGGAAGATTCACCCATTCAACTGTCTGTTCGATCTCGGTTATATACAACTCGTATGTATTAAGTGATCATAGGAGGGTAATATCGTTGCATCAGGTTTTCAGGGTAATCAATCCAGTCTTTAACCAGTTTAACTTATCAATAAAACTTGATTTCATTAAAGTAAGTATATTAATTATACTTGTGCTTTTTGATCTCGAAACGATTAAGACTACCAATCGGTTTTATAGAAAATATAGGATTTTCTATGGTAAACATCGTTATTTAAAGGTAAACAGTTTTCGATAGAACTTTCTGAAAACAATGTTTCACAATAGAGTAGTGAAACTAGGAACTTATTTACAATAGGTTTAATATTTATTATTAAACTAGTATTACATAAAGGACCTTTAATGGTTAATTCTATAATTCCTTAGTTTATACATCCGAATTATATATAAATAATATCCGATAGGCAGTGGAATATGTGACTTCTGTCTCATTTCCTGTTCCTTGTTTGGTTGTGGGCTTAGGGCAAATTCACACATTCAACTGTCCGTCCGATATTAGGTTATATATAGTTAGTATAAACTAAGTGATTATAGAAGGAACTATTGTGGTTACCATTTTACCAGAGATCCGTTAGTGTTAATTATGTAATTACTTGATGAATACATTAGGATTATATATACTAAAGATTTGGTAGACAATGGAATGTGTGACTTCCGCCTCATTTCCTGTTCCTTGTTTGGTTGTGGGATTAGGGCAGATTCACACATTCAATTGTCTAATCGATCTGTATTATATAAAATTAGTATTCACTGAATGATTACAGAAGGATTAACTATAGTCATTTTACTTATAAGAAAATATAGGATTTTATTAAGGGACGTTTTCGTTCAATATAAAGGATCATTAAACTTAATATTAAAAGTACTTAGTGAATACGTCAGGGTTATATACATAAGGATCCGACAGATAGTGGGATGTGTGGATTCCGCCTCATTTCCTGTTCCTTGTTTGGTTGTGGGCTTGGGGCAGAACCACACAGTCGACTGTCTGTTCGATCTGAATGTATATGACTTGTATTCACTAAGTGCTCGTAGAAGGAACAATCATGAGTCGTTTTACTTATCATTTATCAGCAGAAAATAAAGGATTTTCTGGAGGAACTGGCGAACTTTTCAAAAGAATAAAGAATATACTTTTTATAAGAAAAATACTTATGAACTCACCAACTTTAATGTTGACACTTTTTCAAACCACTTGTATTCTCAGGATCGTTAGTAGATAGGGATCCTTTCAGGCGTTGCGAAGACGGAGCTTTACGTCTTAATTTTTGTTGTACTTTTAATGTATTTCAAGTAATGTTTTGAACATAATGTAAATATTATATTATCAATACGATGGTTGTTGTTACTTTGATTACTATGATGCATGTGTTGTGAGACTTAACATGAAGTCATCCACCCCCGAACGTTTCCGCCGTTCTGGTTTGGGGGTGTGACATTTCTCTATCCAAATAACACTCCTGGTGGTAGTGTTTTGGGTGGACATAGCTCGTGAGACTCTTTCACAATTCCTTAGATGATCGATAAAGTTTTCACTGAGATTCTCACTATGATTTTCTCATCCTATTGCCTAGTTGATTCTTAACTTCGCTTTATGAGAGCTCTGAACATCTAAAAGGCTCTAGACTCATGTTCATACGAATCTGGTCTTACCATGTGTGGTGATTAATCTGAATGGTCCATTAGGTCAAACTAATTCCAACAGATATTCCCATCACTCAGTGATGTATTCATCATCTATCTTGATAAACAAGATTTGAATTTATCATGAGACTCCAAATCAAATGATATCCAAAATCCGATCCAACTAGATATTTGGTAGTTCCCTTCTCATCTATGTATCCAAGACTATTATTCCACAAATACATTTCACCCAAACCTTTTGGATGTATTTGAATCAGTACGTATTGTGGTCAATCTGAATGATCCATTAGTTAGACTAATTTCAACATATATGTGCACCACAATAATACACCTTATTCAAATATTCGAATCAACTTTGAAGTATTGTTACTATACTAGTTTCATAGATTTCATGACTTTCTTTTAACATGTTATAATGCTCCACATTTAAATAAGTCAGAACTATCTCATGAATCATAGTATAAACAAATTCAATTATAATACCATAGACTAAACATTTGGGAAAAGAGTTGTCTTTTGATCCTATAAATAGTAGCAAGAGCTTGAAATTCATGATCAAATTATCTTCTCCATGTTTCAGTCTTCTTAATTCATTTTAGTCACTGCACATTCTTGCAAATGTCAGTACTAAATCCTTAGTAAAATACTCAAGGTTTAGAAGTAAGCTCTGATGGCATTATGAATCCATATATTTGATTGAACACTAAACATAGGAGAACTAGTTATCTTTTGATTCTATGGAAAGTAGCAAAGGCTCGTGATCCATGATCAAATTTATCTTTTTCGTGTTTTGGTCCTTTCACCTCAAATACATATTTTGGGAATGTATGCTTTTCTTAGTCCTTTCTTGTTATGGAAAGAAATATCTATCAGAACATGTCTCAGATTAAGCCTTCCTTTGTCCTTGGCATTTGGGCCTAGATTATGTATACCAACACTAATCGCCTTTTAACCCAGGAGAAATTGGCTTCCTTCTTCTTGAGACTTCTATTCATGATAGTAAAAATATATGGGAGTGTTTTGAAGTTTGAGTTTTTATGATTGGTGATGTCAGTTTCAAAAGGAAACCTCAACATGCTATACAACTCATTCTTGGACATTCCAAGTCGTTCATATCAAAATCAGAATGAACTGATTATATCTACATGTTAGCTAGTTGACTAACCCTAGTTAACTCCGAACTCTAGGAAATTTTATTTTACTTCAATATGTCAGTTTACAACATACACTTGATGATTGCTCTTTCTAATATATTAGAATGAAATGTTTGGAGTAACCTAGGAAAAGCTTTATCAAAGCCATTATCTTTCCTTTCGTTTATGAGAACTATTCCCAAACTACGAATTTAGACAAGATTGATCATCCTAATAGCTAATCCTTTCAAACGTTTTAAAGTAGTATACTTTGGTGGATAAGGTTATAGACATCATTCATATCAATTCCCACTATAGTTTGTTTTACTCATCCTTAGAAAATAACCACCCTAAATAAAATTATTTAAGAAGGCTAGGATCCATATTTAGATCTATGATGTGTAAAGGGATGCCGTAAACACACCATAAAGTTATTTAGGTAGGCAAAGCTCTTTACCAATTTCTATCACCACGAAATTCCTATATCTTTGAGATTCATTAAATATCAATGGCATGTTAATCTCAGATTATGTTCATTTCATATTCAATGATGGGGTCGTCGCGTGTCACTAAACAGATGGTGAATCATCCATACAAAATTGCATGGTCCCTGACTCAAGTTACGCTTGTTATTCGCGAGTTCCACATCATTCTCTACCTATACTCTCAAATTCATGTGTTGGTTAACCACACGAGCTCCATCAACAATTTATAAAGAGAATGTGCAACTTTTATGGATACCATAAAATTCACATTAAATAGATTGGGAATTAACCATGCAAAATCACATGGTCCCCGACTCAAGTTACGCTTAAGATTCGCGAGTTCCATATCGTTCTCAACTATACTCTAGATTGATGTGTTGGTTAACTACACGAGCTCCACCAACATAATATAAAGAGAATGTGCAATTTTCATGGATAATATGAACATCACATTCTATTAATAAAATGGGATTTTGTTTTATACTAGTATTTAGAATACTTTTAGATTGACCATTATCACTATCAAACCCTTTCGGTAACTCCATTCTCAAAATTCAATAGGGCGGTGAAAGTGGTAAGTGCAAATCATATTAAAAACCAACTTCATTAGGAATCATAGAGACCTCCTTAAACCCCTACATCAGAATGGGTGAGCCTAGTCATAGTAATACGGAAAATGTCAATATTAAAAACGTACGAGGGCATATGTTCTAACTTTCTGATACATATAATAGACACAATTCTAATATATATATATATATATATATATATATATATATATATATATATATATATATATATATATATATATATAAGGGATAAATTTAAAACTCTTTAAATTTAGTTGTCTATTTTTAATTCTAATTAATTTCAAGGATGCAATGTAACAATTAATAAATCACGAGGGGTTAATATTCAAATTTATAAATCTTTATTATAAATAATATTAAATACTTAAATTTAGTATTTGAATAATAAATAAATATTAAAAATTTAAATAATCACATTCAAATAATATTTATCAGTTTTCCAGATTTAAAACATTTTAATTTGGTATTTATCCATATCATAAATCTTCAAATTTGAAAAATAAATAAAAAATGGAAAACCCCTAACCCAGGTTGCTCACGTCGTGAGCATAAAGCCATCACATCGTGAGCAGCGACAAAAGATTTTTTTCAAATATGAAATTTTCAATCTTTCTTCTTCCATTCAATTTCAAACAAGCATTTATAGAAAATATGGATCTACGGGGAATGTAATTATGAACCAATCACTTTGATACCACTGTTGGATTTTCTACGCATCAAATACACTCTAAACTAGGTAGCGGAAAAATTAAAACTACGATATACCTAAGTGTACATGCAACCTATGGATGTATGGTTTCCTGCTAATTACATCTACCATAGAAAACCAAAACATAAAGACATAAACACACCTCTTATGTAGCCTTTGATCTCCATGCTTGAGATCTTGATCCTCCATGAAGTTGCTTGGATGAGAGGATCCAAACCAGAATCCCTCTAATGCCATCACACCCAATTACACCAAATAGTGGAATAAAAATAACTAGGAGAATGGTCAATTTCACAAACCCAAGGAGGGTTAAAAATCGTCCTTAAGAGGGGAGGAAGAAGGGTTGGCAAAACTTCAAGCCAAGGTGCAAGACAGATTGAAATCGCTAAGGCCCTATTTATAGTCTTGGATGTTTTCCTAGGTTTGTACTCCTTCACATATGGGATGGGAGCCTAACCACGAAATTCACTCATTTTCCCATGTGGGATGAAGTGATTTTCATCCAACCCTAATTCCATAAGGGTTCTGGAACATTCTTGGTTAACCAATTATCAATTAATGAATATTCAACTCTTTGATTAATTAAACTGTTAATTAATTCCCAAACATATTTCTAGTTATTTCCTAATTAATTATTAACCATAATAATTAATAAACCAATTTCTCCTTTACTTATTCTACTCAACTTGGGTCTTGAGGACAACTCAAAAGGACCCTGCTATTATTAAAAATATTATCAATAGTTAATGACCTTGGACACTCTTCCAACATTTATTTCCAGTTGAAGAGACATGCCCTTTTTGTCACTATCCATTCTTGGACTCCGTTGGGGAGCATGCAGTTCATTGTAAAGAGTTTCGGGTTTCAAGTACCAACACGATCTGGTTAAGGATGTTCTTTTCAACATATTTAGGCTCTCCGGGGTTTCTTCCAGGAAAGAGGGATCTATGAACTTTTTGACTGACCCGTTGGAAAGAAGATCAACACTTAGACCAGCTGATGTTTTAGTTTTAATTTGGATGAGCTAGAGGGAAATATGCATGTGTGGATCCAACAGGGGTTTCTCCTCTTGTGGACTTGGGGAGTGGAGTTTTCACTATGGGATAAACTGCTTTAAAAGCTGCCTCATGCAAAGTGGAAAAACGTGAGAATGCGTGCTTGGAAAATAAACATACATTATACCTTTTGCATTTGATATTTTCGGTTTTCTTGCGTCAGATGTTGTAGAGTTCCTCAATAGAGTCCAACGGGTCAGGGATAGTAATTTTTACCCTATGATCTACATATGTTTTTAAAAGAATTTGTTTTACCATCCAAAAAGGGGTTGCAGCGCAAATTGTTGCTCGTTTATCTGATCCGTCTTTGTAATTTTTTTTATTTTCTTTATAAAAAGCATTATAATGATTATAAGATGTTGTTTTTATTTTAGTATTCATATTATGATTTAGAAAAACAAATGCTAATAAATAATTTGCTTATATATATATATATATATATATATATATATATATATATATATATATATATATATATATATATATATATTAGTTTTTACTTTCATATTATCTCTTAAACATAACTAATAATCATCAATAAAAACTAATATTAATCATTATTAAAAATAACAAGACTAGTGGTGAATTATATATATATATATATATATATATATATATATATATATATATATATATATATATATATATATATTAAAAAACGTAATTATTAGGACAATTATTAGTAATAGAGTTAATCTCAAAGAAAACCTTATATTTTTTTTTTGGATTAAACCTAAAAAAATTGCCTGAAAAAAAACGTTGTATTTTTTTTAATTTTTTTGATTTAGCTCTTTTAGTCAATTTTAGCCAAAAAAAATATCATAAAATGTGAGGGTTTTTTCGAGAGAAGGTTGAAAGTTTTTTTCAAATAAAATATAATGTTGAGGGCTTTTTTCAAGAAAATAAAAAAATGCAAGATTTTTTTCAGGGAAAAAAAATTTAAGGTTAATGTTGGAGCATGGAAGTGTTTTACAAACTATAAGTGATAAGTTAGGTTATTTTATTCCCTTTATTGTGTGTAAGTTACCTCTCCCTATAAATAGAGAGGGAGTAGTCATGTATTAAGTGTGCACCTAAAATGTAGTCCTCTAGTTAGAGATAGTGTGTTGGGATCTCTCCCACCAAGTGTTCTTCATTTTCATAATGTAACTCTTTATTTCTAATAGAATTATCGGATTACTCATCTCATTGTGTTCTTCATATTTTCTATTATCGTTAAATCTCAAGATCATTCTTATGCTGCACAAGTCGATTGTCAAAATGGGCTCCTACAGTTGGTATCAAAGCCGTACATTGAAGATCTAAACGATTATTTCAATGGAACGACTCCCGATCGGTTCTCTTATCTTGATGATATTTCGATTTTCTACCAAGAATTTCTTCGTTCGCACCCGGATATTCTTATAATGAGTTTTCCATTTTTTTAAGTGTTGATTCAAAACTTTTTCAAGCTTTCAGGAATAAATGTTGCTACTGTCTTGTTCATTTGTCTGCTAAAAATCTGAGTTTAAGAAGAGTTTATCATGCTGTTGAAGAAAAAGAAGAAGGGAGAACATATTTGTTGTCTAAAATATTTGAAGAATTTGTTCTACACTTTTTATGTTTTGGAAATAGACACAATATCTTGGGATTTTTATGAAAAAATGGTTCTTGGGGAAGATTTTAAAGAATTTTCGAGTTTTTGTAGGTTGGAGGTTTTTATTTTGCAAAAGATTGGAGAAGTTTTTATTGAATATGTTATCAACATATTTTTGAGTTCATCACAAAATGTATGAAACTCTTTTTGTTCTTCATTAGACGCTGATAGATCTTTTTTAAAATCTATGGACGTATGAAATTGTGTTAAGAAAGAAGTCCTTGACTCCACCATGTATTGCATTTCCCATGACCTCCTGAACAATCCCCATGTGACAAGCAACCTTTACCCACCTTTTTGTCCCATATACACTCCACCTTTTACTTTAAACATGTCTTGTCTCTTCACATTTTAGCTTTTCTCTCTCCTATTTTCTGCCACTTTTTACCTTACCTAACACTCCATTTCGTCTCCATATGCTTTAGGAAAGATTCCCTTTGATAATCACGAAGATATAGCCTCTACGGTATCAAAATTTCATGAAAAACGACATTTTTCGTCATCAGCCCTCTCATCCTTGGTGCCCAGCACCGAAGACCTAAAGCTAGACCAAAAACTTGCCCTACCCGAAGTGCTCAAGTCCATACTGAAGAGATAAGCCTACATCGGAATTCTGCTGAAGGTCCTCTCATGCGCAGCCTTTGCGGTCCTCGCAGACCGGAGACTTCTGCTCGGAGACCTGACACGACAGACCTATAGGATACCGGAGACCCCCTTTTGTTCTTCGCTTCCACTATTCGCATACCACATCCTACTCTCTCTAGGCAAACCATCCAACCCGCAGCCCCCCCCCCCCCCCACCCTTCGCTTCTACTCCTCGATACTTTATTCCAATCCTGCCGAAGACCCTCCCTTTACCTGGAAACCTTCCTCTTCGGTACCTACCCAGCCTTCTCACCGGAGACCTTAGTCTTCGGTACTCACCACCTCTTCGCAGTCCTTTTCCTTTCCTTAAATCCTCCCACTGCAGCCTTACCTTCTCACTCGGAGACCTCAGGTCTTCGGTATCCCCTCTCAGTATCCCTCTCCTCCTCGTCATCAACTCCTCAGCCATTCCTCCTCAGAATCTTATCCCTTGCCCCTCTCATACCGCAACTTCCCCCTCTCAGCCCTATTTTTTTAATTGAACACTCATTTATTTTTTAAAACCAAATTTTTTTTAACATTCTTTTTTTTAACACCCATTATTTTATTTAAAACTCATTTAATTTTTTTACACCAATTTTTTATTTAGCCAATTTTCCTTATTTTATTTTAAAACCAATTATTTTATTTTAACACCAGTTTTTGCCACAACCCAACCCATGATCGGAAACACTTTTGTGAAGAATAATTTTTACAAGACTCGATTTATTGTCTTCACGAAAGAGATTATTATTGGATATTTATTCAAGCTTCGATCCTCACGATGGATTACTTCTTGCTGATTATATTGGAAGAATTATTATTATTCTTTCCATGAGGATTGCTCTTTAATCAAGGTCCGTCGACCAGCAGTCCTTGGATCAGTGTTTTAGGACCAGTTATCCTCCATACCGCAATTAGACATCATATTTTTCTTCGCGAAGATTGTACCGTAGTTGCGTCTGATCAACAAAACTGTTTCGCAACCTTCGCTCTACGAAGACTTTTTATGACTTGTCGCTCTTGATCTTCGATTGACGAACCATGTATCTTGAGCATGCGTAATTTATTTATTGAAGACCACTTCAGGAGTTCTGGCACTGCAGTTTGGGTACATTAGTATTTTTCAGCAAAGCAGAGATTTTTCATGCAAAGTTTTTATTGTTACTTCGGTATTTGTTCAGACAGTCTTCAGCGACATAATCAACCAGCTGCTTATGACCAGAGAGTATTTATTTTACTCTCATTCTCGTGTTTTATCGATACCCTTCATACATCTAGGGAGAGCATGTGAAGCTCTTGGTATCTGACACTCTCCATCCATATTTATTTATCTATTTTCATATCCGGCCATCGGTTATTAAAAATAAGGAGAGAATATTATGTTATAATCCAAATATGATTTTATGATTGTTTGAGCTTGGATTTTTGAGACTTCTGAAGACGATGATCTATCTAGTGATGCGACATGGCACTGATTTTTGGTCATATTTTGATCAAATTTTTGGCTTCACTAGATGTTTCCCGAATCCAGATTATTTATTATTCAGACTCTACTTCAGGATGTTTCATATTTTTTAGCAGGTTCTTCTTTTGAAGAATTTTGGGTATATCATGATTCGAGAACTAGAGATGTTTCAGACTTTTTGAAGTCGAAGTGTTTTTCTGATTGGATCTTCTGCTTGATCATTGGGCTTGTGATGAGTTTGAAGACTTTGATCTTATTTTTCCGCCTCAAAAGTGGTGACCTTGAAGCCAAAGACCTTTACCGATTAGAGATTCATAGTCAGCATCAGAGATCACAAACGCTTCAGAGTTTCAGAGACATTTCAACATTTGGTTCTTATTATGTATCGTTTTTATTACCGCACTTGCTAGTTGCTTACTGTGTTGTTTAGCCTTTTATCATTGTATTTGTATCCCTCATCATTTGCGAGCATTTAGGGAGAGATTGTTGGAGCATGGAAATGCTCTACAATTTATGAGTGATAAGTTAGATTATTTTATTCTATTTATTGTGTGTAAGTTACCTCTCTCTATAAACATAAAGAGAGAGTAGTCATGTATTAAGTGTGCACCTAAAATGTAGTCCTCTAGTTAGAGAGAGTGTGGTGGAATCTCTCCCACCAAGTGTTCTACATTTTCATATTGTAACTCTTTCTTTCTAATAAAATTATCGGACTACTTATCTCATTGTGTTCTTCATATTTTTTATTATTGTTAAATCTCAAGATCATTCTTATTCCGCACAACCTGATCGTCAAAATAGGCTTCTACAGTTAAATTTGAAAAATACACATTTTTTTTTGGATTAAGCAATAAGGTGTTTCTTTAGAGACCTTTTCAAATTTACTTGTAAACTAATGACATCGACGGATATAAACATGTGTACTGTAGACTAATGACATCTTCATTATTATTCCATGAAATTCCTCTCTCTCTCTCTCTCTCTCTCTCTCTCTCTCTCTCTCTCTCTCTCTCTCTCTCTCTCTTATTTTAAATCCAACTACATGTTTCCTCTTCCAACCCATATTTCTTTTTTATCTGTTAAAATACCGTATTTTTACACTAAATCAGTATTCACACAGTCACTCTGTTGAGATTAATGCACTTAAAGACATGTTGCCTCAAGTTGTAGAATTCCTTACTCATTACAACTTTGAATATTGTATGAACAATCATGAGGACGTCGGATCCGTGGGTATACTTTACTGATATTAATCATTTCCTATGGAATAAAATATCCATCAATTTCACACCAATATATATATATATATATATATATATATATATATATATATATATATATATATATATATATATATATATAAGGTTTTAGAAGAATATATTTTTTTATTCTTTTAGTGCATATTTTAATTATAAAAAACTTAAATATATTAAAACATTTATAATTTGATCATGTATAAAAAGACATTCTTCTGATAAATAAATACAAAAATTTTCTTCTTCAAAATTTGAGTTATGGTTTACATTGTTAATCAATGTTGTGTAAATTTTATAGGAAAAATTCACATTTTAGTGTTCATTATACTCATGTTTTTTTTAAAAAAAAAATTATTGATCATTTACTAATTATTCATTAATATATAACTTTTTTGAAAGTTATTATTAAATGTGAATGATCATTGTATAATATCTATTAAATTTTTAGCCAAAATTATTGTTATCTACATTTAAATGATGAATATATATATATATATATATATATATATATATATATATATATATATATATATATATATATATATATTGAAATTAAAAAACCACTGAGGGCAAGAAACAATAAAAACAAGATTACATAATGTTGAGAGGAAAGCAACACGTGGTTACCTAATTACAATTCCAAAATCGCCCTCTATGTTTCACCCAATTGAATACAAGGCTAAGAATATCGTCACTCACTTTTGCCGGAGCAGCACACACTTTGTTGAATAGCCTATCACGCCGCGCTTTCCAAATACACCAAATAAAACGGTAAATGATGGCAATAAAAACCTTACATTTTTTAGGGCAATTGCCCCAATTGACAGCAAACGTAATTATTTCCTGAATATGAATATTAAATATTTATGTTAATGATAACTAATACATCATTTACATGATGAATATGAATATTAAATATTTATGTTAACGATAACTACTACACATATACAAAATTTCATCGTTAATTCGAATAAATATTCTTTTTTACATGATGAATTTGAATCTTTGTAATTCATATTTCAATCTTTTGATCATATAGATTTATATTTATCTTTACTCAAATTCATACACATTTTTGTTATATTTATAGAAATTAAGTGATGATAGGGTTATAAGGGTTTTACTAATATATTTTCGTTATTCGTTACATCTTTATCTGTGTTGATCAGAACTTATATTTTTTTCTTCCATGCCTTCATAGAATAACACAAATATTGGTTTCGAGAAAACAAAATATCAATTCTTATCATCTTTCATCCATTAATTTTGCATTCAGAAAACATAGAGATTTAATTTGAGATAAAAAAAATTGATATCGATTATGTTAAATTTCTTGTTTATATCCTACAATCCTTCCTGTTTTAAAATTTATACCCATTCAATTTCACTAAGAGATAATACATAGCTTCATCACAAATCATAGATTTTTCTTGATTTTTAGAATTGTGGGAAATTAACTTTTTTATTAAATTGAAATATCTGCGATTTATAAGAAGTAGTTAAAATTCTTATTCTCAACAACCAAAACCCTAATTCAAGAAATGTCCAAGAATGCATATATCTTCATGCATGGAGCAAAAAAGACAATGCAAGCACTCAAAGCTCAACCCAAAAGGCTATTTGTATTCTATTTTCTCATATTCATTGTAACAGTTGCACTAGAACCACAAGTAGCATTTGAATCAATAGAATTAGTAAGTAGATTGTTATTATGATTTTTTTATCATAAAACACGTTGCTATTATGTACTTTTAATAGAACATTATGCTCCCATCTTATTTTATTAAAAAATAATTTAATAACGAAAATTACTTTACCAAATGAACTATAAACTATATTTCTATTAGTGGAACTTTTTATAGTTGTATGATGGTGTAACATAAACATGATCATGTATTAGGTCCAAATTCAGAAAACATGGTATAAAGGATAATATTGTCAACCATTTGCTCCATAACACACTTACAAATCATTTTGAGGCTATCTGAGGTGATTTTTGGGAGCTTTTCATCAAGGATTAAAGCTTTTGACAAGATTGTCACTAGAAAACAATTAATCAACATTCTAATACTTAATAACAAGGTTAGTTTATTGTATTGTAGATGTAATTAAACTCTCATGGTGAAAACCAATGAACTATAGAACCCTAAAGATTATATGCTTTACTTGGAAGGATAATTTGATAATGATGTTATAATTATGTTTAATAAACTTGATTCCAATAGTTTAAGCTAAAACCATGGTTAATTGTTGAATTAATGATGAAAGATCATAAACCCTAGATTTGGCAAAATGTAAATGAAATTAACTTCATAAATTTATGAATTAAGTCTTGTAAACGATTTATATTATGAAGTATAATTAGTTTGGGTGAAGGTATTAGTACATGTGATTAACTCATATCTAAATGGTGGTATATTAATTCATGTTATTTACATTGATGAAATGATAAGAAAATGGTGTTTGGTTTATGTCTTAATAGATTCAGACATGTAAACATCTACTTGATGAAATATAGTTGGTTTGGATGTAAAATAACAATAAGACTTGATAAAAGTATTAAGTCAAATAATGAGTAAATGAGTAATGTCTTGAGTTATGTAGCACGTTCGTGACCTACGCTAGAACAAATCACCACCATAATCAGAGTCGGCATATCCAACCAAGTCAGTTTTTGTATTGGCTCCATACACCAAGCAAACATCCTTCGTTCCCTTTAAGTATCACATGATCCACTTGACAGCTTCCCAATGAGCCTTCCCTGGATTACTCATAAACCTGATTACCATACTAACTGAATGAGCCAAATCAGGTTTGGTACAGACCATTGCATATATAAGACTTCCAAAAACACTTTAGAATGGAACCCTCCTCATGTAATTCCTTTCTTTATTAGTAGTGGGTATAATGTTTGGACCAAGTTTAAAGTGAGCCGCCAAAGGAGTTCTAATTGGCTTGGACTGATCACAGTTGAAAGACTGCAGAACTTTCTCAATGTACTTTTGTTAAGAAATACATAACCTCCAGACTCTTCTACTCCTTTGAATCTCCATCCCCAGTATCTTCTTTGCTGCTCCTAAATCCTTCATCTCAAACTCATTCTTTAGGGTCGCCTTCAAGTCATTTATTTTAGCCATGTACTTGGCTACGATGGGCATATCATCAACATATAGCAACATATATATATATATATATATATATATATATATATATATATATATATATATATATATGAATCTGATGACAATTCCTTAAAGTAGACACAATTGTCAAACTGGTTCCAAGTGTAGCCATGCGAGATGATGAATGCATCAAATATTTTATACCATTGTCTTGGATACTGCTTCAAAACATACAAGGATTTCTTCAGCAAACATACACGATCCTTCTTATAATCAAGGAACCCTTCTGGATGAGACATATATATCTTCCCTTCTAACTTCCCATGAAGAAATGCAGTTTTCACATCAAGTTGTTCAAGATGTAGATCAAATGAACTTACCATGGCTAAAAGAACCCAAATTATCTTATGCTTCACGACCGGTGAGAACACCTCGTGATAATCAATTCCTTGTTTCTAAGAAAACCCTTTCACCACCAACCTTTCCTTGAACCTAGATGGTTCAACTCCTGGTATCCCTTCTTTTTTCTTAAATATCCATTTGCATCCCACTAGATTTCCCCCCTTTCGTAATGGACAAAGATACCATGTTTCATTCTTCTCTAAAGATTACATTTCTTCATTCATTGCCATTAACCAGTCATTTTCTTCTTTACATGCCACAACCTCTTTATATGAATGAGGCTCCTCAATGTCAATGTCTTGTCCAGTTGCTAAAGCAAAAGCAATGGAGTCAAGCTCACCTAAACTTACACATCCCACATATCTATCTGTTTGTTGAATGACCCTCCTTGATCTTTTCTTTGCTATAGATTCAGACCCATCATCCTTCATGGCATCAACACCACTTGAAGAAGATCCCATGGTTGCTCTTGGGTTTCATCTTGTTCAGGTTGTTCACTGCCGCCTTGCGCTTTGTCACCTATCACAACTCTCTCTGGAGTTTGAGTTGCAAACTCCATCTTATGGCTAGCACTCTGATCTTTTTTCCCTGCTTGACTTGTATCACCTCCTCCTTGGTTACCGATGGCAGATTCATCAAAGGTTACATCTCTGCTCATGATAAATTTAGGAGTTTCTCCTTCTTCCGTACATCACAGTCGATAACCTTTTACTCATGTCGCATATCCTAGAAATATGCACTTCATTTCCCTTGGCTCAAGTTTACCATCATTCACATGAGCATATGCGGGGCCTCCAAATATACTTAAACCAGAACAGTCATAGGGTTTCCTGAACCATACCTCTTGAGGAGTCTTCAAGTCTATTGCAGTTGATGGTGATCTATTCAACAGATAGCAAGCAGTGTTAACTGCTTCCGCCTAGAATTGATTGGATAAGTTAGAAGATATTCACATGCACCTTGCATGCTGCATGAGTGTTTGGTTCATCCATTTTGCAACTCCATTTTGCTGTGGTATGTGTTGTACAGTGTGGTGCCTCACTATATGCCTTGCAGAAATTATCAAATGGAGCATTGCAGAACTCCAACCCATTGTCGGTCCTCAGATTCTTGACCTGTTTTCCATTCCTTTTCTCAACCATGGTCTTCCACTCCTTGAACTTCCCAAAAACCTCATCTTTGGTATTCAGAAAGTACAACCAAACCTTTCTTGAATAATCATCAATGAACATCACAAAGTATGAGCATCCTCCTTGAGACTTCACTGGTGCATGACCCTAAAAATCTGATTGAACAAACTCCGATACTTCCTTGCTTGTTTGTTGACCGATATCGAACATCACTTTGCGATGCTTTCCCTTGACGCAAGCTTCACAAAACTTTATCTTTCCAGTAGCCTCTCAACCAAGCAGTCCTTGTTAACTTAGAACTGACATGCCCTTCTCACTTATGTGCCCCAACCGACGATGCCATAACTCCGTCTTGTCATCACCTTCATTCAAGGATTAGGAGATAACCACTGTTACCGTAACTGTACTGTCTTCTAGGATATAGATCCCTCCATGATTCATCTTCCCTTTCAATATAACAAGAGAACCTTTGCTCACTTTGTCCCAGTCACCTTCACCAGTGTACCTTATCCCATTCTTAGCGAATATGCCAAGAGAAATTAAATTCTTCCAATGTTCTGGAACGTACCAACAATCTAACTTCCTGACCATGCCATCGTGCATCTTGAATATGGGTCTGTATATTTCCAGATAAACCAGTTACAGTAAGGCCCGCAGAAACACGTATGGATTCAGGTAAAGGCTCTCCTGAATATTGGGTAGCTGTTGCTAAACCATGTCGAATACTTTATTAAATGGGTGGAGTGACAGAAAATATAGCCAGAAGGGCTATTTCAATAGATCTGCACCGTGCCACTACCATTGATATTGGTCACCTGTTAAATGTGACTCGAGCATTTGGATCATGTTCATGGAGCATTTGGAGTACTTGGAACTTAATGGAGCACTTGGGTTTCATCGAGCATGTGACAAAGGAACAAATTATCTGAGAAAGGAATGGATCATCTGAGAACGGAACGGATCAAGTGCCAAAGGAACGGATCATGAAAAAGGGGGTTTGGAGCACCTGGAAGAGGTTTGGAGCATTTGGGAGTGATATGGACCAACAAGGGGACCTTGTTGCACCATATGATAAAGGGATGAGCCAAGAAGGATGTTTTTGCACCATGGCATTGCTTCTTGTGCCATGATGTCCCTCTTGCACCATGATTGGTTCCTCTTGTGCCATGAGGTATACTCTTGTGTCATGCATGTTCCTGTTGTTCCATGGTGGTGTTGTTGCTCCAATATTGATGTTCTTTTTCCACACTTGAAACCACTTGCGACATCCATACACTTGTTGTGCCATCATGTCACAAGACGGACCATCTTGGTCCCTGATGAGCCAAGTATGCTATGAAGTCCTTTATGATGCTCAAGATCGTTCAAGGATGCTCAGAAGTTAGTATTTCTCAAGGATTACACCATGTTGTGCCACCATGATGGATGTTGGGCCATTAGTGTTCATGATGCGCCACTGATACATCATGATGCTCCACTATGGCACAATGTGCACCATCATGTGTGTTGCAGATGCTCATTGCTTGTATGACATGGAAGAATGTTCTAGAAGATTATGCATGGCAGAATATGATTGGTTGTCACCATTCATGGGCCTATGGGCCAATAGGCTTGGCCCATTAGGGTTTTAGGTCTTATCTGTCTAGTATAAATAAGGATGCATGCAAGGTCATTTTGTATATTGAAATCTAGAGTGATAAGCGAATCTTTATGTAATTGTATTTGTAACCTCTATTTGATAGCTTTTAAATAAAGAATACTCCCCTCCTGCCCATGGACTTAGGTCACCTTGACCGAACCACGTAAATATTGTGTCTTGTGTACTTATAGTTTTGCTTGTTATCCGCTCTACTTCCTAACAAGTGGTATCATGTTTGAAGTTTGTATTCCTGTGATTGAAGATGTCAAATCACAAGTTTGATTTGGAGAAATTCAATGGTTCAAATGACTTCACATTGTGGAAGGTGAATATGAAGGATCTTCTGGTCCAATAAGGATGTGCAACTACAATGGAAGGAGAGGCAACACTACCTAAAGACATGGAGGCTGAAAAGAAGATGGACATTTTGACGAAGGCACATAGTGCCATTCTATTGAGCTTGACAGATGAAGTAGTGAGGGAGGTCGTGGACCAAACAATTGCTTCTGGGCACTGGAATAAACTTTGTGACAAGTACCAAAACAATTCACTGACGAACTGGTTGTATCAGAAGCAAAGGTTGTATACTCTCAGAATGTCTCAAAGTACCCAAATGAAATATCATTTGGATAACTTCAATCGCATCATTTTGGATCTACAAGGGGTTGATGTGAAGATTAAAGATGAAGATCAAGCGCTCATTCTCTTATGTTCTCTTACAAACTCATATGAGAATTTTGTTGATACTATGTTCTATGGTAGGACAACGATTACTATGAATGATGTGAAGGACTCTCTAACGTCCAAGGAACTGAAAAAAAATGTTTCAGTTGGAGAGGATGTATCCACTTCTGATTTGTTCGCATGGAGAGGAAGGAAAGGGGGAAGCAGAGGGAGATCATGTTCAAAATTGATGTCTAAAGGTTCATCGCACATGAAATGTTATAATTTTAAGGAGAAGGGACACTTCAAGAGAAATTGTCCACAACTGAAGAAAAGGAAGTTCAAGAATGAATCAAGCAGCAATAACATTGTTGTTGTGGTTTAGGAAGGTTCTGATGAAGGGGACGATGGTGATGTACTGACTGTTAGTACATCAAGTTCTGTTGATGCCTGGGTCTTCAATTCTGGAGCATCCTATCACATGACATATAATCATGACTGGTTCGACTCCTTTAAAGAGTGGGATGCACAGTCAAGATGGGTGATGATTGGCTGAGTAGTATCAAAGGAAGTGGCACGGTGCAGATCAAGACGCACGATGGCATGGTCAGGAAGTTAGATTGCTGGTATGTTCCAGAACTTAGGAAGAATTTAATTTATGTTGGCATATTGGCTAAGAATGGGATGAGGTACGCTGGTGATGGTGACCAAAGGTTCTCTTGTTATAATGAAAGGGAAGATGAATCATGGAGGGATCTATATCCTAGAAGGCAATACGATTATGGGAAATATGGCTATCTCCCAATCCTTTAATGAATGTGATGATAAGACGGAGTTGTGGCATAGTAGGTTGGAGAACAAGAGTGAGAAGGACATGCCAGTTCTAAGTAAACAAGGACTGCTTGGTGGAGAGGATACTGGAAGGATATATTTTTGTGAAGTTTGCGTCAAGGGAAAGCATTGCAAAGTGAAGTTCGATACCGGTCAACACACAAGCAAGGAAATCTTGGCGTATGTTCACTCTGATATGTGAGGTCCTGCACAAGTGAAGTCTCAAGGAGGATGCTCATACTTTGTGACGTTAATTGATGATTATTCAAGGAAGGTTTGATTGTACTTTTTGAAGACCAAAGATGAGGTGTTTGGGAAGTTTAAGGAGTTGAAGACCATGGTTGAGAAAAGGACTGGAAAACAAGTCAAGACTCTGAGGACTGACAATAGGTTGGAGTTCTCCAATGCTCCATTTGACAACTTCTACAAGGCAGAAGGTATAGTGAAGGACCGCATTGTACAACACAAACCACATCAAAATGGAGTGGTAGAATGGATGAACCAAACACTCATGCAGCGTGCAAGGTGCATGAAATATTTTCTAACTTACCTAAGCAATTCTGGGCGAAAGCAGTTAACACTGCTTGCTATCTGGTGAACAAATCACCATTAACTGCAGTAGACTTGAAGAATTCTTAAGAGGTATGGTCCGGGAAACCCTTTGACTATTCTGGTTTATGTATATTTGGATACCCCGCATATGCTCATGTGAATGATGGTAAACTTGAGCCAAGGGAAATAAAGCTCATATTTCTAGTATATGCAACACGAGTAAAATGTTATCGACTGTGGTGTATAGAAGAAGGAAGAACTCCTAAATTTATCTGGAGCATAGATGTAGCCTTTGATGAATCTTCCATGGGTAACCAGGGAGGAGGTGATACAATTCAAGCAGGGAACAAATATCAAGGTGTTAGCCAGAAGGTGCAGTTTGCAACTTAAACTCCAGACAGAATTTTGATAAGTGACAAAGAGTAGGGCGGAAGTGAATAGCCTAGACAAGGTGAAACCCAAGATCAGCCCATGGGATTGCTGATGACGGGAAGGATGATGGTTCTGAATTTATAGCAAAGAGAAGATCAAGGAGGGTCATTCGACAACCTGATAGATATAAGGGATGTGTGAATTCAGGTGAACTTGACTCCATTGCTTTTGCTTTAGGAACTGGAGAATACATTGACAATGAGGAGCCTCAATCATATAAATATTTGTGGTGAGTAAAGAAGCAAATGATTGGTTGATGGTCATGAATGCAAAAATTCAATCTTTAGAGAAGAATGAAACATAGGATCTTGTTCCATTACCAAAGGGAGCAAAGCCAGTATGATGCAAATGGATCTTTAAGAAGAAGGAAGGGATACCAGGAGTTGAAACAACTAGGTTCAAGGCAGGGTTAGTGGCGGAAGGAATTGATTATCACGAGGTGTTCTCACCGGTCATGAAGCACAAGGCAATTCGGGTTCTTTTGGCCATGGTGAGTGCATTGGATCTGTAGCTTAAACAAGATGATGTGAAAACTGCATTTCTTCATGGGAACTTAGAAGAGAAGATCTATATGTCCCAGCCAGAAGGGCTCCTTGATTCTAAGAAGGATCGTCTATGTTTGCTAAATAAATTCCTGTGTGGTTTGAAGCAGTCTCCAAGACAATGGTACAAGAGATTTGATTCATTCATTATCTCGAATGGCTACACTCAGAACCAGTTTGAAAATTGTGTTTATTCAAAGGAATTGCCACCAGATTCCTACATATATATGTTGCTATATGTAGATGATATGCTCATCGCAGCCAAAGACATGGCTGGAATAAATGACTTGAAGGCGACCCTGAAGAACGAATTTAAGATGAAGGATTTGGGAGCAGCAAAGAAGATACCTGTAATAGAGAAACAAAGGGACAAAAAAACAAGGAGGTTGTGTATTTCTCAACAAAAGTACGTTGAGAAAGTTATGCAATCCGTCAATTGTGACCAGTCAAAGCCAGTTGGAATTCCTTTGGAGGCTCACTTTAAACTTGGTCTAAACATTATACCTACTACTAATGAAGAAAAGAAGTACATCAACAGGGTTCCATACTCAAGTGCTACTGGAAGTCTCATGTATGCAATCGTCTGTACCAGACCTAATTTGGCTCATGCAGTTAGTGTGGTTAGCAGGTTTATAAGAAATCTAGGGAAGATTCAATGGGAAGCTGTAAAGTGTATCTTGCGATACTTGAAGGGAACGACGGATGGTTGCTTAGTGTATGGGGCTAATACAAAGAGTGACTTGGAGGGATATGATAACTCTGATTATGTTAGTGACTTGTTGAAGTGTAGGTCACAAACATGCTACATATTCATTTTGTTCGGATGTGCCATCAGTTGGAAGTCAGCGTTACAAGATACTATTTCTTTATCTTCAACTGAATCCGAGTACATGTCCATGATGGAAGGAATAAAGGAGGAGATATGGTTACATGGTTATGTTCAGAATCTTGTTATAAAGGTGGAGAAACACGTGTTGTATTGTGACAGTCAATGTGCTTTGAGTCTTGCTAAGAAACCTTTATATCACGAGAAGACAAAGCACATTAATGTTAGGCTGAATTTAATTCGGTATATTCTGGAAGGAGGCAAGTTTTCAATACTGAAGATTGATACCAAGGTCAACCTAGCAAATATGTTGAAAAATTTGTTGCCCAATGAGAAGTTCAAGCTTTGCTTGGACTTGGTTGATGTTCGCAGGAGGTAAGCCCCTTGGGGGATTGATGGCAGGAAGGGAAAGGAAGTTCTTGTTATAGGTGGAGTTCATAGGATGCTCAAGTCAAGGTTGATATTGTTAAATGTGACTCGAGCATTTGGATCATGTTCATGGAGAATTTCGAGCACTTGGAACTCAATGGATCACTTGGGGTTCATGGAGCATGTGACAAAGGAACGAATCATCTAAGAAAGGAATGGATCATCTGACAAAGGAACATATCAAGTGCCAAATGAAGGGATCATGCAAAAGAGGGTATGGAGCACCCGGAAGAGGTTCGGAGCACTTGGGAGTGATATGAACCAAAAAGGGGACCTTGCTGCGCCATATGATAAAGGGATGGGCCAAGAAGGATGTTGTTGCGCCAAGGCGTTCCTTCTTGCGCCATGATGATCCCTCTTGCGCCATGATGGGTTCCGCTTGTGCCATGAGGTATACTCTTGCGCCATACATGGCCTTGTTGCGACGTGCATGTTCCTTTTGCGCCTTTGGTGGTGTTGTTGCTCTAATCTTGATGTTCTTATGCCACACTTGAAGCCACTTGTTCCATCCATACACTTGTTGCCCCATCATTGCGCAAGATGGACCATCTTGGTCCCTGATGAGCCAAGTATGCTATAAAGTCCTTTATGATGCTCAAGATCGTTCAAGGATTCTCAGACATTGGTATTGCTCAATGATTACACCATATTGTCCCACCATGATGGATGTTGGACCATTAGGGTTCATGATGCGCCACTTTTACATCATGATGCTCCATTATGGCACAAGGTGATCCAACATGTGTGTTGCTGATGCTCATGGCTTGTACAACATGGAAGAATGTTCCAAAATATGCTCCTTATAGTTATAACATTTTGTGTTCGATGAACCTTTAGACTTCGATTTTGAATGTGATCTACCTCTGTTTCCCTTTTTCCTCTCTTCTGTCCTTCCACTCCCTACAAATAAACCGAAACTGGACACCTCCTCTCTAACTGAAACTTTCCTTTTCAGTTCCTTGGACATTAGAGAGTCCTTCACATCATTCACAGTGATCATTATCCGAACATAGAGAATGGTAGCAACGAAATTCTCATATGAGTTCGGAAGAGAACATACGAGAATGAGCGCCTGATCTTCATCTTCAATCTTCACATCAACCCTTTGTAGATGCAAGATGATGTGATGAAGTTATCTAGATGATCTTTCACTTGGGTACTTCCAGAAATTCTAAGAGTGTACAACCTTTGCTTCTGATACAACCTATTCATCAGTGAGTTGTTATGGTAATTCAAAGTTTATCTAGATCCCAAAAGAAATTGTTTGATTCACGACCTCCCTCAATACTTCATTTGTCAAGCTTAATAGAATGACATTATGTGCCTTCGTCAGAATGTCCACCTTCTTTTCGGCCGCCATCTCTTTAGGCAGTGTTGCCTATTCTTCTAGTGTCGCTGCTCATCCTTGTTGAACCAGAAGAGCTTTCTTCTTTACCTACCAGAATGTGAAGTCATTTGAACCATTGAATTTCTCCACATCAAACTTGTGAGTAGACATATTCAATCATAGGAATACAAACCGCAGCTTGGATACTACTTTTTAGGAAGTAAAGCGGATAACTAGCAAAACTATAAGCACACAACACACAATATTTATGTGGTTCAGTCAAGGTGACCTACGTCCACGGGCAGGAGGAGAGTATTCTTTATTTCAAAGCTCTCAAACATAGGTTACAAATACAATTTTCACAAAGATTTGCCTAACACTCTAGAATTCAAGATAGAAAATGACCTAGCATGAATCCTTATTTATACTTGAGGGATCAGAACTAAAACCCTAATGGGCCAAGCCCACTGGCCCATTGGCCCATGAATGGTGTCAACCAATCACAATCCGCCATGCAACATCTTCTGGAACATTCTTCCATGTCATACATCCCATGAGTATCAGCAATGCACATGATGGACCACCTTTATCGTTGTGGAGCATCATGATGCACAACTGGCGCATCATGAATCCTAATGGTCCAACATTCATCATGGTGGCACAACATGGTGTATTTCTTAAGCATGTTCATCGTCTAGGAAAACATGGGTCAACATAGCACAACAAAGGAATCGAGATGACGCATCATGTACCAAGATGGTCCATGATGTCGCAACATCTTCTCCATAGCGCAACATCTCCTCAGAATGGCATAACATCCTTCTCTTGGCGCAACATATCCTTCTTGGCTTCCTTGTGGCATAACATCTCATGTGTGTGGCTCAACATCCATTCCGTTGGCATAACTCCTTTCCCTTTTGCCCAACATCTTCATGGATGGTGAAAGATGCCTCTATATGGTGCAACATATCAAGGGACGGTGCAACATCAGTCATCATGGCACAACATGTTGCTCCGTGTTTCTCCAAGTTGGTCTAAGTGCTCCAAGTTACTATAATTTGCTCCAAGCCACTCCATGTTGCTCCAAGCTACTCCAAGATGCTCCAAACCACTCTAAGTTTTTCAAACCACATTTTGGAAGATTCGTTCCTTTGTAACTTAATTCTTTCCTTTTTTTGATGATCCATTCCTTTATTAGAAGATTCGTTCCTTTGTCACATGCTCCATGAAACCCAAGTGCTCCATTGTGATCTAAGTGCTCCAAATGCTCCAAGAGCATGATCCAAATGCTCAAGTCACATTTAATGGATCATTGGTTTGTCTAGCTTCTTTAGTGTGCATTACTTCTCAAGTCGGCCTTGGCTCCTCGGTACCGGTCTGGTTTGTGGTACCTTCTTTAGTATTCTTTTGGGCTCCTGTACCCTTTTTCACAATTTTCTTTGGTTTGGACTTTCCTTTCACTTTCATTTCTATTTTTGAGGACTTAGGTTTTGAGATAGGTCTTGTAGTCTGTAGTGTGGTGCTAGGCGGGGTAGAGCAATACGGTGGAATATCGATCAACGCCTCAACGTGAATGGTTAAAACATGGTCAAAAAGTCATATTTCATTCCAAATATAATGTGGCGGTTTTCAAATGGGTCCAAAAAGAATTTAATCTTTCGGAAGAGTGTACCTTTTGATATATCTGCTACCGAAAAGATTGATATAATTGTCGACACTGACTTGAGCTTCGTTCTGCAAATTGCAGATGCGTAGTGACCAAAACCTCGTTGAGGTCACTTCTGTCAGACCTTCTCTAGGCGTCTTCCTCGCAATGTAATGGATGAAACTATCCCAAAGGATGATTCCATAGTCTATAGCTTCACCAGTAAAAATGCTCCAAAGTAGATTTAAGATTTGTTTTCCCATCACATCTGTTCCAACTGTTCTTCCAGATAAATAATAAATCAAATAATTACAAACAAATTGCCAGACTGCTGGAAGTTTTCCTTTTAATAAGTCTGCAACACCATTAAATCTTTCTTGGTAACCTATCTTGTATAGAGCAGAGCCTGAAACACGCCATCATTGCTAGGTTTCTTGAACATAGTTGAAAATAGAACCCTTTGATTGATCGCTTCAAAGAATTTGGATTTGTTATGAACAACCGTTCAATCGTTGTCTAGCTTGAAGCGAATTTAGCCAAGGTCTTCTTTTGGTTTGTATGTAGAGAAAACACATTTAAGGAGGATCAAAAAGGGAATAACATCAGTAACATCGTCAAATGGACCAAAAATAGGATGTTTTGGAAGATATCTTATCATCATCTGGATTGCATCATCATAATGGTCATGGATGCTAAAGATCACTATGTAGTTACTTGATGTGATCGATATACTAGAGTTCTTGATGGTAGAGATTGAACCAACAGGTTTTGATTGCTTCTTTGAGACATTTGATTTCATCATTGTTACTTGAAAAGAGTTTGAAGAACTTGCAGAAACGGTTTCAGCAAGAAGATAGAAAATGATGAAGATTGTCTCTGAGTTCAAAAAGCATAAAGCTTTCTTGGGAAGAAAGAGAAGGTTTTATACCTCCATATTTCTAAAGTAAATTCAAATGGGAAACGTTTTTGACAACTGATGAAAACCCAAGGGTTTTCTATTGTTTTGAACTATTTTATTCAAAAAGAAATGTTAGACACGACGGACATTTAACGGGCATGCATGGCATTAAATGATCGTGATGATGGTTTTGGTAAAATGTGGGGGAGTGGAGCGAAAATTCAATCTGACAGTTAATATGTTCTCTATCATATAAAAAGGTTTGGTAAGCAAATCACTTTATTGCAAAGACAAATCTCCTTATTTTATTTAAAAATGGATAACAAAGTGCATCACATGAATCAGACTAAAAATAATCCTTTAGAAAACATATTAATTTGGTCCCATTCGTTATATAGCACATATCCTTTGAAACTTTATTTATTGCTAATAGGAAAATGACTTCTCCGTTCTTGAAGGGAGAACTGCAGTATGATGTGTCGACTGCAATTGCGGTACAGTCTTGTACTGAAAGTCAACTTGATAGTGAGGTTTGAATATAAAAATAATAAAATGACTCGGAAAGTATATAGATCATAAATAAACTTCGGTGAACAATGTTTGCTGAGAAATAATTTATGAAGTTTGTGATCAATAATTAGACTTAAATGGATGAACTTTAAAACATACACAAATAAATTTGCTTCAAAGATTTTGTCGTAACAAGATGAGCGAAGCATATCTATTTGTTAAATGCAAAGACTTTGTAGTCTGCACAATTTATCCCTTCAAGAAAAATTGTGGGCCAGGATTCATTATTACCAAAATTTCTAAAAATCCATTAGATTTTGTGGAATCAAGTGCTTTGGTGAAAACATATGCTCTTTGTTCATGTGAAGTAACAATATTTAATTCGATATTACATTTGAGAATGTGATCCTTGATGAGGTGATAATGTAATTCAATGTGCATCGTCTAAGAGTGGTATATTGGATTGTGTGAAATTGCAATGTTACTCTAGGAATCTTAGAAAATTGGTATGCAAGCATTCTATAGTTGTAATCCATGACGTGAGTTTTCATCCGTAGGACTTACGAATGGCAACTGGCAGCCACAACGTATTCTACCTCTGCGGTGGAAGTGATACACAGTACTACTTTCTTGATGACCAACTCACCAATCTTTTACCGATGAATTGATATCCTCCAGACGTGCTTTTACAGTCTAAATTGTATCTCGTATGATATGCATCTGTGTAAGCCTGCAGACTGAATTTGTTTCTTTATGGATACCAAAGACCCAATGCTTTACTCCCTTTGAGGTATCTAAAAATACTTTAACTACATTCAGATGAGATACTTTGAGATAAACCTGGTGTCTTGCTCATAAACCTGTTTTAAAGACTATATAAGTATATATGGCCTGCTTGTGGTCAAATATAGTAGTGAAACAAGCATTCCTCGTATATCTTTCAATCAACTCACTCTCTAATGGGATCAACTTTGATTTTATAACCAAAGGCTATAGGGACCTTTGTCGAAGAACAGTTATCCATGGAATATTCCTTTAACAGTTCGGTGGTATACTTTTCTTGATGATTGAATATTCCTTGTGGGAGTTGCTTGATTTGTAATCCTAGAAAGAAATTGATCTCTCTATTTACTCTTATTTGAAATTTTCTCGTCATGAAATTTGCAAATTCATCTACCATAAGTTGATTAGTTGGGTAAAATATAATGTCATTCACATAGATTTGCACAAGCATTAGATTATTTTCACTTGAGCATCGAAAGAGGGTAGGATTAATGACCCTACACTGGTAACCATAGTCGACAAGAAACTGTTGGATTAATGTCTAAGTCCATAACTATATTTGGTATGTACTTGACTCGGTTGTAGCATGGTCCTTTTGGGTTGCCTTCACCGGAGCAACTTGATTGGATGATTAGTGGAGAAAGAGGATATTATGGTTTATTAATATATTATAAGAATAATATATTAAAAGAGAAATCATATTGATTAATTAAAATTGGTCAAGAATTAATTAGGAAATTAATTTTGTGATCAAAAGATATTAATTAACCTTAGGGGACTGGAATTGTAATTATAAGATAATTGTATTTTGGGTTGTGGATCATATGGATAAAGGGGTGGACGAAATTGGGGTGGAAGCCCACCTTGAAATCGTCCAAGGCCTTATTCCAGAAGGTTCTAATTGGACTGCTTAAGGCCTAAGCTATCTAATTAGGGTTTTGACTGAAACTCTAGCAGCTCCACTGTATAAGGACCCCTAGGGCTTCAGAAATCGGCACCCAGAAACTCTAAGAAGTCTTAGAGCCAATTTTGAGCCTCGCATCCCCTCTCTCCAAGATCATTCAACTTGCTTTGGTGTCTGTGATCCATTAGAGGCATCGCATTTGACGTGCTAGGTTCTCATAAGCTAAAGATCTTCAAGCAACAATTAAAGTAACATTCTTATTGGTTATTTATGTTATTTTTAAGTTTTTTTGTATGCTAGATTAGGGTTTGTAAGCCTTGGATAATTTGCATGTACAATAGAGAATCCTAGATCCAAGGCTTTATGATTTTGCATGTGCACCATAGGATGATGATTTTCTCAAAACCCATCAGTTGTATCAGAGCTTTGATTGGTTTCTATTGTATTTGATGCTTTGTATAATTATTCATTGCTTAAAATCGAAATTTATGCTTTCTGCTTGACAAACTCGTCGAGTCACCTGATGAACTCGACGAGTCCAGATGGTGACTCGGCGAGTCGGAGAGTCAGACAGAGGGAATTTCGGGATTTTGGCCTATTTTGACTTGGGATAATTACCAAAAACGTTTTTGATTGATAAAATAAGAATTTTATTAATATGATGTGATTATCCTTATCAAAATAGAAGATAATTGTCAATTATTAGATAATTATTGCCTTACATGATAAGCTTTAATTATTTGAATTATTTGAAAGAATTATCTTGCCAAGGAATTGGATTAGGTCAAAATTAGATAATCACCAATTAATTGTTTAATTAAAATTATTTGAATTTTGATCTAGAAAGTTTTGAAAAGTTTCAAAACTTGCCCTCAAGTTTTGGAATTTAAATTTTGATTAAAAAGTTTAATTTTGATATATTTAAATTCTAAACCCTAGAATTTTACAAGTTTAAAATTCAACCCTTATACTATTAGAATATTATAAGAATAATGATTATATATATATATATATATATATATATATATATATATATATATATATATATATATATAAGATTAATGTTAGTCTTACCGTTAGTAGGCCTCATTCACGAAGCCGATCTATAAGGGGGGTATAAGGTTGCTGCCTATAAAATGACAGTTTAATGGGTGTCCACTCTTACCCACCGCTTCCTTGATTGGTGGAGGGTCGTTAGCCGAACGGGTATGATAGGGTAACTAATTCCTCATTAAAAGTATAATGATTAATAAAGTAACTAAATGTTTTTATAAAATTCCCAATCTTAGTTACTTTAGGAAAAAAATGTGAAAATGATGCTATTCCATGAAATTACACTTTGTACCATTGCCAAGATGTTAGTGGAGCGTGTGTCGTTAACCAGCACACTAATATGGGTCTAGCAAAGGTGGAAAAGGGTGACTCGATGTTTGTAATAGATCAATGGAGCGTGTGTGGTTAACCGACACATTGATTAGGTGATTGTAACATTGAGGGCACCAAGTACATTTTCATGGTTATTCACACCTTGTTTGTGATCCTCGGTATCCCAGTCACAAACTTGAAGGGCATATCAAGATTTAAACATGCCATTGAAAATTTCAATGAATCTAAAAAGATCTAGGAGTTTCAATACATTTAAAACTTAATTTTTGTTTTGTTTTTCATGGTGGAAATTAGTGAATCGTCATTCACTTACCTTCAAATTATTTGCGATTTAGATTACGGCATCCCTCTTTTAAATTGTGAATAATGTTGTTGGATCCTAACCCTAATTTCTCATTTGGGTGTTTAATTGGGGATTCTTATCTAATCAAACTTTGTCTTTCTTCTTTTTCAGATGTCTACCTCAAACAACAACAACAACGCTTCTGACTCGAACTCTTCCGGCTCATTCTCACTCATGAATTTGTGTGGGAGGGTGATCTTCGATGGGACCAATTTTAATGATTGGATCCGCAACATTCGAATGGTTACCTGCTACGAGGATAACAGGTATGTCCTCGACAAGGAGATGAAAGAAGTGGATGTCAACACTGCTACTCCCGAGGAGATCGTTGCCTTTGAGGCTCATGAGCGTGATGCTACGAAAGTCCATTGCATCATGCTCGCGACTATGACTGCCGAACTCCAAAAGTCCTACGAGGATTTCTACCCCTATGAGATGCATCAGGATTTACTGGACAGGTACCACCAAAGTGTCAGGCGGGAGAGGTACGAGATTATCACTTTGATGATCACTACCAAGATGAGGGACGGAGAGTCCGTCACGGCCCACCTGCAGAAAATGCAGAGATATGTCGACCGCCTGCTAAAGTTAAATGTTAACTTTGATGAGGAGTTGGCGATTGATATCATTCTTCACTCCTTACCTCCTTGTTACAATCAGTTCCGCATGACCTACCACATGAACAAGGAGGAGGTCACTTTGAGCAAGCTTCAAGGCCTGCTAAGAACTGCTGAGAGCAACCTCAAAGACAAATTTGTTGCATCAATTCCTACTGTTCTTGCCCCCGTCTTGGCTATTGGGCAGGGGAAGGGTAAGAAGAGGAAGGCTCCTTCCAAGATCCACCACAAGGGAAAGTCCCAAGATGGCACCTCTTCTAGTGGAACCAAGGTTGGTTCCGTTGCGCCCTCCTCCAACCCGAAGGATGCAGAGTGCTACTACTGCCATGACAAAGGGCATTGGAAATGAAGCTGCCCGAAGTATCTGCAGGACATCAAGGATGGAAAGATAAAACCATCCTACACATGTATTTATACTATTCAATCTAATAACCCATCGCATGCTATTTCTTGGGTTCTCGATACAGGATGTGGTTTTCACATTTGTTCTTATTTGCAGGGCCTAAGAAGAAATAGGGATTTGGAGCATGGGAAGATAAACTTGATAATGGGGAACAGAAGAGCTTCGCCTGTCACCAAGATTGGATTTTACTCTTTAGTGCTTAGTAGTGGGTTAGGACTAGAGTTGAATAATTGTTGCTATTCGCCAGAAATGGCAAGAAACATCATTTCTTTTCATGGTTTATATAAACAAGGTTTTAGATTTTCGTTTGATAATGAGAAGGGTTCTATTAATGCTTTCTTTAATGGTGTTTTCTATTTTGAAGCATTGACTTGTAATGGAATATATGAAACTGTGATGCTTATAGACAACTTAGGAAATGATGTGTTGTATATCGATTCTTACAATGATTTGGATAAAGCATGCTTATGGCATTGTCGTCTTGGACATGTCAACAAGAAACACATAGCCCAACTCCAAAAGGATGGAGTGTTAGAGTCATTCGACCTTAGGGACGATGATGTGTGCGAGTCTTGTTTACTTGGAAAGATGACCAAGTCACCCTTCACGGGTTCTTGTGAAAGGGGTGAGGGTTTATTGGATCTCATACACACCAATGTGTGTGGGCCCTTTAGATCCACCACAAGGGATGCAAGCCGCTTCTATGTAACTTTCACCGATGATTATAGCAGATATGGTTATATCTACTTAATCAAGCACAAGTCAGAAACCTTTGAAAAGTTTAAAGAGTTTAAGCAGGAAGTGGAGAATCAGCTGGGCAGGAAAATTAAGATGCTCCGATCCGATCGAGGTGGTGAGTACCTTAGTATTGAATTCCACGACTACCTCAAGGAATGCGAAATCGTTTCACAATTAACGCCACCTAGGACACCGCAGTTGAATGGTGTGGCTGAGAGGTGTAATCGAACCTTGTTGGACATGGTTCGTTCCATGATGAGTCGTGCTTCGTTACATATCTCATTCTGGGAGTATGCCTTAGAGACTGCCGCCCATATCCTTAACCTAGTCCCTACAAAGAAGGTTGCCAAAACACCTCACGAGATGTGGACCGGGAAAGCTCCCTTGTTGGCACATATCAAGGTTCGAGGTTGCGAGGCTTTCGTAAGATGAGAGACTCACGACAAGCTCGAACCTCATAGTGAGCAGTGTATTTTCGTCGGCTATCCACAGAAGTCCTTTGGATATCTCTTATATAGACCGAGTGGCAATGTTGTCTGCGTTGCGAGGAGAGGGGTTTTCTGAGAGCGAGAAGTCATAAGCCAAGGAGACAGTGGGAGGAAAATCGATCTTGTAGAGCTTCAAGAATCGAACGATGAAGGAACCTCTAACACTGGCATTCAACCTGAGGAGGAAACTCCTATTAAACCTGTTGACGAGTCCCTACCTCTTAGACGTTCCAGTAGAGTTAGTGTTCCACCGGAGTTTTATGGATTTCATATTACTACTGAAGGTGATACGTTTATTAGGGATAGTACACTAGTAAATTTGGATGAACCTAACAGCTACAAGGAAGCCATGGCAGGCCCGGAGTCTGCAAAATGGAAAGAGGCTATGCATAGCGAGATTCAGTCCATGTATGACAACCAAGTATGGAATTTGGTTGACAATATGCCAGGTCGTAAGACGGTCGGGCCCCTCGATGATTTGGTTTGACTTATGTGTCGGCACCGGTCAGGACTGAATTGATGTGTTCAATTAAGTTCTATGTCAGACAAATCAGAGATCGAGAAACAAACTGCTGGACAATAAGTATGACTATGTTCCATGTGATTGTCCACACGATATCTTGCGAACGGAGGATTATACGATCCCTTGTCTAAAGGACGAGTCCGAGTTCGACAACGGCTTTTGAGAGCTACGATTGCTAATCGGATTTTGAAGTCATACTTGCATCTATAGTTATTAGACTTATCCAAGTGGGAGACTGTTGGATTAGTGTCTAAGTCCATAACTATATTTTGTATGTACTTGACCCGGTTGTAGCATGGTCCTTTTGGGTTGCCTTCACCGGAGCAACTTGACTGGATGATTAGTGGAGAAAGAGGATATTATGGTTTATTAATATATTATAAGAATAATATATTAAAAGAGAAATCATATTGATTAATTAATGTTGGTCACGAATTAATTAGGAAATTAATTTTGTGATCAAAAGATATTAATTAAACTTAGGGGACTGGAATTGTAATTATAAGATAATTGGATTGTGGGCTGTGGATCAAATGGATAAAGGGGTGGCTGAAATTGGGATGGAAGCCCACCTTGAAATTGTCCAAGGCCTTATTCCAGAAGGTTCTAATTGGACTGCTTAAGGCCTAAGCTATCCAATTAGGGTTTTGACTGAAACCCTAGCAACTCCATTATATAAGGACCCCTAGGGCATCAGAAATCGGCACCCAGAAACCCTAAGAAGTCTTAGAGCCGATTTTGAGCCTCTCATCCCCTCTCTCCAAGATCATCCAACTTGCTTTGGTGTTTGTGATCCATTAGAGGCATCACATTTGAGGTGCTTGGTTCTCATAAGCTAAAGATCTTCAAGCAACAATCAAGGTAACATTCTTATTGGTTATTTATGTTATTTTTAAGTTTTGTTGTATGCTAGATTAGGGTTTGTAAGCATTGGATAATTTGCATGTACAATAGAGAAACCTAGATCCAAGGCTTTAGGGTTTTGCATGTGCACCATAGGATTGATGATTTGCTCAAAACCCATCAGAAACATAGAAACAGTTTCATAGCAAGCCCTTGGTGCCTGCTTCAAACCGTAAAAAACTTTCTTCAATTTGTAAAACTAAAGAAGAAGATCAAGATTCTCAAAACCTATAGGTTTCTATAAGTATACCTTTTCTTTCAGTTTACCATTGAAGAAATATTTTTTTACATCCATTTGATATACTTTAACATTTTTGTGCACCACATACGCCATAAAGATGTCTATGGCCTCAAGCATCGCTACTGGAGCGTATATTTCATCGTAGTCAATTCCTTCCAATTGGCTATAACCTTTTACTATAAGTCAGGATTTGTTTATGTTACTAGACCCGCATCATCCATTTTGTTACGAAAAAACCCAGCGATTTCCATCAACAGTATGTACCTTTGGCTTGGGAACTAGTTTCCAAACTTTGTTTCTCTCGAACTCCTCAAGCTCCTCTTGCATTGCAACAAACCAATCATAATCCAGAAGGGCTTATTTAATAGTTCTAGGCTCAGCCAATGACATGAATGTTGTGTGGTTACAATGCTTAGTCATGTCTAGAAGGATGGAGTTATAACACCAGTAGAAGGACTTCCTAGTATTTGGGCAGGTGGATGATCACTAGTCCAGATGTGTAGACATGATTGATGATGTTTAGCACCTACATTAGATGGAATGTCTTAAACTTCAGGAGGTTCTTCTCTTTGAACATCTTGAACTTGTCTCCCTTGGTTTGTGAACATCTCACAGTTAAATCTTGGACCGTAGGAATCGAGTACACAATTGATGATGAAGGTTCCCCCTGCAAAGTTAACAGTTCCCCCTCAATTAGTGCATCCCCTTGTATTGATGTGAGCGTGATCCTAGGAAATTCATCTCCTATTTCTATCTCCTTAACTTCTTCCTCTTCAAATTCTTCTGATTTTTCAGAGACATGCGAATGATTTTTAAACACTTGAGCAACTTCTTATAAGACTAGAACATCAATGGTTGTGACGATCGTTGGATTAGCATGTATGCTTTCCCCTATAACCGGCGAGCTGGAAGTCATATGCGAGGAGTCTTCATAAATAGAGGGCCAGGAGTCTTATGTGTGTTGTGGTTGAGGAGTAGGTGAGACTAGAATTTCTTATAGTCTCGTAGTCTCCGGAGGATCAAAAAGAGTGTCGTAGTTAGCTTCAACAATGTTGATGATGGGTTTTCAGCATTCTAACACTCCTATGGTATACATGCAACCCTAGAAACTTTGGATCTATGTTTGACTAAGATACATGCAAATAATTATTTTTCCAAGGTTCTTATCCTAACTAGCATGGCATGGGGTACTTGAATCAAATAAAACTAGTAGAATTACTTACCTTGTAGTAGTAGTTGATTGCTTGGAGTTTGAGAGCCTAGCACCAATAATGTGGATGCCTTAAATGGAAGTCACAAATCACCACAAACTTGGAAACTTGAGAGAATTGTCACAAACTTCTTGAAATCGGCCCTCTTAGTTTACACACATCAACTAGTACAATTTCAAGAACCAAAGCCTCCTTTATATAGTGTGGTGGATTAGGGTTACATCCATGTAAACCCTAATACCCATGTCTTTTCATTTCCATGAGATCCATGGGTTAAAGCTCCATGGAGTATCCATGGACTTTCCATGCAAGCCTAGCCCATTCCAAATAAGCATTAGCCCACACTATATAAATACAAGAGCCCATATTTAATTAGTCATACTTTTGATCTCTAAATTAATTCTAGATTAATTATAGATCAATACTAATTAAATAATATGATTTTATATTAATATATTAGGACTTATAATATATTAATAAATCATAACTTATACTATTCTCAAACGATTATCCATAAATTGTTCGGGTGAAGTGCAACCCAAATGGACCATGATGGGTCGGGTCAAGTACATACCAAATATAGTTATGGACTTAGACATTATATCCAACAGTCTCCCACTTGGATAAGTCTAATAACTATAGTTGCAAGTATGACTTCAGGAACCGATCAGCAATCGTAGCTCTTAAAACTCTGTTGAACTATGAAGCGCCATTTTAGATAAGTGATCATATAATCCTCTGTTCTAGATATCAGCCGGACAAATACATGGAACATGGTCTTGCTTATTGTCCAGCATTTGTTTCCCGATTCTGATTTGTTTGACATAGAACTTAACTGAACACATCAATTTAGTTCTGACCGGGCCCGGTACATAGGTCAAAACAAAATCATCGAGGGGCCCAGATATCGCTTATAATCCTAGAAGGAATAGATAAACTTCGACTCATATGTTTGCTCTACTACTTGTTGAACTACACACAAAGGCACGGTTTATAACATCGAGTTACCAATGTGTTTTCGTGCAATCAATGCATAACCGACTCATAGGCAACAAATCATATCTCTAGGTTTGAAGACTTATATGATATTACCGTCTCACGATCACTCGAGATAAATTCCATGAAGTGATACAAGTGAGCGTGGGTTGAATCCAATACTCAGAACTTATGAGCACTCATGAGTGTTGTAGCCCTGCTTTGTCTAACATCTTAGACCTCTACAAGCCAACCCATGACAGTCTTGATTCATATCTACTTCCAACATATGACCGACTGTGGAGAGTTTGAATAATATGATATAAACCATAACATAATTATTCTGGAAGTCAAAACATGCAAAAAGAAATAATAGTAAACGATTGACAAGAGATAGCAACACTTTACTCATAAATAACAGCTTTTATTTATCATCAAATGTCAATTACATTTTACAAATTTCAAGATTATCTAACTACTAAAACTAATATCATCCTTCAGCCCTATGCTCCGAGCATGCTGGAGATGCTTAGCCCGAGTCAGTCCCTTCGTGAGGGGATCTGCTGGGTTCTCATCCGATGATACCCTCTTTGCCACGAGGATTCCTTCTTCTATTCGATGTCTGATGAAGTGATATTTTCTGTCAATGTGTCTGGATCTCCCATGATCTCTTGGTTCCTTGGCTAAGGCAACCGCACTATTGCTGTCACAGAAAATCTCCATTGGCTCCTTTATAGCTGGTACAACTCCAAGGTCTCCGATGAAGTTCTTTAGCCATATAGCCTCCTTTGCTGCCTCGCTTGCTGCTATATACTCTGATTCACAAGTGGAATTAGCCACTGTCTCCTGCTTGGAACTTTTCCAAGTAATTGCCCCTCCGTTTAGAGTAAAGACCCAGCCCGACTGAGAACGGAAATTATCCCTGTCAGTCTGAAAGCTAGCATCACTGTACCCTACAACTCTCAAGTCCTCACTGCCACCGAGGGTAAGGACCCAGTCCTTAGTCCTTCGTAGGTACTTGAGGATATTCTTTACCGCAGTCCAGTGTGCCTTGCCAGGGTTCCCATGATACCTGCTAACCATGCTCAAAGCAAAGGCTACATCAGGTCGAGTACACGTCATAGCATACATGATCGATCCTACAGCTGAAGCATAAGGTATTCGACTCATTTCTGCTATCTCAGCCTCAGTACTAGGGCTTTGTGTCTTACTCAATCTGGCGTTACTCTGGATGGGTAACTCTCCTTTCTTGGAGTTATGCATGTTGAACCTTTTCAACACTTTATCCACATAGGTGCTTTGACTAAGTCCAATTAGTCTTTTACTCCTGTTTCTCAAAATCCTTATCCCTAGGATATAGGCAGCTTCTCCAAGGTCCTTCATAGCGAAACACTTCCCAAGCTAGGACTTTACTTCCTGCAGGGTTGGGATGTCATTTCCTATGAGTAGTATGTCATCCACATACATTACCAAAAAGCTGACTATACTCCCACTAGCCTTGATATTGACACAAGATTCATCTTCACTCCTTGAAAAGCCAAATTCTTTGATTTTCTCATCAAAGCAAAGATTCCATCTGCGAGGTGCCTGTTTTAATCCATAAATGGATTTCTCGAGCTTACACACTCTACTGGGGTACTCTGTACTGACAAAACCCTCTTGCTGAACCATGTAAACATCTTCAGCCAACTTTCCATTAAGGAAAGCCTTTTTCACATCCATTTGCCATATTTCATAATCATGAAATGCAGCAATGGCTAACAGAACCCTAATAGACTTAATCTTGGCCACTGGTGAAAAGGTCTCATCATAATCAACTCCCTGTGTTTGCGAATAACCCTTTGCAACCAGTCGTGCCTTATAAGTGTGTACATTACCATCCATGTCGGTCTTCTTCGTGAAGATCCATTTGCACCCAACTATCTTACGATCAGGTACATTGTCAACCAAGTTCCAAACTTGATTGTCATACATGGACTGTAGCTCGCTATCCATAGCCTCTTTCCATTTAGCAGCCTCAGGGCCTGCCATGGCTTCCGTGTAGCTGTTAGGCTCATCCAGATTTACCAGTGTGTTATCACTGATAAGTGTCTCACCTTCTGCAGTAATATGAAAACCATAATAATGCTCAGGTGAATTCCTAACTCTGGTGGAACGCCTCAGAGGTATAGATTCTTCAGTCGGCTCAACAGGAGTTTCCTCCTCAGGTTGAGGGCTAGGGTTTGAGGTTCCTTCACCACTTGACTCTTGAATTTCCTCAAGGTCAATTTGCCTCCCACTGTCTCCTTGGCTCATGAATTCTCTCTCTCGAAAGAATCCTCTTCTTGCTACAAAGACCACATTATCACTGGGTCTGTAGAAGATGTAACCAAAGGATTTCTGTGGGTAGCCGATGAAAATACACCTTTCGCTTCGGGGTTCGAGCTTATCGTGAGTCTCGCGTCTCACAAAAGCCTCGCAACCCCAAATCTTGATGTGGTCTAGATTGGGAACTTTTCCAGTCCACACCTCGTGAGGTGTTTTGGTAACCTTCTTTGTAGGGACTAGATTAAGGATATGGGCGGCAGTCTCTAAGGCATACCCCCAAAATGAGATTGGTAGCGAAGCTCGACTCATCATGGAACGAACCATGTCCAACAAGGTCCGATTACGCCTCTCAGCTACACCATTCAACTGTGGTGTCCTAGGAGGTGTCAATTGTGAGACAATCCCACATTCCTTAAGATAGTCAAGGAACTCAGTACTAAGATACTCACCACCACGATCGGATCGAAGCATCTTAATGTTCCTGCCCAACTGATTCTCCACTTCTTGCTTAAACTCTTTGAATTTCTCAAAGGTTTCTGACTTATGCTTGATTAGGTAGACATATCCATATCTACTAAAATCATCAGTAAAAGTCACATAGAACCGATTAGCATCTCTTGTGGCGGTTCTGAAGGGTCCACACACATCCGTATGTATGAGGTCCAACAAACCTTCACCCCTAGCACAAGTGCCAGTAAAAGGTGACTTTGTCATTTTACCAAGCAAACAAGATTCACAACTATCATCTTACTTTAGGTCAAATGACTCCAAGACTCCATCCTTTTGGAGTTGGCCTATGCGTTTCTTGCTTACATGTCCAAGACGACAATGCCATAAGGATGCTTTATCTAAGCTAGTGGAAGAGTTAATACACAATACATTATTTCCTAGATTATCTACAACATATACAGTTTCATACATGCCATCACAAGGTAATGCTTTAAAATAAAGAACATTATTAAAGAAAGCATCAATACTACCATTATTATTATCAAAATAAAAGGTAAAACCTTGTTTATACAATGCATGAAAGGAAATAACATTTCTTGCCATTTCTGGCGAATAATAACATTTATTCAAATCTAATGTAAACCCACTATTTAGCACTAAGGAATAAACTCCTATCTTGGTGACAGGTGAAGCTTTCCTGTTTCCCACGATCAAGTTTATCTTTCCCTGCTCCACATTCTCACTTCTTTTTAGTCCCTGCATGGTTGGGTTTTACTTTCCCATCCTTCAAATCCTGCTGGTACTTTGGGCAGTTTCGCTTCCAGTGCGACTATTCATGGCAATAGAAGCATTCAGCCTCATTAGGGTTAGCAGAAGGAGTGACAAAACCTTTCTTGGTTTTGCTTGAAGAGGAGCCTTCAAGGGTCTTACCCTTGGTACCCTTAGAAGGGTTCTTTCTCTTCTTCCCTTTGCCATGCCCGATTGCCAAGACATTGGCCGCAGTTGGAGTAGGAGTAGGAGTAGTAACAACCGACTTACCCTTTAGACCACTTTCGGCGGTCTTCAAGAGTCTTTGAAGTTTGCTGAGGGTGACTTCTTCCTTGTTCATGTGATATGTCATGCAGAATTGATCATAACACGATGGCAAGGAGTGCCAAATGATGTCTATTGCTAACTCCTCAGGGAAGTTCACATTCAGCTTCAGTAAACGGTCCACATACCTTTGCATGTTCTGCATGTGGCCCGTGATGGGTTCACCATCCTTCATTCGGGTTGTTATCATGGAGGAGATTATTTCATATCGCTCTTGACGAGCACTTTGATGGTAGCGGTCCATCAAGTCCTGGTGCATCTCAAAAGGATAATAGTCCTCATAGGACTTTTGGAGCTCGGCTGTCATGGTGGCCATCATGATGCATTCCACTTTTGTAGCATCTCTTTCATGTACCTCATATTCAGCAAGCTCTTCAGGGGTAGCAGTTGGCTCGGGTACCTTCAGCTCCTTGTCGAGAACATATTCTTTGTTCTCATACCGAGTGACCATCCTGATGTTTCTGATCCAATCTGTAAAGTTGGACCCATCAAAGATAACTCTCCCACAAAGATTCATGAGAGAGAAGGAGCTAGTAGGGTTTGAGCCAGAAGCATTGTTATTGGAAGACATCTTAAGAGAAGAGGGAATAGATTAGATTAGATATAGAGATAGTCCTTAACAAAACACCCAAATGTAATATTAAGGCTAGGACCCAACACAATATTTTATAACTTAGAAGAGGGATGCCGTAATCTAAGCTATAAGATATTTGAAGGTAGGTGAATGACGATTCACCAATTTCCACCATGAAAAACGAAATATTTAATTAGGTTTTAATTGGTTTAGAAACTCCTAGATTCTTTGAGATTCATTGAACTTTCTTCAATGGCATGTTTCAATCTCGAGTGTGCCCTTCAAGTTTTGTGACTGGGATGCCGAGGATCACAAAACAAGGTGTGAAGTAACCATGCAAATTACTTGGTACCCTTAATGTATTACCCCTCAATCGATGTGTCGGTTAACCACACACGCTCCATCGATACTATGATAAACATTAAGTCACCCTTTACCTACCTTGTTAAGTTCAAGTTAGTGTGCCGGTTAACCACACACGCTCCACTAACGACTTAAACAAAGTGTAAAGTGTAATTTCATGGATTAGCACCTTATTCATATTTTCCTAAAATAACCAAGATTGGGAATTCAATAAAGTTTAGTTACTTTAGTATTATCATTATGCTTTTAATGAGAATTTATAAGTCCTTGTCCTACCCGTTCGGCTAACGACCCTCCACCGATCAAGGAAGCGGTGGGTGAGAGTGGACACCCATTAAGTTGTCATTTTATAGGCAACAACCTTATACCCCCCTTATAGACCGGCTTCGTGAATGAGGCGTACTAGCGGTAAGACGACTTGATCTTATACATATATAAATATTATCAAACTTATAATATTATAAAGTATAAGGGTTGAATTTTAACCTTTAAAATTCTAGGGGTTGGAACTAAAGTTTTTAATATGACTTTACATGTTCCAAAACTTGAGGGCAAGTTTTGTAAACTTTCAAAACTTTTCATTTCTTATAACTTATGAGTTAATGGTTATTAAAAATGAAGACTCTTCATTTTTTGTAACCTATGTGTTCTTTTAATGTTTATTTATAAATGTGACTTTTGGTTATCCATAACTTAAGAACTAGTTATGGACTCCATTAAAACACATAAAGATCAAGAATTAATCTAATCAATTATTAGCACATAATTTCTATGATCTTCTAAACTCATATGTTTATGAATGTTCATATAAAAAATTTCAAGAATCGTAAGTACATATACAAAACTTGAAATTTTGATACGAGCTTTTGAACAAAACTTCGATTTTCAAGGTTTTTTTTTTTTTTTTTTTTGCATCAAGTATCAAATAAACAAACCTGGCTCTGATACCAGTGATGGGTTTTCAGCATTCTAACACTCCTATGGTGTACATGCAACCCTAGAAACCTTGGATCTATGTTTGACTAAGATACATGCAAATAATTATTTTTCCAAGGTTCTTATCCTAACTAGCATGGCATGGGGTACTTGAATCAAATAAAACTAGTAGAATTACTTACCTTGTAGTAGTAGTTGATTGCTTGGAGTTTGAGAGCCTAGCACCAATAATGTGGATGCCTCAAATGGAAGTCACAAATCACCACAAACTTGGAAACTTGAGAGAATAGTCACAAACTTCTTGAAATCGGCCCTCTTAGTTTACACACATCAACTAGTACAATTTCAAGAACCAAAGCCTCTTTTATATAGTGTGGTGGATTAGGATTACATCCATGTAAACCCTAATACCCATGTCTTTTCATTTCCATGAGATCCATGGGTTAAAGCTCCATGGAGTATCCATGAACTTTCCATGCAAGCCTAGCCCATTCCAAATAAGCATTAGCCCACACTATATAAATACAAGAGCCCATATTTAATTAGTCATGCTTTTGATCTCTAAATTAATTCTAGATTAATTATAGATCAATACTAATTAAATAATATGATTTTATATTGATATATTAGGACTTATAATATATTAATAAATCATAACTTATACTATTCTCAAACGATTATCCATAAATTGTTCGGGTGAAGTGCAACCCAAATGGACCATGCTGGGTCGGGTCAAGTACATACCAAATATAGTTATGGACTTAGACACTATATCCAACAGTTGAGGGGTCCGGACTGAATTGTAATGTCGTTTTCCGGACATAGAAATCATCAAAGTTTTCATGCAAGGCTTTTTCTATTATCCTTGTTCTTCAGATCAAAACTCTGTATGCAACCTTGTTAGTTGAATATCCTAAGAAGATTCATTCGTCTGACTTGGGTGTGAACTTGCTCAAATATTCTTTGTTGTTGACCACAAAAAACCTACAACCAAAGATATGAAAGAAACGAAAATTGGGTGTAGAATTATTCAAACCTTCGTATGGAGCCTTGTTGAGGCATTTGCTGATGATACTTTTATTCTGAACAAAGCAAGTTATTGCAACTATTTCAACCCAAAAGTAAAGAGGAAAATTTGCGAAGAAGAACACTCAATTTCATCTTCAACTAATATACTGGGCATTTCGCTTTCATTAAACTTAATATCATTTACAAAACAATGAATTTCTTCCGAACTCACAATTAGTTATATTTCTCAATTAAATTCTTTTTGATTTGTTGTTTCTCTTCTTCTTTTAACACATCATTCATCATCAACTTATTTTATTTTGATTTCATGAATTCATCAATCTTTTCAAGCCCAAATTTATATGAATCACTCAATGACTCGTTAGATGAAACAATAGATTCGCAATTATAGCATTCAACATCTATTCCTTCTTCCATAAATTCTAAGAATGGAAGCGTCTTTTTATGCATGTCTTTTGCAATGTCACAATAAAGATAGAGTTGAGTTATATTATTATACAAATGATGTCCTTTTTGAGAAAATATATTTTGTTGTTTCATGAAAACCCTATTATATATTTTCAACAATATTACACCATCCGTAGACCTAAAAATCTCTATCTCCAACTCCACTATTCTTAAACTTCTTTCCTCATTCCTATACAAAATCCTGCTAAGATCATAATCAAGATTAGAATTTCTTATACGATTTCATTTTAAGCTTTCACTAAATTACAAAGTCATATCCTTACAATTTCTTATACGATTCCGTTTTAAGCTTTCACCAAAATTCCAAAATCGTATCTCTTAGCTCATTTAAATCAAAATTATAATGAGATATAGGAAAATTCACATATTCAAGGATAGAATGTACCTTGTTGATTACCTTTTCTCTTTCTTCCATGTGCTCCTGAATCATCTTTGTGGAAAAACAAACGTCAAAACTTGCTCCCTCATCAGTGAAGTAAACTTGGCTTCCTGAGCTCACACTGATCAACAAAAAAATCACCACTTGCATCCACCTTCTCTTTCGCAACTTAACACGCTCTACGCGTTGGCTTTCGGACCTCATGATCTTTCAAGTATGTTGACCATACTTCAATGTTTCCATCATCACTTTGTTCTTCTCCAACAATCGGCGCCTTCCCTATAGGCTTCATCTTGCGAAGATCCTCAATCTTGTACGCATAATATCCCTCATCCTTTTCTTTCTCCTTTTTCTCATATTGTTTCCTCGACACTCATTCTTTTGCACAATAGTTCTTTCTATTATAGTAATTGCAATCAAACCTTCAGTCTCAGAGTAACTTCTTCTCCTTCTTCTCTTCTTTCTTCTAATACACCTTGTATCCTTCTCCTTTCACTTTCTTAGAACTTGACTTTCCATTTTTGTAGTTACTTCCTCCATTATCACCTATACTTGAGGTGTTACTCTTGAATGGAAAGAAATTTTTCTTGAAGAATTTCCTCGGATTGCTGACCATAAGAACTTTGGACTTCCTTCCTTTTCAACCATCAGCTTCATAACAAATGCTAATGGACCAGCATTTGGACCTGACTTTGCATCTTCTAGAACTTCAGTTTCATCAGATCTTAAAAATCCAACCATCTTAGCTAAAGTGTAATTCTTAAATTGTTCATGAGCTTTGATAATTGACACAATAGATCTCCATTCAAATTTCAATTAATTCATCAATGTTACTATTTGTTTAATTTTTTTTCTTTTCAAACCATGCTTCAACATTTAACTAAGAAAATGATTAAATCGACTGACAACTTGATCAAGTGTTTCATCAGAAGTAATAGTTGTTTGAATACAATGTTTGAGATCATCATCTCCAGAATACAATTCTTTCAGTCTATCCAGAATTTCCTTAGAAGTTTCAAGAAAACTCAACAATCTGAATTTGTCTGGTGGAAGAGGGAAACACAATTCTCTTTTTGTTCTTAAGATTTTGTTGAAATTGATCCTTTTTCATCTTTCAGAATGTCTTTGTTATCAACAATGATATTATTCACTTCCCATTGAGTTTTGAGAACTTTCATTATTTTTGAGTATTTGTAAGTTTATTTCATGATTGCATTCCAGATGCTCGATCCATGAGTTTCAATACAAAGAATGTAATCTTCAAAGTTAAGAACCCAAAGTTCATAATCTTCGTGAAATAGAATTAGAATCCTAGTATTAGATCCAATGTTATGAGGGAGATTAAAAGAAATTTACTGAGAATCATATTCTGACATGTTTATTAGAAGAACTTGCACAAAAATCGGATTAGAATCAAAATAGTTGAAAAGAAAATAATATCAAATTGTAAATAGATTTTGCAAAATGTGGAATCGATCAAAGAATCAAAGTAAAAATCTAGAAAACTAGAAGAACGTTGAACAAATTGGGGATTTGAAAATAGCTCACATAAATCCTACTTTCATACCACTTGTAAGAATAATATGAACAAATAGATTCTAATCAAAGAATGTCGTGGAAGATACGATCAAATCAGATGAACACACTAGAGTAAATAAGATCGATGATTTAATTAGAGAGTAAAGAATAGTTCTAAAAACTGACGAAAGAACTAACCTCCAAAATACACACACACTCTATCTCTATATCTATCTAACTAACCCTCCTATGTATACTGCGTGAGAGAAGATTCAGTTAGGCTCTGACCAATGAGGTCAAGATACCTAGGTCAATAGCCAAAACTGTGAAGCTAAGTAATAGACAAATATATGAAATGCAAACAATCAAATCACATATGAATCAGTAATGATTTATACCAAAGATACTTGTAAAACCTTTCACATACTTGACACAACTATACAATCTGCGAGACCTAACACGAAGCCCACTTTTGGTGGAAAATAGTTAACAACACTCTTAGAGTGAACTTGATACGAATATTAACTTGGGAACAGTTTAAAGTCAAATTCACATAGGAATATTACTCTATTATAGCGATGAAATAGCTAGAAGATGAATTTATGCATTTGGAACAAGGGTTGAAATTTATGCAGAAATATACTGTCGAGTTTAACGAAAGGGAGACATTTTCAAAGTATCAAGTGGATACTGATATGAGAAATCATGACCATTATGTGTGAGTTTGAAACCATAAATACAAAAATTTCTTCAAGCATCTCAATTCACACCTTTCATCAAGTGGTGGAGGTGGCCAAAAGTGGAGAAAATGAGTAGCAACGCCAAGATTCAGAAAAAGGGGTACAAAAGAGTAGTGATGTGCCAAAACAAAATTGGAAGGGAAGCCAGGAGGAGATGTGAAGAGGTCACAATTTTTGGGGTCTTGATCCAGATATTACCTAAATATAAGTGAAGGGAATGGTGTGAAAAAATTCAAAAGAAACACATGGGAGCTTGTGAAATTGTAGCATCGCATCTCTCGTGTTTTACATGTGGGAAGCCGGGTCATAAGGTGAAAGCTTGTATGTAGCAAGGATGTATCTATTTTAATTATGGGGAGAGTGGTTACATCCTTCTGAATTTTACAAAGCTAAAAGCATAGACTCAAAAAATTTTACTACGATTTGATCAAGGAACTTCCGTAGATGATAAAAAGAGTGATGGGAGTAAAGTGAAAGGTTGGGCATTCTAAATAACAACATGTGAGGAAAAAAACCGGATGTGGTTTCAGGTACATTTACTCTAAATTTAGGCATAATCTTTTTCGTTTGTATCGGTTACATTTGTTGCTCAGTTATCTATAACTTTAACTCTACTAAGTGAGAGTATTCTGGTATAATTAGCCGACAGGAAAATGTGTCGAATAGAGAACAATTTCAGGGGGTGTCGGCTGGGTACTAAAGATATTGTTTTCATTATCGATCTCAAACCGATCACAACTAGGGAATTTGATGTTATCATTGGTACTGATTGGCTAACAACAAACAACACTCAATAATTTGTAATAAAAAGTATTTTTTATTGAAGCGACAGATGCATTCGAGAATGTTGTACAGGTTGAATGGCATTACAAGGAGATGCCCATAGTTTCTATGGATAAAGCATGGAATGACCTGAATAAAGGGGTGTATTATATGTAGCATACATGACATAAACTAAAACAAATAGATGAGGTGTTGTTGATGTCGAGATAGTAATTAAATATCTTGAGGTATTTCTGGATGAGTTAACAAGATTCTTGTTTAATCGACAAGTAGAGTTTTTCATTGATCTAGTGTTGACTGAGATGAAGGAATTGAAGATGTAGTTACAAGAATTATTGGATCATTTTTTACCGACCCGGTTCATTTTCATGGGGTGCCCCCATATTCTTTATGAAAAAGAAGGACGGTTTGATGCGTATATGTATCGATTATCATGAATTGAATAAAATTACGATAAAGAACCGATATCATTTTTTCTGAGGATTGATGACCTCTTCTATGAACTTTAAGGAGCAACTTCCTTCTCTACAACATATTTGAGGTTGTAGTATCATCAATCGAAGTTATGAGAATCTTACATTCTAAAGATTATGTTTCGTACCCGCTACGACCATTAAAAAATTTTAGTAATGTTGTTTGGTTGACAAATGCTCGAGCCGCTTTTATGGACCTTATGAATCGGGTGTGTTGTCCATTTTAGATAAATTCATCCTCATATTCATTAACGATACGCTTATCTATGAGATGAACATTGAATTCACTTTCTACATCTTTTGGAACTTCTTCTAAATGAGAGAAGTCCAATTTCCCATACATGTTATTAGCGGAAAAGGTATCAAAGTGAATCCTGCAAAAATTGAAGCAATAATGAAGTGAGAACAACCGAAAATTCTTAGTGATACATAATTTTCTAGGGTTGCCGGTTATTATTGACGGTTCGTGGAATTTTGTTTTTAGCATAGCAGCACCATTGATAGAGTTTAAAAGATAGAATGGAAAGTTTAACTAGTTATAGGCACGACAAATGGTGTTCCAATGCCTCATGCAGCCCTTCTGACACCCTGATACTAGCCTTGCCACAAGGTAGAGACAATTTTGTTATTTCTAACAATGCTTCACGAGTTGGTCTCAAATGTATCTTAATGCAACAAGGTCGAGTAATTGCTTATGCATCACGACAATTGAAACTGGTGGGACAGATGTATCCATTGCACAAATTATAGTTAGTTGTAGTGCCATTTGCACTGAATATTTGGAGACACTACCTTTACGGGATGAAGATCAAAATACTCACATAGCATAAGAGTTTAAAATATCTATTTGATTGGTAGGAGCTTAATATGGTGGATAAAAGAGGTGGATGGAACTGCTAAAGGATTATGAGTGTGAAGTTTTTTACCACCCCGATAAGCCTAATATAGTGGCTGATACTTTGAGTCGAAAGGAACAATGGATTCTAGTAGTGTCGGCTCCAATGGGAATTGACAGTCGTTAACTAGATCTAATCCGACAAGCTCAAATCGAAGCGAAAAAGCTAGAAACCGTGAAAGGTGAACAAATGGTAAGGCATTTCAAACAAGTGAAGGATCATTCACAAGGCTTTAAAATGTTTAAAGGACGTTTATTGGTTCCTAAATTTAAGAAAGCTCAAAAGTTGCTTCTTAGTGACGTTCATTGTACCTACTATTCGATGCATCCAGATAACACAAAGATCTAGGGAAGGTTGCTATGGAACGTATTTTCGTTGTTAATCTGCAATGGATCGTGCTATGGAATGTCGTTCCATAGCAATGTTGCTACCACATTGTCTACGGGTTTTATTTCTAGTAGCGAGAGTGGGAGTTGCTAGGGAAAATGCTACCGACTCTATATCCGTTGGTATTATGCTACCGATAGTTCTATGGAACAAAAATTCGTAGCAATTTTCCAACGATATTTGTTACCAAATCACTTTCTGTTGTACTGCTGCTATTGAATTCATCATCGTGGTTAATATGCAACGGAGTTTGTGACGGAAACCAATTCCATAGTTGAATTGCTATGGAAGTACCATTCTTAGGTATTTGCTAGGAAATTCTGCTATGGAATATGATTTCGTTTGCTTCTTTTGCTATGGAACAAAACGCGTAGCTAATTTGTGACGACATTTATTGGGATGTTGTATGCTTAATTAATTTTTTTATACTATGGATGAATTATTATTATGATCACTGGAGTTTGTAAGATATGGTTTGAATGAAATGTTTTTGAATTGGTAATATGTGGCATAAACTAATGGCTAAAAAATGTAAAAATGAATAGATATTGCTGGCAAGCAGACTCGAACTTAAGCTTATGCTAGAAAAGGGCGCGGTTAAGCCAATTGTGCTAATCAAGTTGTGTATAATTTATTGAAAACATAGTATTATAATGAATAATTAACAACGAATTCATTACAAAGTTATTTTTAATTACATTAACCGGGCATGTTAAAGTATATATAATCTATGTAGATTATTTTCCTTAATAACGAATTCATTACAAACTTATTTTTAATTACATTAATTATACTTTATCACAAAAATAACATGGGTTTTACAAATACTTCATCCTACTCAAACAACATAGCAAGCAAAAATGAATAAAATGCCCTTTTAACAGAACCAAAATAAAATTATAGTAGTACTATACAACTTCATATACAATACAATAAGAACACTAATATTCAATGTCCATTCTATTATCAACCATTAATATTTTTAAGAAATATACAAACCTACCATACTCTACATACCAACGACAAACCGTGCAATATCTTTGTCGATCCTCATCCTCTTCATGGCCTATTGCCAATGCACCTTTAACAGAATGACGTGGGTCTTGACATTAGAATGTGATGTTATTTGTTGTAAGTCTATGAACAACATCAATAGCCCACAACAACTCTTTGGCACTATCAACAACACACGTGTACCCCCCATCATCCGGAACTGCCCAGCCAAAATAGGCATCAAGTAATTGTAAACCTACACATTAAAATATCCATCAATTAATCCAATGTACCCTTTTCAATAAAACAGTAAATATTATACAACACAACATAACTAAATACTAACCCCAAACTACAAACATGCCTTAATTAACTATATATATAATTTAATTTACATATATACCATATATACATACCTTCATCACATTGATGAGGCCCTCTTGAAATGTAGATCATTCCAAGCAAATAAATTGCCTCAAGATGATCTTCATCTGCTGCTTTTCTCAACAAAGTCAATCCTAAATCAAAATTGCCATAATAAAAGCACTCATCCTGTTGACAGAATAACAATATCAATATATAACATCTATGACACAAAATATTAATAAATGGTATATTTAGATTACATATAATTACTGAAATTACACATACAATTCCTTGTCTATACATGGCTTCAATGTTATTATGCAATGCACATGTGCATATAAATGAATAAGCTTTCAGAGTTTTGGGACCCATTCCTTCAAACATGTCAATGCATGCTGTTCTGTACACTTGAGGATCACCCCCTGCTTCATACATCTTCTTTGAACTTCAAAAATTTAAATACACAGTAAATAACAAACAAATAAAGTTTTATTTCATCAAATATACATTTATTAGTTGATGTTTATTGATAATTACCAAAGTCTTGCAGAGACGATGTCTTTCACAGATTCTGACCCTAATACTACAAATATCCGACTCAAAAGCTCCAGTGGGAGATCATCTAACGAAAGGCGACTTCTAGTATTCGACATTCTACTTACAAAATACACATTGGTGTAGTTGATTTCAATTTCTTTTTTTAAAAATTAAGCGTAAATATGAAAGACAGTGTAACAGGGTATGGAAAAAAAACTTACTTTATGCTGATTTGGTCGAGAGGAGTACAGGAGTCTCTATTATCGGAGAAAATCGTTTTTGAGAACGATTATTCTAAGACGATTTGGGGGTTTTACTGTTTGTATACAGATTTATCGTTCGGAAAAGTTGAGATGTTATGAATGGTTGAAGAACTGGAACGCCGGCGTGACGTCAGATGTATGATGGCGCCTTAACAATTTAGAGTGCAAAAAGACCAAATTACCCCTGAAATCATTCCAAATATGTCAATACTAAGGGTATTTGTGTCAAAACACATATTCAAATATTATAGCCTTTTATAGCTAGGTAATATTGGACTTTTGATTGTTAAAATGAAAAAGACAAAAATAACATATATATCATAATCCATAATGTAATACATTTATATTAACATTTCACCAAATTACTAGTATATATTCATGTACTAATATACATATTAAAAGTGGAAAAAGATTTTAATAGTAAACTTATTTACATTGGATTTTAGACACAATACTTTTCTTTTGTTGCCACTTTTAGTCCCTATCTTTATAGTAACTTTTTTTACTTTGATTTCAGCCACAATACTTTTTCTTTGTTGCCACTTTTAGTCCTAGTGTTTATTCCTTTACAATTTTACCCTATGAAAAGCATGGGTAGTCCACTAGTTGATATTAAACTAAATTACCAAGTCCAAAATAAAATACATGTTTGTTTATGCCTTTACAAATGTATTTTATATGTATTTAATACTAGGAAAGAACAAACATTTGTTACATACAACTATAATCACAATACAATATAAACACTAATATTAAAAGTCCAAAATACATTATTCAAATTTCAAACATTATTTAAACATCATTCAAACATCATTCCAAACTTTAACTCTTTTAGTCCCTTATACTAAACCAAAAGAATCTACATAGCATTAATTGTCATAATATGAAAGTACATATCAACAAACTACTCGTAAATTATACCAAACTCCCTAGAAAACCTAACGAAACAAGCATCCCATAAACAAATGTCACACATAAACACCCATTTGTATCCATTCACAAAAGCGTATGACACACTACCTACAGACTTATGCAGTGCACAAGATCTATGGAAGCCATGGAATTGTACATGTTTCCTCCCCTCCCTATTTAAGTGGAGATGAACCTTAGAACAAGTTGTTGTAAGATTCCACTTACCTTTTGCTCTGCGGTAAGCATTGTTCAACATGTCCAAAGCTTCGTGCTTCCTATGTCTCCCTTCAGCCATCAGCATCATTCCCAGGACAAATGTTGAATCCAAATGTCCCAATGCAGATGCTTCTTCAAGCATCGTTTTCCCTTCATGTTTAGCTTCTAAGAAAAATAACTTCATCTGAAAAAAAACATTAAACACATAATTTCTAGTTAAAGTTATGCAAAACAAGCAACAGATTAATTACTACTATGCATATATACAACAACGTACTAATCCATTCCTGAATAGAATATTTGGGTTTCTCATCTCTATGCATTTATTGACAACTGTATGTTTCTGGTCAGAGCAAACGCGAAATCGTAATCCATCTAACTCCATATGTTTATATACTTCATCCGTTTTTCCTGCCTCGTTGAAAAATCTGCAACTGCAAACGAAACACAATATTCGCTCGATAATGTAAAGACAACTCAAATACACTTGTGAAATAGAATGATCAAAGGTAAAACTTACACACTCTTCATCCTGAAAGCCTCGACTGCTGAAATTTTTGCCAAGTTGACTATTATTTTCTCCATCACTTCAAATGGCATGTCTGATAGCGATTTCGTTTGATTTCTTGATTGAATCTTAGATGAAGTACTGGCTTCCATAATAATAAACATTCACTAAGATAACGATTCTGCGAAATTGATTTTAGGGTTTTTTGTCTGTCGGAATTTTTAAGTTGGGGATGTTTCAAAGTGACTGAATTTCAGAGTGAAGAACTGAAACAAAGTGTTTCGCCGGAAAACATTATGGCGCCTAGAAGATGTTCCATTACAAAATGACCAAATTATCCTAATACATACAATGACTCGTATTTAATTAGTAAGGGTAGTTTTGTAAAAACTCATATTTAAAAGAAAAATCAATTTCTATTTTAATTAATCAAGGTTGTAAAAATCGCTCGTCGGTAGCTCGGCGGTCGACTGGCGATAAGCGATTAATCAGACTCAGCAGGGATTAATCGGGGACCCTAAATTATTAATAAAATTATTTAAAAAATTAATATTTCCTACAAAATTAAGTATTTGAAAATTTTAAGTTTTAATACACAACCGGCACAAATGATATATGTTGACCAATGGCCCATATGTCAACCATGGACACCATAAGCAACAACCATGTTGACCAATGGCCCATATGTCATCCATATGTCAACCATGGACACCATAATCAACTACCATGTTGACCAATGGCCCATATGTCATCCATATGTCAACCATGGACACCATAAGCAACTACCATGTTGACCAATGGCCCATATGTCAACCATGGACACCATAAGCAACAACCATGTTGACCAATGGCCCATATGTCATCCATGGACACAATAAGCAACAACCATGTTGACCAATGGCCCATATGTCATCCATATGTCAACCATGGACACCATAATCAACTACCATGTTGACCAATGACCCATTGTCAACCATGGACACCATAAGCAACAACCATGTTGACCAATGACCCATATGTTATCCATGGACACCATAAGCAACAACCATGTTGACCAATGGCCCATATGCCATCCATATGTCAACCATGGACACCTTAAGCAACTACCATGTTGACCAATGGCCCATATGTCAACCATGGACACCATAAGCAACTACCATGTTAACGAATGTCCCATATGTCAACCATGGACACCATAAGCAACAACCATGTTGACCAATGGGCCATATGTCATCCATGGACACCATAAGCAACAACCATGTTGACCAATGGCCCATATTTCATCCATATGTCAACCATGGACACCTTAAGCAACTATCATGTTGACCAATGGCCCATATGTCATCCATATGTCAACCATGGACACCTTAAGCAACTATCATGTTGACCAATGGCCCATATGTCAACCATGGACACCATAAACAACTACCATGTTGACCAATGGCTATTACCATGTGGACCAATCAACCATATGTCATCCATGGACACAATTAGCCACTACCATATATATTGACATGACCCGTACGTCTTTTGTATATAAATTTCGGTTTAGTTAGAAAAGCATAAAGATGTATAGTTTATTAATGTTTAGTCCTCGTATATAATTTTAAGTTAAAATTATACTATGAACACATCGTTACTCTATATTCTTTCTTGACGTTATTTATATGTACATATCCTATCTATCAATCTGTAGCTACTTTAAATAAATTTGAATTACTAAATATTTAGCGGTAATTAGCACAGTTCGAATTTTTTATTAGCGGAGGTTCAAAGTATTTCACAATTCGTTTCCCTCCAACCTACACACGTTTATGCTGCATATTAGGGTAATTAATTACTGATTAGAAATAGGGTTTACATTTTTTGTAATCATCATCTCCGACGGCTTATTGATCGAAATCTTTGTTCGTTATACGTTTGTGCACTGACTTTGGCGATATAGGTTGTCACTCATCTAAAATTTATTTTAATTTAATTTATTGTTGTCGTGATGATCGATCATTTTTTGTTCTCTGGTCATCTTCATGTAAATTGGTTTTGATTGTATTCAATAGTTTGCATGCAAAGTAATGCCTTCATATATAATTTATTTTTATTGTTTGTGTCAGAAAGATGTCGACCTCGAAAGCAAAAGGAGCATCCGGTGTGAAGCCAACCAAATTCATTGCACCACAAGTTATGAAACGCAACAGGATTTCTGCTGCAAAATTCATAAACAGACAGTTACAAGATGAAGAAATCGACTTGCCAATACCAACAACCACATCCAAAGCACCTGTAACATCTACCAACAAAACCCCTAAACCTATATCATTAACATCACCCATGACTACCACTTCCTCGGCATCACTTAAAACATCCACACCCTCCTTAGAAAAAACATTTAAAACTTCAGAAACTGGAACAATACAATCGTCAACACGAACATCAATAACGAAAACTTCAGAACCTACATCATCTAAACCATCCTCAACACCAACACCCACTACCACATCATCAACACCTATATCTACTACCATAACCTCAAAACCTGCATCTACACTACCATCCTCCACAACTACAATAACTACCACACCCTCCTTAAGTAAAGGAACTACCACATCCTCAACATATACATCTATCCCAACACCTACCCCAGAATATACCCCATCAACAACACCTATCCCGGAATGTACCCTATCACCAACACAACCACCCATGAATGGATCTGTAGTGGAAAGTGTAGAAGGTGAAAACAATTACTCTGAATATTGTGGACCATATGGACGTTTTAATGTTCATGTTTGGAAAAATACGTGAGTTACCAATTCAAATCTTAATTACAACTTTTTTTTATGTATTAAATTTTGGTTTACACCTACATATCAATTCATAACTAAACACATCACATGATTACTTGCAGGCTAATGCCACCAGGCCCTTGTGCACATGTTATTAGTCAGCCCTTTAAACAAATAGTAGATCCAGAAGGGTACGTTTGGGCACAAGTAATCAAAGAAATGCGCAAATTATATTGGGAGGAGTTTCAGGTAACTATAAGTGATAAATTGTTGTTTGGTAAACATTTACACTTCAACTTATGTTTATATTGTTAATGTGTAGAAAAAATATTGTTGGGATGAGACAATAGACTCGCTGGTGAGGCAAGCTTGGGAAAGGAAAGCGGCACAAAGTTATGGTCAATATCTCTTCAACATGAGGAGCCCAAAAAGAAACAAACATGGCTTTAAACCAGCTCATATTCCACAAGAAGTCTGGAACTCCTGGCAATTAAAATGGAATACAGAAGAATACAAGCTAAAATCTGAGCAGAACAAGAAGAATAGGCATAACGGTGTGGCTGATGGAGTAGCAAAACCCACACATAACGCTGGATCCGCATGTCATTTGAAGATAGCTTCTGATTTGGTAATTTTTCAAATGGTACATCGTATCAATGTTTGCATATGTTTATCTGTATATTTGACTTTTTATATAGTATTTATGCAGAAGAGGAAATTAGGACATGAGTCACCCCATAGTGAATTGTTCCTGTATACACACACTAAGAATCATGATGGAGTCACTTTCACAAATGAAAAAGATAGACAAATTCATGTAATATTCATTTCAGTTTAAATTAACTTTTATATTGTAGCTACTCCATAATATCATTCCTAAATTTGATATCTTTTAACTTATAATATTTTTATTTTGTAGGCGGCCTATACAGAAAAACGGAAAGAGTTGGAAGTTGAAGGTGTTGAATTTGAGGAGGACAAGCTATTTTATGCTGTTGTAGGTGGTCATGATAAAAAAAAAGACTTTATGGATTAGGCTCTTTTGCAAAGGCGGTTCCCAATAGGAATGGTAAAACGGATGTAACTTACATTCCGGAAAAAAATGATGAAATAGAAGAAATGAGGGAGCTTGTTGCTAAACAACAACAGCAAAACGAAGAGCTTAAAGAAATGATGAACGCCCAACAAGAGGAAAACAAAGCAAGGGTCGTGTATCTTAAAAAACAACTTCAAACAGCATTGGATCTTATTAATGGCTTTACAAAACAACAAGAGTAGTAGGTTGATATATGTTTATTGAAGATTATGTATTTTAGAGTAGCAACTTTCTTTTTTCAATGTAATAAATAATTATTTTGTTATTTTATGATATGACGGTTATGATTTTTTTTGTTTTTTTTGTTTTTCATATATTACTACAAAATTATTTGGATATAATTTATAAATCAATTATCCATCGGTCCATATTGAATCTGGTACATAATATATACACCACTAAAATTGCTAGGGATTCATGACCACGGAATTTGCTAGGAAGTGATCAAACGGAATTTGCTAGGGATTCATCACCACAAATTTAGCTAGGGATTCATCACCAAGGATTTAGCTAGGGATTCATCACCACGGATTTTTCTAGGGATTCATCACCACGGATTTTGCTAGGGATTAACTACAACGGAATTTGTGACAGAAGAACTACCACGGAATTTGTGATGGAAACCTACTACGGAATACACGACATAATACCATCTACCACGGATTTCATTCCATTGTCACAATTGCGACGGAATTATCGTTTCCGTTGCAAACCCATCGCTACGGCGTTTTTAGGGACGAAAATAGGTCGTTGCAAATTCCGTCGCTATTCGTCTTTTGCAACGGAATTTCAGCTTTTCGCAACAGATTCCTTCCGTATCAAAATCGCGTTTTTCTTGTAGTGGTATGCTAAAATCCTTACAATGGTGGCTTGTGATGAAAATAAAAGTGGTACGGTACCTGGAAAGATGTAAGATGTTCTTACATGTAAAATCGAACCATCAAAAACCTTGTGGAAATGTTCAACTAACTGAGCAAATTGGGCAATTTATCCTTATTTGCAAAAATTACTCGAACAAAAGATTAGCATGTATATACATCAAAAAGTGGTTAAAGTCATGGATATTAGTGGCCATAGTCATAATAAACCGGTAATATTACTATAAATAGTAATGTCCTTTTGGGTTAGACGCAAGAACACAATAAAGCAGAACTAAAAAGATATTTATCTGAGACACTTATTTTGTTAATTAATTAATATTTTAATTAACTAATAGTAAGTAAAGGAATATGGAATATTATAGAATGATTTGACTACCATACATAATTACTATTATATTTGGTAGTTATCTCTAGAGTTTTATAATCACCTCCCTATAAATAGAGGACTCCAAATCCGAATTTGATACTTGTTAAAAATACCTCTTAGTCTCAAAAGTTCGGAAACCTCAAAAAACCTAAGAATTCCCAGAGTGTAGTTCCTACGTCGTGGCAGCTAGATTACCACGTCATGGTCAACAGTTGAATCGATTTTTCAGTTCTGTTTGAAGCTCACAGTTTGAGGGATGCTTAGATTTGCTTGTATTTTGTTTCTTCGGTGTGATTTTAGAAGAGGAACTCTACATTGGGTGCTCTATTCCATTCAACTGGCTCGTCAAAAGAAGAAAGCTACCATTAGATGAGCGGTATATCATTAACTATTGTTTTCTAATAAGTTGCTTAGATTTGTTAAATTAGATCCATATTGTTTTGAATCTTCTAGATCAGAATTTTTTTTGTTGTTTCCATGTCCAATGGTTGATCTTTGATAGGCTTGAAACCCATCATAAAGGACCTTAAATCCCAGTCTCTATTATTTCTGATAGAGATATTCGATTTACATCACCGTTTTGGAAAGGTTTCCAAGAGAAGATGGGTTGCAAGATGGTGATGGGTAGCTTTTATCACCCCCACAGAGACAGGCAGAGTGAGTGCACAATTTAAATGTTAGAAGATATGATGTATGGTTATAATACCGAATATCATTACAATATACATATTGCACCTTATAAAGCATTTTACAGAGCGTCGTGTAGATCTCCTGTTGGCCCAAGGCTGGAGAAAAAGCCTTTTAAGGAACTCAACATAGGTGAAGGAACATAAGAAGAGATTAAAGAACTATGTGAACATATAAGGGTGGCTCAACTACGAAAAAAAAGGAGAAGATGGTCTCTAAGATTCCGATGGGTACTGTTATCACCCACAGATAGACGGGTGGAGTGAGAGAACAATTTAAATGTTGGAAGATATAATGTGCGCTTGTATTATAGATTTCATTGGTAGCTTCAGTGATCATCTACCATTGATAGAGTTTTCTTATAATATCAGCTATCATTACAATACACATATGACACCATATGAAACATTGTATGGAGCATTGTGTATAACTCGTACTTGTTGGATTAAGGCTAGAAAAATCCCCATAAATAACTCGACAAAGTTGAAGGTACATAAGCAAATATTAACGAAATATTTGAACATATCACAGTGGCTCAACCACGGAAAAAAAAATATGTTGATAAGTTAGACATTGCTAGAATTTAAAGTCAAAAATATGGTAATATTAAAAGTGTCCATGTGAAACGGTATCATTTGATTTAGAAGGAGGATAAAGTTAAGTCGCTGATTTATCGGACCCATTCCTATTGCAAAGAGTAGGATTCGTTGCTTATCTCCTTGATCTCTCATATGAGCTTCACAGTATTCATAATATGTTTCATGTGTCATGTTTGTGAATAACACTCCACAATGAGACACAAAATGTATGATTATATAAGATAGAAGTGGACGAGAAATTACGATGTCGAGAATAATCAGAGAAATTCTTGTATTGTAAGGAAAAGAAACTTCAAAACAAGATGATTGGACTCGTAAAGGTTCGATGGTGGCATGACTTTGATTCTAATGTGACGTGGGTACTCGAAGATGAATTTAAATGAAATGAACCCACTTATTTTGAAGTCATTCCTGGGATGGAATCATATTAAGGGCATAGAATTTGTAATTCCATGTACCGAGACTTAGTAGTTAGAAAGGTTATTATGTTACATTATGGAAAATATTCATAGAAATTATGTACCCACTGATTGTTATTGTAAAAAAATATTATACCATTATTTTTTGTATAGTAAATGAAAATATAGAGCATTTTGTTGGATGTTTTCAATAGAAATGTTGTAGTTGACTTCAAGATGATTATGTAGATATAAAATTCACTAAAATCTAAATTCATGTGAGGAAGTTACTGGTCATAAAAGTACACACTGTAAAGTAAATTTTCTAACTGTGTACCATGGGGCATTACTTGATCATGTAAGTGTGATCAGGTGCCCAAGTATGTAAATAAAAAGTACATTGGTAAAAGTAAGTTATTTTAAAGGATTACCGGATCATGTAATGGTACAAAAGATCATATAAGTTGATCGAAGTTCTAAATGATGAATAAATGAAGTATGTTTCTTTTTTGGGATGTTTTTGAAGTTAGATAATCGTGTAAGTGATCATGTAATAGGACCAAATTCACAAAACAAGGGATAAGGAGTATAAATGTCCGTCATTTGCTCCATAACACAGCCACACATCATATGGAGGGTATCTATGGTGATTTTAGGAGCTTTTCATCAAGGATTGAAGCTTCAACGAGATTGTTGCATGAAAGCCAAGAATCAAGCTTATAATACTAAATAACAAGGTTAGAGTCTTGTCTTGGAGACGTAATTGAATTCTCAAGGTGAAAACTTATGAACTTTGAACCCTAAAGCTTATACACTTAACATGGAAGGAGAATCTGACAGTGATGGTATAAGTGTGTTCAATAAACATGATTCCAAGAGTTCTAGGCTATAACAATGGTTAGGTGTTGTATTGATGATGAAGAATATAAAACCTAGATTTGGAAAGATGTGATATTAGTGAAATTAAATTCATAACTTGATGTATTAGTGTTTTTCAACGATTTATACATGAAGTATAATTAGTTTAGTTGAAGGCATTAGGAAATATGATTAACTCGTGTCTAAATGGTGGTATTAGAAGGCATATACTTTACATTGATAAATGATAACCATATAGTGTTTGGTTTATGTATTAATGGATTGAGACATGTAAACCTCTAGCTGATGAAATATAGTTGGGTTGGATTTAAATGAACAATACGACTTAATGAAAATATCAACTGAAAATGATGAGTAAATGAGTAATATCTTGACTTATAACTCTCAAATGAGTAATGTCTTGAGTTATAACTCTCAAGATTTGTATGTTTTTGTAACAACTTTAGAGACAAGAAAAATGATAGGAATACAAGAGCTCAAGTTTCAAGAAATCAAGCCACTTTGTGGTGAGTAATTTTGTGTATCCTCTACAAAGGATAAGTAGTATACTAGTATACTATTTGATCTATCTGAAGTATATGTGTTGCTAATATTGGATGAGCACTAAAAGACTGCGACTAATAGTTATAGTTGAATATAACTAGTATAGCTATTTGTAGCTGAAAAAAGTGATTACCACATTGTAAATACTTATAGTTGAATATAACTATTGACATTGATTGTATCGAGTTATAGCTAAATATAAGTATTGATGTTGTTTGTAAATAATTATAGCTAGATATAACTATTATTACTATACAAAGATGGTTATAGTTGAATATAGCTAATGTATTGTACAAGCTGAAAGTTGAGATTGTATATAGTCGAACAGTTATAGTTGAATATGACTGGTAAAGCTAAAAATTAAATGTTGAAAAGAATAGCTAAGTTTAATCTAATTTTTGTTGTGTATTATTGTATTGTTGATATTTACTATTATTAGTTGTATTGTTTCATTATGTTGATATGATTACCTACTATGCTTGTAATGCTTACCTTTTATTTTTTTGAAATGAGTTTAAAGACTAAGTAACATTGATAAGGGTAAGGATGCAACCGAATGATAGAAGATCTATAAGTTCATGTATAGTTTTGCCTTTTTGTTGTGTAAAAATTATAGCTACCCAACTAAGTTCTTGGATGCATTTTGTTATATATATTAATAACTACTTGTATAGTGTGGTTTAATATGAAAATATACCTAGAACTTTGTTATTTATAAGTGTAAATTTCCAGGTATACTTCATATTAAATTGGTGGGTGTTTCACAAAAACTAGTAAGCACTTTACTTTACAAAACATAATCCACTAAGCATTCAAATCTTTTTTCTTTACCACAACATGTAAAAACTATTTTTATACCCTCTGAGGTTGGATAATTTAGTTTGGTTTAGTATCAAATAAACATTTCTTCCTTTGTCAAATTTTAGAGACTAGATGGATAATAGTAAAATTTTGGTTTCTTTTTATTCACTCTAAATAAAACAATACTTTCCCTTTATCTGTTTTTACGACATGAAGTAAAAAGCTCAACTTAGTTTCTATTCAAGAAATTTCAATACAATAATAATCCATTTGGAGCTTGATATTAACAATTACAGAGTAATCCCCCATTCACCTCCATTTATCATCAACACGCCTGAAAATTTAGAATTGGGAATCAAGTTTAATAAGCCTTCCAGCTGCTAAGTTTCATGACTCATCTTTATCTTTTTAATGTCATAGATTCAGGCTAGACAATTAAGAAATAATAAGCAATAAAACAATATTTTGATAGAAGATTATTTAGGATAAATAATCTTAACCAAAGTAATAGTATATGTGACAAGGATTCTGTACATATAAAGAACTCTGAAATCCAATTCCGTATGAAGAAGTTATGTTTCTTCAAAGTTTAGCGATTAAACAGACATGCCTATGCGTGTGGTAAAAAGTGTGTGACATCCCCATTTTCACGGCCAGAAAAGACCGATTTTGTTTATGCTTTATAGAAATCAGAGTACTTCTTTTAATAAAAATGTTGCGGAATTTGTTCCCAGAAAAACATGATAAATGCGTTATCAAAGCATTTCCTAAGAAATGTATTTTATTCATTTTAAAACATTTGGGATGTCATCGTTAATACAGAAACATAAGCATAAACAGAACTTACATTTATTTACACTAGTGATCTACATCCCTTTAATCTCTCAGTGTAAAGTAGCTTCATCTCGACACCTGTGATACAAATAAGCTTGAGTGGGTCAGGTTGGGAAACCTGGTGAGTACATAGGGTTTTCAACCCACTATAATATAGTTAATTTGTTTCTTCACATAATACATGTCAAACAATTAACCCGATTGCCCATCCCCATTTTCTTCATTTAATATTCCCTAAAGAATTATCTTAAGGTTCATCTCCTATATCGTATTTACCTCTCATCTCTTTACATCACATTTCCTTATATGTTCGTTCCTAAGTACTTTTCCTGAGGATCATTGCCTACATCACATAATCAGTAATGATTCGGGGATTACCCCCTCAATACGCGCCTAGTAAGGGTTGGAGTATCATCGAATGAATACGTAGTTACAACATCGCCTGAACTCATAATTCATAGTAAGGGTTAGAGTATCATCACATGAATACGTAGTTACAACATCGCCTGAACTCGTAATTCATCACCTACAGGTTATGAGCCTGCTGGTGTTTCCATGGGGTTGTCTAGAATAGTCTGTGGTCGCCATCTATACTCTGGTAGATGACTACATCTCCACATTGTCGGACAAGGTTATGGTATCTTTCATCCTACATCCCCAATTCATCATCACCTATCTATCCTCACCTAATTATCATCACCTTCCTATCATCACCTATCTCTCATCATTTTATTTCATTACACACCAACTATTTCATCTACCCATGTCATACCCAACATATTTGTAGATATAAAATACATATACAGTTTAAATCATTTTAAAACATGTATAAAATCATTCATCTAGCATAGACAACAAGTATTCAGATAGTATGCACACATAGCACGTAATTTATATAAAATACTTCATATCTATGTGTAAGATGAAAGTAACTATGCACTCACTTGATAAGGTGGTGACTCGGTACTCGGACAGCGCTTTGTTTACTTTAAAATAATTTCCTTCGACAAAACCTAGTATTATTACCACTAGATTTTAGTCTAATATTTATCGTGACGAATTATTAGTCTTATTATTATTATTATTATAAAAGCGTTTAAACAATACTTTCCAATCACTATGTACAAACAGGGGCCAAACATAAAACACCGGAGGGCAGGACCATTTTGGCATATAGCACTTCTGAAACCCAACAACCCTATGCGGCCCTTTAAATTAGATTCCCCGTACCGCGAGTAGTTAAAAAAGATATTATAACGACACTTATATAAGTCATAATAATAGCTCAAATGTTTATTATAAGTTCATAATAACAATACTAATTTTAAATATAAGCTATATTAAAACAGGTAAGCATAACTTACTTACAAGAGGGGTTTTAGCTAGGAGTCGGGCTCCGCAGGGGCAGAACTTCGTCGCTGAATCTTTCTAAGAAAGATTCGTGCAGCGCTTCAGCGCTCACCTTACTATACTAAAACTACAGAAAGAGAAGTCGAATCACGAGGGACCGAAATGCTCGGGGGATAAGAAGAGAAAGACTCTTGAATCAAGAGAATGGTGCAAGAAATATGAGAGCCCAAGCCTCTTATTTATAGTAATTGAATTTACAAAAACTACCCTCCATAATTACTTAATGACCTTATAGTTATATAAACGACTAAACACCCCTTCATAATACTATTTTAAATAGATTTACCGATATTTATACTAAACTAATGTCGAAAGTACTCAACACTAGTCTTATTATAACCGCATTGTCGATACCTTTCTAATGATATATACATTTGTATATATATGTGTACGTATATATGATTTATACTTTATTTTAATACGTAAATATGTTATTATAATTTGTAACTCGTTCATACGAACTCCATTTTGATGTTCTTTATATCCACACGTTGGTATTTACGAGTACTACAACTTTCATTTAGACGCCGTCAGCTAAATCTCATTCTATCTCAGATTTACAAAATTGTATCGAATTTATCGCGCTCGAAGAGTAGAGACCAAGTTTCGTCCATATCTTTAACATACGAGCTCTACTATCGACATTCTTTATATCCACGCGTAGGTAAAAACAAGATCTAAAACTTTCATTTAGACTCCGTCGGCTAATTCTCGACCGATCTTAAATTTAACAGTAGGAGGAGATTATACTGTTAATTGTCCGCGTAAAATTCATAACTTCTACATACGAACTCCGTTTTCGTCTGTCTTTTTACCGTTGAGTTCCTATTAATGAGATCTTCAACTCTCATTTAGGTCGCGTAGGCCAAAAACCGTTCGAACAAATATTCGTGTTTCGGGCCGTGCACTACTATGCCAAATCTTAGAAAATTCATAACTTCCTCATACGAAGTCAGATTTGGGCGTTCTTTTTTTTTATGTTCTTGGTTTAACGTATACTACAACTTTTGTTTAGATCACTAAGGCTAAAAAGTCTTCTACCGTAAATTCACTATTTACGTCTCCCGGTGCCGTGCCAGTTTTGCCGTAAAACTTCGACGGGCCATAACTTCTTCGTTATAACTCGGATTTCGGCGTTCTTTATATGTACGAAACCCTTGTAACATATACTACAAATTGGTTAAGATTAATCCTTCTAAATAATCTTCCATCAAAAACTCATTTTTGATGCTCACCGTCTCTAAATTGATTAGCCCGGATCTGCAGGCGTTACAAAGTGAATTTTAGATAAATTGATTATTAGCTTAAGCAATCTAAACAAAAGGCGTAGTAATCATAAAAACAAGAGCGTGCATATAGAGAACATCCAAATCTGACTTTGTATGAGGATGTTATGATTTTTCAAAGTTTCAGCGCAACAGTACGGGCACAGAAATCAAAATTCAAAACGGTTGATTGTTAGGCAAAATAATCTATATAGGAGTTGAAGATTTCATGATTAGGAGTATGTCGATATAAATACAGTCGAGAACTGAGTCCGTATAAAAAAAACTATGAATTTCGCAAGGACTTTGATAGTGTAAATCAGTCTAAATATGAATTTTGGTTAGATTGAGAATTAGCGATTGATATTTGAAAGTTGTACGGGTTGTCGAGCGGATTCTGGAGATATAAAGAACGTCTAAAACGGAGCTCGTATGCAAAAGTTATAGTCTGGAAGATCTGCAAGAAAATACATGCGCTGATGACGTGGCACCACCAGGTGGCGCCACGTGGCATGGTCGGGTGGTCGGGTCCTCCATGAGACACGACCATGTGTTATGATGAAGCTTGAACACATGGCTCCATGGTTATATGACACGTGTAACCTTCTAGAATGATACGATATGGACCATTGGTGCGGCGACACGTGGCAGGCAACGAAGGGAATTGCGTCGATACCGGGCACGGTGCGCCCAATAATATGCGTGGCTCGTGCCCCCTTCATCTTATATATAACTCGCGAATTAAGCTCGTATCTCACTTGAAAACTTCCTAAACGTTCTCAAATCCTCCAAAATTCTCTAGTTTCAACTTTAGGGGGTTTTATTGATCAGTAATGGGGCTCTACTGCATCAGAGGGTTGGGGAAATAGAAACTTTCGGGTCGGAGTTCTGCCCCCGTAATTTTCCGGTTTTCGCTAATACCCATGTAAGTTAAGATGGACTTATTTTATTTCTAGTGTAACTTATATTTATGTACATAGTTGTTATTATGAACCTATAAATAATATTTAGCAATTGTAAGTCCCAAAAGCATGAACCAACTAGTAATCAATCGAAGTCACTAATCAAGGGCAGAATCAATGCAAAGTAAATCAAGAACAAACGTGTAATCAACCCAATTCACACAATTTTATTGATGAAATCGTCTAGTACAATGGAGATCTTCATATTGGTTGGCCTTCACAATGATATGACAGAAAAGCTAAAATAGAACCGACCATATAAGTCTCCTTATATTGGGAACATGCCTAACGACCGAAATCAAGACTGATTTCGGTCCAACCCTAACCGAAAACCCATATTAAGACCCAATAAATTAATAACAAAGCCTAACATGTACATGCCTAGCACAAACCAACAAGGTAGGACCTAAAAATCTCCCCCTTGGTTTGATGCTAGCTTGATCTCAAGGCTTGTCAACAATCAGCACATCTGAGTCCCCCAAATCACCTGCCCACATCCTCTTGTTAATGATTTCTTCAACCATACCAGTGAACTCTTTGGCTACAGCCTCTAAAATATCATCTTTGACCATGATCTGATGACCTGCAAGAGTATGAATATCACGCTCACCGAATTGTAAAAGATCCTTCGCTTCAAGAAGACGAAGTACACCATTCGGAAGCTTGATAACGGCAGTGGTTGTAGCTTCATCAAAAACCCAATATTCCATATTACGTAGAGAACCGTCAGATCACTGCTGAATAACAGGAATTTGTTTCATTTGCTTGGTGGGAGGCCACATGACATTCTTCACGGTTTGGTTGGTGTTGGGATCAATTACACCTTTGGCTTTCTTCACAAAGGAATCTACAGTCTTCATCCCATCGAAATTTCTCTTCACTTGATTCTCCAAGAAGAGCTTAAATTTAGTTCCACGAGGATCATTCGATGGGTTGTGGAAGGGAGCACGAGCTAATTCTAAAAGATCTACCTTAGTCCAAGAACTAAAGTCATTTTGATGCTCGCAATACTCCACATTACCAGTATTTCTTTTGACAGCCCATATATCCTTTTTATCGTGAAATCCCCACACCTTTATACTCGACCGATCGCGATACTTAGCTGTGAATCTCCTTTCACCGAGCTCAATGACACTTAATTGAGGCCGATCTCCATGAATGTTTTGATCGGAGTTTTTCATGAGAAGCAATTGTCGTTTTCCTTGAGCTTTAGCTTGCCTCTGAGCTCGCTTTAAGATTATTCTTCTATGGTCAGCATTAGCAGGATCATCCTCAAATCGGTCAACACGGGCACACGGCGAGTTGTATTAATCCGACGAGGAACATCTTGTGGTGCTTGGGCAGGTTCACTTGGAGTTGCAGTGGCTTCATCAGGCTCACTGCCAGATGTCTTGAATTTGTCAACAAATTCGCTGATCAGTTTATTCTTCAAGTCAAAATATCCGGCTGTAAGAGCACCGAGATTTAGTTGCAGATCAGAAATCTGCTTTGTCTTTTGAGAATTTTCCCTTTCAAGCTCGAAAACTATAACGTCCAGAGTTCCAATCAAAACATCTTTCTCGATAATCTTCTGATTCAAGACCTCAATTTCTTCTTTAAGCTCAAAAATTGTTTGATCTTCATCATCAGAGCTCCCTGCACCAATAGTTATACCTTTGCCTTTGGGTGCAGGATCAACATTTTCTCGAGCAAGAAACCTGGCAAGCCTTTCAGAAGCGGCATCATGCGCAGGTAGAGGAGCTGAAGAACTACCAGGAGCTGAAGAGCTTCCTGGTTCAAAATATTCTTGAGCAAAACTAGGCCCCTCTGTAAGGTCGAAATTATGTTGTAATATGTCGAAGTATGTGTAATAGATGCTTTCGTTAGTTTCATTATGTATTTACTAAGGCATCTTTTAGTCGAAGACGAATTCTTGCCTTAGTATTTTTTGTATGCTTTATTGTCATCCTATAAATAGGGGAGTTACTTAGAGTTAGATAAGATTTTTGGGGAGTCTGTCTTGTCTATTCACTCTTTGTAATCGTGAAGCATAATTAAGCTGAAACAATATCTTATTTACTCTCGGTGTTCTTAATTCTCGTAACTCTGATTCTACATTCAATACTTGATTCAATACATCATCACCCTCATGCAAAATTGGGCTTTCGTCTCGAACCGGTTGGGCTGGTTCAGTGGTTGTGGTTGGCTGTTGTGCTAGTCGTGTTTGTTCCCTAATAAGCACTCCCGGCCTAGGATCAGCACGCTTTCATTTTAGTGGTGGTTGGGAGGCTTGAGACACTTCAAGATCACTTTCAAATGGAATAATGTTTGGAATAGCAACTGCTCAGGGAGGCTTCCTTGCAGTTGAATCCAAATGTGCAATAACCTCTGCCATCTGAGCGGGCGTTTGTAGCGGCAACTTGAGAATGTTTGAATCTCCCTCAGTCTCTATTGGAGAATTCACAACGTCATCGACTTTATCATTCTCGAAAAACGAACTAAGGTCATCATCACTACGTTCGAAATCAAACACGAAGTCCTCATCATTAAAACCCTCTACATCACCCTCTTCATCATCACCTTCACTATCATCATCATCATCATCATTGAGAACTGGCACATGCTCCTCTGCCACAATTGCCACAGGAGGGGTGACAGCAGAAACAACCTCAGGTTCGGGAACAGGAATACTTTCAGCTTCGGCAACTGGAACATTCTCTGGTTCAGCAGCTGGAATATTTTGAAAGGCTGGAGCTTCTTCAATCTCAGCAAATTTTCTGAATTTCACTAATGGGCTTGTTCTCCTAAATACAATCTTTGAACCCTTGCGATTTTGTTTCATTAAACCAAAAGAGTTTGGACCCAAAGAATTCATATCCAAGGTTTCACCCGTCCTTTCCAAATCAGGATGTTGATCATCGAATATCATCTGTAGAAATCTTGGGTACATCAGGAACACATCGTTCTTTTTCAACTGCAGGTTTCTCTTCATCTCATTGAACACAAAACTTGAAAATTTGAAGTCCAAATCCATAATAAGAGCAATATGGCACCACTAGATGAATGGGAGATCTCATCAACTCCCCCCTTCCTGCCTGAAATGCAGATCACAAAAGTGTGAGCTAAGAAGCGCCAGTAGGGAGGGAGCAGCTTCTTCAAAGTTGGAGGAAAGGTTCCTTCATAGCACATTCGTTCGAGAACCTCCCTAATCTGAGCAGCAGATATCTCAGTCGGGAATCCTGGCTGATCTCCAAATCTAAGAACTTCACGAATGGTTTTCTCTGACACTATAATCTTCTTCCCCTTGACTGTTGACTCTACAGTGCCTGCACCATCTACTCCTGCTTCATTGACAGAAGCCTTATCCCAGAACTCCCTCACTAGGTCTTTATAAATTACAGGATTCACTCGAAGAGCGTGAGTGATCTTGCAGTTGTTTAGACCATGAACCATGGACTTAAACTCCTGATGGTTCTGTGGTGAATCAGAAAGACATCCAGTAATGTTGTGAGAGTCGGTAAATTTCAATTCAGCCATTTATCTGCACCAAACGAGCCAAGTGAGAAAAGCAAAATTAAATAAATAAAATTAATTTTCTAAAAAAAAAGTCAATTTTTTTTGTCAAAAACATTGATTTTTTCGGTCAACTAAGGTTGATTTCGGTCAACCAAAGTCAAACAGGCTTGAATTGGGTCAAAATTAAATCGATTACGGTCAAAATGGTCAAGGTTCATCGTTTTCGGTCAAAGCGCGGGTCAACGGACACGATTGCGGTCAAAGTTCTTTGACTCTGTTGGACTTGGTCTGTTTACGATCGGATCCGGGTTTTTGGCTGGATCCAGGTCACCGAAAACCTAAAATCCTAGAACCCTAAACCCCAATTCAACGAAAAACCACCGTCAGAACGCCGATTAGCCCCTAAAACCTGCAAAAATCTCAATCAAATCGTGTTAGAACTGATGTATAGCGATCGCAATCCACTTACTTCGATGAATCAGTGAGAATTTTACGATGAAACACAAGAAAAATGATGAATCGACGAGAAAATAAGCTGAAAACTCGAGCGGCAAACGAGAGAGAGAGAGAGAGAGAGAGAGAGAGAGAATGAGTGAGATTTCGGTGGAGGCGAGGAGAATAGTGAATAGGGAGGCCGAAATCCAACCTTTTAAACCCTAATTAGGGTTTTCGGCCCATAAGACAAACCCGGTGGGCCTCACCCAAAACTCAAATCCTCTTTAAAAAATAATTTAATTCCTTTTAAATAATGAGACTTTTGAAGACTTTGAAAAATAAAATAAAATAAAAACTAAAATTTAAATGCAAACAAAATTTAATTTTTAGAAAAGAAAAAAGAAAAATAAAATGAAGATTAAAAATAACACTAACCACACTTCAAAATTAAAATTTAAACACTTTGGGATCATAAGTTTTGAAACAGCCTTAACTTTGTTTTTCAGCACACACCTGCATGAATAGACCTGGTCAATCACCGGTATTGTGATCCACTTAAACACAAATGACCTTTTTGCCAATTTTGAACAGATTATACGTGACAAAACATTTGAGATCAAATTCCTAAATGGACCATTTAGCTGACGACGACCAAGGATATTGTTGTCCACTTAAACTCAACAGTGAAATCTACAGACAACCATTTAAATAGTTCAATTTTAGGTGCACTAAAACGTGTTCCCCACTTCCCGACATACCCCGGCAATCAAGAACTTCCAAAGAACTCCTTACTTTGGTGAGTAGTCAATCATTAGGAGAGAAGTCAGATTTAGAGATGCATATGTTGTATACCCAGGTCGAATCTTTTCCAATCACGCAAAGGGACAACATATGGCTAACTTAAATAGAGGGATTGAGAGGTAGAATGTTGCATATGCTGTGTACCAGGTCAGATCTTTTTCCAATCACGCAGAGGAGACAGCATATGACTAACAGATAGGAAGAACAACATAGATAAAGAGGTGTATAGAGATAGAGGTTCATATGTTGCATTACAGGTCGGATGTGTTCCAATCACGCAGAGGAGGCAACATATGAATGACAGATAGAAAGCAAGAAAATAATTTCCTACAGACCTACTTTATCAGAACCCCCCAGTCGCCCTATCAGTACCGGAATTAAGGACATGAGTCCATATGTCGACAAATTTTTGAGCCACAGTTCCAGTAGTAAAGTAACTTAAGCGTATCACGCAGGTTCCCTTGTTTATCTCACTGCTCAATCTTGACAAGCATCAAATGATCAGTCTAGATGTATCTAAGTCCATTTAATTATGTCAAGTATTTTCATTTGTCACAATGTCCAGTCCTTTCTTTTAGTCATTTGTGTCTACCAGCACGTTGAGCACAGAGTCTAGACAATTTAGCTTCAGTACCTTACACTTGTTTAAACCGCCTGTTATCACTTATACTTAATATCACTTCCCAGATGACACCGACAAACGAAAAACCATTTTTTAATAATTTTCTGAATTTTTAAATAAAAATACAAAAAGAACATAAAGACGTATTTTTGGATTTTTGTTTTATAATTTTTTTTTTATATTTTAATTTCTCCCCCTAAATTTGTGCATAAGAGAGAAAAGAAATGAAAATAAAATAAAAAATAAAATAAAATGCGCAAATTTAAACACACAAAAAAAATTAGTCTTCAAAACGAATCATCTTTAGAAAGCCCACAAGCACATCAAATCGAGCTTTACTAAAGGGTTTGGTAAACAGGTCCGCCACATTATTATCAGTGTGGACCTACTCCAAACGGATGAGCTTGCGCTCATAACAGTCTCAGATAAAATGAATTTTAATATCGATGTGCTTGGTTTTGGAATGCTGAAAAGGATATTTGGCAATTTGTGTAGCATCATCATTGTCTCAAAATATGGAGGTGTCAAGAAAGTTCAAACCGTAATCCAACAATTGGTGTTGTATCCAGATAACCTGTGAGCAGCAGGCTGATGCAGCGACATACTCAGCCTCAGTTGTCGAGGTCGACACTGTCTCCTGTTTCTTGCACTGCCAAGACACCAATCTCTCCCCCAAAAACTGACATCCGCCTGAAATTGATTTCCTCAACCTCCATAATTGCTGTCAGCGAAAGCATACAGTTCAAATTCAAGATTCTTAGGATACCATAGCCTCAATTTAGGGCTACCTTAGAGGTATCAAAAGATCTTTTTAACATCAATCATATGAGAGAGTTTAGGATTAGCATGATATCTAGCACATTGACAGACGGCGAACATAATGTCAGGTCTACTAGCAGTCAAATACATAAGAGATCTGATCATCGATCGATATTCGGTTTGATCTACGGAATCTCCTTTTGGATCTGGTCCGAGCAGGGGTCTTTCAGCCATTAGTGTAGAGGCAGGTTTAGAGTCTTTGAACCCGAACTTCTCAAGCATATCGTCCACATATTTGCCCTGATGCAACAAGATTCCAGATGAATCTTGACGAACTTGTAATCCTAGAAACATCGTCATTTCACCAAGTGAGCTCATTTCAAATCTCTTCTTCATGACTTCTTCAAATTCTTTGCACAGCGCGGAACTCGTCGACCCAAAGATGATGTCATCCATATAGATCTGGATGACAATCAAGTCTTTATCCATTTGCTTTATGAACAGCGTCTGATCGATCGTGCCTCTTGTATAGCCATGCTCCAGCAGATGATCTGTCAGGGTAGCATACCAAGCTCTAGGAGCCTGATGTAACCCATACAAAGCCTTATCTAATCTGTAGACATGATTTGGAAATTTGGGATTGACAAACCCTGGGGGTTGATCAACATAGATCTCCTCCTTCACGACTCCATATAAAAAGGCGGTCTTGAGGTCCATTTGATAAACAGTAAACCCCATGTAGTAAGCATATGCCAAGAAGATATGAATAGCTTCCAAGTGTGCCACAGGAGCATACACCTCAGTGTAGTTAAGACCTTCAATCTGCCGGAAGCCACGAACAACCAAACGCGCCTTCTTTCGCACAATTACCCCACTATCATCTTGCTTATTCCTAAATACCCAGCGTGTATCCAACGACTTCTTTCCCTTTGGTAGCTTTACCAGCTTCCACTCCTTCAACTTGTCAAATTGGTTCAACTCTTCATGCATAGCGTCCACCCATCTTGGTTCATTAAGAGCCATGTCCAGGTTCTTGGGCTCAATCTAAGATATTAAGCATGAGTAGAGACATGAGTTGACATCTCCACTTTGACTTCTTGTTTTAACTCCTTCTGCCAGTGGACCAATGACATTCTCGATCGGATGATCACGTTGAATTATGGTGGGAATTTCATGGCTGATGTCATGGATTGAGACTGGAAGGTTGGTGATGTTGATGAATCTGTCTTTTGCTGAATCACTCGCCTCAGACGATCTAGGACCGTGGGAGGTACTTGCCAGATATTCATTTGAGATTGGTTCAGGAAAGAGAAGCTTCATGAACGTTTGTGTGGCAGCAGAGGTATCCCTTGACATAAATTCACTTTCTTCAGTGGAAAGGTGAGTGACTTCAGCATCAGAACTGGTTATTTGACTTGGTAAAGAAGGGGGTGTGCTTGGAGCAGCTTCATCCACCTTAGGAGACTCAGGAGTCACCAAGGGTGGTTTGTATGAACCAATTACAACATCTTCCTCTTCATCTTCAATAACAGCAGTTGTACCTAAGCTGGAACTTGAAACGGTATCTGAAAACACATTAAAAGATTGAAACAGTGAAACATAATCAAACAACCAATCAGGTCCGACTCGAGCATCCGTCTCATTCTCTTCCAGCCAGCGCACGTCGAATGACTCCATAATATTCTTAGTGGACTTGTTGTACACTCGATAGGCAGTACGCGCAACATATCCCACGAAGTAGCAGTCATCACCTTTTGTGTTGAACTTCGGGGTGGGCTCCAGGTGAAGGAGGCTGCAAGGACATCCAAAGATCCTAAAATGAGCGACCGTTGGCTTGTGATCATATAGAATTCCGTACGGGGTCTTCATCTGCAGTTTGTGGATCAGAACTCGGTTCTGAACATAGGATGCAATGTTGATAGCTTCAGCCTAGAAGAAGACCGGTAGCTTGGAGTCACATAGCATTGTTCTTGTTGCGTCGATCAAAGTACGATTTCGCCACTCTGCAACACCATTTTGTTGAGGTGTCCGAGCAGCACTATATTGACGCAAACTACCCTTTTCAACACAGAAATGATCCAGAATAGCATTCTTGAACTCCGTGCCATTGTCACTTCGAATTGCCTTCACCTTTTCGTTGGTCTGATTCTCAATCAACACAATGAATTGCTTGATCAGGTAAGCATTCTCACTCTTGTTGGATAAGAAGAAAACCCAGGTAAACCGTGATTAATCATCAATGACAACCAAGCAGTAAAAATTCTTATTAATATTGAGAACGTTGACCGGACCGAACAAATCCATATGCAGTAACTGAAGAACAGTGTTGATTGAGTTGACTAGTTTTGGTTTATGTGGCTTGCAATGATGTTTTCCTTGAGCACATGCCACATACTTCTCGAAAGTGATGAAGTCCTTGATTGGAAGACCATGCACAATTTCATTCTTCGCAAGACGGTTGAGGTTCTTGGCATTTGCGTGACCGAGTCGACGATGCCAAAGCATAGCATTGTGTTCAGAAACCTTGGAGAAAATACATGTAACTTGCTCGGGAATGTTATGGTTCATATCAATGATGTAGGCATTCCCTTCTCTTTTTGACCTCACCAAAATCCACTCTTCTGGAATGATGATTCCAGGCTTCAGAGTTAGACACTCCTTATTCGTAAAGTGAGTTGAGTATCCTTTATCGCAAATCTAAGATACACTCAGCAGACTGTGTTTTAACTCGGGAGCATAATTCACATTTTCAAAGCTGAGCAAGCCATTAGTCACGGTACCCTTGTGTGTGATATTTCCACCTTCCCCTCCCACAAAAGAAACATAACCCCCATTAAAGTTTTGAATGTCTTGCAGTTGGGAGATGTCTCCTGTCATGTGCCTTGAACAACCACTATCGACATACCACAGTCTGACGATATTCCTCCATAGTTGTTCCTGCACGATGTGCGAGATTAATTAGATTTTGGAACCCAGGCCATAGAAACACTGGTTTTACTTTTTCTATCAACATAATTAACTTGTTCACATTTCATGTCAGATAGATTACAAGATGCATTTAAAGGACTTTGAGGTGATTGGACAGATGAGTTTTTGGGCACCCATTTGTAATTAGGTTTAGCAACTTTGTTACTAACACAAATAGGGACTTTAACAGGTGACTTTGAAGTATTTTTCTTTGTTTTTTGTCGTTTGGGTATCCGTCTTTGATTAGATGAAGACCCAGACGATGACTTCGGCGATACCGATCTTGGCTCAACCAATTTCGATTTCGCTAAAGTGTTTTTTGAATTTTTGTTCAAAACCTGTTTGTCCTTTTTAAGTTTACCAGCCCGATTTCTATCTTTATTAACGTTCAAATCACCATCAAATGAAAGAGATATCGAGGACTTTCTCTTAAGAGATCTTCCTCGTGACTCATTCTGCCTACCTTGTGCATAGTATGGAACATATGCACGGTTTGGACAATTTCTTGTGATATGTACAGGAGTTCCACAATGGAAACATGTATGTTTCTTCAGGTAGAAGCTGGTTCAGTGTCTTTGTCGTGTCCTTTATTGTTTCCACAAGCACACTTGCATGGCTCAGTCCGTTTGGCTGGCTTAGGTGGCATGTATTTGCTAGTGGCATGTCCATTAGAATTAGATTTCTCAAACACATCAGCACATTTATCAGAAACAGTAGGATTATCAGTTTTCAAAGGAGCACTATTTGAACATTCAGCAAAAACAGTTTTCAGACCAGAATTATCAAAAACTAAAGTATCAGTTTTCAAAGCAGTAGAAGCAGAAACAAAAATAGTAGTTTTTAAACCAGAAACATTTTTCAAATAATTAGTTTTTTAAATCAAAATCATTATCAAAAACACTTCCTCCAGCTTCCAGCCTGTCTTGTACTAAGGATGAATCTGCATATGATGTAGAGACATTAGTATCATTCACCCTAGAGCTATTATCTAGCACAACCACAACATGTTTTCCATACTGAAGGTGTGCTTCTGTGTCCATTTCTTCTTCACAACCACAACAGGTTTGCCATATAGTAGGTTTACCACAGCAGATTCGCCATACCCAAAACTTGCCAAAAACACGAAATTTTTAATTTTTAAAGTCAAACTCGATCAAAACTCCAAAAATATGAAGAACACGAAGAACAAACAGCTAAAAATTCGTAAAATATAAATAAAAAATACCAATAAACTCCAAGAAAAACCATTTGCAATGACCCGAATGATACTGATCCTTGCTCTGATACCAATTGTAAGTCCCAAAAGCATTAACCAACTAGTAATCAATCGAAATCACTAAGCAACGGTGGAATCAATGCAAAGTAAATCAAGCACAAACGCGTCATCAACCCAATGCACACTATTATATTGATGAAATCATCTAGTACAATGGAGATCTTCACAATGGTTGGCCTTCACAATGATATGACAGAAAAGCTAAAATAGAACCGGCCATATAAGTCTCCTTATATAGGGAACACAATTATACAAGGAAACTCTAAACCCAACACGCCTAAGGACCGAAATCAAGACTGATTTCGGTTCAACCCTAACCGAAAACCCATATTAAGACTCAATAAATGAATAACAAAGCCTAACATGTACATGCTTAGCACAAACCAACAAGGTAGGACCTAACTGTAATGATTCCAAGTCATTATACTGGTTGATGTACTTTAAGGAATGATGTATAGGCTGGATTTGTTGAGGTGTTTAAAGTGGGATTTATAAATAATATACTTTGTATACCAACGGACCCTACGTCCGATATGATCCTACCTTGTTATTCCTTACTTGATAGATCTTGATATAGAAATCAGGATTGTTGAGGAATCTAGACTATCATTAATCATAAGAAATATGAGAATAAGACTTAATAATAATCGTACCAAATGAAACGATGGGTCACATCAAGGGAAACTTCAAGGTGCCAAACGAAACGCAACCCAAATTCTGTTCATCCACTTATAACAAGTGAGTGCATAATTACTTTCATCTTACAGACAAATATGAAGGTTTTAGATATTTAAATGTTATGTGTTCCTATTATTTGTATTATGTGTTAGATGAACCTATATGACATTATTTTACTCGATTTAATTATATATGTATTTTCGGACTTATTCTCTCTCTCTCTCTCTCTCTCTCTCTATATATATATATATATATATATATATATATATATATATATATATATATATATATATGGTAGTGAAGGAAAATGAGATATGAGAGATGATTAGGAGATGCAATGAATTTCATTTGCGATGATTAGGATGTGGTCATCTAGCAGAGTATAAATGACAACGATGGACTATTCTAAACGGTCCAGTGGAACACTGGCATATTCACAACATGTAGGCGATTGACTACTTGTTCATGCGATGTACTCTACTAAAATGAATTGCGGAGAAATCTCCAAAGAGGCATTTTCTATGTGATATTAGCGATGATCCTTAGGACATGTCCTTAGCCATATTACAAAATGCAAGGTTGACTATGATTCTTTGAATAGATCCTTAGAGATGAATATAAGAGAAAACGGGGATGGGTAATTAGGTTAATTTGTTTGATGTGAAATTGATAATTAAACAAAAGTTAATTATATTATTCCAGGTTGAAAAACCTAGGTACTCACCAGGTTTCCCAACCTGACCCACTCAGTTTCTTTGTATCACAGGACGCAGTACAAAGATAATGATGTTTAGATCCGATGCGAGATTCGTACAAATATAGGCCATAGTATAATAGATATTGAAAGGCCAATAATGACTAAGCTTATACTTATGTTTCTTGTATCAGTTATGACATCCCAAGTTTTTAATAAATCTATGAAAAACATTTCTTCGCAAATACTTTTTATGTTTCCAATTCCACAATAAAGAATACTTTGTTTTAAAATAAGCGTAAATAAAAGGTCTTTTCAGACCGTGTAAAATAGGGATGTCATAGTTGGTATCAGAGCGTTAATTTAGGTGAACTAGGAATTTTGAGGATTTCTAGACTTAAACTTATAATGCTAATCGATGATTGTGAGGTGAGTGCCTATTTTATTTTAGATAGTATACCCGAATTGAGACAAGCATTATCTTACTTTAGGGAATGTGCCTTAATTGTTATTATTTTCTAAATGATTTATATGATAGCATGCATTAGAGAGATTCCTTAATTGCTATTAGGTGCTAAACAAATATAAGTATATATATCATAAGTAAGGTATTACTATACTAAAATACTCGAACCTATGGGTTTAGAAGAACATGACGATCACAAGGAGCGGTAGAGTCGTCAATAATGAAGGAGGTTCAATACCTCAAAACGTCAGAGTGGGAGCTAATCAGTTTCTGATGGACGTTGTTCGATTGATGATGCAGAATATGCTAGATCGGCAAAGGTGCGAGTTTATGGGCCTCCTAACTCAGGATCTAGCGAAAGATAGAGGCGGGGTGCCTATGATCAAGTGGTAGTCGTTGAACGAGTCAATAATAAACTGGTTCCCTCTCGTCCAACACTAGTTCGGGAAGGGAACGATGCCTCGCAAAACTCATCAAGGACGACTCCCTCCTCCAGAAGACTCATAACTCCAAAGGAATGATGAACCTAAATGCTACTGTCATTATAAGGTTTTCACAACTTGCAAGCCGTCGTCGTTTAGTGGGAAATAAGATCTAGTAGGAGTCATGGATTGGATTTTAGACATGGAGCTAGACTTTATAACCTTCTGTTGCACAGACAAGTTACAGACCACCTATGTTGTAAGGCAATTCACGGGTGTAGAAATCCGTTGGTGGAACACGTTAGGAAAAACTTTAAGTCCTAATAAGCCTCTGCAATTAATATGGGAAAAGTTCTTGGCCCACTTCAAGCGCAAGTTCTACTCAGCATAAAATATGTTGAAGTTAGAGAATCAACTCCTAACATTGAAACAGGGAAGCATGTCAGTTGATGTCTATAAAAATGCTTTCATTGGCAAAATAGAGTCCCCCTATATGTTGTTCCGGACGAGCTGTCAAAAATTGATAGGTACTCCAAGGGACTACCGTGGGAATATTTTGTGTCAGTTTAGGAGGCACCTAACTTTGAGGCAACCATCTGGGCTCTAAGGTCTATGGAAGACATGATCTAGAGAAGAACCAACGATAAGATTGAAGTTGGCAAGAAGACGAAGAGTGAAAGACTCCCAAACTCCGATACGAAGAGTAAAATCTCAAAGTCTGGCCCCAACAATAAGAGATTTGAGAGTATCAATGAAGGAAAATGGTGCCATAAGTACAAGAACAAGCACTATGGGAGATGCGACGGGGAGGTGACCTACTGCAAATGTGGATGAATGGGTCACTATTCCAGATATTTTAAACTCGATGACAAGAAATCTTATGAATGTGGAGGTAGTGGGCATATTTCGAAGGACTGTCCAAGAAAAAAGGAAGAGACAACGCCGAATGTGTCGCCAAAGCCACAGGCGAGGACATTCTAGATGATCCTGGATGCAACAGAAGATGGAACAGATGTCTCTTGAGGAAATCAATGAAATGAATCTGCTTATCCAGAGTTTAAAACAAGAACTGGTCATTCCACATATATAATATTGTAGTAAGTTGTTTGATATAAGAGGTATAGGGTTTAATAAAATTGGAAGATGATTGTAATCGCCTTAAAAAATAATAAAATTTGTAAATTATGATAAGTTGTTGTGTGATTCTTTTTCGTATATGGTGACTTGGAAACTCTGAGATAACTTTTGGGACAACCATGAGTAGGTGTGGAAGGTAGTATGGGTACCACCGGAAGCACAAGAATCGTAGTGGGAACAGGAGGAGTCACAAGGTTAATAAGTCACTATTAATTGAATTCGTTTTCTTTTCATGTATGTTATTACCATCATTTCGGTAATGACTAAGAATATGAATGTTATTCCGACCCTAGTGGTCATAATCAAGTCCGACTATGATGATACTATGAAATGAGTTACTTGGTTTAAAGAACCACGTTCGTCGTAATTTCAGTATTTAGTCAAGAGATTGAAGGAAAACACAATCGAATCAATCAATAGGAGTATCACAGTCGTTGTTAAGGCTAAAAATAGCAAGTAGCTAGAAATGTTACCTATAATGATGTGGTTATACCACATTATAACATGAAGGAAGGTATCTTTCGTGCTAGAATTTGACTCGAGGATACCTGAGTCTAGATTGCGTTTGTTAGAGAAGAAGCAGGAGTCTCCAATGAACATCAAGTTCGTAACTTGAAGGTTAGGACTGAAGGTCCAAAATAGAATGAAGAGAGAATGCAAGGTTGAGCACCTCCAGTAGTTAAGAAGTCCAAGAGTTTGATACTTTTGGAAAGACATAGGAGCTAACTGTAAAGGTCACATGCAGAATCATTATACAAGCCTTGTTTTGCCAATGATTGCGAGACATAATCATCCTAAGGGGGAGATAATTGTAACGCCCAAAGATTAGGGCTAGACAATTAAGAAATAATAAGCGATAAAAACGACATTTTTATAAAAGATTATTTAGGATAACTAATCTTTACCAACGTTATAGTATATGTGAAAAGGATTCCGTACATATAAATAACTCTGAAATCCGACTTCGTATGAAGAAGTTATGTTTCTTAGAAGCTTTACGATTAAACCGGAACGGCTACGCGCATCGTAAAAGTGAAGCTGAGAGCTTCACGATTAGCCTATCCAATCTAAACGAAATGCGTAGTAATCGTAAAACCAATAGTGTGCATATAGAGAACGTCCAAATCTAACTTCGTATGAGGAAGTTATGATTTTTTGAACTTTTAGTTCAACTGTGCGGGCACAGAAATCGAAATCCAAATCGGTTTATTGTTAGGCTAAACATTTTAAATGAGAGTTGAGGATCTTGTGATTAGGAGTCTGTCGATATAAAGACAGTCGATAACGAAATTTGTATGAAGAAGTTATGAGTTTCGCACATACTTTAATAGTCTAAAGTAGTCTAAATATGAATTTTAGTTAGAGTGAGAAGTAGCGGTTGGCACCTTAATTAAAGTTGTAGATCTCATCATATAAAAAATGTAGAAAATGGAGCTTGTATGCGAAATTTATGGTCGTCCAAAGACCTTCGAGAAAATACATACAATGATGACGTAGCACCACCTGGTGGCGCCATGTAGCATGGTCAGATGGTTGGCTCCTCCAAGAGACACGATGACGTGGCACAACGAAGTTTGGACACGAGGCTCTATGGGAATGTGACGCGCGTTAATTGACATCCCCATTTTTACGGCCAGAAAAGTCTGATTTGTTTATTCTTATTAAATCAGGGTATTGTTTTAAAAAGATTAATTATGCAAAATTTGTCCCAAAAACATGATAATGTTATTATCAAAGCATGTTTGAAGAAATGTGATTTTTTTATATTTTTAAAACTCGGGATGTCATAACTGATATAACACATAAACATAAACAGGTCTTACAATATCTTAGACTAATAGTCTATATCTCCTTGAATCTCCCATCGTGCATGTAACTTTGTACCGCTACCTGTGATAAAAGAAGTTGAGTGGGTCAGGTTGAGAAACCTGGTGACTACATAGGGTTTACAACCCACAATAATATAGTTAAAATGTTTAATTATCAAAAATTTAACCCAATTCCCATCCCCATTTTCTTCTTTATTCTTAAGAATCTACCCTAAGGATCATCTTTGCTGACAATACTAGTTCAGGGATTCCTATGCAATACTTGTCAATAGGTTCTCTTCTATATTTATTCCTAAGGATTTATTCTAGGGTTCATCTTCTTTATTGGCAGTATTATTTTAGGGAATCCATGTATACATGTCAATAGGTGTTAGAGTACACCTGGTGAACACATAGTTCAAAAACACCTACAGGTTGCGAGCATGCTAGCGTTCAACTAGACTGTCTAGAATAGTCCATGCTTGTCATCTATACTTCGCTAGATGAAATCAACGCCTAGTATAGTAGTAGTAAGTTAAGGCCTTTTATTATTATTTTCATCTCTCATCATCCATCTCCCTCTTTATTCTATTCCTCCCTCATTACCCATTACTACCCAACATATTATATGTAAGAAAATACAGTAAAACGTATAAAAATCATCTTTTAATATTTCATCTAACACAGAACATTTGGCACTCAAGCACATATAGCATTTAATTATTTGGATATTTCATATCTACATGTAAGATGAAAGTAACTATTCACTCACCTGACAAAATGTCTGGTGATTGGTGAATCAGGCAGAGCTTTGCCTTACATCCTTTTCCAAAAGACCTAGATGTACATAATGATAAGTCTTAGAATAATTTCATATTTCATGGAACTTATTATCATAAGGACTTAAATTTCTTAACAAACCCAATGTCTACACCAATATCTATCATTTAAGGATCATTCAGGTACGACAGCCGGGAGGTAGGACCATTTCGGCATATAGCCTTTCTGAAATCCAACAAGCAAGTCGACATGAACATTCTAGTCACCTCTCCCGTAAGCAGATCAATCAGTATAACGACTTGGAATCATCGATAAATGTTAATTATAAGTTCTTAGTAACGACTTATAACTATAATCATAATTTACTCAAAGGTGGAGTAGGTGTAGCTCACTTACAGAGAACTATTGATGAGAATCCGAATCTAAGCGGGCATAAAATAATGACTTGGGATCTACTACACCAAGGCTACTACTCAGATGAGTGCTCAAGGGTGTCGCATTGCATGGCTTCACCAAAATGTGATAACAAGGATGTGATTGCACAGGGACAAGGTTTAAAAACACAAACCTTGATTTAATGCTTAAGATCAATGTCTGCTTCTGATTAAATGTTCCAGTCAAGTCTGGTAATACCAGTCGAGACTTGAAGAAAGATATTCAACAACGTATTCAAGTCATAAATGAAGAACAAAGAGAATAATCAAGGTAAAGACAATAAATGAACAAGAAGTATGATTAAAAGAGTTTGATTTGAGAGAAAAGTGAGAGTAAAGTAAATTCAAATAAGGCTTTCTTTAGAGCAACAACCTATTTTTATTCTTGTCATTAAACACTCCTTATATAGGAAAAAGAGGTACATCGTACAAACCGAAATGCATACAAAGGACTGGATAATCGAATTACTCCTGACACTCTGATTATCCAAATAGACAAAATAAATTAGTCATATGTAAAGTTACATCAAAGAAACATACAAGAATAATAAATGCCCTATCAAACATATAGTCTCGGATTATTTCTTCATCTCGGAACAACTCCACTTCAGACTCAAACTCCATCTCTAACCATAAACACGTCACGTACCATTCCATATCTCGGACTCAATACTGACTTCGGATCTTCATAGTATGATTACTAGAGGTTCACTTTCAGGTTCCAACAATCTCTCCTAAGTGAACTTAGCAATCTAGTCAGCTTAGTTCGAATCTTCCTTAATGAACACAAACGCCCGGTACAACCAATATCTGACTGCTATATACCATTGAAGCTTACTTATAAACTTTGCCTTCACGTGCTCTGGAGATTCTGACTTGGATGCGTGATTGATGAATTTCTAAAGAGCTTTGGTAGGAACTAGATGCTTGTCAAGGACTCGGAAGAAGTCCTTCTTGTTCGTCTTCTTTTGCATGTAAACAAATCCTAGCACCGACTCATCAATTGGCCCTTCTGCCAATAACTCGGCTTCTGGCAGTTTGAAATCAATTTTGACTAAGAGCTTCTCTGTTCCAAACAGGTGAGCTAAATCAAAGTCGCAGCTGCAAAATTCTGCGACATAGTCTTTAAGGAAGCTCAAGGAAGTTGGTAAGATCCAATAGTGAGATCATCATTTCGATGGCTTCGGAAATGTGCAGCAATAGTCAGGATGTCGTTGGGATTGATTGATGGGAAGTCGGCGTCTGAGATAGTGAATTGAGTAGGTTTTTGGATTAGGTGTCTAAGTTCATAACTATTTCTGAAATGTACTTGACCCGATTAGCATGGTCCATTTGGGTTGCATGGCATCATGCATTTGGATAGACTAAAATGAGAGAAATAACACTTAAGGTTTATTAATATATTATAAGTTCTAATATATTAATAATATTATTTAATTAGTATTGATCAAGAATTAATTTGGAATTAATTAAGTGATCAAAAGGAGACTAATTAAATATATGGGTTGATTGTGTAAATCATCCATACTTATATAGTGGGCTAATGCTTCATGGATTATCAAGTTGGGCTAAAACCCATAGGATGCTCCATGGATGCTCGATGGTGTTTATTGAACCCATGGGTCATGGAAATGAAAATTCATGACAATTAGGGTTTACATGGTGTAACCCTAATTGTAACACACTATATAAGCATCACTTTGTTCACCAAAATCGGCCACTAAGTAAGAATTGTGAGGGCTAGCCGATTTCTAAGTGTTCTTCATTTCTCTCTAAGTTATTCCAAGTGCATTTGGTGTTGTGTGAGACATTTGAGGCATCACACTTGAGGTGCTAGGCTCACAAGGTTTTCAAGGAATCCAAACTACTACAAGGTATGTTTTCTTACTTACTTTTATGATTAAAAAGTTCCCCATGTATGCTAGATAGGTTATGAACCTTGGAAAATCAATTTTGCATGTATCTTAGTAAAACATAGATCCAAGGTTTCTAGGGTTGCATGTACACCTTAGGAGTGTTAGAATGCTCAAAACCCTACATAGGTTTGTTTCGGAAGATGTGGTATCGGTACAACATACAGTTTAGATCAAACTTGGCTAAAACTTTCCTTCCACACCTAGAGATCTTGGTAATTCTCTTCCGAGATCATACTTCTTTTTGGGGAAGTGCGTTCTTGGAGTAGAAGGTATTCAAGCGTTCTCGTTCAGTTCTGATGATCAATTGAGGATCATATTCTGGGTGGAGAGGAGCAAACTTGGTGTAGAACTTGGCATATGGAGAGATGGGTAGGTCGATCTTGTTCGAATCTTGATCTGGTAATTCATAATACATAAATGGCACCATGTCCATGTCATGTATTATTCCTTCTCGGCAAAGAGGAGAAAGCCCTAGCATCGGATTTGGATTGTATTTTAAGGCTTGGATTATGATGCTTTCCTCAATGGCTTGATGTATTTCTTCTTGAGACCAACCATATTTTTGCTTTGGAGGAGGATCGGAGTGGTGGACTTCTAAGATAGGATTTTTTTCCTTTGTCTTGGGGCTTCTTGAGTGCCGAGATGATGTGTTGCATGTTTTCATCAATAACATACTTTGGAGGAGAGGATGTCAGAGGCTCTTCTGGAATATCATCAGGCTTCCGAAGAGGAGAGACTTCATCGATAGGAACTATCCTTGGTGAGGGAATCAGAGGGAGCATTGATTGAGTGGCTCGGAAGGCTTCAACTGCAAGCTTTGTTTTTTCCTTAGCCGCTTCCCGGCTTCTTTTCAGAACATCATCAAGGGATGATGACCATAAGACTGCAAACCATATCCGTTGCTCTTCCTCGGATAGCACTTTGGCAGGAAACTTCCTTGGAGCTTGAAGACCCACTACCCCTTTTGTGATGTACAAGTCTTAATCATCACTATCATCATCATCATCGTCAGCAGCATAGGGAGAACCTGTAAGAACCTGTAAATCATCATCAGAATTTTCATCTCGTAGTTTGAACTCTGAGGCAGGTTTTTATGGGATGGATTGACTTCTTCTGCTTGGCCCTTATCCCCCTCTTGCAGCGGATGAACCAGCAACCGATGCAAGCAAAGAAGATTTTTTAAGCTCCGAGAATCTGCCAAACACCTTCTGAAATTTTGTATTCATTTGGAGTGTTAAGGCGTCATAAGCGTCAACTGTGGGAGCCTGAGCCTTGAGATAATCCAACAGGGCTGCAAGAATGGAGAGCATTTCATCAAATTTGTGGTTCGGAACGTCCACAATATTCCAACAGACCCTGAGAAGCTTGATTAGGACTTGTTGCATGATCATATTCATCTCATCTTTCTTCTTGATCTCCTTCTCCATTCTCTGGATTTGTTTTTCGTGACGGGCATGGGTTTGTTTGATGATCTCATTTGTTGCACCAATCATGTCGTCATGGACCTTCAACATTGTTGTGATGGTGTCAAGGTTGTGATCCAGACTCTCATTGTACTTCTGTTCAACTTCCTCAACGTTATGCTTGAGCCGGAGTGAGATAAGTTGGTCAATATGGGCTTCCCGTTCATCAACATTTGGTCCGGACTTTGTAGCTTCGGACAGGGAGAGCAAGATTGCATCCAACTTGGAGTCTAAACCATAAACCTTGGCATCAAGTTTATTATTGAGTCCGGCCACGGAGGTTTCAATTGCATCAACCTTCTTCATTGCATCAGAGACATTGTCTTAGAGTTCCAAGAGGGAAAAAGGATCAATGTAACTGCCAGCGGATGATCTTGTGTCAGAGGTGGAAGTATGGGGCTTGGTTTTATCACCATCTTGGTTTACTAGTCGTTTGGAGGGGCCATGATGAGTTGGAGTGACTGTGTTATCTTACTTGGGAGGAGTAGATTCTATTTCACCTCCGAGATTCGTTTGAATTTGATCATCAATTTTGATCTCTTCATCAACAGGCTCGGAAGAGGAGGATGAAAGCCCAAAGTCAAAAACAGGCTTTGAAGCGGATGGTTTCGACTGAAAGTGATGTGAGGAAAATAATGGAGGAACAGCAACAGATGCACTGTGTCACAACTAGCATTTTCTGCTAAGAAATACTGCCTACCTGTAATCAACTCTTTTATAATTTGTAACCTTAAGTTGATATTATGCACTATGCTCATTCAAAAATCAACCATTTGAACCAAAACTCACTCGTGAAGTCCAAAACCTAATTCAATTCATTTCACACACTTAACTGTGGGTTCGTAACCCTAACATCCCAATTCAAACTCAGAATGGATTTGGATCCTCTTGTTGAGCCTAAGGGGCCAGTAAACTTTCAATTTAGCTATTTTGGGCCAAGGAACTCCATTTGGGCTCTAATTGGTCCTACATTCATCAAACCATAGCATATTGGGCCATATTGGGCCTAAAATGTCTCACTTGGTTTCTTGGGCCTTATTGGGCCGTAAACAAATTTCTTTAACATTTTTTGGCCGTAAACCCTTATATAGGCCCAATGGGCCGAAAAATTTCCATATTAGACCCTATAAATTTCGAATATATTCAATAGTGGCCCAAACAATTCTTTTCTTTTCCTCTTTACTCCATTCTCAGTTTTACAAAAACAAAAAAAAGAGAAAAATATGTGATTATCGTAATGGTGACACCTAATCTTTGCATGGAGGATATCCATGCAATAACCACCAAATATCTAGGCAAAATGAAGGTTTAACCATTAAGCAATAACCATGACAAATCCCTCTCTCACCTCTCTTCTTAAACTCTCGGCCCAAGGCTCCCACCATCACCCTCATTTTATTACTTCAAACACACCAAAGATTCTCTCATATCTCTCTAAAACTCCAAGAAATCCCCTCATTTTCCCTTACAAATTTCATGAGTTTTGTGTGTGATTTCAAGAACTTTTCATCAAAGTTTCAACCTCTTGGTAAGTTGTCATCATATACAAGTTATTACTTTCCATTTTATGCTAAGAACTCTTCCTCACATAGCTTCATTTCGTGTTCTAGCTTCCTAGAACCATCTAAGCTCGAAACTCCTTCCAAAGAAGCACTCAAGACCAAAAACTCACTTCATTCTCTTCCTCAAGACCGAATCTATCATCATTGTGAGTTCATACCCCATATGTTCGGTTTTTACTATGCTTTGGGGGAGAATACAAGTTGTTTTGTGTAGATCTATGAGTATATGCATGATTATGTGTGTTTTCCATGATATAAGTTGTGGTTATGTGTTAAAAACTTCATAAACTTGAAAATATGCTAAAATATGATGATATTTGTAGAACATAACACTTGTTACAACTTATTATACAAAGAAAAGGTTTAAAACACTTCAAAGTTGTTTAAAACTAAGAAAAGTGCATAAGAGGGCCAAAAATGAAAAAATAATCAAAAGTGAGGTTATTATATATAACTCACGGTTTTAAGGGACCAAAAAGGATTTATTTTTTATAAATATGAATCTTTATGGTATTTGTGATTTTAAAAAGGCTAAAAGTGTAAACTTTCACAAATGGGCCTCATTTGGGCTTCCACGGTTTTGGGCTAAATTTATAAATTTTTGGACTTTTGTGGGCTTAAGTGTCATTTTAAACAAAGTTGAGCCAAAAATGTCATTTTTCGATTATAAGGGCTGAAAATGATAATTTTATCAAACTTGGGCCAAAAAGGAATAATTACTATACTTTTGGGCCGAAAATGATCTTTTGACAAAAGTGGGGTTAAAAATGTTATTTTACTCAAATCAAGCCCTTAAATGTAAACTTCTAGTTTTAAAGGACCTAAAGTGTCATTTTTACCAAAAATGTGCCTAAATTGTAAATTCTCGGTTTGAATGACCTTTTATGTCATTTTGGTAAACAACTAAACTTAACAACCAACGTAACAACAAACGGATCAATTACGTCATTCACATGCTTATTGGGCCTGGAATATAATTTACATGTTTAGTGGGCATTAGTTGTCCTTTTACATGTTTATTGGGCCTGTAATATAATTTACATGTTTAGTGGGCCTTAGTTGTCCTTTTACATGTTTATTGGGCCTAGAATATAATTTACATGTTTAGTGGGCCTTAGTTGTCCTTTTACATGTTTATTGGGCCTGGAATATACCTTACATGTTTAGTGGGCCTTCGTGGTCCATCTACATGCTTGTTGACTTCACACATTCACATACGCACTCGTTGGGCTTTGAAAACTAAATACTTACACGTAAACAATATAAACTGTGCAATTTCATATTCGTGTAAATTTAGTTAAGGATCTTGTGAGACACTTCGTTTCGCACCTATCGAGTGTACAACTGTAGCCTGTAGTTATAACTAGAGTCTCCTGGAGGGAGAGCGGGAGGTTGTGTATAGATCTATACGGGGGCGACACCTCACACCTGAGTTGTTCGCTACAGTTAGACTAGGCCAGTCTAGGGTGACAAACCTTACCATAAACACGTCGGCGTCAGAAAACGTCATGACAAGCGGATTAGTCATTATCAAGTATGGTTATAACGACTCACTTCGAGGAATTAACACCATTATAAAAATTTACGGAATACCTTTACAGTTTGGTAACACGGAAACTTACACTGATAAGACCACAACGTTTTATAGACAGACAATATCGGATTGTCTGGGACCATTCACTTTATACATTTGCAAACATTAACACACATGCATTAATACAAGATCGGACACAAACATTTCAAATCGTTTTCCGGAAAATATCGGATTTTATGGTGTTTACTAAGTAATACAAAACATTTTACTCAAACATGATTATGAACTCACCAACATTATATGTGTTGACCTTTTCAAATTAACTTGTATTCTCAGGAAATCGTTAAGCAGAAAAGTCGACAGGAACATGTGGACATTGTCATATTTTGTATCATCATACATTAACTATTTGGGCATGTAATATTTAATACAATACTTGATGTAAACAATGATGGTTGTATTTGGTATGTATGATGATGGTGTTTGTCATGTTTCATTTATATTCACTTTGATGGTATTACAAGATGAAGTCACCCAAGCCTCCAAACGTTTCCGTCATCTGGTTCGGGGGTGTGACACACTGTCATCGTTGAACATGAACTAAACTGAATGTTATTCGTCAAGGTCTTGATGAAGAGCATCATATTGTGGAGACTTTAGAGATTTGTCAGAGATGATGTTGTCTTGAGTTTCGCTGGAGCCAAACTCCAGATCAGCGACTTCATCAGTTGGAGGAACGAATGGCAGATTGAACCGGATGGCCCTATTCCTCATAGAGACTAAGGTTGCTTCCACCTGAGGTCGTGTAAGCTCTGGATGATGAAGGTGAGCCCTGTCAATGAAATTATTGTATTCAAGGTCAGTAAAACCTGGTCATCCTCTACCCGTGGTGGGTATCTGACCAGTTGTGGCATCCAAGGAAGGAGAGACTACTCTAGCCTTAGAATGCTTGTGGTCCGAAACAGGGATCTCAGAACGTGCTTGTGATGAAAGAGTTAGGTTTTCCAAGTTGACCTGTGGGTCTATTCCTGGGGGTGCAAGGAACTATGTTCATCACCTGCATCACCTTGTTGGGAAGGTGAGGGTGGATTATGTGGAGACTCCCCGTGAGTGTGTGATAGTGGTATTGAAGCTCCAAAAGGTACTTCGGAAGAGTGGGCAGGTGGGGTAAGAGGATGGCCAGAGTCAACCGGAATGTCTTTGGTTCCCTCCTATTGAGAGGTGGAACCGACTTTGGTTCTCTTTTTGGCTTTTGGCTTTGAGAGAGGAGATTTCCTCTTGGCAGTTTTCTTCTTATTACCTCTAGATGGAACAGGCTTAGCCATATCCGAGACAGGCTCAACGGTGACCGGGGTAGATTGTGTAGGGTGATACACAATCGAGGTCGCAAATGATGTTTCAACTGGATGGACTCGGAAGGGAGAGTGGCTAGCATATGTTCAGGCAATCGCCTAATAGGTCTGAAAGAGTCTTGGTTCGGAATTCGATAAGTTTTGATAGTTTTGAAAGATAGAAGTACCTCTTTAGGAATCGTATCGACTGGGATAGGCTCCTTCCATTTCTTGTAAAGTTCTTGAACAGTCAGAGCCTAGAATCTCGGACTCGAAATCTCTTTTGGTTTCCTGTTGACCGAGAACTTCTGAAAGTCCTGCCATAGGACTTCCGTAATGTCGACGGTATTCGCTTTTTCTGTGAAGATGTTGTAGACGACGTACAGACAGTCCTTGCTCAGTGTATCAGTTCCGTCGTGCTTGTTGGAGAGACCTCGAAGCATGAGGTGCATCAGAACAGTCCACAGCCCAGGAACGACTTGGAAATCCAGCTTGAAACGACGTCGGTTTGCATAACTCTTTTGACGACTCTGGGTCGTCAACAACCTCTGTCTGACCTATTGTATGAGCTCTGTCGTATTGAGCACTATCTCCATACTCCCCGTGACTATTTACCCAACCTCTACCCAACAAATAGTGTTCATACACTTCCTCCCATAGAGAAGCTCAATGGGAGGCATGCCATTGTAGGCATTATTGCTTTTTTTGTAAGAAACATCAGACAAGGGAAGGTAAGAATCCCAACTCCTACTGAAATCCAACCATGTACCTAACTCCTCATGTAACCTCTTCAAAAATCAGGAAATGAAACAAACATCCCGATATGAAACGATAGAATTGGGTACACCGTGTCGAGGATGTTGGGTTTTGAGCACTATAACACTCATATGGTGCACATACAACCCTAAATGCTTTGGATCTATGTTTTCTCTAATTATACATGCAATTTCAATTTTCCAAATCATACATCCTAACTAGCGTACAAATTGACAATTAAACAATACAACTAGTTAGATAACTTACCTCTTAATAGGACTTGTAGTTCTTGGCCTTTGAAAGCTTGAGCACCTCAAGTGTGATGCCTCAAATGTGTCACAAACACCAAATGCAAGAGGAGGCTTGAGAGAATAAGTTACTTAGCACAAAAACTATATCACTCTCCTAGAATGATGGTGTAACCGATTTTGGTTCTAGGGAGGTCATTTTATAGTGTAGCAAATGCTAGGGTTACACCTTGCAAACCCTAATGAACTTTCATATTACTTAGGCTCCATGGGTTAAACCTCCATGGACTATCCATGGACTATCTCATTGGTTTATCCCATCCTAAATAACCATGGATCATTAGCCCACACTATAAGAATCATTGATTTACATAATCAATCCCGACATATTTAATTAGTCTCTTTTGATCACAAAATTAATTCCAAATTAATTCTTGATCAATACTAATTAAATAATATGATTTCTCAATTAATATATTATACTTATAATATATTAATAAATCATAAATAACCTTATTCTCAAAAGTCCATCCTATCAAATTGCACTGGTGAAGGCAACCCAAAAGGACCATGCTACTATCGGGTCAAGTACATACCCATTATAGTTATGGGCTTAGACACCTAATCCAACAGTCTCCCACTTGGATAAGTCTAATAACTATAATTGCCAATCCAACTTCAAAATCCGATTAGCAATCGTAGCTCTCAAAAGCCGCTATCGAACTCTGACCCAATCAGTGACGCGCCCTTTAGATATGGGATCATATATTCCTCTATTCTCAAGATATCTATGCAATAAAACATATAGAACATAACTAAACACATCAATTTAGTTCTGACCGGGCCCGACACATAGTCAAAACAGAATCATCGAGGGGCCCAAGATATCGCTTTTAAACCTCTTAGGATAAAAGGAACAGATAAACTACGACATTATATGCTTGTACTAACTACTCATCAAATTATGCATAACGACATGTTTTATAGCATCAAGTTATTGATGCGTTTTCATTCCATCAATGCACAACCAACTCATAGTCAACAACTCATATATCTATGTTTGAAGATTATATGATATTATCGTCGCACAATTACTCGTGATAAATTCCATGAAGTAATTCAGGTGAGCGCGGGTTGAACCAATACTCAAATCTTATTTCAGGAGCACTCATGAATGGTGTAGAAAACTTTTGCTATGTCTAACGCCTTAGACAATCTACAAGCCAACTCATGACAATCTAGCCTCATTACCTACTTCCAAAGTATGATCGGCTGTGGATGGTTTGAATAATCTTATTATTCTGGAAGTCAAAACATGCAACGTGAAACACAAGAATATTACTAATCCCATATGGCCCCAAAACTTTTGAGTATAAATAAAACACGTTTTATTTAATCACCATATTGATTACACATTATTCCTTGTATATTGTTTCGATTTATCAACTAATACTTGAATTAAAACAATAGCTATCCCATGCTCCAAGCATGCACACTATGTTTACCTGTGGTCCGTACTTTGTGAAATAGATCAATTGTAAACATTTCCAACGATACTCATTTTACAATTCCAAATCCTTATCGTAAGTGTAAGAATACCAACTTCTTGCCACTTACTGTAATTTGTTAGATTCTAAACTTATATGCAGTGATCCTTTTGTAATGACTATGTACACAAGTCACCGAGACTTTGTCAATTATAAAACTTTCCATTGGAGATTGTTACAAGATAATTCCATAGATCTGAAGTCTCATATTCAAAGCACATTCCTTTGAACATCCTTCTTGCACAAAAGTTTCTAACTTTCTCATATATTCTTGATATCCAACTCCCATTATGGAAACATTTCCATATTTGCCATATGACAACTCATTGTTAATAGAATCCTGTCTATTCATAATAATGTCAATATGGTCCATCATTACTATACTTCCAACTATCCATAAGCAACCAATCTTTGGCGAACCTTGGATTGTTCTTAGCGGTTGTTTAATAACTTTAGTCATATCCAGTTCTAGTCCTTTTTCGCTCTTAATGCCCTACGCATTTGGAAAATTAGAACACATGAATATTATAGCATATGCAATCGATCCTATACCCGAAGCATATGGGATACGATTCATAATGTCTTACATAAAGACATGATACTTGACCGGTCTTTTGCTATAATATTTCCATATATAGAATTTCCAATGTTGAAGCATTTCAACATGGTACTCATATAAATCCTTGACTAAATTTGATTAAAATCTCAATCTAAACTTTTAGAATTGAAATGAAGTATAAGTTCCTCTCCCTTAATTATAGCAAAACAACTTTTCAACCCTGCAACTTTGCGAATTGAAAACTTTGTTTTCTATAATTAACATTGCTAACTTGCAACACTTAACATAATAATTATGCTCCCACTATCATAACAATTATTTTCTTACTTGCATAACATTTATGCTCCCACTAGCTGTGACATAAATCCAGAAATCAGCTGGACTTTTAGAAATCAATACTTTATTGACTTTCTTACCAAAGTTCAGATTTCTGACACGAGATGCTTCGATAAGCCTTTATCTAAGCTCACACACCTTTTATTAGAAAGCTCATATGTGTGTCTAAACAATTTTAGAACTTACAGCAATAAGTCTCAAATGTTTAGACCTTTTGCCATTTCTCACAATTCGAACTATGAAGAGGGATGTCGTAGTCATAATCGAATTTGAGAATGCAAATTTCACAATTGCTAACTCTTTAAAATCTACTTAGTGAAAGCGTTTCCTCACAATCATTTTCATGAACTGGAGAGAAACCTTTGTCACTTAGATTTTATGGTGTATGTGTTCCTATCCATGTGAATTTGTCATAACCATAATCACAAGACAGGGTTAGTGACAAATCCAAACTCATATGGACCGAACTTGTTCAATCTTAATTTCTTGCCACCTGGCAGCTCAAGGGCCTACCATTGCTTCCAAGTTGTTATGCGAACAATTGAGAACTCATAAAACTCACATGCGTAGTCAACTTCAATTGGAATGGGAACGGAAACAAGAATATGTCAACACGATAGGTTACAAACCTCAAGTCGTGTGCTAGTGATTAACAATGGATTTACTCTTGATTAGTTCTCGAAACTTTTCAAGATCTTTAAGACTCCCACTGACCTCTTAACATATAAGATTCTCTTTGTCAAGAAACATTACTTGACAACAAATATTCAAGAGTTAGTGCAATTTCTTATCAAGACAAACACTTTTGACAATCAGTCTTAGTTGATCTTTGTTTTATCCAAAACATTACAACTTACCAATTTTAAATGTACAAGAGTAGAAAACATTTTACTCTACATTTGCTGATATGTCACTCAATACACAATCTTGGAGTAAGACTCTAAGATTTGATTTTGGAACGAAGTATGATTCATCTTAATTGATTTAACCATTTCAATAATTCCTGATTCCTCTTCTTAGCCAAACAAATGCACTAAGGCGTTCTTAGAAGATCAAATTGTGATATAGTTTTCATAATCATTAATATGATCATAAAACACGATACTCAAGTACTCTCCCATTTTTTCAGATTGGAGAAACTTTTATCTTTCTGTCGACTTTGATTCTTCTTATTCATTCTGCTATACATTAAGACTTTTCAATGACTTAGAATTATACTTAATCTTGTAAGAATAACCATATTTACTAACTTTAGTAAACCATAACGAATAGTCATATCGTTCTTTGTGGTGGAGCTGACCAGCGCACAACCAAGTGTACGTGATCCCCTAGTCCTTCACTTAACTCACCTATGTATGTGAACAAGGAATTAGCCCTAATTTCCCAAAGATGAAGGTTCTCATTCACCATACAATACAAGTTGCATGATCCCAAGTTTCTATCTAATTGAAACTTGGGTGATGAGAATCTTTCCTTATTTGGTGAATTTATACACTACCACAAACGAAAGAATCAAATCCATATTGCTAAAAATACAAACATCAATTTTTCACATATGCCATTGCAAGGAAATATAAAATAAGATAAAATAAATCTTATATTTATATAATTGCGGAAAAAAATTTCCTTACAATGCAATTACAAATGAAAACTATGTTATTACAAATTTCTAAGCAATCTATCATAACTCTTAAGCAGCAGCTCCAAAAATCCGATCATCGAACCATGCGATTGAAATCCATCTCTTCGCGATCAGACTCTGCATGCCTTTCCTTTAAGCTTCCTTTGATCCTACAAAACATAAAAATGTAATCTTATCACATCATGTATTAAGAATCTACAAACAGAAACTTAATAGAGTTAGATAGTTGACTTACCTGAAGTAGAACCATACAATTTGATTAAAATTCTCAGGTAGTCAGGGCAGCTTCGCTTCCAATGTCTCTTTTCTTGGCAATAGAAACAAACAAACTCTTCTGGAATGGTACACGGGACAATCTCAGACTTAGCCTTTCCCTTTCCCTTGGGAAGAGAAACCTTTTCTGGACTTCCAATGTTCCCATTGTCAATGTCCATGGAAGTTTGGGAAGTAGATCTTCTAATCAAATTTGCTTTACCAGTGCGCCAAATCATTGCAGACTCAGCAACAATAAGCAAATAGGTAAGATCAATAAGGGTCACGCCGCGGTCTGTCATATAGTAGTCTTTAACAAACTGACTATACGACTCAGAATGTGACTGAAGAACCAAGTCAATAGCCAACTTCCTTGAGACATCGACTCCTAACATTCCCAGTCTGTCAATGTGTGACTTCATCTCCAAGACATGTGCACACACAGATCTTCCATCTTCATGTTTGCTCGCCAATAGGGCCTGAGTGACCTTGAACTTTTCAATTCTTCGAACATGTGGGTCAAGGAGAATAATTGGAGGAGGTGGAGGAAGTGAAGTATGATATTGTGGAATATCATCTTCATGTGGAAAGCCTTTTCCAACAAATTCGGGAAGACCATAGTTGTCCGACCTAGACATCTATAACGGGAGAAATTCAAGTTAGTTGATTTAAGTCCTTAATATACCACCCAAAACGAAATATTAAGACTAGGACCCAACACAATATTTTACAATTGCGAAGAGAGATGCCGTAATCCAATTGTAAAAATATTTGAAGGTAGGTAAATGACGATTTACCAATTTCCACCATAAAAAACGAAACAGATTATTAAGTTTTAAATGGATTGAAATTCCTAGATTCTTTGAGATTCATTGAACTTTTCAATGGCATGTTTAAATCTCGATTGTGCTCTTCAAGTTTGTGACTAGGATGCCGAGGATCACAAACAAGGTGTGAATAACCATGCAAATTAGCTTGGTACACTCAATGTTACAAATCACCTAATCAATGTGCCGGTTAACCACACACGCTCCATTGATCTATGATTAACATCAAGCTACCCTTTTCCACATATTGTCAGTCCCAGATTAGTGTGTCGGTTAACCACACACGCTCCACTAACGACTTAACAAGGTGCAAAGTGTAATTTCATGGATTAGCACCATTTTTCACATTTTCCTAAAGTAACTAAGATTGGGAATTTAATAGAAAGTTTAGTTACTTTATAATTATCATTATACTTTTAACGATAATTAATGTCCTATCCTACCCGTTCGGCTAACGACCCTCCACCAGTCAAGGAAGCGGTGGGTGAGAGTGGACACCCATTAAACTATCATTTTATAGGCAGTAACCTTATACCCCCCCCCCTTATAGACCGGCTTCGTGAATGAGGCCTACTAACGGTAAGACTGACTTGTCTTATACATACATATATATATATATATATATATATATATATATTAACTTTTAACATAATAATAGTATAAGGGTTGAATTTTAACTTTTAAAACTCTAAGGATTGGAATTAAAAGTTTCAGTTGTGAGACTTTACAAATTCCAAAACTTCAGGACAAGTTTTGAAACTTTTTCAAAACTCTTGGTTTCCATAAATTATGAGTTAATGTTGGTTTTATGAAAAGACTCTTGATTTTCCATAACTTGAGGACAAGTTATGGAGTTCATTAAAACATTTATTTTAAGACTTTTCATGTTCCATAACTTGAGGACAAGTTATAGAACTCATTAAAGAACACTTAGATCAATTCTAACAAGGAAAATTATCATATGATTTTTTTTTAATCATGATCTAAACTAACTCATAAGGCAAAATAGTTTCAAATCAAATGATACAAGTAATTAGCTTAACATGTAAACTAACAACTATCATAAGAATTTCGACAACTATCTTTTGATGACTCTTGGAATTCATAACTATAACTTATGAGTATAATTGCATTTTAATGTATGAGACCTTTCATTTTCCATAACTTGAGGACAAGTTATGGAGGTCATTAAAATCATTAAGATCAACATTTTAACTAACATAAATTATCAAGTAATTTATCTATGATCTAGTAAACACATAAGTCAATATAATTCATATCAACAATTTCAAGAAATTAGCCTAATCATATAAATTAATACAAATCTTGAAATTTTGACAATTATCTTTTAATTGGATGAGCATGATCACTACCATATCAAGAAAACAGATTATATGTTTCAAAAAACAGTTTGTGGTAATGATCCTAATCTGATTCTAGCCAAAAACACGAAATTCTGCACCCAGAGTCATCAACTCGGCGAGTGCAAGAACATGACTCGTCGAGTTGGTCATTTACTGAGTGGACTCGTCGAGTCAGCCAGTGGACTCGGCGAGTTCATCAGTCAGAGGCCAGAAAATCGATTTTTTCAACTTTGGAAAGCAATAAGCATCATGTATAACAGAAAACAATCCTAGGCTCTAATACCACTGTTGGGTTTTGAGCACTATAACACTCCTATGGTGTACATGCAACCCTAAATTCTTTGGATCTTTGTTTTCTCTAATTATACATGCAATTTCAATTTTCCAAAGCATACATCCTAACTATCATACAAATTGACAATTGAACATTACAACTAGTTAGATAACTTACCTATTAATAGGACTTGTAGTTCTTGGCCTTTGAAAGCTTGAGCACCTCAAGTGTGATGCCTCTAATGTGTCAAAAACACTAAATGCAAGAGGAGGCTTGAGAGAATAAGTTACTTAGCACAAAAACTATATCACTCTCCTAGAATGATGGTGTAATCGATTTTGGTTCTATGGAGGTCATTTTATAGTGTAGAAAATGCTAGGGTTACACCTTGTAAACCCTAATGACCTTTCATATTACTTAGGCTCCATGGGTTAAACCTCCATAGACTATCTCATTTGTTTAGCCCATCCTAAATAACCATGGATCATTAGCCTACACTATAAGAATCATTGATTTACATAATCAATCCCAACATATTTAATTAGTCTCTTTTGATCACGAAATGAATTCCAAATTAATTCTTGATCAATACTAGTTAAATAATATGATTTCTCAATTAATATATTATACTTATAATATATTAATAAATCACAAATAACCTTATTCTCAAAAGTCCATCCTATCAAATTGCACTGGTGAAGGCAACCCAAAAGGACCATGCTACTATCGGGTTAAGTACATCCCAATTATAGTTATGGGCTTAGACACCTAATCCAACAAAGGAACCACCTCTCAAACATAGATCTCTACAAACTTCTCAGTAGAAGAGCTCTCACGAATGGCCAGAAAGTGAGCACTCTTCGTCAAAAGATCCAGAAACACCCATATGATATCAAAACCCTTTGTTGTCTTCAGTAACTTCGTGATGAAATCCATGGTGATCTGCTCCCTTTCCACAATGGGACCTCCAACGGCTGTAATTTTCCATGAGGACTCTGATGTTTGGCCTTGACCTCCCGTCAGGTCAGGCACCGCTCCACGAACCAAGGTATATCTCTCTTCATACATGGTCACCAATAATTATGTCTCAGATCATGATACATTTTCATCACACCTGAGTGAATAGAAAATCTCGATTTGTATGCCTCGACCATCAAAATCTTTCGGTTCCCACTCGAATAAGGCACCCAAATCCTGCCATGTAGCGTCAAAAATCACTAACTATCATAATTAAAAGTTGATACTGACCAACCACCCGCTCACTCTTCCAATTATCCTCCTTGAGTGCCTCCGACTATGAAACGCTAATCATCTCTAAAATTAAAGTCACAGCCATCTTCCTCAAACACATATCCTGAATCGCAGAACTAACTGCCGTGTGACTCAACGCATCAGCGAGCATGTTGGCCTTACTAGGATGGTACAAAATCTCCCAGTCGTAGTCCATCACTATGTCAAGCCATCTCTGATGTGTCATATTCAGGTTGGGCTGATCTATCATGTATCTCAGACTCTTGTGGTCCATGAAAATAGTCTACCGAACTCCATACATATAGTAATGCCAAATATTCAGGGAGAAAACCACCGCCCCCAACTCCATATCATGAGTAGGATAATTCGCCTCATAAGGCTTCAGCTGCCTTGAATCGTAGGCGATCACATGCCCCCTCTACGTCAGTACTGCACCCAAACCCACGATCAATGCGTCATAGTATACCATGGAATCCTCAACTCCCTCAATAAGGGTATGCACTGATTCCTCACAAAGCTTATGACGAAGAGTCTCGAATGTTTCCTGCTGGTCAGGCCCCCAACGGAAGGTGGCATCCTTCCTAGTCAGTCTAGTGAGAGGAACTACAATCTTGGAGAAGTCCCTGATGAATCTTCGATAATACCCTGCCAGCCCGAGGAAACTCGAAATCTCATATGGAGACTTTGGAACTTCCCACCTCAATCTTAGGCGGGTCCAAAATATACCATTCTAGTTGACAAGGTGCCCCAGAAACTGGACCTCGTGCAACCAGAACTTACACTTAGAGAACTTGGCGTACACTCGCACTGCCCTAAGGATACCAAGAAGCTCACATAGATGCTCCTTATATTGCTCCTTGGTCTTCTAATAGGCCAAGATATCATCAATGAAAACAATCATTGATCGGTCCAACATAGGTCTACACACCCGAATCATGAGACTTCTGTGAACGCTTTCTGTGCGTTGTTGGGCCCGAAAGGCATCACTACGAACTCGTAATTCCCATAGTGATTTCGGAAGGTAGTCTTCGGTATGTCATCCTCCCAAAACCTCATATGATGATAATCAGATCCCAACTCGATCTTGGAAAACCAAGATGTCCCCTACAACCGATCAGAAAGGTCGTCAATCTGTGACAATGGATACCGGTTCTTCACCATCAACTTGCTCAACTCCCGGTAATCAATGCAAATCCGGTGTATACCATCCTTCTTCTTAACAAAAAGGATTAGTGCTCCCCAAGACAAGCTACTCGGACGAATAAACTCTTTCTCTAATAGCTTCTGCAACTGTGAGGATAACTCTTGCATCTCTTATGTCTCATGGTGATATAGCGCCTTTGTAATCGGGGTGGCACTAGGGATCAGATCGGTCCTGAACTCAACTTGCCTCTCAGGAGACACACTAGGAAATTCCTTAGGGAAAACGTCAGGAAACTCTCTTACAATAGGGAAATCGGAAACTAACTTCTTCTTCTCAACCTGTTTATCGACCACATAAGCAAGATGCCCCACATATCCATGCTGAAGACACTACCTCACCCTAAAAGTGGAATAAAAGGCAGATCTAACCCTAGTAACCTCACCATAGATAGTCAGCACTCCCCTACTATGGTCACGAATCCTCACTAACTGCTTTTCTTAGTCTATTAATGCTCCAAACCGAATCAACCAATCCATACCCGCAATCACACGACACATCTCTCATCGTAATGGGAATAAGATCTATCGGGAATCCTACACCAAAAATCTCCAATACATAATCCCAGAAAACCTCAGTCGATGAAACCGTGCGATCGTCAGCTACATCGACCTTTAAATTTCATGAGCAAAACTGAAACCTCTACAGAAAGATGTAGACACAACAGACTGACTAGAACCCGAGTCAAATAGCACCAAGGCAGGTACAAATTTCATGAGGAAAGTACCTAACAAAACTTCAACATAAACATATACAATAAAATAAGTCAACGGAAATATAAAACAGATACATACAAGTGACAAAATAGGGTGTTGGCTGGCCTCCTCTACAGTCAACTGAAAAGCGCAACCTCTGTTCTTCGGGGCCTCAACCTTCCCCTAACGCCCATCAGTGATGTGCAGGGTGGTAGGAGAAAGGGTCTAAACTTTCTACAATGCAAGTAGTAGACATTCGGCCTTCACATGGCATGCCTAGTTGCAGCTAAAACATACTAAAAACCCTCTGACACTCCTTTGTGAAGTAACCCTCCTTTCCACACAAGTAGCATACCGTCCCCGACTGACAAGGACCCTCAGGACCCTTACCTCACTTGCTGCAAGTGCGGCTCCTTTGACCTCATATCCAAGAATCAGTGGGATTTGCCCGCTTAACCGCCGACTACGACTAGACTGGTCTCATATCCCTCCTCTGAGTACCCAATCCGGTCTTTCTCCCCTACAACTCCAACTTAATGTCCTACCTCCTGGCCTTAGATTGCAGCTCAGCCAATGTCCGGTATTAGGAGTTCGTCACAAACTCTATGATATCCATCTTGTGCATACTCAAGTATCGGGTCATCCATGCCTGCTTAGTGGATGCGTACTTTGGAAAAACATGTCTCTCTCATGGAACATCCTAGTGATCTTAGTCACCGTCTTTATCGTCTTTCGGAGCGATAGGTACTACTGAGACAATCGCTCACTCTCCACCAATCGAACATACTACTCTCAAAACATCACAACAAACTGATCACAGATAATTATAGCCTTCTCCACAGGTGATAAGTCAGTAGTCACGAAATTCCACCAGTCCTTCGCTCCCAAGCGAAGTACGTTCAGCACAAACCGAACCATCAGATCATCCGGACAGGAGCATGTATAAATGCATCCCTCAACATCAGTGATCCACCTCATATCTGCAATCAAGTCCTAGACCACGTCAAACTCTGGGGCTTCGTGTTTTTGAACTCTCGGTACTTCATCGAATCACCCCCATGGGACCTCGTGGTGGCGACGACAGTGGTGGCTGCAACATTGGCAGCCTTGGTGACAACACCATAGTGCTCGTCAAACATCTCGATCATTATGGTCTTGATAGACCCAAATACCTCTGGGATAGCCTCCCTAAGTGCCATGGTCACCTCCATGGCAATGATCCTACGGATCTCATCGTTAATGACACCTTGCCTCTCCGAACCACTGGAGCCTAAACCTCGAGTATACACCGTACTGAAATACACAGAGAAAAATGTCAAAACCAGACTAAAATCACTAGCAAGCACATAATCCAATCAACTCCTCGATACCCTTGGGATTCCTTCTAAATCGCATACAAATCTTATGCTTGTAGTAGTACGGGTCCATACTACCTTCTACACCTATCCATAGTTTATTTAGATCCCCTCACAAGGTCCCGAATCATATATACACCTAAGTGCTCAAAGAGCCATATCTAAACCCTTAGATATGCATCTTAGGTACTGCTAGGATTGAAATCTCTTCATTAGATGGTGTCTTAGGCTTTCCCTTTGTAATAAGGGTTTTGGGTTGAGCTTTCCTATATATACTTGTATAGTATACCATGTATAGGTTTAAGAGAGCTCCCATTATATAGATTTCTAGTCTAGTTGTAGAGAGAGAGAGAGAGAGAGTAGTGTAGTGTACTATGCAAGCACATGCTTCTACATTTATTGTACTTTCTCCCATATCTATACAAATTGTGCTTAAAATTTAGCTTGGATCTTATCGATTATACATTGATTCTTCAATTCCGCATTTGGAATCTTCATTACGATCGTACATGTGGTATCAGAGCTTAATCTTGAAGGTTTAACAACTTTTTCAAGATCAACGATCCTAGATGGCAATATTTTTGGTGTGTAATCAACTTGAAGATTCGAATTTCATGGTAAGTCTCTCCATTGGATCTATTTTCTTTCAATTTCAAATTTGTTGAGCCAATTATTATTTTTAATTCAAAATCTCTTGGAATCATGTTTTGTAATCATTTTTTGATTATTTTGATTCCATTGGATCTATTTGCTTTCAAACCTATACTTGTTGATCCATTTATTTTTCAATTGTTGAGCCCAATTTTGTAATTGTTACTATTCATATTCTATGTTGAAGCCCAATCCTAAAATTTTGGGCCGATACAAATTTATTTGAATTGTTACTGTTCATCTAGCCCAAAATTTGTTTCGTTGATGTCTTTTGATACAATTGTGGCTTTTGATCATTCGAACTCTGCGATTCATCGATTTTTCTACTCAATTAATCGATTTCTTTGAAATACTTGATTCATTGCAACTCTTCATGAGTAAGTTCTTCTTGATTGAGTTGTTATCATTTTCGATTCTCTGATTTCATTATTGTCATTCATTGGATGATTCATCGTCGTTGAATCTCCTTTAGTCGATTTAGTTTTTCATCTGAAAAATATTCTTTTTAATAGATTAAGTGTTTGGTAATTAAACTCATATGCTTAAATGATAATCGAAATTGGTAATGGATGAAGATGATTTAAAATATAATTGATTTGAGTTTGATGAACACTCAAGAACAGTTGAAGATGATGAAGAATAAGAAATTTTTGTTGAATCAGTGTTTTTGATCTGAATAAGAGTTGGAAAGTGGAAAAATCGATGTTTATGATGTTTTCGATGTGGGGATGAGGAATTCGATTGTAGATGTCGGTTTTGAAATTGAGTATTTGATTGTGGTTCCGTGGATGACTTTGATGTCTAAACTAGAAATCAGAAATATCATCATTGATGGTTTGAAGATTAAGATGATTTGATTTTGAAATAACCAAAAGGTCAAATGTCGAGTAGTTGAAGTATGCTCGATATCGATACGAAAAGTTGATATTCATCATTGTAACGAGGTTGTTGTATGCTCGTAATGAGTGTCAATTTGGAGTATTTGATGACTGATAGCGACTTTTGATTTTTTCAGGAAGGTTTTAAGAACGAAATTTTTTATTTTCTTTTAGAAAGTTGGGAAGACTGATGGAGTGCCAATGGTCGAAAGATTGGGAAGGGTGCTCGATATCAGGTAGTTGAAGAATGGGTTATCGATTTTCGTTAATGAATGGTAGAATGGGAAGAAGGACTGGAAGTCGAACGTTTGAAGTTTTTTTTGGAAGTATGTGTTGATTTTCAATGGGAAAGTTGTCGTATCTCAACGGAATGATGCTTTGATAGTCGAAAGTTTGGATTTCGACTATAGCTCCAAAATGGGTTACTGTTCTCGATGGAAAGTCGAATAGTCGAAAATTGAGGTTAGGTGCTAATGGTCGAAAGTTGAAGTTTGGTGTGGATAGTTGAAAGTTGAGGTTAGGTGCGAATGATAGAAAGTTTGAATTCGCATCATGGTTCCCTGGACTAAGGTTGAGAACAAAAGTTCAAGTTTCAATGGGAAAGTCGATTTTCACATATTGGAAGCTATTTTTCGCACCTGGTGTCTGGATTTGTCTCTTGCATATGAAATTAGGGAAGAAGCTTAGAATTTCACATTTGGTACTTGTTGTTTTAGAAAAATGACACTTTTTACCCATAAACTTAAATTTTTCAAAACTTTGGAGATTTTTTGGGGGATTTTGAGAGTGTTATTTTTGCAAGACGTTTTCGAGCAACATGAACAATTGTGTTCATTTTTTAGGTGAAAAATGTCTAGGAAGTACAATTTTCGAAAATTAACACATTTTTTCGGCTTTTCCGGCTTCGATGTTTCATTTTTGTCTCGTATCGAAGGGGAGGATTGTAATGCCAAATCCACATTGAGCATTTTCTCATTCCTATTTGGAGTTTTATAATCATATTTCGATTATAAAAAGGGGAGAGATTATGAAATGGGTATTCGAAATCAAAAGTTTTTGGATTTGATTTTCTGAAATGATTCTTTTATGAAGGGTTTTCTCTTAATGAAGATTTTTGGGGTGTGTCTTTAAGTTGAAGGATGGGTAATTTTTCATGGGTTTTGAGTTCTCATGGACCTTAAATTTCCTCTTGATTTTCCATGGTTCTTGTTGCTTTGGATTGTAATTTCTCACATTCTAGAACTTGGATTAGAAGATCATTGAAGACTTGAAGACTTGTTGGTTGCTTCTACATTTGTCATGCTTGAGGTCTTGTTCGCAAAGTTGCTCATTTTTTAAAATTTGAAGCCAAGTCATCCATTCCAAGCTTTGAGGGGGAGAATGTTATGGTGAAAAGCTCTTCATTGGATGGTGTTTTAGGCTTTCCCTTTGTGATATGGGTTTTGGTTTTAGAGAGCACCCACAGTATAGATTTCTAGTCTAGTTCAAGAGAAAGAGAGAGAGAGAGAGAGAGAGAGAGAGAGAGAGAGAGAGTAGTGTAGTAAGCAAGCACATGCTTCTATATTTTTGTACTTTCTCCCATATCTATACAAATTGTGCTTAAACTTTAGATTGGATCTTATCGATTATACATTGATTCTTCAATTCCGCATTTGTCATCTTCATTGGGATCCTACAGGTCCCCACTCAGCTAGAGCTTTGCTCCAAAAGAAGTCTCTTCTAACCTTGCCAATGGCTCCACGTAAACCAATTGTACATAACCCAGACTTAATAGACATTTAAATAGAATATTCCACCCCAAATCCACAACCAAACAAGGAACAATAAGTAAGGCTAAACTAAGCATTCTAAGGCTATAAAATCCTAACTGTGTACAACTATGCACTTTACATGAAGAAATTAGCAATCATAGCTTCAACCCTAGTAAAACATCCACAAGTAGTCTCCTAGGCTATAAGGCATCACAAAGTCACGCAACCCTATACTGAAATTCTTGAGGGATCCTTAGCCTACCAACTAGCATGTATTTTTATCCGTTCAACAACAGCAACTATAATACAACATATAATACATGGTATGGATATTTTGGGAGATCACTGCCTCAAGCTAGAACTGACTGTATTATAAAACTAAGTTGTAAAAATGGTTTTTATAAAATGGTTTTTATAAAACCATTCAGATCCTTAGTTTGAGTCTGGAATCCCATGAGTTTTCATCCAATTCCCTCAAACTAGGGCTTTGATACCAACATGTAACATACTTATTTTTACCACAAAAATTTTCATTTTTAATTAGAGAAAACATCAAGTATTATAAAACTAAGTTGTAAAAATCCAAGGTGAATGAAATACAGTCATCCTAAACCAGAGTATCAAAATGTAGAGGATCATAAGTCTGCAAGCCATAGTATACAATCAAGCCTTCGCCTTTCCGCGATCATCTGATGCACCTGAAACATATTTAATCCACAACTGACGAAGTTTAGTGAGCTCCCAAAATATTACATATAGCTCAATAAATTAAACAATTGTGGGTCATTAGCAACCCTATAGATTAACAACACATTTCAGGGGTTATCAGCAACCATAGCGACTATGAGAAATCTCGTGGACTCAAAGTTGTCCAGGAGATATCAGTAACAAAGTTTCACAAATAACATCAATCAACAAGTAAGACCCAACTGGTCAGCATGCTTACACTACTACACAGGTAATATATTGAGAAGACTCACCTTGCAAATAACAGCTAGAAATACAACAGCTCTCACTCACATGATAGACAGGAGCAACAAGACACCTTACCGCAATGAAGACATACCCATCAGCCTACATCCTTAAAACCCTAGTTTGACCTAAAACATCAACCATGGTTAACCTCAGCCATCGATCATGTCGTGATCACCCACAGGTCACGTTGTGACAGAACCAAGACAAAATAGTCGAGTACAGTTACGACGTGACATGCCAATCGTCATATCGTGAGATCTATTCTGAACAACTTTGAGCGTTAAGCTTTTAGTCGCCTAAGCTAATCCTTCAGGCTTTTCCATAGGGTTTCCCAAACCCTAAGGACGATAATAATCATAGCTTTTCAGTCATGCATGTCCAATGCATGACTTGAACGCTAACTAGGTCAATAAGGAGAAAATGAGGCCAAAACTCATGCTTGGAGTCTAATACCAACACCAAACCTGAAATCTGAAACTTATACAAAAGAAAAGGCCTTAATGATCCATAAAGTAGATAACTTTATGGATCCCGTGCATGATATCCAACCCAGCCATGAAGAGAAGAAAATAAATCTTAGATCTAGCATGCATAAGAGAGAAAGGCAAGAGCTTTAGGACTTACAAAGTTCTCGAAGCACTGCAAGATGATGAGGAAGGGACTTGCTTGCAAAAAATGATGCATCCAAGGAGTCTTCTTGTTCTTCAAAGAGCCAAAACCACCAAATGAGCTCTTCAAGCTCACCAAGGAGGCTAATATCAGTTTGGGCAGGAAGAAGGTGATGAAGGTTGAAGGTGTGCAAAACCTAGCCTGTCAGTTCCCTTAAATAGGGAGCAAAACATGGGATTTGGGTTAACCCGACCTCACAACGTGAACACCTATGTGTCACGTCGTGACCCTTAAGAATGGACATGTGATTCAGTCCGCTTGTCAAGTCGTGAGACATCCACTCTCGCGTCGTGACCAACTATAAATTAGAGTTTTTCATTCTTTAATTAATTCCAATCGATGAAAGATCGAATACATGCATTAGATGTCACATTTTGAAAGCATAGGGATCATCTGTGAAATTTTTAAAACTTAAGGACTAAAATTCAGATCCGAAAAAAACACATGGACCATTTATGATTTTTTTTCTTTTCATAATTTAGTTTTAGTTGTTTCATAATATATATATATATATATATATATATATATATATATATATATATATATATATATATATATATATATATATATATATATATATATATAATGTTGGACCTTTATACATAAACTATCATTTCTTTTCTTTTTTGGCAAAATGGATAGAAAAATTAGAAATATTTATTATTATTATTATTATTATTATTATTATTATTGTTACAGTATTTCAATAAAAATATTATAATATAGAAATTTCGTGACGTTAGAAAATCAATAAATATTTGCTATTATCGTAGTATTTCAATATTATTGTTGTAATATAAAAATATAATGAAAGTTATATAAATTAAAACCGATACGACCATAAATAATTCGAGGAATAGTGTTTGTTACGATGGAAAGTGGATACGGTTTTTGGTTTTTTAAATGTGAACTTTGACACAAAATAAACATAAAATTATGGGAAATTGAGTAGGGAAATCTTCAGGAAAAGTCTCAATATTTACGAAAAAATTACACTTTGGTCCTAAGATTTTTTTTTTGAACGAAAAAGTCTTGAAAACCGGCAAAAAAATTTGCAGTTTGACCCTTTTTGACCGTTTGAAACCGGTACCAAATTAATTTGGGACTATTTCGTAAACTAACCCAAAATATTGGGACTTTTCTATAAACAAAAAATATTATGAGTTTTCTGTAAACAAAAATATTATGACTTTTCAACAAACAAAACCCTTATTATTATTATTATTATTATTATTATTATTGTTATTATTATTAGTAAAAATATAAATAAGAATACTATTTTTTGAACTTGTTATTATTAATATTGTTACTAATACATATAAATGCATTTAAATGAAAAAAATAATATTAATGACATTGTTTAAGGGTAGAGGTGGAGGAGATGGTGATGCTTTTAGCATTGAAATCGTGAATGTCTGCTTGTATATTTTTACTTTGTATATGGTCATTTCACATTTGTTATTATTGTTTTCAATTCAGAATTAATAATTAACAATTTAAAAGAAGTTGCATATTTGTAAAATTGTTTATAAATAGTTTAAGGTAGAAGGGTTTATCACTTTGTATATAAAATTGTTTAAGGTAGAAGAATTACTTTCCAAATCCAACAAATCCACTACAAACATCTACATAGGTTACTCATATCAAAATTTAAAAGTATTAATTACAATATATTGTTTAATAAAAAGTAATAGGAATAATTCAAAAGTATTAATCAAAATTCTAAAGTATTAATCCAAAAAACATGTCCTACTACTTTTTATTAAACAAAATATTGTAATTAATACTTTTGAATTTTTATATGGGCTACCTATTTAGATGTTGTAGTGGATCTGTTGGATTTGGAAAGTAATCCTTCTACCTTAAACATTTTTATATACAAAGTGAGAAATCCTTCTACCTTAAACTATTTATAAACATTTTTACAAATATGCAACTTCTTTTAAATTGTTAAATATTATTATTTTGAATTGAAAACAATAATAACAAATGTGAAATGATCATATACAAAGTAAAAATATACAAGGAAACATTCATGATTTCAATGTTAAAAGCATCACCATCTCCTCCACCTCCACCGTTAAACAATGTCATTAATATTATTTTTTCATTTAAATGCATTTATATATATTAGTAACAATATTAATAATAACAAGTTCAAAAAATAGTATTCTTATTTATATTTTTAATAATAATAATAATAATAATAATAATAATAATAATAATAATAATAATAATAATAAGGGTTTTGTTTATAGAAAAGTCCTAATATTTTTTTTTACAGAAAAGTCATAATATTTTTTGTTTACAGAAAAGTCCCAATATTTTGGGTTAGTTTACGAAATAGTCTCAAATTAATTTGGTACCGGTTTCTACCGGTCAATAAGGGTCAAACTGTAAATTTTTGTCGGTTTTCAGGACTTTTTCGTTCAAAAAAAAATCTTGGGACTAAAATGTAACTTTGCCGTAAATATTGGGACTTTTCTGAAGATTTCCCAATTGAGTAATATAGCATTTATAAATGATTATTTTAATATTAATGAGTTCATGTCATTAAACATTTAATGTCATATCTCACACTCAAGATAGTCATTTTCTTGAAACCCCACCCAATAACCTATTCAAGAATCCACCTTAGACTCTACATTTATACATCATGTTACTCTTTCACAAATCGTTGATGTTGTTCATGCAATTTCGTCTAAGGCAGATTATTTATTCCAAGTTCTTTTCTCGTAGCTCCAACATCTTGAATATGAAGTTTCAGAGATACAGAAAATACTTACTCTCGTTGCGGCTATGTGCTCCAATATAGTTACTCCCATTGTGCTCATAGTCTTACAATGGGAAGAATACTTCTGAGGGGGAAGTCACTTCCTAACGATGACATTGAGCGGGAATTGTTTTTAAAGCTGAGAATTTATCTAGTCTAACGACTTATTAATTCACATCATATTAAATAATATGTTACTTGTCATTTTAAAATAATTGTTTCCATGAAATAAATATTTTCCAATTTATTATAAGAGTTTATGAATATTTATTAAAATCAAGTTCTAATAAATAATCATTTTTTTCAACTTGTTGTTAGTGTAAACCTTACGATCATATGTTAATTAGCAATATCATTTAATATGACTCTTGAGTATACAAGACCTTTTTATAAATTGTAACACCCGCTTTCCAGCTATGAGTTGTTTGCATGTTAAATTAAACTAAGATTCAGATTTGAGGTTTCTAATGGAACGCGGCGCGACTTCTATATGTGGCGACGTGAGCCACATCGATAAGTAGCTACATAAAGCCTCCAGGGCCCAAAACCCTAGGTCTCGGGCCTTGATCCCTATATAATGGTGCTAACTTTTAGGATTTCATCTTATTCTCCACCATCTACCTTTGAAATGCCATTGTGAAACCCTAACCTAATTTTTTGCTAGCTTTCTTGAGTTTTGTTCACTGGAATTGTGTTTTGATGAAGGTGATCAAGTTCCTTAGTGAAAGAGAGTCTTCCCAAGAGTAGATACAACTCCCTTCTTCTCTTCTGGACTCTTTATGAGTATAAATATCCTTACTTTATATTTTATTATGATTAGATCTAGGTCTCAAGGGGATTTTGTCCCTTTTATCCATTTAGACTTGATGTTATTAGGGTTTGAGGAACCCTGGAACCTTAGAACATATTGGAATGATCTTCTCGCCATCTTGGAGTAGAAAAAGGTGTGTGTGTGGGTTCCCTTTGAACCATGCACACACTGTTGATCATTTTGAGCTTATCTTGACTTAGGTTTTAAGGTTGCTAGTGATTAAACCTTGTATACGGATAAAGTTTGAAACGTTTTCCATTATAACCCTTAGAAGATTCAGGTATGGTGATTTGGGCTTTGGTCTTAGGATTAAGACCTTAATGAAACGTTGGTTGGTTTATCGATATTCACGAACCGACAATTAGTGTGTTCGATATGAGTAATGATGGTATGTTGCTATTATTTTGTCCTTTATCATTTGTGACACGATCTGGGTAAGATTCATTATGTGTGGCTGTTGACCGTTGCATTTTTGACCAGTTTGGCTTTTGGTTAAACTTGTTGAGTTTAAGCGGTAGGCTTAGTTTTAATCTTTGTTTGTTATCTAGAAGATTCATGAGATTGATTCTCGCGTGTTCAAGTGTATAGTTGTGATTCGTGTGTTTTCTAGTTCATGTGAGTTATCTCACTATACTATATGTTATAGTATATACCATTTGTATGATAGGATGTAGATGTACTATAATATGTTGATTAGGAGAGTATGATAGTATACTCTTTTTCCTATTGGTTGTTTGATTGATTGGTTAAATAATATGTCGACATATTATGACAGAGGTGTTGATGGTGGATTGACACTAAAGCTGAGAGCCTAGAATACTCGTGTCTATGGTTAGACATGCACTAGAGACGTTAACCGTCGTTGATGAGTAGACATGCACTAGATATGTTAGTTGTTGTTGATGACTAGACGTATAGTAAAGCAGTTAGTCGCAACCCGAGAACCTTTGTTAGTATACATTGTATGCGTATTGTGGTATGTGTTATTTCGAAGAACTCACTAAACTTTATGCTTAAAGTTGTTGATTTAATTTTTTTCAAATAGTTCCTCTGATTGGGGGAAAGCTATAGCTTTACTGCGTGGGACACACATCACTACTAATTTACTATAGAATTACGCTTTTATGATGTTTGACATATTTGATACTATTTCTTGATGATGTTTTGGAACAATTTACAACCTTGATCATTCTATAAAAATATTTTGAATGGTTTACTTACGTTTTGCAAAAGAAAATTTTGGTTTAAAGTTTCAGACATTACAAAAATAAAGGAGGTTTTGATAATTAAGAAGACATGAAGCTGAATAGTACGTTGCATGTGAAATCTAAAGAGACTTTATTCTCAAGAGTTGTAAAGTTTTTGTGTATAGTTCATAATATGTAGAATCTATTTACATAGTTTTATTTTAATATTTTTATATTAGTGTTGACATCATCAAATACGGGGATATTGTTAAGCCAAATATAGACTTGATGATGTTTGTTTTGTTTGTCAGGCATTGTCGTCGAAGGTCTCAACGTATGTTTACATCGATGGCCTCAACATGCTACAAGAAGATATCCGAAAGTGCAAATAGAAACTCTTGTGCTATAACCTGGATTATGTGTTATAAGAGTTTATTGAAGATTGGTTTCCAAAGATAACGGAAGACTCCATGATCTTAGGGATTGCATTGACAGGCGTACCTAACTTGTATGTTAAGTTAGGGTTTCATTATCTTTAGTTGTATATTTTGATAACCTTCTTTGCAGAGGTTATCAAAGAGTGTATTAATAGTCAGAGTATGTTCTATGATTATCTCTTGTGCTTTACCGAAACTAATTTTGAATACATAATGTTTTGCTTCAAGTATTTGCTTGTGTTTTTCTTTGTTTAATTTCTTGATTGAATTGTTGTAAGAGACCTTTCTTTATAATAGGGAGATTATTTCATTTGTTTACTTATGATATTTCTTTTGAGTTGTTAATAGTTAATATGTATGTGACCTTCATGTTTTTGTTAGGCAAGCAAGTGTAATAATATGATGATCATGCCTAGCCTATCGAGGAAGCATGAAATCATGCAAGTGGAATAATATGATGGCCATGCCTAGCCTATGGAGGAATGGTGCCCAAAAATGAAAGGAGAGAAGGGAAAACATTTTCTTATGTAAAAACAATTATGTATTTGTTGAAGGTTTTTATATAGATGAATTATGGTTATAATATTATTTATAATGTCAATGTCTTTTCATTTGTTTGTTTAATTATAATATCTAACATCCAGTTCTATTTTTAATTTTTTTTAACATTCTATTTTAAAAGTACAAAGATTTAATAAAAAACAATAGTACAAACATCAATGGCTTTCGGAAAGGTTAAGCAAACAGTAGACGATTGTTAATATCAAGCGCCAAATTGTTGATTATTTTATTGAACAATCATGAATAGAAACTAAATGGTCATTTTTGCATAATGCCATTAAAATAGGAAAATAAAATTACTTCGTTATTTAGCACAAATAAAAGAAACAAATTTTCGCTAGCTTTCATTCGAACAATAAAAGTAGACAAATGAAAGTACCTAAATTTGACATTAAACCATACTAAAATACATGACATCAAATGATATAAAACTAGTCTTTAGGTTTTGTGATAGTTAAGTAGAGGGATTTGATGCTTAGTGAATTTTGTTTTCTAAAGCGAAGTTTTTTTTAGAGACAGTCAAATTTCATAAAAGCACCCTACACCAGCAAGAGGCTGAGCAGGGGCAAAACAGGAACAACGCCAAAAGTTTAGAAAACTACAGGAAGAAAAATTACAAGGATGAAAAAGGGTAATCTTTCCAATTTTCCCAATTACAGTTTACACCTTTACCCCTACAGTTGACCCATAAGTGTACCAATGATTTGATATTTTCCACCACACATGTTGGAGAGTTGAATTTCCCTTTGAATAGCCTATCATTTCTAGCTTTCCACACCTCCCATAATAGCCCATAGCAAATGGCCCTGAATCTTTCACGTTTTTTAGTACTTTGACCCCAGGAAGATGCTAGCTGCACTAGATCCCCAACATTATGAATACCAATTTTATTTAATCCGCACCAGTTAAAGATCTTCTCCCTAACCGATTTTTCAAATGGACAGTTGATTAGTAGATGATTTGCACACTCTAGCTCACCAATACAGGAACTACAAATTGATGTCTCAACACTTATCCCTTTGTCCGCTAGTGCAAGTGCTGATGGGATCCTCCTTTGAGCCGCTCTCCACACAAAACATGTAACTTTTATGGGAATAAGCTTGCTCCACTCTAGTTGATGTGTGTCGTTGATGTTTAGATTTTTCTGATCTAATTTCTTTCGTAAAAACCCCACCTTGTCTTTCCCATCCGGTGCAAGTGGGCACGTCCATTGATCTTAACCAGGTTGTAGACGGACTTGGGCTACGTCTCTGGTTAAATTTGCCAATTCTAGTGATAGGCCTGCTTGCAGCGGACACAATTTCCAGTCCCAATTAAGACCTTCAACATATATCCTTGACTCCACCTTACAGAGTTTATGTGCCTCTAGTTGATATAAGGATGGGTATTTCACTTTTAGTGTTGTCGCTTCTAACCACCCATCCTGCCAAAAATGTATAATATTCCCAGACTTCAATTGCATTTGTATGATTTCATTAAACCATCATCCAGATGAGTGTACATCTCTTTTAGCACTCACTATATTATTCCACACACCACCAATGCTTTTTATCGATAGGTATTCAATTGGCTTGTTATGAAGATTATGAATACCGTATATAACACTAGCCCACGGGTTATTAGGCTTAGTTTTAAATATACACCACCACTTAACTATAAGTGCAATGCTTAAAGCTTTAATCAATCCAACTTCCAAGCCTCCATTCTTTTTAGACTTTATGACTTTCGCCCAAGCCACCCAATGTATCTTCTTCTTATCTTCACACCCGCCCCATAAGAACTTTCTTCTTATCTTCTCGAGTTTTTCAATAACCCCATGAGGAGCTTTGAATAGAGAGAGGTAATATGTGGGCAAGTTTCCCAAAATTGACTTTATGAGAGTTAGTCGTCCCCCAAACGAGATATTTCTAGCTTTCCAAGACGAGAGCTTGGCATGGAATTTGTCGATGATGGGCTGCCAATTCTTTACCAGGTTCATATTAGCTCCAACGGGGACTCCAAGATAGGTGAATGGGAGATAACCTGCTTCACAACCAAGAATGGAGGCCCATTGGGATGTTTCATGCACGGAAGCTCCAATCCCCACCACTTTTGATTTATGAAAGTTCACCTTAAGGCCTAAGGAGACATGAAAACATCTAACTATTCGAGCTAGATTATTCAAATTTGTTCTCGACCACTCCCCTACAAATAGGGCATCGTCGGCATAGAATAGGTGTAACATCCCGAATCCCAGGTATTTTATTTTATAATTTTCATGATTTTCATTGAGCAACTCAACGAGTTGGAGGCCCCAACTCGTCGAGTAGAGAAGAGTTTTGGCCGCGTGGATTTTACGACCAACTCAACAAGTCGGAGAGCTAACTCGACGAGTTGGCGCTGTGAGAGGAAACCCTAAATCTTCGGGGTTGGGTCCTATTTAAAGGACCTTAAGCCCTCATTTCCGCCTCACCAGCCACCTTACTCCCCTGTGTGAAACCCTAATTGTCTATATTGACCTAAGAGAGGAAGATAGCTAAACTTTGGGCATTTTAGTGCACTAGTGGAAGAGAAGAGAAGAGTATCAAGCAAGGAACGAGAAGGGACTGTTGGATCCGGTGTTCATCCACTCTTTAGCTTCTGTTGGAAGGTAAAAGTCACCACCTTGCTCATCTTTTCGATTAGATCTCATTTCTAGAGAGTTTCAGGGCTTTTTCCATCTTCTCTTAAGACTTTGAGCATTTTGAGCTTGCCAAGAGATTGAGACTTCAGATCTGGACCTTGTGAGGTCCCTAAAGCCCAAAGGACTAAGCTTTATCAAGCTAGAGGAGAGTTTTATTGATTAGGACCCTAAATAGAAGTGGTTTTGGCATTTCAAGCCCTAAGTGCCATGCATGGACGTAAAGCTTGAAGCTTTACGTGGTATCTCAGCCTTGGGAGGCTAGATCTAGAGTTTGGGGTTGTAACTCTGCCTTAAAACGTCTGAATGAGAAAACAGACTTAAGGGACTCACTGAGTCGATGAACCGACTCGACGAGTCGGTTAGGGTTTTCCCCGATGAGTCTGGACAATTGTGACTCAGCGAGTTGATGAGACAACTCGACGAGTTAAGTTGGACTTTCGCGACACTTTTGAGGAAACAAGGGGACTCGACGAGTCACATAGATGCACTCGGCGAGTTGGGTCAACATGGACTGTTGACTCGAGTGTTGACTTATGTTGACTTTAGGGTTTGGTCAAGTCAGGGATTATGGAGACCATGGAGGGGTAAAATGGTCTTTTACCTATCCCAAGAGATTAAACAGAGAAAATAGCTTGGTTTATTTAGAGTTGCGATTTAATTGTTAATTAGAGATAATTATCGTATGTGTTAGGCAGAGGCTAGATCGGTGATTCGGGTACAAGATTTATTTGCTTGCTTACGAGGTGAGTCTTCTCACTATGCTTACCTTGAGTGGTAATTTGTATGACCGAAGGGTCTTGTATGTTATTATTGAGTATTGTGATATCCTATATTATGTCTTTGTGATTTATGTTATGTATTATTCTGAGCTTTATTGAGTTAGGATCGGAGGGTCCACCCGAGTTGTGGGACCGGAGGGTTCCACTGAGACACATTGACCGAAGGGTCTTATTCGAGATATAGCCATGAGAGGATAATGAGATGTTTGTGGTAGTTTGGGGAACTCACTAAGCTTCGTGCTTACTGTGTTATGTGATATGTGTTTCAGGTACTTCTCAGGATCGCGGGAAGGCGCCGGCTTGATTGTACACACACGAGATGGAGTTATGTTTTGTGGATCCTGGATATTTATTAAACAATTATGGATTGGTGTTCTGATTTTTGACATTTTGGGATTTTGTGAAACGTGTTAATGAGAATTATGTGATTTTAAAATGAAATTTTTGTTTGAAAATTTACGGTGTTACAAGTTGCTATCAGAGCCTTGGTTTAAGGGATTCAGATGTACTCTCGGGTATGTCTGGACTGAACTGAGGATTTGAGAAAATTTTCTATAAAGAAATGATTTTTCTAAAGACGAGAAAGAGCTTTTAAGAGATAACGAGACGGAGCAGTGTGTACAATCAGCCAGAGCCTAAACGGTGATTCCCAAAATACCACTACTTGTTTCTATTATGAGATATTTATGAGATATTAGAGTTGCATGCTAGAGGATAGGTTAGGTACTTCAGAATTTAGAGCTAGAGTTGCCTGATTCATGATGCCTTAGCCTAGGGTATGCTATTGATTGATCTTATCTTTTATTTGCTATGTGTGTACTGAGTAGGAGAGACATAGCAGGAATCTTTTAGAGAGAGTTTGAGTGATCTAGGAGAGATACCTAGAAGAGCATAGAGGAATCTACCGAGAGAGTAGTTTGATATCCGTGAGGGATAGAGTACTGTGAATTAGGATCCTAGGAGGAGGACTTGGGTGACTACAGGTTGGTGTGGAAGGTAGTATTGGGCCAATACTACTAAAAGCACCGGATCTGTATGCAACCCAAGTAAGAATCCTTGGGATACTAAAGAGCATGTAGGGGCGGGAAATCGAGTGTGAGTATGCTCGAACGAGTCTCTGATGATTTTTCGTGTTGTGTTTCAGAGACATTATGGTGGGTACATGCCACAACCCCTAGGGCACCAGTGGTACCAGTGATAAGGAGATTCGCTGGATCATCCATGCTGAGGTGGGCACAGCTATCAGGGAGGTCATACCAGAGATGTTCGGGTCTATTAAAACCACATTGATTGAGACCTTCGATGAGCGCTATGCTGTTGTTACTGAGGCTGCTGCTGCCGCAGCCACCGCAACCCTAGCTGCTTCGAGGCCACAAGGGGGTGACTCGTTGTTGTTTCGGGAGTTCAGCAACACGAAGCCACTAGAGTTTGATGGGACACAGGATCTGATTGTTGCTATGAGATGGATCTCTGACATTGAGGGGTGTTTCTATACGTGTTCATGCCCAGAGCACCTGAGGGTCCGGTTCGCGTTGAACCAGCTTCGCTTAGGAGCGAAGGACTGGTGGAAGTTCGTGACAGCCAGCTTTACTCCTGCAGATCATGTTGCAGTGACATGGGAGAGATTTACATTGTTGTTCTGGGACGAGTATGTTCCCCGGTGGAGAGAGAACGGTTAGCCCATGAGTTTCTTTCTCTCAAGCAGAAGACAAAAACTGTAACCAAGATCACGAGGATGTTCCATGAGAGGGCGTTGTTTTGCCTTGAGCACGTGTCTACTAAGAAGGAACGTGTGAGTCGATATCTGAGCATACTGAGGAGGGATATACGAGAGTTCATGGTGAACTCGTCATACCGGACATTGGCTGAACTTCATACCAATGTCAGGAGGAGGGAGATTGAGCTTGAGTTGCAGACCAGAGAGGATGAGGAGTCCTGGGGAAGAGACAGGAGACCTATACAATCGCAGCCGGCGACTAAGCGGGCAAAGGCCGCTGATGCGAGAGTTGAGGGCCAGAAGGGCTGCAATTGTGGCAAGTGCGGCAAGAGTCACGAGGGATCATGTCGGACAGGGATTTGCTACAAATGTGGCAAAGAGGGGCACATGGCGAAGGATTGCCCCAAGGGGTTTGCAGTTTGCTTTCACTGCAACCAGACCGGCCATCGGAAGGCCGAGTTCCCTCGGCTCATTCAGGGATCAGGCCATGGTTCCGCTCCTGCTACTTTACGAGCTACTTATAGTCAACCAGCGAAGGTCGAGACACCGAGAGCTCGCGGGAGAGCTTTTCAGCTGACAGCGGAGGAGGTCCGTGCAGCAACTGATGTCGTGGCTGGTACGTATTTTCCTTATTCCTGTTATTTTGAGATTTGATTATGCTTATGTTGTGTTGTATATATGTACTTTTCTTGTGACTTCTGTACCTGCTTTGGTGTTATTTGACTCGGGTGCGAGTCGATCCTTCGTGTCTTTAGCTTTTAGTCATCACATCAGTATCAGACGAGAGGTGGTGAGTTGACCTCTGAGGGTTTCTATAGCCGACGAGCATGCGGATTTTGCCACAGATGTATTCCGAGGTGTGTACTAGAGATTTTTGGTCCCCAAAAAAGACCGATTTAATTTATGCTTTTAAAATAAAGTAAGAGAAATCCTTTTTAAAGATGTTGCGGAATTGGTCCCCAAAACAAAACATGATAAAATTTTATCAAAACCTTTCTTTAAGAAAGTATATATTTTCCTTTTATATCAAAACCTCGGGATGTCATGTTTCGATACAGATCAAAAGCATAAACAAGACATTATAAGCCTTACAACAGTTATTTACAATTACTGGCCTATAATCCAAAAATCTCTCATCATCATCCGACTATGCTCGGGGTCCACTACCTGTAATATAAAAAGCTGAGTGGGTCAGGCTTGGGAGCCTGGTGAGCATATAGGGTTTTCAACCCACAATAATAATAAACTTATTAAGTTCATCAATCAACAATAACCCTGATTACTCGTTCTAGTTATGCTCACTTTACGTCCCTAAACACCTATCACAAGGGACCTGGCCTAAGGAATATCATCGGGATGGACACTACTGCTAAGGGGACTCCTCAGCCATACATGTCCTAAAGGCAACCATGAGGGGGATGGAGTACGCCAATGAACATATAGTTCACCAACACCTACAAGTTGCGAACCTGCTAGTGTTCCACTGGACTGTCTAGAAAGGTTCGTGGTCGTCATCTATACTCCGCTAGACGACTACAACAACAACAACAACAACATCGAGGCCTCTCACCATTTTAACACACATCGACTATTTCGTCTACCCATGTTTTACCCAACATATTTTTAGATAAAATACATATACAGTTTAAAACTTGTATAAAACATCTATTCAACAATCACCTCAAATAATCAATTAATATAATTACACATAGCACGTATTTTAAGGAAAATACTTCATATCTATGTGTAAGGTGAAAGTGACTACACACTCACCTGATTTAATGATAGCGGGCAGCACTTCGTTTCCTAAAATGATCGTTTCTAATAAAATCGGGAGTTTTATTGAGAAACGGGGATCTGCGAGGGTTGGGCTTCAAAACCGAAAAGATAAATTTCTCGGGATTCTCAGGCACTTCGGGACGTGTTTCAGGTGTTTGGTATAATACTGGGGCTTTGGGGGAAGTTGGAATGGAAGAAATATGGGTTTAGGGGTGTAAAATGACAATTTTCTAAATTATCCCCGGGAGGTCTCGCACCCCTCTATTTATAGGGGAGGCTTCGGACTGAGATGGCAGATAAGGGAACATGCGGCTCGCATGCGAGGCTCCATGTGTCTGCTTCTGATTTGACCGAGGTCTAGGGTCCGAGGGGTGGGATGTGGCGCGCCTGCGAAGCTCGGACACGTCAGGAAGGGCACGCGTCGGACGGAGGCGAGGCGGCTTCGGGTGGCTCTCCGGATTCAGACACGCGTCTGCCAGCTGCTCGGATGACTCAGCAATTTCGGACACGTGGCATACTACGAGTGAGGGTGACGTGGCCGAAGCATGACTATGCGAAATTTCTCGGTTTTAGCATTTTTTCTCGATTTTTGTGCAAAAACTTCTAAAATCCATAACTTTCGCATATGGGCTCCGTTCTTGACGTTCTACAACTTTCGTTTAGACTTCGTCGACTAATTTTGACTTTAATTTTAATATTATTATTTTTAACAGACCGGGACAGGAAATCCGTTAAAAATTCATAACTTCTTCATCCGACGTTCGTTTTCGTCTGTATTTTTACCGTTCTACTACTATTGACGAGACCTTCGATTCTCGTTTAAGTTGTGTCGGCTAAAAATCACTCGATCTAAAATTTGAGTTTTTTTAGCTGTCTACTGCTAAGCTGAAACTTAGAAAAATCATAACTTCCTCATACGAAGTCAGATTTAGGCGTTCTTTTTATACATACTCTCAGTTTAACGAACACTACGACTTTCGTTTAGATCACTAAGGCTAAAAAGTAGTTTATCAAAAACTCACTTTTTACGTCATTCGGCACCGTGTCGGTTTTGTCGTGAAACTTCGACAGGTCATAACTTCTTCGTTATAACTCGGATTTCGGTATTCTTTATATATCCGTAATCCTTGTCACGACCACTACAACTTTATTAATAAATATCGGCTTTATCTAATATTTATTTTCGACGCTCATTTTTATTCTTAATTAATTAAATCCTAATAATTAAGCATAAAACACATAATTCACATAATATTCACATAATTCCTTTTTATTTCTTCAAAATGAGTTACAAAGGTTAACCTAGACTATTACATCAATATTAACGTCTAGCCTAGAAACACGGGCATTACAATTTTCTCCCCCTTAGGATGATTTCGTCCCCGGAATCACACATCAGCAAACAAATGCGGGTAGCGACTCATCATATCACTCTCCGTTTCCCAGGTGAGATTTGGCCCATTCGTATGTTTCCAACGCACAAGCACTAAATTGACCATCTTGCGTCGCAACTTCTTAGTCTTACGGTCAACGATTGTCTCAGGTTCTTCAATTAACCTCTTGTTTTCATCCAACCTTAATTCAGAAATTGGAATTATGTCGGTCACATCTCCCGTGAACTTTCTCAAATAACACACATGAAAGGTATTATGAATACGCTCTAGTTCTTCTGGTAATTCTAGCTTGTAGGCTTGATTCCCAATCCTCTGAAGAACTTTAAACGGTCCAATAAACCTTGGACTCAATTTTCCCCTCTTACCAAACCTTATAAGTCCCTTCCACGGCGAGACTTTAAGTAAAACCGAATCTCCAACTTCGAATGATAGCGGTTGTCTTTTTTTGTCAGCATAGCTCTTTTGTCGATCTTGAGCTGCTAACATCCTTTCCCTAATCACTTTCAACTTTTCAGCAGTCTAATGGACTATTTCAGGTCCCATAAACTGTTTTTCCCCAGCTTCCAGCCAACATGACGGCGTTCGACACTTTTCTCCATACAAAGCGTGATAAGGTGCCATCTTGATGCTCGAGTGGAAACTATTATTATAGGAAAATTCTACTAGAGGTAAGTGCTCATCCCAGTTACCTTGGAATTCCAGGGTACATGCTCTCAGCATATCCTCCAACGTTTGAATTGTTCGTTCGCTCTGACCATCGGTTTGCGGATGGTAAGCTGTACTCAAACACAACTTGGTACCCAATTCCTCTTGTAGACTCCTCCAAAACCTTGAGGTAAAACGGTCGTCACGATCGGATACAATCGTTAACGGAACACCGTGAAGCCTCATAATTTCCTTCACGTAAGAATTCGCAAGTTTATCCATAGACCATTTCTCATTGGCTGCTATGAAATGCGCACTCTTAGTGAAGCGATCAACGACCACCCAAATCATGTCGTGACCGTTCTTTGTTCTGGGCAGTTTAGTCACAAAATCCATGGTGATGTCTTCCCATTTACCCATGGGTACAGGTAAAGGTTCTAAACTCCCATACGGTTTCTGATGTTGTGCCTTAACCCTAGCACATGTTACACACTCAGCCACATACTTAGCAACATCGAGCTTCATCGTCGGCCACCAGTAATAGGGTTTTAGATCCCTATACATTTTTGTACTGCCGGGATGAATCGAGTACATGGTCTTGTGAGCTTCTTCCATCAGAAGATCTCTTACTCCTCCCGTCTTAGGTACCCAAATCCTATCTTTGAATACCTTCAGTCCTTGACCGTTTGTATCAAACACTAACGTTTTGCCCAAACGTTCTTCTTTTCGGTCATTTTTCTCTAAAGCTTCCTCTTGAGCTTTCTTTATACTTTCCACAATTGTCGAGACAACTTCAATTCTCAACGCTCTTGGCCTTTTCTTTTCAAGATTTACCTTCCGACTGAGAGCATCAGCAACAACATTTGCTTTACCAGGGTGGTAAAGTATCTCACAGTCGTAGTCCTTGAGTAACTCTAGCCAACGTCGTTGCCTCATGTTCAATTCCTTCTGATTAAAGAGATATTGAAGACTCTTATGATCAGTGAAAAGTTTGCATTTAGTACCATAAAGATAGTGCCTCCATATCTTTAAGGCGAATACTACCGCTGCCAACTCCAGATCATGAGTGGGGTAGTTCTTTTCATGATCTTTCAATTGCCTCGATGCATACGCTATCACTTTATCCCTTTGCGTCAGAACACAACCTAACCCAACTCCAGAGGCATCACTATAAACTATGAAGTCATCGACTCCTTCAGGTAACAAAAGAATCGGTGCTTCACACAATTTCTTCTTTAACTTCTCAAAAGCTTCCTTATGTTTCTCATTCCAAGTATAAGTAGCTCCTTTTTGGTTCAAAGCTGTTAATGGAGTAGCGATCGATGAAAAGCCTTGGATAAACCTTCGGTAATATCCAGTAATCCTAAAAAGCTTCGGATCTCCATAGGACTTTTCGGTTGTTCCTACTTCATCACAGCTTCAATCTTTGCTGGGTCAACCATTATCCCTTCTTGGTTAACCACATGACCTAAAAATTGGACTTCTTGAATCCAAAATTCACATTTGGAGAACTTTGCATACAACTTCTCCTTTTTCAGAACTTCTAGCACTTCACGCCGATGCTTATCATGCTCCTGCTTGCTTTTTGAATAAATCAAAATATCATCTATGAACACTATCACGGATTTATCAAGGTATGGTTTACAAACCCTGTTCATTAAATCCATGAAAGCCGTTGGTGTATTGGTTAGTCCGAACGACATAACCAAAAACTCATAGTGTCCATATCTTGTTCTGAACCCAGTCTTCTCAATATCCTGCTCTCTTACCTTTAGCTGATGATATCCTGACGTAAGATCGATCTTCGAGAAATAGCTCGAACCTTGCAACTGATCGAACAGGTCATCAATCCTCGGCAACGGGTACTTGTTCTTTATTGTTGCTTTATTCAGCTCCCTGTAATCGATGCACATTCTCATGCTCCCGTCCTTTTTCTTTACAAATAACACCGGGTCTCCCCAGGATGATGAACTAGGTCGAATAAAACCTTTGTCCAATAACTCCTGAAGTTGTGTCATAAGCTCTTACATCTCTGTTGGTGCTAATCGATACGGTGCTTTTGCTATTGGCGTCGTTCCTGGTAACAAGTCGATACGGAATTCTACTTGTCGATCAGGGGACAATCTGGGAAGATATTCGGGAAAGACTTCCGGATAGTCACACACCACCGGAATATTGTGCACCTCCTTCTTTTCCTTCTTAGCATCGATCACGAATGCTATATATGATGGACATCCCTTGACCAAACACTTTCTGGCTTTCATTAGGGAAATGATTCCAGAGTTTACTCTGCGTTTGTCTCCATACACCATAAACGACTCTTTCCCTGGTGGGTTTACTTTTACTATCTTCTTCCTACATAATATTTCGGCATCATTGGCGCTAAGCCAATCCATTCCTAAAACTATGTCGAAACCATTTAACTCGATAGGTAATAATTCCTCGTGGAATTTATTCTCATTCAAGTCAATGAGGATATTTTTCATACGATGGCTAACAGGTATAAACTTGCCACTAGCAATCTCGACTATTATAGCATTAACTAGTCTATCTACAGGCAAAGCTAGTTTTCTACCAAATTCATGCGAAATAAAGGAGTAATTGGCTCCAGAATCAAACAAAATTTGGGCAGGCAATTCGTTTACGAGAAAGGTACCTGAAGCGACATCGGCTTCTTCTTTCGCAGCTTCAAGTGTCATCTAAAAGGCTTTCGCCTTCGGCTTTCGTGGAAGATTGGGCTTTGCTACATCCTTCTTCTTCGGGAAATCCTTCAAAATATGCCCTTCTTCATTGCACCCGAAACAGACGTTCTTATTGAAGGTTCATTCATTAGCATAATGCCCAGGCTTTCCACATTTGTAACAAGTGACTTCCACGCTGCATTTCCCAGCATGTTTCTTCTTACACTTGTCACACCACTTGGCTTCGACTCCTCCTCTGAATTTCCTCGAACCAGTCTTCGAGAACTTGTTCTTTTTATTGGAACCTGAAGTTCCTTCAAAATTTCTCTTTTCGCCAACTTCAACCTTGCTGGCGGCTCTCCCCTTAATCATATCTTCCACAGACTTGGCAGTCCAGATAGCTGCCTCCAAAGTAAGTGTCTGACGTACTGGCACCGCGTACTCCCATGGAAGTCCCTTTGCGTACCTGTCAATTTTTGCCAGCTCATCCGGGACAATACGCAAAGCAAACTCCATTTTGTCTGTGAAGTTATTTGTATATTCATCAACGGTCATACTTCCCTTCTTAAACGTCAGAAATTGGTTTTCTAGCTCAAGCACATTTTGGGCCGAGCAGTACTTGCGCTTGAAGTGCACCAAGAACTCTGCCCAAGTCAGTTGCAGTGGCTCATTAGGGCTTAGGGTTTTCCCCAGAGTGTTCCACCAACGAGCAGCACTACCTTTGAACTGACGCACTCCAAATGTGGTTTGTAACTTGCCTTGGCAACCACATGTCATGAAAGCCAATTCCATTTCCGAGATCCAATCCATTACTCCGACGGGATCTTCTTTTCCAGTGAAGGTTGATGGCTTGCAAGTCATAAAGTCTTTATACTTGCACCCATTTCTCTCCACTCTATCCTCATGGTTATTTCTCCCAACCACAAACGGTTCATTATGACCAACAGATCTACTGTTGTTTCCTTCTTCAGATCGATCGTCATTTAATTCACGTTGCTCAACAGGAATTGAAGGTTCATTCCGGTTGTTCAGCAATATTTGCCTCATTTCCTCCCTTTGTTCAGTCATCATTGACTGAATCATGGCTCGTACTCCAGCCATGGTGATGGGTTCTGGTGCAGCTCCTGCTATAGGCACCTGTTCCACCACTTGGGGTTGAGGTTGTTTGTTTCTATTTGCATTTCCCGCTCCACTTCGGGTTCTTGCCATTATAATCTATATACCGAACAAGGCGAATTTAGGCCTTTATCCTTGATAGATATTTAAATTCTCCTTATCACTCTGAAACATTTACATGTTAGTTCTAATATCGTAATCGTACGCTTAGAATCCTACACACATAAGGTTTCCAGATCCGAACAAATAATGGCATATATGGCACACATATAGCATTTAGCACATAAAAGCATTTTAGGCATCTTCCCTAAAATAAACTAGTGCTCGTGTCTAAAATATGGTAGACACTCATCTCACAATCATCACTTAGCATTCTAAGTTTAAGTCTAGAAATCCTACAAATTCCTAGTTCGCTTAAACTAATGTTCTGATACCAACTGTAACATCCCCTAATTTCTCGGCCAGAAAAGACCGATTTAACTTATGCTTTTAAAATAAAGTCAGAGAAATCCTTTTAAAAGATGTTGCGGAATTGGTCCCCAAAACAAAACATGATAAAAATTTATCAAAACCTTTCTTTAAGAAAGTATATATTTTCCTTTTATATCAAAACCTCGGGATGTCATGTTCCGATACAGATCAAAAGCATAAACAAGACATTATAAGCCTTACAACAGTTATTTACAACTACTGGCCTATAATCCAAAAATCTCTCATCATCATCCGACTATGCTCGGGGTCCACTACCTGTAATATAAAAGGCCGAGTGGGTCAGACTTGGGAGCCTGGTGAGCATATAGGGTTTTCAACCCACAATAATAATAAACTTATTAAGTTCATCAATCAACAATAACCCTGATTACCCGTTCCCGTTATCCTCACTTTACGTCCCTAAACACCTATCACAAGGGACCTAGCCTAAGGAATATCATCGGGATGGACACTACTGCTAAGGGGACTCCTCAGCCATACATGTCCTAAAGGCAACCATGAGGGGGATGGAGTACGCCAATGAACATATAGTTCACCAACACCTACAAGTTGCGAACCTGCTAGTGTTCCACTGGACTGTCTAGAAAGGTCTGTGGTCGTCATCTATACTCCGCTAGACGACTACAACAACAACATCGAGGCCTCTCACCATTTTAACACACATCGACTATTTCGTCTACCCATGTTTTACCCAATATATTTTTAGATAAAATACATATACAGTTTAAAACTTGTATAAAACATCTATTCAACAATCACCTCAAATAAACAATTAATATAATTACACATAGCATGTATTTTAAGGAAAATACTTCATATCTATGTGTAAGGTGAAAGTGACTACACACTCACCTGATTTAATGATAGCGGGCAGCACTTCGTTTCCTAAAATGATCGTTTCTAATAAAACCGGGAGTTTTATTGAGAAACGGGGATCTGCGAGGGTTGGGCTTCAAAACCGAAAAGATAAATTTCTCGGGATTCTCAGGCACTTCGAGACGTGTTTTGGGTGTTTGGTATAATACCGGGGCTTTGGGGGAAGTTGGAATGGAAGAAATATGGGTTTAGGGGTGTAAAATGACAATTTTCTAAATTATCCCCGGGAGGTCTCGCACCCCTCTATTTATAGGGGAGGCTTCGGACCAAGGTGGCAGAAAAGGGAACACGCGGCTCGCATGCGAGGCTCCATGTGTCTGCTTCTGATTGGACCGAGGTCTAAGGTCCGAGGGGTGGGACACGTCAGGAAGGGCACGCGTCGGACGGAGGCGAGGCGGCTTCGGATGGCTATCCGGATTCAGACACGCGTCTGCCAGCTGCTCGGATGACTTAGAAATTTCAGACATGTGGCATACTACGAGTGAGGGTGACGTGGCCGAAGCATGACTATGCGAAATTTCTCGGTTTTAGCATTTTTTTCTCGATTTTTGTGCAAAAAATTTTAAAATCCATAACTTTCGTATATGGACTCCGTTCTTGACGTTCTTTGTATGCACGCGTAGGTAAAATTACGCTCTACAACTTTCGTTTAGACTTCGTCGGCTAATTTTGACTTTAATTTTAATATTATTATTTTTAACAGACCGGGACAGGAAATCCGTTAAAAATTCATAACTTCTTCATCCGACGTCCGTTTTCGTCTGTCTTTTTACCGTTGTACTACTATTGACGATACCTTTGATTCTCGTTTAGGTTGTGTCGGCTAAAACTCACTCGATCTAAATTTCTAGTTTTTTTAGTTGTCTACTGCTAAGCTGAAACTTAGAAAAATCATAACTTCCTCATACGAAGTCAGATTTGGGCGTTCTTTTTATACATACTCTCGGTTTAACGAACACTACGACTTTCGTTAAATTAGTTTATCAAAAACTCACTTTTTACGTCATTCGGCACCGTGCCGGTTTTGTCGCGAAACTTCAACGAGTCATAACTTCTTCGTTATAACTCGGATTTCGGTATTCTTTATATATCTATAATCCTTGTCACGACCACTACAACTTTCTTAATAGATATCGGCTTTATCTAATATTTATTTTCGACAGGAAGGGCACGCGTCGGACGGAGGCGAGGCGGCTTCGGATGGCTCTCCGGATTCAGACACGCGTCTGCCAGCTGCTCGGATGACTCAGCAATTTCGGACACGTGGCATACTACGAGTGAGGGTGACGTGGCCGAAGCATGACTATGCGAAATTTCTCGGTTTTAGCATTTTTTCTCGATTTTTGTGCAAAAACTTCTAAAATCCATAACTTTCGCATATGGGCTCCGTTCTTGACGTTCTACAACTTTCGTTTAGACTTCGTCGACTAATTTTGACTTTAATTTTAATATTATTATTTTTAACAGACCGGGACAGGAAATCCGTTAAAAATTCATAACTTCTTCATCCGACGTTCGTTTTCGTCTGTATTTTTACCGTTCTACTACTATTGACGAGACCTTCGATTCTCGTTTAAGTTGTGTCGGCTAAAAATCACTCGATCTAAAATTTGAGTTTTTTTAGCTGTCTACTGCTAAGCTGAAACTTAGAAAAATCATAACTTCCTCATACGAAGTCAGATTTAGGCGTTCTTTTTATACATACTCTCAGTTTAACGAACACTACGACTTTCGTTTAGATCACTAAGGCTAAAAAGTAGTTTATCAAAAACTCACTTTTTACGTCATTCGGCACCGTGTCGGTTTTGTCGTGAAACTTCGACAGGTCATAACTTCTTCGTTATAACTCGGATTTCGGTATTCTTTATATATCCGTAATCCTTGTCACGACCACTACAACTTTATTAATAAATATCGGCTTTATCTAATATTTATTTTCGACGCTCATTTTTATTCTTAATTAATTAAATCCTAATAATTAAGCATAAAACACATAATTCACATAATATTCACATAATTCCTTTTTATTTCTTCAAAATGAGTTACAAAGGTTAACCTAGACTATTACATCAATATTAACGTCTAGCCTAGAAACACGGGCGTTACAATTTTCTCCCCCTTAGGATGATTTCGTCCCCGGAATCACACATCAGCAAACAAATGCGGGTAGCGACTCATCATATCACTCTCCGTTTCCCAGGTGAGATTTGGCCCATTCGTATGTTTCCAATGCACAAGCACTAAATCGACCATCTTGCGTCGCAACTTCTTAGTCTTACGGTCAACGATTGTCTCAGGTTCTTCAATTAACCTCTTGTTTTCATCCAACCTTAATTCAGAAATTGGAATTATGTCGGTCACATCTCCCGTGAACTTTCTCAAATAACACACATGAAAGGTATTATGAATACGCTCTAGTTCTTCTGGTAATTCTAGCTTGTAGGCTTGATTCCCAATCCTCTGAAGAACTTTAAACGGTCCAATAAACCTTGGACTCAATTTTCCCCTCTTACCAAACCTTAAACGGTCCATAATTCCTTTTTATTTCTTCAAAATGAGTTACAAAGGTTAACCTAGACTATTACGTCAATATTAATGCCTAGCTTAGAAACACGGGCGTTACAAGGGTTGTATGGGCTTTTTGGCATATGTGATGGATACGTGGGTTGCTACAGAGAGGCCGAGTTCGATCTCCGAGGTTCCGATAGTGTGCAAGTTCCTAGATGTTTTCCCCGAGGAGTTGTCGGGTGTGCCTCCCGAGAGGCAAGTGGAGTTCCGGATTGATTTGGTTCCGGGTGCGGCACCTATTGTCAAGGCACCTTATCGCCTTGCGCCGCCTGAGATGCATGATCCTGTTTGTCAAGAAAAAGGATGGTTCACACCGGATGTGCATCGATTACCAGGAGGTGAACAAGCTGACGGTCAAGAACCGATATCCACTACCGAGGATCGACGATTTATTCGATCAGTTGCAGGGGGCATCTTGGTTTTCCAAGATTGATTTGAGATCTAGATATCATCATATGAGAGTTTGCGAGGAGGATATCCAGAAGACGGCCTTTAGGACTCGTAATGGGCACTACGAGTTTGTGGTGATGCCTTTCGGACTCACCAACGCACCGACAACGTTCATGGATCATATGAACCGGGTGTGCAAGCCCATGTTGGATCGGTCGGTGATCGTGTTCATCGACGATATTCTGGTATACTCGAGGTCCAAAGAGCAGCACGAGGAGCATCTTCGGGAGATTCTTGGAGTATTGAGGACGGAGAGGCTTTACGCCAAATTCTCCAAGTGTGATTTCTGGTTACGAGAGTTCCAGTTCCTAGGACACCTCGTTAATCAGAATGGGATTTTGGTCAACCCGGCCAAGATCGAGGCAGTTATGCGATGGAAGGTGCCGATATCCCCATCCGAGATAAGGAGTTTCCTTGGCCTGGCAGGTTACTACTGGAGATTTATCAAGGATTTCTCCAAGATTGTCATTCCTCTTACCAGATTGACCAGGAAGGGTGTTACTTTTGCTTGGGGGCCCAAGCAGTAGGCCTCATTCGAGACTCTTCGCCAGAGATTGTGTGAATCTCCAGTGTTAGACCTTCCCAAGGGAGTGGAGGACTTCGTAGTTTACTGTGATGCATCTATAACAGGGACGGGAGCCGTGTTGATGCAGAGGGGACACGTGATTTCATATGCATCGAGGCAGTTGAAGCCTCATGAGACGAGGTATCCCACCCATGATTTGGAGTTGGGAGTGGTGGTGTTCGCCCTCAAAATATGGCACCACTATCTGTATGGAGTCCGGTGCACCATATACACAGACCGTAAGAGTCTGAAGTACCTCATGGATCATCCCAACCCGAATATTATACAGAGGAGGTGGTTGGATGTAGTGAAAGACTATGACTGCGAGATCTTATATCACCCAGGAAAGGCTAATGTGGTAGCCGATTCCTTGAGCCGTAGAGTAGAGAGTGCTCTGATTCGAGACGTGTGTATGAGGATGACGGTGATGACTCCAATCCTAGATACTATCTAAGAGGCTCAGGTGGAGGCTGTGAGACCCGAGAATCGCAAGAGGGAGCGAGTGATCGTATAAGTTTCCGAGTTTGAGACGGATAGTCGGGGGCTTATGACTTTCCGTGGGCGGATTTGGGTGCCCTATACATGTGGAGCTCGGCACATACTGATGGAGGAGGCACATAGATCGAGATTCTCGATCCATCCGGGGGCCACTAAGATATATTTAGATCTGAAGAGAGATTACCGGTGGCCCTGTATGAAGAGGGATGTGGCATGGGTAGTTGACAGGTGCTTGACCTGTCGCCAGGTTAAGGCAGAGCACCAGTGTCCACATGGCCTGTTGCAGCCTTTAGAGGTTCCCCAGTGGAAGTGGGAACAGATCTCCATGGACTTTATCACCAAATTACCGAGGACCGCGCGAGGCGTAGATGCGATATGGGTGATTGTAGACCGGATGACAAATAGTGCTCACTTTTGCTGAGAAATGGGTGATTGTAGGCGTAGATGCGATATTAGTGAGACCTCTTCTGCTGAGAAATTGGCTGAGATCTACATTCGAGATGTGGTAGCACGGCATGGGGTGCCGACGTCGATAGTGTCTGGTCGAGATGTGCGTTTTACTTCCAGGTTCTGGAAGAAATTTCATGAGGAGTTGGGTACCCGATTGCACTTCAGTACAACCTATCACCCACAGACAGATGGGCAGAGTGAACGGACGATTCAGACGCTCGAGGACATGTTGCGTGCATGCGTTATGGACTTCGGTGGAAGTTGGGACACTTACTTGCCCTTGGCTGAGTTTTCATACAACAACAGCCATCGTTCCAGTATCGGTATGCCTCCCTTCGAGCTTTTATACGGGAGGACATGTCGGACTCCCATTGGTTGGGGAGAGGTAGGGTAGAGGGTGATGGGGAGCATTGAGATAGTGCTCAAGACGACAGAGCAGATCCAACAGGTCAGACAGAGGTTACTGACAGCCCAGAGTCGTCAGAAGAGTTACGCAGACCGGCGTCGATCCGAGCTAGAGTTCCAGGTTGGATATTGTTTCCTCCTGAAGGTATCCCCATGGAAAGGGGTGATCCGATTCAGGAAACGGGGCAAGTTGGGCCCCAGATACATTGGTCCTTTCAGGGTGATCACCCGAGTGGGTAAGGTAGCTTACCGGTTGGAGCTACCTGCAGAGTTGAGCTAGATTCATAACACCTTCCACGTGTCTCAGCTGAGGAAGTGTGTAGCCGATGAAACGGCAGTGGTACCTTTAGAGGACATTCAGGTTGATGCAAGCCTGAACTATATTGAGAGACCGATAGCGATTTTGGATAGAAAAGTTAAGACCTTGAGGAACAAAGAGGTGCGACTAGTTGAGGTGCAGTGGGAGCACCGCAGAGGATCATAATGGACTTGGGAGCCAGAGTCCGAGATGCGGGAGCAGTACCTAGAGTTGTTTCTGGAGCATGACTTCGAGGGCGAAATCTGATTCTAGTGGGGGAGAATTGTAACATCCCGACTCCCAGGTATATTATTTTATAATTTTCATGATTTTCATTGAGCAACTCGGCGAGTTGGAGGCCCCAACTCGTCGAGTAGAGAAGAGTTTTGGCCGCGTGGGTTTTACGACCAACTCGACGAGTCGGAGAGCCAACTCGACGAGTTGGCTCTGTGAGAAGAAACCCTAAATCTCCAGGGTTGGGTCCTATTTAAAGGACCTTAAGCCCTCATTTCCGCCTCACCAGCCACCTTACTCCCCTGTGTGAAACCCTAATCGTCTATATTGACCTAAGAGAGGAAGAGAGCTAATCTTTGGGCATTTTAGTGCACTTGTGGAAGAGAAGACAAGAGTATCAATTAAGGAATGAGAAGGGACTGTTGGATTTGGTGTTCATCCACTCTTTAGCTTCTGTTGGAAGGTAAAAGTCACCACCTTGCTCATCTTTTCGATTAGATCTCATTTCTAGAGAGCTTTAGGGCTTTTTCCATCTTCTCTTGAGACTTTGAGCATTTTCAGCTTGCCAAGAGATTAAGACTTCAGATCTGGACCTTGTGAGGTCCCTTAAGCCCAAAGGACCAAGCTTCATCAAGCTAGAGGAGAGTTTTATTGATTAGGACCCTAAATAGAAGTGGTTTTGGCATTTCAAGCCCTAAGTGCCATGCATGAACGTAAAGCTTGCAGCTTTACGTGGTATCTCAGCCTTGGGAGGCTAGATCTAGAGTTTGGGGTTGTAACTCTCCTTAAAACTTCCGAATGAGAAAACAGACTTAAGGGACTCGTCGAGTCTATGAACCGACTCGACGAGTCGGTTAGGGGTTTCCCCGACGATTTGGTTAGGGGTTTCCCCGACGAGTCTGGACACGTGTGACTCGGCGAGTTGATGAGACAACTCGACGAGTTAAGTTGGACTTTCGCGACACTTTTGCCGAAACAAGGGGACTCGACGAGTCACATAGATGCACTCGGCGAGTCGAGTCAACATGGACTGTTGACTCGAGTGTTGACTTATGTTGACTTTAGGGTTTGGTCAAGTCAGGGATTATGGAGACCATGGAGGGGTAAAATGGTCTTTTACCTATCCCAAGAGATTAAAGAGAGAAAATAGCTTGGTTTATTTAGAGTTGTGATTTAAGTGTTAATTAGATATAATTATCGTATATGTTAGGCGGAGGCTAGATCGGTGATTCGTGTACAAGATTTATTTGCTTGCTTACGAGGTGAGTCTTCTCACTATACTTACCTTGAGTGGTAATTTGTGTGACCGGAGGGTCTTATATGTTATTGTTGAGTATTGTGATATCCTGCATTATGTCTTTGTGATTTATGATGTGTATTATTTTGAGCTTTACTAAGTTAGGATCGGAGGGTCCATCTGAGTTGTGGGACCGGAGGGTTCCACTGAGACACATTGAACAGAGGGTCTTATTCGAGATATAGCTATGAGAGGCTAATGAGATGTGTGTGGTATTTTAGGGAACTCACTAAGCTTCGTGCTTACCGTGTTATGTGATATGTGTTTCAGGTACTTCTCAGGATCGCGGGAAGGCGCCGGCTTGATTGTACACACACGAGATAGAGTTATGTTTTGTGGATCCTGGATATTTATTAAACAATTATGGATTGGTGTTCTGATGTTTTGACATTTTGGGATTTTGTGAAACGTGTTAATGAGAATTATGTGCTTTTAAATCGAAAATTTTGTTTGAAAATTTACGGTGTTACAATAGGTGTGAGATTATTGGACCGGGGTCGGGAATCTTTATGTCATGGAATACTCCTTTCTTGACTGCCGAATTCATAGTAACATTTAGACCCTCCATTGCAATTATAAAAAGGAAAGGTGATAGGGCATCACCTTGTCTAACGCTTTTAGTCATACAAAATTCCTTGGTAGGTGTTCCATTGATTAACACTGAAGTACAAGCTGAAGACAAACATCCGCGAATCCATGCTCTCCATTTGTTGCCAAATCCCATTTGCTCCATAGTCGAATCGAGATACTCCCACTTAATTGATTCTAAGGCTTTATCGAAGTCGAATTTGAATAACAATATTTTCTTTTTGGTTTTCTTTTCCCAGACACTTAGCTCATTCATGATTAGGGGACCGTCAAGTATGTTTCTTCCCTCCACGTATGTTGATTGAACCTCCCCGATAACATCTCCCATGATTGTTTTTATTCTGATAGCAAGGATCTTTGACACAATTTTGTAAACGTATCCAATTAAACTGATGGGGCGAAACTCGTTTAGTGTAGCTGGATCATTAACTTTGGGGGCAAGGGTGATGAACGCAGAATTGCACCTCTTCCCTAAAGTCCCACGATCTTCAAAATACTTAACATATCTCATGATATCATCTGAGAATATGGACTAATATTTTTTAATCAGTTTAAAAGTAAGCCCATCCGGCCCTAGTGCTTTTTCCCCGCCACAGGCCCACACCGCTCCTTTGACTTCATCCAAGGTAAACGGTGCTTCAAGTCTGATTGCCTACATCATCGACAGTGTTTTAAAATTGGAATTGATCAGCTTTAAGTGAGACACCCAAGACTCCCTGAACTTATTCTGGAAGAACCGAAGTGCTTCCACCTTGATCTCATTAGCTTCAGTTGACCATCTTCCATTTAGCATCAGTCCATTAATGCGATTTTTTCTTCCTTTACTATTGACGTGAATTTTGTATTTTCATCACCATCTACTACCACTTCATACGTGCCTTTTGTTTTACATCCAATGCAGCCATTTTTTCGAGTGATAATATCCTTTGTAATCCATTACTTCTCGACTCTAATTCGGATTCAGTTAACATACGAGTTTCAGCCAGCTTCTCAACTTTTGCAATCGTATCTTTCAAATAAAACATCACCTGGTTTTCTTTTAGATGCTTTTCATTCCTCCATCGCCTAATTTCCTCCTTCAAAAATTTTAATTTTGCAGCCAGGTATACATCTGTTGATCCATAGCCATTGAATCCATTCCACGTATTCAAAACAACTTCATCAATTCCTTCAACTTTTAGCCAAGAGTTAAATAATTTGAAAGGCATGGGGCCAAAGTCCACCGCCTTGGTGGTAATCGTGATTGGGCATTGATCTGATATTTCTCTAGGATGGGCCGTTACAACTAGTAAAGGGAAAGCATTCAGAAATTTGTCACAAGTAAGGAATCTATCCAACTTGCTAAGTTTCACCCCCACTCTTGTCATGTATGTATATCTCTCACCTCCCATGTTAAAGTCTTGGACACCAACATTGTTTATGAAGCAATTGAATGCAGGTACACTATTAGGACAATAATACGAGTTAAATCTTTCTTCTTGCCTCCGAACTACATTGAAATCTCCAAATATCAGCCAGTTACCTGCCTTCTCTCGTTTAATTTGTATGAGATCATTCCATAATGTTTTCTTTTCAGAAGGGCATTGTGGGCCATATATATATTTGTGAACACAATGTTCCCAGGGATCCCAGCCCATGAGCCAATAACAATCATGAACCTTCTGGATTTAATTACTTCCAGCTTTTTAAAATGTTTCGCATCCCAAATTGACACCATTCCACCAGATCTACCATCGAAATCCACACCTTCATACTCAAATTCCTTCAAGTCCCAGCACCCATTGATGTTGATAGTTGTATGATCCGAAAGTTGAGTTTCTTGCAACCCCAAAAAGTTGATTTTGTGTATGATTTCTAGTCTTCTAACCCATTGTACTTTAACATCCTCCCCGATCCCACGAATATTTAGCGACATACAATTCATGGGATATTTTGTTGAACGCCAGTTTCACCGATGACTTGCTTTAAGATACGACTATCTACTTCAATATGGAATCCCAGCTCAGCCCCAATTTCCACTGTTCGCTTAGCTTCATTTGGTTCCAACGTGTCCAATACCGACATTTCAACTGGTTTAGTGGACGCATAACCCGAATCCGTGTGCGCCATATGCTCCAATTGAGACGGGCAAGAATTGATTATTGGGGTGATAGGGGTTGTGGAGGGAGGAGATTTAGTAGCACTTTTGATTTGTTTTCTCTTCCTGATCCGTAGCTCAGCATTGTTTGATTTGTTTCCGGTCTCCAATTCATGCCCATATGTTGTAGCTAGAAAAGGAGTCGAAAGTGAGTTTGGGAATGGCCCAAAGCACCCAAGGAGAACTAGGTTTTGAATAGGCCCAGATGGATTTACTACTGGCCCAGATTCATTAGGTTGAGCCTGGGTTTTTTGAATTCATCCCAATGATTAATTGGCATCGTGCCACTTGTATCCTCTTTCTGAACGCTCATACCAGGCCTATTGTCGGGGATTTCAATCGTTTCTACATTAATAGGAGTTCCACTAATAGCAATAGGATCATTTATTGCACCTTCGTTTTCTGTGTCAACCAGATAGACCTTCACCAGAGTGTTATTTGCAGTCCGTCTCCGATCACGTTCAGTTTCAACCATCGGCGAGTCTTCGGCTACTGTATCGTTCGTCACCGGAGGATCCACATAATTATCTTCTGGCCAAAATTCACCATCTTCTTTTTTGCTATTATCGTATTCCCCCATCCAAGTATCTGAGACTCCTTCTACCTCGTCATCATCTTCATCACCATTTATCTCATCTTCGTCAGACTCCTTTTCCACCTTACCGAATGGCAGTGGACGAAAAGGTGACCAGTCGTCTGTGAATTCCACTACACCCACAGTGATTATTTTTTCATCTGCCATTATCGTTACTTCCTCGTTGATCCATTTAGTTCGAGATGTTAATATCCCAACCTTACCCATTGAGTAATCACGTCTTTTTGATATTTCATTAAAGGGCGCTATTACCTTTCCTAAGCTTCCCGCAATCATGGTGAAATTTTCTTCCTCCCACAGCCTAAGCGGTAATCCAAGAATCTTTATCCATGTCGTTCTTTCATGTTGTAGCGAATTTTGATCTGCAAGTATCATCCATTTAAACCAATCTTGCCATATGGTTTTATCTTCCAAGAATTCCTTTGCTTCCCTCGAATGACCGAATTTTATATCCATTCTTAGTCTGCTAAGATATTTTGTATTGTCGCTCAACAGAAGCGAGGCCGGAAGACTTCCAATATGGTCTATACTATGTGCCTCTCCAATCAAGACCTTTTTTTTCACCCATTCCTTCATGCATGTCTGTGAGTTTAAGTTTATAGTAGGTCTAGACTGTACTGGTGTTGTGGCGGTATTTGAGATAACTTGAGCGAATTATTTTAGATTATACGTTAAAACATGTTTAGTTTACGCAATTATATACGTATTATAGGGTTTTTGTGACTTTTAATCGTGTTATAGGATTACATGTACTTATACATTTATACTACATCATGAATTGTTATCATTTCCACATTTTCGCTATTCTGGAACGTGCCCGGAATCCGAAAATCATGTCTGGAATATGTTGAGCTCTCTGAATACAAGGAACCAGTTTCGAAATTTTGGTACGGAATTTATGGTCCAGACTACCGTTCCGATTTTTTTTTTTTTTTGTCCGGAATTCCATTTCGGAACATACATATAAAAATCCTCAATTAATAATTCTTTTTATTGTAGCACGATAGAACATACTAAGCGGTTGTTACTACAACCTGCAGACCTGAACTTGGGCATGAAATCGTGGTACGCTTACAAAACCGACTAGTTTGTGGGGTGATGTGTAGGCGATCATATTTTGGTGATTATGTGAACATGCCGATGGGTGTTACTATTTCATTATCTTATGAGTAAGGAATTACTACTTTTGATCCAGTTGACCTACAAGAGCTTCTATTTTCGGTTGGCGACTATCGGGTTTGCTTTGATAGGAAATCATTCTGCTAGATCACCAGCTTGCGGTTCAGGGATTATTTCCATCCCAGTTCTAGTTTTGCAGAATTCAGAGAACATCTGTTTCCATTTGTGTTGCTTTCATGTTCGGTGAGTGTGGTTGACCTTACGCACGTGTTCAATAATTTACTTCATCAATTAAGTAATGAAGACGTGGTGAGAGTCTCCCTGTTGTATATGCTAGAGCAAGTATTTTTTGGGAAATACCCTCAACAGTCAGTTACAAATGAACGTGTGGCACTCGTCTCTAATTTACAAGAGTTTAACAAGTATACAGTTTTTTACCAACATTATATCAAAATGATACATATACTTATTAAGTGTAAATTTTTGACATAGGTACCTATGGGGCAGATTGATATAGGCTTTCACTTACAAACAAAAACATATTGGGTTTAATAAGACTAAGGACCATTTGAACCCGAATGCGCCAAGAGTCGGCAGTAGACACACATATACTCTACACGGATTTGTCTATGCATTTTAGGTATGTACACTATGTTTAATAAGAGTATTTAAACAACAAGTATTGTAACTTTGTTAAGTTGGTAAGTTGTTTGACATCTTAATTTTGTAGATTTGGATCATGGAGACATTTCCCAACAGTAGTATAGTTGGTTCCCCTATACCAGGTGTTATCCCTCGGGCAATTGCATACCCTAGGATGAGGTGTTTGTAGGCACCTGATTGTCAACGTATTTTTGATGTTACTAATGTATGTAGTTTAGTCCACCTTATAATTTATAAGTTGGTATGACATAAATAACCTAAGATTAACCTTTATATATTGTTTTTATGCAGCGTCCCCCTAACGAGTTGTTGTAGCATACTGCACAGGAGCGTGCTGCTTTATGTTGGATTGACAGTGTCCGGTGGATTGATGTTGCAGATTACGCTAATGTTTGATTTATGGTTTTCTTTGTCAATGTTTTAAAACAACTTCATTTTGAAGATGTAGCAAAAACAAGTTTATCTTTCCGAACAACATTTTGTAGAATATTATGATATCGTACACACATCACTACGGGTTTTTTAAACCAACAGTATCATATTATTGACTACCTTTTTGACTAGTATGTCTACTCTTAGACTTAACGTTACTTTTGAAGGGTTTTGAGCAATTCTAACACTCCTAAGTGTACATGCAACCCTAGAAAACCTTGGATCTATGTTTGTCTAAAATACATGCAAAATACTTTTTCCAAGGTTCATAAACCTATCTAGCATACATGGGGAACTTTATAATATAAAAGATAGCTAGAAATACATACCTTGTAGTTGCTATGATTCCTTGAAACCTTGAGAGCCTAGCACCCCAAGTGTGATGCCTCAAATGCTTCACACAACACCAAATGCTTTTGGAGTAAACTTGAGAGAAGTGTAACACTTGCAAAAATCGGCCAAGCCCTCTTGTAACTATGTGTATCCGATTTTGGTGGAGAACATGTTGCTTATATAGTGTGTCACATCAAGGGTTACACCATGTAAACCCTAATGTGGCATGACTCTTCATTTCCATGACCCATGGGTTTGTAACTCCCATGGAGCCTCCATGGAGCATCTAATGAGTTTAACCCAACTTAAGTATACATGAAGCCTTTTAGCCCACTATACAAGTTATGGATGATTTACATAATCAACCCGTATATTTGATTAGTCATCTTTTGATCACTTAATTAATCCTAGATTAATTCTTGATCAATATTATTAATATATTAGAACTTATAATATATTAATAAACCACAAGTGTTATTTCTCTCATTTAGTCTATCCAAATGCATGATGCCATGCAACCCAAATGGACCATGCCGGGTCGGGTCAAGTACATACCAGAAATAGTTATGGACTTAGACACCTTATCCAACAGTCTCCCACTTGGATAAGTCTAATAACTATAACTGCAAGTATGACTTCAGGAACCGATCAACAATCGTAGCTCTTTTCAAGGTTTCTCGGAACTGAGAAGATGATGGTACGCCATTTCATATAAGTGATCATATAATCCTCTGTTCTAGATATCAGCCGGACAAATACATGGAACAGTGTCTTACCTTTTTGTCCAGCAGTTTGTTTCCCGATTTCCGATTTGTTTGACAAAGAACTTAATTGAACACATCAACTTAGTTCTGACCGGGCCCGGTACATGGGTCAAAACAAAATCATCGAGGGGCCCAAATATCGCTTCTAATCCAAGAAGGAACAGATAAACTTCGACTCATATGCTTGTTCTACTACTTGTTAAATCACACACAAAAGCACGTTTTATAACATCGAGTTACCAATGCGTTTTTCGCACGATCAATGCATAACTAACTCATAGTCAACAAGTCATATCTCTAGGTTTGAAGACTTATATGATATTACCGTCTCGCGATCACTCGAGATAAATTCCATGAAGTGATACCAGCGAGCGTGGGTTGAATCCAATACTCAGAACTTATGAGCACTCATTAGTGTTGAGGCCATGTCCAACATCTTAGACCTCTACAACCAACCCATGACAGTCTTACTTCATATCTACTTCCAACATATGACTGACTGTGGATAATTTGAATAATATGTAAACACAACATAAATATTTTGGAAGTCAAAACATGCAAAAGAAATAGTAGTAAACGATTGACAAAAGATAGCAACACTTTACTCATAAATAAACACAACTTTTATTCATCATCAAATGTCAATTACACTTTACATATTTCAAAATTATCTAACTACTAAAACTAATATCATCCTTCAGCCCTATGCTCCTTGCATGCTGGAGATGCTTAACCCTACCCAGTCCCTTCGTGAGGGGATCTGCCGGGTTCTCATCCGATGATACCCTCTTTGCCACGAGGAGTCCTTCTTCTATACGATGTCTAATGAAATGGTATTTTCTGTCAATGTGTCTAGATCTCCCGTGATCCCTTGGTTCCTTTGCTAAGGCAACATCACTTTCACTATCACAGAAGATTTCCATAGGCTCCTTAATAGCTGGTACAACTCCAAGATCTCCAATGAAGTTCTTTAGCCATATCGCCTCCTTTGCTGCCTCGCTTGCCGCTATATACTCTGATTCGCAAGTTCAATCAACCACTGTCTCCTGCTTGGAACTTTTCCAAGAGATAGCTCCTCCATTTAAGGTAAAGACCCAGCCCGACTGAGAGCGGAAATTATCCCTATCAGTCTGGAAGCTAGCATCACTATACCCTACAACTCTCAAGTCATCACTCCCACCAAGGGTAAGGACCCAGTCCTTAGTCCTTCGCAGATACTTGAGAATATTCTTTACCGCTGTCCAGTGAGCCTTACCAGGGTTCCCCTGATACCTGCTAACCATGCTTAAAGCAAAGGCTACATCAGGACGAGTGCAGGTCATAGCATACATGATCGAGCCTACTGCAGAAGCATAAGGTACTTGACTCATTTTTGCTATCTCAACCTCGGTACTCGGGCTCTGAGTCTTACTCAGTCTAGCGTTACTCTGGATGGGTAACTCTCCTTTCTTGGAATCTTGCATGCTGAACCTCTTCAGCACCTTATCCAAGTATGTACTCTGACTAAGCCCAATTAGTCTTTTACTCCGATCTCTTAGAATCCTTATCCCTAGAATATAGGCAGCTTCTCCTAGGTCTTTCATAGCGAAACACTTCCCGAGCCAGGACTTCACCTCCTGCAAGGTCGGGATGTCATTTCCGATGAGTAGTATCTCATCCACATACAGTACCAAAAAACTAACTATACTCCCACTAGCCTTGACATATACACAAGATTCATCTTCACTCCTCGAAAAGCCAAACTCTTTGACTTTTTCATCAAAGCAAAGATTCCATCTGCGAGGTGCTTGCTTTAATCCATAAATGGATTTCTCAAGCTTACACACTCTATTAGGGTATTCTGTACTTACAAAACCCTCTGGCTGGTTCATGTAAACATCCTCAGCCAACTTTCCATTGAGGAAAGCGGTTTTGACATCCATTTGCCATATTTCATAGTCATGAAATGCAGCTACGGCTAACAATACTCTAATAGACTTAATCTTGGCCACTGGTGAAAAGGTCTCATCATAATCAACTCCTGGAGTTTGAGAAAAACCTTTTGCCACAAGTCTTGCCTTATAAGTGTGTACATTACCATCCATGTCGGTCTTCTTCTTGAAGATCCATTTGCACCCTACTGTCTTACGACCTGGTACATTGTCAACCAAGTCCCAGACCTGATTGTCATACATGGACTGTATCTCGCTGTCCATTGCCTCTTTCCATTTAGCAGACTCAGGGCCTACCATGGCTTCCGCATAGCTGTTAGGTTCATCCAGACTTATCAATGTCTCATCACTGATAAGTGTCTTACCTTCCGCAATAATATGGAAACCATAGTAGTGCTTAGGTGCATTCCTAACCCTTGTAGAACGCCTCAGAGGTACGGATTCGTCAATTGGATCAACAGGAGTTTCCTCCTCAAGTTGACTGCTAGGGTTTGAGGTTCCTTCACCACTTGACTCTTGAATTTCTACAAGGTCAATTTTCCTCCCACTGTTTCCTTGGCTTATGAACTCTCGTTCTCGAAAGACACCCCTCCTTGCTACAAAGACCACATTCTCACTAGGTCTGTAGAAGAGGTAACCAAAGGATTTTTGTGGGTAGCCGATGAAAATACACCTCTCACTTCGAGGTTCGAGCTTGTCGTGAGTCTTGCGTCTCACGAAAGCCTCGCAACCCCAAACCTTGATGTGGGTTAGACTAGGAACTTTTCCAGTCCACGTCTCGTGAGGTGTTTTGGCAACCTTCTTTGTAGTGACCAGATTAAGGATATGGGCAGCAGTCTCTAAGGCATACCCCCAAAATGAGATTGGTAGCGTAGCTCGACTCATCATGGAACGAACCATGTCCAACAAGGTTTGATTACGCCTCTCAGCTACACCATTCAACTGTGGTGTCCTGGGAGGTGTCAATTGTGAGACAACCCCACATTCCCTCAGATAGTCGAGGAACTCAGTACTAAGATACTCACCACCGCGATCAGATCGGAGCATCTTAATGGTCCTGCCCAATTGATTCTCGACTTCCTGTTTAAACTCTTTAAACCTTTCAAAAGTCTCTGACTTATGCTTGATTAAGTAGACATATCCATATCTACTATAATCATCTGTAAAAGTCACATAATAACGATTAACATCCCTTGTGGCAGTTTTGAAGGGTCTACACACATCCGTGTGCACTAGATCCAACAAACCTTCACCCCTAGCACAAGAACCTGTGAAGGGTGACTTTGTCATTTTTCCAAGTAAGCATGATTCACAACTATCATCTGACTTTAGGTCAAATGATTCCAAGACTCCATCCTTTTGGAGTTGGCCTATGCGTTTCTTGCTTACATGTCCAAGACGACAATTCCATAATGATGCCTTATCCAAGTTATTATCATTAGTAGAATCAATACACAACATCACAAGGTAATGCTTTAAAATAAAACACATTGTTAAAGAAAGCATTTATTCCACCAATTTCATTATCAAAAGAAAACGTAAAACCTTGTTTGTACAAAGCATGAAAGGAAATAACATTTCTTGCCATTTCTGGCGAATAACAACATTTATTCAAATCTAAAGTAAACCCACTACTAAGCAACAAAGTATAAACTCCAATCTTGGTGACAGGTGAAACTTTCCTATTCCCCATGATCAAGTTTATCTTTCCATGCTCCACATTCTCACTTCTTCTTAGTCCCTGCATATCAGAACAAATATGAATACCGCAACCGGTATCAAGGACCCAAGAGTTAGAATAAGGTGAGTTATTAGATAAGATAGTGTAAATACCTGCATGGTTGGGTTTCACTTTCCCATCCTTCAAATCTTGTTGGTACTTTGGGCAGTTCCGCTTCCAGTGCGCCTTTTCACGGGAATAGAAGCATTCAGCCTCTTTGGGATCAGAAGAAGGTGTAACGAAACATTTCTTGGTTCCGCTAGAAGAGGAGCCATCAAGAGTCTTACCCTTGATACCCTTCGAAGGGTTCTTTCTCTTCTTCCCTCTACCTTTCCCGATTGCCAGGACAGGTGCTGAGTTTGGAGTAGTATTAGGAGTGGTCACAACCGACTTACCTTTGAGACCTAACTCTGCGGTCTTTAGGAGTCCTTGAAGTTTGCTAAGTGTAACTTCCTCCTTGTTCATGTGGTATGTCATGCGGAATTGATCATAACACGAAGGTAAGGAGTGCAAAATAATATCTATTGCTAACTCCTCTGGGAAGTTCACATTCAACTTCATCAATCGGTCCACAAACCTTTGCATTTTCTGCATGTGGCCCGTGATGGGTTCACTATCTTTCATTCGGGTTGTGATCATAGAGGAGATGATTTCATATCGCTCTTGACGAGCACTCTGATGGTAGCGGTCCATCAAGTCCTGGTGCATCTCAAAAGGATAGTAGTCCTCATAGGACTTTTGGAGCTCGGCTGTCATAGTGGCCATCATGATGCATGCCACTTTTGTAGCATCTCTTTCATGTGCCTCATATTCAGCAAACTCCTCAGGAGTAGCAGTTGGCTCAGGTACCTTAAGCTCCTTGTCGAGAACATATTCCTTGTTCTCGTATCGAGTGACCATCCTGATGTTTCTGATCCAGTCAGTAAAGTTGGATCCATCAAAGATGACTCTCCCACAAAGATTCATGAGAGAGAAGGAGCCAGTAGGGTTTGAGCCAGGAGCAGCATTGTTGGAAGACATCTGAAAAGAAGAAAACAAGTTTAGTTTAGATATAGAGATAGTCCTTAATAAAACACCCAAATGTAATATTAAGGCTAAGATCCAATCACAATATATTATAACTTAGAAGAGGGATGCCGTAATCCAAGCTATAACATATTTGAAAGGTAGGTGAATGACGATTCACCAATTTCCTCCATGAGAACGAAATATAAATCATTAGGTTTTATTTGGTTTATTTAGAAATTCCTAGATTCTTTTGAGATTCATTGAACTTTTCAATGGCATGTTTCAATCTCGAGTGTGCCCTTCATGTTTTGTGACTGGGATACCGAGGATCACAAAACAAGGTGTGAAGTAACCATGCAAATCACTTGGTGCCCTTAATGTTTTTCACTCAATCGATGTGCCGGTTAACCACACGCGCTCCACCGACCTATGAAAAACCTTAAGTCACCCTTTGCCTACCTTGTTAAGTCCAAGTTAGTGTGCCGGTTAACCACACACGCTCCACCAACGACTTAATCAAAGTGCAAAGTGTAATTTCATGGGTTAGCACTTATTCACATTTTCCTAAAGTAACTAAGATTGGGAATTTTATAAAACATTTAGTTACTTTATTATACTTTTTAATGAGGATTTTAAGTCACTGTCCTACCCGTTCGGCTAACGACCCTCCACCAGTCAAGGAAGCGGTGGGTGAGAGTGGACACCCATTAAGTTGCCATTTTATAGGTAACAACCTTATACCCCCTTATAGACCGGCTTCGTGAATGAGGCGTACTAGCGGTAAGACGACTTGATCTTATACATATATATTATTAACTTATAATATTATAAAGTATAAGGATTGAATTTTAACTTTTAAAATTCTAAGGGTTGGAACTAAAGTTTTAATCATGACTTTACTTGTTCCAAAACTCTAGGGCAAGTTTTGTAAACTTTCAAAACTTTTCATTTCATATAACTTATGAGTTAATTGAGTATTAAAAATGAAGACTCTTCATTTTTATAACCCTTGTGTTCTTTTAATGGCTTTTATTAAAGTGTGATCTTTGGTTTTCCATAACTTGAGGCCAAGTTATGGACTCCATTAAAACACATAATGATCATGAATTAAACATTTAAACAAGTAATTCCTATGATCTATCAAAACTCATAAGAACATGAATATTCATATCAAAGTTTCAAGAACATATATGAACAAATATAATCATGAAAAATTGATACTAGCCATTGTAAATGGATTAGAACAACCATTACACCATCTAAAACAAGTTTTACAACACCAAAACAGTTTAGGTAATGTTTCTAGTCCATTTACAGCAGCAAAGCTCCAAAAACTGTTCACTGGATGACAAACTCGTCGAGTTCATCAGGGAACTCGTCGAGTTCATGCAATAACACATAAACTCGGCGAGTTTTTGGCCAGAACTCGTCGAGTTTTCTTGCCTGGACAGTTTTTAGCTTTTGAAAAATAAGTTTGCATCAAGTATTTAACAAACAAGCCTAGGCTCTGATACCACTGAAGGGTTTTGAGCAATTCTAACACTCCTAAGTGTACATGCAACCCTAGAAAACCTTGGATCTATGTTTATCTAAAATACATGCAAAATACTTTTTCCAAGGTTCATAAACCTATCTAGCATACATGGGGAACTTTATAATATAAAAGATAGCTAGAAATACATACCTTGTAGTTGTTATGATTCCTTGAAACCTTGAGAGCCTAGCACCCCAAGTGTGATGCCTCAAATGCTTCACACAACACCAAATGCTTTTGGAGTAAACTTGAGAGAAGTGTAACACTTGCAAAAATCAGCCAAGCCCTCTTGTAACTATGTGTATCCGATTTTGGTGGAGAACATGTTGCTTATATAGTGTGTCACATCTAGGGTTACACCATGTAAACCCTAATGTGGCATGACTCTTCATTTCCATGACCCATGGGTTTGTAACTCCCATGGAGCCTCCATAGAGCATCCAATGAGTTTAACCCAACTTGATTATCCATGAAGCCTTTTAGCCCACTATACAAGTTATGGATGATTTACATAATCAACCTGTATATTTGATTAGTCATCTTTTGATCACTTAATTAATCCTAGATTAATTCTTGATCAATACTAATTAAATAATACTATTAATATATTAGAACTTATAATATATTAATAAACCACAAGTGTTATTTCTCTTATTTAGTCTATTCAAATGCATGATGCCATGCAACCCAAATGGACCATGCCGGGTCGGGTCAAGTACATACCAGAAATAGTTATGGACTTAGACACCTTATCCAACAACTTTTGCCACTTGACTTGGTCCTACTTGAGGATTCACTTTTTGTTGACTATGCGGGAAACGGAGCGTCACAATTTCTGCTTGTGTGACCGATTCTTTGGCAACGACTATATTTTTTCTAAATTGGGCCTTCACCTTGGGATGGGATACGGTTATGGTTTTTAGGTCATCCGACTTGTCGTTTGTCCATAAATGGTGGCAAAACAACCATGACTTATCCGGTTCTTTGTATTTAGCTGGAACTGGCACAGGAAACACAACCTCTACATATGTTGATCGATATGTTTCCATTGTGAAATACGATGACACCCATGCACCGCAGTGTTGATATCTCAGTTCCTTGAATACCGCCATAACATGAGTACAAGGTATACCCGACAATTGTCATTTTCCACATGTGCAATAACGACTTTCCAAGTTTACTATGCCATTTTTCATTTGTCCAGTCACCTTATATCTGCTTTGATCACCCTGGTATACCCGAAAAGCAGAGGATTTGTTGATCCTCCTCTCGTTGACCTTCTCAGCATACCCAGTAACATCTTTTTTGCATTAAGCTATAACAAATATTTACTTATATATTGTTATGTATAGTAAATTACGCTACAATTATCATGGAAGTATTACAATATATGGAAATACTTACCTCTAGTATTACGTCGCTGGCACCACCATTGTTGCATAGTTGCTCGAAAGAAAGAAATCAACATTGTTATTGGTAGTTTTCGTGCATCTCTTGATAATGCATTGACGGACTCGGCACTGTTTGATGTCATAATATAGTACCAAACAACAGGGAAACACGGCCTTGCCCATATCTCATTACCGATTCTGTCTATCCATGTATGACAATCATTGTTTAGTGCACGGCGTAGCCTACCCAAGCTTTCTTTGAAATCAGACTCTTGGTAAGCCTTTACAGCCTCCCAAAACAAAATCTATGTTCTCTTTTGCTTGCCGATCTTTGCTCTCATATTCATCAACAAATTGCGACAACAGAGTCTGTGATATACATTCAGGAACACAACTTAAATGGCCATTTCAATTGAATTGGTTCTATCTAATATGATAGCAAAAAATGGCACGTCCCCAATACATTCTTTGAGTCTTGATAAAAAACAAATCTAGGACTCTCCGCTTTCAGTTTTCCCAACACCAAATGCAATAGGGAGGATTTGGTTATTACCATCCATGCCTACTGCTAAGAATATGGTGCCCAAGTATTTCCCTTTAAGGTGTGCACCGTTAATGATAATAATAAGACACAAACATCTTTGAAACGCTCGAACCTAAAAAGTAATTAATAATCTAATTAAAGAGAACGCACGTATATAGACATTAAATATAAAGAAATCAGTATATAAAAAAATATTACTACGCAACCGATAGCCATGAAAAAGTATTCAAATTTGTTGTGATCACTTGTCTTTATATGTGTAAACATTCCTGGATTCTTCTTCTTCAAGTTGTAACATTGTAAAGGTAGTCTTTGAAAGCTTTCTTTAAGGGTCCCTCTCAATGGATTTAAAGCATATATTTTAGCATTCCATGCTTACCAATATGAAATATGTACACAAAGATGGTCATTTAAAGTTCGTTGTATCTGTTACCCCGCAACATATTACCTATATTATCAACTAATATGCCCTTCAAGAAGTGAGCCACTACCTTTTTGTTGGCTTGTCGGTGATGGGGACGTAACTGTGTGTTTGATCAAATGTGTTTCTCTGATAGTTTAACCACTTGAACAATATCATTAGTATTATGTTTTGTTACCCTTATCCGTCAGTCACAATTATCCATATTGTAACGTCCCAAAATTAAGACCAAAAACTTTGATTTTTATATTAAACAAACCATTATCCAAAACAATATCATAAAACCATAGTGAAATCAGAGAATGTCAATAAACATCCAATTACATTAGAGTCATGAAAATGCGGAACAATACGGTGTGTGCGATGTAGTCATCTCGAGCTCTTCCCCTTCGAACCAAAAGTACTTGAAACATAAACTGAAAACCGTAAGCACAAAGCTTAGTGAGCTCCCCAAAATACCACATACCATACACATCAAACATATAATGGGCCCCGCCCGGTATACATACAAACACATAAACACATGCAAAAATCACAAAGATAAATAGCATAAAATATAATCATCAGGCCCGCCCGGTAAACATATCATAAAACATACATGCAGAGGCACACAGACAACTAGCATCCTTATCATAATAAACCATCGACCGACATTGGTGCCTTCGACCTGCTAAACACAGTGAGGCGCATGATCAAAAGCGCACTTAAATCTCTATAAGGTGCGCAGCAGAAAGTAGTCACATCCGGATCAACCTCAAAGTTGGTTGAACAGTCCATAATATATCTTCATTGTTATCATGCCAGGTATAATTGACTCCTAAAGTCGTACTCACTCGCCAATAAACCTATGTGACCAATATAAATGTCATAAGTGTCTCGATTGTTTTGTTATACCTATTCCACCCTCCACCATTAAGTATAGGATATGCCTTAGATAATTTATTTATTTATAATTAACCATCTTGCTAAAATAATAAATCTAATTTCCTCATTTATTTAACCACACAAAATTATCATTTTAGATACTTGAAATATAGTTTTAAACACATATTAATAAATTTTAATAAGGCTTAGCTAGGTTTGTCCTTTGACCCAACATTTGAAGCCCGGAAACTAGTTTTAATCATTAATTATTATTCCATGAAATTTCCCAGTTCTCATTCATTCAATAGCCTAATCTTCATCTTCATATTCTAATAAATGAATAAGTTTATTCTCCAATTGACAAGTGTCATAATATTAGAAATCTTCATTAATAATTATATGACACCTATCATGCCACATGTCAACCTATTAATTCTTCATTTTAAATTTTAAATTTTAAATTTCTCACTGTAATTACATTAAATTAATAAATGATTCTTCATTTCAAATTTCAAATTTCAAATTTCACACTGTAATTACCTTAAATTAATAACATCAGAATAAAAAATAAATAAAAATTAATATATATTATAGAGTGATATAAGTTCATATGTTTATTTAAATCAACGATTATAATTTTGTATAACTAAAAAAATATCTCTTAATTAATAATTATTTAAAATAATTTATTTGAAATAATTGATTAATAATTTTAAATTTTCACTATAAAAGTTTAATTAATTTTATAACCGTGGTTGTCACGGGTTATATATATATATATATATATATATATATATATATATATATATATATATATATATATATATATATATATATATATATATATATATATAAAAGTTCAAGTTTAAAAAACCCAATCAATTGATCAATTGATGAACCCACTTTATTTTAAAACCCATCTCAAAAGCCGGATTATCTGATCCAATAGCATAAAATCCACATAATGGCCCATTGGGAAATAGAAGTCCACACTTAAGAGTATAAACTCAATTAGGTCAAGGAGAGGGGGGGGGGGGGGGGGGGGGGGGTTTACCTGACTCATCTTCTCGTGCATTTGGTTGCACATTCCAGGCATGGTGGTCGGTGCCACCTTCTCCTCCGGCGAAGAGCCCTTTTCCGACAACACCATTCTAGCTTGCTTCTAAATCACTAACCAACTCAGCCACTGCAGGGAGAAGACGTGATCCCATCTCCCACCCATCCTCGCTAAACATCATCGGAGATCTTAGTTGAGATCTCCACCGATCCTGACGAAAAGAAAGCATAGGGCGGAGCTGCTACAGTCACGTCGGGGGTGACGTCGGAGTAACAACGAGCGGACCTTAGTCCACACATCTTGACACGGTTGAATTCCCGATCCTTTATCTTCTTCAGAAGTTATGCATAGCCAGAAGTGATTATGAGCTCATCGAAGCTCAAGGAATGACATTAAAACTTCACACATCTTTTATCTCTTTTGTCACCGAGGAATGTCACCCAAGGAATCACTCCATCGCAGCCTCACAACAACTTTGACAAGGATCGGTGCCCATCATCCTGGTTCTCTCTTTGACTGGAAATCGACCACCATGTGGTCTCTCTTTCTCTCACCGCTATCTTTATCTCTCTCTTAATCTCTCTCCCTCTCTCTCTCACTAAATGAGCTAAACTCCCTGATGTTGGGTCGAGATAGTCATTTTGAAGACGATTGGAGGCATACAGCCAAAAGAGCACAGGAGGTGCACTCCCTGAACACAATGCGAATGAAACAGGGGACAATATGTCCCAATTTTCAGAATTTGACAACCTTGGTCCCTGAAGTTCCATTTGATGTCAAAACCTACCCTACAATTGGTTCTTCTTACAAAAGTGTTATTTTCGGAATTGCGTTACAGCCCCTAGACTTATATAATCAAATTATTATTATTATTATCCTTAATAATGTGCTTAATCAATATTCTAATTTAGTAAATCTCATTTTAGTTAATCTAATTCATCTCCTATAGTTTAAAAATGTATTTAACTTGCTAACTCCACTTATTTCACCTTACAAGTTATCTTTGAATGAAATCATTATTCATAATATTTAATAACCCTATTTCAAAATGGCTAGATAGAAAACGGAGCATTACACATATAGCAGATAGCTTCAAACCTGTCTTTTGTAGATTTTTCACTTTATATTGGAAATCTTCACTAACACTTTTTAATCCTAAATTAAGCTTAAGTGCTTATTTGTTTTTGATGAGTTGGTATAACTTCATATGGGATGTATAGTTGTGCGATGTAGCCCCTTTACGATTTTGTTGAGCTAATTAAGGTAGTGGTAAAGTTTCAAGCATACCCCAATCGGTGGGTTGTGTTTCTTCAGAATCGGAAAAATAAAAAGGAAACATTTCCTTTTGTGCTTTTCGGGGTTGTAAGGGCTCAGTTTCCTTATCTCCACCTTCATGATCGTCCCCCATCAAATTTAGTGTAACTCTGAAAATGTTGAACTGGCTCTCCATGTGGAATTTTATTACCATCATCAACCAACATCATTAGTTTTGTCTCATTATTCGCAGATTCATCAATATCAACAGTAAGGTCAGCGTGAACAACAACCCTACCTTTAGACATATAATCACCCCCATGTATATGGTCATTGTAAGAAGGAACATGGTTGGTTGTCATAGGTAATAAATTATAAATTTGGTTACTTCCAGCATCGGAAGAGTCATTTCCAGAACGATTTTCCTCGAGAAATCGATTAGTACCACTTTCCATAACATTATTAACAACAAACAATTGTACTGTGTTTGGAGGCATAGTAGTAACAAAACTAAGAAAATATCTAACATCACTATCGTCAAGAATCCACATAACTATATTTGATCCACGACATTAAAAATATAGACGAATTTTGATTATTGTGTAACCTGGACTTGCAAGCAACCAACATAACTAACCTAGCGAAGTTGATATCATTACTTATATCTACACCAAAACATGTGTAATATGGAGCAAGAAACTGCATACATCCACCGATACGCTGCTATTGCCCTCCACTAGAAACTTGAACTTGAAAAATTCTCGTATGTGTACTCATTTCGGAACATTTATGGAAAGTATCGAAGACACAAATATATTAAACACACAAATGTATTGCATGTTTGGAACAAACACATACAAAAACCCTAATTCTAGATCTTCGGAATGTACGACCGTTCCGGACTATAGTCTGGAATACGCTTTTTCAATCCGAAACGTACAGGGTGTGAGATTCCGGACCAAAATCTCACCAACCAGCACCCATTCTGAAACAAGATCATAAATACTCCGAAATATCGTATTCCGAATCACAAGTCCGAAACAAAATTACGTGCACCGGAATATGATATTCCGGAGCATATGGTCAATTTCCCCCCTAAAAAACTGTTGGTTATTTTTAGGGTTTATGTCATTTTTGGTCACTTAACATTTGAATTTGTGCTCATTTGGTCACATAACTCATTTTATGTTTTAAAAGGTCATAATCAATAAGAAACAATACCTCAATAAAACTCTCGAATAATTTATTACTAATATGTGTCTTTGCGCGTAACCGAAATGGGCCTTATTGTTAATAGTAATATTATCAAATATTTTGACTATGGACACTATCCTCCAACATATTTCAACTCATATGAAAAAAATTAATAATTATATTATAATCATAATCTTTATATTTTAATATATAATTATGATCACAATTTTATAAAATTAAAAACGTTTTTAAATACAATTCCCAGATTGATAACATTGTCTTTAGAGGTGTTCTGTAACGCCCCGACTCTCATGTGATAATTTTATGGTTTTGATTTTCATAAGTTGCAAGGTCTACTCGACGAGTTGGATGCCCTGACTCGTCGAGTAGGAGCGGTTTGGGCCACATGTTTAAGTGACCTACTCGCCGAGTCCAAGATAGGACTCGACGAGTAGGAGCTGAAGGATGAAACCCTAATTTTCGGGGTTTTGCACCCTATTTAAAGAATCATAAGCCTCCTTCAGCCCTTTATAGCCTCTTGAGAGTCTAACAAACCCTAATCCGTGTGTGTGCTTCATTCTTGGGTGTTTTAAGCTTTGGAAGGTGGATCTTTGTAAGAAGAGCTTGGAGAGCAAGTGGCTAGAAGCAAGGAACGTGTGGGGATCTGATATCTACCTCAGTTAGCATCTTTTGGAAGGTATCAAGTCGTTACCTTGACCTCATTTCATTCTAGATCTCATTTGGTTAAACATTAGGGCTTTTCTAGCATAATAAGAAGCTATTCTTGGGTATGAGCTAAGATCTGAAGTTGTAACTTCAGATCTGAACTTTCTTTGGTCTCTAAGTCCATAAAGCTCTCAGCTTTAGCAAGTATGAACCTTCCCTTAAGTGTGAAACTCCATTTCAAGCTTGATTTTGATATTATAAGACTTTAGAGCCTTGCATCCACGTAAAATTTGCAACTTTACGTGATAAACATGCCTTGGGAAGCTGGATCTGCATTATGGAACCTTAAAATAGCTTAAAAAGCATCTGAATGGATAGTGGACTGAAGGGACTCGGCGAGTTGCATGGTCAACTCGGCGAGTCCGATGAAGATTGTCGTGCAAGGACTTCTGCATGGACTCGGCGAGTCAGTGGGGTGACTCAGTGAGTCAACTTGGGTTTTCCCGAAGTTTGGACACGCTTGAACTCGGCGAGTTGCAGGAAACTCGACGAGTCAGTGGGGGGTTTCCCAACTACTCGAGTTCTGGAAGGACTCGACGAGTCAGTGACTGCACTCGACGAGTCGGGTCAACATGGAATTTTGACCTTGATCGTTGACTTTGACTTTGGCCAAGGGTTGTCTATTTGACTTCTGGGGCATTTTGGGAAGTTGGAAATTGATAAGTATGGATCATTGGTGGTTATAGGTGTTGGAGTTTGGGGCAGTGTTTCGGGAGCGCGATTTTATGGTTCAGTTCGGCATTGCAAGGTGAGTTATCCTCACTATATCAATAGGGTCTAAGGCACCAATGTCGGCCCTTATCGAATTTGTATCCGGGTTTATTGCATGATATGCTTTTATTGATTTACATTCTGGTAGTTAGGATGGTGATATGCTTATGCTTATTGAACTGGTTAGGTCGGTGTCCTGGTTATAGAATGAGGCTATGTTAGTGATTGGTTAGGTCTGTATCCGGGTTATTGGGATGTTGCTATGATTAGTGATCAGTTAGATCAGTTTAAATGTTATATGATATGAGCTAGCGTACGATATTTATGTGCACATGTTTGTTTGGTTGGGGGTTGGGTTAAGGCGGTCCTGCTTTGTGCTGTAGGCCAACATACCCGGCGAGCGGTCCGGATAGGCTGTAGGCCCTACGAGGCGATCCAGTCATGCCGAAGGCTCGGGAGTGGTCCAAATAGGCTGTAGGCCCTGCGAGGCGGTCCAGTCAGGCTGAAGGCTCATTATGCATACTGTGGACCCAGAGAGTGGACCAGGTGGACTGAAGGCCCGGTGCGGGCGGACCAGTCACATTGTAGACTCGGGATGCATGGTTGTTCTGTTTACTTATATGTTATATGTTATGGTTATATCGGTATGGCGTTAGTATTTTGGGGGTAACTCACTAAGCCTTCGAGCTTACAGTTTCAGTTTATTGTTTCAGGTTAAGCAGATGACCGCGGGAAGGCGAAGGCGTGACCGTACACTTCTTCGATTGATGATTTTGATTTCTGGGAACTCTGATGTTTAAACTATTTTGAAAACAAACTGTAATAACTGAATGGTTTTAAATGACTTAAAAAGTTTAAATTGGCTTGAATTTTATGGATGTTACAAGTTGGTATTAGAGCCTTGGTTTGAGTGAATTGGAGGAACACTCGTGTGAATCCAGTCTCAAATCAAGGAAAAAATTTCAAAATGATTTTTAAATGGTTTTGAAAATAAGTAAAGGAGGATGCAAGTGTACGATCAGTCGGAGCCAGTAAGTAGACCCCAAAGTACCATACGGTTATTTGATTATGTGATATGATAGAACAACATGCTAGTACTAGGCTAGGGATCTTCAGGAATTGCATGATAGAATTGCCTGATTACATGATGCCTGCTAGCCTAGGGTTTTCTTTATACGAGATTGACATCATGACTGTAGTTACTTGTGTATGTATCGTGTTGTACATAATTAAGTTCTTATAGCCCGAGAATGTTTGATTTGGCCTTATGTTCTCTTCTTATTGATTAGGGCTTAGGGTAGGATCAGATATTCGAAAGTCTATAGGGTCCAGCGTTATGTATAGTTAGCATACACTAGTGTTGCAGGGTTGGTGGAAGTTTCATGGATGGGTGGGTAGAGAAGGACGGGAGGCCAGTTATGAGATATTTAGCATTTCTCTAGGAGTGAGGATTGAGCTCGCTATGATTATGTATATTGTTAGGGTATTGTGATGATACTTGAGACAAATATGGGTAGGTGTTGAAGGTAGTATGGGCCCGTACTACTGAAAGCACAGGACCCATACGCATAGCAAAGAAGTCACAACCCCTGGGGTTGGGTTGGGAGTTGATTCCCTATCATTATATGGGTTATCAGAGATCTTTCCGGTGTTTTACCAGAATGGTGGTTACAAGACGTCTTGAGACCGGATCCAAGTTAGGATCGGGAGCGGGCAGCCAGGATAGGCCAGCATTTTCAGGGGATCGTGTTAGTGAGATCATCCGGGAGGAGGTGATCAAGATTGTCCGGGGGCAGTTTCCGGAGATGTCGGGTCTATTAAGATCGCCATGGTTGAGTATTTCGACGAGCGTTATGCAGCCATTGCCGAGACGGTTGCCGCGGCAGCTTTAGCAGCTGTAACGAAGGCAAGGGGAGGAGCTGGTCGAGCTTTCCAGTACTGGGACGTATTCTGATGAGCGGAGGGCTGCAGTTACTTGAGATCAGGGAGGTATTCTGTACTCATTATTTTCCGCGGGCTGAGCGGGAGTGGCTATCACAGGCGTGTATGGATTGAGGCTTCGAGGGTTTTGCTCGAGGCCGGAATGTGAGTCGCGGGGACTCTGGAAAGGAGTGATGATTATGTTCGGCTAGGGTTTTGACAACTGGAAGTGGATTGGTTAATTCATGGATCGGGCTGTCGTTTTATAGGGCAAGGATTGTGCCCTTTCAGTTTTCGAGCTCGAATGAGTGAGCAAGCTGTTGGATTAGATGTCTAAGCCATAACTATTATTGGTATGTACTCGACCCGAGAGTAGCATGGTCCATTTGGGTTGCACTTCACCGGAACAATTTTTATGGATAGTATTTTGAGAATAGTATGTCTATGGTTTATTAATATATTATAAGTTATAATATATTAATATGAAATCATATTATTTAATTAGTATTGGTCAAGAATTAATTTGGAATTAATTCTGTGATCAAAAGGAGACTAATTAAATATGGAATCTTATATATATATATATATATATATATATATATATATATATATATATATATAATGGGCCAATAATTATTTAGGATGGGCTAAGCTTACATGGATAGTCCATGGAGCTTTTAACCCATGGATCCTATGTAAATGAAAGGTCATGGGTATTAGGGTTTACATGGATGTAACCCTAATCCACTATACTATATAAAGAGGCCCTTGGCACTTGAAATTAGGGCTAGTGTGTGAGTGAACAAGAGTGGGCCGATTTCTAGTGTGCTTACTATTCTCTCAAGTTTTCCAAGTTGTTTTGGTGATTTATGATTCCACTTGAGGCATCCACATTATTGGTGCTAGGCTCTTGAAGCTCTAAGGAATCAACCACAAGAAAAAGGTATGTCATCCTACTAAGTTTTATATTACAAGTACCCAATGGTATGCTAGTTAGGATGAGAACCTTGGAAAAATCATATTTGCATGTATAATAGAGAAAACATAGATCCAAGGTTTCTAGGGTTGCATGTACACCATAGGAGTGTTAGAATGCTCAAACCCCATCAATGGTATCATAGCCTAGGCTTGTTTTCATTATACTTGATGCAAAATGCTTTAAAAAGTCGAAAAATTGTTCACTGTTCAGTGGACTCGCCGAGTCCATGGGGGGACTCGACGAGTCCAAGTGTAAACTCTTCCTACTCGTCGAGTAGGTTCTTGTACTCGGCGAGTAGGAGGTGTTGTGTGCAGATTTTCGAGTTTTGCTGCTGGAAATGGACTAGAATCATTACCCTAAACTGTTTTGGACTTATAAAACCTGTTTTTAGTGTGGTAATGATTATGCTAATCCATTTTCAATGGTTATTATCAAATTTTCAAGTTTTGTATATGTTTATATGATTCTTGAAATTGTTGGTATGAATGTTCATACTTATGAGTTTTAGTAGATCATAGGAATTATTTGCAAATTGATTGTCAGTGTAATTCTTGATCTAAATGCCAATTAATGGACTCCATAACTTGTCCTCAAGTTATGGAATTCCAAAAGTTTTTTCTTTAAACCCATTAAAACTCATAAGTTATAGAAATGAAAAGTTTTTAAATAGTTTCAAAACTTGCCCTCAAGTTTTGGAATTTGTAAAGTCTAACACACACTTTAATTCCAAACCCTAGAGTTTTAAAAGTTAAAATTCAACACTTATACTTTATAGCATTATAAGTTAATAATATATATATGTATAAGAGCAAGTCAGTATTACCGTTAGTAGGCCTCATTCATGAAGCCGGTCTATAAGGGGGGTATAAGGTTGTTGCTTATAAAATGGCAGCTTAATGGGTGTCCACTCTCACCCACCGCTTCCTTGACTGGTGGAGGGTCGTTAGTCGAACGGGTAGGACAAGGACTATAATTCTCATTAAAAGTATAATGATAAATATAAAGTAACTAAACCTTTTATAAATTCCCAATCTTAGTTACTTTAGGAAAATGTGAATTTGGTGCTAACCCATGAAATTACACTTTGTACCTTACCAAGTCGTTGGTGGAGCGTGTGTGGGTAACCGACACACTAACATGGACTAGTAAGAGTGGAAAAGGGTGACTTAATGTTGATCATAGATCGGTGGAGCGCGTGTGGGTAACCAACACATCGATTAGGTGATAAAGTTAAGGGTACCAAGTTAATTTGCATGGTTATTCACACCTTGTTTGTGATCCTCGACATCCCAGTCACAAAATTGAGAGGGCACAATCGAGATTTAAACATGCCATTGAAAATTTCAATGAATCTCAAAGGATCTAGGAGTTTCAATTCACTTAAGACCTAAAATTCTTTTTCGTTTTTCGTGGTGGAAATTGGTGAATCGTCATTCGCCTACCTTCAAATATTTTATAGCTTGGATTACGACATCCCTCTTCCAAGTTATAAAATATTGTGTTGGGTCCTAGCCTTAATATTTCGTATTGGGTGTTATATTAAGGACTTAAATCAACTAACTTGAATTTCTCTCATTGTCTAGTTCAGACAACTATGGTCTTCCCAAATCCCTTGGAACAAGCTTTCCTAATGAAGATGATGTCCCGTGATTGGATCATGGAAATCATACTTCTCTTCCTCCACCTCCTCCAATTATTCTCCCTGACCCACAAGCTCAAAGACTTGAAAAATTCAAGGTCACTCAAGCCCTACTTGTAATGAAACATGAAGATGGAAGGCCTGTGTGTTCTCACGTCTTGGAGATGAAGTCACATATCGACAGGCTGAGAGTGTTGGGTGTTGAAGTCTCAAGGAAGTTGGTTGTTGATGTTGGGTTTTGAGCATTCTAACACTCCTATGGTGTACATGCAACCCTATAAACCTTGGATCTATGTTTTCTCTATTATACATGCAAATATTAACTATTCCAAGGTTTCATCCTAACTAGCATATTATGAAGCACCTATACTACAAAGTTCTAGTTAGATGACATACCTTTTGATGTAGCTTGATGTCTTCAAGCTTTAAGAGCTTAGCCCTAATAGTGTGGAAGCCTCAAATGGAATCACAAATCACCAAAACACCTTGGAAGAACTTGAGAGAATATGTATGCACACTAAAATCGGCCCACTCTTATTTTCACACACTTGTGCCAATTTTGTGAGCCAAGGACCCCTTTATATATTATGGAGGATTATGGTTACATCCATGTAAACCCTAATACCCATGACCTTTCATTTACATAGGATCCATGGGTTAAAAGCTCCATGGACCATCCATGAAAGCTTAGCCCAACCTAAATGAACTTGGCCCATTCCATATATATAAGAGTCCATATTTAATTAGTTCTTTTTGATCACTTAATTAATTCTAAATTAATTCTTGATCAATACTAATTAAATAATATGATTCCATATTAATATATTAGAACTTATAATATATTAATATAAATCATAAATATACTATTCTCAAAAGACTATCCATATAAATTGTGCCGGTGAAGTGCAACCCAAATGGACCATGCCGGGTCGGGTCAAGTACATACCAAATATAGTTATGGACTTAGACATTAATCCAACAGTCTCCCACTTGGATAAGTCTAAAACTATTATTGAGTATGACTTCAAAACCTAACTGGCAATCGTAGCTCTTAAAGCCGCTGTCGAACTCTGACCTTGTCAATGACTTGTCCATTAGATAAGGGATCATATATTCCTCCATTATAGATATCATATGGACTGAGACATGGATTATAATCATTCTCTCTGTCCATTTGTTGTTTCCCAATTTTCGATTTATGATGACTGACTGATTGAACAAATCAAATCAGTCCTGGCTTGGCCAAGCACTCACATGTGTCATCGCTAAATCATCGAGGGGCCCACATATATCGCTTTTATCCCGAAGGTAAAAGGAATGGATAAACTTCGACTCATATGGCTTGTTTAACTACTTGTTGAATCATACACAAAGGCACGTTTTATAACATCGAGTTACCAATGCGTTTTCGTGCAATCAATGTATAACCAACTCATAGTAACAACTCATATCTCTAGGTTTTAAGAATATAAGATATTATCGTCTCATGATCACTCGTGATAAAATCCATGAAGTGATTCAAATGAGCGTGGGTTGAATCCAATACTCATAACTTATGAGCACTCATGAGTGTTGTAGCACCACTTTGTCCACCAACTTGGACCTCTACAAACCAACCCATGACAGTCTTGATTCATATCTACTTCCAACATATGACCGACTATGGATGGTTTGAATAACTTAATCATTCAGGAAGAGCGACTTAGTTATTCTGGAAGTCAAAACATGCAAAGTGAAACACAAGAATAAATGAATCAAATATGGTATCAAACCCTATGAATATAAATAAACACTTTTATTTATCACCATACTGATTACTCATTATTCATTGTTTCGGTTTTATCAACTTTATACTTGAATTAAAAACACTAGTTGTCCCATGCTCCAAGCATGTACACTATGTTTTTCTTAAAAAATAGCTTTGCCATACACCAAGTATGCACTCTATGTTTGTCTATGATCCTTACTTTGTGAAATAAACCAATTGAACATAATTTCAATGATTCTAATTTCACACTCCCAAATCCTTATCGAAAAATGTGAGAATTTCAAATTCCTATCATTTATCGAAATCTGTTTAGATTTTAAACTTATATGCACTGACCCTCCTGTAATGAATATGTATAAAGTCACAAAGACTTGTCAACAGTCATTATAAGGTATTCCAATGGAGATCAACTCCATGGAAACTAAGTCTCATATTCAAAGTACATTGCTTTGGACATGCTTCTTGCATTAAGTTTTCTAATCTTACACAGATAACTTCCACCTATGGAGACAACTCCATATTCTCATTTTGACTATCACTTCTGAATAAGAGATGCCTCTTTTCAGAATATGTCAATATGGTCCTTCCAAAATTAGCACTATACTTCCAACTGTCCCTGAGCAACCAATCTTTGGTAAACCTCAGATTGTCCTCGACAATTGCTTAATCATCTTAGTCATATCCAATTCTAGACCTTTTCCCTTCTTAATGCCTCTGGGCATTTGGAAAAATTTAGAAATGACAAATATTATAGCACATGCAATCGATCATGTACCCAAAGCAAATGGTACACGATTCATGATGTCTCACATAAAGACATGATTCTAGACCAGTCTTTTGCTACAATATTTTTATTTGCCATGTTTTCAAAATTTGACTATGAAGAGGGATGTCGTAATCATAATCGAATTTTGAGAACGCAATATATAGAATTTCCTTAAGTTGAACCAATCCAACATGAAATTCATATATATATTCTTGACTAAGGATGATTAAGGTCTCAATCTAAGCCTTTAGAACTGAAATGAAGTATATCCTCTCCCTTAATTATAGCAAACAACTTTTTCAATCCCTGCAGCCTCACGGATTGAAACTTTTGTTTTCTATAATCAACATTGCTAACTTGCAACACTAACAATAATTATCATGCTCCCACTAACATGATGATTATTAGCATAACACTTATGCTCCCACTAGCTTTGACATGTACTCAGAAATCAGCTGGACTTCTAGAAATCAATACTTTATTGACTTTCTTACCAAAGTTCAGATTTCTGATACGAGATGCTTTGATAAAACTTTATCAAAATCATACACCTTTCCTTAGATAGCATGCATGTGTGTCTAAACAATTTCAGAACTATGAAAAGGGATGCCGTAATCATAGTCTCAATTGTTTAGACATTTTGCCATCTGCTTCAAATCTACTTGGTGGAAGTGTTTCCTCATCATCATTTTCATGAATCGGAGAGAAACCTTATGACCCTTAGGTTTTATGGTGTATGTGTTCTTATCCATGTGAATCGTCAAAACCATAGTCACAAGACAAGGATAATGACAAATCCAAACTCATATGGACTGAACTTATGCAATCTTAACTTCTTGCCACCTGGCAGTACAGGGCCTGCCATTGCTTCCAAGTTGTTATGCAACCAATTGAGAACTTTCAGAACTCCTATGCAAAGCCAACTTTAACTGGAATGGGCACAGAATATGTCAACACGATAGGTTATAAACCTCAAGTCGTGTGCTAGTGAAGAACCTCAGGTTTTATTCTTGATTAGTTCTTGAAATTCTTTTTAGGATCTTTAAGACTCCCACTATCCTCTTGACATATAAGACTATCTTGCCAAATATTCAAGAGATAGTGCGGATTCTTTATCAAGACAAACACTTCACACAATTGGCCTTAGTTGGTCTTTGTTTTATCCAAAACATCACAACTTACCAATTTCAAATGTACAAGAGTAGGACACTTTTACTCTTACATTTGACAAGTGTTTTAAACCTTTCTTTAAGATATGTCACTCAAGTTACAATCTTGGAGTATGACTCTAAGAATTGTTTTGGAACGAAGTATGACTCATCTTCCTGATCTAACCATTTCAACAATTCATGACTCCTCTTCTTAGTCATAATAATGCACTAAGATGACCTTTAGAGGACTAATTATGATATGATTTCTAAATCATTAAGATGATCACAAACATGATACTAAAGTACTCTCCCATCTTTTCAGATTTGAGAAACTTTTATCTTTCTGCCTAATTTGATTCTTCCCATTCGTTCTGCCATACATTGAGACTTTTCCAATGTTTCAAAATTATACTTAAACTTGTAAGTATAACCATATTTACTAAACTTTAGTAAATCAAATAGTCTTAACGAGCTTTGTGGTGGACATGACCAATGCACAAGAATATGTACTCGATCCCTTTAGTCCTTCACTTGACTCACACATCCATGTGAACAAGTAATTAGTCTTGATTTTCCAATGCTTGAAAGTTCTCATTCATCATACTATTCAACTTGCATGATTCCAAGTTTCGGTCCAATTGAAACTTGGGTGATGAGGAACTTTCCTGATTTGGTAAATTTAGACACTACCACAAATGAAAGAATCAAATCCATTTTCCAATATTGCTGTCAGTGGAATCATATAAGCAACAATTTTCCACAAATGCCATTGTAAGGATACTTCAAATAAATAAAATTAAACAATTTTCTTTTATTTTAAAACTTTGCGGAAAAACTTATCCTTACAATCCACATGGAAAATGCTGTTATCTATTCCTTAGCAATATATCATAACTTCTTAAGCAACTGCTCAAAATTCTGATGCTATCGAAATCCACCTTCGCGATCAGAATCAGCATATACTTCCTTTAAGATTTCTCTCTATTCTTTGATTCTTAAAACATCAACATGTGACCCAGTCACATCATGTAATGAGGATCTCCGAATAGAACTTAACAGAGTTAGATAATGGGCTCTACCTGATGTAGAGTCAAACTTATTGACTTTAACATCCTTAGGTAAATTTGGCAGCTTTGCAATCAACGCCCCTTCCTTTGGCAAAATAAACATATGGACCCTTTGGTAATGGGACTATCTCAGACTTAGCCTTTCTCTTTACCATTTGGTCAACCGGGTTGACTATGGTCAATCCCTTTCCATTGGGAAGAGAATGCTTTTTCTGGATTTCCAGTGTCACCATTGTCACTGTCCATAAAGTTTTTGGGAAGTTGATCTTCTAATCAAATTTGCTTTACTATCGTTCCAAATCATTGCTGATTCAGCAGCACCAAGCAAATAGATATGATCATTAAGGTTCTTGTCATAGTCTGTTTCATAGTAGTCCCAAAGGAACTCACTATGTGACTTAGAAAGTGATTGAACATCCAACTTTCTCAAGACTTTGACACCCAACTCTCCCGGCTTGTCAATATGTGACTTCATCTCTAAGATGTGATCACACATAGACCTTGCTTGCCATTAGGGCTTGAGTGACCTTGAACTTGTGGGTTAGGGAGAATAATTGGAGGGGGTGGAGGAAGAGAAGTATGACTTCCATGAGCCAAACTCGGGAAGTCATATTCATTAGGAAAGCTTGGTTTGGGAAGATCATTGTTGTCTAAACCAGACATCAACAATGGTAGAAATTCACGTAAAGTTGATTTAAGTCCTTAATATAACACCCAATATGATATATTAAGGCTAGGACCCAACAAACTATTTTATAACTTGGAAGAGGGATGCCGTAATCCAAGCTATAAAATATTTGAAGGTAGGTGAATGACGATTCACCAATTTCCACCAAGATAAACGAAATGTATTATTAGGTTTTAATTGGTTTTGAAACTCCTAGATTCTTTTGAGATTCATTGAACTTTTCAATGGCATGTTTCAATCTCGAGTGTGCCCTTCAGGTTTTGTGACTGGGATGCCGAGGATCACAAAACAAGGTGTGAAGTAACCATGCAAATATACTTGGTACCCTTAATATTTACCCCTTAATCGATGTGCCGGTTAACCACACACGCTCCAACGATACTATGATAAACATTAAGTTACCCTGTGCCTACCTTGTTAAGTCCAGGTTAGTGTGTCGGTTAACCACACACGCTCCACTAACAGCTTAAACAAAGTGCAAAGTGTAATTTCATGGATTAGCACCTTATTCACATTTTCCTAAGTAACTAAGATTGGGAATTTATAAAAAGTTTAGTTACTTAGTATTTATCATTAATACTTTTAATGAAGGGAGAATTATAGTCCTTGTCCTACCTGTTCGGCTAACGACCCTCCACCAGTCAAGAAAGCGGTGGGTGAGAGTGGACACCCATTAAACTACCATTTTATAGGCAGTAACCTTATACTCCCCTTATAGACCGGCTTCGTGAATGAGGCCTACTAATGGTAAGACGACTTGCTCTTATACATATAATATATTAAACTTTTAATATTATAATAGTATAAGGGTGTATTTTAGACATTTAAAATACTTGGTGGTTTAATCTATTAATTAAACTATACTCTTAATTTAATTAAATTTAAACCATGTCATTATGGAATTATTAATTCTCTTTTAACTAAACACTTTAATTATCTATTAATAAAGTCCATAAGAGTTAATTGAATTATTCAATAAAAACATCATAATTCTAATTATTAAATTCAAAATTAAAACCATTTAATTAATTGTTTAAGTTATGAACCCAAGAGTTTTAGAATTCAATTCTTTTTTTTTTTATCATAAAAAAACTTTTTCCAAATTTCAAAACTTGAGGGCAAGTTTTGTAACTCTTGAAAACTTTTGGATTTCATAACTTATGGAGTTAAATACTTGTTTTATGATGAAACTTTTCATGTTCCATAACTTAAGAACAAGTTATGGAATTCTTTAAAACATTAAGACCAAGTTTTGTAACTCCATAAAAAACTTTGAATCAATTTTTTTAAAAACCTTTTCATATCCATAACTTATGGAGGTTTCAAAAAATTCTTTAGATCAAACTTTTAAAACTAATAAAATAATCATATCATTTTATCTTTTACTAAATTTGACCTAATTCAACTCATATAGCAAATGATTCAAATTTTACAAATAATTAGTTTTTCACAAAAACAAGTAATTATCTTAAAATTTGACAAACGTCATGTTTTTTTTTTCTTTTTTTTCCAACTTTGAAAATAAAACATTTGCATCAATATAACAGAAAACAACCCATGGCTCTGATACCACTGTTGGGTTTTGAGCATTCTAATACTCCTATGGTGTACATGCAACCCTATAAACCTTGGATCTATGTTTTCTCTATTATACATGCAAATATTAACTATTCCAAGGTTTCATCCTAACTAGCATATTATGAAGCACCTATACTACAAAGTTCTAGTTAGATGACATACCTTTTGATGTAGCTTGATGTCTTCAAGCTTTAAGAGCTTAGCCCCAATAGTGTGGAAGCCTCAAATGGAATCACAAATCACCAAAACGCCTTGGAAGAACTTGAGAGAATATGTATGCACACTAAAATCGGCCCACTCTTATTTTCACACACTTGTGCCAATTTTGTGAGCCAATGACCCCTTTATATATTATGGAGGATTAGGGTTACATCCATGTAAACCCTAATACCCATGACCTTTCATTTACATAGGATCCATGGGTTAAAAGCTCCATGGACCATCCATGAAAGCTTAGCCCAACCTAAATGAACTTGGCCCATTCCATATATATAAGAGTCCATATTTAATTAGTTCTTTTTGATCACTTAATTAATTCTAAATTAATTCTTGATCAATACTAATTAAATAATATGATTCCATATTAATATATTAGAACTTATAATATATTAATATAAATCATAAATATACTATTCTCAAAAGACTATCCATATAAATTGTGCCGGTGAAGTGCAACCCAAATGGACCATGCCGGGTCGGGTCAAGTACATACCAAATATAGTTATGGACTTAGACATTAATCCAACAGTTGACTGGGTTCTTCAATCACTTCCCAAGTCATATAATGAGTTCATTAAGGACTACTATGTGACAGACCACAACATGACCCTTATTGATCTTACTTATTTGCTTGTTGCTGCTGAATCAGAAATGTTTTGGCGCATTGGAAAAGTAAATTTGGGTGGAAGATATACTTCTCAAACTTCCAGGGACATTGACAATGGTAACATTGGAAGTCCGGAAAAGTTTTCTCTTCCCAATGGAAAGGGATTGGCCATGGTCAACCCGGTTGACCAAATGGTAGAGAGAAAGGCTAAGTCTATGATAGTCTCGTGTACCATTCCCAAAGAGTCTGTATGTTTTTACTGTCAAGAGAAGGGGCATTGGAAGCGAAACTGCCCTGACTACCTGAAAGATCTGAAAGAAAGTAGAGACAAAATGTTTGACTCTGCTTCAGGTAAGTATACTATCTAACTTTGTTAAGTTTCTAATTATTGATTCTTAATACATGACGTGACTAGGTTGCATTTTGATGTTTTGCAGGATCAAGCAAATGGAAGGAAGCTTAAAAGAAGAGTATGCTGAATCTGATCGTGAAGATGGATTTCAATCGCATGGTTCGAAGATCAGATTTTTGAGCTACTACTTAGGAGTTGTGATAGATTGTTAGGAAATGTGTAATAGCATAGTTTTCACTTGTAAGTGCATTGTAAGGAAAAGTTTTTCCGCATTTTATAAATAAATAAAATTTTGTTTTGTTTTATTTTATATCTCCTTGCAATGGCATTTATGAAAAATTGATGTTTGTATGTTTCTAGCAATATTGGAAATATGAATTTGATTCTTTCATTTGTGGTAGTGTCTAAATTTACCAAATAAGGAAAGATTCTCATCACCCAAGTTTCAATTGGACAGGAACTTGGAATCATGCAAGTTGTATTGTATTATGAATGAGAATCTTCATCTTTGGAAAATTAAGACTAATTCCGTGTTCACATGTATGTGTGAGTCAAGTGAAGGACTAATGGATCGAGTACACATTCTTGTGCACTAGTCAAGTCCACCACAAAGATCGATAAGACTATTCGTCATGATTTACTAAAGCTTAGTAAATATGGTTATACTTACAAGTTTAAATATAATTCTGAAACATTGGAAAAGTTTCAATGTATGACAGAACGAATGAGAAGAATCAAATTAGGCAGAAAGATAAAAGTTTCTCAAATCTGAAAAGATGAGAGAGTACTTTAATATCATGTTTTATGATCATCTTAATGATTAAGAAACCATATCACAATTGATCCTCTAAGGACATCTTAGTGCATTGCTATGGCTAAGAAGAGGAATCATGAATTGTTGAAATGGTTAAATCAAGAAGATGAGTCATATTTCGTTCCAAAACAATTCTTAGAGTCATACTCCAAGATTGTAACTTGAATGATATATCTTAAAGAAGGTTTATAACACTTGTCAAATGTAGAGTAAAATGTTTTCTACTCTTGTACATTTGAAATTGGTAAGTTGTGATGTTTTGGATAAAACAAAGACCAACTAAGGCCAATTGTGTGAAGTGTTTGTCTTGATAAGAATCTGCACTATCTCTTGAATATTTTTTTTTGTCAAGGAATGGTTATTGGCAAGAGAGTCTTATATGTCAAGAGGACAGTGGGAGTCTTAAAGATCCTGAAAGAGTTTCAAGAACTAATCAAGAATAAAGCATGTAGTTTATCACTAGCACACGACTTGAGGTTTATAACCTATCGTGCTGACATAATTCTTGTTTCTATGCCCATTCCGGTTAAAGTTGACTATGCATGTGAGTTCTATGAGTTCTCGGTTTCTTGCATAACAACTTGGAAGACATGGTAGGCCCTTGTGCTACCAGGTGGCAAGAAATTAAGATTGAACAAGTTCGGTCCATATGAGTTTGAATTTGTCACTAACCTTGTCTTGTGATTATGGTTTTGACAAATTCACATGGATAGGAACACATACACCATAAAATCTAAGTATCATTAGGTTTCTCTCCGATTCATCAAAATGATGGTGAGGAAACGCTTTCGCTAAATAGATTTTAAGTAGATAGCAATTGTGATATTTGCAGTCTCAAAGTCATTAGTGGAGCGTGTGTGGTTAACCGTCACACTAACATGGACTTGTGAGAAATGGCAAAGGTCTAAACAATTGAGACTATGATTACGTCATCCCTTTTCATAGTTCTAAAATCGTTTAGACACACATATGAGTTATCTAAGGGAACATGTATGACTTTGATAAAGTTTTATCAATGCATCTCGTATCAGAAATCTGAACTTTGGTAAGAAAGTCAATAAAGTATTGATTTCTAGAAGTCCAGTTGATTTCTGGATACATGTCAAAGCTAGTGGGAGCATAAGTGTTATGATAATAATTATCATGTTATTGGGAGCATGATTATTATGTTTAGTATTGCAAGTTAGCAATGTTAATTATAGAAAACAAAAGGGTTTCAATTCGTGAAGTTGCGGGGGTTGAAAAGTTGTTTGCTATAATTAAGGGAGAGGAAATTATACTTCATTCCAATTCTAAAAGCTTAGATTGTGATCCAATTCTAAAAACTTAGATTAGATTGTGAGTTTTTAATCAAATTTAGTTATAATTACATTATTTGCGTTCTAAAATTCGATTATGATTACGGTATCCCTTTTCATAATCTGAATTATGAGAACATGGCAAATAGAAATAGAAATATTATAGCAAAAGACTGGTCTAGTATCATGTCTTTATGTGAGACATCATGAATCGTTTCCCATATGCTTCGGATATAGGATCGATTACATGTGCTGTAATATTCATCTGTTCTAAATTTTTCCAAATGCCTAGGGCATTAAGGGGGAAAAAGTACTTGAACTGGATATGACTAAAATGATTAAGCAATTGTCAAGGACAGTCTGAGGTTTTCCAAAGATTGGTTGCTCATGGACAATTAGAAGTATAAGTGTTAATTTTGGAAGGACCATATTGACATATTCTGGAAGGAGGCAACTCTTGTTCAGAAGTGATAGTCAAAATGGAAATGTGGAAATGTTTCCATAGGTGGAAGGTATTCATTAAATGTGTGTAAGATTAGAAAACTTAATGCAAGAAGGATGTTCAAAGGAATGTACTTTGAATTTGATACTTCATTTCCATGGAATTGCTCTCCATTGGAATACTTTGTAAATGTTTGTTGCCAAGTCTTTGTGACTTTTGTGCATAGTCATTACAAGAGAATCAATGCATATAAGTTTAGAATCTAACAAATTTCAGTAAATGGCAAAGAATCTTGTATTCTTACATTTGCGGTAAGGATTTGGGATTGTGAAATGAGCATCATTGGAATCATGTTAAATTGGTCTATTTCACAAAGTAAGGATCATAGACAAACATGGTGTGCATACTTGGAGTATGGCATAACTATTGTTTGGACAAACATAGTGTGCATGCTTGGAGCATGGCATGACTATTGTTTCAGTTCAAGTATTAAGTTGATTATTTGAAACATTATGTAATGAATAATGTGTAATCAATATGGTGATTAAATAAAAAGTGTTTTATTTATACTCATAAGTTCTGAGACCATATTGGATTAGATTGTTCTTGTGTTTCACTTTGCATGTTTTGACTTCCCGAATAACTAGGCTGTTCAAACTCTCCACAGTCAATCATATTTTGGAAGTAGGTATGAATCAAGACTGTCATGAATTGGGCTTGTAGATGTCTAAAGTGTTTAGACATAGCAAAAGTTGATGCAACATTCATGAGTGCTCCTGGAATGAAATTCAAGTATTGGATTAAACCCACGCTCATTTGAATATCTTCATGGATTTTATCACGAGTGATCATGAGACGATAATATCTTATATTTTTCAAACGAAGACGTGTGAGTTGTAGTTGCGCGTCGGTTGCACATTGACATATGTAAACGCAACCAATAACTTGGTTGTTATAAAACATATCGTTGTGTGTAATTTGATGAGTAAGTATAAGCGAACATTTGGGTCGAAGTTTATCCATTCCTTTTAACCTTGGAGGGATAAAAGCGATATCTGTGGCCCCCTCGATGATTTAGTGATGACACCCCTAAGTGCTTGGCCAAGCCTAGACTGATTTGATTTGTTCAATTAGTCAGTCGTCGTAAATCAGAAATCGGGAAACAACAAATGGACAGATAGAATGATTATAATCCATGTCTCAGTCCATATGATATCTAGAATGGAGGAATATATGATCCCTTATCTAATGGACACGTCATTTGACTAGGTCAGAGTTCGGCAGCGGCTTTAAGAGCTACGATTGCTAGTCGGGATCTTGGAGTCATACTTGAATAATAGTTTTAGACTTATCCAAGTGGGAGATTGTTGGATTAGATGTCTAAGCCCATAACTATTATTGGTATGTACTCGACCCGAGAGTAGCATGGTCCATTTGGGTTGCACTTCACCGGAACAATTTGTATGGATAGTCTTTTGAGAATAGTATGCCTATGGTTTATTAATATATTATAAGTTATAATATATTAATATGAAATCATATTATTTAATTCGTATTGGTCAAGAATTAATTTGGAATTAATTCTGTGATCAAAAGGAGACTAATTAAATATGGACTCTTATATATATATATATATATATATATATATATATATATATATATATATATATATATATATATATATATATATATATAGAATGGGCCAATAATTATTTAGGATGGGCTAAGCTTGCATGGATAGTCCATGGAGCTTTTAACCCATGGATCCTATGTAAATGAAAGGTCATGGGTATTAGGGTTTATATGGATGTAACCCTAATCAACTATATAATATAAAGAGGCCCTTGGCACTTGAAATTGGGGCTAGTGTGTGAGTGAACAAGAGTGGGCCGATTTCTAGTGTGCTTACTATTCTCTCAAGTTTTCCAAGTTGTTTTGGTGATTTGTGATTCCACTTGAGGCATTCACATTATTGGTGCTAGGCTCTTGAAGCTCCAAGGAATCAACCACAAGAAAAAGGTATGTCATCCTACTAAGTTTTATATTACAACTACCCAATGATATGCTAGTTAGGATGAGAACCTTGGAAAAATCATATTTGCATGTATAATAGAGAAAACACAGATCCAAGGTTTCTAGGGTTGCATGTACACCATAGGAGTGTTAGAATGCTCAAAACCCATCACAGGCTTGTGACCCTAGGATCAGGTTGTATTTCAGCTCGGGGTCAGTTGGTTACAGGGATTGGCGACATTATTTCAGCGTCGGTGAGCGCAGGTGGGTCGAGGTGGCATAAGTATTTTGTGAGGTCCGGTTGCCTTGGATCTATTGTATCAGATGGTAAGGATTGATTGTGCGATCTATTGCACTTTTGGGATTGTAGACTATGTCTTGGGAGTAGTTGTAGCTCGGTTTAGTGCAGAGGTTGCTTCAGCTACTGCAGTTCAGATGTGGACGATTGAACTGGTGAGTGAGTCAGGGTGCGAACCCTAAATGAAAAAGATTTCTAGAGCCTGAGGCGGGAGACTTGTTTGGAGCGCCTTTGGAAAAGGAGTATTATGTGGGAGTACTGCGGACAGGGTCCCACAGGATGGTCATTCAGCATTGTCAGGATTCAGTGGTTTTAGTAACCGTTATTGATTAGCGGATGAAAGCGCCAAAGGAAGTAGCTCATTGTTGAGGTATTAGTTGGATTATATATATTTTGGTCTTCAAGATTTGAATGTGGGATCATTCAAGCATTAGGGATTGTCGGTTTCATTAGGATTCAGGAAGTGTTCATCTGGTTCTTAGAAGTGTGTGATCATTTGGGATTGGATAATAATGGAGCACTAGTTGGTAAGAGTTGGTTGTTATCGGATCGATCGTTGGAAAGGGAGAAAGATTGGGAATTCTCCAATTTTCATGTATTGTGAAGAATTAGTCGAATCTAAGTGGGGGAGAATCGTCCCGGGATTCGAAAGCAGGAGTGGTTTCGAAACTGGGATAAGTTTCACATCATTGTCAGGAAGAAAGGCGGCCTAAATGGCTGTTTGATTTGAGGGTTGTGCGAGTTGGGAGTTTGGTAAAACTTCCCAGCATGTGTATCGCGTCTTCTCGGTGCTTGATAGCAGAATTTGGGGAATCAGTTTGGGATTCCAGTCATGAATTGAGTTCAGTTCGGATGTTCAGTCGAGTGTGTGATAGACCCTGAGGGTAATTGGATTGATAGATTGAGGGTAAGGTATCGGACTGCGGTTGTGTTAGAGCGAAAGTGTTGTAAGACTGCGGGGGTAGCCGTAACATTCACTAGCGGTCAGATGGTGTGGGAAGTGTTGTGAGACTGCGAGATGATTCGTAGCATTCACGGATTCTTTCATATGATTAGTTTAGGGGTGGGCCTATTCGCAAGATTATGGGTAGACCATAGTATAATCGGAATCAAGAAAACGGTAGGTCGTTGGAGACCAGACAAGATGTAAGACTACAGTATTGTGGTAGCGTTCACTTTTCGTATCTGATTCGATGGTGACAGGTTGTCAGGCTGTTATGATCGAATGGATCAGAAGGATTAATGGAGCCATGAGTGGCGATATAGTTAGGGCGGTTATTGCTAGTCGAAGTTTCCTTCGGGAGTCGCGTGGGGCGACTGTGAGATTACTAATGGCTCAGCAACCAGACAGGACTTCGGTATTCCAGATAAGTTGGGACCGGGGAGGTCTCAGTGGACTTCGGAAGCAACCAGAAGGCAGCCTACTGTTTCGGACAGTTTCTGTGTTTAGGGCGGTATTGACGACTTGGGTTTTCAGGTGTACGAAAAGACTCTGTATGTGTTTGTAGATCTATGTGCGGGTATTGAGCATGCTGATGGAGTATGTTGAAGACATTGTGTGGGTTTTGTTCGTTATATGATCAGGTTCTGAGTATATATGTGTTATGGGGTAGCAACTTGTTCTACAAGTGGATAGTGTGGGGTGAGGTTTTAGTACTGTGACGTTTGTTGGTGTTGTGAAGGACATTGTTTAGGCCCTTTTGGGCAATGGAGGAGATGAGAATCTCCAGGATGGAGCATTGGGACAACTGAAGTGACGACAACAGTGTCGATAGGTTATCGGGAGCATTCCAGTCATGAGCTGAGGGCCGGAGTGGGCATACCAGACTCGTGTTGTGGGCTCAAAGGCAATCCAAACCTATGTTGAGGACCATGTAAGGGTATTACAGTCATAGGCTGTGGGCATAGAGATTGTGTTGATTATGTCTTTTGTAGGAGCGCGTTCGGGTTAGGTCTTTCTCCTGATCGTCTATGGCGACACATTATATTTGGGTAGGGTTGAGGCGGTCCTTCTCTATGCGGTAGGCCAAGATACCCGGTGCGGGCCGACTGAAAGTCGTAGGCACGGAGGCTCAAGAGGAGCGGTAGGGTTGAGGCGGTAGGCCAACAAACCCTGAGAATTTCAACTCGATGGTTGAACTGATTCGACATGTTGGTATCCCAATATAGGGTATTCCATCCCGAGGATGACCGGACCCTATGATCAAGTGGATTTGGCATATTGGTATTCCAACCCGAAGGGTGATATGGGCTAGATATGAGTGCCGTACTGGTTGACCGGTAGTGCTAGGTATGTTGTTGGTGGTAATCGCTTGCGGGACTGTATTCTACGGATGTGGTGGGCGACAAGGGGCGACATGGTAGATTATTGTTGGTGTTATGTGGATATCTTATCTTGATGGCCTATTACATGGCATGTTGTGCTTGATCGGGCTGAGGCGGTCCTGCTCTATGTAGTAGGCCAAGATATCCGGTGCGGGCCGACTGAAAGTCGTAGGCACAGGGGTTCAGCAGAAGAGTAGGACTGGGGAAGGATGTTAGCGGACCAGAGCGGTCCAAATTGATCGAGGGCCTAGCAGGGCGGCCCAGTCAGGTCACGCGCTCGACGAGCGGTCAGGGGAGACTGTAGGCCCCGAGTGGGCGGTCCAGTGATACCGAAGCCTCGGTGTAAGTGAGTTTGTTAAGCTATGAAGGCGCATACTGGATGAGTAGACGATTGTATCGCTAGGTGATATTCAGGTCGGAGAGCACCTGAACTATGTAGGGAAAACAGTAGCAGCATCGGAAAGGATCCGAATAGACGTGGGAGCCGGAGGCGGAAATGCGGGAGCACTATCCAGGGTTTTTCACTGCAGCAGACTTCGAGGACGAAGTCTAGTTCAAGTGGGGGAGAATTGTAACGCCCCGACTCTCAGGTGATAATTTTATGGTTTTGATTTTCATAAGTTGCAAGGTCTACTCGACGAGTTGGATGCCCTGACTCGTCGAGTAGGAGCGGTTTGGGCCACGTGTTTAAGTGACCTACTCGCCGAGTCCAAGATAGGACTCGACGAGTAGGAGCTGAAGGATGAAACCCTAATTTTCAGGGTTTTGCACCCTATTTAAAGGATCATAAGCCTCCTTCAGCCCCTTACAGCCTGTTGAGAGTCCAGCAAACCCTAATCTGTGTGTGTGCTTCATTCTTGGGTGTTTTAAGCTTTGGAAGGTGAATCTTTGTAAGAAGAGCTTTGAGAGCAAGTGGCTAGAAGCAAGGAACGTGTGGGGATCTGATATCTACCTCAATTAGCATCTTTTGGAAGGTATCAAGTCGTTACCTTGACCTCATTTCATTCTAGATCTCATTTGGTTAAATATTAGGGCTTTTCTAGCATAATAAGAAGTTATTATTGGGTATGAGCTAAGATCTGAAGTTGTAACTTCAGATATGAACTCTCTTTGGTCTCTAAGTCCATAAAGCTCTCAGCTTTAGCAAGTATGAACCTCCCCTTAAGTGTGAAACTCCATTTCAAGCTTGATTTTGACATAATAAGACTTTAGAGCCTTGCATGCACGTAAAGTTTGCAACTTTACGTGATAAACATGCCTTGGGAAGCTGGATCTGCATTATGGAACCTTAAAATGGCTTAAAAAGCATCTGAATGGATAGTGGACTGAAGGGACTCGGCGAGTTGCATGGTCAACTCGGCGAGTCCGATGAAGATTGTCGTGCAGGGACTTCTGCATGGACTCGGCGAGTCAGTGGGGTGACTTGGCGAGTTAGTGGGGTGGCTCGGCGAGTCAACTTGGGTTTTCCCGAAGTTTGGACATGCTTGAACTCGGCGAGTTGCAGGAAACTCGACGAGTCAGTGGAGGGTTTCCCGACTACTCGAGATCTGGAAGGACTCGACCAGTCACTAACTGCACTCGACGAGTCGGGTCAACATGGATTGTTGACCTTGATCGTTGACTTCGACTTTGGCCAAGGGTTGTCTATTTGACTTCTGGGGCATTTTGGGAAGTTGGAAATTTATAAGTATGGATCATTGGTGGTTATAGGTGTTGGAGTTTGGGGCAGTGTTTCGGGAGCGCGATTTCGTGGTTCAGTTCGGCATTGCAAGGTGAGTTATCCTCACTATATCAATAGGGTCTAAGGCACCAACGCCGACCCTTATCGGATTTGTATCCGGGTTTATTGCATGATATGCTTTTATTGATTTACATTCTGGTAGTTAGGATGGTGATATGCTTATGCTTAGTGACCTGGTTAGGTTGGTGTCCTAGTTATAGAATGAGGCTATGTTATTGATCGGTTAGGTCTGTATCCCGATTATTGGGATGTTGCTATGATTAGTGATCAGTTAGATCGATTTGACTGTTATATGATATGAGCTAGCGTACGATATTTATGTGCGCATGTTTGTTTGGTTGGGGGTTGGGTTGAGGCGGTCCTGCTTTGTGCTGTAGGCCAACATACCCGACGAGCGATCTGGATAGGTTGTAGGCCCTGCGAGGCGGCCCAGTCATGCCGAAGGCTCGGGAGCGGTCCAGATAGGTTGTAGGCCCTGCGAGACGGTCCAGTCAGGTTGAAGGCTCATTATGCATATTGTAGACTCAGAGAGTGGACCAGGTGGACTGAAGGCCCGGTACGGCCGGACCAGTCACATTGTAGACTCGGGATGCATGGTTGTTTTGTTTACTTATATGTTATATGTTATGGTTATATCGGTATGGCGTTGGTATTTTGGGGGTAACTCACTAAGTCTTCGAGCTTACAGTTTCAGTTTATTGTTTCAGGTTCAGCGGATGACCGCTGGAAGGCGAAGGTGTGACCGTACACTTCCTCGATTGATGATTTTGATTTCTGGGAACTCTGATGTTTAAACTATTTTGAAAACAAATTGTAATAACTGAATGATTTTAAATGATTTAAAAAGTTTAAATTGGCTTGAATTTTATGGATGTTACATGTTCAAAATCCAATGATTTTTGATAGAATTAATCTAATATTATTATTTATTGAATGTCAAGTTGTTTCAACTAATTCAATCCAATTCCTTATATACAACCGAACCGAACCGATCAAATTGGATCGGGTTTACCCATTGAATATATTTGATTGATTATTTATTATCCAACCAATTTTAATCCAATCTCTATCTAATAACAACAAAATATAGTAAATAACACTAAACCACACACAATAACGCTAAATAAGACTAATAAACGACACTCCAACTTCAACGACCAGTGTTAAAAGTTCGACCAAAATACTATAAAAAAACCGTTTTAACTTTAAAAATCAATTAATATGGTAATTAAATATTTATTGGATGATAACCGAATAATATCAATTGGTTATAAGGCCGGAAGGAATGGAGCGGGAAATGTGAGGGAAAATGAGAACCGCACTCAGGAACACCACACCTTGGGTGCGGTTTACGCAGTATATTTTTTTATAATTTTTTAATATATATATATATATATATATATATATTAAAAAATTATAAAAAATATATTAAAATTTATGGTTTTTAATTCTCTACAAATAGAGTATATAATGATAAAAAATATATATCAAAGAAAAAAAATAAAGAGAAGTAAAATGTGATGCGTTTAATGTCTTTTAGTGAGTGAAAAATAAATAAGTGAAAGCCAACGTTACCGTGAAAATGTAAGTAGTAAATGTGAATACACCCTCTCTCGGAAATAACATTGAATGACAATTACATATTTACTAGATGATAATATTAGATATCCAATTGGATGAACATTAATAGCTTTCATTATTCATTAGATTTTCATGGTCATTCAATAATCCAATTAAATTTTAAAATTTCAAACCAATTCAATTGGATTGTTTTTGAAGGATAGATCGGTTGAAATCTAATCGCTTAATTTTTGCACAATCCCAATTTAATTTGTTAAAAAAACAAAAAATTGGTTGATAAGGGCAAAACCGTGAAAATACAGAAGAATATTCCTGGTATTTAGGGTTAGGGTTTAATACGACTCACGGCGGACCACTCCCATATATAAATTATCTTTTTCGTCGGCACATCACCGTGTACCTCTCATCTCTGTCCATTCTCAAGATACCCAAAAAAACTCAAAAGATGGAGCAAACCTTTATCATGATCAAACCTGATGGCGTTCAAAGAGGCCTTGTAAGTCTTATTCATTCACTTTATTCTTCTTCTTCACTAGAATTTCGACTTGAAATCTAAAAATCTTTTCGCTTTTTTGCTATTTTTGTGATTCCTTTGTAGATTCCGACGAAACCGTTTGTGGGTTCGTGAATATTGGAATATTATTTATAAAATCAAAATCTAGATTTGTTGCTCGTAACTTCTGTTTATTCATCTCTGTTTCGAGTTTATTTTTCTAATTTTCGATGAATCTGGATGACTTTTGATGATAATTAAGTTTATTTGGGTTTAGATGTTGATTCAAAAGTAGTTCTAGAACTTCTTATTAAGAATTTTGTGAAAATTGGAATCGACAACAATTGATTCCTCCGTGGGTGTAATTTTTGAAGTTTGATTTATTTAAGAACACAGTCTCACTGCACGATGTAATAATTGCTCTAACCAATTTGATTCATGATTGTAAATTAGAAGTTCTAACCAATTTGATTTTGTTTAGGTTGGTGAAATCATTGGCAGATTTGAGAAGAAAGGTTTCTCCTTGAAAGGTACAATTTTTACTTGATTTACATGGTCAAACTCTCATTCTATAAACACACAAACACAAGATTAAAGGTAATAAGGAATTAATGGGCCCTTAAATCATGGCAATAGGGTGATTTGTTATATGTTTGTTTTCAAAGGATTTATGAATTTCAATTTTTTTGTTGATTCTTTGTGATTTTGCATCTTTTTATTTTGGTCAACAAGGATCAAAAACATCAAAATCAAAATCAGTTTACCAAACACCAAAAGCCCTTAAGTTTTCTTTATTACAATTTGATTGTCCCACTCCCACATCTACAAAATTCCCTTTTTCTTTTTGCTAGATTTGAAATTGAAGTTACATTCTTTTTTATCATTATAATTTATCGATTTCAATAATTTTTTGTTGGTGGGTCATTTTTGTGATCATTTTTAAAGGAATCTTGGACACATTTAATAGTCATAATAATAAAACTTACTAATTAACTGTAATTTTTTTGCTTTAATTATTTCATAATCATAATTATTTATTGTCTTTTTGTTGCCCATGAAAATGGTGACAATTCTAAACAAACATTCATTAAATGTTTCATTTGGAATTCAACTGCCAATAAAAGTAAATATATAATTTTCGGTAAAATGTAACAAATATCAATTTTGAAGATTAAATTAACATGTTATCCCACCTTATATTAATAATCAAAATCAAAATATTATGTAACAAAATAGCACAGTAGCTTTATATATTTTATTTGGATTCAGGTTTGAAATTCTTGACTGTTGACCAAGCTTTTGCTGAGAAGCATTATGCTGATTTGTCCTCAAAGCCTTTCTTCAACGGGCTCGTTGAGTACATCATCTCTGGCCCTGTTGTTGCCATGGTTTGGGAGGGCAAGAATGTCGTTACCACTGGCCGCAAGATCATTGGCGCCACAAACCCTGCCGAATCTGCCCCTGGCACCATCCGTGGTGACTTTGCAATCGACATTGGCAGGTACAATCATACACCATTTTTATGCTTCAGTCATCCGATATAAATGCTTTGGTCATTTGATCTTAGACGATCAAAGCATTTATCGGATGACTTTTAGTCATCCGATATTTACTCTAATTAGTCGGTAATCTGATAACGACGGACTAATTAGAGTCGTATGATATCGGATGGCTGACTTTTATCCGATAAGTGTTTTGGTCATATGATATTAGATGACCATGACCGTAGCATTTTTCGGATGACTAAAAGTCATCCGATATTACATGACTAATTTGACTCTAATTAGTTACTCATCTGATAATGATAATGACAGACTAATTAGAGTCGTATGATATTGGATGACTAAAAGCCATTAGATATCAGACTCACTAATGATTAGTGAGTTATCTGATAATGTATTATTAGATGATGACTTACTATTAGTTATATTACTTTGAAGAATAAAAAGAAATTTGTAATATGAACATATTATGTTGTGGGGTGTGTAGGAATGTGATTCATGGTAGTGATGCGGTTGAAAGTGCAAGGAAGGAGATTGGACTGTGGTTTCCCGAGGGTACAGCTAATTGGTCAAGCAGCCTTCACCCATGGATCTATGAATAAGCGTTGAGTTTTAATTTTCATGTTACAACCACACACCCTTTACTTGTGAACTATGTGAGGGTGTAATCTATGGTATTGTTTATGGATTTTGATATGGCGTGAGGAACTTTTTGGAATGTGAAATCAGCTCTATTTTATGATCTTGTTCGTGTAGTTTTGGAATACTTGTTATGTACTACTTGCCTACTCGTATGATATGGTTGCACAACATGGATTTAACCCATCTACACTGAAAACAACTATGCAATACATCTAATGAGAGCCTAGGGTGACCGTAATATGACCATGGTGTATGGTTTATGTTTTATAATTCTATGACATCCATCGTTTGTATTTGATTTTGGCCCAAAAATATTGAATCAGGTATGTCCGGATTTAGATAGGGTAATAATTAGATTTTTTTTAACGGATATGTAGAATTGAGATATATATATATATATATATATATATATATATACTAGCCGTTTACCCGCGCCGGGTGCGAATAGTTTGTTGCGGCAATAATTTCCATTCGAAAACATGTTATATTTCAAGAAACGTAAATTACTTTTCAAGGAACACAAGTTACTGTTTTTGGTTTTAAATTTTAGGTATGTTGTTTGAATGGTTCAAAAGTGAAAGTATGTAGTTATGTTTGTTGAAATAAAGAAAACATTGAGTTAAAAATAAAAGTAAATTGTTAGAGTTTAAAACAAAATAACGTTGTTTGGGATTATATTTTATTAATTGTATTTTTAAAGAGCATGTAATGAATCGACAAATATCATTTATCATTGAAATATATCAATTATATAAGTTGTCCTTTTGGGTTAAAAATAAAATACATTGTTGTTTTTAAAATCAAAATTACATTATCGTTTTGAGAGAAAATTAAAAGTAAATTGTTTTGGTTTAAAAATAAAATAAGGTTTTATTTGGTTAAAAATATGAATACATGTGATTTGGTTTAAAATATTGATGTGCACTTGTTTCGGCTGAAAATAAATCTACATCGTTGTTTTCATTTAAAATTAATAGATTCATATTATTATTTTGGATTAAAAATAAAGGTATATTGACATTTATTATATAAATTGCTAAGGAATCTTTGGAAACAATCTCAAAGCACAGATAATCTTATACTAAAACTAAAAACATTTAAATTGAACCAAAAAATGTTAACCAAAGAACCAAACTTTTTATTAAATTACTATTAGAAATTAAGTGTTCTTTTATCACATAGTTGTTGCACTTTATCTGAATCTAAATCAATTAAACCGTCTATAACACCCCTCTCAAAGCATCCCCTCTCAAATCATCTGTAGCTTCCTGAAAGTTTATAAATTTTATTTTTCTTAGCATATAAAATTAATAAAACTCTTAAAAAACATAATAACAGTAAACCTTGAATGATAGTATTGTTAACTTACTTTGACCATTACACCCTCCATATCATAATAATAGCATATGTAAACAACCAACACAGATCTCAAAAAAATTGCAAAAAAAAAAAAAAAGCAAACTTCCACCAAGTCAATTGTGCATACATGGTCATAGGAAAAAGAACACAACTCTGATTTGTTTTCCTACCAATAAAGAATCAATTTTTAGCAAATTTACAGTTCAATCCAAAACCAAATTAGAGTTGATAATACAAAAAACTAAAAATTAACATAATAACTAAAAACCACAAAAAAACTTACAAAAATAGCCTTCGATGGCCTTAACCATGTTGCAGAATCCATGTCAAACCTATTAGAAAAGGCCATATACGAAAATAAATCTCATAAATTCTACTAAATGGAAATATTTACACATGCAATTATCTTTAATCATAATATAACATAGATTATAAACTTTAATAAACAATGTTAATAGCGTATTAGCAATTTAGTCAATCTACCTGATCAGACCGTTCTAAAGCATTAAAAGGAAAATAGAGTTGATTTTGATAAGTCAAAAACTTGAAGTAGAATATACAAACAATTTTACACACAACCATATATTTCTTTACAGATTTTGCTTATTAAACAGAACCTTATATTTCATACCCACTACTTAAGACAAAACGTAAAAAGAAGTTAAAATTACCTGTTGTCGTCCCAAAATCCAAATGAATAAAGAAGTCATCACGTAATCCAAACAACTGAAGCAGTCTAGCGGAATAAGTTTGAAGAAAATGAACAATATTGAACATAACAAAATTACAATGCACACCAAAAATATTGAACAGAACAAAATTACTCCAATAATTAAATCATACCAAAATTATGCAAAGTTTAAAAATCACACCCAAATTAATCGTATTATAAGCATATTTCCAGTTACATAAAATCATAATAAAAAATTAATAATTAACAACCAGAATTATTGAACTTGCCATAAAAACAATAATTTTTTTTCAAATATATATTTATATTAAAGTACTAATTAATAAATTCAAAAAAGACAGATTTTAACTTGCTATTATTTTATGTATTTCACATAACAAACGAAAAGGCGGCAAAGAAATTTCCAAAATTACCCTTGAAGATTTCATTTTTATAATCAAATGCCTAAAAAGAAAAAAGAAAATATCTAAAATGGAGCATACCTGGAGTAAGAAAACTGCAACCATTGGGATCCATTTAAAGTTTTAAGCCTCTTAAACCTCTCTAAGCATATCTGTGCATAAAAAAAATAAAAATAAAAATATTTCATTAATACTCAAACTCAATATTCACAATTTATTTGAAGAATATTGTTTTTTCAAGAAAAAAAAAGTCATGTGACAAAAAACCAAAAACATCATAAGCTTTTTATTTTTGACAGAAATACCATTATGCTCCCAAATTGTCACTTCAATCAATTGAAAGGCTCATAACAATTGTACTTTACAAACCATCTTAAGGAAATTGGTTAAAAATATATTGATGGTAGAATTGAGTGACCAACCTTACAGAAACGTCATCAATTAGAGACATTTTCACCCTTCACCGTCAAGAGTGGCAACACATTGAGCTTTCTAGACATAGACAGATATCTATAAAAAAATAAATTAACAACACTTTACCTACACATTAGAGGCTACAACCTAAGGTGGTGAAAAGATATCTGATTCCAGGTTTGCTGAAATAAACAAAAATACAAATAAATGTTAGTTTTTATATAGATCTTGTTTCTAGATCTAATTAAATGAAATAAATACAAAAAAGGTTAGTTTCTAGATATGCTTAAATGAGTTTCAGTTCCCAAGCCAGGATCTACTCCATAATCTAAGAACTACTAAAATAAATTAGAAACAACAAAATACAACAAAAATAGTTTGGAAAGAGCATAACAAAATGGGAAAGTAAACTATACCAGATTGAGAGATGGGAGTAGAAGAAATGTATCAATTGTGTCTGTTAACATTCCAAAAGGTTAGATAAGAGAATGATTGTTACAGAAAAAGATCTCGAAGGAAACTTACCCTACAACCGGTGGACATTTGAGACTACTCCTTGCAACCAATCTCCATGTCCAGGTGATCATATTTATCACTTTTCTCCTACACATAAAACATCAAGCGTTATGGGTTATCTCCAAATCATAAGGTCATAACCAAAAGATACAACAAGATTTCATAGAGAAAACAGCATAATGTTATAAAGATTTGAAAGGAACAAAGTATTAGCAATGTAAGGCTTACATTCCATTAAGATAAGGTGAATGATCAATTCCAGGTGGCCCTATCAAAAGTACCTTTGATCCATTGTTTTCAAAATTTTAACTCCGTGTCCTTGAATGGCAACAACCATGTGAAGAGTAGAATGACAGCAACTTGTGTCTATACTTAGTGACCTTGTCGAATCATGTGCATCACTTCAAAAGTCAAAAGAACAAAAGAAAAAGGTCAACATGTTAATCCAAAAAAAATGTGTATTGTATCAAAGGGAACTTACAAAGCATGGTCATATGAACTGAGAATTAATTGGCGAGGCCAGGGGTAGCTTGGACATTCAAGACCATGTTTAGCCTCATCAACAGATGTTATAGTTGTAAAGCTTACAAGCCCTGAAACACATGCTCATAGGAGTGCATTGCATAAATCAGTGAATGAAAACCCTCTTACTTGCATTCATACAACATAAAGATTACAGATTCTGAACACAGACAAAGCCCATGGTATAAGACATACATTTGTTCCCTAAATTGGCTTATAGGTTTTACAAGCATCATAATCCTACTTCTAGCAAGTCTTTCAACTTGAGCCTCTACTCAAATCAGTGGTTTCACTTACCAACATTTTTTTAATCATATTAACAAAAAAGAAGGAAAATCAGAAAAAAAGAAGGAAAATCAATATTTTTTTAATTGTATTAACTAACACACAAACTTCCCTGATAATTACATCTATCAAGGTATACCTTAAGCACAAAGGCTTCAACATCTATTTTGTGAATACCATAAGAAGTTATGAAATATGAGAAATGTTGAAAAACTTAATTCAATATATAAAAGTTCATGTATTTAGAGTACCTTTAAAGGTATTTGTTGACTTTTAACCCAATGATGGCAGATCGTGTTGGGGTTCATCGTAGAAGATATGGTGCAATGGAGGAAAATGGGTGCTGGTGGATTACAACAATCGATATGCATCCCAACACCACATCCAATCGAACCGCTTTCATTCCCACATATCAACATTTCTTCACCTCTGTCACGTGATCCACATACCTCACATGCCACATCACTGCTCTCAGGTGTTGTGAGACCTGTTGACTCTTCTTCTTCTTCAATGGTTAAACAACGGTTCTTGAGATTGTTAAACGACCTTTCTTCCCAAACATTGGTATCATATTGGACATGTGTTTCAAGGGAATATCCAGGTTTGCATACATATTCCACAAGGTAATCAGCGGAGACACACAATATCTCATGTTTTATGAACTCCTGAACCCATATATCGACATGTGGCATGCCAGGACTCACAATGGCATAGTCGATACCAATGTCTAGAAAGCGGGTGTATGGTGGGGAAGTCGCTACTATGGTCCCATCTCCAGCCTTCACTGCCCGTTTAAGAGTGTCCTGTAACATAAGCAAAAAAAAAAACATCTTAAAAGAGTTTGGTTGCAATGTTACATATAAACAAGATTTTAAAAAATAAAAATACCAAAGAGGGTGCAATGCATTCCCCATATATGACAATACGTATTCCATAAAAGGCAGCATGCCCGGTTTCTCTTTCAAAAGGCGCCACTTCCTTGGAGCTTGCAGGTTAATCTGACCATCTTGACTTAGGCCGTTATTGTGCCATTCATAAGGTTCTTCTGTTAGGAATCTTCCTGCCTCATTGCTTGCAGATAAGTAATCAGTCTTGAGAATCCAACTGTCAGGTTAAGTGTGTGTGATGCCTGGTGGCGATGGTGGAGGAAACTTAGGGTTAGTGGTACCTGTGAACGGTGTGTGACGTTGGCGTTCACGGTGGCGGTGGGATAGGTTTAGGGTTTCTCGTCCCGATAGAAGGTAGAAGTGGGGTGACATAGGGGGGTGGCGGATGCCGGTGGTAGTATAGGTAAACTTCTAGGGCGTCAATTATACAGTTAAAATGGAAGAACAGTCGGGTTAGTATGTAAGGGTTAATGGGGGACCCTCTTCTATGTTGTAGCGACGTAAGGTGGGTGATGGTAGCGGAGGCCTGCCGGAGGGTGGAAGTAGCGACTGTCTCAAGAGAGTGGAGGTAGCGACGACTTCAAGAGGTAGGCGGAATGGCGGTTACGTTTAAGGATACATAAGAGAAATGGGAGAAACGGCGTGTGAAGATGTGTGTATAGGATTTTAGGGTTTTTCACAAAAGGAAAAGCGTATATGATGTCAAGTTAGTGATATGCATAACATGCTTGTAAATGACGTATTGGGTTTTGTACCTCTTAATTTTCAAGAAGTGGGCAATATCCTTAATAATATAGTAAAGATATATATATATATATATATATATATATATATATATATATATATATATATATATATATATATATACCCGTGCTAAACGACGGGTGTGAATAGTTTTTTACGAAGTTAGTTTTAGAGGCGATTAGTTCGGCGAACAGTTATTAGTTACAATTCATCAATTAGTCTGTTTTAGGAAATATGACATTAAAAATAAAGCACAATGTATTCCGACGAACAATGTATTAGGGTTTAGTGTGTCAGGGAAAGATAGTTGATGCAACATTCATAAATTTGTTGTTTCGGTTAAAATTGAAATATGTAGTTTTGGTTAATTATAAAAGTAGGTTGACTACAATAGCTTAAGTTTTTACAAAAAAAGATATCCTTAAATTCGAAAAATACCTAACATTTCATTATTAGTTTGTTATGAGGCCATCAATTATGAAAAAAAATAACATTAATATTCATTTCAAAAATTACAAATGAAAATCTTTTCGAACTTTTGTTTCTTAACACTCTCCGCGATTTAACATATATATTTTAATGTAAAGTGCTACTTTTAACAGATTTTTAACATAACGCCTAAATTTGTTCGTTTAATATAGATGGTGTAATATAACAAAATCAGTTTTTCTTATTAACATATTTATTTGAGATAACATAATAGGTCAAGTATTATTGGGGAATTTTTATATTTAATATTGATATTAAAAAACATATTGTTCCCAACATATTTAAAAGATTTTTAATCTAGTTATTATAAATAATACAATTTTTAGTTTTTAGTATATCATTGATTAATTAAAATAGTACTATTTTATGATAAATATATAAAATAGAATCTTAAAATATAAAAGTAATAATTTGAATATTTTGTATAATAAAAAGAAAATGAAATGAAACCAATTAGGTTTCATCAAACAATTTCTATTACTCCCACTAACTGTGCACATATATATCGAGATATCCTGCAAAATTTGACAACCATATTGTCATTTAAGAGTTAATCCTTTTACATTGTCTTTTAAAAATTTTTATTTTTTAGTGGAATTTTCAAAAATTATATAAAAATTTTCATTTCTTAGTGGAATTTTCAAAAATTATATAGATACATGGTATTGTTCCAAAAAAACCTTTAACTTTACCACAAGTATTAGCCATATCACATAAAGTTAAGTTCAAACTATGATAACCACAAGGAGTATAAAAAGCTCTAGAACTTATATCTAAAAGTTTTATTTATTATTTTTTTTTGCACTCATTGATGTTTTCCTTTCATATTTGATCCATTATCATAACATTGTCCACATACATTATTAATGTCAAGATCAAACAAATTCAATTCATTTTGTAAAATATCAAAAACTCATTGTCCGGTATCATTTACATCTAAAAACCCTAAAAAGGATTCTTCAATGCAAACAACATTTGACGACACATCCACATATCTTAAAATAATAGTCATTTGCTCTTGTGACTTATATCGGGAGTCCAATCAAGTATTATAGAAAAATATTTTGCATTTTTTATCTTTTTAATAATCATAGATTTTATTTATTAGGAAAGCAAAAGTATTAATTCATTTTGTATCCTATGCCCAAGATAATGTTTATGGATACGAATTTCATTTGTAATACGTTGTATATGATCGTAAGAAACCAAGGTTCTAAATAACGTAAGGCGTGACTTGGCGGCAATGTCAAACCTCAAGCTTTTCCGAGCCTTGGCGAGCCACGTCGTTTGTAAGGCGTGACTTAAGGCGACAATTTTGTATATAATTAATATTTTTATATGTATTTTCAACTATTATTCTATTTTATACACATATATGAGTTAATGCGGCATTTTGGTAAAGCTTGACGGCAGGCACAAGCCTTGGAGCCACGGCGAACTTTTTAGAATCTTGTAAGAAACCATGTCAAATTCAGCCAACATTTCAAATAAGCCTAAAAAAATTTACATTGTTATCTTCATACAACTTCTCATTAGTACCACGAAAAGCTAGATTATGTTTAGCAAGAAATTTCACAATAGAGATAATTCTCAACAAAACTTGTCTCCAATGAACTTTTTCTTTTTCTAATTGTTTTTGAGCCGCATTATCGATAGTTTTATTTTTTTGTAATCTTAAATGCAAATCATACCAAATATTTATATTTTTAATATGTTCCATACTAGTTTCATGCTCTTTAATTCTAGTGTTAAGATGTATCCAATCACTAAAACCCTCATTTGCTAATTGACCTTTTCCACACCCTTTTCGAAATATTTTACAACAAAAACAAAAAAAATTATCAATTTCTTTAGAATAAACAAGCCAATCTCTATCACATTTTCCCCCATTTGGTAAAGTTTTAATATAATATGTTGTGGAAAATCTTCTTAAATATTTATCTTTAGGACATTTTATAATGGATAAATCTCTTTTAGAACCTTTCAATGCTAAAATATTTATCATGTTAGAATCAAGAACATCCCAATTTCTTGGATCAAATATATCAAGAGTGTGAAAATCAACATTATCATCAACACCAACATTAGCATTATCATTAACATCTACATTATCATTAACATTATTATTAACATTATTATTGACATTAACATCAACATTATCATTATCATCAAGATTAGCTTCATTAACAGTTTGTGTTTCATTTTCCGGAAAGTTTTGTGTTTTTTTTTGTTATAAACTTATTCATAGATCCTGCTTGAGTTTTATTATCTTCTTTAATTTTTTGTTTATTCTTACATTTTTCATATCCAGATGCATATTTTTTTAATCTAGGAGGCATTGCAAATTATAGAAAAGAAAGAAACGACCTTATTTGTGATTTGTACATTTCTTCTTGGTTCTAGATTTTCAACACTTCAAATCAACAAGAAAGGATATCAAAACTGTAAAAAAAAACATAATCCAAATCAGCATGATATATTTCAATATCGAAAACCAAAATCAGAAACGAATTCAGAACCTGAAATCAAAAAAGAAACCAGAATTTGCTTGTACCTTCAAAATTTAGAAACTAATTTCCTCACTTCCTTGTTTCTTCTGAGTTCTGATTTATGAAACTGTCAAACTGATATATTTGTTCTTAGGATTTACTGATTACTGATTGGAAGCAGAAGAAAAAAGAAAATATGATTAGAATTTAGAAATAAAAATTAAACACTTATTAGTAACAATTAACAAATAAGAAATCCATGAAAAAAAAAAATAAGAAATGCCTTAATGTTACCTTCTGATTTCGACACCTCAAGCAGATTGTTGTATGTTGATTGTGTCTATTGCTCGTAGTGATTGGAATCGACTAATGATGGATAAAACATAAAAATAAGTAATCAAAAAGATCAATAATACCGTTGCTCTGTAATGATGTTTACTATCATCGAGAATGCCCCATGCTTGCAGCGTAATCAGTGAAGAACATAAACGTTTTTTTTTATTTTCCCGAAATTTCTTTCCCACTCGGCCGCTCCCTCATTTCTTGCGTGCAGGTGACTAATAGAATGAAAAGAGTAACCTTCTTTTTTTTTTTTTTTTCTTTGGGCCATTAAATGAGTATATGCTACTAAAAATGCTATAAAAAAATTAGGCCCTATAAATTTTTTAGGCCCTCTTCATGGGCACTTGATGCACATGCCATGGGCCAGCCTTGCTTACCAATTCAGAATTTCACTCATAATTAAAGATTTTCACGGAATTTCAGATCAGATTAAATCTCAATTGTAATCGGTAAGTACAATGAAATAAACATTTACCTTAGATATCCTTTATACAGATTTTTCATGACATTTGATCAAATATCATTCTCTCATTGATCTTAGTACAAATTTCACATCTCAATCTCCAAAGTTCACCCTCTTAACTTAGCTTTGTATAAGGTTTTATGTGAAAGGCCGATTATATACCTTAAATTGTGTTATTGAAGAATCTTTCCCTTGGTTCCTTCGGCATCAATTACCTACACCCGTGATTCCTTGTTAGTTGCAATTAAATGAATCGGAATTAACATTATTTAAAAGTAAAATTTATAGCCTTGGTATCTGGACGTTAGATATAATATTAAAATCACCAACACGCAATACGGTGGAAACATTAATATCCTTATAAAACTATATTATAAGATTGTTATATTGATTAGTTACATTTTTTTTTGAACCGACAAATCTAATATACTCCTAAGCTAACAACATCTATTCCACTTATGTCCACGACGGGACTTGAACCCTCGACCTCAAAGAGGGAGGACACCACCTGATACCGCTGGGCTACAAACCATTTAGTTATTGATTAGTTACATAAGTAAAATATATAGCCTTGGTATCTGGAAGTTGACAAATATACTGTTTTATGAGTTATTACAGGTATACGTTAACGACATAATAACAAACGATTCGCCCTTTCCAATAAAGTTATTAGTTATAAAACAAGAATGGCTTTCTTTCTAACATCAACTTTAACCCTTTTGGAGCAAATATCCCACAAGAACACATGAAAGTAGTTAAAGAAAAAGGGTTCAATTTGATTACATACACATGAATGCAATGGTCCCAAAGTGAACAGGAAAGCAACCCCTCGTCACTTCCGACATTGCTTTGGAACCCCATGCTTATAGGCCATGCAATAATCATTGTATTTATTTTATATATTTGTATGATATAAATATCATTATCTGATTTAATTTTTTCAAACTTGTAAGATAAAAGTAATGTACAATAACTATAAATATTCATGTTTTATAGATGTAAGTTTTTGAAAATTTTCAAACTATAATACACGTCTATGCCTAGAAAATCAATTCATTTTAATGAAATGTATATTAATTAAAGAAGTATAACTCAACGTACAATCAAACTAATTTTAATATATATATATATATATATATATATATATATATATATATATATATATATATATATATATATATATATATATATATATAGGGTTAGATTCATGTGAGCCCATCATATTTTGTGAGACATAGGGACGCAATCTTAACCATTTATTTTGGAGATAAAAAAATATTTTTAAAATGCAATTAAATGAAAATTTTCAATATTTTTTTTAAATATTATTTTCGTCATTTATTTTATCCAAAAAAAATTAAATAAATAAATAAATTACCGTTTTTTTTTTCAAAATATACGTGAAATATTCTAATAGAATATTATACTGAAAATATTCAAATCGAATTTTTAGAATTTTTTAGAATGTTAGAATATTCTAGTAGAATATAAACTATAAATATTCAAAAAAATTCTAACAGAATATTAGAATATTTTAATAAATCTAACAATTCAAGTAGAATATTAGAATATTTAAACATATCTACCAATTTTAGTAGAATATTAGAATATTCTAACATTCTAAAAATTCGATTTGATTATTTACAGTGTAATATTCTATTAGAATATTTTACTCATATTTCGAAAAAAACGGTGATTTAATTTTATTATTATTTTTGGATAAATTAAATAACGAAAATAATATAATTTTTTTTTTGGAATTTTCTTTTTTTTTTTTGGAAAAATACACAATTCATAATTTTTTTTGGTAACAATGGTTATGTAAACACTTTTTGAGTAAACGAGTTGTTTTTGAAAAGTTTAAATTTGTTGTCTTTTTTTAACCCTAATTATTATCTTTTAATGATTTCTAACGATCCTAACGTATTTTAATTACCATACCAGGCGTTCCTAATGGTAATCTAAGCTCTAAGGCGATTTTAATGTATTACCATGGGCTTCTATAATCAACTATACTCTAAGGTGATCTAATGTATTACCGTGAGTCCCTATAATCGACGATTTCAGGATCTCGCATGATTAACGATTATAAGTATTGGGCAAATGCCGAATTTAATCAAAGGCCTTTGGAGGAATTATCAACTCACTAACGCATTGACCTTAGGTATTTATCTTTTATCTTTCCATAACTACCCTTATATATATATATATATATATATATATATATATATATATATATATATATATATATATATATATATATATATATATATATATATATCTTAATATATATATATATATACATCACATTATCTTTGTATACCTCTTCTGGGTGGGATTCTGAGTGGTTTCTCAAGTTTTCTTCATAAGATGCCTTGATTCGAAGTGGTTAAAGGGAGTTGTGGAATATGTTGGCGTTGTATGCGTTTCTCTACAACGGTTATTTAGTTGAGACTCGTGTTGGGAGTCGCCTTGTTTTCGAATGGAGGGTTCAACAGTAATGAATAATCAAGGCATCTGTTTCCTAGTGGTTTTAGCAAGGTAATTCGGGGTCGAAAGGGTTCCGTATGGTTCGGGTTGTAAAGTGAATTCGTATTGACTGTGTTCCGATATGGTTTTGCCTGCTTGGGGGTCAGACAAGGTATTGGATTTCCGGATTTCGGACAGAGTTGTGATGGTTATTCTTCAGTGGTAAAAGTTAATGGGTCAAGGATTCATTATTAGTCGGGGTACGTGAGTTTCACTAAGATTGGGTTGATTATAGTATGGGAAAGCAGTCGCCTATATGAGTCGACTTTTTAGTTAGATCGAGTTTCAGGGAGGATTGTCCGAATGGCCTGAGGTGTAGTAGGGAGCGATTTCGAGGATGATATGTAATTTAAGTGGGGGAGAATTGTAACACCCTTTGTTAAGGTAATTTCATTTTTGACCCAAAGTAGGAAACGTATTTGCAAAATTTGTCCCTTAGCCCTTAAGGAAGAAACACATGATACTCTAAGTACGAGGGGCATACTCCTAGGTACGTGGGGCGTACGTAACATAAATGCAAACCCTAATTTTTAGGGTTTGAGAATTATTTAAACCTCATTAACTCCGCAAGACCTTTTCCTTCATCAACCTCCACCTCCCAAATCGTCCCTTGCAAACCCTAGTCCATTGTGTGAGCAGTTTTGAGCTTGAGAGTGTATTCTTGTGATCTTGAAGGAAGAAGAAAGAAGTGGAATCACCTTGGAAGCTCAAGACATCTTGGATCCGAAAATTTCTTGCCCTCAAGCATCATTTGGAGGTATAAAGCTTGGATCTTGATGTGTTATTTGATTAGATCTTGCTAGCCTTGAGTTAATGTTCATTTTGGTCCCATAAACTTGGTGTTCATGAGTATTGGTTACTCTAACCAAAAGAGATGTCCTTTTAGACGTTTTTAGGTTTTAAGAACTATAAAAATGTGATATTGGTCCCTCTATCCCTTCCATGAAAGAGTTATGATGTCCTAATGGAGTAATAAAATTAGGATTTTAGCTTTTAGACATTTTCTAGCCATGGGAAGTCATAAATTTGGAAACTTTATGACTTAGAATGATGTTTTGGAACTGGATCTGAAGTTTGGAGCTTTGGATTAATAAAATAAGAGCTTAATGGAAAAGTAAGGGTTTAGGCCTGGTACGCTGGGCATACCTGGAGGTACGTTGTGCGTATTAGGGTTCGATGTCGTATTTTTAAAAAGGACCCTCTACGCTAGGCGTAGAGGGAGTATGCAGGGCGTACACAACTAAAAATGGAATCTTTGACTTTTCTGACTTTGACTTTGACCAGGATTGTGACCAAGTTTTACCTAAGGGTATTTTGGGTATTTTGAGATGTAGCCTGAGATTTGGTCACTGTTGATGTATAGGTGACCTGTAGAGCTAGTATTCAGAGCAGTGTTTTGGTCAGCTATCTTTCAGACTGTGAGGTGAGTTTTCCTCACTGTACTTATGGGTCGAAGGCACCAATATCGGCCCAGTATATTGTGTATTATGGTTTGGAATGTTTCTATGTTGTAGTGAATTGTTAAGATCTGCATGATTATCTGGTTGATGTTATGTATTTATTTGTTTTACATGTCGACATAGTGTGGTTGGGTTGAGACTGTATTTCTTTGTGCTGCCAGTAAACAAACCCAGACAATCTAACTGAAAGGTTGTGGGCTAGAAGGGGGCAATCCAACCGTGAGGTTGTGGGCCGGGGCAATCCAAACGGAAGGTTATGGGCCAGGAGTAATCCAACCGGGAAGTTGTGGACCCAATATGTATTATTTGTATAAGATTTGTTGTATGGTACTGGGGGAAACTCACTAAGCTTTGGCTTACAATTTATGTTTTATGTTTCAGGTACTTTAGATGAACGGTGGAAGGCAAATGCATGATCGTGCACATTCTTCCGATTTTATAATGTTTGATTTTGGGATACTCTGATTCGTGATTATTACTTTTGGGAACTATGTTTTGTAAACAATTATGGTTTTTGGTTGGGAAATCTCCAGAAAAGTCCCAATATTTTCGGAAAAGTTACACTTTAGTCCCAAGAATTTTTTTTTGAACAAAAAAGTCCTGAAAATCGGCAAAAATTTGCAGTTTGACCCTTTTTGACCTGGTAGAACCGGTACCAAATTAATTTGTGACTATTTCGTAAACTAACCCAAAATATTGTGACTTTTCTGTAAACAAAAATATTAGGATTTTTCTGCAAACAAAACCCTTATTATTATTATTATTATTATTATTATTATTATTATTATTATTCTGTATGGATGGTTATAGGTTTTTGGTAATTGTAATTTGGTAAATGGATGTGATGGTTTGGATTAGTTGAATGTAAGTTATGGATGGTTGAAAAAGGGCATAATAGGAATACCAAATAGTTGAAACGTTCTACCATAATTTAGCTGGTAATTAAATCCCTATTTAATCTACATGTCTAAAAATCCTCAAACCCTAAATTATAAGTTTTGAGTTTGCCGGCCATACACCCCACCTTCGTCATGTCATGTCCATCGTCGTTGTATTTTTTTTGTTCATATTCTTGATGTGCGTCCAGGTATTCTTAGTAGAAATAAATTACAGCCCCAAAAATCAATATCATTGCCTCTTAAAAGAATTCGATGAAGACTACCTGAACTGGTTTTGTGTTTCTTTGTTCACATGCTTTTTCAATTACTATTACAATTGCTTCAATTTGATTTATTTGGTTTTATTATATATTTGTGATCATAACTCTATGTAACCTTATGAATACATACTTTATTAATAAATTTAAGAATAACTCATCAATAGGTATGCATCGAAGCCTTCACCATAAAAAGAGATGTGGGGTGGTGAATCAAAACTAGTAAATAGTTTTTGTTAAAATAGATTTCAATGAGATTTTTGATATTATCATTTTTGATTATTAACAATAGTTTTATTATATGTTCGGGTACAAAATGAAATACGAGCATATATATATGTGTGCAAAACAAACGATTCATTTATGAATATTTTGTTTGAACGATTGAGATTTGAGGAAGTATTTTGAATTTGATTGTTAAGTATTAATACTCTAAATTGAAAACAATAATAACAAATGTGAAATGACCATATACAAAGTAAAAATATACAAGCCGACATTCATGATTTCAATGGTAAAAGTATCACCATCTCCTCCACCTCTACCCTTAATCAATGTCGTCAATATTATTTTTTCATTTAAATGCATTTATATGTATTATTAACAATATTAATAATACAAGTTCAAAAAATGGTATTCTTATTTATATTTTTAATAATAATAATAATAATAATAATAATAATAATAATAATAATAAGGGTTTTGTTTGCAGAAAAGTCATAATATTTTTGTTTACAGAAAAGTCCCAATATTTTGGGTTAGTTTACGAAATAGTCCAAAATTAATTTGGTATCGGTTCCACTCGGTCAAAAAGGGTCAAGCTGCAAATTTTTACCGGTTTTCAGGACTTTTTCGTTCAAAAAAAAAAAATCTTGGGACTAAAGTGTAACTTTTCCGAAAATATTGGGACTTTTCTGGAGATTTCCCGTTTTTGGTTGGATTTTAAAAATAAAATTTTATCTTGATTTTTGGGATGTTAGATTGAAGATCCTTAAGCCAGAGTCCTCATAGGATCCTCAATACCAGAACGAATCAAGCAAGAACTTATAAAGTTCTTGAAGGACATAAATAAAACATTTTCTTGGAAACATGAGGATATGACATGTATAGATAAATAAATTATAATTCGTAAAATCAATATAGATCCCTCTTTCAGGCCTGTACATCAAAAAAGAAGGAAATTCGCACCCGAGAGGAACTAAATCATTCAAGAAGAAGTTGACAAACTACTCAAGACAGGGATGATTAAAGAGGCAAAGTTCCCAAGATGGCTAGCCAACGTGGTGGTGGTCAAAAAGAAGAATGGAAAATGGAGAGTGTGTGTAGATTACACAGATCTCACCAAGGCTTTCCCCAAGGATACTTACCCTTTACCACACATAGACTCAATGATAGACGCCACGACAGTACATGAGCAACTAACATTCAAGGACGCTTCAACTGGATTCCAACAAATACATATGGGACCATCCGATCAGGAGGATACCGTCTTCATAACCCATACATGTATATATTGCTATATTGCTATGCCTTTGGTTCTTAAAAATGTAGAAGCAACATACCAAAGATTGGTGAATCGAATGTTCAAGGACAAATTGGAGGATACTATGGAATTTTACATTGATGACATGGTGCACAAGTCTAAAAGAGCTGAAGATCACCTCATGGATCTTCAAGAGGCTTCGATATACTAGACGAATACAATATGAAGTTGAATCCATCCAAATGTCACTTTGGAATGAAGTCACGAAAATTCCTTGGTTATATGTTGACCAAGAAGGGGATAGAAGAGAGTCCTGAACAAACCAAAGCCATAATTTATCTAAGATCCCCAACTTCGACCAAAGATATCCAGAGGTTGACTGGAAGAGTAGCAACTATAAATAGTTTCATTTCAAGATCCTCAAAGAGGTGCAAACCTTTCTATGACATCCTAAAGAAAAACAATAAGTTCGAATGGACCAAGATCATGAAAATGCCTTCCAAGAACTAAAAAAAATATTTAATTTCAGCACCCCTATTAGTGAACCGTTAGATGGAGAGCCACTCCTCTTATACCTTTAAGTATCCTCAAATGTTGTAAGTGCAGTTCTGGCCAAGGATCTCGACGAGGATCAACATCTCATTTATTACGTAGGTAAAAGTCTCCTAGATCCAAAGACAATGTATTCTCATCTCGAAAAACTAATACTTACACTAGTTACAACTTCTACTAAGTTAATACATTATTTTGAGACTCATACCTTACATGTAAAAACTAACTATCTAATTAAGAATGTTATGAGAAAACCAGAAATATCAGGAAGGATGTCTAAGTGGTGGGTGAAGCTCAATACATATGACATAAATTATGAGCCAAGATCCGCAATAAAGTCACAAGCACTAGCAGACTTTGTGACCTACTTTAGTGATGATCTACAAGCCGAAGTGGAGATGGAAATTAGATAACTTCTAGAAGAATAAAACATGGGAAAATAGACGCTCTTCACGGATGGAGCATCCAAACAAAGAGGAACTGACATTGGGATCATACTAAAATCGCCAGTAGGGGACATCCTACCATAGCCAGTTAGTTGCAAATTTGATGCAACCAACAACAAAGCAAAATATGAAGCACATATCACGAGACTACAACTAGCCAATGATCTTCAGGTATATGTTGATTCATTATTGATAACTACCCACTTTAATGGATCCTATGCAGTTAAAGGCGAAAGGCTAGCATCATACCTTCAAATTCTTAAACAATTAGCCTATGAATTTGAAAATTTTAGCCCAAACCAAATTCATAGAGAAGATAATGTCGAAGCAGACATGCTAGCCAATTTAGGATCTTCACTTACGATCCCACCAGAGACCAGGATCCCGATAATCCATGTAATGATCCCGAAAAATGAAGATCCTGCCAAAAGACCAAAGGATCCTGACAATCATGATCAGACGACCAACAACAATTGAGGATCCTAACCGTCAAACCACTCATCAGGATCCTAATGATCAGGATCCTGATCCAAATAATCAGGATCCTCCGAGATGCTCAAAATCCTGGATCAAACCCATTGTAGAAGACCTCCAAAATTGCACGATCCCAAAAGTGGAAAGAACGATAGAGAATTCAAGATGAGGGTCTCAAGCTTTGTGGTGATCCAAGGGAAGTTATACATGAAGTCCATGGCAGGTCTATATCTAAGATGTTTGGAAGATCATGAACCTGCAGAAGTTCTAAAAGACATACATGGAGGGGATTAAGACAACCACACTGGGGGCAAATCGTTATGCTCCAAAATACTAAGTACGGGGTACTACTAGCCAACAATGAAAAAGGATGCCTTCTTACGTGCACAAAAATGTGATGCTTGTCAAATACATAGCAACATCCTTTATCAATCGGCGGAACCTCTACACCCTATCATCTCCTCTTGGCCATTCATGAAATAGGGAATGGATATAGTATGCAAGTTACTAAAGGCCCCTGGTGAAAAGGTCTTCAGGCTAGTAATGACTGACTATTTCTCAAAATGGATAGAGGCTAAAGCCTTCATTCAAGTAAGAGACAAGGAGGTAGTCTAATTAATCAAATGCAATATCCTAACCAGGTTTAGGATCCCAACCGAAATCATATGTGATAACGGATCCCAATTCATAAGCAAAAGAACCAAATATTTTTGCACCAGTTGGGGAATTAAAATGATAAAGTCCACTCCTACTCATCCTCAAGCTAATGGTCAAGAAGAATCTAGAAACAAGATCATAGTCAACAATTTGAAGAAAAGGCTAGATGAAAAGAAAGGAAGATGAGCTGATGAACTTCCTTTTGTCCTATGGACGGATAGAACTACATCAAAAACAATCACATGTCAAAATCCATATTCCATGGTGTTTGGAACAGAGGCCATGATCCCAACTGAAGTGGTGATCCCAACGGCAAGATACCGATTCCAAAATCAGGAGAATAACGATGAGATCCTATCCCAGGATCTCGAAACTATCGATAACCTCAAGGATCTTTCCAGGATCCGCATTGCTGCTCAATAAAAAAGGATTGACAAATCATTAAATAAAAACATCAAGGTCAGAAGATTATAGGTTGGTGACTTGGTCTTTTGGAAAGCATTCCAAAATACCAAGGATCCTAATGCATGCAACTTGGTACCAAAATGGGAAGGGCCATGTCTTATCGATTCAGAAGCAGGAAAGGGGGCATGTTGGTTGGCTACCCTAGAAGGAGATATCTTTCCAAGATCCTGGAATACTATACACCTAAAAGCGTATTTCATGTAAGTTAAATCTTTCATTTTCCAACAGATTCGAGGTACACATTCTATACCCTTTACATTTGTCTAAATTCTTTTATTTATTTTTTTCTAAAAAGACCATTACTGACTTAAGCATCAGAGGCGCGTTAGCTAGGCTAACGCCCACCCCAAGATAACATTTGCAACATGCAGAAATCCAAGGATCCTAGCTGCTACGAATAAAGATTGATCATCTCTCCTCCGACTAAGGGTAGTTAATCCCCTCTAAGGTTTAAAGAGTTAATGACCTATTTCACACGAGTTTAGGTTTTCAAACTTCGCTTGGACGCACGATATCTAACTATAGGATGTGAGTGATCATTTCACGCTTTAGTGACTTGGCAACCCTCGTATTTCTGAACATATGTTAAGATCCTAACGTTTAATCTACGATTTATAACATTGTAATGTTATCTTAAGTTGGAATATTTCCCAGTTATTTTCTAAGTTGGGATCTTCCCCAGTTATTTTCTAAATTGGGATCTTCCCCAGTTATTTTCTATGTTGGGATCTTACCCTGTTATTTTCTAAGTTGGGATCTTCCCTAGTTATTTTCAAAGTTGGGATTTTTCCCAGCAAAATCTAAATATGGATTTTTCCCAGCAAGTTCCTAAGTTGGATTACCTTGAGAGGGATCCTTCCCTATAAGTGCTTCAAGATCATGAGAAACCGAAGGACTTACAATACGAAACCTTTTCTAAATCAAAAGTCTCCAAAAGGTCAAAACTAAACCTAAGGGTCATCATGTTCTATCTATCCTTGTTTCTTGAAAACTATTTTCCTACGTTATAACTAAAGGTTTGTTTCTTTAAGGATCCTAACTGTGTAAAAATCCTAAGCAGATGACTAACCATATCATATTATTAAGATCCCAAGAGTTCTTGTAAAACCTGAACTCTTTAGGGTCCTAATCTTCTAGGGATCCTCAGAAGACCTACTACTACAACCACATCAATCATGTCAACCACTCAAGAAAAGTTAAACAACCATATCATCAGATAAAAGGGATTTCCCACCAACCCCACAAAAAAGAGAGTAAAAAATTATCCTACAACCACAAAAGCATTCAAATTATTTTTAAACCAAACCTAAACTGAGGTCTAATTTCCATCACCTGGAACCTTCTCTGCCTCTTTCTCCTCTCCTCCCACCTTTGGCTGCCCTGCAGGATCCTGACTGGTATTAACAGGATCACTTGATAAATTAGCTAGGGCTTCACGCCAGCCAACCACATTCTAGGATGATGTGTTCGCCACATCCTCTACAAGTTTGATCTTTGCTTCCTAGATGGCCACAACAATGCTACCCCTCACCTCATCAATCACCTATGCAATCTCCACATCATGCTCCTCTTCTTTCTCAACCTTCTCTTTTCTCAGCAGATCCACCCTCATTAGGAGATCCTCGTTGGTGACTTTACACACCTTCTCCTGCTCTTTTAAGGATGACTCGGCCTTATCAGCTCTGATCTTTAGATCAGCAGTGGACTGAGAAATGTGGTCAGAGACCTAAAACAAGAACAACATCAGTAAAAGCGAGATCATAGAATAAAAGGAAAATACCATAATTTTAGAAATACTTACAGCTTGAGAGAAAAAGACCAACTTCTTAAGTGTCTCCTTGGCTCCGAGATTTTCTAAGCTCATATCTGTGGCCTCAGCAGTTTTCCTCTTCCGGGATCATGGGTCTTTACATCGAGATCAATCTGAGCCTTTTTTGGAGGAAGAGAGGGGGCAACCTTTTCCTTCTGAACCATGATCAGACCGCTGGACATGTCATCCTCCAGATCAGAGAGGGCAAATCGAGTGTTGGAGCGAGTAGCTTTGGATCCTGTGTATTGCAGAGGATCCTCATTAGCTCAGGATCCAAAAAATAAAAGAAAATAATAAGAAAAAGAAGGATCCTTACTGGTAGGCATTGAACCAGTGGTGGAAGAACATTATTGGAGATTCGAACTTGAAAGACCTATCAACCACATACAGAGTGAGCAGATTTGCAAATTTGTCTTTGGTATCCTCAGCAGCGGGAGCGACTTCTTCAAACTTGAACGCTGCATCACAATAAACAAAATAAGAAATTGAATCTCATGATCCTTAATAACAAGTAAATTCTACCCTTTTTAACCCAGGTTCTTGGCAGGAGATCCCAGCTGAGAATAGAGTCACGCCTCACAAAAAAAATACTTCTCTTTCCAAACTCCATCATTATGTTTTGATTTCAGAACAAGAGGAGATTTATTGGGTTTGACGTTGAGCAGAAAGCAAGAGTTCCCAAAGGTTGAAAGATCGTAAACATGAGCCAGCTTAGCTAAACCTATGCCTAGATCATTGGATTGGTTCAACTGATCGGTCCAAAACAAGATTCGCTAGATTACTGGCATGGCTTGGATATATGAGACCTTAGTGATTTCAAAGAACTAAGAGACGATGCTAGAGAAAGCGTATTTCAGACCCAAAGAAAATGGGTATTCAGGGAAACATACCCAAGACAGTGAAACAAATTTTGGCTAAATCAAAGCATCATAGGGCTTAAAGATTGTATCCGTGGGAAAAGCCCCATTAGCTTTTAGGGACCCAATATTTTCATCATCAAAGAAATAAGTCTCATCATAGACCAATAGCTTTTGATCGATGAAGTCGTTATTTGATGGGGCGGTGATACTGGCACGAGAACGAGCGATCTTTTTGCCCATGATCGAAAGATTGGAAAAACAAAAAAGGAGTAAGAAAGATACCTTCGGAGATAGTCGGTGATGATCGGAAGGAAACAAGAGGATGTAAAGAAAAATCCTTCACTATTTACCCCTATTTATCTTAGTAACATAAGAGAGAGAGAGAGAGAGAGAGAGAGAGTTGATTTGACCGTGTCATCATGAGCATCAAATGGACAAAATTCTATCTGTTACGGTTTGAATTTGAAAAAACTTATCTCTGTTTAAATAAAATTATACCTTTAAATATTCGAAATTAACTTAAATATTCTGCATGTATAATTTGCGGGCAATTGTTAGGGCCAAGATCCTCAACTCTATCTAGGATCCCGAATCTCAAAGAAATCTAAGGATCCCGAATCACATGTGCAGAAATGCTATATAAGATTCATTCTCAATGAAGAAACGATTTCATTAGGCTTAAGACCTGAAAATACCAAGTCAAGCCAACGTGTTTATATTTGTTCAAGAGGATCCCATAAATATCTGACTTTTAGTTACTTAGACTAGACTATAAATACGCATGTAGTATGCATACTACACACAACTAGACTTACTGCAACATTTATACTCGTGTACTCAATTCCATTTTTGTAACTCATATTTCAATCAATACAATTAAACAAGGCATGTGATTATTATCACCTCCCAATGTTATATGTCGGAGATCCTAACAAGGATCAACGACTTTCCTTGTCAACCACCTGTTCGATTTTGTTCTCAATTTAGTATTTACTTCAACTAGAACACCACGACCTCTCATTCAATTTGGTTGAATAACATTTGATCGATTTTTGACCAAAACATAAGTGGATATTTATCTTTGTAAAAAGGTTATATATATATATATATATATATATATATATATATATATATATATATATATATATATATATATTGATGACACGCCCCTCAGAGCGGGCCAGAAACAAGCAAGTCGCGGCAGAGCGCCTCTGGCGAAGGAGTCGACCCAGCGACCTGGGTAGCTCCAAGCCCCTGCGCAGCGATCGCATAGAAAGCTCGCCCTCACCAAGAATTTTCTTTTAGCTACAGTCCAAAGACAATGGCTTCAGGCGACAAAGCGTCCAGACAGAGCACAATCGCCTGAACCAATTGGAGGCCGGGACACGAACGTGGAGCAGAGCCTCCAATGAGGACGACGGATTGTCAGAGCGTCTTTCCGGGAGCTCCTCCCAGACGACGGCTGACATTCTTTTCTCTTGTGTGACTTCTCAGGTTCCGCCGCGAAGGATCTCTTCCACATAGCCAGTGGCGTGGGACCTAGTCGCATCATTTGGCACCAGAGCATTGTTGGACTCTTAGAGTTGCGTCTAAAAGAGATCCATGCTTAAAAAAATGACAATTTTTTTAAATATGCATATATGCACATTTGAATGTTAATATATGTGAATGTATTCACATTTAGTGTTTTATTTTCAATCGTTTTCAAAACCAAAACACCAATGAGACTCTAATATCAACGTTAAAGAGAATCGCAACTTGAAAATGTCAAAAAAAAAAAACAAAAAATACAGAAAACATAAATGTGCATGCAT